>NC_081163.1:12242326-13651493 GCF_012432095.1 Onychostoma macrolepis
TGTAAGGGGTTGTTGGTACGGTTTATGAGTATGGGAGATGGGCCTCTCCTGCGCCTGGTAATTGCTTGGCTGACTCTGTCATTTCCTCTTTCTAAGCGACACAGTCGATAAATCAAATAAATGAGGCCTTTGGCGAGGTTAGATGTGTTGCACAGTGCAGAGTTCAGCCTTTTCTATTGTCTGAGATTTCTAACAAACACCCTGCCATTGATCTTTTCACAGTACATCAATAACAGAGAAAGGGGAAGAAGTAGTTGTGTTCATACTGCGCAGAAAAGTATACAAAAATCCTTTGTTTCTTTACAGTAAGTGCATTGCAGTTGAGCTGCTTCTAAAAGTTGTTCTGGAAGAGTTAAAGCCTTTTGTGAAGGTTGGGCATAGCATGTGATAACAGTGTGATAAAATTCTTCTAAAAAGAAGATGAAACTGATTAAAAGAGATGTTTTTTTGTCTCAGCAGAGCACTGGCTGTTAGTTCCACTACATTTCATGAAAATGGAGATTTCTGAGGTAAATGGAACATGAGACTGTTAAAGTATGCAGACCATACGTAACTGCAAAATCGCACATGTCCAAACACTTCTTGGAATATAGATTTATAGGGTATTTCCAATCACACATGTTTTAGGAGTGTCTTGAAATGCCAAATTGTGATGCCACATCTTTGTCTCTCATATAAACACTTTTTTTTTAAATAGGACCACTCACTCAACCAATGCAAATAAGATCTGAATCGGGATTTACAATCTATAAAGGTACAATAATAAAGCTAATACTTTTAACTTTTGCGTTTTGTGATTAATGTAATGTGATTATCATAATCACAACCAGTAATATTTTAAATATCAGATACTTTAGATCTGTGCCACTGAACATAGTCACACAGCTCCAGTATATGGCTACATGCATATGGGCATACAATTATCCATAAGAGCTGTAATCTTTACTGTCAGTCGCCCTCGGCACCTAATCACTTGTGAAATATGTTGTCCATCCCTGAGGCTTTCAGCCTTGAGCATCTCACCCCTCAATTCCACTGGACAGCTTGATTGCTGCTTCATTACACTGATGCCCCATTCAAGCCTTGAAAGGCCAGCACAATCTAATCCATGTGAAAGGACAATTTATGTAGCCTGTTCTATGTGGATGCATGTAGTTTTTTGTGCATGTGTTTATAAATCAAAGATAATATTCAGCATTTGATGGTTGATCAAACTGTGTTACAGACCCACTGGTGGAAAACAGTGGAAACTTGTGGAGATGTTGAGGTAAGTAGCAGCATCTGTGAAACCTTGACTTTTATTTTATTTTTTTTAATTAATTAAAAATGAACAATTTTACACAAGTTTTCTGTGAATTATACTTTTATGACAACATGCTATACTCTATGCTAAAGTGTTGAAATTAATTGAGAGTTGGGTCTCGTGCACTTTGCCTGAAGATTGCTAATTAAATGATAGATAATATTAATAAGTGTTGACTGTGTAGATTGTTTAAGTCAGTCATGGGATCCCATATGAATAGAGCTGTTAAAGATCTTCGACAGGCAGGTTTGTAGGAAGGCATTTTTCAGAGCATCTAAAAAAAAAAGGTCTGTTCAGCAAAAGACACTCATATAAACTGAGAATCAAACACCTTTAGCCCATTTGCTAAAATGCTTTCACTTTAGGTGTTTTTGCAAACAGTTACAGGCACAGCGTGTCCCTCTAAAACAGGCCTAACCACAGACATCTGAAAGCTGCTTATGATCCCGTCTGAGGTTATCACTTATTCCATTGTGTTCACTGAGGTCCTTTCACATGATGTTGCACTGCACTTTATCTATCCGCCCACATCAATTATGCTTTCAAATGCAATCATACTCTCAGCCCAAATCATTGCTTTGAATGTCTTCTCATGGCTAGCAAAATGCACATGGACATTGAAAGATCTCTCATACGTGTGGTAATCACAGCTTCCAGTCTAGTTGTTCAGTTCCAGGGACACTCATGAGCGTTTCAGCCAAAAATCTGGAACACTCTTGAGGATGGTGTATATATTAATCAGAGGGAAACTTTAGAGGCCATTACTGATACATTACCAAAGACCTTGTTGAGGCCATAATGGTCGATTGTAAGCCTCATTTTACTCTTGAAACCTACTATGATTACATTTGATTTAAAAAAAACCTTGCATTTCATAACCTTTCTTTTTGTTCAGTAATGAAGCACCCGTACCACTGCATGAATCAGCATATGAGAAAATTATGGAAATACACCTGTCTCAAAGACTTGATCAAAGAGTTCAGGGAACTTATACAGGTAATTCAATCTATATTTAATCAATCAAACCCTAGGTTGGCGCATTGAAAATGTCTTAAAATGTGAATGCTACTAATTCAGTCATTGTTAAATTCTATTCTCACTGTTAAAGTGCATTATAAACCCAGCCAGATTCACAGAATCTTCTTAGAAAAAAAGGTTAGAAAGTTTCCAAGGGTAATTTCTTAAGATTGTAAAAATGTTTCTAGTGCAATTCTTCAAAAAAGTTCTCAAATATTTTCTTGAGAATTTCAATAATAACAAATCTTACATGTGTCAATTTATTAAGCAAAAAGTTGCACCATGCAAACAAAAGTAAAATTATGCCGAAAGAGTGGCATAGTAAGAGTAGTTTAACTACATTCACTGTTGTAGGAGATTTTACTTACTGGAAAACATTTAGTTAATTTGACATGGAGAAAATGTCAGTAGGCAATAGCTGGAGGTTCTCATTGAGGAAGTTTTATAAAAGGAAGTTTAATACAATTTTTATAATTTTGTAATGATTAATATTTCAAACAACCTATTAAAACACCTTAACATGGTAACATCTTTTTCTTAGTTATTTATGATTTTTTTTTTTTTTTTTTTTTAATGAATTTGAATTCTTAAGTTTAAACAAAATGTAAGAATATTCTTAAGAAGTGTTTTTGGAAATTCAAAATATTTAAAAATAATATAGCAGTTTTGGCCCCTGAATTCCAGCATGAAGTAAAACCTTTACATCTTTACACCTTTCTGTACATCATGTTTGCCAACAGAAACCTTACTAGATGTCAAAGGTTTAGACGCCTGCCTGCTCATCAGAAGCAACAAGAAACATCTGCTTCACCACCACAGTGGGCATAGATGCCTTTGGGTACCAAATCTTCCATTTTATTTCAGTCTTTGTGAGTGACGCAGTTTTGGCACAGCCTCCTCTCTGGCTGCTGTGGGCCGTATGGTAGAGGCTGGGTCAGGGATGGGGCGGTCAGTCGTGACAGGCCCACCTGCTCTTGCTTGGGCTGGATGGACGGCACCAGCTGTTTCTGAATGTAGCGAGTCTGGGCAGCTGCCTTGATGAAAACCCAGAGCACATCTCCAGCCGTTCCTGCTGACATTCTGCAATTACGCACTCCCACTAAAAGAGAGGAAGAGAAGAAGCAAGGGGTTGTGGGAGAGACGAGAAGAAATAAGGGGCTGTGGTTCACTTGTGGTCACCCCGACCTCGATCATTAACTAATGTTAAGAGTCATAATCGTATAATCAGAGCTGACCTATCAGCTCTTTCACTTTTTTGTCTGCCCATGTCTTAAATACAGCATTGCTTTTTATTGGCAGAGACACATTGTTGTGTCTCTTCATTCAAAAAGTTTTTTAATACAATTTGTGTAGTAGATCTAATTTCGTACCCACAGGAAATGCTTTTTCCTTCAAATCTGAGAGTTTGAAATAACATTTGTTTCTCTTTTCTCTCTCTCTTTCTGGACTCTGGAACAGTCAATCGATACTGGGACAGACTACTTGGTGATATTGGCGGTGAGAGCCATCTTTAAAACAAATCTTATTTGAGTGCTAATTGTTAATAAGGCCTTTTAGCTTAATAGATTTTTCGTCTTTTCCATTTAAATTTAAATCATAGCATATTTCCCTATGGCTCAGTTCAAGTGCATGTTAATGTGTAGAATGAGGATGTAAATTGGCACCACCAGAATCTCAGCTGCAGGGATATTCATCTGATATAAACACAAACACAATTTGGTCCAGTTCCCTTTTGAAAGACTGGGCATGGAGTAAAAAGCTGACTAATACGCTGCCCTATATACTCGCAAATGACTTCCTGTCCTAAATAGGTTCATGTAAGTTTAGCAATAAAGCAAGAAGTGGTCACAAAGATTACACAGAAACTGGCTTTTGAAATCTTCAGTTACACAGAACTATGGATGAGCATGAGAATCCAGAATAGTGTTTTCTAGAACATTTCTATCTGGAGGCATGATTGAGATCTTAAGAGACTAGTCTAGATCAGCTAGATTCATAACATAGAAGTTACATTTGTCCAAGGGCAGGTTACGAGGTAATCTCGTGCATCCAAAAATGGCATACTGTCCGAGTGGGTACTACATATGTGACCCTAGACCACAAAACCAGTCATAAGGGTAAATGTTTTGAAATCTGAAAGCTGAATAAATAAGCTTTCCACTGATGTTTGGTTTGAATATTTGGCTGAGATAAGAGAGTGTGCAAAAAAATCAAAATATTGAGGAAATTGGCTTTAAAGTTGTGCAAATTAAGTTCTTAGCAATGCATATTACTAATCAAAAAATACATTTTGATATATTGACGGTTGGAAATTTACAAAATATCTTCATGGAACATGAGCTTTACTTAATATCCTAATGATTTTTGACATAAAGGAAAGATCTATCATTTTGACCCATACAATGTATTTTTGGCTATTGCTACAAATATACCCATGCTACTTATGACGGGTTTTATGGTTTTGTGATTCAGGGTCACGTATGAATTTCAACTTCACGACCGTTAAAAAAAGTATGTTCTACGTATATAGTATGAATATGGGTAGTATGAATGAAATTCAGCCGTACAATTCACCATGTTGTCATTATCACGTGACTATCAGCGTCAATTGCATTGCTTCACTACCATTCATAAATCCTCTCCTAAATCCTCTAGTAAAGTGTCCATCAAATTGCACTTCAGAATCCGGATGTAAGTAGTAGGTCCTTTTCGTCTACTGTTTTTTGAATACTATGAATGCACACATGCTACTCTTTTGGTTTACTGTTTTAAAGTAGGGAAGTATTTGATTTCGGACACAGCGAGAATGTGTAAGTCTCAGCTGTCACATTTCAGTCATTCAAAACGTTTCACTAACAACTGTATGCCATATTAGCAAACCTACAAGTAAAACACAGCAAAATACTTACAGTACTAGGATATTTTCATCAAAAACTGTGTAAAAAAACTTCCAAGGGCAACTGACTGGTCCTAATTTTAGTATTGTTTGTTGTTTTGAAGGTTTTAAGCTGAATAAAACATCTGTACTTGTCATAAAAAATCAGTTTTTATTTGTCATAGAGGAATAGTTTTTTTTATTTTGTACATCTTGAGTTGGCTGTAGCCATTTGTTGTGACTTGAAGTGTTGGGTGACTTTGAGGAATTTTGATTTATGACATCGATTTGTTCTCCTATAGTGATGCATGACATTGCCGTGCACTTCTCTCAAGTAAACAGAGGGTGTGGGTTTAAGCTAATGGCTGGCCTGAGCTGCACTTATATTGTGTTTAATCAAACTGGACACTTCCTGTACATTTTATTAAGGGTAGCTTGAAAAATCTAGGGGCATTACAGCAGAAGCATATTTAATTCTGTGCATTCTTTAGGTTATTTAGGTACTGCTTAAGAAAAAGGAAGAGACCCATATTAAAGGAACACAATAAAATGTCAACTCCCTCACCGCCAACTGGAAATGTCCCTTTTTTTCCCCTGGTATGACTGTGTCAATGGAGTGGCAGACCGATACTATCTAATGAAAAAACATCATTCCCTTCTTTTATACCGTGTCTGTTATTGACTTGGCCTGTACAAGATTCAGTGTGTTTAGTTTAACCCTCACAAATTGGTAAGTGATCTATCTGACAACGGTTAATTTAGTAATAGCAGAACAGCTAACCAAGTGTCAGGTTTTCACCTATAATGAGAATTGCAGCTATAAATTTGAGAAGAATAACAAAAAAAAAATGTGTTTAAGCTTTTAATCCAAAATTGTTTTTCTTAGACAATAATTATTAGGCCTGGAGATGAGTGTGGCTAGAGGTTCTTCCCTCCGGTGTCACACATAAATTTGCTTTGTTCTCTGCAGGTGTCTGATGAACTCTTTAAAGGACAAACCTTTCTGATTTCTTGCTTCTGTGTTTCTTTAAGCACACACTATCTCATGTTACCACAGTGACCAGACTTGTGGATGAGTTGGTTTCCATGGTAATGGAGCAGAAGACTGACAGCTGGTTACTGTAGGTAAAGTCTGAAATGATCATTCACCTAGAAGAGAATTAGCAGCAGTTACTTAGAAATTTGGAGACAGCTGTTATTTTAGTTTTAATTTTCATATTTGATTTTATTGTGCGTGTGTATGTGTGTGTGTGTGTGTGCGCGCACGCGTGTGTGTGTACGTTTTTCTGACAAATGAGGACATAAATTTGTATAATGACAAGGGTATGACATAGGTATTACAAGGAGAAGGTGACTTTTCAGGACATTATTATGTCCCCACTTTTCAAAACGCTTATAAATCACACAGAATGGAGTGTATTGAAAATCTGAAATAGCAGAAAGTTTCCTGTAAGGGGTAGGTTTAGGTGTAGGGTTGGTGTAGGGCAATAGCACATACAGTACAGTATAAAAACCATTACGCCTATGGGATGTCCCCACTTTTCACAAAAACAAACGTGTGTATGTGTGTTCTTGTTTATGCTACATTGTGGGGTCCAAATGTCTCCACAAGGATAGTAAAACCTGAAATTTTAGACATTGTGGGAACCGGCCTGCGGAAAAAAATGACTAAAAATAGTAAATGATGTTTATCTGAAAGTGTAACAATGCAAACAGGTTTTAAGGGGTAGATTTAGAGTTAGGGTTGGGTTAGGGAATAGAAAATATCGTTTGGTCAGTATAAAATTAATAGAAGTCTATGGAAAGTCCCCACAATTCACAGAAACAAACGTGTATGTGTGTGTGTATTACACACAAAATAGACTTCCAGGTTATTAGAGAAAATTTGTGTTTTCACATTTGGATTTGAAGACCATTTCACTCATCTTGCTCTTTGTATCAGTTGTATTGAGCATTATTCTTGGTTACACTGAAATAAGGCATAGTTCCAATAGAATCATCCAGTTTTCATTGATTTTTTTGGCAGCACATTTATGCAACACACCTCTCATGTCATCTCATAACAAAGGCTCTGTTGGCTTAGGATGTGAACAGAGTGTGCTGATAAAGGAACACACATGGATAGGAAGGAAGTGCCCACAGAATTCCACAGCAAGCCCATTCTAACAATTCCATAAGGAAGTACACTTGTGACATCTGAATGATGTTTAGACAGTATCAAGGAGCCTACTAGCCAAGAAAAATATTCCCGGCAACAGTTATTCGTCTCTACCACCAGACAGCACTGTTGATAAGAGCAGCACGGATTCAGGGATTCGACAAATTCTGACCCAACCATCTGAATGTTACAGAACTCAAGATTTGATTGACCAGGTGGTCACATTCACTTAAATAATTATTCCAACATTTGGTCAAAAGTGCAAACACGTCGTATATTGAGCCATGTGATTCACTTTGGCTGGAGATGTTTATGACCATGTATATTTTGAGAATACACAACCACGAATTGAACAGTACTATATACAACACATATATTAAATTAATTTCCAACAAGTCTAAAAATAAGATGTCCATCTGAATGATTAATAGTCTCCTCCAGTTTAAAATGTATAAAAATACATGGAATCTTTGTAAATCTATGATTATTATTATATTATTATATATATAAGCATCACAAAGTATGTAAATACATGATATTTTAGTCCGAATTTATAATACAACACTCACATTTCGCTGAACTATCTCCTTCCACTAAGGAGTGAGTCATTGGTTTGGCAAAGCTTGAAGACCCCTGGTATAGATCCCATTACTATTATTGTGGTTTTAACAATATCTGGGTTAAAGATCCTCGTGTCTTGTACGATATTGCATATAGGGCTGCAGAAACAATGTATGTTGTTATATTGTGTACCTTTGAAGAAATGGAGCAAAGATTTATACATTCTCAGAAATAAAGGTACAAAAGCTGTCACTGGGGCGATACCTTTTCAAAAGGTACACTTTTGTACCTATTAGGTTCAAATATGTGCACTTTAGGTACCAAAATGGACCCTTTAGGTACAAACATGTACCTTTTGAAAAGGTGCCGCCCCAGTGACAGCTTTTGTACCTTTATTTCTGAGAGTGTAGGGAAAAGTCAGTGTCTGCACACTAATATAATAGCTCTAAATTTTTATTTTACAAATGCAACGTTTTGACCTCTCAGATCATCATCAGTCAAAATGAGAATGATGAATACCTGATGAGGACCTGAAAGGTTAAACCATTGCATTTGTAAAACAGATAACGTAAGTGTTTGAACATCTGTTCCCCACTTTTATTTCATTGTTTCTTGCACCTGCACCCAACTTTAGCTGCATGTGCATTATATTTATATACATTATTTTGAAATTATTTTTTTAACATTAATACATAAACATTTAGCATTTGGCAGACAATTTATTCCTGTTACATGTCTGCCTGTCCTAGTCCCCGTTTTCCTCATTTGGTTTAGTTCCTGCCTTCATTAGTTAATTATCGTTTCATTGTCCCCACCTGAGTTTGATTATGTTGTTTGCTCTTTTGTTCCTGTTCCTTTAAAAGCCCTCAGTTCTCCCTTTGTGGTTGTCCGTGATTAATGTTCAGTTGATGTTCTAATGTCGTAATGCAACGTTATGTAGTGTTCCTGTACCTATTTATCTTTATTAAAGAGTGTGATTGCATTTCTTCGTCTCCTCGTGCTCCTTGAAGAACACCACGCGTAACAGAATCACGGACCCAAGAAC
This sequence comes from Onychostoma macrolepis, assembly GCF_012432095.1. Taxonomy (NCBI): domain Eukaryota; kingdom Metazoa; phylum Chordata; class Actinopteri; order Cypriniformes; family Cyprinidae; genus Onychostoma; species Onychostoma macrolepis. The sequence goes on from NC_081163.1 coordinate 12,251,286, forward strand.
CCACATAGCAATTTTTCCCTGGCCCAGCTCCGGCCCACACAATCAGCTTTTGCTTGGCCCACATACCGCAATGACTTACGGTCCTAGTGTGTACCAAGTCTGGATTCCAGACAAGGGCCACACATGGGCCAGAACTGGCCCAAGTCTCAGCCAATTTAATTACACATAACTGGCCCTGAATTGGGCCAGTTATGGCCCATGTGTGGCCCTTGTCTGGAATCCAGACCTGGTACACACTAGGACCGTAAGTCATTGCAGTATGTGGGCCAAGCAAAAGCTGATTGTGTGGGCCAGAGCTGGGCCAGAGAAAAATTGCTATGTGGGCCAGAGCTGGGCCAGAGAAAAATTGCTATGTGGGACCATACCTGTATGACCATAGCTGGCCCTATTCTGGCCCAGACAGCAACATAGTGTTGGCCCAGATCCTATTGTGTACCAGGTCTGGATTCCAGATAAGGGCCACACATGGGCCATAACTGGCCCAAGTCTCAGCCAAGTTAATTACCCATAGCTGGCCCTGAATTGGGCCAGTTCTGGCCCATGTGTGGCCCTTGTCTGGAATCCAGACCTGGTACACACTAGGACCGTAAGTCATTGCAGTATGTGGGCCAAGCAAAAGCTGATTGTGTGGGCCAGAGCTGGGCCAGAGAAAAATTGCTATGTGGGCCGGAGCTGGGCCAGAGAAAAATTGCTATGTGGGATCTGAGGTCCTGTATGACCATACCCGTATGACTATAGCTGGCCCTGTTCTGGTCCTATTCGCTGGACCAGATGGGTTCCACATGTCAGCCTCAACAAAACCATAACCAAGCCACTTGATACACACCCCTCCCAGATGAATAGTCACAACAACGACAATATTCTGAACAAATATTTAATCATGTTTAATCAGCAAACCAAGTTGAATGAATCTCACACCTAACATACAGTATTGTCAGTTCACACTTTCACAAAAACTATAAAAACATGCTTATTTGTTTTGCTTGGTCAGTGTGTTCACCCTGTTGGAGTATGGCAGTGTGAATTGGCTTTTAGGTGCTTTGGAATACAAAACAAAAAACAGTCAAATAAATATATATTTGTTTAATGTTCACGCAATTAACACAAAATTCTTAAATAAGGTAGTTTCTCTATTTTTGCAGTATTCAAGTGTTCATGTCCCTGAATAATATCTGCATGAACCTAAGTCTGAAGAGTACACATATCTAGTAGACAGCAATCCTTGTGAGTGAGAAGTCTGGTGTGGAGGCTGGATCTGGAACCGACTTCTGTCCAGGTTACTCGTCTTCACGAACTGCCCTGAAATACAATTCAAACAAACAATGTAGTGTGAGGCTCTTACATTCACAATGCTCATTTTGGCTTTGGTGGTGAAGTGTGCAGAAAATTCTGCTGGACTGAAATTTAGTATTTGGTGAACAGTCTTCAAGAGTGCAAATAATATTTTAAGTTTTAAGTATCTTTCAGGCTCGCGTGAGGTTTCCACGAGCAACAAAGTCTGCTTGAACAAAAATTTCACTACATTTTAAGTTTAGAAAATAATATACATTCTTCGGTGTCTGGGAAGTGTCCGGGCCCGAGCCGGAACCCACTCGTCAGCCGCGACCCACGGATTCCAACCGCCGTCCGCGGCCACGGCAAACCCGCCGACACGGAAGGCGGCAAACCCGCCAAGAAGTGCAGCTACCCCGCCGACAGAGAGTGCGGCCATCCCGCCGAGAAGTACGGCAACCCCGCCAAGAATCCCGCCGAGAAGTACGGCGATCCCGCCAAGAATCCCGCCGAGAATCCCGCCGAGAAGCACGGCGATCCCGCCGAGAAATACGGCAATCCGTATTTCGTAATGCAACGTTATGTAGTGTTCCTGTACCTATTTATCTCTATTAAAGAGTGTAATTGCATTTCTTCGTCTCCTCGTGCTCCTTGAAGAACACCACGCGTAACAATTCCAAATTAACCTATAATTTCATTCAGTTTCATCAGTATGATTAGTTTCTGGGAATCGAAGTCATGACACTGGTGTTGCTAACATCATGCTTAACCAGAATAGAGTCATATGAGATAACGCAAATTCTCCAAGTTCAGTAATCAAAGGCGGCTTTCATATGAAAGCTTCTGTTTCCTCTCTGATAGGAATAAATGGACTCCCTGCCATGATGTGTTTATGACCGACCTTCATGCAGCCAACAAACACATCTCTAAAAAATGAACACGATTAGAAAGTATCCCAGGGATTTTTTGGGAATAAAGCCCATTCAATTGCTCAGTGGATTAATGAACATTGTATTATTGAAATAAATACCATGAGACAGAAGCACACAGCTTGAGTGATCAGTGGCTCCTCGCCATCAGCACTGTGACACGTATTCAACAGAGACAAGTTACGACTAAGTCATCGCCAACTGCTTAACGTTTGCCATGCATCTGTTGCTCTGTCATCTGTATGTGTGGTCTTATGTCCTGACAGACCTTGAGTGCTCTGGTCTGTGGGGTCTTTTGCACATCTGCCAAAAGGATTTTTATTAGGCTGAATGCTTCGCTAGAATTTGATAGAGGAAGTGTTTCATCTATTTTCAGTTTTATTCTCCAAGCTTTTTTAGACCACTTGGCCTGCATGTTGGTGTTTTCTTTTTTAAGATTTGTTTAGCTTGCTGCAGTGTTTTGGGCTTTGATGTTGGTGGGTGAACAGAGCTCTTAGCAAAGGGGCAAAAAGCAATTCCAGATTTGATCCAGATTTGAACATTTTTCCCTGTGATGTCCTAAAACACACGCTGGTAACATGGGCTATAAGATCGCACTTGGTAATCTCCATCTGGTCATTTAAATCTGTTACGGTTAATGTTAGATACAGTGTGAAGCTGATTCATTATGATACATCTGTGGTACATGTGAAGCCCAAACAAGACCAAGCACAACAAACAAGTTCTGTTCGGTTTCACTCTGACTCAAAAATGTAATTATCTAATAAAATTCTCACTCACTTTCTATGATGATTTTTCACTTTCACTTTTCTCTTCCTCTGAGGGTTGAATTCTCCTTTTGGAGACTCCAAAACATTCCACATGGTGGATTGATAGACAAGTTGCCAGATTTCACTGGAAAAAAACAAAACAAAAAAACAAGAAGAAGGTATGACTAAATAAGCAACCCAAGTTTATTGTGTTCTTGGGGTCTCTTGCTACAAAAAAAATAAAAAAATAAAAAACGCAAATAATTTAAATGTTTCACACGCATAAATGGCCATCTAAATGAATCTCAATCTGTGGTAAGGGGTAGTTGGGAATGGCAGAAACATGGAAGGAAAGGGGCAACAAATTACAAAAATTAATAATAACAATATATTAACATTAACAATAACATTGCTTACTGCGGCTCAGACACTAGATGGAGATTTTTGTCAGTTCTTATTATGGTTACGGAGGTGAAGTACTAGTGACTCAATGTATGCAACTGTCAAAACTGCCCATACTTTTCTGCAACAATAAGCCACATGTAATCTGTGAACATGGCAACACATTCAGTGTCTCATGCCATTTCTTCCTTGATAATCACTAGGATCAGGATTACATATCATGCATTTGTTTGTGCATCTGCTCTGAAAAATCTTGGCAAGTTTTTTTTTATTATTATTATGCCTTATTATGATAAGGCATAATAAAATTATGTTCTGTTTATTTTCTTCCTTTTTTAAAGGGAAAGGGAATCCCCCTGTGAAAATATTCAACTGAAAGGTTACCGAGATTACCAAGGTTATCCAGACACATATTATGCTTTAGTGCCATAAAGGTATACTAAACATCTTTTTATCTAATAATAAAAACTGCATTCAATTTAATTTAAATTTTAGAAACCACATCGTACCGTAAATGCCAACAACAGTCTACTTCAACGTGAAGAATTACACTGAAAAAGGTTATATTTTCATGTGTGTGGTTGTTGAAACTTAAAAAATACAACTGAACTACACACAATGCAAAGGGCATGCTTGTTTATATGTCAGGACATTGAAGAGTTCCATTCAGGAAGTGAAACAAGAAGTGAGAAAGCTGATAACTACAGACATAAAGCCACATGTGACAAGTCAAAGACATTTATAGACAAAATTGGGTATTTCCCTTTGCACCTAGACATGAAGGTGAAAAGTTTCTCTCTGTCAACTTAAACAACAGCTTCAACAGTTAGCATTCAACCCCTCAAGCATTTCTCTAGTAAATTAGGTTATGGTGATGTTTAACACCTTCCATACCCTTTGACCACACCGGCCTAAAAACGTCAGGAAAGTGAAGCGAATACACACAGAGTTGGACGCTACTCCCTTACTGTACGTTGTTTCCTGATGCATCACCAAAGCGGTGGTGTGTAACCTCCTTTCCCATCACTCTTTGCACTGTCTGCTGCTTATTTTCAACAAGGGCTCCTTTCCCATTTATCATATGTGCTGCTTTTATCCAGTAGTGGCATTGGAGATGGATGAGACCACTTTAGCTATAGTGGTCCTCCCTTTCATTGGGAGTATGTGGGATGGATGAATCTACTTTAACAGTTTACCTCCACCCCAACTGACAAGACACATCATCAAGTCCCTGCCCATTTTTTATAATAAAAAACAATAACCCTTGTTTTAGCATCAGTCCAGTGGTATGTATCACAGTGATTACCCGTAAGTATGCGGTATACAGTGTTGGGGAGTAACTAGGTACATGTAACGGAATTAGGTAATTTAATTACAAAATAAATGTAATTGTAATCTGTTAGTTACTGAGAAAAAATGTGTAATTCAATTACAGTTACTCATGAAAATGATAACGATTAAAAAGGGGGTTACATCTGAATGTTTTCACACGCACACATACACAGATTTGATTGATATCTTTCCCAAATTGCACTGACTACTTTAATATATGAGATATGTTTCAGGAGTTTAGAACACAGAATAGGACACATGCTTATTTGATAACGTCCTGTTTGGGTTTATGTATATGCTTAATTTTTTTAAGATCAACTGTTTTTGTGTGTGTGTTTCCTGTCATAGCTATGTAAGGATTTGATTTCAAAAACAGTATCATAACTATTGAACTATATCTTTTATTTAACCTCAGAATGATCTCAAGGTAAAAAGATGTGCAAAAGTTTTTCGTGGTGACTGTGCTTAATTCTTGTGAAGAAGGATTTTGAAAGTCTGACAGTAATCAGTAATCAGTTTAAACCTGCCTGCTTTAAATGTTTCAAAATGATTAACCGTTGAAAACATTCATTATGAATTTAGAAAAGTACTCATCGGTTGCATTACTTTAATTAAGAAATTTAAATAGTTACACTTCTCTTATTACATTTTAAATAGGGTAACTTGTAATCTGTAACTTATTATATTTTCAAAGTAGCCTTCCCAAGCAAGTGTGATGAGAATGTATGTTATGCATACTTGCATGTTACTATGCTAATGTTACTAAAAAATGTTACTAAAAAAAGCACCGTCTTTCAGATGAGACGTTAAACCGAGGTCCTGACTCTCTGTGGTCATTAAAAATCCCATGACACTCATCGTAAAGAGTAGGGGTGTAACCCCGGTGTCCTGGCCAAATTCCCTCCACTGGCCCTTGTCAATCATGGCTTCCCAATAATCCCCATCCACTTGATTGGCTCTACGACACTCTCTCCTCTACACCTGTAGCTGGTGTGTGGTGAGCGCACTGGCGCCGTTGTCCTGTGGCTGCCGTCGCATCATCCAAGTGGATGCTGCACACTGGTGGTGGTTGAGGAGAGACCCCCCCCCCCACATGATTGTAAAGCGCTTTGGGTGTATTGCAATACACATGAAAGCACTATATAAATGCCTCATTCATGCATTCTGTCATTGTTAACCCCTTAACTGTCACCTCCCATTTTTGAACATATACATGAAAGTGCACTATCCAAACTTAAACTCTTATAATTCATGAATGCTTTGTTGGACTCTTTTTTAAGAAGACAATCAGCAGATTACTGCAAAAGTGGAATTATTTTAAAATATGAATGTAACAAAAAGTTATAGAAGTTTAAATTTACTGTAAAGAAAATACAAAATATTATTTTTTAAATATTTTACATAACAGGTTTTACTCTAAAATTGGCATAAAATTAAAGCCTTATGTCTCAATAAGTTATGTTCCAAATTTGAAGTTGATATGAGAAAAATTGAGGTTCCTGTGAGATTTTATTTAGGGCGTCATACCACAAACAGCCACCCGGTGCCATCCAACACCATTGAATTTTTTTGATGCATTTTTCTGTCACAAATGTCTAAATTTCTCTGTCAATATTACTTCGATCACAAAAAGACCACCAAATATGGAATCCTGAGAGTCCGACCTTTCCGACAATATGTATTTTGTCAAGATTATAAAAAGTTTTGATTTTAAAAGACCGTAATACATTGTGTAATATGACACTTGACACCGCCCACTAAGGGGGAGGAGACCGCCAAAAGAATTTAAAGTACAATTTCCATGGTAACGCAATGTCCGATTTAAAAATGGTTTTCACAGAATTAATTTTGAGGTTTTAAGCTTTCAAATGATATAATTTATGATGATTACTCAAATAGTTGATAGGGAAAAAAGACAACAACAAAAAAAGAGTGCCAAGTGTCCCACAGGTGGGACGGTGACAGTTAAGGGAAAGGGATAGTTCACCCCAAAAATTATCCCATCATTTATTCACCTTCAAGTTGTTTCAAAACAAGTATGAATTTCCTCATATTTTGAAGAATATTGGTAACCAGACACTTCCATAGTATGGGGGAAAAAATAACATGGAAGTCAACGGCTACTGGTAACTGTTTGGTTGAAGGTGAGGAAATGATGACACTTTTCATTTTGGGGTAAAGTATACCTTTAATGCAAACAAATTCAAAAAAGAATCTGACCTTTTATTAATATATGGCAAATATATGTTGTAAACAGCATGGTTTATGAAAATATGTATTTCCAATATTATCAGAAATATTTAATTTTCATATTTTGGACAAAATAAATATGTATAAAAATATATAATTTTATATTTAGAAAATATAGAACAAGCTCCAAAATACAGTAAAGTTAATATATTTCAATATATATTATTTTGTATATTTTTTAATAAGATATCTGTAAATCTAAATGGTTTTTGCCATATGGGATTATTAAACGTATCTCCCATCAACTGCATATTTCCATTTTCACACTATATCTTTCTAAGATCACAACACAAGGGAAAAATTCACTAAACAGTTATTTTACAATGGACTCAGAGGCGCCTCCATTATATGCTTGCAGTTTTAAATTAATTATGGCTGACTATAATTAGCACATTTTAGAATGGCATCAGTAATTGAAAACGTTTGCTTGTGTGTTAGCATCCATTAAAAAGACATGACTATGTGCATTTTGTAGAGATAAAGGCAGCTGTAATCTTACATACATCCAGACATCACTGTCATGCACACTTTCTATATTTTAAAGAATCAGTTCTGGTGCCTGGGTCACGTAAATCTTAACACTCAAAAGTGGCCTGTATAACGGCAAACTGTGCCAATTAAGCAATAACTTGGCTATTTATACCAGCTTACATAGTGCTACAATAATGAAAACAATGCACACAATTATCATATGGTGCCATTCACACTGAAAATTCCCCTGAACTCTCTTCTGCCATAGGCCTGCATGAGGAGCTCTTGTAAGTTGTTGTTTAACAGACTTGTGGGTGTGAAACATTGCATGCATGTTGTTATTTACACGTGAAGAGCACAGAGCTATGCCATGCTGGGCTGTACTAGACTGGGCCTGTAACATGAAATTACAGTAATAAGGTTCAAATATGTTTTCTCTACAACCAAGAGACAGAAATAGCAGCAGAGGGTAAGCACTGTCTTGTACAATGTCTAATGTTACACATCTGTTGTGTTGTGCTCTTACAAGATTTTTATTACCTTTTCATTGTAGCAGATAATCCGATCCCACTTATTTTCTGATAGTAATGTTATTAAAGTGCCCCTATTATGGACTTTTGAAAATTACCTTTCATGTAGTGTGTAACACAGCTCTAAGTGAATGAAAACATCCTGCAAAGTTTTAAATCTAAAAGTGCACTATGTATAAAGTTATTGTCTCTCAAAAGAAAGAGTTGACTCTGAATCATTGAAACGAGTCGTTTTTAAAACGAATCCCAAGCCGTTTCATGTTGATGTCAACATGAAACATTAGCATATTGCCCACCCACTTGTTAGTCTTTTCGCGTTGGTCTGAATGAAAATAGCGGTTTCCCCGGTAACTGCTGTAAACAAAGCAGCACAGCATGTAATGAAAATGAAATCGACCAATCGGACCAATCACAGCAGATTAGCGTCACGCAAAGGAGGGGTTAGGAAAAATTAATCGTTAAATTAATCGTTTGGGAGTCGTTGAGCAAATAAGGTACAAAAATAAATGCATATTAAAAAGACAATGAAAGTGTTTTTTGACCTTGCATGCATATCAACCTGTTGTTGGGGACTCCCAAAGCAAAAAGAAAAAAAAAAAAAACCAAAAATGTACCTTTCATAACCCATAATAGGGGCACTTTAAGCCTTTATTCATATATTTTATTATTCACCCCAGTGGTCCTGATTTTATATTTATATTTCATTATTAGAAATCTTCCTAGAGCTTGAATTTTTTTCTTGTGTTCACATCCATGTTAGATAAAATGACAAAAATATTTCAGTCACAATTGTGAAAATTTTAGTTTTAGACATGTTATCATGGCATATATTCTAGAATTGTATTTTTAACCAGCAGATTTTTTTTAATGTTCTGAATTTTTACAGATGTAAGCTAGAACACAGAAGACCTTTGACCTGGTTTTTAGTTTTGTGAGTTAAATTTGTTTTCAGTTTTGAATTTTGAGTTGTGAATTTCTACTTAATCAGAATACTTGTCTTTATCTAATTTAACCTAAAATGTGTTGAATTAGTTACCTTTATGATGTTTTTTTTTTTCCCCTTAAAGATCATGGAAATTATGTAGTTCCACCTGTATGAACTCTGTTAAAAAATATCTACTTTCCTTTCTTCCATGGAAGAAACACAACAACAACATAAGGGTGAGTAAACAAAATAATCTTCATTTGTGGGTGAAAGTAAAAGTTTTTTCTTTTTTCATTTGCTCTGGTCGTTTGGGTCTTTTATGATTATAAAAATCCAAGAACCTTTCACCTTTCAAGGTTCATCAGTTCCCTTGAACAATCAGACAGTGGATTTCCACTAAAGGCAAAGATTGAGAAGGACATGCTAGAAAGTGTTCTCAACATCAGCATTCCAAAAGGCGTTCTAGGTTAGGAAAGGTGAGAGTTATTTAGATTGTGAGAGGTTGTATGAGATAGAGACGTATTTAAGGATTGAGGTATGGAGTTATAACCTGACAGCACGGAGTCCTCGCTGCCCTGAGCGCTCTCAGTAGTGGAGTGACAGAGATGGATGTGGCTGCACTGCAGTGCTAACGTCCTCAGCCTCAGGGTCAGTGCAAAGCAGGGGAACAATCCCATCAACCTCTCCTGCAGGAATAACACTCCCTAAACTGACTGGCATTTGTGAAGCCAAGTGCCATACATACTGGCCTTTAGCCTAGAAATAAAGAAATGAACAGAATTACAATCTTCACCATCATCTCTTTATGCTTTGACCTTAGAGATCCTCTCAAAAATTTAAAAGGACTCTTTGGTTTGTTTCTTTAACATATCAGTGCACTTATAAGTGAAATTATAATGGCAATCCATTTTCCGTTCTCCACTGTTTCCACAGGGGTTGTGCTAATGTTCAAAAGATTTGCATAAACCAAAAACTTGCACTATAACAGTTTACTTTTAGTTTGTCAGGTTACAAAAACAATAATCAAATTTTAGAACACTTCATAAAGCTTCAAATTAGATATCTTGGTTATTCCAAAATTATTGTTATATATACATATTTAGTATTATATGTTATATATATAGCAGAGGAATATTTATCTAGAGATATGAATTATGACAAGTATTATATTTTGTAGTTATTTCATGTATAATATAACCTAACCTTGACGTATCCCATATATGAAAAATACATTCTGAACACGACAAACAGTCTGATTTGAGGAAATGTAAAGGATAGGCTAAGGTGACTTTAATGACTTAAAAGCTTTCTTCCATGATGTCTGTGGCAGGAACAATGCCAAATCACACTTCTAAGAAAAAGAACTGAAGATAAAGGTTTCCAAAAAGTAAAAAGTGATCTAAGAAGAAAGATCAAATATTGTTGCCGTGTTTCCTTCACCATTAAAACACCATTAAAGCAGTATGCAGCCACAATACATCCTTCTTTTCTATACAACTACAGTTATCTGCCTGAGCTTCACACTTTGGGCTCACAACAGGGTAAATTGGTTTCTTATCTGGTATGTGCGTCATTGTGGCTTCAAGAGTGCTGTTAAATCTAAAATTATGCATGTTGTCGGGGGGGTTGTCTGAGAGAATTTTAGGTACCCCTTTAAATCATGTCCTACTTTTTGTACTGATATACTATATTTTATTTAATGGTATATGAGCATTCATTGTGATAATATTAAAATATAGCAACTGGCACTCATTGGGGTCTAAGCAATGTGGAGAAAACGACCGCGTTTCCCAAGATTTGTCAAAGAGGATCCACCTATCATCTAAATTTTCATCAAGAGTGTCTCTGGAATAATAAGATATAAAGAAAAACAAGAAAAAACGTCTTCATAGTCATTCTCATTTCTTTAGTTTTGTCTTACGTGATATGGAAAAACCAGGATGTACTAGGATATTCCCAAATCACATTGTAGACAGCAGTGGCCAACATCATGCCAGCATGCTTTTAATAACCAATTTGTTTCCCTGTATGCAAATCTATATTTTTCATATAAATAACATTAGAAAACAAGAGAAACGACAGTGCTCTTGATCTGTAGCTACATATGCCAGGTTATCATATTGTAACTTTACAATCTACTTGAGATATGAGGCAAGATGATATAAATATTTTAATCCATGACATAAAAAAACAGCATCAATGAAAAAATAAAACAGTACAACTGGGCAGAACTGAGATTTTTTGAGTGATTCACCATATGTGCATGTAAACGACACTGCTGGATTTATTTCTGAAATAAAACTTGTCTGAACACATTCTGATGCACATGGTAACATTCTGATGGAAAAAGAGAATTGCGTTAAACAATTAAGTCATGTTCTTGAGAATTCAGATCTCTTGGAGAGATCACAGTTGAGACAATTATACATTACATAAAAATAACCGTGGTTAAGCAGTTGCAATGATAGATATCTCGCTCCACAATTCTCATCGCATTTTTGTCATCCCGACTAATCACTCTCTCAACACTGAAACATAATTAGTGTCTGAGTCATAAACAAACATTTGTGTTTTTAGCCAAAGAACTTCTAAACTTTTCATTTTTTCATCTGTCAAGCCTGAGGCATAAATCAATCACTTTTTAGTCATATCCAGGCAGCTCTTATAATGTTGGCACCCTGTGGCACAACACTGGTTTCAGGTTCACCCTGTCAAAAATAAAAGGGGCTAAATTGCAGTTAAAGAATAAAACAAATACAAGTGCTGCAAATACAAGCTAGAGGAAATAGTCTCTAAATCATAAATCTAGTCTCAAAGGATTATCAAGGGGTCATCTCAGTAATTGCATTTTAAGCTAAAGAAAGGTTCATGTCTTATCACGCTTTTGAGGAATATCACAGATATTGGCTCTGTTCCAAAGTCTCCCCAACTAGGAAGCATTAAAGTCTGTTACAAAAAAAGATACCTTCTGTTCATCAAATGTTGTGTATATTTTATTGTGTACATGCTTATTGGTTATATTAGATTACATTTACATTTAGTCATTTAGCAGAAGCTTTTATCCAAATCGACTTACAAATGAGGACAATAGAAGAAATCAAAACCAACAAAAGAGCAATGCAAGTGCTATGACAAGTCTCGGATAGCCTAATGCAGTACACATAGCAAGTACACAGTTTTTTTTGTTGTTTTGTTTTTTGTTTTTTTACGTAGACAAAGCAGATCAATAGGTTTTGGAATAGAGACATTATTTTATCTGCAAGTTCTTGAATGACAAAAAGGTAAATAATATTCAAGTGAGAGTTATATTTGGTTGCACTTTATTTTGATAGTCCACTTTAAACATTCTGCTAATTATGAGTAACTTTGCAACTACATGTCAACTGAGTCTCAGTGTAGTATTAGTGGACTGTTAGGTTAGGTTAGGGTAAGGATACAGCTAACTTGCAAACCATGAAAATAAAGTCTTAGATATTAAGCAGACAGTCTAATGGCTGGTAGTAAGTTGCAGAATTACTTATAGTTAGTACAATGTCTAAAGTGGACTATCAACATAAAGTGTTACCTTATATTTACCCAACCTTTCTGAATATTCTACTATAATAATACATCAGTATTACAGTCCTTTGAGTTTTAACCCGAGATGTTCAGAGCAAACAGTTCTCTGAAAGACTGCTTTAAGGCCAAGCAGGTGACTATAATGAAAATAATTAACAAAAAACTGAGATAATGTTAAAACTAGAAGGAATTTACGCTTTTATGATTATGTTAGTGCAAGTTATTGAATGAAAACATGAAATAAACATTCAAGCTTTGGGAATATTCTGATGCCAGTTTTATCCCTTACAGTTTTACCCAAGATGTTTAGATTTAAATAGCTCCAAAAGTTTAAAAATAAACACAAACAGGCCATTTATGGGATATCAGAAGTTATATTTAACTATAAAATGAGAGAACACCAGGCCTAGGATTGAAATGGAAAGCGATGTGATTTCTATTGGTTGTCTGCCATATGACGGATGATGTTGCCATGGTTCCTTGAACCTGCCTTTTTGGTTGATCCCCAAACACGAGTAATTACATTCCCATCTGTCCTTCCTCACCATCCACCATTCATCATCACTGCAACAATTTCATTAGTTCCCACTGCATTAGGAGCATGCTTGTGTAATTGGACAGAAGGAGAGAGATGTGAGCAGCCCCGCTCTCTAACTGTGTTTGACAGGGTTAATCTCTCAAAACTTGCTGTTTTTTCTCTTTTTTCCTACTTGTCCTGTTAGACTAGAATCACCACTGGTGGGTTTTAAATTTTTTTTCTCAAGGGCTCGTCATCAGGAAACAGAGTTTCTTATTTTCCGTGAAGAGCTGATCCTTGTTCACATCTCAGCAGGATTATGCGTTGGCTATGAGGCCAATACCCCTGCTGAGCAACCATCAGAAGGCCTATAATTACCTTGTGCTTTGACAAAATAAAGCTGGAGCTATGGGAAAAAGACAATGACCCCCCTCTGACAGTTTTGATCTGAAACAAAGGCAATCATTTTGAAGAACTTGACTGACTATGATTTGTAAAGTCAATGTGTTGACATTTCAAACCATGTCACACTGTGCTTAATTTCACTCTACAGCTGAAAATGTTGTTGAGACCTACATTTTACTGTAAATATAGATGGCGAAACTGAAATGTGTGGTCATTTTCGATTGTATTGTGATGATTATAAGGCCTGTGAAAGCTTCAGGTATGATGCTTCACTCACTGCAGAGACCAATAACAGGTTTCCACCAATGTTTGTGAACAATATGATGTTTCACTTTATTCCTGCCCACCATAAACTTATTGCTCCTGTTTGTCCCCATACACACTCAAAAAATGATTCGTGGACTAAGCTTAATTCAGTTGTGGACAGTGGCTCTATACTCTGAAAATAGGTTTTCTTGACATTAAATTAAATTGTGAAGTCCACTCACTTGTAAGAGTGGAGTGGGAATCTAACTGAACTGAGTATAACACAATAAAATTAGACTCGTCAGTGCAACTCGACTGAATACCTAGCATTTGCAACTAGTGCACTGTACATTACCATGATAAATATGAAAAAAATATATAATTTTACATAACATAATGGTGTTAGCAGCAAGAACAAAGAAAAAACAGATCTCTCAGCATGCATTTTCACAATAAAGGCCAATTCACATGTATTCACACTTTTGTATTGCAGTAAATTTTGTAAGTGAATTTACAGCTATATACTATTAGCCCACTTTGTAGTTTATGAAAGTGCGCTTTGAAATAAACTCTAACAACTATATACATGTAGTTTTTTTTTTATATACTGAAAATATACTTAAACTTTCTTTAAGTGAACATACAGTACAATCATAATCCCAACATGCAAGAACTGTCATTAAAATTAGCTAAATGTTTACCTGTTTCTGTGCGTAAACTCCCAAATCTCTTCTAAATCCCAAAATAGAACTAACATCTCTCTTCTTTCTCAAGTATGACTGGAAATTCCATGCTGGTTTTACCAATGCTGTACTAATACTAAAAGAAGTGACTCATTTAGTACCAACAAAAATGGATTAAGTAAACATCTATTTTACAAACTTAAATGGATTGCATGCAGTAAAATTAAGCTGTGACAACATGTTTAAGAACCGTGTTGCATTACCTCATTTTAATTAAGTAAATTGCCTACAGTCTCTTCATTGGGGCTTTCATTCTGCAGTATCCTCTGGGAATGCACTTTGGAGTTATGTGTTACATAATCCATGCTCCAAAATTTATTTTCAAAAGCTTGCAACATTTCATTAAAGCCAATTTCTAAAGAGTTTCGGGAGTTCAGTTCATTTCAAGTTAATTTCTCAGTGTCACCAGAACTCCAGACACACCTCCACATTCATTTCTAGACCTACAATCATTCTTTCAAAACAGGATGAAATATGAGAAGGCTAATGTGGAAGTCAAACGATGGCCTAACAAAAAATAAATCATGCTGGCTGGATGCTGTAAACTTATAGCAAATAACAATATTCACTTTGTTTATGAACATAGTGAACTCTTTTCAGCATGTTATTCTCTTTACGTTCATAAGCAGGACTTTCCTCTGAAGTTAGTGCTTGTGAGCAGCCAACCTCAGTTCCGAAACTTCAGGTCACATTTCCTATTGTGGACACTTTCACTGCAATACAAGTCTTGTGAGCGTTGTACGCAGAACCATGCAGAACAAAGCCACGTGTGTTTCAGCTGACTTTCCATCCTGATTTTAACAACACACAGTGGTTTACATAAAAGAATGCTGTCTGTAGGGAAATGTCTCTGCTGATTTATAGCACTAACCCTCAGGCAATCTGATAAAGTTTACAATATGAAAGTTACATAAGGTTGTCCATCCAAAGCCAAACAGGTGACTATAATGAAAAATAAATAAAATAACAAAAGAAAAAAACAAGTTTAAAACACAGAAAGGAATAACGTGTTATGCAATTGAGTCAATATCATGAACAAAAAAATAGCCACTGGCGACAGCTCTCTCAAGTTACTTTTTGATGTCTTAACAAAAGAGTGCAAGAGACCTGTATCAGTGAAAAAAGGTATCTGTTCAAACAGAGCATCCGAGGTCACTGTGAAAGTGTATTCTGATATGTTGCATTGTGTGCACTTCTAAGTTTAAAATGGACCCGGCATATATGAAAAAGACCTAGAGATACCACAAAGCTGCTCCACACTTCCATCCTTCAGCCAATTAATATTAAAGTATTAATAATTGTAGTTTTTCATGAAAATAACCTACAAAGTAGCTCAAATAAATCTTACAGAACTGGGTGATGTAATCAAAACATGATAGGACACATTGAAGGGGTGTGGGAAGGTAACATGATGTTCTGTTATCAGTTCATAGAAACGGATGTAATTTAAGACCATTCTTCATTTACATCTACAAAACCAGAATCTTGCGTTTTCATGCAAATATCTTCCAGAGAAAGAAATGAGAAAATGTCCAGATCTAGATAGAATGAGACCGCTTGACAAAAAGAAATGCTTTACCCTCACACATAGTCTTTTGTATTCAAATAAAACCAGCCAGAGTGAACTGTGCAAATGAAATTAACTTTTAAAGGGGGATTAATTCGACTTCAATTAAGTTTTATTTGTTTGTTTAATGAGAAGAGTCATTATTTTTCCACATCTTCAATTGAGTTTGTATCAGACCAAGACTTTTATGGCCTAGGGATGAAATAGCAGAGCCCTAACCTAATAAAATATGAAATAAATTTAATATGAAGCCCAGCCAACTTTGCATTTTGTCCAATTTTATGTTTTATCCAGTCTCCAATTCAGATGGCAGGCCACAGACTGCCCACGGTCCATTCACTGGCTGTCTAATGCCAGAAAACCTGTTTCAATCTGGGGTGAATTTCCTGTACAACGACGTAACTCGCTGATTGACCACCATAGTACGATGCATTGTTGTGGAAACGAACTAGCTAGTCACGACTGTTTCCCAAACACTGTCGCATCTCCGTTGTTTGAACCACATTGGTTCAACTATATAAGGCAGTTGTTAATAATGTCACAGGTGGAGGACTAATAACTTATGCTAATTCATTTATTTGAGATCTCCGAAATGCTGCTGTATATTGAACATGGCACCTAGTGACTAATTTACCATTGTTCCCTGTCATTTTGCATTATTTGATGTTTGATTCATTGTGGGTTCGCTTAGGCATTTATGCACATGCACACTCTTTAAAAATGGCGCTTATCGAGGACGTGCTAAAATATATAGAATAAAATGTATGTAGAATGGAAGATATACTGTAGATTGTGTTGCATGTTAGCTTGCTTATTGTGCCCAAGATCCCAAGCGGAAACACCAAATCGTTGAACTATGTTGGTAACAATGGTACTTGCAACCGTAATTGGCTAATGATGCTTTTGGGAAATGCACCCCTGATTATCTGGATTCTGCTCGCCAAACCAACACACTTCTTGTATAGGGTGAGCCAGTCCACCTGGAAATAAAGTTGCTTTTACAAGGTATCAGGCACTTAAAAACTAAACTGTAGTAAAAACTACACACTGGGCATCAAAACTCGTCTGACTCTAACCAGGAAATATTTTCATGCACTACATCTATACATGTGAAAATACACACTATTAATATACACCTAGAACCGATACCAAAAATACACCCACACACACCTACAGACTGCATATTGCACAATAATCTTTGTGAGCATTAAAGAGATGGTGAGATCATAAAATGATGCAATTTACAGTGTAAGTTAAAAACTTTCCAGTTTCATTATATATATATATATATATAGTTTTTTTTGTTGTTTTTTTTTACATTTTTGCAGATACTCTTATCCAAAGAGTCTTACATTACAATGTCAACACTAAAGAATCTAGATAAGATATATCAACACCAGCACACTTGCAGCACTTAGATGGCACTGATATACTGATTTTAAAAAATGAGAGCAAACTTTCTGAACTGTAACTTCTGATAAAAATACATTTGTATTAGGTAAAAATACCTAAGTACATTTGTAACAGATAAGCGCCCCAAAAATGTATTTAAATCGTGGGGACATAGCACAGAACCTGCCAAAAACATATCTAGATCACTTTTAAATCCAAAATCAGAAAATTTAATAAAATGAAACCTAAACATTTTATGAATATTTCTCAATATCATGGTGATTCTCACTGGTTTCTGTATTGATCTCATTGATTACTCTAGTACACTATAATACAATGATTGTTTATTTAAACTAAAATACATTGAAGGCAATATATTTTTTATATTTCAAATAAGGTTGCATTTTATTTTACAGTATGCGTACTTACAGTTTACTTACCTAAGCAAGTACTTGGTAATATAAGGTAACTGTGTGTTAAGGTTAGGTTTAAGTATAGGTTCAGGGTTAGTACCTAGTTTTTACCCAGTTATTATAATTGTTATAATTAGTACATAGTATGTACATGTGGAACAGGACTGTAAAATAGAGTGCTGCCAAAAATAATACACTGCAATTTTTCCATATTATAGTAATGAGGACAATATGTTTTTATTGTGGTAATGACAATGGGAAGAATGTGCTTAAAGTAGTTCAGTTCTTAATAGTTTTAAAATAGTTAGACTACAAAACATAATTTGCTAATTTTAGGGTGAAATGTGACCTGGAAATGTTAACAGGTTTTATCATCTAGACATCTATTTAGTTTCACATTTATACTCCAACATTTCATGCAACCTGATGCTTTCAACATGTCGTGCCAAGGACACAATCCTAAAGTCTTACGTTTCTATGAAATTCTTCCATGTAAATCACATTTGCATGCCAACATCTACATGTTTCAATCATTCCAACAAAACAAAAATAATAATAATTTGCACATTCTGTACCAGTATATACCCCATATGTAATGTTAAACTGCATTTCTCAAAACATGTCACACTTAGAGAGGGTTGCTAGGATGTTATCAATGTTATTATCATAATGATGTTATCAATTCCAAAACCAGCATTTTTACTCCAGTTGAAAGAACAGATAATTTACTCCCTTTTATGTCCACATAACATTTAATGGAATTTAGTTGTTGTTATAGAAGTCTTTTGTGGCTGGTCATTGGATAAACGCGTGTCAGATATGTTAAATATCCTTTATGAAAGTGATCATATCTGTTCCAGCTTGTTGCTGTTTCGCATTCTTCTTATTTTTATGACACTACATACCCAGCATTTGACAAAAGCGATGTTCCTGCTATTAGTTATCACAACTTAAAATTTACAGTGTTTTTTGAGATAACTTAAATATCCAAGTTAACTAAACTAATTTGAAATCAAGCTACTGACATTTTTGCTGAAACAACACATACTTAATTCTGAATTTAGCTTGTAATAGTTAATGGCAGCAATCATTTTTTACAGGGTATACTTAGGTATTTAAGGTATT
The DNA here is from genome assembly GCF_012432095.1 of Onychostoma macrolepis. NCBI lineage: Eukaryota > Metazoa > Chordata > Actinopteri > Cypriniformes > Cyprinidae > Onychostoma > Onychostoma macrolepis. The sequence continues at coordinate 12,270,112 of NC_081163.1, forward strand.
TGTCTTTAAAGTGATGCCAATCATCATTCAGACTTTAAAAAGCCCAGACTTACACTCTTAATTTTTTAGTAGTGGAGTTCAACACCTCACATGTCACACAATAGGCACTTACCACAAATATTTGCTGAAACTCACAGATGACAGTAAAAGTGACAGAAATGACATTGATACATTGTGTACTCCACACTGACCTAACTGGTTTGCATCAGCACAGTTCTCATCAGGATGAGAAAGCAATTGTCTCTGAAATTTCGAATAAATAAATAAGCCAACGCCACTGATTCACATGTTGTATGTCAAGTACTCGAGTAGCGTGGCAAACGAGGAGGCGTGACATGGGCAGCTGGCAGAGGTGCCCCTCAGCAGACACAATCCAGCCCCTGGTGAGTTGAGTGTGACACAAGGGCAAGTCAGTGCCTGCTGTGCCAAAGCACGCCATGTTCAAACATCCATGTGACAGCTCTGCTAATGGGTTAATTTCATTTGCTTCAAACACGAGACGCTAAAGAGAGAGACACGATGCTGCTTTTCCAGTGTCTTCCAGGTTCAAATTTTGAAGCTACTCCATGTAATTTATGTTCGTCTAGTAGCTGAAGCATAAAACTACACGTTAACTTGCAGAGCAACATTATTCTGAGTTGTGTTTTGGCTCCGCTATTGCGCACGGATGAATCTGATGGCTTGAGGTGCACCATGGTGGACATGGATAAAGATGTCACAAGCCACATCAAAACTTCCCGAATAATAAAAGATATCCGCAAAATTGTCTTATGAGCAGGTAGGGAGTTATGTCACTGTTGTTTTGACTTGTTGAAAACAATTGTTTAAAAAAAAAACATTACAGGCTTTTACAATTGCTAGGATAGATTCTCAATACTTATAGGTCACTTTTTCAAAACTCTTTATATACAGTTATCCTTGCCAACTTTCAGCTTGGCACAGCAGTAAGTTTCACATCCAAAATGCGCTAATACTACACTTATTTGTCTCATATCAACTCATTCTTCCATAACACTAGCAAAGGTTGTCACCTAACAAACACACATTATCACTCATAAAACTCATATCAACTCATAAAACACCTGTATAGGTTGTCAGTTTGTAATTGTTTTTATAGTAATTCACTTCCTTTTTTAGATTTGGAATATACATTACAATATACTGTTGATTTGCAGCAAATGTTAGTTTTTGCACTCAAGTTACGGTTATGAAGATATGCAAACATCTAAGTTGGCCTGTAGGTACATAGAAGTTTGGTGATGGTTGTGTTTGAGTGAGAAAGGAATTTATGTAATTGAATGTATTTTGGACCAAATCAGTGATAGATGATCCACAGTTTAGCCCACATAGACTGCTGTTATGCTCACTGTGTAAAGAGTTTTAAAAAAGTGACCAGAGTATAGGAAAAATAGGTCCTTGCGATTGTGAAAAACTGTAACTTCAAGGCTTTTTTCAATGCTGACATTAGTCAAAACAATTGCTATTTATAGGCTAATGTATCACAACAAATGAAACGGTGTAGTATTACTTGACTAAGCTGTTCATATGCAAATATACTAAAGCATTAACTGGTTTAGAGGTTGTTACCAAAATAAATATTGTTTTATCAACCTAGTCAATGCACAGTGTAAGTGATGCTGTGCAAACTATGTTATTATGATTACTGTTGCTTTCCCTTTCTGCTTGGAAGCTCCTTTCGGTTTGAGATTCATTTGTTGTGGTTTCAAGCTACAACACCTTCCACTGCGTATAGTGGCATGACCTTTTTTCCTTTATTTATGGATATGACGTAAACGCACACAGATGAAGTATGCAGTTTCCAAGTAAATCCATCCCAGCATTTCTACAATATGAATGTTGGGCCTGTGCCAATACCTACTTGAACACTTGCACACTTGAACACTTGGGCCAAATACAGTAAATACGTAATGCAAGTGCACAAGTAATCAAGTACAAAGACAGCAAGTATGGGCATTGGTACAGGCTGAACTATTACGTGCATACCATAGTGATATAGAGTAGGGCAAAGTGTTTTAAAGATGGTTTTCTGATGTACTCATTTCTTAAATTTTGTTAATTTCAAGTTACATGTTGTAGCTTTAATATTGCATCTAAGGACCGAGCGACTTTTTCCATTCCTCAGCGCAGCATTTCATCATTTTAAACAGTTTTTGTTTTCTTTAGCGATCAAGAATGAGATATTCATGTGTGTGAGATGATTTTATTGTAATGCATAGTATTCTAACGCCAGTACAATTCTTTAGGCAGATGTCAATAAACTATATTGCCATTCTGATTAAAAGCTGTTTCGGAGTAAGAATGACAACATCATTGGAATGATTGCTGTTCAACATGTATAAACAGTCCTGTATCCCATCATACATTTGTTACAGGTTTCTACATTTGTTCCCTTTAATACGAGGGAACATGACTCATATTAAATAATCACACTACACCCCAACTTGTCAAAAATGACGCAGGAGGTATTTTAACTAACAGGGATCTTGCACAATGGGTTACAGATGGATGATTTTGAAGATCTTTTTTTTTTTTTTTAAGTCCTGAATACATTTGTCGAGCCTTGATTTTGAAACTATTTTCATTTAAATAACTTCATTCAAGTATGATCTTGTTTCTTTGAAGGAAAATGATTTGGCATGTTCTTCTTATGTGGCAGTAAATCTAAACACTTAAATCAGAATACGTTTTTTTATTTTATTTTTTCATCCAAACGCACGGTGGCTTGATTTCCCACTTTGCTTCCTTTGAGTGGTGGGTTCAGGCAGACTATTTCAAGGTCTTAGAGAGACCCTTAGAGGCGGAGTGAGGAAGAGGTGAAAGAACATCTCTCACAACAATGACCACTATATACTTCGGACCTTTTGGATAACCTATACAGGAAACATACCTGTAGGTATTGTAGCGAACTAGAAGAGTTGTGCTTATATTCTGTGTATGTTTTTAAGTATGAAAGGAGGTTCTGGGCCCACATAATTGTTCTGGGGAGTTTGTGCCAGCAAGTGTATGACAAGGGCATCGGCCATACAGGCACCCATGTTAATGCTTTTTCTGAGCACAGCTTGTAGTATACAATAAATATGAAGCTGGAACTTTCTCTCTGTTGAATATTTAAACAAAGCCTATGTTCACATTAAAACAGGCCTTATCTGTTACTTGGGTAAATCTGTATAAATATGCTGCAGTATTCTGAAAATCTGACCTTTCGGGTTGAGCTAACCACACTATGCAAGTGCAATGTTCTTCAGGCTAGAAAATCTTGTTTTTGGAAGGCTTCACACTGTATAAACAAAAAGATTTACTCAAGGCACCATTTTGGTTCCTCAGATTGCTCAACCGACAGAGTTCTTGTTAGCATAAAGTGGAACTTATTGGTTCCAGTTAGTTTCAAGAAATAGTGGCATCTTCATTCTTATTCCTTCACCATGACTTGAGGAATGCAAGTGCCTGCTCTCCTAATATGTATCATGGACATGTAACATGTACAATCATAATCATATCTTAGAACTTGCAAGTCAATTTCAATGAAAGTGTCTGATAAATGAATAAATGTAACACTGTAACATCACAACGTTCTGAAAATAAAAGATTCGTATTTGCAATTCAGTAAATGTTCCTTTTAAACAGGGGAGGAAGTTTTGAGTTTTGGAACATATGTTTACCTAGTACATAAAACTTGATCATTAAAGATCAAGGAAATATGATTCCTAATTCAACTGTTCATGCACTTTAAGTAATGGCACAACAATTATGTTGGTGCCAATATGCTTTGCTTAAAAGTTTCTATAAAATGTTACACAGCTTGTTCCACAGAAACTTACAAGATCTCAGTCTCTCCCACACAAATTAACGTTTCTCAAACACAAAACAGGCTGAGTATTTCAATATGTGCCATTTTAGCTGTTCCTTTTCTTATACAGTTAACTTCCTGGAGACTTGAGTGTTATGTAAGCTTGTGAAAGAGGATACATTGCCAACTTCTCATTGTTCACCTCACATCATGAAAAGATTGTTTTTCATTTCTTGAAAAAGATGAAACAGCATAGGAGTATTATGTGTTTGTGCATATTTTGGCTTGGAAATTGCAGTCATAGCCATGAAACAAAAAACTCTTCATGTTCCAGAATAGAACTCTCACAAAATTATTAGTAAAGCACTCAAGAATGAGACGATGGATTAATAACTCAAGCTGCTTTTGAACTTTAAAAAAATTGCATCAGCATATCACTAACCAGGAAGCAGACAGCATATTTACATCTGAAAACATAATAGGTATAATTATAAACTGATTTGGGCAAATATAAAACACATGGGTGTATTATGTGTAAATAAAAAGCTTGTTGCATTTCACAGTAGTGAAAAAAAATTTTAGTAATTGCATCATCACATGACAATGTCCTATGTGCTGACATCAGCGTGGAACTTTCCAAGGCGACACAGAGAGGAGAGTATACTTCTTTGCTGACTGAATGTCAATTCAGTCGAGATATTCTTCATTCTGATACTGCGTTCTGTAAACTTAACACAATACATTTTTCCAGTGAAGTCTTATGAAAAAGCTTGTGACAAGTTTCATTTCACAAATGGTTTCACATGATGTGCAAATTTCCCATCGTCAAAAAAGAAATGGGAAAAAAAGACTTCTAGCGATTATTGCCACAATTTCCCAGGCAGAAATCCAATGTTAATAATTTAGAGTACACGTACACTCAGCTTTGGCATTGTCAAATATTAACTATCGTTGAATCAAAAGGTCAATACCCTTTGTATTTTATGGCTTAAACGAGGGCAAAAGACTGAATGGCTTGGTTTTATATGATGTTTGTATCTTAGATGTGTTTTGTTGTTGTTTCCAAATGTCATGCCCTCATTTGAGTTTATCATTCCGGAAAATAGAAGGTGGGTCAAAACCTACCTGTACTTCCTGGTGTGTGGGAATCTAAATTAAAAGGAAAGTTGACCCAAATTTGATAAAAAATAAATAAATAAAGTAAAATCAACTAAATCATATATATGAGTCATTTATTCAACTTCATGGCATTACAGAATTACAAGTCTGAAAATTTCAGTCTGATTGTCACACAAATCTACCATATGATTTTAAAAGACATGGAACACAGCTCCTATGGTAGTATATGGTGCTTTTTGGTCATGTTTGGCCACCATTCAGAAATGTAAATCCTGCCTAACATCTCGTTTTTTTTGTGCTCCACAGAAGCAAAAAGATCAGATAGGTTTGAAATGGCATGTGGGCGAGTAAGCAATGAAAGAATTTTGGTGAACTATCTTTAATCTCACCGTCAACGTTGTGGAAAAACATGATCTTTTCGTGAAAGTTATCTTGAGGTTGAAAAATTAACCCAAGCTTTAAATGTTTGGCACATATCTTTAACCACCTGGCAGCTACTTCCTCTACTAGAAGCTTTTTATCTAAAATCTGCACGTTCTTTCAATCAAACACACCTAGCATGACAAAAACAGTCATTACTCTCTATATAGGTAAGGTTTCTTAACGTGACTAATTTGCATAGTCTGAAATCAATTTGGCAAGAAAATTAAGGAAGAAGCAATTTACAGCAATGATATGGTCCAATAGATGAAACGGTAAATTCTTGACCTCATTACAACCAGGAAGTGCTCATTGATGTTTAAGTATAAACTAGAGCAGGTATTTATTTTATCTTTAACATCTCACAAACACTACTGCAGCAGAATCTCTTACAGGTTGTAAAGCCTCAGTCATGTGATTTATGAAGAATTGTTTTGAATGATCAGTTTACGACAGCGAAAGCTATCTAAATGTTTTGATATGTTTATGAATGTCTCACTAAAGATCATATGGTACTAGAAGAGTGTTTCTTCTAGTCATTGCATTTAGTGCATTCTAACTACTTCATTCAGGACATGGAAATGTGTCAATTATAGTAGCAAAGTCATATAGAAACTGAAAGCAAACCAGTGGAAAGAATCCAAAAATTTTGAGACAAGGAACAAAAGATAATTCTTTCATGCTGGCTGAGCTTGGAAATCTGGACAGAATAAAAACCTCACTGTTACGCAACAGCCGAGAATACAAAGTTCTAGTTGGAAAATTTGACCTAAATACTATGTCAGCAAAATAATGTGCTAAATGCCCTGGTTTAGGTTGGAATTCATTCAGAGTGAGCAGCATTATATATTAATTCAGTAACAAAGGAGGCCTTACAAAAAACTGTATATGTAAAAGGTTTATTGCCTCGGCAGGTTTGAAGCACTTTACAGAATTCATTTAAAAGTAAATGAAATTTAGTACAGTAAAAAAAGCAAACATATCCCATAGGGAGTGCCATATTATTTCTTCCACATAAATGAAATCAGCACAAGCTGAGTAAAACAACCCATTCAAGAGTAAATGTAAAGAAGCTTACATAATGTGTGCTTAGTAAATGATTGCTGTACACATATGAACAATAAAATAAACTGATTTGGAAAGCCTGTTTAGAATTGAGACCACCAAAGTGTCTCAAATAGAGAGGAAAAGGCAAAATATAAACTGCACATCCCCTATCTATTACATCTCTTCTTCAAAGAATGTATATAGACAGTTCCTACAAGGAGAATCTTGTCATGTTACAAAACTGTAATGCCTACTGAATGTATATTCACAGTGTATTCACAATTCAGTTGTAATATCAAGTAACAGTGTTACAACTGAAGACTGCACATTGACCTGTCTCAAAGCGAGACGGATCGGCACGCACTGCTGTGTAATGCCCACATGCGAACGCATTGGTTTCGGGCTAAGGCCTCTTATTTTCCATTGTAGTTGTGAAGGACCTTGCATTACAACATACTGTAGAAGTTAGTCCATTAAACTGTCGAGCAAGAGCACTTCACACATGCTGTAGCATAGGTTTCTCAGCCGGTGAATCAATGTCCTGTAGCAAAAAAGAAGAAGAAAAAATCACAGTCAGGCTTTTTGGAAATTTTTCAGGTACTATGATTAAACGTGTCAAACACTGGAACTTGAGCCCTAAAGCTGTGCTCTGAAAGTGTGTGACTGCAATTGGTGTAGGTTTACTTTTGCCATGAGCGCTATTCAAGGAATTGGGCCGCTACAGGAAGAGGTTTTACTTTACAACAAAAAAAAAGTTTATTTGAATAGAAATAATAACATAAAAAATGTATATAAAGATGTCATAAAATCGATTTCTTCAGTGCACCATGGCAAAACTCAAACGTCATTAAGGGTAATATTCTTGGAATTAAAAGAAGATAGACGGAGTGCAACGGACTGAAACAAAACGGCTTGTCAGGTATCTTGAAGCACATTTTTTGAGTTAATCTGTTTGCAACTTAACATGACATCTCAAAAATGTGACACTTATGCCGTGAGATAAACAGTGAAAAGCAGTGCAACCATTTATGTTTGCATAGAAAATCAATTTAAAAAAACAGGCATTTGGTGTGAACAATGCCTATAGTCTATATTAGTGTTTGTCTAGTGTTTATGAACTTTTATTTATTTTTTATTTTTTTTTGCTGTGAGGTTTTTTGTCATCTAGTGAATTAAAAAAAACATTAAAATATATTATATTGACAAAAGACAAAAAGTTTACCGTGTTTCTCCGATGGTGTCGTTTCATCAGTAGGGTTAGAAGCAGGCTGACAGCCAGTATAAGCATTACTAACAAAATGGGAACACTAACAGAGACAGCTGTGACAGAATAGTCTTCAGTGTGTTTTTCAGGGTCGTTCTCCATTTCAGACACTGGTAAAAGAGATTATGAGATATGTTATTGGTTATGTTATAATCTTATGAGATATCATTGTCATCAATATCTTTACACTACCACACATTACAGCTTACAATCCAAAAAAATTAAAGAATCACAGGCAGAGTTTCTAGCAAAATCTCAGCATTTGAAACCCCAGCTCAGAGCCTACATCATTATTTATACTTTAACACAACCCAAGTACTGTTTTTTGTTCTTTAGTCTCTGATACCATTCAATAGATGAGCTATTTATCATCATTGGTTGCACCGCAAATGACAACAATGATGTTTATGATCCTGACATAGGCTATTCTCTGGTGGCAATAACTTTCGGTTCTGCTGCAGTGGCTACAAGTTCAACTTCCTTTGGTTGTCATGAAAGTTCTGCTTTTTAGCAGCTTTTTTCCAACCTGTGAGTCTCTTACACGTCATTATCTAGCCATTCCTAGTAGACTACAGCTAAGCAGACTTGCACTTTGAAAAGGGAAGCACACTGAAAGTGTAAAACAGGAAGAGGCTTGCTGTTTCCTTTCAAGATATGAACTACTGATCTGCTTGAACAAATAAATTCATAATTAGAAAACTCACCTGTTAAATTAACTTCTTTAGACTTGCTTGACCAGACGTCGTTATCAACCCTGACTAGGGCATGACAGGTGTAAAGTCCTGCATCTGTTGCAGAGATGTTGCGGAGCAGCAGGGAACAGTTTCTGTTCTCCTTGTTTATGAAGAGTTGTGTCCTGTCCACGTAGGAATCATCTATGATGCTCTTGTCTTGTGGATGAACATTCACTACTCTGTCACCTTTCTGCCATACCAGCTCTTTCGGGTCATTAGAACAGTTAATTGATAAAAGTACATCCATTCCAACATAGCCGGTCAAATTATCTGTCAACGTTTGTCCCACTGCAGAACCACCTACAAGAACAGTTAAAGACAGTAATTATCATGACAAAACACTCAAATTCATTTACAAACACTGGAACGTTTACAAACGTTCAAGACAGGCAATATGTTTTTATTTATATATATATATATATATATATATATATATATATATATATATATATATATATATATATATATAAATTAAAGGCACTATCAGATATACCAAAAGAAGAAGAAATATATGGCTCTCTAAAGGAACAGAATTTGTTTTATACATGGATAAAAATAATTACAAACTTTTTTAATGTAAATAGCCTAACATGTATAACAGAATGTGACCAATAAAAATTATATATTGTTAATGAATAAAGTTATTTATTTATAGGTCCAGAAGCATTAAAAAAGACTCACTCATGATGAGCAGAAGTGTCAGCAATGCAAAGGTCTTCATGATTGTCCTGGAGGAGAGAGAAGCAGGTTTTGAATTATGCTGGAAATTCCCACGTTCTCAAACAAACCGATAGGCTACAAACTAGGCTAAAGATGCATAGTTTCATGCGAGAAATACATAAATACAAACATCTGCGCTTTGTCCTGTTAAGACACACGATATTATTCGTTAAAAGAAGAAAACGATCTCCAAGCCTAGCAGCTTAATGCATCGATGAAGTTTATTAGAACACAGCCTCCCCCCCCCCGGTCACATGAAAAACAAAAAGAGCCAAATAGTTTTTCCACAAAGCTTTTGTCATTTGATCATGACTATGGAATGCCCTGTAGTCTCGCCTATAATTGAAAAAAAACAAGAGCTCCGCGAAACAGTCGAAGCAATCGTAATTTCAAACAAACCGTATTTTGAGTCAAGAATCTCTAACCAGTAAGCTGCAGATGGCTAAAAACGTATTACACTGAAAGCATGACATTATTCTAAATACAGTGATATATCAATATCAGCAAACAATGGATTAAAATTTGTGTTTGTGTATATAATAAAAACTACAAACACAATATCCTGCTGACCTTTGGTTTAAATTCCGCTGCAGAAGAAGCACACGTATCAGATCGCTTGAGGAAAGTGAAGTGAAATGAATGAATCACTCGTGAAGTTTGTGTCGTTGTGACGCGCCTACACCATCATCCCACTCACTCAGTCACCGCAAAGCCTACCGGGTGTGACTGAGAGCGCAGTTTTATAGGTAAGCTAGTTGTCGGTTACCTGAACGTGTGACCTAAAACTTTATGGGTATGTGATTGCACCTGGCACTACACTACATAGGACTAGTCTAACTTGTTTACTGTTTTGAACAGCAATAATGGGAAGGAAAAAACCCTGACTGAACAAGATGAACAGCACAATGTGCCATACTATGCATTCTTGTGTTTCTTCCATTAGATGTCGCTACAGTTTCATTTCTAGGCCGTTTTTACTTTCACTTTTCACGCTGTTATTGTCAAGCAAATAAGACTTTATTAATCACGTTGTCATACTATATGAAGTAGCCTACGTTAACAGAAAGGTGTATCTTGCAGATGCAGTTTCAGCCATATTTCACAAATGAATATCCATTGTGACTGGAGCAGATACTGTAATCTAATATTTGCATTCATATTCAAAAATGATGAGATATTTGACCCCAGTGTTTTCTTATGTAACAGGTGAGGGCTACATGCCATTTGAAAATGCGGAATGGAAAATTGCCTGATTTGTCATTACATGGATTCAGAAGATAAGCTTTTATGGTCACCATAAACAATCTTCAAAAATGTAGTATATAAAAAAGTAGTGTGTCAACTTTAAGTTTCTAGTAAACTAGCCTATATGGCATATAAATCCCAAAAGTACGTGCCTTTGGACAAACTTTTGTTTTTGCATTTTTTTTTTGCATTTTTTTTTTTTAAGTCTTGATCTTTGTGTTGATCTGTGCCATAACAAAACAAATTGTGAAAACAGCACATAAGAAATTTGCATAAATAAAAATGTAAATCTATATATCACTCAGAAATACATTATTTGTGTTTTCACATGCTATGCCTTTTCTCAAATCTATAATAGATTCAAAACAAAATTGCAGCTTAAATGGAAATGACACATAGGCTAATAAAAAATATTCTGCTACAAGCGGCAGGCCTAGTTAACCTCACACATCACCTGTGTCATATTTCATCTCAAGTATTCCCTTCACTGACATTGGCTGCTTTGCAAGTACACTAATGTTGAATGTTTATTTCACTCTTTGTTTAGATTATTTTCTTTTTAATAAGTTATCATTTATATTTTTTATGACGGTATTACATAAGATTGAACTATATAATTAAATTATAGAAAAGCCGTTTGAAAAATAGCAAAAAGGAATAATTCTAATAGGTTTCCAAGTGTATTTTAATGTGAGTTTCTTTATTTATTTAAAAGACAATTTAAAAAAAAGTTAATAAACAGCTGATTAAAATAACCCCCTGGGATTTTATTAATTGAGCAGAACTGTATATGTTGTATATGTATATGATATGTTATGTTTGATTTAGACATTTTATGCAACATAAAAGCTAAATGTATCAATTTATTTGACTGAACATATACAGAGTCTGTGGACCCCTGGAAAAAGTGTTCTGGGGACCCCCAAGCTGTCAGTCACAGTTTGAGCAGTGGGAACATAAGTAGACACTGTCAGGGGGACGCGGTGGGACAGAGTCCGGGGAGTTTCGAGGGGGGACGGCGTTTCATTTCCAACTGGTTAGAAATTTTGAGAATTTTGATTTCTATATTTTATCCATTCAAAAGACTACGAAAGCGATCCCAGTTCTGCATATAAACATAGCGCTGTGTTTATGCCGTCTTTTACCATTTAATACCTGCAGACTGCAGCCAATAGAAATGCTTTTCTATCGCTGCGCGTCCTGCTCCTCACAGCACAGACTGTTGTCTGTTTTGCTCCATTTCGTCAACAAAAATATAGTTAAAAAACAAAGTCACAGCTGAGCCTCTGCGCAAGTGTTTGACACAGCGCTGTTTCGTTTATGAATGAATCTTTGCTTTTGAACAAATCTAGTGAGTCAATGATTCAATGACCCATTCATAAAGAGAGTCACTTGCTTCTTTCCTGAATGAATCAGCCGTTTGAACGAATCGATTGAATGAATGATTCAGTGTCAAAGACAGTGACTTGCTGCCACCTACTGGCAGTTTCTGTTTCATTTTTAAAGTATAAATTGAGTCATTTAAATCATTGAAGTTTCTATATTTAAAACATTAATCTCATAATATTGTTATTATGAGATGCATTAATGCCACCTCTGAGTCTTGTCAAAAATTTCTTAAATTCTGTAAATATTCCTTAATATTTGTGCTCTTTTGTGCCATGCAAAGATGAATTGTTGATGCTGATTTCATTTGACTTGAAACTTATTCTTCCTGATAAAAGTTTATAAATATAAATTTTTTGGCACAAAAGATGACATACATTTAATAAAGTTAGAAAAAACTTTAAGGAGTCAAATATCAATAGGAAGGTTCATCTCTGGGTCATTCCTGGAATTCGGTAATATTTTAGTCCCCCAGAGTTTCTAAAGTGGTGGTTCACCAAAATGAATCGTTAGAAGCTTTTCACAAAACTTTGGGATGCCCATTATAATTAATAAAAAGAATTATTGCATTTTTATATTTTTAGCATAAAATAATGTCTTATATCTATCTTGAACCAAGCATTTTGTAATGTCCCTGAGTTTGTGCTTAGAAAATTATTAACAAAATGTGCATAGTGTCTGTGACTTTTGGCAACAATGTAAGCATTTACTTGTGTTCCTTTCTTGTAAAAAATATTTTTCTAAAAAAATGCAAAATATTTGCTAAAAAACAGACTTTAAAGTTATGTCTCTCAGTCTGAACTCAACCCCCATCACACTAACCATTCTAGCCCCTAATTATTTAGTCTCCACTCATATGTGACTTCATTCAGTTCTCTTTAATAGTGGTGCAGAAAATGGTTAGTAGTATCATACTTTTTATTCATATTTCTGAGGCATGTTATAGTCAGGGAGGGTACTGTCAAGCTTAACAACTCAACCGTCATATAAAATTAAGATGGACAATTATTACTTTTTCAACATTTTATTTTAATTCATAAGTATATACAATGTGTTTATTTTATTGCTGCCATATATGGTCTACTCTCCTATGCTACATGAGCAGCAGTGGCCATTTTGTGTGAAAAACCGCAACCCCGTCACACTCAACCCCATCACAAATATATGTATTTCTCATTGTTACAGGGTTGTAAACTTGTGACAGGGTTGAGTTATTTGCTTCATTTATTAATAATTTAAATGAAAAAAATATAAAATAGTCATGGTTTCAGTAAATATATATACTCCAAAATCATGACAACTCATATTTTTGTTTTAAATAGAATTTTTGACATAATATGTCCACTTAAACATTGACAAGCATCATACATCAGAAATTGCTCCCACATTTGCAGCAGAAAGACAATGTTGGCCATGCAGATATGTTGACCCAGAAACAAGGGGACAATATGAGAGAGAAACAAAACCAAAAATTTAAATTTAAGGCGATGTATCCCTTCAAATGTGTTACAGTCTTCAACCCCATCACACCTAGTCACATTAATATTTTTAGAAAAATATAGGGAAGACAATTAAGAACAAAAGTATTTCTTGCTGATTACCATCTGACATGTTAAGGGCTAAAACAATAAAATTGTGGTTTTAGTTAAAATTTTAAATTCAAAATATTTTTTACAAAAATACAGAGACTGTAGACACAATTTGTGTATTTTTAGCTTCAGTCCCATAAAAATGTGAAAATGATGATAAATGTTACATTTGTTATCATTCAATTGTTATCAGGGACACAAAAGCAGTAAGGTAGATGTTTGTTTTATAACGATTTCTGTGTAAAACCCTTTTTAAACCAATCCCATTTTGGCCGTTATGGGGTTGAGAAAAAAAAAAAGCTGGAAAAAACCCCTAAAAATAATAAAAGGTCTTTAATGCCTGAGGTGGGAAAATATGATATTTTGAATATGATATTGTGACGAGTGGGGCAGGGCTGAGAGCCGTGGGAACGGAGCGAGGCCAGTGGAGTTAATGATAATGAGCGACACCTGCGCCACTCACCGGTCTCACTCTGTTCCCATGGCTCTCCCATTTGTCACAGATGTATTAAAATATGATGAATATTTTTTGGAGGTTTGATATGTGCCTAATGATGTGGGGTATTTAGAAGAACATGTATATTCCAAGTTGAAATGTTACCGAATCCCAGGAATGACCCTCCTGTCATTGATCAGAAGGTCTGTTCCTATTTTTTATTTATTTATTTATTTATTTACTTTTAAGTAGGAGCACTAGTGCTCCTGAAAAGAAATGTAAGCATAGAGTCCTCAAGAATGTAATATTAAAAACTAACTGCAAACACTTTTGCAAAGTAATATGTGCAAATTCAAACACAACATATATTTAATTTGGCCAATTGCAGGTGCTTGTCTAAATGTACAAGAAGATTTAGAGATAATATTATATAAATTGTTAATAAATGTTATTATAGATTATAAAGTGTCTTATATTTAAATACATCCAAAAGGTCATCTAAAATCACCATTACCAAATTACCAAAAAAAAACTAAAAAAAGTGTGTGAGCCAAAATTTCACCACTATGGAAGACTGCAGTGATCAGAAGTGTCCCCCGTTCAGGGACTCATTATTCCATTTTTGTTTGTCATGGAAACTTGTTCAGTTTATTTAGTTTTACACCTTAAGAAATTTGCTGAAATAAAAGCAGTTGAATGTGAGAGGATATATAGCTTGCCCTATTGGATGGATAAACCAACAAAAAGGACTTGGCTCTATAAAGCTACAACATGTAGCATATAGTTTTACATTTTATCTTTCAATTTAAATTAAACGTGCATATGCATAAAACGACTATTATTGTAAAATGATGTTCTTAATTTATTTTTAATCTGTATAGTTTGCTATGCAGTTATTTGACACTATGGTCCATAAACATTCAGTAAAGACTCAATCATCATCAGCAATGCCAGGGTCATCATTTCAGTCCAAGAGGATAGAAATTTTGAAGTAGCTATGTGCTGCCAAGCACTCGTAACCTCTCAAATACAAAAAGGAAATTAAAATAGTATTTACTTAACGACCTGTAGGCTATATTTCCGTTTGTTTAACCGAACGCAACTTTGTTTCCGTTTTTAACCACAGTTTGAAGCACTTCTAGCATTCCTTGCACGTTCACCGGATGTAACGGAGAAGTTTATGGTTCTATAATTTTCAGTTACCTGAAACAGACCTAGACCTTTATAAAGAATCTAGAACTTTTACATAAAATGCATGGATTTGCACCTGACTAGCCTGAGGCGTTTACTGCTTTTAAGCAACATTTGTGAAAACAATATCTCCAGACTGGACAAATAGGCTAAATCTAAAATCTTCAATGAATTGTTGCATTAATTCCATAAGATGGCGCTGGAGGACTTTTAGTTCCCCTTCCATGCAATTGTTTTTTTTTTTCCTAGTCCTTTTGTCTGTAATTGAAATAAGAGTTTTGACACTGTTGTCACAGCCACAAGACCACACTTTGGAAGCCTGAAATGGCTCCGTCTTTACCAAGATATATGGGGCAAAGATAGGGCAGACATTTTCGCCACGCAAATACTTTTTTTAGATTGAGAAATGTTAATTGTAGCCAATTTCTTCCCTTTACGAAAATTAATCATGATTTTATTGTATAGTAAAAGTGTGGTAACCATGTTTTTTTTTAGTGTATTGATTACCATTTGTATAACCACAGTTTTACTACAAATATCATGGTTAAACTAAGGTTAGTGTACCAAAATCATGGTTAATTTGTGGTTACCATGGTTTCACTATAGTAACCATGATTTTTATTATTATTATTTATAGTAAAACCATAGTTATTTTTCGTAAGTGTTGGATCTTGAGTTTTAGCTAGACACGTATTGAATATGAATTTATATATCATTTGGAGAGATGTGGCCCCTGCTGCCCACTTATAGACATCTTTGACCTAATTGGAGAGAGGTTATAAAGCAACAAAAACGTAATAAACTCACCCATTGGTCATATGGCTTTGGTTATTTCTGTGTAATTGTTATTTCTATAGCTATAAAAAGGTGTTACACTAAGATAATGCTATAGGCCTAGTTTAAATCGAACAGAGATTCAAGGCTTTGCGATTGTCCCCTGCGTTCTTTCTTTTCATTCATTCCAGTGTTTTGATGTATCGGTTAAATTCTGCGGTTTCCTCCCTGACCACCTTCGATCTACAACTCCACTCTCTCGCACACTCTCCAGACGTGTGGTCAGCTGACTTTCACTGGAGCAGCTGTGTGCAGTCGCGCATTCTCACAAAGCACAACCAGCACAGACGATAGGAGAACACGGAGCTGAAAATCGCCACAGAAAAACCCTGATCCTCTCAGGACGTTTATCCATCAGGACGTGCTACATTCGGGAACACGGCCATGGGTATGGACCGTACGGTATTCCTGCTGTTAATGCTGACGAGTCTGTCGCTCGCCATCGAGGTAAGAATAGTGATTGTGTAATGGAGAAGGAGCTTGATTCTCCTCCATACTTTAAAGGACGGCCTGGGAGCGAAGGGGGGGAAAACGCAAAGCGAGAGCCTGACACGGATGCAGACAGACATTTTGAGCTCTGCGGGATTGTCAGTGGCGTATTTCAGCAGGATCGTGGTTCTTTCTAATGCTATGGGTTTTCTTTGCCATCATTGTTTTAAATCAATTAAAAAGTGTAGGGTGGAGACTACTGGTGCAGCGGGATCGCTCGGTTTGCACAAATATTTGGCATAACTGGCGAACTGTAGAAGTGGCGAGCTTGAGAAAGTGATACATATCACTGAGAAAAGACGCGTAACATTCTGACATCTTTATAAGAAAGCATTAAGTTGTTTTTATATTTGGGAGTCATCTGCTCACCTTCATAAGAAACCATCAGATTCACACTCGAAGGACGTGCTGATGAAGAATCGCACGGTGGAAAATGCTGATATGGCGGTTTTATCTTGCTGTACCCGTGATGTTTTTACGTTTGAGCAAATAAATATGGATCAGAGGAACATGAACTCGTGTCATGCATATACGGGTGGTGAAATCCTGTAAACACAGTGACTGACAGCTCTTTGTCAAGGAGGCATGTATTAAAGAACGCAGTCCCTCATCACTTGCAATATATACACAAAATAAAGAAACATAAACCATACGGCTGGTTTGCAAGATTGCAGTGCTCCATTTTGGGCGAATAAATGCTGTGACAGCAATCCGGCGGCCCTCCTTAACCATTCCAGCATCAGAGGAAAATCAGTCCTCTGCGGCGCCTTTGCGCAGCTAATATTCACACGAGTGTTTCATGAAGGGATTTGTTTTGCTATGTGGGGATGATTGTTAAAATGCGTAAATGCTGTGGGACTGGTTCATGGTGAAGAGATCTTTTAAGGAACATTAAAAAAGGATGTTAGCTGACAGAAGCAAGATGGCGTCAGTGAACTGCGGCGTTTCATTTTTTTTTTTTTATCCAAACGTAAGGCGTAAAGGCAAAGATCTGCTCTGGATGGCTTTAACCTGTTTCTCGCGCCCTCAAACAGACGCGGTTTATGCGTTGCATGCACAGATTATTTTTATGTTGGTACTTGCATGATAAATTTAAGTCTTTATTGACACCTGCTACGTTTAAACACATAATAGAGATATTTAATTCTATACTGAATTTCCATAATATATAAGTATGGAACATGCCTATGTGATACCAGGGTGCAAATAAGAATCAGGGCGCTTAGGTGTGTCACCCCCCATATTGAATCTCTCTGAGAAAAACATATCAAAAAGTGTGTTTGGATTAGGGAATATCTAAAGTTTGTCAAATATAGGTCAATATTAGAAACATTTAAACATTATTGTTTCAGTTATCATGAAAGTTCCAATGCCAATCTGTGTGTATTTTTTTTTTTACATTGTATCAAACAGGCCCTCACATAGAAAATGAGGTTACTATCGTGTTTTATGAGGTTACCTGATCTTAGCATATGATTCCCCTCTGGTTATTTTGTGGGCAACCAATTTGTAACGTTATAGGAAGGTTCTTCTTAGGTTTCATTTTTAACAACCATAAACTAATGTTCCCGGAACATTGAGAAAATTAGGACACTGCTCAAGCTTTGTCTGCTCAGATTGGTATTAGATAATGTATAATTAAAACAAGTAGGTACTGTCATTGTTTTTCACATTATTATTAACGTCAATAATATCACAACAACTGTATGAAATCATATACTGTATGTTAGTCTTAGTCCATGTGGGTTTGCTTTGAGGTCATCTGCTACTTAACTCCTACACATTGACTAAATTCATGTCAATTATACCGGAGGAATCATCAAAACTGAGTAAAAAGTGTGGCTTATTGTGGTAGGCAACATCTGAGTTTACTAAAAATTGACCCCTTGTAAGTCACTGTAGAATTTACACACTGACTGCTGCAAGAAATAAGACCCTCAAGATTTTTTCATTAAAGGTGTCACTTGTATTTAGTGTGCCAAAACAAGCTTTGAGAGTTTGTGTTGTCACCTCTTTACTGGTCACCATAACATGAACAAGCTGTTTTGCCTGAAAGTTCCCTTGCTTAGTTTGCTTATAATTAGTAAATCTATTTTCAGTCAGCCTCCATCTAAAAAAGGGCTTCCTTTGTTTGACTGGGAAATGTCAGTGGAACATGTAAACATGGTCGGTTTTAAATGATGTCTTTGAGTGCAAGTACAAAAATTAGCTCATTGATTTTGACAACCTTAAAGATGAAACCAGAGCTGAATGGCTCTTGAAAGTTGCACATTTCATTTTGATAGATGCACTAATGTGGATCCTGAGCTGCTATGACAACCTGGCTGAGACACTATTTTGGGAGATTGATATTCGCAGATGATTAGCTTTCACGAATGGTTAAGCAGTTGTGTCAATATTAAAGCATTTCATATATCACACATTGACAGCAAAATGGTAATAATCCCATCTAAACTGCACATGTAAACTGATCTATAGCTGATATACAGCTCATTGCAGAAGTTAAGACCATTTTGTGTCTAACACATGGTTTTCCTAAAGAGCTAACTACTGTACTGCGGCCAGCATAATTACAGTATTCTGTTTTAAATGGCCCTACAGCAGAGGGATGTTTTATTGCACTGTAACCACCAAAGCATTTGTTAAAAGATTAAAAAGAAAAAACATCCCTAGACAGAATCCATCTATCTATATATCTATCTATCTATCTATCTATCAGTCTGTCTATCAGTTTAATGGGACAGATGCATATTTTAGACAGCTGGCTGTAGCAGCACTTCCACTGTTTGTTATTCAGGACAAAAGGGGGAAAACACAACAGTCCCATAATTCCTCACGCTCAGTTGAACAGACTGGGTGGGTCTGGTTGTAAGGAACCTTTGTGACACACTGGGTCGAGGCCAGGTCAAAGACATACAAAAGAGGACAGCCATTATTCTCCCTGTCTCTCTCTCACTCTCACTCTCACTCTCTCTCTTTCTCACTGACTTAGTTTATAAATTGAATGTTTTCTAAATATGTTTTTCTTTAGTCTTCCACTAATTTTCAGGACCTCAAAAACTCTTTTACTCCCAAACTTGTACTTCTTTCTCATATATTTATCTCATTCTTTCTTATATTTAAATATCTTCCCATCCACTTCAAGAGATTCTAGAATTCTGAAGTGAAGAGAACTATAGTGTTTTATATTGTGCATTATGTAACTGGCATCGTGACTCTAAAACAGATTAATATTTGTTTACATGCATTTGTCAGATATAGAGAGTTTTTTACCAGTTGAGTTGTTTCCCATGTTATATTGAACTCTCAGCATGTAGTTTTATATTTTAGTCAGAAAGAATGAAATTAGTTTGATAATTCATAAACTTCAGTGTTCAAATAATGTGTGAGACCATAAATATAGTCAATACTGTGTGATACACTGGGGGTGTGGCTTAGTCAGGGCTCTAGACTCATTCTTTCCACTGGTTGCACTTTTGCAACTAACTTTCTCAGTTGGTCGCACAAGCACATAATTTGGTCGCAATTTTTGATTTTTTTTTTATGTTAAATTTGATTTATCAATGCATGCTGATGAACTTTTATCATAGTTTATAGTTATATGGTAACGAAAGTGTTTAACATTCAACCCGTTCTTTTTCATCAGTATTACTTGTGATTTAAATATTGTGAGCAGGAATTCCTTTTTACGTGCGCTTTCACTTTCACTTTCAAATTCGCGATCTTGATGTCACGTTTTATAAGAAAATATAATTGTCTGTTTTGCTTACATCTATACACCTTTCACTTTTTAAGACTAAAACAAAAGATGGATTCATTGTTATTCTTAATTAAAAAGCACAACAACAATAAAACAGTAGGCTACAATGACAAACTAGCTTGCATAACATATATTAACAAACACGAATAAGAGGAGGCATGGCATATGATACATCACATGCTGTATTATACAGGTGCTTCTCAATAAATTAGAATATCGTGGAAAAGTTCATTTATTTCAGTAATTCAACTCAAATTGTGAAACTCGTGTATTAAATAAATTCAATGCACACAGACTGAAGTAGTTGAAGTCTTTGGTTCTTTTAATTGTGATGATTTTGGCTCACATTTAACAAAAACCCACCAATTCACTATCTCAACAAATTAGAATATGGTGACATGCCAATCAGCTAATCAACTCAAAACACCTGCAAAGGTTTCCTGAGCCTTCAAAATGGTCTCTCAGTTTGGTTCACTAGGCTACACAATCATGGGGAAGACTGCTGATCTGACAGTTCAAGAGGACAATCATTGACACCCTTCACAAGGAGGTTAAGCCACAAACATTCATTGCCAAAGAAGCGGGCTGTTCACAGAGTGCTGTATCCAAGCATGTTAACAGAAAGTTGAGTGGAAGGAAAAAGTGTGGACGAAAAAGATGCACATCCAACCGAGAGAACCGCAGCCTTATGAGGATTGTCAAGCAAAATCGATTCAAGAATTTGGGTGAACTTCACAAGGAATGGACTGAGGCTGGAGTCAAGGCATCAAGAGCCACCACACACAGACGTGTCAAGGAATTTGGCTACAGTTGTCGTATTCCTCTTGTTTAGCCACTCCTGAACCACAGACAACGTCAGAGGCGTCTTACCTGGGCTAAGGAGAAGAGGAACTGGACTGTTGCCCAGTGGTCCAAAGTCCTCTTTTCAGATGAGAGCAAGTTTTGTATTTCATTGGGAAACCAAGGTCCTAGAGTCTGGAGGAAGGGTGGAGAAGCTCATAGCCCAAGTTGCTTGAAGTCCAGTGTTAAGTTTCCACAGTCTGTGATGATTTGGTCCATCTGCTGGTGTTGGTCCATTGTGTTTTTTGAAAACCAAAGTCACTGCACCCGTTTACCAAGAAATTTTGGAGCACTTCATGCTTCCTTCTGCTGATTTCATTTTCCAGCAGGATTTGGCACCTGCCCACACTGCCAAAAGCACCAAAATTTGGTTAAATGACCATGGTGTTGGTGTGCTTGACTGGCCAGCAAACTCACCAGACCTGAAGCCCATAGAGAATCTATGGGGTATTGTCAAGAGGAAAATGAGAAACAAGACACCAAAAAATGCAGATGAGCTGAAGGCCACTGTCAAAGAAACCTGGACTTCCTTACCACCTCAGCAGTGCCACAAACTGATCACCTCCATGCCACGCCGAATTGAGGCAGTAATTAAAGCAAAAGGAGCCCCTACCAAGTATTGAGTACATATACAGTAAATGAACATACTTTCCAGAAGGCCAACAATTCAATAAAAATGTTTTTGTATTGGTCTTAAGAAGTATTCTAATTTGTTGAGATAGTGAATTGGTGGGTTTTTGTTAAATGTGAGCCAAAATCATCACAATTACAAGAACCAAAGACTTAAGCTACTTCAGTCTGTGTGCATTGAATTTATTTAATACACGAGTTTCACAATTTGAGTTGAATTACTGAAATAATTACTGAAATAACTAATAAATTACAGAATGTTTAGCAAACACTGAGGAATCAAATTAATATTAATATTTAAAAAAAAATTAAGGAAAGCCTCCATAGCATAACTTGAGGTAAACGGCAAAGATAACAAGCTTTTCAAAACGAAAACAAAAAGACAAGTAAAACTAAACTGGCTGTCGCTGACAGGACTTGCATGTTTTTTTTTCTACAAGAATACCAACATGTTCACCTTCTCCGGTTTAACAAGCGGCCTTTTACTTTGGCTTGAAAACCAAATCCTCCGTTGCGCTCCATCCGTGGCGCGCACCTTCGCGCTTGTGCTAATGCAGCGAGTATAAACGGAGGTCGGAGCCAGCTCCAAATGGGTTGGGCCTTGTTTAATATGCCCTGCACCAAACCCAACCCTAAACCTACCCTCCCACTTGGAGCTGTCCCAACCTACTTGCGGCATAAGTCCCTCCCACTTGGAGGTCTTCGGGCTGCAGCTATATAGACTTGCTATAAACCAGGCTCTACACCCGAAGCGCTCGCGCTGAAAGCGCCTCTCTTCACGTGATCAGTGAAATCTGACTCCTGCTACAATGTTCCGCGGCTTGGCAGCGCGCGCTGTATGAAGCAGACGCTTTGGAGCTGCGCAGACCATGCACTCGCACACGTGCGACCACTTCAAATTTTTACTCGCACATTCTCAAAAAACAGTCGCAAATGCTTAGTATGAAGAAAAACAAACACTCCTTAGTTATCATAGTTAAATATTTCTGTGTATGATTTAGTTATCATAGTTAAATATTTCTGTGTGTTATTTTTTTTTAAAGAAATTAATACTTTTTTTCAGCAAGGATGCATTAAATTGATCAAAAGTGACAGTAAAATCTTTTACATTGTTACAAAAAAAAATTCCAAATAATTGTTTTGAACTTTTTCACCAAAGAATCCTGAAAAATGTATACAATCTATCAAATGTATACTGAAAAAAATAAATAAAAAAAATGTTTAGTTTCCACAAATGTATTATGGAGTACAACTGTTTTCAATATTAATAAAATACATGTTTTTTGAGCACCAAATCAGCATATTAGAATGATTTATGGAATGATCGTGACACTGAAGGTGTAATGGCTGCTGAAAATTCAGCTTTGTCATCACAGAAATAAAATAAATTTTAAGATATATTAAAATTGAAAACAGTTCTTTTAAAATGTATTGCACAATATTACTGTTTTACTGTATTTTTGATCAAATAAACTCAGCCTTGGTTAGCATATAAGAGGATTCTTTCAAAAACATACAAAAATCTTACAGAGCCCAAACTTTTGAGCTATAGTGTGTGTGTGTGTGTGTGTGTGTGTGTGTGTGTGTGTGTGTGTGTGTGTGTGTGCGCGCGCGTTTTTGTGACAAATGACATACATTTGTATAATGACAAGGGTATGACATAGGTATTACAAGGAGAAGGTGACTTTTCAGGACATTACCCCATGTCCCCACTTTTCAAAACACTTATAAATCACACAGAATGGGGTGTATTGAAAATCTGAAATAGCACAAAATTTCCTGTAAGGGGTAGGGTTAGGTGTAGGGTTGGTGTAGGGCAATAGCACATACAGTTTGTACAGTATAAAAACCATTACGCCTATGGGATGTCCTCACTTTTCACAAAGTGTGTGTGTGTGTGTTTGAGACCCTGGACCACAAAACCAGTCATAAGGGTCAATTTTTAGAAATTTAGATTTATACATCATCTGAAAGCTGAATAAATAAGCTTTCCATCGATGTATGATGTATTGATTTGTTATGATAGGACAGTATTTGGCCGAGATACAACTATTTGAAAATCTGGAATCTGAGGGTGCAAAAAAAATCTAAATATTGAGAAAATCACCTTTAAAGCTGTCCAGATGAAGTTCTTGGCAATGTATATTACTAATCAAAAATTAAGTTTTTATATATTTACAGTAGGAAATTTACAAAATATCTTCATGGAACATGATCTTTACTTAATGTCCTAATGATTTTTGTCATAAAAGAAAAATCAATAATTTTGACCCATACAGTGTATTTTTGGCTATTGCTACAAATATACCCCAGTGAATTGAGACTGGTTTTGTGGTCCAGGGTCACACACACACACACACACATATATATATATATATATATATATATATATATATAAATAAATATTTTATTTAATACCAGGAGATGGCTTCAAAGACGTACTTACCAAAAGCTTTGGTATAATTTGAATAGTCTACTGCTAGCAGGGACGTCAAAAACGTGAAATTAAGCCTGCAAACAGTACAATAATAATCCTATAACCCACCACATAATTTATTCACATCACAGTGCATGCTAAGAACTCACAAACCCAAAATTGTTCAATATGTAAGTGTTTATCTAGTCGACTCTCTGTTTGGCTAGTTGGGACAACATTTGGTGCAATATTGAATCATATTTGTTGAATCCCTGTTCTTCCAAACACAGTTGCTGTTTTTCTTCTTCGCACTGTCATCCTTTCTCTGTCTGTAAGTCAGATTGTACTTAGAACAGTCAATCAATTAAAAAATGTGATCTGATTACTTCAATGATCAGCTGATTAACTAATCAAGTTAATGACAGTTGATGGTATATATCAATATTTGCTGAGAAAAGCCCTCCGCATGAAGACAGCTCATAGGCTTATGTGATAACGGTTCCTCATGTTACCGCTGATTGTGCTGTTGGCAGGTGCCATCGGATGACTCAGTGGGCTTGTTGGCGGAGCCCCAGGTGGCCATGTTTTGTGGGAAACTCAACATGCATATCAACATCCAGAGTGGCAAGTGGGAGCCAGATCCAACTGGCACCAAGAGCTGCATCGGCACCAAAGAGGGCATCCTTCAGTACTGCCAAGAGGTAATGAGAGAGAAAAGAGATAAAAAAAATGAGAATGAGTTCTGCTGCAGTGTCTGTGTTACTTGTCAATAGTTAAACGGATTGTAAAACATTATTGTATCGTGACTGCTTTAGTAATTAATGTCAATTATGTAATAACAATCACAGTAATTAATAGCCAAGGGCCTTCTGAGTATTACGTAAGCACGTCAAGTTCTATTAAGTGGTTGACTCATATGAGTTTTTCAATGGCTGATGATGTTATTTAGATAGCAGTGTGGACGATAGCCAATACAATGCCAATATACTCCACCATTCAGGGGTTTGGGGGTCAGTAAGAATTTTTTAAAGAAATGAATACTTCTATTCAGCTATGATGTGATCAAAAGTATGACAATAAAGACATTTATAATGTTACAAAAGATTTCTATTGTAAATAAATGCTGTTTTTTTGAATGGAGAATCTTGAAAATATTTTAACAGCTTTCATAAAAAATATTAAGTAAGGAACAAAATTTTCAACAATGATAATAATAAAGGAAATATTTCTTGAGCACAAAATCAGCAAATTAGTATGATTTCTGACAGAAATAAATTGCATTTAAAAATGTATTTAAATCAAATTATAAAAAATAATTTAACAATATTACTATTACTATTTAGCTATACTGAATTCAGTCGAATTACACATTCCTCCTATTGACACATTCCTTGTTTTACTGTGCAAAGAGAAATGCACAGTCTGAGGTTCTGGCTGTGATTGAAAATGTGAAGAGAATTTTCAGTTTATAGGGACCAATTCTCAGTATTAACTAATTGCTTATTCGCATGCCTATTATTAACATATTGGCTGTTTATTAGTACTTATAAAGAATATATTGTGCATGACCATATTCTACATCCCTAATCCTACCCAATTCTCAAACATAACAACTATCTTACTAATTATTAATAAGCAGCAAATTAGGATTTTATTGAGCCAAAAGTCATAGTTAAAGGTTTGTTAATGGTTAGAATTGGACCTTAAACTAAAGTGTGACTGAATTTATTAATGCCGACTGGTGATGGGAAAAAAAAGTCATTTAAAAATATGTTTTCAACCACAAATTTTCATTTCAGCACATAACTATTATTTATATTTTCCACATTCTGATATGTATTCTAACTTCCCAATGAATAAAATCAAGGGATCTTTTTTCTCATCGAATAACCTGTTTTACTTGTAAATAGGTCAGATTATGAAAGTAAAATGGGTTGCCAATGGCTTTTCTATTTTCTGTTCAACATCATCTGGTAATTGTGCCCCGTCTTGACTACCACAGGTATACCCAGACCTCCAGATCACTAATGTAGTGGAGGCCAACCAGCCCGTCAGCATCCAGAACTGGTGCAAAATGGGTCGTCACCAGTGCCGCAGTCACACGCGCATTGTGGTCCCCTACCGCTGCCTGGGTATGTATGCGTGTTTACATGAAGACTATCCTTCAACGTGACGCTTACATCAGAGTACTCTGCCACTCCTGGGGTATTAACCTGGATTTGTGGGACATTAAACTAATGCTTTTACCGTGGCTGTTGTGTGATTTCCTATCATCCTTCTGCATCAGATAAGATTAGATTCATCAAAACACAACATTTGCTCAGGACATTTTACCCTCCAAGGTACAAATCAGAAGAAATCTATCTGAGCACCTGGTGAGCAAATGTTTGCTTTTTTTTTATTAGTTGGGGAGTTCGTCAGCGATGCCCTCCTCGTCCCAGATAAATGCAAGTTCCTGCACCAGGAGCGAATGGATATGTGCGAGAGTCACCTGCACTGGCACACAGTGGCCAAAGAGGTCAGAGGTCACACCACATGAGTTTTAAAGCCACACGGAGCTGTAATTTGTGCCAGAACAAACCAGATCCAGCACCTATTTTAGTGGATACCCATCTTACATGCTTCTGATAAGACATTTATGTTAACCAGAAACATCCAAATATATCAATCTTATTTGTATGTTAAATAATGGCGCTGGCCGAATAGGATGTATAATTCATCTCTAGCCACAAGAGTGTTCTACTTATAGCTGTATGATGACTCAGCACCGTATACCTCTCTTGCTTTCGTTCTCGCTCACTCGTTTCCTCTGGCTGACCCTCTGCAGTCCTGCGGTGATCGTTCCATGAATCTCCATGACTACGGCATGCTGCTGCCGTGCGGCATTGACCGTTTCCGTGGTGTAGAGTTTGTGTGCTGCCCTGTGGAGGAGCAGAAGGAGTTAGACAGCGAGGAGCAGGAGGAGGCCAACTCAGATGTGTGGTGGGGCGGCGCAGAGGCCGAGTATACTGACAGCAGGTACACAAACACAAGCGGTTATTCAAAACTCTTACTGACACTGACTTTCACTGATTTTTTGTTACAAATTATGTTATCAAGAGATATATTTAAATTATAAAAATAAATAAAACATTTAAAATAACAGATTTTTTTACAATTTACTGTGTTCCCCCTTTGCTTTAATAACTGCAGCATTTGAGCTGCATGAACTCATTTACACAAGTTTGTGTAAAATCTGATGATTATGTTCTCTAGCCTGATTTGGGAACGATGAAAGGCATCCTCTACAGCAAAAATATATATTTTGAGGGTATAAACATTTAATTGAAAATAAATTCAGTTTCAACTTTCAAATAACAAAATATTTTGCCAAATGTACTTTGAAGTGGCAAGGGAATACATTTCTAAAAATGCATTATGAGTAAATGCAAAATATTTTTTTCAGTAAATGTTTTGGACAGTATATTGAAATTGAAAATATATGAAAATGGCCAAAAATGTGTGAGGAAATACAAGTAACTTATTGTAAATATTTTAAAAAAAAATCTATATTAGTAATATATTTTTGGCTATTTATGTATAATATAATATAATAATACAAATATATCTAATGAAGTGAAATTGAAATAATATATCTAATTATTTTTGCCGTATGTGATATTTGTGCTTTAACTGAAGAATATTTAACCAAAATAAATAATATAAATTGAAATATTATAAAGATATTATTTTTGCCATATGTGATATTTGTGAACAAAGAAGTTCACATGAGCAGTGTCATCAACTTGATTAGTGCCTAAGAAATAAATATTTTCTTAAATATTTCACGTCCATATGTAATGTTTAAAATTTTTCACACTCCTATGAATCTATTCATTTTCTGGTTTAAATTATATTCTGAATCCCATATCTTCAGTGTGTAGTTTTAGAATGTATTAGTCATCATCTTCATACATTTTTGTATCACAGCATACTTAGAGAACAGTCCCCAACCAAACCTGAGCCTGCTGTGACTGAGGATGATGAGGATATCAACAATGAGGAAGAGGAAGTCTGGGATAACGATGAAGATGGTGATGGTGAAGATGATGACGATGAGGAAGATGACGATGAAGACACAACTGATGAACAAGACACCAGTGAGCAGACCTCCAACGTTGCCATGACAACCACCACCACTACCACAACAGAGTCTATAGAGGAGGTTGTGCGAGGTGAGATTTCTGTATGCATATATGTCCATATATTCACATTATACATTTCAGTGGTACATTTCCAAACATTAGAACTACAATGAGCTCATGTGGCATTTCAGGACAAAGTTTGAATCATCATTGTGTAGTTCCTTAAATGGGCAAAACTTGACGAAAACCTATGAACACTTAAACAAATCCACTGAGTGTCTCTTCCCCATCAGCGGTATGCTGGGCCCCTCCTCGGTCGGGGCCGTGCCATGCTAAGCTATCCCGCTGGTATTTTGTGGTGCAGACGGGCCGATGCACCCCCTTCATGTTTGGGGGCTGCGGGGGTAACCGCAATAACTTTGAATCTGAGGAGTACTGCATGGCAGTCTGCAGCAGCAGCGTGTGTAAGTCCAGACGTCTCCTGAGAGGAAGTTCATCTCTCCGCTCACCAGCACATTGCCTCTTTCTCACTTTCTTCGCTTCATTCGTGCCAAACTCACAAGCTCAGCAGATGGCTGGATGCTTTAGCTCGCATGGATTACAGGTCTCTGTGAGGTGACTGTATAGGCAGAGCGTCTTGTTCTTTTAGTTTAACCTCCTGCTGACTTTTCTGAGCACTCAAACTTTTCTTTAACTCTCCATCTGTGTCTCCTGAATCTACAGAACCATGGTAAAAGAAAAATAATATTATTGTGGTTAACACTGGTTGTAGGGCTGAGTGGTGTGAGAGTAGTTAGTTTTAATGTTTGATACTGTTCTGACTTTAACAAGTGTTAGATAACGGGGAAACTGTCTGGGCACTGATGCTGGGTTTAATATATTTTAATATACAGTGGGTACGGAAAGTATTCAGACCCCCTTAAATTTTTCACTCTTTGTTATATTGCAGCCATTTGCTAAAATCATTTAAGTTCTTTTTTTTTCCTCAATGTACACACAGCACCCCATATTGACAGAAAAACACAGAATTGTTGACATTTTTGCAGATTTATTAAAAAAGAAAAACTGAAATATCACATGGTCCTAAGTATTCAGACCCTTTGCTCAGTATTTAGTAGAAGCACCCTTTTGATCTAATACAGCCATGAGTCTTTTGGGAAAGATGCAACAAGTTTTTCACACCTGGATTTGGGGATCCTCTGCCATTCCTCCTTGCAGATCCTCTCCAGTTCTGTCAGGTTGGATGGTAGCGTTGGTGGACAGCCATTTTAGGTCTCTCAGAGATGCTCAATTGGGTTTAAGTCAGGGCTCTGGCTGGGCCATTCAAGAACAGTCACGGAGTTGTTGTGAAGCCACTCCTTCGTTATTTTAGCTGTGTGCTTAGGGTCATTGTCTTGTTGGAAGGTAAACCTTCGGCCCAGTCTGAGGTCCTGAGCACTCTGGAGAAGGTTTTCGTCCAGGATATCCCTGTACTTGGCCGCATTCATCTTTCCCTCGATTGCAACCAGTCGTCCTGTCCCTGCAGCTGAAAAACACCCCACAGCATGATGCTGCCACCACCATGCTTCACTGTTGGGACTGTATTGGACAGGTGATGAGCAGTGCCTGGTTTTCTCCACACATACCGCTTAGAATTAAGGCCAGAAAGTTCTATCTTGGTCTCATCAGACCAGAGAATCTTATTTCTCACCAACTTGGAGTCCTTCAGGTGTTTTTTAGGAGAGGCTCACTGAGGAGAGGCTTCCGTCGGGCCACTCTGCCATAAAACCCCGACTGGTGGAGGGCTGCAGTGATGGTTGACTTTCTCCCATCTCCCGACTGCATCTCTGGAGCTCAGCCACAGTGATCTTTGGGTTCTTCTTTACCTCTCTCACCAAGGCTCTTCTCCCCCGATAGCTCAGTTTGGCCGGACGGCCAGCTCTAGGAAGGGTTCTGGTCGTCCCAAACGTCTTCCATTTAAGGATTATGGAGGCCACTGTGCTCTTAGGAACCTTAAGTGCAGCAGAAATTTTTTTTGTAACCTTGGCCAGATCTGTGCCTTGCCACAATTCTGTCTCTGAGCTCTTCAGGCAGTTCCTTTGACCTCATGATTCTCATTTGCTCTGACATGCACTGTGAGCTGTAAGGTCTTATATAGACAGGTGTGTGGCTTTCCTAATCAAGTCCAATCACTATAATCAAACACAGCTGGACTCAAATGAAGGTGTAGAACCATCTCAAGGATGATCAGAAGAAATGGACAGCACCTGAGTTAAATATATGAGTGTCACAGCAAAGGGTCTGAATACTTAGGACCATGTGATATTTCAGTTTTTCTTTTTTAATAAATCTGCAAAAATGTCAACAATTCTGTGTTTTTCTGTCAACATGGAGTGCTGTGTGTACATTAATGAGGAAAAAAATGAACTTAAATGATTTTAGCAAATGGCTGCAATATAACAAAGAGTGAAAAATTTAAGGGGTCTGAATACTTTCCGTACTCACCGTATGTATGTATGTGTGTGTGTGTGTGTGTGTGTGTGTGTGTGTGTATGTGTGTATATATATATATATATATATATAAAATCCATGCATACATGTTACATATTTGAATACAAAGATACATACATATATATATATATATATATATATATATATATATATACACACACACACACACACACACACACACACAGCTGGATAGATTCCAAATTACACGACAAAAATTGTAGTTAGTACGTTAGTAATTCATTATATTACACATTTTAGGTAATATATTTGATTACTTTTAGATTAATTTTGACCTGTTTAAATGTAATATATATATATATATATATATATATATATATATATATATATATATATATATATGTGTATATATATATATGTGTGTGTGTGTGTGTTCAAATGAGATTTAATTATAAAAACAGGCAAGAGAGCATAGTTATAATAATATGTAAATACACTATGAAACAAATTTTAATAAGAGGTTTGTTTCACTTTTATTTTTAATGTTTCTTTATAAAGTTTGTTAAGAGTGCTCAAAACTAAAAAATATGTTGACAGCTTATACAAGCTAATCTGTTATTACTCATGCATGAAAATTACATGGTACATAATACTGCATAATACTGAGCTAAGAACAGTTTAACATAAACAATTACAAAAAGTGAGTCATCCAAAACTTCAGAAGTGTACATTGGATGATTATTGTCTTTTATTAATAGTCCCACAATGTTATGGATGCTCCAAAAAGGACAAGAATATTACAGAATGTTATAGAAACTTCTAGAATGTTCCTATCCTTGCAAAAGCAGAATATCTTTAAAAAATGAGATAGACAGACAGACAGACAGATAGATAGGTAGGTAGATAGACAGACAGACAGATAGATAGATTCAAAAGTCTTTAACTAATAGTATTTTTATTTAGATTTTTTTATCTAGATGAAAATGCTTTCAATGCTGTAGTTAGTTTTTTTTGTGTGTGTGTTTTTTTGTGTCAGCATCCAGAGGCTTTCGAATAGATACAAATTTGATAGCGTGAATGTTTGTTTGTGCTTTTGTCTGTTTTGAGAACACCTGCATCTCAGTGAGTGTATTTCTTAAACTGCTGAACACTGCATTTCTGTACGTCCCTCCCCCATTCTCTCTCTCCGTGTGCGTTTATCTCTGTGTGTGGGCCAGTGATGGAGCTGTAGTCGGCCTCTGGTCAGACCAGTCTGTGGCAGCGGTTCAGTGGGCGGTTTCCGCTCGGTTAGGCACAATGCTGGACTCTGTGGGAAAGTGACAGCGGAGCAGCCCTCATCCTGACAGGGCATATTCCTCGCAGCCAGTTTGACTGTTCCCGCATGCTCGCTGTCAGAATGTGTCACAGCAGCTTCACAGGAGCTGCTACAGTACACGCACATGAAATACAGCTCTCGCACGCTCCACACACACACAGCGGCACAAAAAAAAGTATTTGGACACTTATGCAACACTTAAAATTGTCACTTCATTATAAAATATCAAACCACCTTGCATTTATTTAGTAATTTTGTCAGGTTTAAAATAGTAAAACAGTAAACATAATGTTTAAAATTAAGACATTTTACTTTTACTGGAACATATCTGCATGTCGTTTTAAAATTAAAACTGAAAACTCCTTGCTTTTTGAATACTTTTAAATTATTGATGCACATTATTATAAATTAGGTTCTGCATATTTATATATATGTTTTCTACTAAATGCAGTCATATTCATATATTATTAAGTGTCTTAAGTGTCAAAACACTTTTTGTGGTCACTGTATATACACACTCTTTTAACTCTCTGAGTGCACCTAAAATATGCAATATAGCAACCTTTGGCAAAAGCAATCTCACATGTTTCTGTCTCTGCTAACCAATTTTAACCTGCACTTGAACTAGCTGTTCTTTCCCAGGAGTCTTTGCTCTCTTTGCCGTAAGGAAGATTCTCTGGCTCATATATATCTGGGGGGGTTTTTTGGCTTTCACTGAACAAGAGTTCTCACTTTCTCTAGTGCCGACCATGGCCCCGAGCCCTGCTGATGCTGTGGATCGTTACCTGGAAGCTCCAGGAGATGTGAATGAGCACACCCGCTTCCAGAAGGCAAAGGAGAGCCTGGAGGCCAAACACAGAGAGAAAATGTCAGAGGTGGGAACCTGAGTAGAGTGATACGTTTGCAGTGGGGCAAAGTTCTTTTACAAAAACAGGGTGGTGGAAGTAGGGCTGGACAATAGCGCTAAAAATATTTAATAGGATTCAATATGTATGTTTATGTATATGAGTGTGTTTCAATGGTGATTTTTTTTTAATCATAGGAACCATCATTTCAACCCAAAGTTGTAGATTTAAAAAGGTTATTGCAGGAAATAAAGTTTTCCACACCATTTTTCACTAAATTAACAAGAGAAAATAATATATTTAATCATTTTCATTAATGTGCACAATGGTTTGTAGTAATAAATAGCTGTCTTTGTCTACATATGTATTTTAGTAAAATATTTAAAGCATAAAAATGAAACATGGATTCCCGTGAACAGTTTTAGTAATGTTGTCTAAATAAAAAAGCTAAATCAGAGTTTGAGTAGCAGTAGTAAATTTTATATTTTAGAGAATTAGAATTAGAAATTAATTTTAATAAATATCTATCTATTAATCTGTCTATATTAAATCTTAGTAAAATAAATAAATAAATAAATACATTTTGTAATAAAGCAACATTTACCTATTTACTACATATATGTTTTACTAAAACATTTAAAACATAAAAATGAAAGGTGAACAATTTGAGTGAGGAAACAAATAAATTGCTAAATCAGAG
Organism: Onychostoma macrolepis; assembly: GCF_012432095.1. NCBI lineage: Eukaryota > Metazoa > Chordata > Actinopteri > Cypriniformes > Cyprinidae > Onychostoma > Onychostoma macrolepis. The sequence continues at coordinate 12,303,472 of NC_081163.1, forward strand.
TTTTGAATCAGTTCAGTGAAACTGACAGTTTGAAGCAATTCATTCAAATGTATCAACCATTTATTTAAAACTCGACTGCATTTTTGTAATTTTATTTTGTTTAAAAAAAACTGTAAAATATTGTATTTCAAAATATAGTATTAAAGTGCTATTAACAATAAATGAATATGTAGTTAGGAGCAATTATTTATTAATGCATTAGTTTTTAATTCTTTATTATATTATATTACATTATATTGTGTATTACCATTGTACATGTCCAAAAAGACATTCATTTGATGACTCTGTCCTTCCTTTTCTCTTATCTCTGTTCAGGTGATGAGAGAATGGGAGGAGGCAGAGAGACAGGCGAAGAATCTTCCTCGTGCTGATAAGAAGACCATAATTCAGGTAGCCTCTCAGCTCTTAAAAATGTGAATGGGATATGTTGGCTGATGATTCATAAGCAGTGAACGGTGGAGAGTAAACAACATTTATTGATCATATAATATAGCGATTTGTGAATCTGTTATATAAAGCACTTAGCGGGGTTGCGGTTCAAGTGCATTCAGATTTAGCAGTGCAGCATACATTAAAGTGGAGGGTGGATTTTCAAGGGGATTGAAAGGCTTGCGGTTTTTTATACTTCAGAATTAAATGGCTGCTGGCTTTGTGTTCATTCGTGTTTCTATAGCGCTTCCAGGAGAAGGTGGAGGCGTTGGAGAAGGAAGCGGCCGGGGAGAGACAGCAGCTGGTAGAAACCCACATGGCACGCGTGGAAGCTCTGCTGAACGACCGTCGCCGCCAGGCTTTGGAAAGCTACCTTAGTGCCCTGCAATCTGACCAGCCTCGGGTATTCACACACAACCATAGTGCTGAACTACAAACAAAATGACATATGTTGCACAAATGTGTTTACAGTAGTAATTAGTATCATTTGTTTGTCACAGTGTCTCGCATCTGCTAATCTAATATCTGTGTTATGGATAAATGGCAACTGCTAACCTAGAAAAACCTGTTTTGTCCTGTGTCTCGTCTTATACAGACTCGGCAGGTCCTCAATCTGTTGAAGAAGTACATACGAGCGGAGCAGAAGGACAGGCAGCACACTCTCAAACACTTTGAGCATGTGCGAGAAGTGGATCCAAAGAAGGCATCTCAGATTCGGCCTTTTGTAAGATTGTCAAGCTGTTCTTTCCTACTTCAGACATAAAATGTGTTGACACTTCAGACTTCAGTTTGACCGCTTGTGCCCATAGGTGATGACCCACCTGCGTGTGATTGAAGAACGCATGAACCAATCCTTGGGGTACCTCTACAAGGTGCCACAAGTGGCTAATGAAATCCAGGACCAAGTGGGTGAGTGTGAGGCGGTTTATTTAGCGCTAAATTCACTCGCATATCATGTATGGATATCATGTGATTTCAAACTGGGAAGTGGGAACCACAAAAAGTTTGGGGGAGAATAAAAAAAAACATTTAATAGTAAGAAAAATATTAAGAAAAAACAAAAGTGAAAAATCTAAAAAACAACCAACAAGCAAATATGCACATAAAATGTATCTCTGTTCATCTCTTTTTCCTGCAATACACATACATTAGCGTTCAAACGTTTTTTTAAGTCTTTTATACTCACGAAGGCTGCATTTATTTTAATATATTTTAAAATGTGATTTATTCCTGTGATAGTAAAGCTAAATTTTCAGCAGCCATTACTCTAGTCTTCAGTGTCGCATGATCCTTCATAAATCATTCTAATATGCTGATTTTGGGGCTCAAGAAACATTTATTATTATTATCATTTTTGAAAACATTAGTGATGTTTAATATTTTTATGAGAAACCTGATACTTTTTTTTCAAGATTTTTCATGGATATAAAGTTCAAAAGAACAGCATTGTTTTGAAATAGAAATCTTTACAAAAGAATATCTTTACTGTCACTTTTGAATTTAATGCATCCTTGATTTTCGAGAATGTGAATTGCAGCATTTTCTGTAAATGTAACTGCGTGGAAATTATATTTACTACAAACATGCTATACTGCTATAAAACATGCTATTAAAATTAGTGCTGTCAAACGATTAATCGCATTCAAAATAAAAGTTTTTGTTTACATAATATATGTGTTTGTACGGTGTATATTTATTATGTATATATAAACACACACACCTGTTTATATATTAAATATATTTATATATGATATAATCTATATGAATATAAATATATACATCTAAATATTTTCAAAATATATGCTGTATGTGTATATATGTGTATACACAGTACACACACATATATTATGTAAACAAAAACTTTTATTTTGGATGTGATTAATCGCGATTAATCATTTGACAGCACTAATTAACATGTTTGAACCTGTTTTAACAAGTGTTGAAAACCCTTGATTAAGGTCTCTCATTCTTTCTTTCTCCAGCTTTACTGATTCAGCGTGACCAGGCTGAAGTCACCCAGCAGTTGTCGTCTCTCCAGAGTAAGATGAGGGTGAGCTATGGGAACGACGCCCTGATGCCTGACCTGCCTGACAGCACCACTCCCCTGGACACCCTGCCACCGGAGCAGGACGGCCTGGGCTTCATCCACCCTGAAAGCTTCAACCAGGCCAACACTGACAACCATGGTAAACATTTGCACACTGAATGCTGTAACTGAACTGCCAACTTTTAAAAGGCCCATTTTCATGATCACCATAAACAGATATTGAGTAACCAGTAATATACAACTATACACTGCTGTTCAAAAGTTCAGTGTCATTTAGATTTTTCTTTTTTATAAAATAATGATCGAAATGAGACGGTAAAGACATTTATAATTAGTGCTGTCAAACGATTAATCGCAATTAATTGCATCCAAAATAAAGGTTTTTGGTTACATAATATATATGTGTGTGTACTTAGTATATTTATTATGTACATATAAATACACACACATGCATGTGTATATACTTAAAAAATATATTTTACGTTTATATATTAAATATATTTATATATGATATAATTTATATGAATATATAAATATATACATGTAAATATTTTCAAAATATATGCTGTATGTGTGCGTCTTTATTTCTATATAATAAATATACACAGTACACACAGTATATTATGTAAACAATCGTGAGAAAAAAAAAAGGAGCACAAAGGTTTCCAATACTGATAATTAGAAATGTACCTTTAAAAATCTTCCCAAGCCCAAAAATTCGAAAAGTATTGGAAATAATACAGAAACCTTACATTGTTTCTGAAAAGCTTTTTTTGTCTTGTTCAGTTGAACCCGTAGATGCCCGTCCAATTCCAGATAGGGGTCTGCCTACGAGACCCGGTAAGTGTGTATATGTTATTTTCACCCATTGTTTTGTTTAATATCATATGTCTAATTTTTATGTTCATATGTGTTGTTGGTTTTAGAGATTCCAAAGGTTCGGCTGGACATTGAGGAAAGGCACAACGCTGGTTATGATGTTCGTGACAAGAGACTGGTACGATAATTTACTCAAATATTTAGCTAAAAAATATATAGATATAAAATATAGGTATCTAATACTTCATATTATAGAAAGTAATAATTGTGTTTGTGTTGAATCAGATGTTCCTTGCAGAAGACATGGGCTCTAATAAGGGGGCAATCATTGGGCTGATGGTGGGTGGAGTTGTCATCGCTACTGTGATTGTAATCACTCTTGTTATGCTAAGGAAGAAGCAGTACACTTCCATTCACCATGGAGTTATTGAGGTGAGACACAACATATTATAAACATATGAAGACTTCAGGACTTCATTTCATTTAGATTTCATTTAGCTTAAATGTAGGCTACTCTAAGATTATTAAGATTTTTAATGCTCAAAATATTTATTTGCCATGTGTGTATCCACTAATCATAACGAAATAAAAACAAAGCTAAATGGAAAATTTTAAATAATAATAATAATAATAATAATAATAATAAGCACATCAAATTACTGAAACCTTATAATTAGAAAAGAAAAAAATGGAACTATATAAGTGAAGGGTCAAATTAGTAAAAGTTCAAAATAATGAATACTAATAGTATATAAATAAACACTGCTGGAAATCTTAGTCTAGGTCTGAGCAAACACTTTTAATCACTACCTCATTTTTTCTGTGTCAGGTGGATGCAGCGGTGACCCCTGAGGAACGTCATCTCACTAAGATGCAGCAGAATGGCTATGAGAACCCCACCTACAAGTTCTTCGAGCAGATGCAGAACTAAAGAACCACTTCAGATCCCCACACTCCCCATCACCATCACCATCCCACTGCATCAGGACAGTGAATGCAGACTGATCCCTCATACACAATATCACTCAGCTCTTGTCACCATGGAAATGAGAGTGGCTTCCATCACCTGACCATTTCATCCAATCGAACGAGCACTCACTCAGTTTGCACAGAAGAGTGATGTGTCATTGCCGCCCATCCAGCCATCTGTCAGTACGATGGTCCATCTGTGCGCTCCCATGACTGTCCATCACAGCACTGTGTGGTGAACGAGCTGTTTTCTTTGCCCGTGCTTTCCTTCTTACCCATGATCCTCTAAACCATCTATAGTTTTTTTTTTCTCTCCGCTCTCTCTCTCTCTCTCGACCATTTTTGTTCCCCTCCAGAACTTCTTTAAGCACTTACATCTCCTCTTTTGTTTGCACGTTTCCTTCCTCCTTCTCCTTCCTTCCTTTTTCCTGGGCACTCAAATGACGCGGTGCTGTGTTTGGCTACATGAGGCTCCAACCGCAAACAACCAGATGCCGAATAATGTACTCATTGTTAAACTTTCCATTCAGGTTTTTTTTTTGGAAAAAAAAAAAAGCAAAAAAATATATATTAAAAAATCCATACATTAAAAAAACAAAAAAAACATTTACAGAGATAAGAAATGAATGTTTGTTTTTATTTTGTGTGTAATATGTATTGAATTAAGGCAGAAACTAGCTGTATCTATATAGTGCATGGCAATTTTAACAGAGAGACGGTTTCTGGATCCAGGCGCAGACTTTGACCTCTCTCTCATGTAGAGATTTTAGCTGGATTGTACATTTTATTGTCTTCTTGTGATCATATTTTAAATAAGTGAAAAATATCTGCTTGGCTACATCGTCACAGGGACATGCTTTAATCGAAGTGTGCTTTTTCTTTCTTTTGGACCATGCCACGCACACTTAAATGGTTGCATGGGGCTGGAAAAAGATGTATGTATTGTATTATGAAGTGTAATATTAGCCCACGTTTTGGTTCGTTAACGTTCTACACACTCTTTGTTTTTAGGGAAGGGTCTAGGCCCTTTTTGCCTCATGAAGTTTTATTCCATGTCGGGATTTGGTATGGGGCCGGGATTAGGGAAGGGAGGTATGGAGTGGTGGTGGGATTTTGCTTCAGAAATAGCCACCATTTTCAGATTGTGTGAATTTTGTCCCACTTTCCCCTCTTTGTATTCCCCCAGTGTCTGTGATATTCACGAACACATTTTGGGACAGAAACACCTCACCTTCTCCCCCTCTTTTATTGTTTCACTGAAGTATCTCATAGCACCTTACAGGCCAGAGCAGGTAGGAAGGAACGGGTAGATATGAAATATAAATGTAACGCGGTCTTTTGAAATGACCTCTCGAGAGTTATTGTAAAAGTGCCACGATGTCGAAGGAAATTGTGAATTGTTGTAAAATACGTTGTATGAGACACACAGCCATTAAACGAGTCAAACATTGTGCAGTTATGTCACAGTGCACACTGCTCATTACGTTCCTGTATAGAATTACCTTAGCTCTAAAATCTGGTGTTGTGCTGATTAGTGGATACTCTGAGGTGAGTGTCTGTGGTCAGTAGGGAGCAAAGAAAGCTCTTTCTGTGACTTTTTCCTTCAGTATCTATTCAAATCATTGGCTTAGAAGGGGAAAAGCTTTCTACAACACTGTAACCCATGAATAAAGTTTTGAATGTACATACAAACTCCTTGTAATGTGTTGCTTGCTGCACAAAACAAGATAGAAACTAAGGGTGTGTTTGATTGCTGCTGCATTATGCAAGACTCGGGCAATTCAAAAACCAACTGTCTCTTTATTGCCCTCTGGTGGACAGTAAAAAGTACCTCACCTTGAGGGAATTGGACACTCAAAAATAAAAAAGAAAAGATCCTTTACAAATGGAAAATATCAAAATACACTGCCCACATGGCTATCAAAAACATAGAGTATATACAATGGAAATATAGCCGATGCTACCCTGCAGTCAGAGAACAAGCGTACAAAAACTGAAAGCTCATACGTGATCGGTCTCTCACATCCACACATACACTCGCTCTCTAAGCATTTTAGGGACACGCAGACATACATACACACTCGTAACAAAGCGCACATCTGCTTACAAACCCGCTGTTTCCCACCCTGCCCAAAGTCAAATGTTTAACCCGGATTCCTCCCATCTTAAACGTGTCTCCTGATTGGCTGGGAGTAACAAGCCACTCCCTCCTCAACTGTCTTTCTCTAAAGCTGCTGCAGCCAGAGTGACTGTGGTGACGGGCTGGCCTGTGGCGGTGGCCAGCGTGACTGTGTTGACGGGCTGGCCAAGGCCGTGCAGCTGCACCCGGGCGAGTTTCTTCTGTTCACACTCCGTCACCAGGCTGTTGAGCTCTGCGGCGCTGTATCCGATCAGAGTCCTCAGGTCGCACACAAACTTGTAGACAAAGCGCTTGCCCTGCACTTTGCTGATCATGTCTCCATCATAGTAGTACCTGTTTAGATGAGACAAGATTGATGGAGTGTTAAGCAAACATCAAATAATTCCTGATTACTAGCTACATCCATCCAAGAGCACCTAAACTAGAGAGGGGAAATGATGCACTCGCACCTGAGAGCTCTGCTTAGCTTCTCGTAGTTCATGGTTGGTTTGTTCTTGCGCTGGCCCCATTTCTGAGCTACCAGCTCAGGCTGATTGAGTTTGAACTCGCCCTCCTCTCCCACCCAGGAAATGCAGTCCCGAGAGTCCTTATCCGTCAGCAGCTCCAGGAGAAACTGCCACAGCTGAATCTGACCGTTGTTACCTGAGAGGACATACAGCACAATCATAAACAATTCTAAAATCATTTATTACTGTTTTGCATATGAGATGATCATTCTTGTTTTTCTTAGTATGGGGCTTTTGGCAAAATTAAGAATTTAAGGAATGACTCCCAATTAATTCATGGGAACTACCACAGTATGTTAATTTTGAAAGACAAGAAGAGGTAAATACTGTTCCACCATACACCATAAAATGACATATAACATCCAACAATTCACCAATATGTACACTACCATTAAAATGCTGAAGGGTTAGTAAGTTGTTTTTTTTTTCTTTTTTCTTAATGTATGCTCAACAAGGCTGCATTCATTTGATCAAAAATACAGTAAAAACAGAAGTATTGTGAAATATTACAATTTAAAATAAATGTTCCGAAATTCCGAGCCGACCCAATGACGTCACAGTCGCATGTAAACACGTCGCTTCGCTGAGAATGATTCTAATTTTAATTGCATTCAGTGTAAACGGCGACTGATAATGTATTTATGTTGTGCCAGATGAGGCTTGCACAACCTGAGTGAGTGTGTGAGAGAGACAGCACACACAAAGTAACTCACAGAAATTTATAGATGTGGTAGAAAAAAAAAAAAAAAAAAAAATATACAAAATATGATTTAGATAAGCAACATTATACGGCCATGATGTTTCCCTGAATATCAATATCAACACGATTGCAATGTAACACTGATTTTATATAATAGTATTTCAATAAACAAGAAGTTAAAATTAAGTGGCTTCGATTTTAGACAAAATATTGACACTTTTTGCTCAATTTCGCTCACGAAAATAGTTCAGATCAAAGCCACAGCAGAACTGTTGTGTCTCTCACAGCGGTGTTTCTTTACTGAATGAATTCACGTTTTTGAATGAATCGAGTGAGTCAATGATTCAGTGGCCTATTCATAAGGACAGTCACTTGCCTCGTTTCTGAACGAATCAGCCGTTTGAATGAATCAGTTGAATGAATGATTAAACTCATTAAAACAGACACTTGCCGTCATATTTAAAAGTATCACTGCATTTTTTCAACATTTGTTTGTATGTTTAAAAAATATGTAAAACATTAAACTTATAAAATTATTTATGCATTTGAAATTATGCAGTGTAAATGCATTTATGGCACCTCAGCTTCACCAAACTGTCAGTGTAAATGCATCTAATGCCACTTCAGATGCAGCTTCTGTTTCCTCAGCAGTGGAAAGGTAGAGTTTTTTGTTCTATATATATATATATAATGCAGAAGTCTTTACTGTCTTTTTTTGGTCGTTTTAATGTGCCCTTTCTGAATAAAAGTATTCACTTCCCATTATACTGGCCCCATACTTTAGAACAGTAATTTAAAATTTAAAAAAATGAATTATTGATATCATCATCAATATTACATGATATAATCTAATATATTGCAAATAACTAAATGTAGTTTTTAATAATCAGTATAAATTACATTTACACCACTTACATGCATTTATTTCAAATAAACATGATACTATTGATAAACCAGAGCTTTTTCACATGATATTTGTTTGTATGTACCTGTGCGGTTGCCAGGGGAGCTGCGCTCCTCTCCTGAGATACGGGGGGCTCGGGGTGTTTTGTTGTGCTTCATCACCTTAATGGCTGTGGGTGTGGCCTGCTGCACAGGGGCAGGAATGATCTGCACAGCTGGAGAATATCAAGAAACTGTGTTACCCAGAAGACCAACACATGCTCCTTTCATCGAAAAGCTTAAGCCTAGAGACACAAACTGCCCTTTAAGCAAGTCATGTGCAGGTTATGCAAAAAGTGTTATTCAAGAAGGTACTCAAAGGGTGCTTTTGTTGATAAAATGGAGCAGAAGCAACTGCAAAAACAGACAAGATTCAGGATCTACTGATACTCACGTTGATCAATGGTGACTGTTGCTTCCTGACCCTGATCCTGACTTGCAAGTACATCTGCACAGAGCATTAAAGAGATTGAAAACAAGCTAAAGATATTGTGACAGAGAGGGTTTTGTTGGAGAACACACACCACGGGCACTTTCTTTCCTTTGCGAAACTTACACTTGCGTAGAAGCTCCAGGTGGCTCCACAGGATCTCTCCGCTGGGCACTCTCTGGAGGAACTCCTCTTGGCTGAAACCACAGAGCTGGCGGCCGGGAATGTGAATGCCACCCACCTCCATTTCCTCAATGCCGAACTCTTTCATAACCCAAACTGCCCAGTGGATCACCTGATCAGCTGTCCACTGCACCGGGTCTGACAAACAGACACACATTGCTCATTAAATGATACTGCTACAGACAATGGAAGTAAAAATACACAGATCTGACAATGAAAATCTATTGCAGCATTTACTGAATTTAATATTTTAAATACAATAATACAAAGTGTACTACATGTTAATTTCTTTACCAAAAAAAAAAAAAACTAATCCTGACTTCTTGCAGATGTTAACTTGATATGAGTTGTAACAAAATAAACAAACTGTGATTTCTTTTACAATTCATTGTCATTTCAGGTTTCATGATGCATGAATTTATGTAGTAGAAATGCATACACTACTGTGCAAAAGTTTGGGGTCTGTAAATTTTTTTCTTAGAAATTTAGCAATTCAGACACATTCAATTGATTAAAGGGGTCATTGGATGCCTATTTTCCACAAGTTGATATGATTCTTTAGGGTCTTAATGAAAAGTCTATAATATATTTTGGTTAAAATTTCTTAATAGTAGTGTAAAACAACACCCTTGTTACCTTGTCAAAATCAGCTCTGCAGACAAACTGTTTTGCTGCATGTTGCCTTAAATGCTAATGAGCTCTGCTGACCCCATCCCTCTCTTCTGTGGGGTGACGAGCCGTGCTCTTCTTGACTGTTACCTTTAGCCACGAAACTTGCTAACTAGCACATTATTAGGAAAGGCGATTGCAAAGATTTAAAAAACCTTATACTCACTTCTGCTGTAGATGAAGCTGGATCACGAATGATTCGCGCAAACATGATTCCAACAACAAAACACCTCAATCGCTTAGGAGCCATAATTATCTACATCTGCTCCGGCGTCGAAACAATGGCAGTCGGACTTACAGCTTACTCAGGGCGGGTCTAAGGTAAGATGGCCTTGTCAATCAACTATCACTGGAGCGGCCTTGGTCCATGTGACTATACACAGACAAGAAGCTGAGAATGGCTTGATTTGAAAAAGGGGATATTATTTATAGAGATTAAATAAACAGTGAATTTTTATCATTATTGAGTGGTTGTGTACACACACACTGCCAACACACATTTATGTCCAAACAACACTTTTTAAAAAGTGAATTTTGCATCCGATGACCCCTTTAAGGTGACAGTAAAAACACTCACAATGTAACAAAAGATTTCTATTCCATACAAATGCTGTTCTTTTGAACCTTCCATTCATCAAAAAAAAAAAAAAAAAGAAGAATTTTATCATGGTTTCTACAAAAATACTTCAACACTGATAATAATAAGAAATGTTTCTTGAGCACCAAATGAGCATATTAGAATGATTTATGAAAGATCATGTGACACTGAAGACTGGAGTAATAATACTGAAAATTCAGCTTTGCCATCACAGGAATAAATTACATTTTAAAATATAATGAAGCAGAAAAGAGTTATTTTTAACAATATTTCACAGTACTGTTTTTACTGTATTTTTGTTTAAAGGTGCCATAGAATAGAAAACTGTATTTACCTTCGCATAGTTGAATAATAAGAGTTCTGCACATGGAAATGACATACCGTGAGCCTCAAACACCATTGTTTACTCCTTCTTATGTAAATCTCGTGAATAAAAAAAGACCACTGAAAAATAGGCGAATCAGAACGTAACACCGACTGTGACATAACAGTCAGGATCACTAATAGTTACGCCCCTAACATTTGCATATACACGCCCATGTTCTAGGCCAGCCGCCAGCCGAACCATCAGAAGTTCTGCGGGTATTGTGAAGAAACAAGCGAGGACAACAGCGAAAATGGCAGATCATGGAAATAAATGTTATGTTCCAGGCTGTGCAGGGGATGTAAAGTGCAGGGATGGGTTGGTGTCTGTATTCAGAAAGGCACGGAAAGCCAATAACGCATTCTAATGAAACAACGCGTGCAACTAAAGGACATGGTTAGCTGCTTGCTAGCGGTAGCCTATTACATTGCAGTACATAAGATTTCACTTACCACATAAACAGAGTAAGGAGAGATGACTGAGGATGATGGCGAACGATTTACAGATCCTGAGCACCACTGTCAAGCATCTGATCTTGTAAAATGTGTGGTAAGTACTGCTGCTCCATAGTATAAACAGAGTTCGTGCTATCGCGAATCTCGAAAGTGAAAGTGAAAGTAAAAAGCAACCGTGCATTTGAAAGCAGTTTCAGTGCCCCGCATATTAATAGCGGCTCCCTGATGCCTGCATTTTATATACAGTATAATTATCCGACGATATAACTGCGAGAGAAAGTATTGAAATATATATTTTCCTCCCTGTGTTTCCTTCCTGCTGTGTGAGCTACTGAAATGAGCCGCACTGTGAAACAGCCAATCAGAGCAGAACTCAACATTATTATTCCTGACCCTTCCAAATAAGCCAATAACAGACCATTTCATTCTAGGGAGAAATCCTAGGGTTGCAAATGCATATGTAAAACCGTTTCTGGGGAATTTTTGCCCTTGCAACCCACATACCTTCTATCATTTCATATGGTTAAAATCACATGAAGAGTGCAGTATTTTTTCTTCAAAAATAAGCATGATTACAAATGCGATATTGATTTTATACAACAGTTCAATAAACAATAAGTTAATATTAAGAGACTTACGTTTTAGACACCATATTGCCTGTTTTTGCTCCATTTCGCCAACAAAAAATAATTCCAAACACCTACAGCACTGTTTTGCGTCTCTGAGAAACATGACGATGTTGTTTTGTTCCTGAATGAATCAACCGTTTAAATGATTCGGTTCAATTGCAATGATTCACTTGTTAACAGTGACTTGCTGCCACCTGCTGGCAGTTTTAATTTCAGATTCAAAGTATCATTTCATTGGAAAAAAAAAAAATCTCAAATATCAGTATTCAATATTTTTAAAATATCAAAACATTATGCATTTTTTACTGCAGGTTAAAGCCCTCCATGTCCTTCTGAGCTGCATTAAACAGTGTGTAAATACATCTAAATGCCACTTCACATGCAACTTCTGCAAAGATTAATTTTGTTGATACTGGTTTCATTTGTTTGGTAACAGCCTAAATGTTTTATTATTCTAATTGACTGATTAAATGTAACAATTTGATTCAAAAGACGCACACTTTTAGGAAAAAATTTATTTAAACTTATATGAAAAGATTCATTTCTATCACTGATGTGAACTGACCACACAGAATATGAAGAATATCAAAAACTGCAGCTGTCCACAGTAGTCAGATATCAGCACAATAACACACTCAGCAAAATATCGTCTAATTATTGTTATAGAAAAAAAATTTTTTTTCAATATCGCACACCTCTACCTTTAAATAAATGCAGCCTTGATGAGCATGAGACACTTCTTTCAAAAACTCTCACCGACTGCAAACTTCTGAACAGTAGTGTATTTGTGATAATATAGTACTCATCATATGTGCCTTCACTCTTCTACAAAATCCATCAAATATTTAGATTTAACTCTGAAACATGTTAATATCAATGGAATACTCACCATAGGGAATGTTCAGTCGAACCTGCTCCTTACGGTATCCTTCCAATGCGGCCGCCCAGCGGGTCACCTGCTCTGAAGTCTCATCAGGAATGGCGGCTCGCTCCACCTCAATCACGTGTCCATCCTCCACCAGATGGGCTTCCTCGCCAGCAGCCGCGTCTGGATCAATCACCACCTCCACAGTCTCCACTGGCTTCACAATCTCCAGAATATTCAATTTCTCTTCACCTAAAACAGACCACAAACGCACAAGCAAGTCAAAGTTTATGTTTTGTTATTGCTGTAAATTGGTAGTTGTAGCATAACTTTTTAATGAGGACTTATCTTATTATTTACTTTATATAAAATATAAGGGAAACTATCTCTTATGTAGCTGCTAATTTCATTTGAAGTTTTTCCACTATTTTTAATCATGTTTTTGCCATCCCTAATTCATTTTAAGTGGTCCTTCCTTGGTGTGATTATAATTTGAAAGTGCAAATACTCATGTAGTCTCTCAATTACTATGAGCTCGTAAAAGCTGCATGCATAATTACAGAAGAATTAGCAAAGTGCTGTTTAAAACAGCACATCACCCCGCAGGACACGTCAACTACCAAAATATTTTAATTTGTCTGAAGGGCATGTTGACAAGTTGAGATTTGTCCAAAAGCAATATGAGATCATTGTAAACTGTTACCCTGTTTCGTGACAATCTGTACGCTGAGCTGTACTGTGCCATCTGTCTTCACTCCTTGATCGAACAGGCTGTGATCAGGATGCAACTACACGAGGAAAGGAGCAGAGACAAGGAGCGAAGAGCTTAGCCCATGACTACGATGAGTGGACTCAAATATTACATTAATATAGAAGCACATACTAGGATGTCCTGCAGACAAATGTCATATCCATCCAGCGGGACCTGAAGACGAGGCTCCAGTAACTTCTTTAGGTTACCGATCGGCTCATTGATGTCAATGTCTTGAGTAATCAGTTCAGCTGCTGTGATGGTTTGCTCCTCAATTCTGACATTTGGTCACATGAAACAGATCATTTCATACGCACAAGACACACATTGCTCAATGAGATGATTCCTCTAAACACATCAAACAGAGAAGGAAAAAAAGGAAGAGAAAGACAGAAAAAGCACTTACCCTTCCTCTAGACACTCCTGTTTCTCCCTACCATCAATCTCAATTTCAATCATCTCCTCTGTCTCACTTTTTGACATCCCTTCAACTCCTTGTCCAACTATAAAGCGAACACATAAATATATATATATATATATATAAAAGACATTTTTTTGCAATTACTCACAAGAAAGTGTACAAGAATTATCAGTAACACTTTAAGGTCTCATTCGTTAACATTGGTTGAAGCATTACCTAACAGTAAGTAACAATGAGTATTTGTTACATTTGAATTTTTTAAAGCATTTATTAATATGTGACCCTGGACCACAAAATCAGTCTTAAGTCGCTGGGGTATATTTGTAGCAATAGCCAAAAATACATTGTATGGGTCACTATCATCAATTTTTCTTTTATGCCAAAAATCATTAGGATATTATGTAAAGATCATGTTCCATGAAGATATTTAGTAAATTTCTTACCGTAAATATATCAAAACTTCATTTTTGATTAGTAATATGCATTGCTAAGAACTTCATTTGGACAACTTAAAGGCGATTTTCTCAATATTTTGATTTTTTTTGCACCATCAGATTCCAGATTTTCAAATAGTTGCCATACATCATACATCAATGGAAAGCTTATTTATTCAGCTTTCAGATGATGTATAAAGCTCAATTTCGAAAAATTGACACTTAAGACTGGTTTTGTGGTCCAGGGTCACATATTTGTTTATGTTAGTTTATATAAATACAACTGTTCATTGTTTGTATGTTCACAGTGCAACAGATTTGATTTTTTAAATCTATTAGTAAATGTTGAAGAGTAACAAAGATTAATAAATGCTGCAGTAGTATTGTTCATTGTTAGTTCATAGTAACATATAGTACCTTATTGCAAAGTGTTACCTAATTATATACTTCAAAATAAAAAATAGAATATTTAATTTTACATTATTTTCAGCATTTTGATGAACACAAAAGTTATACAAAACATATAAATGCACTTCAAAGTCACCAAATGTTCTTCAAAGTCACCAAATGTTCAGATTAACGCACTGTTGCGGTCTAAGAAGTCTCTGAAGTCCAATAAACTCTCACGCGACACCGAGGCTTTGCTTGAGTACAGGCCCACCATGGCATTTTCCCCACATTAGCACTCTTATTAAATACAGGAGACGTATTATTCAATAAATATGCCCTCCATTTGGTTAATCCATCTATTATTTTCGTGTGTGGGTTTGAACGCAATATTCTATTAATATAATTTCCACCGGCGACTGGGTGGGAAGACGACGCGCGAATCGGTACAAACGCAGTTGCCATGTTGGAGTGCTTTTGGGTTTCGTAATATAAGCGCAAATTTGGGCGTAAAAGACGACTTTTTAAAACTTCTGAAACTTTCAGGGGTAGCTACACATCAAGACTTTTGATTCTGGAAAGTTAAAACGGAAATGGAAGAAACGGAAACAAAACAAGAGAAGGGCAGATGTAAAAGCAGCCGGAAATCCTGGCCGAAGTCACGGCGGCTGACAGACTTCCGAAAACAGCCGTGCGCCTGAAGAAACGGACGGAAACATCAAGGTGTTTAATTATGCGCTTCGTGCGGAATATAATGTCTACGGCAGGTACAATCACGGAAGGAATATGTATGTATACCTGGCTTCTTTGTTAGCTGCTTAGCTTATGCTGACGAAAGACAGAGAGACACGCCTGGTTGAACTGAATATATGCTCGCGCTGACAGCTTGCGCTAACTTTTACCAAAAGTCGCGCTTTGTTTTTCACGACGGAGTAATAAGCGTCGACAACATATTTCGATGGAAACTGGTATATTTTAAATTACCCAGAATAAAGTTTACCTACTGCTTGTCGGACGTGAGAGGGCTGGCTTACAGTCAGTTCTCTTAGCACTCCAGCTAGCTCAGTTTCCCCTTAGGATGCTAACAGTTAGCTGGCGCAGAAAGCGGGAAAACTGACTCGTTTATAACCTCACACATATGCAACGCTCTCATTTTTGTCCTCGTTTATCTCAGATGAATTAGCGTCGCGGCCAAACGTACCTCTTTATCCCGTTCAGTAAGTGCTGTGTTGGAGTTTTTGCGCACTAAAGCTGGGTGTCAGAGGCTATAGTTTAGTGTGTGCTAATAAGTTGAGTGAATGTTCATGCTGGTTTTTGGTCAACATTGCATTGGGGGCGGGGATGAGCAGGAGGCCTTGCTGCCCACTGACAGCAACACACTCCCCACTCTGTGCAGTTTTAAACTATATATCAGATTCTATAAAGGTATTTATTTAGTTTGTGCTAAATAATAGCCAGCAGCAGATAACGGAAGGTGTTGTCTTTAACAGTACCTTAAGTGTGAAAATCGACGCATTATTCGATACTTATGTATGTGTAAATACATCTTCTTTTACTCAGTATGTTTATTTGAATTTGTTTTTTATTTGTATTTTTATGTTATTATCTTGTTATCTATGTACCCCAGAGCTCATGGAAACCACAACAAATGTTGTGTTTGTGCGCTTAATAAAGCACATTTTATTCTTGAGTGTTTTTTCCTTTTGATGGACATTACAGTGCTGTGACATTTCAAGTAATTTTGTGTTTCAAGAAATGTCTCACTGCTCTTGGATGTGACCATTAACTGCCTTGAAGCCAATTAATAAATAAACTTGGAAAATTAAACTGATTTGGGCATTATTTAACATTGAAAGTATCTGCTACAGTCACTTGATCTGTGTAAAAAGAGGAATCAGTATTGCAGTGGAGTGTGGATTTTGCATTTACTTTATTTTACATATCAATTAAAGTAACAGAAGACCAAAACATTTATTCTTTTAGACACTGTTGGTTGATTTGAGCCACGTATGAGCTAAACCAAATAGTTAAATAAGCTCAGACACATTGTTGTAAAAGGAATGGTTCCCTCAAAAATACAAATTGTCATTTACACACCTAAATGTTGTTCCATACCAGTATAGCTTTGTTTCTTCTTTGGAACATAAAATATATTTTCATAAATGTCATAGAACATTAAATCTTTTTGAGTGAACTATTCCTTTAATAAACAAATCCAATTTCATTGAGAAATAATTAAACAGATGATACTTCTGAATGAAACATGTAGAAACAAGTCAATGTGCTTGTGATTCATACCTACAAAACATTAATCGTATGATGACTAAAATACTTTAGAGACATCCTGAGAGAAGTCAAGCTTGTTTCCACTGAAATCAAGTGGACCATCACATCTGTAGTTGGGCCTCTATGCTGATTGAAACCATAATAAAATGAAATAGTGCAAAATTTACAGTCTCTACTCTAGGTTGTGAGAAGTCAAACAGATATGAGACAATTAGAATAATACACGGCATCTAAAAATAAATGAATACTCTTGAATTGAAAAATAAAAAGCTTTTTACAGTAGTACAAAAAAACAGCAGAGATTAGCCATAATTGTGGGTCTGTTGTAGATGGACCTCAACACCAGGGGGCGTGTTTTCTGCTCTGATAGGCCATCAGAGCAAATCAGAGATATATACAAGTGCACTCGATGTAAGATATGGTTCTCTAGTCTTTGAGGTCACTTAAATTCACTTCTTTTAGCACAGCACTATCCAGTATGTGCATGCTCTTCATAGCACAAAGGATTGTGTATGTTTGTAGCGTCTCGGCTGAGGAGAGAGATGAACAATGCGATGAAGACTTGTCATTATTATAAAGAAAAATCTCTACAGTGCCATTACTATAATGTCAATGGGAAACTTAAAGACTTACGTCTGGAGGGATATAGCTGGTCTTTGTTCTGCTGAAAAGTGAGAAGAAAGAACCGTTTTGTTCCTAATGCTCTGTTACGTATTATTTTTATAGGTTAGAGTGCATTAAAAATACTGCATGAGACATACCTTTGTTTAGTCTCTCTTTTACTCCCTGTTGGTAAATTTGAGATTAATGTTAGCATTCAAAGTTAAATAGGCTATTTAGATTGTGTTTGAGTAAAGGGTACTCACTGCGGCAGCAACGACAGCACCCTCTTCTGCAGCACAGACAGATGGCAACACAACATGAGAGGAGGAACAGGAACGCTCCCACTTCTATGGCTATAACTATTGTCATGTTCAGCTCAACTGCAACAGAGCAAGTCAAACAGATATTCATTTGCACTCTGTCCAGTTATTATGTTAGTCAAGGGTGTTGAGGCAAATCTAATTCAGTTTTCCACCATCGCTCTAACCTTTTGAATTAAACCTCATGTTTTGTTTGGCATCTAAGCGACTATGACTAATGTGTTTTTTCGCTGTGGTCAAAATGACCCCAAACAGAAACATTACTAGAATACCATTCAAAGGTTTGAGGATGACATATTTTGTTGAAGGAAGAACTGTAATATTGTGAAATATTACAAGTTACAATAACTGGTGTCAAGAAACATTTCTGATTATTATCAATGTTGAAAGCAGCTGTGCTGCTTAAAGTGCCCCTATTATGGGTAATGAAAGGTTCATATTTTGGTTTTGGGAGTCCCCAACAACAGGTTGACATGCATGCAAGATCAAAAAACACTTTCATTGTCTTTTTTTTTTTATAAAAGTATTCATTTCTTTCCCCAAAAAATCCAACTGAACCCAGTCACAAATTTTTGAAAAGCACAAGTCTACTTTGTGGTAAAACAGAGAAACATATAAGGAAATATAATTGTCATTGATTTTTAACTCTTGGTCCCCACACAAAAACAGTATAGTCAACCTCAACAAAACATAAGGGTTTTTCTGCTAGTGTACCTTAAAGACTTTTTTTAAGTACATTTTCATGTTACATTCAACTCTGTCACAGTATTTCAAAACATCAAGTAAAATTAATTTCTCATGATGTGGACTCTTTAAAATGACCAAACTGAATTAAACTTACATTCAGTTATCTTCATATGCTGTCCTGCACAACTTTTGGGTGCCCCAACCCCATTGGAGGCCTCACATCGATACTGACCCTCATCAGATTTTGACACCGCCTTGAACTTCTGCTCAAAAGTAAAGGGGAAAAAAAACTGTCTATATAAATCATACTTGTATGTCATGAATGCATCAAAGCCAAACAAACAAAAGCAGCATTTCTTAGCTATGAGGGGAAAGGCTAAAAGTTTCAGCTAGTTTTAATGAAAATACAAGTTTTAAGTGTGAAAAAAGAGACTATAGCACTTCACCAACCAGAGTCCCTGTTTTGGGGTCCAGGGTGTAGTTAATTTCAGGGAGACTGGCAGTGTGAAGTGGTTTGTTGTCTTTGTACCAGCTGTAAATGGCAGCAGGAACGCTCAGTTTGTCTTTGCAGCGGAGCTCCGCAGAAAATCCTGTCATGACTGTTTCTGGGACCTCACATGACGGCGCATGTGGCGGCACTGTCCATGTAAGACAGAGTTGCATTACATTATCACATTGCATATTGTTGGTGCAACTGCACATGTAAATAATGAAAATGAAATTACAAGACTGAATAATTAAGAAGATTTTCATTCCCACCAAGCACACTGAGGGTGACAGTGACCTCCCCCAGCTTTATTTTGTCCTGACGGGCTGTGACTTCACAATGATACACTCCTGAGTCTTTCTGTGTAACACCGCGAAGGGTCATTGTTGCCCCATCGATGGATGCACGGCCCTTAAATGAACCTGGTAACGATGAGAGTAAGTCAGAACATTTCAAAAAGAAAAATATATGTAATGAAAGTACAAAACAAATATTCATTGAAAGACAATCAAATTTACTGGGCGAATCAGTTATTTCAAACAGAAATCCATGCAATCTGGAATTTCTTGTGAGGGCAAAAGATTTCCTGATGCAGCTTGGTTTTAAAGTGGCTTCTGTGTGAGCTGTGCCTTATACATTGTTACACTATTGACAATGGACCTTTTCTGACCTCATGTTTAGCCAAAATTTGACTAATGTGTAATTTGCCCCCAAAAGTCACGTAAATGACACACTTCCTCTTTTAAAATGACAAAATATCTAAAGCAATATACAAATGTTAAGATGAGGGACATGTTTAGGGACAGGGTTGCAGTAAATGGGCAAAACAACAACCTACCTGTAAAATCCCCATCAAAATAAACATACGAAACATCTTTGCCTCTCTTCTTCCATTCAACACGTGGGTTCGTTTCTTTCTCAGTCCTGAACTCACAGGACAGGACAGCATCTTTTGCAAAGAAAAGACAGAAGTGTCAAATCAATGTGGTCTGAAAGCTTTTATATAACTAAACACGTCCTGCTGATTATCTGAAGACTAATGAACTTACTTGTGTTTTCATGTACCTCCACTTTGGCTTTGCTTGTCGTCACAGTAACTGGATCTGAGCTGGGAACTGGAGGAGAGGGAAGATACAAATTAACACTTGAAAGTTGTAACACACTAACAAAATTCCCTCCCACAGCATTTTTATAATAGCAAACTATGGGGGAATCGTTATGTTTGCCCCACAGAGTTTTTGATAAGGATGAACTGAAGTTCTCTCATATAGGATGTTGATACAAGCTTAACTTAACCCAGAATGTTTGTTTAAATGAGACTGATATGTTTGATTTTTTCTGTATTATGCCTCTTACGTTGTATAATATTTTGGTAAATATGAGGAGTACCGTAAAGCAGATTTCAGACTGAACAGATGAGTTTCTCCTCAAATGTGAAACCTCACTAAGATTCACTCCCCACTCTAGTGGTGCCAGGAACAGGGATGTGTAGGAATTTAAGTAATGGATGGATGTTCTCACACACTCTCTCTGTTTAGTGGGGGGTTGCAGTCCAAACCAAGCCCGATAACCTCCTCACACTCTGAAAAACATGCACTTCTGGGGAAAGTGAGGGAAAACACTTTCCTTTATCTCTATAGGTCCTTTTCTATAGTCCGCTGGATGTGTTGACAGTAGAAAACAGCTGAGTTTCATATGAGAATAGAGAGAGAAGGGCTGCAGAGGCTCTTACCCAGAAATACAAAGACCTACTATGCTGCTGTAACTTAAAACCTCTTCAGCTGGAAGAGGACTGGAGTTAAAATCACAGCCCACCCCAAAAGGTATTTAACAACCCTAACTAGCACTTAGTGGCCTGAAACATGAAAGTTATCCAAATAAAACCAATCAGTGTTGTTAAAGTCAACATTTTATAGCTATATTCATAATTTGTAATGTCCATTCTTATATAAAAATGACATGTTACATAAAACATCATTTAGTTTACAGATATTTGGATCTCTAGACTGGGTGGGATCAAGAATTTCTCATGGTATGTTGGGTAACCATAATCTCCATGATAATGACCATTACACAAGGAGTCAGTCAAGGGGCATCAGTGACATGAAAGGGTCCCTGCCACATCAGAGGAAAGTTCAGATCTGGACAACTTCTTCACGGACATTGTATCACCCTCAGGATCGCATGTGTTCAAATGCTGTTTGAGAAGTTTGTGTAAACAAAGTGTTTTACAAGACCCCCACCCACCCTATCCAGACCCTCAAAGCATCCATCTCTTTGAAAAAGCACACACACACACACACACACACATACAACAATCACACAGTAATTTGAACCAAATCTATTCACAAAGCTGGTGGTGTCAAGAGACAAATAAAATAAAACAAAATATTTAATTAAAATTTACAAATTATAAAAACATATTTTATTATATTTAATTATATTTTATAATATAAATCATTTATTATATATAATTATAATTATTTGTAATAACTTTTAAACATTATGCCTACTTTTAAACATTTTGTCTATGTTAGCAGCACTTTAACACTTTAAAAAACAATGCAGAGTAGAATTAAAATAAAATGAAATGAAACGTATAAAACACATAACAACAACATAAACTAAAGAGCGTCAGATAATGAGACATGCAATCATCATACACTTACAGTAGAGCAGCATGAGAAGAGCGGGGAAGGTTATAATGTGTGTTGTGCTCATCTTCAGATTGTTCGGGTGGTGCAGGAGCGCGTGGAGAGTCTGATGCGATTCTTGTTCTGAGGATAGTATTCTTCAAGATAGTATTGCGCGCTCTCGTCAGAACTCTGCGCGAGCACGGCGCAAATGCTCTGGGACATGTGTCGATGATTTGCATATGAGCGACGTGTTGTTGTTTTTTATTTTTTATTTTATTTTTTTTGTAAAACATAAATAAATACGCATTTCCGTAAAACAATATACCTTTCTTTCACACGTCTTTCTACAGGCCTATTTACTTTTTAGGACAATTGTGGATAACATCACATTACTTTTGTGGTATGCACTGTAAAAATATTTTGTCTATAACTAAAATAAATAAATAAAATTATTAGTGTGGTGGAAACCAAATGTATTTTTTTATTCAAATAAAAGGTAAATTAATATGATTTATACTACGGGGCTGTAGAATGCTTGAATCTGATTGGTTGACGAACATTCTAGGAGGAAGGGGCTTTGTGGATGGCACTGAAATATTTCCACCACTTTGAATTCTCTTTTCTGACTGTTTGTTTACCTGAGAGTAGAACTCAACGAACTCATGTGCATTTCTACGTTAAACATCAACACTTTTAAGGCAGGTATTGTGGATTTTTTGTTGTTGTTGTTTGTTTGTTTTTTGTTATGGTATTGTCTGTCGTCTCATTTAATGTTAGAGGGTTAAGAAACCTTACCAAACGTGGCTACAGACATTTTTTTTTTTTAATCTTAAATTGTTAGATGGCCCCCAAAATCTAGTAATTCTAACTCTTAACTGCTTATAGATACAAAAACAACGCAAAAGAAGAAAATAATTATGGCAGTAATTGGGAGCTGACTAACTATGAAATTTGTAAATATTTTAGTAAATTCAGTTGTGACTTGGCTAAAAAGAGGAAGTCCTATGAGAATAAAGTTAGGCTATTTCTATAATCTTGTATCTAAAAGTGTGTAAGATAGCCTATTACTGATTCTGATAAAGCTGAGCTTGCTGAACAGCAACATCAATTAGATAAAATTCTGTTAAAAATAGTAACTAAATGCTAAATGCTCCTTTTGTCAGAGCGACATTCATTTGTTTTGGTCAGGCAATTATTATTTTCAACTCTGGAATAATGTTAGTTTATTTATATTGAGTATACTATCTTACAAGATTTTTCAATGAATTCCAAATCTGTTTTTTTGGATGCTTTGCCTGCTTTATAACACACTTTACCTTTAAAACGTCCTGCACTAAAGTTCATTTTTAGTATTATGACTGTAACATGCAGGGTCCACTGCTGGCTTCCCAACAAATGCGTGTGTCAGACCAAGTGGCTTTCTCTTTATCCCGTTGACGATGCATAGAAACATCCTGGCATTCCTGGCCAGATGATGGGATGGAAAACAGCCTGCATGGTAGGCTCATGGTTATGAGAGCTATTAGCGTACCAGCGCCTGCCTAAAGCCTTCGTGAAGCTTTAGTGAAAAGCTCTGCGAGGATTTAACATTGAGTGACCTTTCGGTTAACAGCTAAATGAGTCAACAATTGGCATAAAAATTACAGCCTTAGATACAGTAATAAAAATCATAAAAGACATTTTTGATAATAAAAGTCAGCTTTATTTACACAAAGTTTTCAAAAGCATGTTTTAGCTGGTAAACAATTAAATTGCTTACAACGATTTAATGCTGTATGATTAACCAAACTAAATGAATCAGTTGTGGTATATAAACATGGGCGGAAAAATAAAAATGTATGATTATTATTATTTTTTGTAAACAATGCAAGGCAAATTTAATAAAATAAAATAAAAAAAATTGGTTGATAACCCTTATGAGTTAATATTTAAAAAAAAAAAAAAAAGAATAATAATTATCATTATTTACACTTTTTTCATAAAAGTTACTGTATAGCAGGTTAGGTTAACCTGGCTGTCTAAAGTGGACAGGAACAGATGAACGGTTTGAGTCTTGTGCATCGTACATCATTGAACGCCAGATTATCTGAAAATAGATAAAGCTTTGTTAAACTGGTAAAGACAGATCATGAAAAAGAGGAAAGCATCTCTATAAAAGAAGAACAGAGGTGAAAGAGTTGAAGTATTATATTATATTATTCCTTTAGATTATCTGTGATGAATGCCACATTTTATTTATAGATTTTTGTTAATTGTTGTTCAGTAGCAACACTTACACCATGTCTCTACACAGTTCTCCTTCCCACCACGATTATTGGGCTCTCCTTTAGCCCAGCCGTTATAGCTCCACCGCGTTCCATCCAACCATCTGAATTTTTTTGTCTGTCAAAACAGGAAAGTGACTTATTAGAGGGACAGATATGGTGGAGAATGAATGAAAAAACCATGTGAAATGAACATACACGAAGGATTCTCCGTCCTCCAAGCCATGCGCGAGTGCGGCCACCATTCCGATCCATTAGCTTCCCTATTTCGCCACGAATGTAGCTGCTTGCCACAGAGGCCAGGTGGCCATTATGGCAGATGGACTGACAGTGGGACTAAGGAGAACCATAGATGTTATAAAGTGAAAAAAAGAGAAATATAGTGTCATTAATAAGTCAATAAGTCTTACTTAACCCGTTATTATTATTGTTGTTATTATTATTATTATTATTATTATTATATAAATAATATAGAAAATATATTTTCATAAAAGACATCAGTACCTCAGCTTGATGGGCATTAAGGTTTTTTCTGAAGAACTGGTAACATTTGCCCTGTAGGACAACTCCTCCACAAGTCCACCACCCTGTAGACATATCATCACACTACAATCATCATTCCATATCTTACATTACACGTCTCACCTGCTTGATAAAGGCAACTGTTCACAATGACCCTGAACACTGCAGTATTCAGTGCATTAGGCCAAGTATGCTAGTATCAGAGTTGTTTGCTATTTGTACACAGTGGTAAAACTAATATCATCTGAGGTGGCTTACCAATACGTGTCTTTCGACTTTCCGTCCCAGGTTCCATTTGTATTTCTGCAATTTCTGTTTCATTAGTTTTATTAGTTTCAGACTCTAACTCTTCTACAGCTTCCTCCACAGGTACGATGTTTCTGTCCGTCTGAATGGTGGTTATTTCTGGCTCAGGCTCTAGTTCTGTCTCTGGCGTCTCTTCAGTCAGGTAATCTGCCTCTACCACAGGTTTCTCCAACATCACTTGTGTCTCTTCTGGTACTCTTTGTTCCTCTGTTGTTTCTGGCTCCAGCAGACGTGAATCTGCAACAGCTTCATCCTGCACCAGAGGACCTGCTTCTGCTTTTGTTTGCTCTACTGTCGGTTCTTTTTCAACCTCTGGCACCTTCACCACTGGATCAGGAAGCTTCTCATCCTGAACTGGTGGACTGGCAAAAGCTACAGAAGCTAATGATCAGAAAGTAATAACGTTAATCAATCTAGAGATTAAATGTAATTATTTGCCACTTTAAAGATTTTATTTAACATTTAATTTGTTAGATATTGTAAGCTTCCACCAATAATGGCTACTTCAATAAAGTAGAAGATATTTTGTTGCAGATGCATGATTAAAAATATGTAGTTCAATGTATACCCTACAAGTTAAAAAAAAAATAAGGATGCACTATTGTACTATTCCACTCTTAAAAGACCAAGATTTTACATAAATAAGCAAGTAAAAAATAAAAACATTTGTAACAGTGTTAACAGACAGCTGCACTAAATGCACAAACAAGAGTATAGAAAATAGGACACAATGTAAATATTAAACTAACACAATTAATATTAACTGTATGTTTGAACGATATCTAACTAGAGCACAGATCATACCTGTTATGGTGAGAACCAGCAAGAGGAATTTTCTCATCTTGTCAAAAATCATCAAAGAATTACTTTCTGCAAGGAGATGATTTGATAACAAAAATCAATTATGTTCATTTTCACTTAATGAAGTTTTTATTGACTGAAATACATAAAAGCCCTCTTAATTTAAGAAGGAACTGGACTACTCTGAAAGAAATTATATTAGTTTAAAGTTAGTTAAGTTAAAATATTATTTAACATAACTAAATCAAGCAAAATAGATTAGGTTACACCAGCTGCATTTAAGTGTTAAATCATTATGAACTGCAGATAATCACCCTTTATTTTAAACCATCTAACAAAATTACTGCTAGTGTAAGAAAGAAAGAAGTGTTATTTTTCAGAAATATGAACAGTAGATGGTTATCCTCACCAGTGTTGATCTTGTTGGTCTGTGCTGACTCTTCACCTGTGTTTCAGTGCTGTGAGATCCAGTCAGTGCTTCTTATAAAAGACAGTTTTATGGCCTTTATCTTGTCACGTTTCTGAGAGCACACACTTCACATTTTTAAGACCTCATAATATTTTATTATTTTTTGCTTTTCCTGTAAATGTGTTTTGAAGCACCAAATCACTTCAGTCTGAGATATACAGAAGTTTGGGAGTTTGGATATTTTTTTTTTCTGCTTTTATTTGTTAGGTTGCTTTATATTTATTTGTTCTTTTACGAAACAATAGTACGTGTATTTGCATGCTTTGATCATTATCTGTAGATCCTGTCTTTTTGCACACCAAAAAGCCTGAAGCCTGCACACAATTGGTCAAACTACTTTTCAATCATTATCTTCAGAAAAGTACAAAAATAATATGCAAAGCCAAACCCCAGAATTTTTAGGCAATTTAGAAATCATGGCGAAGACATGTCAAGGAAAAAGAGGGTGTATGGTCTCCCTACATGTGTGATCTCTCCACACTGTAAAAAATAATTCCATAAAATAACAGAAAAAGTACTGGCAGCTCATACACAGGCACGTGCACATGCAGAGGGGAGAAAGGCATCAGAACATTTCCCCGACCCGACTTGATATTTTGATTTTTTATTTGTTTGACAGGGAAAGCTGTGTGCAAAAAGAAACACACATGCACACATATATACATATATTCATTTATTTAAAAAAAAAAAAAAGGCCACTTTCTCTCGAGGAAGGAAAAAGGTCAGGTGCTCAAGCTCCCTTTGATGTCTATGTGTGCACGTGCCTGAATAGGATAAACAAAAAAATAAAGCATAATCACCACAGAACTTCCTCAATTGTTAGTTAATGACTTACAGCAGTCTTTTCCCTTTTCCCTAAATGTTATGTTTAAATATGCAGATAGCTTGTTTTGGTTAATTTATAAGAAATCTACAGATGCAAACAGACGACGGTAGTAGGCTTAAAACAAACACCTTTTATATGTATTTTGGAAATTTCCTTTCCCTTAGAGCAAAATTATATTACAACTAGATAAAAAAGTTCGTCAAGAAAAACTTTAAGTTGGCTTGAGAAAGCCGGACCAGAAAGTTTGAAAAAGTTTGAAAAGATTAAAAAGTTTGAGAAGTTTAAAAAAGTTTTAAGTTTGATGGTTTTCAGTATGAAATAGTTTGGAGTTTAAAGTAGTTTTACAAGCTTAAGGCAATACAGTCTGTCAGAGATAGATAGATAGATAGATAGATAGATAGATAGATAGAGTCAGATTATAGATAGATAGATAGATAGATAGATGCTAAGGATCTCAGAGTGGTGGCTAGGGTATTCTAGGTGGTTGCTAGGGTGTTGCTATGTCATAGCTAAGGTGCTCTGGATTGTTGCTAGGGTGTTGCTATGTGGTTGCTAGGGTACTTGGAATGGTTGCTATGATGGTTGCTAGGCTAACCAGGGTGGTTGCTAGGGTGTTGCTATGCGGTTGCTAGGGTACTTAGGATGTTTGCTAAGGTGGTTGCTAGGGTACCTGGGGTGGTTCCTAGGGTGTAGCTATGAGGTTGCTAAGGTACCCAGGTCAGTTGCTAAGGTGTTGCTATGTGGTTGCTATGGTACCCGGGGAGGTTGCTAATGTCACGAATCCGGTTCGTGGTCTTCCATCCTCTCGCCACCAGAGGTCACTCACTCACCACATTGACTCTTGCACTACACTACTGGTGCACATCACCCCCGGATTGCACTTCCCAACATTCATTGCACTAAGTACACACAGCTGTCTCAATCACACGCGCACACCTGAGAACTATCACACAATCACACACCCTACATAAACCATGGACTTCCTTTCACAGATCGCCGAGTATTGTTCTGCGTATAGCACTCCCCTAGTGTTAGCGGCCTTACCGAACCTTAGTTATGTTAAATAATATTTTAACTTAACTAACTTTAAACTAATATAATTTCTTTCAGAGTAGTCCAGTTCCCTCTTAAATTAAGAGGGCTTTTATGTATTACAGTCAATAAAAACGTCATTAAGTGAAAATGAACATAATTGATTTTTGTTATCAAATCATCTCCTTGCAGAAAGTAATTCTTTAGAGATTTTTGACAAGATGAGAAAATTCCTCTTGCTGGTTCTCACCAGCATGATCTGTGCTCTAGTTAGATATCGTTCAAACATGCAGTTAATATTAATTGTGTTAGTTTAATATTTACATTGTGTTGTAAATATTCGTGTTGACTTTTTCTGTTTGCTGTTCTCCTACCTCTGTATCTTGGATTAACCCTTTGCCTTCCACTTGGACTCTGTTTGCCCCTGCCTGGATCATTGCTTGTGTACCTGGATTACCCCTCTTGTCTAGCCCTCTGGATATTGTTTGCCGATCAAAGACCACGCCCATTTACTTGAGTACTCATCTGTCTTGCCCTCAACATACCTGTTTGCCGTTGTTTGACCCTGCCTGTGTTTTGACCACGTCACTGTATAATAAAAGCTTTGCACATGGATCCGCACACCTCACGTCTCGTTAGCTCCATTACAGCTAAGGCGTTGCTATGTGGTTGCTAAGGTACCCAGGGTGGTTGCTAGGGTGTTGCTATGTGGTTGCTAGGGTACTCGGGGTGGTTGCTAGGGTAACCGGGGAAGTTTCTACTCCAAAGGCTGCTTGCCAGTATGAATGATATAAACCAAACCCCCATGTCTCTATAACATTCAAATTTGAAGATATGCCTGTGGGTCTTTGGGTTTCTAGGGTGCTCGACAGTGGTTGCTAGGACATGACTAGGAAGTGTCAATGGTGATTCATGATTGGTTGTTTATATATATATATATCACATTTATAATTATAAAAATTCCTTCAAATTATACATTATATTGTGCCCTATTTTTACAGATTTTTTCTAGAGTGTATATACTACTTGTCAAAAGACTGAACACACAGACTTTTTATCTATCAATATTACATTTTCCCACACTAATAACAGGAGAGTGGTGTGTTTCTGTTGGGCACATGTGTTTGGGGGGAGCATATAGGCCTGTATGGCTAACATCATGTGTGGACTTGACAACAGCACAGCAACTGACACTGTGGACAGGTGGACAAGTCTCACAGTGAGTGTGAGGTATCAAATGTATTATGCATGAACAATGCATCCCTGTTTATATGAAACATAAAACCTAAAGAGGAAATGCAGTAAAACTACAAAATTTCTCTCTCGTGTTACATTAACTACACAAGTAATTATTTTTTTAGAATTATGATGGAAAAAACAACATTATTATGCCAAACACTTTCCTGAAATAGTAACTCATGAAACATAAAACAAGTTGCATGACTTCATGTTTACAATTAAATTACCACTGTAAAGACTAAGTCCTGCTTGGGCCAGTAGCAGCTACACTGTAAAAAGTGATAAGTTGACTTAACTTAAAAAAACTGAGGAAACCCATTGCCTTAAAATTATTAAGTAAATAATCATTTTTTTAAAAAAGTTAAGTGAACTTGACAATTCACTTAACTTATTTAATTTTTTTTTTATCATTTATTGAGGCAACGGATTTCCTCAATTTTTTTAAGTTAAGTCAACTTATCACTTTTTACAGTGTATGTTTTTCATTAGTTTTTATCAAACAAAATGTTTACTTGCATGTTAACTTGATTTTGACTCTTAGAGTTTGCTTTAATTGTTGCAACCAAATAGTTAAGTTGACTCAGTAATGAATAATTGACGATGAGCCTGTCACAATGTCTGGTTGGTGTGCCCATGTAGGCCGCCAGAGGGCACACTTTTTAATTGTTGTTTGTTTCTCTGGACTTCAGTTCCTATCACCCTTTGCTTTGACAATCAAATCTCATTTCATTCAGCTGTGTCTCATTTACCTTAATTTATCCTCATATAAGCCTGGTTTTCTGTGTCTTTGGTTGTGGGTTTATTATTTTCTGTTGCTCTGTTTTGGATTATTCCTATTTATGCTTGTTTTTTTGGAGTGTTCCATGACAGAATAAACCAGTCATTTACAGATCCAGCAGCTAGACTGAGCTATCGACTTGTGGACCATTCAAATTCTTCGTACTGTTTCGAATAAGGAGCAGAAAGCTCAGCTTAGAACGTTGGTGGATCTTCGGTAACAGGGGATGCAAGTGGCTGGACTGGCACAGACTTTTTGGACATTGGTGGTAGGATTGGAACTTGGTAATTCTGAGTTCTGCAAGATTTTTAAGCTGGCTGCACACTAGACGATTTTCAAATCTGAAATGATTTTCAAATCTGAAATGATTTTAAAACCATGGGAGACCACAGACATGAAGACAGTTCAACCGATTTTTAGCCTTATAATCCTCTGAAGGCGCACACCTAGATGATTAGACCAGACCGCGAGACCACACACTTGATGATTGTAGGAACGATTTCAGTGACACGAAATCTCACTGACACTCGCAAGATCAAACGTGACTAGAGAAGAAATACAAATAGAGGACAATCAACATTGTCAGCTGGCTCTCCTGGCGTGAGTTTCTTTCAGTTTTTGTTCTGTTTCACAGTGAAAAACAAAGTATAGAAAAGAATATGGGTGATGTTCTCTGCTTTCATGTCATGTTTGTGGCTGCCAAGTTTCAGCTGTAGAAGCACGCAACATCCAGTAGGTGACACTTGCTCGCTCTCATTGACTATCGCAGGTATCACGTCAGAGGCAGCCCGATCAAGAGTCGTAAATATCAAACATGTTTGATATTTACGATTTGAGTTCGGCGACGCTCCGTCTCGATTGGGAACGGGAATTTTATTGACTGGAATTGGGAATCGTAATGACACCACACAATAGAGGATTTTTGGACAAAAAAAATCGCTTGCGACAAGCCACAAATCGGGCCACACCCCGGATCGTTCGGGGGTGCAAATCGGCTTATAAATCGGCCTTAAAATCCCCTAGTGTGTGGCCAGCCTTAATGATTGCCTAGACAATTCCCTTGGCCCTTTGGGAGATGGAGGGGCTTAAAACTCTTGACTTTTGGAGTTTCATTGATTTATCTTTGTTACAGCAATTTACTAGCATCATGTCGATCTGAGCTGATTGCAGTGCCCCCGGAGGTACCAGAGTCTTCTCCAGCTGATAGTGAATCTTCACAGTCTCCGTCTCACAAGGGAACGTCAAGGAGGAAGAGGGCAGCAGAGACTACCCCGGTGGTTCTGAGTCTGGTGGTCCTGGAGGACCCGATTCTGGTGGTCTCACAGCTCGTAATTTCACTGCTGCTGCCATTATCAAGAAGGCCATCTTTGCCTTTGGCCTCTGGATTGTCCTGCGTGCTGTGTTCAGAGTCCACTCCAGAGCTCGTTCCAGTCCAGGAGTTCTCAGAGTCCACTCATGAACTCGCTCCAGTGCGGGAGCCCTTAGAATCCACTCCAGATCCCACTCCAGTCTGGGAGTCCTCAGAGCCCACTCAAGTTTACGAGTCCACTCCAGAGCTTGTTCCAGTCCAGGAGTCCACTCCTGAGCCTGCTCCAGTTCCTCCCGAGGTGGCGGCTTCTGCTGCAGAACCTCCCGAGGCAGTAGTGTCTGCTTCAGCTCCTCTCTGAACTCTCAGTCTGCCTGTCCTTTTGCAGCCGTCATGGCTGTTACTAACCTCTCTGTGCTCCTCTTTGCAGTCCTGCCTGAGCCGCTAGGGGGGTCATCTGCCTTGTTCAGCTTGCTGCCTGCCAAGTTTCCGTCTCTGCCCTGGTCACCCAACTCGCTGCAAATAGAAAAACCACCTGCAAATTAAGAAAACAACTTTGTCAATTTAACATCACATGCGCTGCAAATGCTGACAACACAACTAAATAAAACGCACTGCAAATAAAATTCTTTATTTGGTTGTGTTGTGAGCATTTGCAGCACCTGCTGTCAAATTGATGACGTTTTCTTGATTTGAAGGTGCTTTTTCTATTTGCATGTTTTCTGAAGTTGCAGCGCATTGAGTTCTCTCAGCCGCTGTAGTTTTGCCCTGATTTGGATTATTCTTTGATATTTTATTTTTTGTTTGACAATAAATGCTGCATTTGGTTCTGCTTGTTTTTGAGCATTCCGTGATTGGAGCCGTTGAATTATTAGAAAATAATTCACAGTGTTGATGCGTCAACGACGGTGTGCATTATTTTCAAATAAATCAACGGCCTGGAGTCAGTTAATCTGCTTATAAGCCTGGAATACACTACATGATTTTTGCCCCGATTTTCCACTGATTTAAGGTGGTCCATTTGACCGTGGACTGCGAAGTGGACTTCACAGGGTACTCCGCCATCTTGAGTGAGATTCCAATCTGAAGGGAGCAAACATGTTACGTTCGAAGAGCACTGTGAACGGCATAGGCATAGGGAGTACGGGAACATCAATACATCACTTCACAGGAAGTGGAGGGAAAATCTCCCAACTGTCATTGCACATCACATCACCAATTAGAACTAATGTTGGAGCAGAGCTGTCGAAAGAGTTTTTAAAGGAGGGGTTGCAATAAGCTACGTTCACACTGTCAGTTTTTGGGATTGACAACCGTATTTACTTAGGTGTTAGTCTCGAAATGTCTCGTTCACACAGCAGCTTACAGTAGCATCTCGAATACTGTGTATGAACGTGCAATGGGAGTCAAGTATTCCTTACCAGTGACCAAAGTAAAATCAAAGTCCTCTGATTTTACCAAAGTAAAAGCCAAAGTTTTTATTTTTCTACTGTCTCTAGCAACAAGACGCATGTTTCTGCCTGAGTTTGTTGTGATCGGAAAAACTTAAATTCTGGTAGAGTGTATTCCTCAATTGTTTGGTGTATGATGGCAAGTTCTCCTTTGTGACTATTTACGAAGCTGGTAAGTGAATGGGGCCTGGTGTTTTAAAAATCTGTTCAGATTTTAAAAGCCGTGTAGTGTATTCCAGCCTGAAGACGCTCTTGTGAACAGCACCGTTGTTACCTCTCCAGTAAGAGATGACAAGTAGCTTTTTAGTTGCTAAATTATTTTACTAATAAAATTGTCAGAGCAGCGCTAACAGTACATTTCTGTGTGCAAGTATGTGTCTATACTGTGAATATGTGCACTTATAAGAGAGAGTGAGCAGGACAGGAGAAATGGAGTACTGTATGTGCTGTCCGGATGGGATGGGATGAGTGGATCAGAATTTGTGCTCTGCATTTCACCCATCCAAGTGCACACACAGCAGTGAGTAGTGAACAAACAAACACACACACACTGTGAACACACACCTGAAGCAAATTGTGCTTCCTGCATTATTCTAATGTGGTTTGTGCTAGTCGGAGGGGAAGTGGTCCTAGTCAAACGCACGCTCAGACGGAAAAGAGGGAAGCGCGCTGGTTAAGCTCCGCGAACGCGGCTTCAGAACAGCGCTCCCTAGTATCCATCTAGCAAATACAGTGGGGCAAAAAAGTATTTAGTCAGCCACCAATTGTGCAAGTTCTCCCACTTAAAAAGATGAGAGAGGCCTGTAATTTTCATCATAGGTATACCTCAACTATGAGAGACAAAATAAGAAAAAAAATCCAGAAAATCACATTGTAGGATTTTTAAAGAATTAATTGGTAAATTCCTCGGTAAAGTAAGTATTTGGTCACCTACAAACAAGCAAGATTTCTGGCTCTCACAGACCTATAACTTCTTCTTTAAGAGGCTCCTCTGTCCTCCACTCGTTACCTGTATTAATGGCATCTGTTTGAACTCGTTATCAGTATAAAAGACACCTGTCCACAACCTCAAACAGTCCAACTCCAAACTCCACCATGGCCAAGACCAAAGAGCTGTCAAAGGACACCAGAAACAAAATTGTAGACCTGCACCAGGCTGGGAAGACTGAATCTGCAATAGCAGCTTGGTGTCAAGAAATCAACTGTGGGAGCAATTATTAGAAAATGGAAGACATACAAGACCACTGATAATCTCCCTCGATCTGGGGCTCCACGCAAGATCTCACCCCGTGGGGTCAAAATGATCACAAGAACTGTGAGCAAAAATCCCAGAACCACACGGGGGGACCTAGTGAATGACGTGCAGAGAGCTGGGACCAAAGTAACAAAGGCTAACATCAGTAACACACTGCGCCGCCCGGGACTCAAATCCTGCAGTGCCAGACGTGTCCCCCTGCTTAAGCCAGTACATGTCCGGGCCCTTCTGAAGTTTGCTAGAGAGCATTTGGATGATCCAGAAGAGGATTGGGAGAATGTCATATGGTCAGATGAAACCAAAATATAACTTTTTGGTAAAAACTCAACTTGTCGTGTTTGGAGGAGAAAGAATGCTGAGTTGCATCCAAAGAACACCATATACCTACTGTGAAGCATGGGGATGGAAACATCATGCTTTGGGGCTGTTTTTCGACTGATCCGTGTAAACGAAAGAATGAATGGGGCCATGTATCGTGAGATTTTGAGTGAAAACCTCCTTCCATCAGCAAGGGCATTGAAGATGAAACGTGGCTGGGTCTTTCAGCATGACAGTGATCCCAAACACACCGCCCGGGCAACGAAGGAGTGGCTTCGTAAGAAGCATTTCGAGGTCCTGGAGTGGCCTAGCCAGTCTCCAGATCTCAACCCCATCGAAAATCTTTGGAGGGAGTTGAAAGTCCGTGTTGCCCAGCGACAGCCCCAAAACATTACTGCTCTAGAGGAGATCTACATGGAGGAATGGGCCAAAATACCAGCAACAGTGTGTGAAAACCTTGTGAAGACTTACAGAAAACGTTTGACCTCTGTCATTGTCAACAAAGGGTATATAACAAAGTATTGAGATGAAATTTAGTTATTGACCAAATACTTATTTTCCACCATAATTTGCAAATAAATTCTTTAAAAATCCTACAATGTGATTTTCTGGATTTTTTTTCTCATTTTGTCTCTCATAGTTGAGGTATACCTGTGATGAAAATTACAGGCCTCTCTCATCTTTTTAAGTGGGAGAACTTGCACAATTGGTGGCTGACTAAATACTTTTTTGCCCCACTGTATCTGATCCCTTCCTAACCAAATGGATGAACTACTTCTCCTCACCCGCACAAACAAGGATTTTTCAAACTCTGCTGCATTGTGCTTCACTGAAACCTGGCTGAGTGAAGCCATTCCGGACAACGCGCTTCATTTGCCGGGCTACCAGCTGTTCAGAGCGGAAAACGAGAGGTGGTGGACTATATTTCTACATAAATGAAGGTTGGTGTACAGACGTAACAACTCTGAAGAAGATGTGTTCTCCTAATTTAGAGGCGCTCTTCATAAACCGTAAACCGTTCTACTCGAAGCGGGAGTTTTCCTCTTTCATTCTTGTGAATGTGTACGTGCCTCTGGATGCGTGCGTGAGCGCCGCGATGCAACAACTGGCTGAACAAATATCTGAAATGGAGCAATGGTACCCGGACTCTCTTTTAATCATTCTTGGAGATTTTAACAAAGCAAATATCTCCCGTGAACTGCCAAAATACAGACAGCACGTTACATGTCCCACCAGGGACAGTAATATATTAGATCATTGTTACAAAACAATAAAAGATGCATATCACTCTGTCCCAGGAGCAGCTTTGGGGCTCTCTGATCACTGTTTGGTTCACCTTATACCAACCTACAGGCAGAAACTGAAATCAGCTAAACCTGTATTAAGAACTGTTAAAAGATGGACTAATGAAACAGAGCGGATTTTACAAGCCTGTTTCTACCTTACTGATTGGAGTGTTTTTGAAGCTGCTGCCACGGATCTGGACGAGCTCAGAGAGACTGTAACTTCATATATCAGTTTCTGTGAAGATATGTGCATCCTACCAGGACATTCTTATCATTCAATAATGATAAACCGTGGTTTACTGGGAAACTCAAACAGCTTCGTCAGGTCAAAGAGGATGCTTACAGAAGTGGGGATAAAATCTTGTATAACCAGGCCAGGAACAGACTAACAAAGGATATCAGAGTGGCTAAAAAAAACTACTCTGAAAAGCTGAGAAGAGAGCTTTCAGTCAACGATCTGGCATCAGTATGGACTGGTCTGAGGATCATCACCAAGTACAAGACACCATCCCCACAGTCTATGGAGAATCAACAACTGGCTGAAGATCTGAATGTGTTTTACTGCCGATTTGAAAAGGCCAGACTGACACCCAGCACCCGCTCTGATCTGCACTCCGCACATTCACCTACCTGTCGCTTCACTGGACCCTCGCTGGATCCTCTTCAGTTTGCCTACAGAGCAAACAGGTCTGTGGATGACGTTGTCAATATGGGACTGCATTACATCCTGCAACACCTTGACAAACCTGGGACTTACGCAAGGATCTTATTTGTGGACTTCAACTTGGCCTTCGATACCATCAT
This sequence comes from Onychostoma macrolepis, assembly GCF_012432095.1. Classification (NCBI taxonomy): domain Eukaryota; kingdom Metazoa; phylum Chordata; class Actinopteri; order Cypriniformes; family Cyprinidae; genus Onychostoma; species Onychostoma macrolepis. The sequence continues at coordinate 12,339,886 of NC_081163.1, forward strand.
GCCTGACCTTCTCTCAGACAAACTCACACAGCTCTCTGTGCCCACCTCCATCTGTCAGTGGATCACCAGCTTCCTGACAGACAGGCAGCAGCTAGTGAGACTGGGCAAACTCACATCCAGGACTCTCACTATCAGCACTGGCGCCCCTCAGGGATGTGTTCTCTCCCCACTGCTCTTCTCCCTCTACACAAATGACTGCACATCTAAAGACCCCTCTGTCAAGCTCCTGAAGTTTGCTGGACGACACTGCAATCATCGGCCTCATCAAGGACAGAGACGAGTCTGCTTACAGACAGGAGGTTGAGCAGCTGGCTGTCTGGTGCAGTCACAACTTGGAGCTCAGCACGCTCAAAACAATGGAGATGATAGTAGACATCAGGAGGAACCCCCCTGCACTCCCCCAACTCACCATCATGGACAGCACTGTGGCTGCAGTAGAGTCATTCAGGTTCCTGGGCACCACCATCTCCCAGGACCTGAAGTGGGACAATCACATTGACTCTATTGTGAAAAAGGCTCAGCAGAGGCTATATTTCCTCCGCCAGCTAAGGAAGTTCAACCTGCCACAGGAGCTGCTGAAACTGTTCTACTCTGCCATCATTGAGTCTGTCCTGTGTTCATCTATAACTGTTTGGTTTGGCTCAGCTACCAAAACAGATGTCAGAAGACTACAACAGACAGTCAGGACTGCTGAGAGGATTATCGGTGCCCCTCTACCCAACAACACATAACACACCAGTACTGTACATTTGTAAATAACTCATCAGTTCTGCCTATGGACGCTTTTTATTTTGTTATATGTTGTTATTTATAATTTATTGTCTATTAACTTCATTATTAGTGTTTTTATTACCTTAATTATATGTTATCTGCACTATGTTTGTACTTCTGTACTAGGGTTGCACCATGGATCGCGGAAGCGGGGGGGCCGGGCCTGGTCTTTTAGGTCTGGTACAAATTATGACATACAAAAATACATAGGTTACAGGCTCATATGGATTACTCATTAAAAGATTGCGATCTCGATTCAAACACACTCAATCTTATTGCTATGTCGATGAGACCATGTCTATTAAACCAGTGAAATCACAATCACATTGGAATATTTAAACCTGCTTTCGCGCAGCCGCTGATCCAGAGAGAGTAGCTCTCATCATAAACTTTATGTTTGAAACAGCTTTACAAACAGTCTACACAGTAGGCTACATTTCTGTGTTGCAAACATGAAATAATAATGAAAGTATTGGGATAAACATATATAGTCCGGATATAGACTCTGATGTTGCGGCAGCCGCGTTCAAAATGAGAAACTGACCTTTGGAACTGTTATGCAATTGATTGTAATGGACGGCGCTAGGGAGGGGCTAGCAGGTGCTCCAGCACCCCTAAAAAGACCATAGTTTAAGAAAGATTAAATAATACAAAAACATTTGTCTACTTACACATGCATAACTCCTGCAATGGAATACTATGTGACGTGATTTGCAGTCACATTTCGTAATGTCACAGCATTTTATTTAAAAAATGGATCGGTTCCTTGTGCCAAGTAGGCTAGGCCAGCCCCCGACTATGGATTTTTCTAGTAAGCTAGTCGAGCGTTTATATTAAACAGATTACTATAATACTAAACCATCTTTTAATAAGTATTTAGGCGTATTATAGCCTACATTCCGCGCTCAAGCGTGTGCATAAAGATTGCTGCAAAGTACCGGCAAAAGTAATGATTATGAATGCATCGGGAAAAAGAAGACATTTTAATTATTTATTACTAAACTAGTGCTTTCTCAGTTAGTGTCAGCTGCAAACGCCGGCGCTGACTCTCCATCTCCACAGTAGGCTAATGGATGTGCACATTTTCATACGTACTACATAATTAGAGAAGATTTGTTTTTTTATTTGAATTAGTTTGTAGTAGACATTTCAAGCTTTCTATAGATTTGTTTCAGTTTAGTTTATGTCTGTGAGCCGGTTCATTGTTGCGACACACTCCATCCACATCTACTCTACTTCATCTCCATCTCTACTTCATTTAAAGTCACAATATCCTCTTTTACAGCAACATCACTGCTCGTCCCACCAAATTCTGTTGCCTCTGTGCCACCGCTAGTGGCTTACAACATCCGAGCGAGGATCCTGGCAGGTGCAGACACCCCAGGCATCACCAGCGAATAATTGGGTAACGGATGCATTGCAGGCCACATAGGCCATAATAATTATTTTGAATAAAGTATCAAAAATAAGTAACACATGGTTCTGCTGAAACTTAATATAATGTATTATACAATATCATGTAAATACGCATTACATCAAAGCCTAAAGAGGGCTCCAATGCCCTGACAATCGTCTATATCAGTGGTTCTCGGGCCTGTCTTCGGGGGGCCCCGGCCACCGCGCGGTTTGTATGTCTCTCTAATGGGCCACACCCATTTCAGGTCTTGCAGACTCTACTAATGAGCTGATGAGTTGGATTGGGTGTGCTGAATGGGAGGCATGTGGGACGTGCTGTGGCTGGGGGTCCCTGGGACGGGTTTAGGAACCACTGGTTTATATGCCACTATGCAATCTAATCCTTGTTCGGCTAAACATCCAATTTAAATGTCCACTTAATCTTTAACATTTGGCCATTTATTTACGTCAGAAACTATCGTAATTATTACTATCATAACTATAGTAAATTATTGAATATGGATGTCAAAAGTTGCCATTTTTCCAAATTCATTACATTCAGCCGTTTCACTGAAATAATCTGTTCAGCTTTCCCCTATAGGCAGCGCAAATTAAATGAGGGTTCATGATCAGATCTTTTGTCGACCGCTGTCTCAGCATTAACCCATTGGAGTGGCTGCTAGGAAATTCTGAGGTAAGAAACACCTTCTAACCGATTTGTCAGCTCCACATAACTACCCGTTTCAAGCATAAAATGCCTCGATTCCCCTCTATGAATTCTCTCTCAATAGTAGGACAATGATCATGCAATCCATATGACAAATCATGGGTCTTAGCACCTGGCTGGCAAAAGTCGACATCACCTCAGCTTCCAAGCCATGCCTATCCATCCAGATTCGTGGCACTTATTCGGGGTACACTAGCACAGGGAATCCCATTTCGTTGTACACTTAACCTTTGGACGCAAGCAGTACCAAGATTTTCAGATGTATTATCAGGTACCGCTATTGGATTTGTCTTACAATCACGCAAGCAATCCTCATAGCATCTACCCTATTAGAATGATATTATTCTGAGTATTGAACTCCCTGTCAGATGCTGCAAGAGCGCTTCCGGTGGAGCAATACGTTTCTCTGTCGACTACTGGCGAGGCTCATCCTTCTGACGCCGAGGGTAGTGAACTCGCGTTGGATGCGTGAGAGCTGGCCGGTCGAGCAAACCTTTCGTTTCCGTCTGACTATAGGTGAAACTTTCAGGTCCGATGCCACAAGTGCGGAACCCCTGTCAGATGCTACGCGAGCCTTCCCAGTTGAGTGAATATGTTTCCTTTCAACTACTGGTGAGACGCCGCAAAGCCTTCCAGCCTAGCAATCTTACCTTTCTGTCCTACAGTCTTCCCATCCCTTACCTTTCCATCATACGTTCGGCGAGGTTGGCCCGTCCGATGCCATGAGTATTGATCTCCCGTCGGACACCAAATTCACTCTAGCCTTTCTGAGTTTCTGAGATGCTCAGGGCTCACCATCTCCTCTAAATTCGATCCGGACATCAACCCCACCATCTCAGACCTATCAGTTCTCGATAGCGAAACCATTTCATTTTGATCAAACAAGACAGACCAAGTTAAGAAAGGTAATTTCATTTACATTTCTCCATCCAACCTTACCAGGCCGTTCTCGAGCATCTCCGCCTTAGAATTCTCAGGTCAAATCCCCCCTCGAACCTCTATTCATTTAAAAAAATAAAAAATAAAATTGGTGTGAGCCTTCCAGCCATTTTTTAACTTACCTTTTCAAGTCCCACGCTTGGCGAGGCTCACCCATCTGACACTGTGAATCTTCACATCTTGAACACTGGCCAGAGCCTCCCAGCCAGACAACTTACCTTTTCCACTCTGCGGCCGGAGAGTCTTACCCATCCAGGCTGCGAGCTTCCATTTCCAGTCAGATGACGGCGAGTGCCTCCCGGCCACTTAATTGCTGATATTGTATTATACAATATCATGTAAATACGCATTACATCAAAGCCTAAAGAGGGCTCCAATGCCCTGACAATCGTCTATATCAGTGGTTCTCGGGCCTGTCTTCGGGGGGCCCCGGCCACCGCGCGGTTTGTATCTCTCTAACTTTACCTTTCTGTCTTTACCTGTCTGACACAGTGAGCCCCGATCTCCCGCCGGCGAGAGGACTCCCGGCCACACAACCTTACCTTTTGTGGCTCGCGCCACAAAATCAACCCCCGTCGAATGCTACATACTCGGTCGGTCAAGACATCTCCTGTCAGACGCCGGCGAGAGCCTCCTGGCCAGACAACCTTACCTTTTCAAGTCTCATGCTGGCGATGCTTACACGTCTGACACAGTGGGCATTGTGCTCCCGTCGGGCACCCTCCCAGTTCCGGATTTTCTCTTCTCCCTACTTGCTGGCAAGGCTATCCGTCTGACATCGTAGTCTTGATCTTGTGTCAGACGTCGACGCTGGTCTCCCAGTGGGCTCCTATACTTGCCGCCCGCAAGTGAGGCTCATCCATTCGATGCCGTGAGTCTTGATCTCCCGCCGGATGTCGCGAGAGCCTCCTTGTCGGACGTCCGAAACTCTTTTTATCTGCCAAGCCGATAGGACCCACTCGTCCGACAACGGAGTATTTTGCTCTAGTCATGGGACCTCTTGGCCAGATACCGCCCTCTGTCCTCTGAGCAGCAGGGGCTGACGGCCAGTAGGGCCCGTACACCAACTCCGTGAACTATCCCACTGCAGGCAACTCGGGTCCTCCTGGTCAAGGCCTTAACCACGCTGCTTCTCCATCGGCGGGCAGGGCTCACCCGTCCCAACGTGATGAGCACAACGTTGAGCTTCGGTTCGAGCTCTCCCTGACCAGTCGCCCTAAACCACACAGTTCACACCAGTGGCCGGTGGGGCCTACCCATGCATGCCAAACCGCTCCCTCAGAGCACGTAGGCTCCCCCGGCCCGTCATCCAGGCTACTCCTCGATACCAGCTCCCGCCAGATCTTTTGTGCGTATTTTGGGGGGGATCTCAGTCTGGGGCTGTCCAACACTCAATTGCTTTTGGTGGGTACTCTGGGTTCGGGCAATTCCCAAGCTCAGAGCCCTTCCCCAGGACAGCACACCAACAACGTATTACCATACTCGGCAAATACGCATTACATTACTCGTGCTAAATATATGTAAGTGTGAACTCGTGAAATCAAAGTACCGCGAGAGCAATTCGAAAGCATAAGGATGCTCTCTTATCACTCTCGCGGTACTTTGATGTCATACACTGATCATTTTGTGCGGCGCCACTTCAAGTTGAACATACCTATAGAGAATGTGAAGCTACATCACGCTGCGTTGCAAGCTGGGGTGGCGCCGCCATTTTGAGAGGTTCACCCTCTGCCCCTCTGCTGCAAATGCTGAAATTAATACGGATACCTTTTGTTTTGTTTTTGCCTTTAAGTTAAATATTCACATTCTTCATTGGATCGTTTGCAGGGAAAAGCAGCTAGTTTATCGCTTTGCAGGATAATTACATTTTTTTTCCTCTTAATTTTTGTAGAATTTGGTTTTAAATGTTGATCTGATTACCGTGAAAACGGTGTCGCCCGCTGGATGCGCACTACTGCTTCAGCCATCATATGGTAGATTATCCAAATAAAGTATTTGTTCAACAAGCTGACAGAAGTCGGTCCATTTCTTTGTTGGAAACATTTAAATGATGAAGTATTGTTTTCACTGTATATTCATTTTTGCGTGGCCACGGAAAAGAATCGGAGATTGTGGATCACATTCAACAGACAGACACAAGTACACTGTATGTTTATATTTATTTCAACAAATGATAACTAAAATTAAATCACTGGATGCTTGTGAACAGTTTTGTAGCATTTTAAAATGCTGGTTTAATGATGATAAAAACAGTCGAGCCCAGAATGTTAACGCAACTTGTTTAAACGTTAAGTGTTCTCCTCCCTTTGGAAAATTGTAATAAATGCTTATGCATTAAGACATTATGTAAAGTTTATATTTTGGATTTGTCAGTTTTTGTGCACATAGTATGCTTTATTAGCAAGGTGTGGTCTTTAATACTGTCTCGGTCCATGAGAGGAAAATGCATTGCGTTCACATTTTGGTCTTATGTGTATTTGCACATAATATGCTTTACAATTTTGTCTTATCACAATCTTGGTACGTTAAGCAACATTTGTATTACGCCTTATGTCACTGTTCAAGTTCGTTAATTCACAAGCCAAGTGAGAATCATACTTGCAAAGTGATGTTAATTATTAAACCAAACAAAATCAACACCCAAAAAAAAGCAGCAATGTGGTTCTTTTATTGAGTGACAGGCAGTGGGTTTAATCGGTGACACTAGGCTTGTCTGAGATGCGCCTCGCCTTGCCTGAAGTGTAGGTGAGAGTAGGCGGCTGCAGTGAGGGGAGGAGTGAAATAAGCCCAGTCAATACAGACAGTTCTGCCCTCTCGAAGTGGAGCAGATACCTACGAGATCAAAGGCAGATATCGTGTTATTTTCACTCATATGCTGTGCTGCTGATAAACATGATATAATTTCAGTTCTGTTGCTTTTATGAATATAAATATGATGAACAAGACAAAAACAAGATATTTATGGATTTATTCTTATGTTTTGTGTTCTTAAGTTTTGATAAGCATTCCTATTTTAAATTATTATTATAATCTTAATGTTAATGTAATATTAGACTGGTAAAGTTGCTGTCACACAACCATTTAACAGTCATTAAAGGTTCTGTTTAATTACTGTGTAGTTCTATGGAAATATAACTTCATAATATATAAAGTACATTTTACTATGATACAGCAAATGTAATCGATTGACATTTAACTGAATAGCACAATGTAAAGTAACTGTGGTGCCACAACATATTACGGCTCAGTAACAACAGGGTAATACTATAGTAATATCTACATTATTACTTAGGAAATTACATGGTAATAGCGGTAATCTGAATCATACCCCTTAAAGGCTTATTGCACACATTTTATGTTGAGTTTTATGTAAACGTGACAGGACTGACCAAAAACATGGGGACAGTTGTAAAATAGCATTTATTTCTAGAATTTATGTTTAATTTCATGTTTTTAATCAATTGATGTGAATAATAACTTAAACTTGTTATTGATGGAGATTTTTTTCTAAATAACAGTTGTTAGCATAACAAAACTATGAAAGCTGTAGGTCTACTTTGGCTGAGGACAAGGACAAAGAAGGGATTTGTAATTTTCAAAAGTGTTTTTAATAAAGAAAAATATATCTGAGAACCTAATGAATGACATTCCTTTACAGAACAACTCACAGAAATCAACCATCAGTCAGTTTTAGAAATTTTTTGGATGAAATACATTTTATTCACTGTAAGAAGTCAAGGACAGATAATGTACGTTTTTGGTAGAATGTCCCTCGAGCCTCCTGCTCATCGCTTACTGTTCGTATGATCAAAGGTGAACACTGACAAGCCGAGACCTGTAATTCTTCAATTCACCAACAGAGTGCACCGTGACGCAATTTGGAAGGCTGCTAGAAACAACTCGTACCTCCGTGATAATAAGTTGCGAATCGCTGAAGATTTCTGTGAGGAAGACAGAGAGCGGAGAAAAAAACTTTGGCCTGCAGTTAAAAGTGCAAGATATGCTGGAATGAAGGCTTACTATGTCGGAGCTCGAGCTTTTGTTGAAGGCAAAGAAATTGTTCTTCCACCTTAATGGCTGTCTTTGAAGTTTGTCGACTTATATTTGGCTGATCAAGGATGTCTTGTTGCTGATTTATCGATGTACTTTGGGTCTTGTGCCTTAATATCGTTTTGAATATAGTTCAGCTCCTTTTGCCTGGAAATTAAGATGTTTTTTTGACAAGTTGGTTTACTTAATATTGACTTATGTTTTAAGTGCAGAGTTTGGGAGTTCTCTTTTCTGCCATAAGCTTTGTCTTAAGGTATTTGTTTCAAATTTTTGAAATTGTTGTCTTTGTTTTCTCTAAATGTCAGGGGTATACGACTTAATGTAAAAAAGGAAAGCTTTATTCTTATTTGCAAAACAGCTGAAGCCTGATTTTTGTTTTTTCCAAGAATCCCATTCTTCTGTTAGTGATGTAAAATTCTGGAGATCACAATGGGGTAACGACCTTTGGTTTTTCCCATGGAACTGAACGCTCTGCAGGAGTTACTACTCTAAGGAATGCATTTAAAGGGAATATTTTACATTCGGACTGTGATCAATATGGGCATTTTTTGTGTAATGTCATTGATGTGAACTCAACTCATATCATTATAGCCAATATTTATGGTTTTAACTCAAAGTCTGAGAATACAACTTTTTTGTTATTATGTAGAAAGTAGACTACTATACTGGCTGAATAAGTTCCCAAATTCTCTAATTATTATAGGTGGGGATTTCAATATTGCTATTGACAGTGCTCTTGATAAATGGCCACCAGGCCATTCAAAGTTGAAACAATTCATGGAGAGACTTGATGTGATCGATATCTGGAGGACCAAATACCCTTATACTAAAGCTTTTACCTGGAGTAACAAAGCTGCTTCTCACCCCTCTCGCATAGATTTTTGGCTGATCTCTAAATCTATTGATATTCAATGCACTTCAGTTGATATTCAACACCCCTAACTGACCATAAGGCAGTCTATATAAAAATTAAGCTTTCTGTAAACACCTTAACTCATATTAAAACTTCATACTGGAAATTACATAGCTCTCTGTTATCTTATAATACCGTTAAGCTTAAAATTAATTATTTTATTAACCATTATTGGAAAAAAAGCTTTAAGGGAACATTCTTTTAGTAATAATTGGGAGTTATTCAAATTTGATATTGGTAAATTTATGAGAAGCTATGGGAGTGCACTTGCTAAACTTAGGAAAGCTGAGGAAGAGATGGTTATTAGTGAAATTGCTGCTCTCACTCAGGGGCCCCCTGAAGATCTTTCAAATGATGAAACTGTTTTACTTTGCAATTTACAAAACCAGCTTGATAATATATACAAATGTAAAGCTGAAGGTGCTTTTGTGCGATCTGGGAGGAGGTGGATGGAGCAAGGCGAACAAAATTCTGCATACTTCTTCAGATTAGAGAAGTCTAATGCCAATTATAATAGCATGTCTAAACTCAGTGTTGATGGTATCATTACAGATGACCCCAAGACAATCTCAAATTATTGTTATAATTTGTATAAATTGCTATATACCTCTAGGGTTGATGAAGATGATACATTCTCTTTCTTAGACTTGATTGTTGATTTGATTTCTGTAGAGGCAGATGACAGAAATCGATGTGATGAACCTATCTCTCTTGAGGAAGTCATTGATTCCATTAATCATCTTAAAATTAACAAGTTTCCAGGGAATGATGGCATTACAACAGAATTTTATAAGACATTCTCTGAACCCTTAGCTCCTTTCCTTACAGAAGTCTATGCAGAGTATTCTGAAATCATCTCTTCCTCTTAGCCTCCAAGGTTTAATCACTCTGATCCCAAAAGCTAAAAAGGATCCACTCCTTATTGAAAATTGTTTACTTAACACTGATTACAAAATTCTTGCTCAACTTTTTGCCCAGATATTTAAAAAAATAATGGGCTATATAATCGATGAATCGCAGTCTGGCGTCATTAAAAATAGGCATATTTCTAATAATATCAGATTAATTTTAAATATTCTTGACTATTCAGATTTGATTTCTGAAGAGAGTTTCATCTTTTTTTTTTAGATTTCTACAAGGCATTAGACACAGTGGAACATTCTTTTATTTTTCGATGTCTTCAAAAATTTGGTTTTGGTGATTTCTTGTATAATGCCATCAGGACACTTTATGCTAACAGTAACTGCTCACTAAAATTTAGTTTTGGTATGTCATCCAGATTCAACTCTCTGAGGGGTATTAGGCAAGGATGCCTGATCTCACCCTATCTCTTCCTTCTTGTTGCCCAGATTTTCTCACATTTTATTAATAAAAGTATCTCGAAAGGCATTCTCATTGCAGAAAGGGAAATAAAGATCAGTCAATTAGCAGATGATACTGCTGATACTCTGTTGCCTCTTGGGTCCCTATTGCAATTAGCATGGTTGATCAATTTTCTAAAGCTATGGTCTTTTTTTAAAATTTGTCTAAATGTGAGCTACTTTCAATTAAAGAATATGACCTATCTACAATTAATAATATTCCAATTAAAGAAAAGATATTTTATTTAGGTATATCTTTATGTAAAAATCAAAATGACAGATGTGTATTTAACTTCTCCCCAATAATTGAGAAAACACAGACATTTTTTTATCTATGGCTGCAGAGAGACTTCTCTCTTACTTGCAAAAGGGGAGGGTCTTTCCAGACTATCGTACGCTGCTCAGTCTCTCCATGTTGATAAGACCTCTCTCAAGAATATTGACAAAATGTTATTTAATTTCATATGGAAAAATGGCATACATTATATAAAAAAATCTGTGGTTTTAAATACATATGAAAATGGTGGTTTTAATATGTTAGATTTTTGTACGTTTAATAATACGCTTAAAATCAATTGGGCCAAACACTTTATTAAAAATCCAACCTCTATCTGGAAATTTATTCCACATTTTCTCCAAATTTGGTGGATTTAATTTTTTATTACTTTGTAATTATAATGTAGAAAAATTACCAGCTAAGTTATCTAATTTCCATAAGCAGGTCCTTCTTGCCTGGGCTCATTTTTGTTATAACTTTTATTTTATTTATTATTATTCATTTTCTTTTTATTATTATTATTATTTTATATGTTTGTACTGTAACTGCTTTTTATTGTTTGACAATGTTCATAATAAAAAATAAATAAATAAAAAGAAACGATTTTACATGTTCAAAGTCTAGTGTGACCGCGGCTTACTGGGCTGTTGCAATAGCTATGAAGATTAAGTTACGTTATCGCTACCCTTTGCAAAATGCTCCTCAGTCCCGACCTTAACATTTGTTTCACATATCAGTAAGCTATTACTCTGACGTGAAGTCGATTTGAGAACTGTTCGACCTACAAGTAAAGCATAGCGTTTAATGTACAGTAATATTAGTGTCACTCAGCTCATGTGGAGGCAGCGCTAAGCCATAGCTAAGTGTCAGCGTGTAACAGCCTGTTTCAAGACAGAGAAACACCTCGCATTTAGCCCGTCAGCTGCTTCAAAAATCTGAGTGCTGAAATGAAGATTTACAGTGGTTTATTTGCCCTGACTAAGTTCATGTAACATCTTAACAACAATCCTTGTTGATTATAGAGCGTAGTTGTCGCTCAAACGTCTTTTATGTGTTTATCCTTGAATGGTGCACTGCAAAAAATGATTTACTACTTAAAGTTTGTCTTGTTTCTAGTCCAAATATCTAAAAATTCTTAAATCAACAAGCATTTTCTAGACAAGTAAAAATTATTGTCTTGTTTTCAGAAAAAAATAAGTCAAAATTAAGTGAGTTTTTCCTTAAAACAAGCAAAATAATCTGCCAATGAGGTAAACAAAATAATCTTATTTCAAACCAAAAACAAGATTATTTTGACTTATTTTTTTCTGGGGGGGAAAAAAAATTATTTGATTTAAGAATTATTCGATATTTGGACTGGAAACGAGACAAAAAAGATAAGAAAAGCATTTTTAGCAGTGTAACATTTTCTCCCTATAAAGCACTTTGACTTGCCATTGTGTGAAATGTGCTAGCAGAGCTGGGTAGATTACTTACAAATTGTAATCTGTTACTGATTCCAAATTACATCACAAAAATTGTAGTCAGTAACATAATCCATTACATTACACATTTTAGGTAATATAATCAGATTACATTTAGATTACTTTTGACATAACTCGTTTATCACATTGATTTAAACAAGATAATCTTGTACCATAATGATGTAAAAATACAAAAGACTGAGAAAATATATTCCTTTCATTGTAATTAACAACCTGAAGTGCATTAAACATTATATTACATCAAGGTTTCCCAAACTGGGGTTCGTAAAGGAACTGCAGGGGGTTTGTGAGTTTAATGAAAGGCAAAAATGTAATTAATTCATAAAAATGTAAAATTAAAATAAATCATTTTAAAATAACAATCAAAAGAATTCACTTTTGATTCACTAAAAAAGAAGACATTTTTTATGTTTACCTGCACGCCATATGACCATTGACCAATGTCAGAGAACTGTGAACATGCAAATGTGATACTTAATTATTGAATATTTATTTTAAAATCTCAGGGATACTTAAAGGAGTCATTGATTGATTTCACTTTTTTAACTTTAGTTAGTGTGCAATGTTGCTGTTTGAGCACAAAGTTCAATGCAAAGGGAGATATTGTCTTTTACAGAATTGCTGATTGATCATCCCTTTAAAGTAAATATATTAGGTGAAAGTTGACAAAGATAGGTTCAGATGACAAAAAGTTTGAGAATGTCTGCAAATAAGAAAAAACGAGAATTTGTGCATTTTAATGAGTTTGAAAGACAAAAGCCTTTCAATAATACATAATAATACATGGTTAAATAACCTACTGAGTGATATTTCAAATAAAAATGAATGTGTTCATCAGTAGTTGATGCAATGTTGAAACACTTCTTAAACCTGAAATGATTTTTGTAAATCCTTTGGTCAAATCCTCTGTTGCCACCTAATGACTAGTCTATGTGAATGTCCACAAAATTGGTGTATATAAAAGTGTATATAAGCGGTAGACTATTTTAGAAAGGAAAATTTAAAAGATAAAAAAGAGGAATTAGAGAGAATCAAATTATATAAATAATTTATTGCTATTGTGTGAATAATATGTAATCAATAAAAAAGTAACTGTAGTCAAGTCAAGTCAAGTTGAGCTTTATTTTATGAATTGTCATTCCGCTACATGCGGGGGCATACAGTGGAACGAAATGTCGTGCCTCACAGGACCACGGTGCTACATAAATACAGGCATACAACAATGGCGTAAGACAATATAAACCTATACACAGAGGTGGGTAGAGTACCCGAAAACTGTACTCAAGTAAAAGTAAAAGTACTTGAAGAAATATTTACTCAAGTAAAAGTAAAAGTAATAGTCTGAATAGTTACTTGAGTAAGAGTAAAAAAGTATCGGATAAAAAAACTACTCAAGTAGTTAGTTACTAGTTACTTTGGATATACTGAATATAGTCTATTTTTATTTAGATATTTAGATACATTGTTTTATATACACACACACTGCTGTTCAAAATACTTTTAAAAAAATTTTTTATTTAATGTAATTTATTTCAGTGATGCAAATCAAAATTTTTATCAGCCTGATTTATTATCAATGCTGTTTTGTTTTTTTAATAGCTTTCTATTCATAAAAGAATCCTGAACAAACTGTCACAGGTTCCAAAAAATATTAAGCACCAAAACTGTTCCCTGTTGAAAAAACCAGCATATGCTGATATGGTATGTTTTGAAGCATGGGATGCTGGTTTGAGCACCAGCTCAAGACCAGCACATGACCAGCACAAACCAGCATTCCAGCTTCAAAAAATACCATACCAGCATATGCTGTTTTTTTTTTTTTTCTTTCCTCAACAACACTGGTAATAAATCAGTATATTAGAATGATTTCTGAAGGATAATATTACTCTGAAAACTGGAGTAACAGCTGATACAAATTCTGATTTGCATCACGGAGTTAAATTAAATTATATTTTAAAGTTTAATTATGTATTAGAAATGTATATAACCTCTGACACAGAGAAGAGTGAAAACTCTACAGAACATCTGAACATAACGAAACAAATGCACATTGACGGATCTTCTTCCGTCTGTTCTGCAAAATGTAAACAAATGTAGCCTTTATTTCTGCAAGCCTAAATATTGTGAAAATATCAATATTAATTGTGTCATGGCAAGGCATTCCTCCTGGAACTAACGCGGGTTTGGCGGGTGTTTATTTCATACTCTGTGACAGCTTATTTAATGAATAAATTATACAATGCATTTAATGTGTAAGGTACATGTACAACAAACTGGTAATGTCATGGTATCGTGTATTGTAATCGGATCTATACCTGTGGAACCGACAGCACACGCGGTGCTCATCTAATAAAGATCAGATCTTCATAGCTAGCAATAGCCTTTGCAGATTTGCTTTCAGCTGACTGTAGATCCAAAGCCACGTCTTCAACGCTCCTGATGTTACAACTCTGAGTGAGAACCACTTCAGACGACTCAGCGCGTGCGGCAGGGAACTGAACGAATCATTCAAACTGATTCGCGAACCGATTCACTGGTCTGCCAACTGATTTGATCAAGCCTTCGAACAGAATTGACTCAAAAGAATGAATCATTCGCGAACGGGCATCGCTCATTGCCCAGAAAAAAAAAAGTAGACGGCGCGCTTGGAATAAATTTAAGGATTTTTAATGCATTAAGATAAAGTAACGAGAGGAGCGTCGCCCACAGTAACGAAGTAAAAGTACCGTTTTTTCCACTAAAAATGTACTTGAGTAAGAGTAAAAGTACCCATTTTAAATATACTCTAAAAGTATTAGTTACACAAAAATGTACTCGAGTAAATGTAACGAAGTAAATGTAACTCGTTACTACCCACCTCTGCCTATACACAACTATCCTACTGATAGATTTTGACTATAAATATACTATCTATAAAAGTACCTATACAAACTAAAAAATACAAACTATACGAATGCTTCAGATAAATACTGTACATGTGCAAGGAGAAACATTGAGTTCAAGCAGCTGGCTGGGGAACAGTGCAGGAGGATTTGTAGTGCATGAGCATGTAAACATACATATATTACTGAGTTCTTTTTGTGGGATTTGTGTACACACAGCAGTGTGTGTGAAAAGTGACTAGTGCGCATAGAGGAGGAGAGTGTGCTACTACAGGTGGTTTGTACAGGCCCACTCACCTGTGTGTAGCACACTTCAATTGCACGTTACATGTTACAGGAGGTAGGGGTTTGTATGGGGGTTCAGAGAGGCGGGGTGATTTGAGTTCAGGGCTCTCACAGCCTGGGGAAAAAGCTGTTGAGCAGTCTGGCAGAGCGGGCTCTGATGCTCTGGTACCGTCTTCCTGATGGTAGGAGCTGGAAGAGACTGTGGGAGGGGTGTGTGGAGTCTTTCACGATACTGTTGGCTTTGCTGGAGCATCGTGTGAGGAAAATATCCAGGATGGAGGGAGAGGGGCACCGATGATCCTTGCAGCGGTGTTCACTGTCCGCTGGGGGTCTTGCGGTCTGCTGCAGTACAGTTCCCGTACCAGACAGTGATGCAGCTGGTCAGCACACTCTCAATGGTGCCCCTGTAGAAAGTGGTGAGGATGGGTGGAGGAGACTTGCTCTTTTCAGCCGGCGGAGGAAGTGTAGGCGCTGTTGTGCCTTCTTGGAGAGTGACATGGTGTTGGTGGACCAGGTGAGATCCTCTGTGATGTGCACCCCAGGAATTTAGTGCTGCTGACTCTCTCCACAGGCGAGCTGTCGATGGTCAGTGGGGGTGATCAACGGAGTTTCTCCTGAAGTCCATCACAACCTCCTTTGTCTTACTCACATTGAGGGACAGGTTGTTAGTGCCACACCATTCAGCCAGCTGTGCCACTTCCTCTCTGTAGTGTGTTTCATCGTTGTTGCTGATGAGACCTACCACTGTTGTGTCATCAGCGAACTTGATGATGTGGTTGGAGCTGGACTTGGCAGTGCAGTCGTGGGTCAGCAGCGTGAAGAGCAGCGGGCTGAGCACACAGCCTTGTGGGGCACCTGTGTTCAGTGTGGTAGTGCTCGAGGTGTTGTGGCCGACACGGACTGACTGAGGTCTTCGGTTAGAAAGTCCAGGATCCAATTGCAGAGGAATTGTTAAGGCCCAGCAGGTTGAGTTTATTTATGAGCTGTTGTGGGATTATTGTGTTGAATGCTGAGCTGAAGTCAATGAACAGCATTCTAACGTAGGAGTCTTTATTTTCTAGGTGGGTAAGAGCCAGGTGGAGAGTGGAGGAAATTGCATCGTCCGTAGAGCGGTTCGGACGGTATGCAAACTGGAGCGGATCGAGTGTGTTGGGGAGGCTGGTTTTGATGTTGTGCATGACTAACCTCTCAAAGCACTTCATTATGATTGGAGTCAGTGCTATGGGACGGTAGTCATTTAGACAGGACACAGGTGATTTCTTTGGTACCGGTGTATGATTGTTGTGGATTTGAGACATGTGGGGACGACTGCCTGGCTCAGCGAGGTGTTGAAGATATCTGTTAGGACATCTGTCAGCTGTGCAGCACAGTCTTTCAGTACACGGCCAGGTATGTTGTCGGGACCCGCAGCCTTGCGTGGGTTGATCCTAGATAGGGACTTCCTTACGTCGGCTGGAGACAGACAGAGCGCCTGGTCATTGGGAGGTGTGGGCAGTTTTTGTGCAGGTGTGTCATTCTGCATTTCAAACCGTGAGTAAAAGTGGTTGAGTGCATCTGGGAGGGATGTGTCGTCATCACAGGCCTGTGGCGGGGGCACACAGGCTCCGTGTGTCAGCCTGATGTAACTCTAATTACAAGTACTTAATTTTTGGAATCTGATTACATAATCCAGATTACATGTAATCAATTACTACCCAGCTCTGTGTGCTAGGCCTATGTGAATTAGTTTGCACCCCTGAATATTAAAAATGCAGTGTTGGTAGCATAATCTGGTACCAAGACTCAAGCCCACGACCTTCAGGTTACAAGTCAGACTCTCTAACTATTAGGGCACGACTGCCCCTGACTTGCCATGTTTTTTGTGACAAAAACATGGAAGTAATTTGGCATTTTATGATGTTGTTTAGAATGCATTTATTTGCTTGGTCACTGACATTGTGGGTTTTGGTTCTTTTGTTGTTGTAAGTACCTTGGAATAAATGAAATAATTTGGCGAAGTGATGTGGACATGTAACGCGGTCGAGACCAGCCTGTACCATGCGTTTCCCTGAAAGTAATTGCACACCTTAGAACAAAACGAAAATCCTGACATTTTTAGGCAATGTAGGAATCCCATCAAGGAAAAAGAGGACGTATGGTCACCCTGGCACAATATACATAATATAGGCTAAAAGTAACATCAGGTCAAAGGCAGTATGTGAATCTTTCTGGTCTCAGAAAGTCAATCCAATCCAAAGATTGTTTCTCAAACTATAGAATTAATAAATACAAAGCAACCTAGCAAATAAAATTTTTGAAAAAAAAAATAATAAAAATACTTCCAAACTCCCAAAATTTTGCATATCTCAGACTGAAGTGATTTGGTACCCTGAGCTTTAAAGCACTACAAGAGAAGTAAACAATAATAAAATATAATGAGGTCTTAAACGTGATACATGTGATGGCAATAGCTATTCTACTCAGAAACATGACAAGATAAAGGCCATAAAACTGTCTTTTATAAGAAGCACTGACTGGATCTCACAGCACTGAGAGAAACACAGGTGAAGAGTCAGCACAGACCAACAAGATCAACACTGGTGAGGATAACCATCTACTGTTCATATTTCTGAAAAATAACACTTCTTTCTTTCTTACACTAGCAGTAATTTTGTTAGATGGTTTAAAATAAAGTGTGATAATCTGCAGTTCATAATGATTTAACCCTTAAATGCAGTTGGTGTAACCTAATCTATTTTGCTTGATTCAGTGATATTAAATAATATTTTTAACTTAACTAAGTTTATGTTAATATAAATAACATTTTCTTTCGGAGTAGTCCAGGTCCCTCTTAAATGAAGAGGGCTTTTATGAATTACAGACAAAAAAATAAAAAATAAAAAATTAACATAACTGATTGATGTTGATTTTATTATCAAATCATCTCCTTGCAGAAAGTAATTCTTTGGAGATTTTTGACAAGATGAGAAAATTCCTCTTGCTGGTTCTCACCATAACAGGTATGATCTGTGCTCTAGTTAGATATCGTTCAAACATACAGTTAATATTAACTGTGTTAGTTTAATATTTAGCAATGTGTCCTACTTTTTTTAAACTCTTGTGCATTTTAGTGCTGCTTTCTGTTAACACTATCACCATTAAGTGTTTTTATTTTTTACTTATGTAAAATCTTGGTCTTTTAAGAGTGGAATAGTACAATAGTGCATCCTTATTTTTAAAACTTGGAGGGTATACTTTGAGCTATTTATTTTTAATCATGCATCTTTAACAAAATATCTCATTCTTTTTTTGAAGTAGTCATTATTGGTGAAAGCTTACAATATCTATCAAGTTAAATGTTAAATAAAATCTTAAAAGTGGTAAATAATTACATTTAATCTCTAGATTGATTAACGTTATTACTTTCTGATCATTAGCTTCTGTAGCTTTTGCCAGTCCACCAGTTCAGGATGAGAAGCTTCCTGATCCAGTGGTGAAGGTGCCAGAGGTTGAAAAAGAACCGACAGTAGAGCAAACAAAAGCAGAAGCAGGTCCTCTGGTGCAGGATGAAGCTGTTGCAGATTCACGTCTGGTGGAGCCTGACTCAGTGCTGCTGGAGCCAGAAACAACAGAGGAACAAAGTGTACCAGAAGAGACACAAGTGATGTTGGAGAAACCTGTGCTAGAGGCAGATTACCTGACTGAAGAGACGCCAGAGACAGAACTAGAGCCTGAGCCAGAAATAACTGTCATTCAGACGGACAGAAACATCGTACCTGTGGAGGAAGCTGTAGAAGAGTTAGAGTCTGAAACTAATATAGAAGTGGAAGATGAAGAAGAAGAAAATGTAGTAAAGGAGGAGCCTACACTTGAGGCTGACTATATAACAGCTGAAGATCCAGAAATACAAATGGAACCTGGGACGGAAAGTCGAAGGACACAGATTGGTAAACCACCTCAGATGATATTAGTTTTACCACTGTGTACAAATAGCAAACAACTCTGATACTAGCATACTTGGCCTAATGCACTGAATACTGCAGTGTGTTTGTAATGTAAGATATGGAATGATGATTGTAGTGTGGTGATATGTCTACAGAGCGGTGGACTTGTGGAGGAGTTGTCCTACAGGGCAAATGTTACCAGTTCTTCACAATACACCTCAATGCCTATCAAGCTGAGGTATTAATGTCATATAAAACATATCAGTGTGTTTTAATATATTGACTATATTATTTACATAATAATAATAACTGGTTAACTAATGACTTATTGACTTATTAATTACACTATATTTCTCTTTTCTTTTCACTTTATAACATCTATGGTTCTCCTTAGTCCCACTGTCAGTCCATCTGCCATAATGGCCACCTGGCCTCTGTGACAAACAACTACATTCGTGGCGAAATAGGGAAGCTAATGGATCGGAATGGCGGCCGCACTCGCGCATGGCTTGGAGGATGGAGAATCTTTAATGTATGTTCATTTGTTTTGCAGTGTTCCACTTTTTTGCAGGTTTATTCATTTTGCCACCATATCTCTATTAAGTGACTTTCCTGTTTTGACAGACACGTAATTTCTTATGGTTGGATGGAACGCCGTGGAGCTATAACGGCTGGGCTGCTGAAGAACCCAATAAAGCTGGTGGGCAGGAGAACTGTGTAGAGACATGGTGTAAGTGTTGCTACTGAACAACCATTTACAAAAAGTTGCATTCATCACAGATAATCTAAAGGAATAATATATAATCCTTTAACTCTTTCAACACTGTTCTTCTTTTATAGAGATGTTTTCCTCTTTTTCATGATCTGTCTTTACCAGTTTAACAAAGCTTCGTCTATTTTCAGATAATCTGGCGTTCAATGATGCATCATGCGCAACACCCAAACCGTTCATCTGTTCCTGTCCACTTTAGACAGCCAGGAGGTTACGGGTTACTTTATGCATAAATAAAGCTGTAAAATCATATTCAATAAAAGTGACTTTTGTTATATTTTATTACTGTATCAAAGGCTGTAATTTTTATGCCAATTGTTGACTCATTTAGGTGTTAACTGAAAGGTCAGTCAATGTTAAATCCTCGCGGTGTATTCTGATTCCTGGACAAAAAAATGACACACATCACCTTTAAAAATGAACCTTAGTACAGACATACTTAGTACTCTCCAAAATGGCGCTACGGTGACGTGGAGGAGACAAATTGTTGAATAAAGTTGTTATTTTTGTTTTCTTTGTTTACAAAAAGTATTCTCGTCGCTTCATAAAATTCAGATTTAACCACTGAAGGCAGATGGACTATTTTGACGATGTCTTTCATACTTTTCTGGGCCTTGACAGTGTAATTTACTTGGCAGTCAATGGAATAGTCACAAGCCTCCCAGTTTTCATCCAAAATATCTTAAATTGTATTCTGAAGACGAACAAAGCTTTTACGGGTTTGGAACGACATGGGGGTAAGTGATTCGAATCGAAAAGAAATTAAGGTTTTTGAGGAAAACATTCCAGGATTTTTCTCCATTTAGTGGACTTCAGTGGGGACCAATACTTTTTAACCAGTCTTTGCATGTTCACTTAATAAATACTGGGTCAGTACTATACGCCACGCATGACCTTTCTAACGTGACTAGAGCTAGAGCTAGTGCAAGATGATCTTTTGTGGTTAAGAAGTATATAATTTTTTTTGTGACTTTAGAAAACAACTAATTGTTTTGCTAGATAGGACCCTTATCAGCTGGGATTGTGTAGAGCTGCATTTGAAGCTGCATTGAACCTGCGATTTGGACCTTCAGTCAGTTGGTCCCCACTAAAGTCCACTATATGGATAAAAATCCTGGAATGTTTTCCTCAAAAACATTAGTTTCTTTTCAACTGAAGAAAGAAAGACATGAACATATTGGATGATATTGGGGTGAGTAAATTATCAAGAAATTCTAATTCTGGATTTAGCTAATTCTTTATCTTCATTGTAGACAGTAGACACTGTGTCATATTGATGTTGATGCCATTTTCTAAATGAGTTTTAGGCACAAACACCCTATACCAATGGTAAAATAACTCTCAGAAGCCTCTCTTGGGTTATTGCTTTAGTATGCCAGTCTTGCCAGACATCATGTTTTCTATATCAGTCCAGTCTTAGGTTATTTCTGATGTCTGATTCCATCCCAACTATTAAAATTGACCGTTAGGTCATCCTACACTTGCAGACAGTAAAATGTTTGTCATCCTCTATTTACCATCTGTGCTTGCACAGGTTATTGGACCCCAGTTGCAGCTTCCAAGATCCCACAGGCCACATTATATCTGCCAGAGCCATGCCCAGGCTGTGGGTAAAGGGATATGCCTTCATGTGTATGGTAAGATATTTAAAAAACTGGCTCCTGATGAAGTCAACATGTGCATAAACAAATACCTACAGCCATCTTTTCCCCACCCATTCTTAGTCTATATCTCTGTCTGTTTTCCACAAACTCGAAAACACAGGAACCAGGGAGAGGGATCAGTGTTCCCTGAGGAGAGGATTGCACTCAGAGCTGTGGAATTAAGCAGCTTTGACACTGTATGCAACGCTCTCTCTCTCTCATAACTAACTGCACATTTAGCTCAGTTCTTCCATGGGAGGAGCAGAGAGATGCTTCTTCTTTATAAAAGTCAATTTGCCATGAGGATGTCAACTTTAAAGCCACAGGTCTGTTTCTGTGTTTCTATATGTTTGTGAGAGTGTGTGATTTCCTTTTCATTGCTGTTTGTTACTGAAATTAGTTTAAATTTAAATTACTTCTGCATGGAATTTTGCTTGCATTTGTGTGCTACCTAAATTCAATAACTACTGGGGAAAATGCACGTGAGATGTTGTAAGAAAATGGTTTTATTGAGAATTAAAAATGAAATTTTCCAATACGATAGCTGTACTGAGTGTGAAGACATTTGGGCTTGTTTCCATAATGGAGATCGAAGGAAGGCCAGGTCTAAATGTGCAGAAAAAAGGAATCGTGAAGAAGCCTGACCCGGTTAATGATAGAACTTCTTCTCAGTCATCGGGAAGGAAAGCTTGCACTGCAAAGAATTAAGAGTGTTGGAGACCTCGTCTTGTGAGACAGCCCACTTGGGAAAATGGTGGGTGGAGTGCACCCGGAGTTGTTCGAGGCAATAAGTATGACAGCTTATGAGTCAAAGACACACTTTGCACGATCAATGAGAACTGTTGTGGTCCAGTATGAGGAGGTCCTTGGAGGAAGTGACTGTGACCCAATGTTCATCACCAGAGCCCCTAAAGAAAACAAAATGGCCTGCGTTGGTGCAAGAAGCACACTTGCAAGTGGCAAAGAGTTTCTTAAGTGGTGGAGCTGAGACAGCATCGGAGCCGCATGTGAGCCAAAGTGCGGAAGCTGCCGCTGCGGGAACTGTCAGCCAGGAGGAAAAGATATGACTTTGGCTGAGGAGAAAGAGTTGTAGATCATAAGGAATGGTCTCACTTATGTGAAAACGGGTTCTCACAGTGATCGACCTCATTGGGACGCAAAGTACCTATGGATCCAAGATCCTGCTTCTCGTCCATATAATCGAAGCGGAGTAGAAGCCACTTACTTAAGAACAGAAAAGCAGCTTGGAAGAGTGCCTGAATGGAAAAAAAATCTACACTGCTCAAGTTCATGACATGGTTAAAAAAGGTGCCGCAGTAAAACTTACAAAAGAAGTGCTTGACAAGTGGACAGGTCCAATTTGGTATGCAAGTCATTTAGTAGCACCAAACCCACACTCAATCACTACGCCTGTTCGTCTTGTGTGGAATAGCAGCCAGAAATTTAAAGGGCTGAGTATGAACGACCTCCTGTTGAAGGGACCTGATGTGTTGAATCCTATTAGACCCGTTCTCCTCAGATTTAGGAAAGGAGTTTTTGGAGTGTTGGGAGACATCAGAAAGATGTATAATTCGGTATGGCTAGAAGAACGAGAATTGCACCTCCACAGGTTTCTTTGGAGGGATACATCAGAGGAAGAAATAAAGGAGTACACCATAACCAGAGTTAATATTGGAGATTGTCCGGCAGGTTGTATTGCACAGCTGTCAATGCAAGAGACAGCTGGTCTTGCAGCTTTTGCTCACCTGAAAGAGGAGCGAAGAGGACAGCTACGTGGACGATATCCTTACATCTCATAATGATCAGAAGAGGCTGGTTGGGATAGCGAAGGGCCTTGAAGGAATCCTGGAAGCTGGGGGTTTCTCCCTGAAAGCATGGGTCTGGTCTGGTCTGGTCAAAGTGGGAGGTCTGGATTGAAAAAACAAGCCAAGAGGTGTCAAGTCCATTTCCTGAGAAAATTGTTGTGCTTCCTAACCAGCTAGGTGAAGAGGACGATAAAGCCCATGGAATTGGATAATTAGCAGAGGAGGATATGTTGTATATCATGACATCTGTCAATTTCTCCAAAAGGAAAAAAAAGCTGAGGACGGAGCAGGATCTCCTTGAAGAGGAGGTGAGGCTGAAGACCCCAAATCCATTGACCAGGAGGCACTTATTAAGTCAGGTGGCAGGACTTTACGACCCACTTGGTCTCGTCACACCAGCTAAACAGAAGGGTGCGATCCTCGCCAGAAAAGCGTTCCAGGAAGCTGGTAGTGGATGTCTAGTAAGACATACATGGGACACAGCACTTTCAGAAGGGATCCGGGGAGAAGCTATTACTTTGTTTGAGGAGTATGTGTAACTCCAGGAAGTCAGGTTCCACAGAAGTTTCATGCCGGCAAATTGGAGAGGAAAGCCATGGGGAGTCATGTTCTCTGATGGGAGTGACAAAACCTACGGTGCAGTACTATATTTTCGGTGGAATACAAGCCAAGGAGTAAATGTTCGGTTAGTTGAGTCTAAAGCTAAACTGACACCATTAGAACTGAAGGGGGATCCAGTGAAGGCCTAAGTCTGCGGTGCAGTTTTTGCAACACGTCTTAGGAAATGCTTTGAAAAGCATGGATGTATCGAAGTAGAGAAATGGTTCCATTTTGTGGATGGTCAGACGGTGCTGGGTGCTAGCCAGCGTAATAGTTATGAATATCAAACTTTCTTTGAGAATAGGATCGGAGAGATTCAGAAGACAGGAGTGATTGGTGACTGGTGGTGGATTCCAGGGAATCTGAACATCGCAGATATCATCACACGAGGGGCAAGCCCGAAAGATCTTGACAAAGACTCCATGTGGCAGAATGGGCCATAATTCCTTAAAAAGTCAGTGAACGAATGGCCAAAGAGATCAGCAGCTGAAATCGCTGATGATGCTAGAGAAAGAATCAACAAACTCCAGAGGAAAGTCTTCTAGCAGCAGTGACTAGAGCTCAGATGGAGAAAAGGACTGAGGAGAAGAAAGTGTCAATACCTGAAGGATCGGTTCGACTGGAAATGCTGAGCAGATTAATCACTGAAAGATTAGTGGATGTTGAAAAATTCTGTAGTCTATCAAGGTTGACCAGAGTCATTGGCTGGGTGTGGCGCAGTGTGAGGAAATGGTTGAATTTAAGAAATAAAAGCTCAGGGTGCAGGAAGCAAGATCCAGATGGTATCAGTGAACATGGGTCGGAGACTGGCCAAAAGAGCGGTGGAAAGTTGCGTCATCTGCAGGAAAGCAAGAGCAAAGAAGTGCAAGCAGATTATGAGTGATCTTCCACCTGAAAGGATTGGACCAGCTGCACCCTTTGAGTTGGTGGACAGTAAATCTGTTTGGTCCTTATGAGATGAAGGATGAAGTGAAAAAGAGGATACGACTGAAGTTCTGGGGAATTGTGTATTGCTGTATGGCTTCAAGGGCTATTCACGCAGATGTTGTGAGCGATCAATCCACTGAGGGTTTTTTGTTGTCTTACAAGAGGTTCACTGTTTTAAGGGGTTGGACATTCTTGCAGGGCCTGTTGGAAGTCCGGCTATTGATGCACTACAACCGTAACTAATATTATGCTACAGTAGCTTCCTGTTGATTGGTTTTATTGTAATTTGAAAATAAAACAACATTTTTTTTGTTAACGGATTGTTGACTGATTGTTTTTTTGTTTTGTTTTGTTTTTTGTGAAGAGGTTTCAATAAGCGTTTCACAAACATTATCTTAAACCTGTATTGATTGCTTACCTCCACTGTAACTGATTTCCCCACAAAATGTTCAGGCTTTGATGATAACTTATGTTTGATCACTGTTAAAACTAGAATGTCCACTAATGTGTTTATTTACAAAAAAAAAAAGCATGAGTGGAGAAAAATAACAGCAATTTAAATATATTATTTCTATAAGCTATACACAAAAAGAAAAAAAGACAAGACAAAATAATTAGGCTGAATAAGCTGATCTATAGCATGTTCTATGAATGGTACACCCCCCTAAACTCACATAAATGGTTTGACCCAAGCCAATGACACTGACCCATTGAAACTGATTTTTAACGTGTATTTCACGTGCTGATTTTTCAGGCGTATTTTACGCGTATTTAACGCATGAAATATGTGTTGTTAACGCCTGAAATACGCGTTAAAATTCTCGTGTTTTTGGCCCTTTTAGCCTTCCATAGACTGTCTACTTCGGCAGGTAATCCTGTCATATAACACTCGCCATAATACTGGCCTGCGAATTCGCATCACGTGACACCGTGTGACCAACGACCGATGAAAAAGACTGTATCCGAAATCGCCCCCTACACCCTCATTCACTATTCCCTACATTAGTCCACTCATACTCCGCGACCTGCTCTCAACTCCGTATGGCGGAAAAAACAAGCAGTTTCCCAGAACTCAAAGCGTCTGCTTCACCTTTCTATCTGAATTAAAATAACATAAATTTCAAACTGCAGCTCTGCAGAAAAGTGGAGTACATTCTATGTTTTTACATTTTAGATGTATTGTAATTTGTTTTGTGTTGAATTTAAAGTTTTTGAAAATACGCTGCACAGCCTGACCTCACGAGCGTTGCAGCATGCAAAATGATTTCGCATGTTCAGAGTCTAGTGTGACCTAGGGGTTGAACGACTTCTGATTTTTTAAAGTCGACTTTTATGTGAAGAAAGTCGATTCGAAGTCGACTAGTCGCTAAATTACGTCATTAATGAACAAATAAGTCTGGAGCTGTGATAAACACCTTGTGCACAGCTATGGCATATGACACAGTGCCGCCCACATGGCTATTGCTCCTTAAGAGCTCATTTTTATCAGTTCTTTATTTATATTCGTTATATTTCTCACAGATTTTTGCTCGTTCTAAATCACATACAGATAAAGTTGCACAATAAAGATTACATTCATATGAATGCATTAGTGAGAGCGATTGCGTGTGTGAATTAATTCTATCTGGCAGCGACTCTCTATTAATAATGAAGCTGTGGGATTTAGTTAATAAGAAATATATGCTTGAACTTTTCAGTTTCTAAGCTATTTTACTGAGAAATCGCAGAACAGTGTTGACAATACATTTCCGCGCTGAACGATTCTGTGCACGCGTGATGTACGCGCTACTGTCTTTCTCAAACGAAAGGCTGCATCCTCCGGAGGTCGCATTTGAAGGCTGCATGCGTCATAAAAAAGATCTTATTTTAGAATATTAACATTTATAAATTTGACCATTATAAGTGTAAATTGTTGTAATATGCGTTTGACTCACGAATGTAATGCTCAGTTAACTGAAATAAACCAGGCTTGATGACGTATGCAGCCTACATATGCGACCTCCGGAGGATGCAGCCTTCCGTTTGAGAAACGGCCTATGTGTGTGCATTACAGAGCAACAGCGCATTAGAATGGCGATTAACTGACCTGTACTATAAGCTGTTTAATGTGCATTATCCCGTTCAATTTCGAGCATCCAGTAATATAATCACACATGTCTTGTGGAGTGCTTTCAGAGTGCATTTGTTTGTCATTTTAACTGTTTGGAAACGGAGCGTAAATGTGGAAGTCATTCGGAGATTTCTTATACTGTTGCGCCCTCTATAGGACCAGCGACTAGTCGACGTCAAGCTTAAAGCGTCATGGCAGAGCATTAAAGTCGACTAGTTGATTAGTTGGTGCAACTCCTAGTGTGACCGCGGCTTATTAGGCTGCTGTTGTAATAGCTATAAAGATTAAGTTACGTTATCGCTACCCTTTGCAAAATGCTCCTCAGTCCCGACCTTAACATTTGTTTCAGTAAGGTATTACTCTGACATGAAGTCGATTTGAGAACTGTTCGACCTACAAGTAAAGTATACACATACAATAATGTACAGTAGCCTAATATTAATATCACTCAGCTCATGTGGAGGCAGCGCTAAGCCATAGCTAAGTGTCAGCGTGTAACAGCCTGTTTCAAGACAGAGAAACACCTTGCATTTAGCCCGTCAGCTGCTTCAAAAATCTGAGTGCTGAAATGAAGATTTACAGTGGTTTATTTGCCCTGACTAAGTTCATGTAACATTTTAACAACAATCCTTGTTGATTGTAGACCGTAGTTGTGGCTCAAAGGTCTTTGAATCATATAAAGGTGTTTATCCTTGAATGGTGCACTGCAAAAAATGATTTCCTACTTAGAGTTTTTGTCTCGTTTCTAGTCCAAATATCTAAAAATTCTTAAATCAAGAAGCATTTAAGTAAAAATTATTGTCTTGTTTTCAGAAAAAAATAAGTCAAAATTAAGTGAGTTTTTCCTTAAAACAAGCAAAATAATCTGCCAATGGGGTAAACAAAACAATCCTATTTCAAACCAAAAACAAGATTATTTTTACTTTTGACTTAGGCTATTTTTTTCTGGGGTAGTTTGGGGTTAGTTTGGTTTGTCACCTTTTTCACCGCTGACGAGTTTGACTTTGCAGCCCTGAATATTAAAAATACAGTGTTGGTAGCATAATCTGGTACCAAGACTGAAACCCACGACCTTCAGGTTACAAGTCAGACTCTCTAACCATCAGGCCACGACTGCCCCTGACTTGTCATGTTTTTTTGTGGCAAAAACATGGAAATAATTTGGTATTTTTATGATGTTGTTTATACTGTATTGATTTGCTTGGTCATTGTCATTGTGGGTTTTGGTTCTTTTGTTGTTGTAAATACCTTGGAATAAATGAAATAATTTGGCGAAGTGATGTGGACATGTAACGCGGTCGAGACCAGCCTGTACCATGCGTTTCCCTGAAAGTAATTGCACACCTTAGAACAAAACGAAAATCCTGACATTTTTAGGCAATGTAGGAATCCCATCAAGGAAAAAGAGGACGTATGGTCACCCTGGCACAATATACATAATATAGGCTAAAAGTAACATCAGGTCAAAGGCAGTATGTGAAAAGTGTATCTTTCTGGTCTCAGAAAGTCAATCCAATCCAAAGATTGTTTCTCAAACTATAGAATTAATAAACCTAGCAAATAAAATTTTGGAAAAAATAAAATACATCCAAACTTCCGCATATCTCAGACTGAAGTGATTTGGTACTCTGAGCTTTAAAGCACTACAAGAGAAGCAAACAATAATAAAATATAATGAGGTCTTAAACGTGATACATGTGATGGCAATAGCTATTCTACTCAGAAACGTGACAAGATAAAGGCCATAAAACTGTCTTTTATAAGAAGCACTGACTGGATCTCACAGCACTGAGAGAAACACAGGTGAAGAGTCAGCACAGACCAACAAGATCAACACTGGTGAGGATAACCATCTACTGTTCATATTTCTGAAAAATAACACTTCTTTCTTTCTTACACTAGCAGTAATTTTGTTAGATGGTTTAAAATAAAGTGTGATAATCTGCAGTTCATAATGATTTAACCCTTAAATGCAGTTGGTGTAACCTAATCTATTTTGCTTGATTCAGTGATATTAAATAATATTTTTAACTTAACTAAGTTTATGTTAATATAAATAACATTTTCTTTCGGAGTAGTCCAGGTCCCTCTTAAATGAAGAGGGCTTTTATGAATTACAGACAAAAAAATAAAAAATTAAAAAATTAAAAAATTAACATAACTGATTGATGTTGATTTTATTATCAAATCATCTCCTTGCAGAAAGTAATTCTTTGGAGATTTTTGACAAGATGAGAAAATTCCTCTTGCTGGTTCTCACCATAACAGGTATGATCTGTGCTCTAGTTAGATATCGTTCAAACATACAGTTAATATTAACTGTGTTAGTTTAATATTTAGCAATGTGTGCTATTTTTTTTATATATACTCTTGTGCATTTTAGTGCTGCTTTCTGTTAACACTATTATAAGTGTTTTTATTTTTTACTTATGTAAAATCTTGGTCTTTTAAGAGTGGAATAGTACAATAGTGCATCCTTATTTTTAAAACTTGGAGAGTATACTTTGAGTTACTTATTTATAATCATGCATCTTTAACAAAATATCTCATTATTTTTTTGAAGTAGTCATTATTGGTGAAAACTTACAATATCTAACAAGTTAAATCTTAAAAGTGGTAAATAATTACATTTAATCTCTAGATTGATTAACGTTATTACTTTCTGATCATTAGCTTCTGTAGCTTTTGCCAGTCCACCAGTTCAGGATGAGAAGCTTCCTGATCCAGTGGTGAAGGTGCCAGAGGTTGAAAAAGAACCGACAGTAGAGCAAACAAAAGCAGAAGCAGGTCCTCTGGTGCAGGATGAAGCTGTTGCAGATTCACGTCTGGTGGAGCCTGACTCAGTGCTGCTGGAGCCAGAAACAACAGAGGAACAAAGAGTACCAGAAGAGACACAAGTGATGTTGGAGAAACCTGTGCTAGAGGCAGATTACCTGACTGAAGAGACGCCAGAGACAGAACTAGAGCCTGAGCCAGAAATAACTGTCATTCAGACGGACAGAAACATCGTACCTGTGGAGGAAGCTGTAGAAGAGTTAGAGTCTGAAACTAATATAGAAGTGGAAGATGAAGAAGAAGAAAATGTAGTAAAGGAGGAGCCTACACTTGAGGCTGACTATATAACAGCTGAAGATCCAGAAATACAAATGGAACCTGGGAGGGAAAGACGAAGGACACAGATTGGTAAACCACCTCAGATGATATTAGTTTTACCACTGTGTACAAATAGCAAACAACTCTGATACTAGCATACTTGGCCTAATGCACTGAATACTGCAGTGTGTTTGTAATGTAAGATATGGAATGATGATTGTAGTGTGGTGATATGTCTACAGAGCGGTGGACTTGTGGAGGAGTTGTCCTACAGGGCAAATGTTACCAGTTCTTCACAATACACCTCAATGCCTATCAAGCTGAGGTATTAATGTCATATAAAACATATCAGTATGTTTTAATATATTTACTATATTATTTACATAATAATAATAACAGGTTAAGTAAGACTTATTGAATTATTAATGACACTATATTTCTCTTTTCTTTTCACTTTATAACATCTATGGTTCTCCTTAGTTCCACTGTCAGTCCATCTGCCATAATGGCCACCTGGCCTCTGTGACAAACAACTACATTCTTGGCGAAATAGGGAAGCTAATGGATCGGAATGGCGGCCGAACTCGCGCATGGCTTGGAGGATGGAGAATCTTTAATGTATGTTCATTTGTTTTGCAGTGTTCCACTTTTTTGCAGGTTTATTCATTTCGCCACCATATCTCTATTAAGTGACTTTCCTGTTTTGACAGACACGTAATTTCATATGGTTGGATGGAACGCCGTGGAGCTATAACGGCTGGGCTGCTGGAGAACCCAATAATGCTGGTGGGCAGGAGAACTGTGTAGAGACATGGTGTAAGTGTTGCTACTGAACAACCATTTACAAAAAGTTGCATTCATCACAGATAATCTAAAGGAATAATATATAATCCTTTAACTCTTTCACCTCTGTTCTTCTTTTATATTGATGTTTTCCTCTTTTTCATGATCTGTCTTTACCAGTTTAACAAAGCTTTGTCTATTTTCAGATAATCTGGCGTTCAATGATGTACGATGCACAATACTCAAACCGTTCATCTGTTCCTGTCCACTTTAGACAGCCAGGAGGTTAACCCAACCTGATATATATAGTAACTTTGATGAAATAAGTGTAAATAATTATTGCAGTTTTTAAAGATTAATAAAGTTATCAACTGATGTTTTATTTTATTAAACACCTTTATTTTACTGATGTTTCATTTAGTTTGGATAATATAGCATTAAATTGTTGTAAGTAATTTAATTGTTTACTAGCTAAAACCATCCTTTTGAACACTTCTACTTTATGCTTAAATAAAGCTGTAAAATCATATTCAATAAAAGTGACTTTTGTTATATTTTATTACTGTATCTAAGGCTGTAATTTTTATGCCAATTGTTGACTCATTTAGCTGTTAACTGAAAGGTCACTCAATGTTAAATCCTCGCAGAGCTTTTCACTAAAGCTTCACGAAGGCTTTAGGCAGGCGCTGGTACGCTAATAGCTCTCATCACCATGAGCCTACCATGCAGGCTGTTTTCCATCCCATCACCTGGCCAAGAATGCCAGGATTCCCATGTTTCTATGCATCGTCTATGGGATAAAGAGAGAGCCACTTGGTCTGACACACGCATTTGTTGGGAAGCCAGCAGTGGACCTTGGGACAGCCATAAAAATTTTAGTGCAAGAGGTTTTAAAGGTAAAGTGTGTCATTTTTGTGACACTAGCATCACCAAACAGACTTTAACATTTAAAAATAGAATAAAACATTTGCAAGTGTATTCTGATTCCTGGACTCAAGACTATAGAGACGAGATCTGTTAAATTCCCATACTACAGAGCCACAGTGATTACATGTTTCTCAGAAATCCAACAACAAATGCCTTACTTCTAAGATAAATATTAACACTTCCGACAAAAAAACGACACATATCACCTTTAAAAATGAACTTTAGTACAGACATACTTAGTTCTTTCTAGAGATTATAGAATACATACACTAAATCTATCATAACTATCATAGATACACTAAACTTCTGATTTTAGAAAAAATTGTCTTTTTGAGCGTTTGGTTTTAATGGCCATACCGTGGATGCTGAGGATCAGTTGATCTGCAGAGGATCTGCTAGAATCTTTAAAGCCAAAGATTTTCCAGAAAGGTTCATATACATACTATTATCAGAATTTCTAAAGATTAACGCCCCCTCTCTCACTTTGTCCAACACACACTATGAGATATGGGGCTGAAGTTTACTTTGGCATACACAACACATTGTTCTCCATGGCTGAGTCAGTTTTCTATTTTACGTCAGCAGCTGTGTTTTCACTACTGGGTGTCAGTGAAGGATTTGCAGGAACTAAACCACAGCCACTCCAGCCATTTCACTCACAAATTAATACTTGTCAACTCCCTGGCCTCTTGTTTAACTTTAGAACCAAATATGTGCATGTGTATGAAACCAAATGTTGCCCTAATAATGAGAATTCCACCTAAATTCCACCTTAAACTAAGTTTTTGTATTTGCTTAAGATGGTACAGATGTTTCAGTCCTTATACAACTAGCTAGTTAACCATTTGATATTATCGTTCAGCCATGTTTGAGCAGTATCAGTGTGCTCAGAAGTATTATAGACCTGAATGTGATACAGCAAGGTCAGTGTTTACAGCTTCAACAGGAGTGTTAATCAGACGTTATGGTCTCATCCCAGGTGTCTGATTAAACATGGCCTAAGACTGAGAGACATGATTAACTCATAGTGTAAAATTTGTTTACCATGCAAGGGGACTAGGGAATACTATTTTTTTCCCCTTTTGGATGAACGTAATTGTTTGTTTGTAATTTTCAATTGCTGTTTGTCCTTCAGAAGAATGTGCCACTCCACTCAAGACACAAGGTGTGCTCCAAATCATGTACTTACTGTATATACTATTCTGTGCCACTTAAGTAGTGTTTTCACACTGAAGATTCCAAAATGAAAAAAAGGGCAACCCAAACAACGTATGCTGTTCTGTGTCAGGATACGCTGTTTTCGTTCAAATCAAAGCGTAAATAAACATATCCGTGTGGTGCGGTTGACACAGAACAGCATATGCTGTTTGCGTTCAGTGGATACTCTCCAAAATGGTGCTACGGTGACACGGAGGAGACAAATTGTTGAATAAAGTTGTTATTTTTGTTTTCTTTGTGTACAAAAAGTATTCTCGTCACTTCATAAAATTCAGATTTAACCACTGATGGCAGATGGACTATTTTGACGATGTCTTTTATACTTTTCTGGGCCTTGACAGTGTAATTTACTTGGCAGTCAATGGAACAGTCACCCAGTTTTCATCCAAAATATCTTAAATTGTGTTCTGAAGATGAACAAAGCTTTTACGGGTTTGGAACGACATGGGGGTAAGTGATTCGAATCGAAAAGAAATTAAGGTTTTTGAGGAAAACATTCCAGGATTTTTCTCCATTTAGTGGACTTCAGTGGGGACCAATACTTTTTAACCAGTCTTTGCATGTTCACTTAATAAATACTGGGTCAGTACTATACGCCATGCATGACCTTTCTAACGTGACTAGAGCTAGAGCTAGTGCAAGATGATCTTTTGTGGTTAAGAAGTATATAATTTTTTTTGTGACTTTAGAAAACAACTAATTGTTTTGCTAGATAGGACCCTTATCAGCTGGGATTGTGTAGAGCTGCATTTGAAGCTGCATTGAACCTGCGATTTGGACCTTCAGTCAGTTGGTCCCCACTAAAGTCCACTATATGGATAAAAATCCTGGAATGTTTTCCTCAAAAACATTAGTTTCTTTTCAACTGAAGAAAGAAAAACATGAACATATTGGATGATATTGGGGTGAGTAAATTATCAAGAAATTCTAATTCTGGAGTGAGCCAATTCTTTATCTTCATTGTAGACAGTAGACACTGTGTCATATTGATGTTGATGCCATTTTCTAAATGAGTTTTAGGCACAAACACCCTATACCAATGGTAAAATAACTCTCAGAAGCCTCTCTTGGGTTATTGCTTTAGTATGCTGCCAGACATCATGTTTTCTATGTCAGTCCAGTCTCAGGTTATTTCTGATGTCTGATTCCATCCCAGGTATTAAAATTGACCGTTAGGTCATCCTACACTTGCAGACAGTAAAATGTTTGTCATCCTCTATTTACCATCTGTGCTTGCACAGGTTATTGGACCCCAGTTGCAGCTTCCAAGATCCCACAGGCCACATTATATCTGCCAGAGCCATGCCCAGGCTGTGGGTAAAGGGATATGCCTTCATGTGTATGGTAAGATATTTAAAAAAACTGGCTCCTGATGAAGTCAACATGTGCATAAACAAATACCTACAGCCATCTTTTCCCCACCCATTCTTAGTCTATATCTCTGTCTGTTTTCCACAAACTCGAAAACACAGGAACCAGGGAGAGGGATCAGTGTTCCCTGAGGAGAGGATTGCACTCAGAGCTGTGGAATTAAGCAGCTTTGACACTGTATGCAACTCTCTCTCTCTCTCATAACTAACTGCACATTTAGCTCAGTTCTTCCATGGGAGGAGCAGAGAGATGCTTCTTCTTTATAAAAGTCAATTTGCCATGAGGATGTCAACTTTACAGCCACAGGTCTGTTTCTGTGTTTCTATATGTTTGTGAGAGTGTGTGATTTCCTTTTCATTGCTGTTTGTTACTGAAATTAGTTTAAATTTTAATTATTTCTGCATGGAATTTTGCTTGCTTTTGTGTGCTACCTAAATTCAATAACTACTGGGGAAAATGCACGTGAGATGTTGTAAGAAAATGGTTTTATTGAGAATTAAAAATGAAATTTTCCAATACGATAGCTGTACTGAGTGTGAAGACATTTGGGCTTGTTTCCATAATGGAGATCGAAGGAAGGCCAGGTCTAAATGTGCAGAAAAAAGGAATCATGAAGAAGCCTGACCCGGTCAAACCACCACCAAACAACACAGAAGAAGGTAAATAAATAGAAGATTGAGATATGGGAGCAATACGACAGTGGGCTCCAAAAACCAGTAAATGAAAATGCACCTATTATGCAACATTATGGAACTAACTAACTATTGAAACTTATTTTACTTCTTTAGATAAAAATACAGGCAAAATAGTGGTGTACCTGAAACTTGCCCATATATGACAAAATACTTAAGATTTGATTAGGCTCTACCTCAAAGACTTGGAACAACCTGATCTCATGAGAAAACTATTTTAAAAATGGGCAGTTTAGTATGAATTTGTATGATGTGATTCATGTGAAAATGTACAATTTAAAAGAAAAGAAAAAAAAACATAAGCATGAAGTACCAACCCCTAAACCTAACCTGTCAATGGGAATAAGCAGATTGTACAAAACATATGAAATCGCATGAATTTATAAGATTTAGCCACAAATTCAACAAAACATTAAATAGTTAAAAATTCCACGAAAGTGTTTGGACTTGTGAACACATTTAAATTTCGGTGCATTTGATTAGTGACCAAGAAATAGTGCTGCTTCATTTTATTCAGTTTTTATGCTTTATTTTTTTAAATCCCAGAATTTTTATGCAGTATGAAACCTTTGGATCCCACTGTATAATTTAGGTGTATGTGCATGCAGGTGTTCAGATCAGCAAATACAGTGACTGAATTGCAATGACACATCTTACTGGTGCTCTTTTCAGAGGATATGGATTGTAAAGACATGCAGAAGGAGGCACTGAACAGGCGCAACGCCTGGGAGCCCACTGTCTTCTATTCACTTGGCAACGAGACATTTTTGTTCACCGGGCAGGAGATCAACATCCGAGAGTCACTCGACTCTTTTGGCGCCGTCATCTGGCCAGGCGTGAGAACAGATATTATAGGACTCTTCACACTGCACGTCAATATAACGTAAACTCCGCTTTTATCTCCTCTGGGGCCGGTTGCAATTCGGTCACATAAAAACGTAGATTAGTCTAACCTGTATCCAAAATATAAGACTGATTACCCCTTGGTTTACTGCTAGTTGGTCAAACTAGTTCTTAAGTCACTGTCTTAACAAAGAGGCTAAAAGTTTATGCAACTGGCCCCTGGTAGCGAAACTGTTCACACTTGCAATTTAGAAGCCCTCCACCACTTTTTACCTGGGGTTATTAGAAACTCCGCAACGGAGCAGGGTTCGCGTTAACTCAGCATTGCGGTGCCAAACCTGTAGCCTACAGTGTGATTCCTTGTTATATGTTACGATCCGGTGTTAAAATGTTAGGGCTAGATGCTTAGCAACACATGTCTAATCGCGCCTCATATGCACGTGCTTTGCCTTTGGACAGTCACAGAAAATCCGCGTATTCTAGGCCTATATAAACTGTAGCTCCAGTGTTTAAGGGGAAAATGGTGACATAGTCCACCTTACCTTTATAGTATGAAAAGTCCATTCAGGAAAAACTCAGTAACCTGAGGATGCAATTTTAACATTTACATAAACAGGTTGCACGTTGTCTTTGTCCAATCAGTGACACTGACATAGCAAATATGCAAATAAGAATGTCAAGCGGTTTATTTTCTTTTAAATATTTAGTATTTTTAGGGGATTTAATGGTACTAAATTATATTTATGCATTACTAACATTACTATACTATACTATACATTAGTAACCCATTTATTACGTTATTGTGTGTTAACTTTTTGAGCAGAGATCTGAAAATGAAATTTCCAATTTACACGGTTGTAAATCCTGAATGCTTTGGAGCACAGACTTTAGTTTTTTTTTTTTTTTTTTTTAAAGGTCTCTTTTTAAAGAGAAATGCGGGTTTTGGCTAAAGTGAACAAAAAAAAATTAAAGTGGAATTTAAAAAGTTATAGAAGTTAAAGTTTATTGTTTGGAAATATCCACAAAAACACTATTTAAAAAAAATGTATATGAAGTACGTATTTTCAGATTTTTACTCTAAAACTGTGAGGGTAAAAAGGACACAAATTTTGTGTTCCAAATTTGAGGTTGATATCTCAAAACATACAGTAAGCTTTCAGTAAGATTTTGTTTGGATGCAGTACCAAACATTTCACCAAATGAATTTTGTTTCCAATGCAGTAATTTTTCAGCACAATTTAACCTTTTTCGTTTCATGTCAGTGACATTTTTGTCTTCACATAGCAAGTGCTAAAACCTTTACCAAGTTACATACCATTATGATAAAGAACTATTCTAAATATATATGTAAAATTTTATATAAAGAGCACAAGAGGGTTAAGAATGTACAATGTGAAAGGTCAGTTTACAAATACAGTGGGTTAATTGTTAACCTCAGCTAAATTATGAGCAGTGTGAGGTGTGAAGCAACATAACCCAGGATTCTATGAGGTTTAGAATGACACAAGGTTAACTCTTTCAAGTGTGAAAAGTTTTTTTAGAGTTTTGTGAAGTTTGCAAAGATTACCTGGGTATGTATGTGTACACAGGCTGTGGCTCTCTGTCAGTATTTGGAAAAGAACCGGGAACAGGTTGATCTGCTGGATAAAGCAGTGCTGGAACTTGGAGCGGGAACAGGACTAGTGTCCATAGTGGCAAGTTTATTGGGTATATAAACTAACATCTCTTTTTTCTGTGTACATGAAAGTGATGTGGAAGTTCAAAGGTCAATTTATTTCAGTGATCCTCAAATCTGGCTCTTGAGATCCACTTTCCTGCAGAGTTTAGCTCCAACCCCGATCGAACTCACCTGTGATTTTCTAATGATCCTGAAGACATCGATTAGCATGCTCAGGTGTGTTTGATTAGGGTTAGAGCTAAACTCTGCAGGAAAGTGGATCTCGCGAGCCAGATTTATTTGAATTATTTGTTTGCAGTTACCATTTATTTTCATTTACACCTTTTCCACATCAAGGTGCCTGGGTCACAGCCACAGATCTGCCCGATGTCCTGTCGAACCTGAACTTTAACCTCTCTCGCAACACACGGGGCCGCTGCAGATACACACCACAGGTGGCGGCTCTGGTCTGGGGTCAGGATGTGAAACGTGACTTCCCCAGCTCAGTCTACAATTATGACTATGTGTTTTGTGCAGACGTGGTCTATCATCACAACTTTCTAGAGGATCTACTGATCACCATGCAGTACTTCTGTAAGCCAGGAACCACCCTACTGTGGGCCAATAAGGTCAGGCTCTATGTTTTTTCATTAAACCATAGCTAACATGTTTGCTTTATGTCTTTAAGCCTGACGTAGCCTCTTTTATAAGACCCGTTGGTTGTCCGTTTCATTTCCAACAGGTGCGATTTCAATCTGACCTGTGTTTCATTGAAAACTTTAAAAATGATTTTAATGTCACATTGCTGGAAGACATCCCACAAGAGGAGGTAAGGATCTACCAGGCCACCGCAAGGACGTCAGCCCAAATGAGGGAGGAGGAGAGGCAGAACCAGCAACAAATGCATGGGAGATTATACATTGAATGAGTGCAGCAGCCCCAACATTGAAGAGAAGGTGCTCCACCTGTTGGCCCTCTGCAAAGTTGCAAGGAATGATTGCCAAGTGTTACTATTCCTAATAATGGAAAAAGCATGTCCTTTTTGTTTCAGAATAAAAAAGGTATTTTTTTTTTTAAGTAATGCAATTTAATACTTTTGTCACTTCATATGTCCTCTACTTCTCAATGTGACACAATTGTCAATTTCTTATTTTAAATATCTCACAGTAATCTGTTTATTTCTCAGTCTGAGTTGGAAATAGTTTAGTTTTTAGTGTGTGAATTACTTAAATGATGTTGTTACCCACTTTGTTATATATACCATTTATACTATCATTGTTAATTGTTATTAAAATTTAATTGCATTTGCAATATGGTGCAAAGTCCTAATCTTCTCCCTAAATCTACACTACAGTTCAAAAGCTTGTGGTCAGTAACACTTCTGTTTTAAGTAAATTATTATATTTTAATTATAAACTACTAATTTGGTTTCCACAAAAATAAGCAGCATAAACCATTTTCAAAATTGATAAGCAATGTTGCTTGAGCACCAAATCAGAATGATTCCTGAATTATCATGTGACACTGAAGACTAGAGTTACAGCAGCTGAATATTCAGATTAGCCATCACACAAGTAAATTAATTACATAAAATTCAAATAGAAGTTATTTTAAAATGTAATATTTCACAATATTACTATTTTTATGAATAAAATAAATGCATCAAATAAATGCATCCTTGGTGAACAAACTTCCTTCATAAAATTTACCAACCTCAAAATTTAGAACAGTATAGTGTGTGTGACAAGATAAGATAATAAATAACTCCTATTTTAATAAAGTCATCCTCAAGGAAAAGTGAGACAAACAAAAAGACAAACTAACATTAGGCTCATCTAAACAGTTCCCAAGCTAATTGTCTCTCAAACAACTTTGAAACAGACGAGCTCATGGGAGACGTCACTCAGGGAATAAGATGACTTGTTTACAGCCTATGCAAACAGAATAATAAAGACAGAAATGATAGGAAGGAGAGTCCTGAAGGGGGGCCTGACTCTGGATCACACAGGGACTGTTCTGTCATACTTGGTCACATGACAAAAATCTGAAATTTTTACCATCTACAGCGATAAAACACTCTCAGTGAGCAATATAATACCAAACATGTCAGAGGAGAGCATAAAGAAGACTAATTTACTATAGATGTGTCCATGACTTTTCCAGGTCTGGAAATTACAGCTTTAACATTCTCTAATATGCAAGTTCTTACAGTTGATTTCAATGCTTGTGGTGTGGCAAGCGAATTCTAAAAGTACAAGTATTCTCAACTAAAAAGAGGTACAAACAGTCTCTCAAATAATATGGGAAAGAATTAGAAAACATGCCATTTCAACTTCCTGAACGCAAATCTAGTCACACTAGGCACATATATAAAATAAAGTTTATTGAAATTAGTAGTATTACATTAGTGTCGCAAATAAACACGAGTTTGAATTCTTAAAACATTCTTTATATTTAAATTTGAAACTTATATTAGATTACAGAAAAGTTACTTTGAGGAGTCAGTACAAGGATTCGTTTTTGTTTTTTTAAAGGAAATTTTCAAAGGGAAGTCGAGAGAGACCTAAAGCCCACATCTTTTTAATACACAACAATAAGTCTTACACGCTTCAAGGTATTACTGACGTGGAGAGAGGACACTAGAAACAAATCTTGATATCATGTGGTTAAGAAACAAAGCATTTTTATATTCCTATAACTGCTTTAAGGTACTTAAGTTTCTCTGATGTCCTCAGGTTGGCCTATGAAGCTCGGAAGCCAAAAGAGAACGAACGAAACGAAAAAAGACTGACTTCTCAGAGTCCTCCAAAAAAGCAGCGCTCTGCAGAACGCCAAGGAGCCGAACACACACAGGAGGAGAGATTCTACAAAAAAAGCCTGCAAGAAATCATCAGGTCAGCATACGAAAAAGAGTCCACACATCCAAAGACCTGCCCTCCATAGGGCAAAAAATAGCAGCCGGCTTTGTAGGTTCTTCAATTCATTAGTCTCCGAATCATCAGAATGCAAATCAAGCCAGCAAGTTCAAAAAAAAAAAAAAAAAAAAGATCATTCAAAAACAGAAGAGAACTACTTCACACAGAGATCACACAACATTTTCCAACAGCTCGCTGTACGCAAGTGGGGTTTTCTTCGGGAGGGAAGGTTTCAGAGGGTCACGCAGATCAGAGCGGATAACATCCAGTAGCAACGCTGCGACAGGAAATAAAGTGACACCTCGAAACTTCAGCAAAGTCCTTCAGCTGAAAACGATCATTCCCAACAGGCAAAGCACACAGCCTGTGATGATGTGGCTTGTCCTGAGCTCAGAAAGACGAGGATGAAAACAACTCATCCTATTAAAGCCAGTGTTCTTCAATGCCCTTCTCAGACAGAGAGTGAAAGAAATGGTGAGTTGCAGAAGAGGAAACAGAACGATGTGGTTGATCAATCCTCAGACATGGCAGCTGGAAGAACTTGTGCATGATGGACAGGCTGAACGAGGGCTGGGCTTAGTCCTCGTCGTCGTTTTCGTCAAATTCGTCATCGTCATCATCGTCCTCGCCCATGTAAGAGACGGGGGTCTCCACCCGAGAGCCGCTGTAGTGGGAGTCGTTTGAACTGGAGGCCATCGTGCCGTCTGCCCCACCGTCACTGTCAGAGAAACAGAGGAAAACGCTCAAATGCAAGACACTGTTGTACCTGTTCTAACAAAAAGTATGAAAAGTACTCCACAAATGAAACCACACAAAATCAGTCCATAGAGTATGCATGATATATTTCAAGTCTTTTGATAGTTTTGTGGCCAAAATTCACGACATTATTCACTGAAATTCTTTCCCTCCACCTCACACAAAGTAATCAAGTGAGTGGCTTCATAAGACTACTTTTATGGTACCGTAACATTTTTGGAGATTTAAAGTTTTCCTCTCTCAATTCACTAGTGTTGTCTGAAAAAAAAAAAAAAAAAAGAACAGAATATATATTCTGCATTATATCTTTTGGAGAACAACAAAAAGTTATAAAATCATTATCATTAGGGTACAACGGGGCTAAAGGCCCACCTTAAGAAAAAATGTGCTATTCACTGCACCTAAAATGTATAATTGCAGAAAAAATATATACGTTGTATTGAACATTAATGGAGCAACAGATTTTGTGTGAAAATAAATCATTCAAGTTGTTTATTTTGTTTAAAAATCTTATAAATGTATACCACACGGGGTAAAAGACCCACCAGCATGGGGTAAAAGGCACACGGTATTGATACAAATACTTCAGCTAAAATAATGTTTTACTTTTTTAAGTAATGTCTAAGTTAATACTTGTTCAAAACAATCACTTTAGCAAAGTTTGTACTATTTTCTGCTTATTTTGAAAAATATAATAATTTTTGTTCAATAAATAGCCTACAGGCTACTGTCATTAAAATCTGTTAATATAAAAAATAGATTTGAAAATACAGAAACAAAATCATTTTAATAAGTAAAGATTCTGAAAGTATTGACAGATCTAATAATAATTGAATATTTAGTTACAGTAGTAACAAATTATATTTTATTATATGATGTGATTAATAACATGTTTTTAAATATGATGGTTTCATTCTAAACATGGTGATTATCTCTAATATGGACACCCAACATAATATATGATATTTACCGTCTGAATCTAACCATGTCATGTCAACAAATGGAAAAGTCAGCGATCTATTAATTATCATGTTAATTACTGTGCGCCTTTAGCCCCAACAGCAGGGGCGCTTTTTACCCCAAATACCATACTTTTACATATTCTTTCGTTATTTAAAAACTGTTGCTTTAATTATCTTAAACAAAACTGAAAATCATAAAGAAGACCTCTGTCTCAAAATATATGCATTAATTTTAGCGATTCTCATTTGCTACTTAAATCTACAAAAAAATATTAGATCAAGTAAGCACAGAATCAACTTCACACTATTGCGTCAAAGATCAGATAAATATACACGTGCATCTTGAAAAGCGAATGTTTTGGAAAGTGCTAAGCCATGTCCTTTAGCCCCGTTGTACCCTATTATTTTCCACACCAGAGCAAAAGGCAATATCAGAACTATATTCATCATAACTTCTAGAAAAGTCAGTCACAATTTAATTCAACTCCGCTTACTTTGAAGGAAAGTTACATGCAAGCAGTCCAGGTGAAGGGCCAAGGATAAATTGTTATAGCTGTATTCATCTGATCAGAAATAGTAGAACAGCAATATTGTAAAATATTATTAAAATTGAAAATGAATACTTTTTTTTTTTTTTTTTTTAATTTATTCCTAGAATGTAGTTCCTGTACCCAAGTGTCCCTGCATGCTTTATTATGCTCTCAGGGACATCCAATTTTTCTTCCAACCCTTTAGTACTACACAACCTTCAAATCTGGAAACAACTTGGAAAACATTTTGGTTTTCAGGCAATGTCAAATCTGTCTCCTATATATAAAAATCCTTCCTTTTTACCCTCTATTTCAGATGTAGCTTTCACATTATGGTTTAGAAGGAGCACTGTAAACATTAATGATCTTTTTCAAGAGAATATATTTGTTACTTTTTCTTATCTGTCAGAAAAATGTAATCTTCCCAAAACCCTTTTTTTTTTATATCTTCAGACTCGTGAAATAATACGTAATACATTTTCTAATTTCCCTCATGCACCTCCTAAACAAGAGATCGATCACATTTTAGAAACAAAACTCTGTAAAGGTACTGTCTCCAATATTTATAAAAAAAAATTCAGGCTTTTCACCCCTCTCTAAAATAAAGCAGAATTGGGAATGAGATCTTAACCATGTTTTCACAGACGAGGAATGGTCCCAGGCCCTTAGTCGTGTGCATACCTTGTTGCATAGAGAGTACTGGACAAAGGCCAAATTGTCTAAAATAAACCCTGGTTTTGATCCAAACTGTGCCAACAAGCTCCAGCTACTCTTTATCATACTTTTTGGCTTTGCCCATTGATTTCTTTCTGGGCATTAATTTTCAAGTCAATTTCCAAATGTTTTATTTTAGGCATTGAACCATGCCC
The DNA here is from genome assembly GCF_012432095.1 of Onychostoma macrolepis. NCBI lineage: Eukaryota > Metazoa > Chordata > Actinopteri > Cypriniformes > Cyprinidae > Onychostoma > Onychostoma macrolepis. Next base: position 12,383,366 of record NC_081163.1, read on the forward strand.
CCTAGTAGCATTATTTGGACTCAACCCCACAAATGTTTCCTCATCACCCTCACAGTCAAATGCACTCACCTTCTGCTTGATAATTGCTAAAAGGCTTATATTACTGAACTGAAAAAATCCTTCCCCACCCAGCTACTTTCATTGAATTCACGACCTGATGCAGCTTTTTCAAATAGAAAATATCAGATTTGCAATACTTGGTAATACAGAAAAATTTCACACTACTTGGCGACTCTTCTTGTCACATTTTTTTTTTAAAAACAGTAGTATATTACCGGGAACCATCATAGTGTAACCTGATTCATTAGCTACTCTTGTTTCCAACTCCATTCATTTTATTAATGAACAACTGAAAGGTGCACAACAGAAACTCACCTGCCAACATGATAGCGGCCTCCGTTAGCAGACGAAGCCCCTGTCATATAGACATTACTGATAGGCCCCTGTGCCATTTCTGCACGCAAAAAAATACCCATCAAATTAAACGTGACCTTCACAGGCACAAAACTTCAAATTTATACTCTGATGTGGTGACCAGCCGGAACTAACCCGTGACATAGGGCTCCAGTGCTTTGGGCACCAAGCTTCTGGCAGTCTTCAGGTCCTCAGCAGAGCACTTGCCCACCTCGAGACCACAAGCCATGCCCATGCGCTTCAACACCTCAATGTCATCATGAATCTCGAACATACTATCGAAGTTGAAGAGGTACTCGAACCTGATCACAAATAACGAGAAAAGGGTGTACAGTAAGGATCTCTGATATTCGAGTCAGGTGACCAAAAGCCTAAATGGTCTGGCTTTTGATATCATACTTGTCATTGGAGATGCTGCAGTCAATGACTGTTTTCTTGCTGGTGTTTACGATGATGAATGGCAAGTGAATGATCGAGTTGGCAGGTGGGGGCCTTTTCGTCTGTTGTTCTCTCTGGCGGTTCCTCTGTACAAGGTTCTTGAAGGCAATTTGCTGCAATCGAACACATTCACTTTCAAAACAAGTTCATCATCAAAACAGTTCTTATAAGACAAAAGAGCAGCTTCTCACCTGTAAGATGAGTTCTTGAAGTTGCGACTGTTTTTGTTTGATTCTCTCCAAACGTCTTTGCCTCTCCACCTCCAGGTTCTGGCACTCCTGAGCAGAGTTTGTGGGCAGGCCAATCCATTTGATCTCTTTTTTCTCTTTGGAGATGATGTTCATGGCCATCAGCACATTGAGTGCATCGTACACACGCCGCCGAATGTTCTTCTGGTCATACACATGCTGAAAAGGGAAAACACACCGAAAGTGAAGCACTATTCATTTAAGCTATATGTGGATGGGCAACTCTTTAATCAGTTTAACAAACAAAGCTCTGAATCAATGCCTAGCCACAGGAAGAGGCTTACCGCATCATTAGGGGAGATATGATTATCACCAGAGCTGAACTCAGCCACAAGCTCATCAGCAACCTCGTTGTAGGTTGTGACACCCTTCCGCTGGACCTTTTCGCAAACCTTCATTGAGAAATGTCTGAGGCCTTTCCCATTCTTCTCCCCCTTCTTACCCCTCTTTCTGAGGAAAAGCAGAACAAAAAACTAATTATTTGGCAATATTTAACATTATGATAGATGACAGAAAAAAGGAGAGCCGAAAGAAATGTTTTGCTGCTGCTTTGAGGGAATTTTCCTTATAAAAAGGTTCTATAGTGCCACCGTGGAAAACAAAACTGATAACCATTAATTTCATGTAATATTTTTCTATGATTTTGAAGTTAAAATACTAAAGCCATAATAATCATTTTCTTTCCTTTTTTAATGCCATGTCACCATCTATACCTATGTTCAAGACAAGAGCCAGGTTTAGTTATTCAAAATTAAAATGTATCAGATTATGATTAAGACATTTTTTTTCTAAAAACTTGGATTTACTTAATTAAAAACCTTTACAAAAATATCAACAGAATAATTCAGTATTACAGTCCAGCAAAATGTTTAATGGACAGCGAATTTTGACAAGATGGACACTTCGGGGAATTTTCTCCTGATAGTAAAAATTTGTATCTTGAGTGTCCTATCCGACATTTTAAGTCATTTTGTGTAAATGACTTGATATAATGATAATTATCATTACTATTATTTATTTATTCATTCATTCATTCATATTTTTATTAATTCCATGTAAACATAAGCAAAAAATAGATCAATTATAATTTTTATTCCATCCCTAAAATCATTAATTGTTTGTATGTTATTCTTACGGTAGCCAGTTAACAATAGTAACAACAACAGAAATAATTAATACAATTATAATCAAACTACAAAAAAAAAAAAAAAAAATGATGTCAAACTTTCTCTTCGATTTTGAATAAAGGATAAAGTTAAAATATTCTAAAAAGTTGCCAAACAATAATAAACGTACTACTGATTTGTCTCATGTAAATATAAATTGCAAAACCATTTAGATATAATATTTTCCTTTGCACAGGCGGTTGGCTATACATGTATTTTGAACCCATTCTAAAGACTAAAATACAAAGCATTCAAGAACAGAAATGCACCTGGTTCCACTGAATGCATTTCTGAAATAGAAATGTCTGCTGAAGTAAGACTCACCCCGAGGACCACGGAGACGCTTCCGATGGTTGACTCTGGGTGATAAACTGAGAGCTGGGTGTGTGTGGGCTGTTCATTAGGATTACATTGGAGCCACTGGGCCTCTGAGGTGTGCTAATGACCTGTGATAGAGACCATCAGGTTTAGGAGACAATATGGCAAACATAATAAAGAGCAAACAATGTTTGCTACCAAAGTATCCGTTATAATATTAATCAGATCTGTACTATGATGAAATCTAAATGAAAAAAGTTTGATGTTAAGGAAGGTTAACACTTATTCAACAAGGACAAATGCAAGCTAACATGTTTCTTTTTATGCTGGCTATATATATGACATTTTTCCAATTCTCACTGACATAAGGCAAGGAATTAACAACAGCAGCTGTGAATATGCAGGTGGCAAAACAGCAAGCGTCAGTTAAACAAGCCAACAATTTCTCTTTTCTAAATGAGTTTGTTTCATATTTTTAGTTGTCATGGGAAGCCTGCTTCAATTTCCAACAAACCCTGATTTTCTCCAGCAATTAAAAGCAGCATCCCTTGGATATATCAAAGATGGTTCCCATCCCTGAGAAAGATATACTGTACCTCACTCCTACAATGATTACTGCACATTGCTCCATGTGGAATAATAAAACTGTGAACTAAACATAACCATTCTTGGAAATCTGTTTCACCCTGAACTGCTAGATCAGAATTCGAATAATTCTCTTTCTTCGTTTAGGAGATGGTGTGTGTTCAACATCATGACTTTAGCTGTGTGTAAAACTCCACAAGACCAGAGGCAATTTTATTTCCAGTTTCCTAAGCTCTTCCCATATCGATGCCTGGCTACTCTTAGTTATCATAAACAAATGTCATTTGCAGGGCTTAAAAATAAAAAAGGCCTGATGGCCCAGGTCCAAAGTAAGAGTCTCGTGCCAGTTGACAAAAATGTAGCTTGCCCTATTTTGCTAAAGGTTGAGTTTCCTACATGATGATCTGACATTTTTTGATCATCACATAAGAAACAGTTAAAATGGATCGAAAATTACATCAGTAATGTTTGGCTCAATATGCCAATGACGTTTACAGCTGTCATAGAGAAAAACTATAGGCGTAAAAAGGCCATTCAGCAAAAAAAAAAAAACTGTTCAGTGAAAACCATATACTGCTATATAATGGCTTATGCCATGGTCTGTCTGAATACTCGATTCTGATTGGCTGGCAGGTGTTGATTAAATTCGTTGAACCGCACAGGTAGTTCCAAGTCAGTTTAATCACGTTCTATATTAATGCGCTTCCTATAAACATTGGTAACCATAGTAACATACAGTTACAGTTAAGTAGTAATACAGATGAATATAACCGTAATTTTTATCATTCCGGTCAAATATTGCAGCGCAAATATTATTAACATATTTAATATGTGAATGCTGGCAAATGACCATGGCATAAACGGGATAATCAACGGCTAGCTGTGCATTAAACGATTTGAATGCACTTCACTTCGCCTCCACGTCGTGCATTCAAATCGTTTAATGCACAGCTAGCCGTTGATTATCCCTTACATATGCTTTTCAGAGCCTTAAAGATATACACTAAAAAAAAAAAAAAAAAAAGGAATCTTAATGACCTCAATATTTAAAATTGTAAAGAAATGAATACTTTTAAGCAAGGATGCATCAAACGTCACAAATACATTGATAATGTTACAAGTTTTCTATTTCAAATTAATGTTCTTTTTAACTTTCTATTCAGAATCTTGGGGAAAAATCTAGAGATGCACCGAAATGAAAATTCTTGGCCGAAGCCAAACAAAATGAAACACTGGGCCGAAGGCCGAATACTGAACACAATTTTTTGCATTTGCATTTTTTGCATTTGCAAGAATGTAAGTTGAAAAAATTATTTATTGTTGGTTTCCGGTAGCTGTATCCCTTCTAGCCACAACCGTGAATATAACACATAATTACTGTAAGGGTAGGTTTAGGGTTGTGGTAGATGTAGACATTAATAAATCATAATTTGACAGGTAGCATTTTTCATTGTCGAATTGTACTACCTACTGTTTTAATGGGAGTTAGCAAAATCTGACAGCGTAGCACAAATCAACAGAACACCGGATTCAGACCTCAGGAATAGTGAACAAGAGGATCACGCAGAAAATTTGCACGCACGGATATTGCAAGACATATTAAAGTGATAACATTATTGTTTTTTTGGTGGGCTAAATCACGTTTTATATAGGATGTCGTCAACAGCTTAAAAATAACTGGATTTACTATGTACAAATAAGTGCAGCGGTAATATGTATTATGTTTATTGTTCTTTAATTCTAACATTATAACATGAATTGCAGTGAAACTGTTATACAGTTGAATTTATTTATACCATAGTCCCACAGAGCTACACTATTTCTGGCAGCATATACATGCAAATTAATTTTCTGCCAGCAGGAGGCGCTGTTGGAAAGGATAGAGTGAGGTTTCACCGGTAACGCTCACAAACGCTGCTTTATCAGACATTACATGCAAGATGAAATGAAAATGACATCCAAATTTTTCTGAAGACAGTCGGTTTCCTTCAGAAATACAGTGATATAAAAACACCCGCACCATGTTTCGATTTTGAAACGTGCAGTGCTCAAGTGTTCTCCCCACCCGCCAACCACTCAAATTTCCGTAGGCGGGATTTATTTTAATGATATTCTAACGGACCACTTTGTGATGTCACAAACACCGGAAAACAACTTTGTAGTCCAAACAAGCCGTTCGTTGTAGTTCTTGAAAAGGGATTAAAAACAAAATATCTCCCTATGGAGTGGACTTTGAGATTTGTAACTTTGTAGATCTTTTTATGCCCAAACATACACACTACACACTGACTAAAATTCAAAAAGTGAAAAAGCATAATAGGACCCCTTTAACTTAAAATTAGTAAGTTAGTAAAATAATATTTTTGGGCCATTTTTGAGACCCCCTTCTTGAATCAGGCATGTATTTTTTTTTACTGTACAAATAAATGCTGCCTTGCTGAGCAGAAGAGACTTCTTTTAAAACATTAGAATATATTACAGATCTCAATTCGAACATTATGTGTATTAAATGCTATAATAGAGCTGTTGTAGGTATTTGTTGTTTTCATTATTATTGCCTTTTTTATTTTATCCTACAGAACAACAGTAAAATTACAACACTAACATTTATGAACGCTGAGTTGTTGCTTTTATTTTGGCAGAAACCCACAGGAAGATCTCAGTGCTTTTTGTTGACAACAGATTAGGGATGGCTCGGTACTAGTATCGGTACCGTTCGGCTCTCGGACAAATTCCAATCCCTTGGAGTGAGCAGGGCACGTGCGTTTGGAATGCACTCGGTGAAGGGAGCGATGTAATTTCCTCATTATCATCAGCTGGCATGTTCCCGTGACAACGTAGCACGGTGTCCATCAGCAGATTCGCTGATGGACACGGGCATAAAAAAAAAAAAAAATTATACATTTTTATATATTAACAAGTTTTATACATTAGTTTTTATAATTAGCATATTTAAAAAATCATTTTAACATAAAAATTTATGTTTATTTGCAACAGTTATGCTAACAACAATAAAAAGACATATGACATTAAAACAGCGACATCTGCTGATTGACATCGTGCCGATACGTGTACCGAGCCATCCCTACAACAGATTTATAAATGATTCTCATTACGAATTTGGGAAGATGTTTGTCACACGTATCGCATTGTCACATGCCTTTAAAATAAAAATAAAAAAGCTTGTGCAGTGCATTATTTCAATCATCACAGCAACCAGCATCAACCACCTCTTCCTCTTCTCATCGGAGACTTGAGATGCAGTACTAAGCAGTCTCTCGCTGTTGGCGTTTCGTGCATGTAATGATTTTTGCATCTTTCTCTGACAGTTTTAAATACTTCCACACTGCAGACTAGGCATGGGATGATAACCGGTTTCAAGGTATACCGCGGTTTGGAAAATTCACGGTTTCAAAACCACTAAAATTTTCCGTTATACCGTTCCTGCGGTATGCGCAGCTTTTTTACGTGTTGTCAAAGACGGAAAGTGCCGGACTCCCTCAGTTGTGAGCAGTGAAGAGCGTAACGAGTCACACAAGCCATCCCCCTCCGGACAGCTGGCAGTGAGAGTCACCTGTGTGTAGGATGATGGCTGAATGAGGTGAATTCCTGGAACTTTTTCCCCGTCGAAAAAGGAGAAGTCTGCTGTATGGGAATTTCTCGAGTAACGTAGACCAATCATGTTCCGTACACAATGATGTTCCGTACAGATGACGTTTTGGGGCCGATCGCCAAATAAATACTTCCAGGTCGTACACAAACGATATATCGGTGTCGTCTTCATTTCTCCCTTTTTCACCCTCAATCAAGACAGAGATCCATTCGCCGGTTGTTTCAGTGTTGAAGTAAATAGTATTTGGCTTGCTATCGAGGCAGATAACATACCTAATAGGCCTTTAATCACACTTCCGCGTTCGAAAAGCGGAAGATTCAAATAGTAGCGTAAAAGAACTTCCACTGCAGCCTCTATCAATGGCTGTGCCAATAGCACGGCTTTGTTGTGGATTATTTATGTACAATTCAGCACGGATACGTCTTCTAAAGACACCAATCTCAGTTTACGACAATTAATTGAGTATTATGAAACGAAGGACTATGTTGTCACGATATCCCGATGCGTATTTCGTGACTTAAACAGGAGCGCGCGAGCCATACTGTATGTGTACAGGCAATTCTTCACAGTCTGATCACCTTATTATTTCAACACACAACAGCGAGAAAACTATATAAATATATTACATTAATAAGCATTAGAATTAGCCAAAGCTTAAAACATTACTATAGGCTGTATGATTAAATTAAAGGTTTAGGGCAAACTTGTATTAAACATGCTCACATTTTTTTCACGCGCTGACTTTGATGCAATCCTCTATATTTGCATCAAATTTGTTGTTCAAATAAAGAAATATTTCCAGCCCATAGACAATAATTAAAAATAAGTTTGATCATCTAAATAGAGTTATTTTCCGTGATTGCGTGCAACGATTGAATATCATTATACTGTGAACAAGAGTGGGAGGTTAATCACAATAAATATAATTAAAAAATAAACTAAATAATATTAAAATTAAATCAGTCCGAGTATTCCTCTGGCAGTAACTTGAGCTGCGTTCTCTTCATTAATCTGACAGTCGCGTCGCTCAGATAGGCTCATGTAACACATTAAAATGAAGGATGACATGATACATGGTATGGAATCGGTATAAATATGCAGTTTTAACATTGACGTTTATTGCATCAATGTTCAACTAAACTAAATTAGTTTAATTTTCTTCACAAAAATGCCGTCTGTCCATTGACTATAAAGCAGGCGGAAATACCTTTACGCTACTAAGCGGAGCCGGATGTGACGACACGCGGACTGTGATAAAGGCCTATTAACTAGCTAACTAGTTTCCTCCCTCACGTTACTTCACAGAGTGGGGAATAGCAGACTAAAGTACTACGTTTCTGCGATTTAGTACAATAAATTTAGCTGGTATCATGTCTATAATTTTAAACCTCATGCCATTGTTTACATCTGTTCAAAATCATGTCATTTAAAAAACAAACAAACTGCTGGCTCTCAAGTGTCTTTGCCACTGTTTGAGCAGGGCTCCAGACAAAAAAAAAAAATCGATTAAGGAGCCATTGGCTTCTATAAGAAAAAACTTAGGCGCCAAATTATTTTTTTAGGTGCCACAGAATAAACGCGTTTTATAATTTTTTTTTTTACATTTTGACATTTCAATCATACAGTCATGTGTTTGCCTACTCCACGGGTTCCCAAACTCATTCCTGGAGCCTCCCCAACACTGCACATTTTGCATGTCTCCTTTATCAATCACACCTGATTCAACTCATCAGCTCATTAGTAGCAACTCCAAGACCAGAAATGGGTGTGTCAGACAAAGGAGACATGCAAAATGTGCAGTGTTGGGGAGGCTCCAGGAACGTGTTTGGGAACCCCTGGCCTACTCTTTTCTTGACTTTATCAGCATTTTAATCCATCTTGTGATGACCTGGGAACTAAGGTTCACTTAAAGTGGGAACTAAAAGTCTTTTCCAACTTGAAATATACAGTTACAAAGAATTGTTTATTACACAGAATCTGTACCAATATCATGGACCATAAGAACTTTTAAGTAATTGCAATTTAATAAATTTAAGTTGGTCCAACTTAAAATAAAAAGTGAACAACACATTTTCAAACTGTTATTTGTCAGTGTAACTCAGAATTGTCAAGTTCACTTAATGTATTTCTTTAATTATGCATTAAGTTGGCGCTTTAGGAGCAAATACAGCGGCTTCTCCGAGATAGGTATAAACGGAGGTTGAGCCAGCTCCAAATGGGCGGGACTTGTTAATATTCCCTACACCAAACTCATATTTATTCAGTGACATCATTGCCTTTTGAAGTTTAATCCAGCTGTATCGCGGTTCTTGTCTTCCATCCCCAACTGTAAGACCTCTTGAAATTATAATTAAGACTTTTCTTATACCATTTAACATGTATAAAACTTACGTCCATAAAAAGTTTTAAATAAGTAAATTGAGAGGTTTTTAAGGACCCACAGTATTTAAGTTAGCCCGCTGGGCAGGGCAGTGATACATTTTGGTATCCCAACTAGAAAACACAATAGCCCTGCGATTTTGCGAGCCCTGGGTTTCCTCAAATTTTTAAAGAAAAGTCAACTGATCGCTTTTTACAGTGTTAGTTTGGGCTCCTCCTCAATGCATCCTCTAGAAATGTCAAATCTCTCACACATCCAGTTGGTTTTTGCATTTTTTATCATGTAGACAACAGGTTAAGTAAAAATATTAATATGCAAGAGCGAATAAATATAGCAAAATGCTCCTCTTTATAATTATTTTTCTAGCTGACTGATGAGCTTATGGATGGCCAGTGGTTAGGTGTTGTTATGTGGCATTGTTTACAAGCTTTACAAGATTTCCAGTTTGACACAGAATGAGCGTTATGAGACATTTCAATAAGTGTAGGCTCTCTTATAAAATAGCCTACTTTTTGATATAAATTCACATTCATTTCATACTATAATAGAGAAAGGGTTCACTTGCCGCATTAAAGAAAACCATATTTATTTTATGAATTTTGTTATGAATTTGGCAGCATGTTAAAGCTGATACTTTGTTTATTGAAAAGTAACAAAGCTTATTGTGATTACTGGACGGTAAGTGCGCTGCAAACAGGCTAATATGAAGTTCACGCATTTACATACATTTACAGAACTCAGCATATAGACTAAAGATCTTGATAACAAGAAGCCATATTAGTAATGATTATAAACGAGAATTGTTAACGATATTTCCAATATCCACACAGCTGACAGCTTTATCTGTTGAAGTTTGTTCAAGTTGTGCATGAAATAGACACTGCTTTTCTGCACTTTCACTTTGCATGTCTCCGTCATTTTGATCTCTCGCGCTGCACAACTGAGCTGCGTTTAGCAGGCATTTCAGCAGAGATGAGGACTGTTTGAAACTCTTTTTTTCCATTAAAACTTTGATGCGCATCGTCTCAGTTTAATATGTGGACATAAAAGATGTGATCGCAAAACAATCAGGAAAAAAACCCATCATAACAGTCACCATTGGCTACCTCAGCAAAAACTTCACTCGCAAATTAATATTTTTGGGCCATTTTAGTCGCAGTTTGGAGCCCTGTTGAGTATTATAAGGAGAGAGACCGTGTGTGTGTGACACAATCGCGCGCTCTCCTTATGTGTATGTGCACACATCTTTGTACCGAAAGATGAATGTGTAGAAAGTGAGCATATCTCAAAACACGTTGTTGAGCTGTAGGTTTAGGTTAAGTGACTGCATTTAAAAAAAAAAAAATTCATTTAGAAGAATTTTTTTTTTTTTTTTTTTTTTTTTTTACAGAAAATAATTTATATTTATTTTCTGATTATTGTTGAGCTGCAGGTTTAGGCTCACTTAAGTGACTGCACGTAATTGAATTAACAAGAATTCAATTATTTATATTAATTATTTAGCCTGACATGTTTACTGTTCCAAAATGTTCTATATGTTTCTTAAAAATTAAATGTATTGTGTTCAGTGGAAAAAACGTTGCTTTTTTTTACCCAGACATTTAAAAATAACATATTTTAGAGCTGTAATCGCAATACCGTGATACCGTGAAACCGTGATATTTTTATCTAAGGTTATCATACCGTCAGAATCTCATACCAGCCCATGCCTACTGCAGACACAATTGCTGCATTAGTGCGCGCCTCTATTTGATCACGTCACGTCATTGTTCGGTACAAATTATTCGGTCTTTTCGCTTAATTTCGGTTGCCGAACATTCACTGCATCCCTAGAAAAAAAGGTTTCCACAAAAAATATTAAGTAGAACAACTCTTTTCAACAATGAAACTAAGAAGAAATGTTTCTCAAGCACCAAATCAGCATATTAAAATGATTTCTGAAGGATCATGTGACATTGAAGACTGAAATAAGGAATAAATTGCATCTTAAAATATAATAATTTAGAAAAGCTATTTTAAAAATTATCATCCCAAAAAAAAAATCAGCCTTGGTGATAAGAAACTTCTTTCAAAAATATTAATAAAAATCTTACTGAGCCCAAACTTTTGAACAGTAGTTTGCACTGCTATTTTTGAGCCCTGTAAAAGTAACAGATAAAACCGGAAACTCTATAAAATGTCAGAACAAACATCCGATTAAAGCATTGGCTGTTTAAGAGTGTGGACAGACAGTACATTAAACCTGAAAAACAAACTGGAATTGAGTGTGGTGTGAATTACATTTCAGTGTGATCTTTACATTTCAGTGCTTACGCAATCAAACTCCATTCAAAACTTACCATGTGTGGTGCGATGTTCACGTTGGAAGGGCCCAGTGTTTTTGGCAACAGCTGTTTTCCAACCACCACTGACTGTGGATGCACCGTTACTAAAGACAGCACACCTGCAGAGGTAGTATTCACAGAGGACATCTTAATGTAGTGCTGTGAGGTCAAGCAGGTGTTTGGGCTTTTGTGAAGCATTACTGTAAGATCAAACATTCTTGAATATCTTTTTAAAAAATTCAGCTGCTGATGCACTGCACTATTATCTTCAGAAACTCCTAATGCTCCTCTCACCTTTGCCAGGGCTCAGGTTCTGATCAATGAAAACCTTCAGCTCCCCATTGGCCTCAATCAGACCAGCCTGTGGAGAACAAGATGACCATCAACTCATTGACTTACACTCTATTTTCAGTCGATTACATCTAATAGAGCTAGAGAATACTCACATCTTTGGCCATGATCCCTGGGGCTGAGGAATAGATGCTTGGTCTAGCTGAAAAACCTGAGCCAAATTTCCACAACAAAATGTCTCTGCAACAGAAATGAAACTGGTTTGGCACAAAGGCTGAGGACACTTGAAGACTGTAACCAAGGTTACTACACAAATCGTTGTTTCTCACAGAGAAAGTGACTGAGGAAAGTTTTAATTTGCAAAAACCGCCAAAAGAATGCAATGATCAATGGGATTTCAAACAAGTATATCTTGCAGTTTCAGGTGGTTTTTGATCTATGAACAAATTCATAGATGAACAGTTCAGACAGACATGGCTGGTCTCTATGATAGGCTTCATGTTTGCCTTCATGCCAAACCCCTCTGCGAACAAGACAGAACCAGCATTCATTCAAAATGGCAAATAAGTGATAAATGATCACAATAAATGATGTAATGGAAAGAAAAAAATGTGGCTGCATGTCTTAAAACCACCAAGGAAACATTATTAGGCGGGTTCAAACTTCAAAGGTTCAGCACATTTATATTCTTATTATAGGTATAAATACATAAATATTATATAGATTTTCAAATCAAAATGTTATAAGATTCAACACACATTTTCTAAGACATTCAAAAAAAAAAAAAAAGTTTTACTGGATGCTTGTATGTTGCTTTTATGCAGCAGCTCAGTATACTTCAATCATCTGATATTCTGCACAACAGCACTCTTGCTAGTGTGAATGTGAAATGGACTGAAACTGTCACAGGTAAAGTGGACTTAAATGAGATTTGAGTCCTCTTTCAAGCCCAGGGACAGTGTGAATACAAAGAGAGCTGGGTTCTTTATCACACAGTTCACTAATGGAGTCCAAGTTTGCTTATTTTAAAATGCTGTCTAGGTAGGTAGCTCACAAGGTTTTGAGAGACAGCCCTAGTTGATGAAAACGAGGCCCGCCGATTTGCTTCCAACACTCATGCAGCTTATATTACCAGACAAAGACCTCGACGAATCTTTCAATCTCTTTAACATCAAAATTTCAACTCGTGCACTCAAAAACCGCATGCAACCTTCTGAAAGTCACCCATATGCAACAGTTCCTGTCGTTTTAAGTAACTTTTTTTGCAAATGCAATGGGCCCTTAAATACAGGAAATTTTCATGGCCAGTGTCCCAAGTTATAAAAACCATGTAAACGCATAAAGCAGAACGAAAATCCGTTTTATTAGTTTATATTTTCCGCATCAAACATAATGCACAATCGAAACAGTTTGTACTATAATAAAGCGTGTTAGCCCAGTTAGCTAGCTGCCTTTCAAACACGTTTTGCACCGAAACCCTGCTCTAAATGTGATCAAAACGTGCCCCTCCTGCTTAAATGCGACCAGATCGAGTAGATCGAGCATGTGCTCGTACCGTTTTGCGAACGTATCGGACTTAAATGGCCATCTGGAAATGAAGTGTGTAAACTTTCCTCTGAACTTACAGTCCTGAAGCCCTTTGCCTTCTTAGGTGCTGTTTTTGTTGGCATAGCCAGTTAGCAAGAGGACAGAGGAAGAGGAGGTCTGAAGCCCATCTCTCAAACAGGAAACAAAGATAAATCAAATAATATGAAAAATAAAACCCATGTGCAGTGAATGGCCATGCTTTCGGAACAAGCTTGCACTTGGGAGATGTTTGATTGAAAGATCAGGGCACATTCATAAAACCCAAAATGGATGCGGATGTTATAAGCATGCACATAAAAGACGCATGGCAACTGTGAAATCCTCATGTATGGTTTCAGAAAAGAATAAAAATTACTGATATCTTTTACAAAGAGTTTCTATAATTTATCTTAGGAACAGTATATAGAAACGACCTATTATTTTCAGCAAGAGTTGACAGTCATAACACTATTCTGCTGGAGGGTAACAATTCATTGGCTTCGCTACAGCATGAGTTTAGACGACAGATATTCCTTCAAAACTGGAAAATAATCGTTCAAAATTTGACAATTGTTTACTAACTCATCAGAACTAATATAACAAACAGGGTGGATTTGGTTTAATGCCTGGCAGCCATTTTACATGGAAGCTAAAGCAAAGCCATCATGCAGTGATGCTTTAATAGCCTGCTAGCTGAAGTGACAGGTCCTTAAGACGACCTAAACTAGTTATCATCTAGTTAATTATGCAAATTTAACAACAACTACCGTTTCATTTTGCAAAAGTATTTCAAAAACGCTTTAGAGCAAATATGGTAACGTTAAAGCTGTTAAGCTAGCGACCAGGCGAGCTAGTAAGCTAACTTCCACTCAAATCGAGGTCATCTAGGCAGCTTTAATATAATCAATCTAGGATCTACATACTATTGTTTGCTACACGTCTTGTTTGGTAGCTTTTTCGTGCAATGGCCAAATACGAGTGAAGATTATTGAGGATTTCCCACTGCACTCCACTGACAGAAGCACTTGACATGGGTTAGCTTGTCGGCTAACACAAGCCATTTGAAGACAGACAGTTTCAGTATTTCACATAAGTGATAATTAAACATGACTGAGGGTTCACAGACTAACGATCATAGTTTCCATTATGTATAATTCTATACAGATACACGCTGGGGTTACTGACCGGTTTTGCTGGCAAACGCACTTATTTCATGCCAAATTATCTTATCATTGTCAAACGCAGATAAATGACAACTTCTTTATGCAATGATGAATTCTAAATACAGAAAACATCGGTCAAGGCTCTCTGCGTGGACTCAAAGCCCTCGCTGGTCTCACTTACGGTCGGTTGCATCCGCCTTCAACTGTCTAGATTTGAATGAATAGGATCGTACACAGTAGAAACTGCTCCCTCTCTGGGTCTGTAAAACTGAGCTTGGCGGTGTCTACGGCACGGGAAATCCGATTGGACGGTAATGCGCATGACGTCGGGGGAGTGTAATACGGAAGCCACGCCCATACTGAATTTTGATTGGATGGGACTCCACAGCACCTGTGGTAAAATTTTCTCATTGGTTAATTTCACTGGATCCCACCCCACTGCGTCTGAGGGCGGAGCGTGCGTAAGAATACATGTAAATAATAAAGAGAAACTCACTAATCAAAAGGTTTATGTCTATAAAATATCTATTACATTTTGAGTCAAAGTCTATAATAATGGCTATTATCAGTATTTACAAGTTTAGTTAACCATTTAAAAGCACTTTATAACGATATATGTATATTAATACCGCTTCCCCATTGCTCTGTTACATCAATGTTATCCTATTATTTCTTTATTATTATTATGCATGGGTGTAAAATGTACCGAGATATTGTACATAAATTCAAGTACAGATACTATGTCAAACATTTCACTCAATTAAAAGTCTAAGCACTAAGCCAAAAATATTTGAGGGAAAGTAAACAAAAGTATCCACAATTAATTGAACTTCAGTATTTAAAATTAAAAAGTAAACATTTTTCTTAGCTTTTTAATAGACTTTTTTAGAACAGACAGAATAGATAAACAAATAGATAAATAAAAACAAATACATTTCTGTTTAAATAAAAGGAAAGTTAAACCTAGAACATGATTCATTTGCTTGTTAGGATAAAAAAAATTCTAATCATTGAGTAAAGATATAAGTCCCAATGACATGTATTTAGAACTATGTGAAATTGAATTTTTATTTTATTTTTATTTTTTGTAAATGTTAACATGCAAGCATTCCGTTTTAACGGTCTTAGTTACTAATTCTCCAAAATAATACTTAAGTAGTGAAATATTATTATTCTTTATACCTTCATTATTAGAGCTATTCTAAAATTTATTTTGAAAGCAAACAAAGGTCAAGATTTAGAAAATATGAATCATCTAACTAATAAATTAAAATGACTGTAATTAAAATATGTCATTAGGTTGCTGTTTGGTGTCAGGCTCTGGAACTTTTTTATCTTTATTCATGCTGCCCCTACAGAACACACTGTACGGTATGTTTTATACAGATAACTAAAGAGTAGTTCAAAAAAGGGTGTCACCATTTTCGTGTGCCTATCATTTTCATGTCTCTGGGTGGACATATTTGAAGACGTTATCTGGGTTAAATACTGTACATCTATGAAGATGGATTTTTCACCTTTTGGTAAATAGAACATAACATAAATATGATTAGGTATAGTAATTAAATGAAAAACATTATTCAGAAAAAAATCTATACAGAAAAAAATATAAATGCAAATAAATATAAAAATATCCAAATAAATATTTTTTTTAAAAGTTGAAGTTCATGTGCCTGACTGTAAACACTGCTTGAGTTTACAAATAACTGCACATGACATAAATCAGAGAAGGTCTTGCTCTTGCAACACATGCTGTGTCTGTGTTTATTTATTACAAGAGAAACACTTTGAGCAGCAGGTAACTTGAGTTACATCATGCATGAAAGATGCACAGACTTTTTATAGGCAGGCTATTATAGATATGTGAAACATGTTTTAAAATCAGTCCATTCGGTGGTGTTCACACTAAACATTCAACACTGTTATCCACTCAAAGGTTTAGCCATACTGCACTGGTCAGCTGAACATGCTCAAAAGTAGGTCATAACCAGTGTTAGATTATGCTGGCAGAGTCTGCAGATTGTGCTACTGAGAAATGTCAGTAGTAGTAACATAATATTAATAATAATAATAAATAAATAAATAAATCAGACACAGAATTCAGATCTGATCTGATTTTGATTGGATGGGACTGACCGGTTGGGACTGTGTTGACCGAGTTAGACCATCTTTTGTCTTCAGAACTGCTATAATTCTTCAAAGCATAGATTCAACAAGGTGCTGGAAATATTCCTCAGAGATTTTGGTCCATACTTACATGACAGCATCAGTTGCTGCAGATTTGGTCTGGTGATTATAGAGGCCATTTGAGTATAGTGAACTCATTCTCATGTTCATGAAACCAGTTTGAGATTATTTGAGCTTTGTAACATGTCACAAACTGGAAGTATGTACACTGTGGTCATAAAGAGATGGACATGGTCAGTAGCAATATCAGGTAGTCTGTGGCATTTAAACCATGCTCAATTGGTACTAATGGGCCTATGCGTGCCATGAAAATATCCCCCACTATTACATCCACACCAGCAGCCTGAACCATTGATATTGTGCAGGATGGATTCATGCTTTCATGTTGTTTACACCAAATTCTGACCCTACCACCTGAATGTCACAGCAGAAATTGAGACCCATCAGACCAGGCAACCTTTTGCTCAAACCAGTTTGGTCATTATCCTCTGACCTCTGGCATTTTCGCCCACAGAACTGCTGCTCACTGGATATTTTCTCTTTTTCAGACCATTTTTCAGAGCAAATTGAAAGTCACTTAAACCACCTTTCTTCCCCATTCTGATGCTCGGTTTGAACTTCAGCAGATCGCCTTGAACATGTATTCATGCCTAAAAGCATTGTGTGTATTTCTATATATATATATATATATATATATACATATATATTGTATATTTGTATGTATTATAGTTTGCAAATGCCTTTTGTTTGCAAAAAGAAATGCTTTTATGTCCTATATATTATATGGAGTTCACACTTGAGGAAGAAAAAAACTTATTTTATTTTACTTTATTTTATTTTAATTTAGGCTATTTTAATTTATTTTAATTTTAAAGTTTTATTCAGAGGGCCAAATAGTAGTAATATGGCCAAAAAGTAAGATGAAATTCAGAGCATGTGTAAATCGATGAGTTTCAATCGATCAGTTGTCGCTATACAATTGATCGACATAAAAACATATAATGCAATGCCACTGATAACATCAAATAAACGTAAAACATAATCAATGCAATACAATGATGATTGAGAGAAGTACAAATAAATGTTCCTCAAAAGCCTGGTGTATCATACTGCATTCATAATAAACCTAAAATGTTTTAGTCCAGTAAAGTTATTTTTATGTTTACATTATAAAAAATAATTTAATATTTCACAGCAAAAACACGTGTGCCGCAACCTGAGGGTATACATTTTTACAATTTTATTTAAAAAGTACGAACGAGACTACCATTTAGAGCGGCAAAAGCCCATGGTAGAAACTAGCTTTCATACACTACTTAATATTTCTAATCAAAAATACGTCAGAATCTCAAATTAATCAATGAATACTTTGTGAATAGATGCATAACAGGTATGAACCGTCTGACCGAATAGACTTTCTAAAATGAATCAGAAAGAGTGAATCTCAGCTGAAGAATTTCAGCTGAATGAATTGATTCATGCGATAGTTTGTACGAGAGAGAGGAACAGCTATAGAAAATGTAGTTAAATGTAGTTTACTACATTTAATTTGTTGCTAATCATCTCTGGTAGAGAGATTTTAATTATACACACTCCGAACTACAGAACGCACGTTTACGTACTACAACTCCCAATACGTAACTGTTTCTACCGCGCAGACTCACTGGTGTTCTAGCGCATTCCCTTGATGCCTACGCGCATGCGCAGTTGTACATGGGAGCATTGGGTATCAATTTGGTCAAACAGCGGGTGATAAAATGGTAGGTGACATAGAAATTAAAAATATTGCTGACGTTTTCTGCTCCTGTGTTCGACGGAGAAGCTCTGGCAAACGTAGATATTCCGCGTCCTGCACGAGTTGTTGTCTGCGCGTGTCGCACCGAGAATGATCATAATTGTGTGTATGTTTTGTATGGGCAGGAAGGTCAGTTGTTGATATTTAGGGAGTTCAGCATATACCTTTCAGTCTATCCGTACTGGAATCATGCACTATGTACTGCACAATGCATCTGAGGATTATTATTATTCTGTGCTTTAGCCAAGCATGCATGCTGTTAACCCTGATGCTCTGTTTTGGATTTTAGAGACCCTCCAAGCCCTATTTTAATACACCAAAATCGTACTTAACATCGAACAATCAGCTTAAACATCATGACTTTTGCAAAATGCAACAGATCTGATTATAAACAAGCTTTCAACTTGATGTTATGGTTAAATAGTTTTACATTAAAAACAATGCAAATTGCTGTTGTGGTGTCATTGAGACCCCAAGTTTAAAACCTGATTGATAAATTCAGTGACATCACTGATGTTTTTAAGTGTTCACAGTGATTTTACACATACAATAAAGGGGTCTCTGGGACCCCAAACAATCAGGCAGCCAATGTCAGCAGAACATGAGGGTTAAGTGACATCCATACCCAGCTATGAAATGTCACACGTAAGTCTTTTAGCCCTGCCCTTTCAACCCAGCCCCCAATAGCAGCCTGGTTATTTTCCAGATTGTAATACCCTCTAAACATGTCTCAAGTGGGCTATCAAACTTTTTGCACATTGTGTTCTGGTTCTGTGTCTTGTGATGGTCAAGTCAGAATGGTTCCTTTGAAGTCGTTTTAAGAATTAGAGTTAAAACAGCTTACTGTGCATTGATGGAAATAACTGTAGGGTTACCCGGTTGTTTTGCACTGGCCGCCCTGAGCTTGCCATCTCATATTACATGCCAAGCGCAAGTGGCCTGTCACAGCTCCTCACATGCTTGGTGCTTCAGTCGAACTTGCTATAACCGGTAGAATGTCCTTTTAAATTGCCACATAGGTCTGGACGTTTGGTCAATGCTTTGTTTATGGTTGTTCCAGTTGTCAGCTTTAGTCTTGTGCCTGAATGTGTGCAATTTTCTCTCTCTGTATGTTCGTTTGTGTCTCTTTCTGTTTGTACACACTGCTGAGTGTATTCCTCCGTCTGTCTGAGTTCATGTCTGAGGGCATATCTTTTGTGTCCACACAGCATAAACTAAAATCCTCCCAAAAGGACAAGGTACGGCAGTTCATGTCCTTTACTCAAGCCGGGGAGAAGACTGCCGTATACTGCCTCACTCAAAATGACTGGAAACTAGAGGTGGCCACCGACAACTACTTTCAGAACCCAGATTTGTACCACAAGGAATCCATGAAAGGCTCAGTGGACCGAAAAAAGCTGGAGCAGCTTTACAATCGATATAAAGGTGAGTTTTAATCTCATTTTGATATGTATTTTGCCCGCTGTCCTGTGCCTGAGAGTATCACTGCATGCTAAAAAATGCTCTTAGTCATTTGTTTCTCATTAAAAAAGTCTTACTAATTTTTTTTCTATTACTTTTGAGAAATATGATTCAATTGTAAAGCTTTTTAACTTTTCTACTCAGAGTGGCTTACACTCTTGTGAGGGCCTTCATTTTGAAATCACACGACCAGCTGTGTCATGCAGTTCCACTGAGTTACTAATAATAAAAACAAGTTGACTTTATATAGTTCTTATCCAGTGGGTGCTTAAAGTTGGCATGAAATGGAAATGCATCCTAAATAATCCATGTATGTTTCATTTTTAAAAAATGTTTTGACTTTGTAATGTTTAATCAAAATTTCATAACTCTCTTTGGTGATTTATGGCAGACTTCTCAAACCATTTCATTCGCATAAACTCTGCCCTTTTCTTATATTAAGCTGTAAGCTTGCATTCACATCTTCCTCTATCCAATCAACAACTGATCGACTGAACCAAGTCTCTGTCCTCTTTTTTTTTTCTTCCAGATAATCAGTTTCACTTATATGTAAATCACAATGTGGAAAAAAGATTTTGTCTCTACTTTTGTTACAACCCGAATTCCGGAAAAGTTGGGACGTTTTTAAATTTGAATAAAATGAAAACTAAAAGACTTTCAAATCACATGAGCCAATATTTTATTCACAATAGAACATAGATAACATAACAAATGTTTAAACTGAGAAATGTTACACTTTTATCCACTAAATGAGCTCATTTCAAATTTGATGCCTGCTACAGGTCTCAAAAAAGTTAGCACGAGGGCAACAAAGGGCTGAAAAAGCAAGAAATTTTGAAAAGATTCAGCTGGGAGAACATCTAGTAACTAATTAAGTTAATTGACATCAGGTCTGTAACATGATTAGCTATAAAAGGGATGTCTTAGAGAGGCAGAGTCTCTCAGAAGTAAAGATGGGCAGAGGCTCTCTAATCTGTGAAAGAGTGCGTAAAAAGATTGTGGAATACTTTAAAAACAACGTTCCTCAACATCAAATTGCAAAGGCTTTGCAAATCTCATCATCTACAGTGCATAACATCATCAAAAGATTCAGAGAAACTGGAGAAATCTCTGTGCGTAAAGGACAAGGCCGAAGATCTTTGTTGGATGCCCGTGGTCTTCAGGCCCTCAGACGACACTGCATCACTCATCGGCATGATTCTGTCATTGACATTACTAAATGGGCCCAGGAATACTTCCAGAAACCACTGTCGGTAAACACAATCCGCCGTGCCATCTGCAGATGCCAACTAAAGCTCTATCATGCAAAAAGGGAGCCATATGTGAACATGGTCCAGAAACGCCGTCGTGTACGGTGGGCTAAGGCTAATTTAAAATGGACTGTTTCAAAGTGGAAAAGTGTTCTATGGTCAGACGAGTCCAAATTTGACATTCTTGTTGGAAATCATGGACGCCGTGTCCTCCGGGCTAAAGAGGAGGAGACCTTCCAGCGTGTTATCAGCGTTCAGTTCAAAAGCCAGCATCTCTGATGGTATGGGGGTGCATAAGTGCATACTGTATGGGCAGCTTACATGTTTTGGAAGGCACTATGAATGTTGAAAGGTAGGGCTGTACGATAAATCGAAATGAAATCGAAATCTCAATTAGGCAGAAGCTGTGATTTTCATGCGTATCTTTCAGTGAAGCACGGTTCTGTGATCAGCAGTAAATTTCCATCCGAAGGCCAGAGGGCGCTCTCGCGCAGAAACTCCAAATACACCCCGAAAAAGAAACCCAGGAAATGCCTATAACGGTAGCTGAATAAACAGAAGATTTAACTGCTTTCATTGATTCAACGTGACTAATAAACACACGACTATCACAATATATGGATTATCTGAGTTCTTATTATTATAGTTTTCATTATAATAAAGTATATTTATAATGCAATGCCTTTATCACTGCTTTGAATACTATGAAATATGTTGCGTGCCTTATTCTGTGTAAGAAGCCACATCATCTCACAGAAGGATTTAGTTCAAACAGTCGACTGATGTTATGAAGTGAGTTTGGAGTAAAAACATGTTATTAAATGTGGTATTTTCACATGCTTTCAGATACAGCAGAATTGACTAAACAGAGCCGTAGTTCACTGAGAAGCTACGCAAACAGCTATCATTATCGCAAACGATTTCTTCGATTTCACAATCGTGCAGTAATATCGTTGATTGCCTGTCAGTGAACTACGGCTCTGTGTAGTAAATGCTGCTTCATCTGAAAGCAGGTGATGGAGATTTACTGCTGATTACAGAACCGGCTTTACTGACAAAATGCGCATGGAAATCGCATTCGATTTAATAGTGCAGCCCTACTGAAAGGTATATAAAGATTTTAGAGCAACATATGCTCCCCTCCAGACGACATCTATTTCAGGAAAGGCCTTGTGTATTTCAGCAGGACAATGCAAAACCACATACTGCAGCTATTACAACAGCATAGCTTTGTAGTAGAAGAGTCCAGGTGCTGAATTGGCCTCCCTGCAGTCCAGATCTATCACCTATAGAGAACATTTGGCGCATCATTAAATGAAAAATACGTCAAAGACGACCACGAACTCTTCAGCAGCTAGAAACCTATATCAGGCAAGAACAGGACCAAATTCAGCAAACAGCACGTCTTCAAACTGTTTTGAAAAGAAGAGGAGATGCTACACCATGGTAAACATGCCCCCGTCCCAACTATTTTGAGACCTGTAGCAGGCATCAAATTTGAAATGAGCTCATTTTGTGCATAAAATTGTAAAATTTCTCAGTTTAAACATTTGTTATGTTATCTATGTTCTATTGTAAATAAAATATTGGCTCTTGTGATTTGAAATTCTTTTAGTTTTCATTTGATTCAAATTTAAAAAATGTCCCAACATTTCCGGAATTTGGGTTGTACATTGCAACTTTAACCAAACATATACGTACATCTAAACAAAACAATGGAATTAAACTTAGAATAAAGACAAAGTTTGAGTGGAAAAATAAAATGTCTAAACAAGATGTTCCTGTTAGAGCAATAAAACAAGATCTGCAGCTTGCATGCCACAGAGTGAAGAAAAAATGACAGGACCTATACAAACAAACTTGGTGCATTCACATATCATTATGAAGGCCAAAACCACTTGGATGAAGAAAAGCCAGCGAAACCTAAACAAAAACTTACTCCTGCACCTTTAAATGTTGAATTCTTCTTAGAAATGTTTGTGTTACTAAACTGAAACTTAGTGTTCTTTAGTTTTTTAAAAGTCTTTTGCTTTCCCCCCTCAGATCCCCAAGATGAGAATAAGATTGGGATCGATGGAATTCAACAGTTCTGTGATGACCTCAATCTGGATCCGGCCAGCATCAGTGTTCTGGTTGTGGCATGGAAATTCCGTGCAGCAACACAGTGTGAATTCAGCAAGAAAGAGTTCATTGATGGCATGACAGAGCTGGGGTGGGCTATGACATCATTTCTTTATTTAGTCATGCGCACTGTTGATAATATTTGGGTTGTGTGGTGGCTGGCAATATCATTAAAGGTGCTTTGGGAATATCATACAAAATGTCCCACTACCTGAACCACTGAAAAAAAGGTGTCTTGAGAAATCACACCTCTTTCTGTGACAGTCCTCAGCTCTGAGAACCACAGAAAAATGAGCCAATCTGAAATGCTTGATGTATCTCAAATTATTTTGCATGTTTTAGATTTGCTGAGATAAGCTCTATTGTTAGATTTGGCAGAATGGAAGAAGTCAGGCTGTAATCGCTAACAGCACTTTTAATATCCATCTTTGAGTTTTGTATGAATGGTGAGAAGAGTCAGTGGTTAGGTTGATGATGACCCTAAACGTATAATTTCATTTACAGGTGTGACAGTCCGGAGAAACTTCGAGCTCTTCTGCCCAGATTAGAACAGGATCTGAAAGACAGTGGAAAGTTCAAAGATTTCTACCAGTTCACCTTCAACTTTGCCAAGAATCCTGGACAAAAAGGTTTAGGTAAGGGCACCTTTTCTTTCTGCATTTCTGTGGGTTTTCACTCTGGTTTCTTACAACGAATGAACAGTCGTCTGTATTAATGGTCTTTTCCCATTTCAGATTTAGAGATGGCAGTAGCATATTGGAACCTGGTTCTGGCTGGACGTTTTAAGTTCCTAGACCTCTGGAACAGATTTTTATTGGTAAAGTCATTACAGCTTTGGACCTTTGACCCTGTTTAGCACTGAATACAAATTAAAATGGGTTTTCTGGCTGCTACGCAACACATTAACCACAGAGTGGAATAATTTCCTTTTGCAATTAATTTAGATGCTCCCTGGTCTCTGTCCTTATTTTGTGCAGGAGCATCATAAGCGCTCAATTCCCAAAGACACATGGAACTTGCTTCTGGATTTTGGCAACATGATTGCAGATGACATGTCAAACTATGATGAAGAAGGTGACACATTATACATTTTTAGTGATTGGTTTTAAAGTCATAAATTGGCTGCCTTTACTCATATACAGTATGTTGGATTTTAATAATATGACGTTTTGTTTTGTTTCAGGAGCATGGCCTGTTCTCATCGACGACTTTGTGGAATACGCTCGGCCAATCGTGATGGGATCAAAACGCAAAACTGTATAGTAATGCTGCCCCTGGGCGAGAACTCACGCCTTGGTCGCCTCATTGACTTTGTAGTTTTTTTAAAGACTTGTAAGCATTATAACAGAGAACTAAGAGAAACACTTGAAACTGACAAGCTTTGCAAAAGGAAAAACAGGACGGAAACGACGACTCAGACTTCCACACATCACACAGGAAGGACAAGAGTGCGAAACTCAAGATTTCTTATAGAGCCATCAGATGCACATGGCCAGCTATATTTGCACTGGCGACTCAATTCTAGCCTGAAACCCTTGGAGATTTTGGGTGGATAACTTCGAACCTAGTACCTCATCTCCATAGCAATCAGTGTCACTCTATAGAGTCCTCATTGCCTATCCACTCCTCACAGTCTGAATTATGGAATAGTCTCTCCAGTTTCGTTTTAGATTATGTACCCATCTGTCTGGGTGTGTATCTCATGCAGGACTTGATGCTGATCATGTCCGCATTTTAAGCCAGACGTTCATGGGCAGCACAGCATGCGGCTCACAACACCAGCACTATTGTTACAGTTGTAAAATACTGTATCTACTGCAGCAGTATGTACAGAGAGAAATGTATTATCAGTAATGTTTTATTATATGAAATATGAGACATATGAAAGAAAGGCGTGGTCAAAACAAGATGCCTCCATACCATGTTCTTGTGTGATTTTAGGTCTAACATGTCATCTGCCCTGTTGCGGAACTTGTAACAACACGGTTCAGTGTTACTCTTTTTTGTTTTTTTTTGTTTACCAGATTTATGTTAAGAAATAAATTATTGCCCTTTATGTTCTTCTCAATCTCTAACAACCCTGTTATTCTTTAACAGGAAATTATCCTCGGACAACAAGAGGCTTTGCAATCTTTCACTATGAAACATTCTCCCATCAGTATCAGAACTTCAACATACTTCTGAATCAAAATGATTAGTATAGAATATTAATATCTCCCTTCATAAATCACTGAGAAGCAACCCTGAAGCATGATAGTAGTGCTGCAGTTATATTTGGTTTGCACCAAACATTCAAGACACCAAGGTTAATTTTAGTGTCCTGAGACCACAATTATATATATATATATATATATATAAATCAGGTTTGTTACAAGGCTTCTAGCAAAATTCAGGAATGATGCAATGTTCATCTTTTTCAGAAGTGGTTTCCTTCTCGTTGAGTGCCAAATTTGCAGTGCTGAGAATATTGATGTCAGCCAAAATGCCCTGCATCGCGGTCAGTACTGTAGCTGGCCTCTTGGTCACCCTAATGACAGCTTCCCTCTTTTTTTCTGTTGCTCAGTTAGGCCTGGATTGTGCCCAATGTTTTTTTTTTTTAATCCATTCTGTTCAACTTAACTTAATGTGTATAGGAAGATTTAAAGCTTTGCCAATAATATTATAACGTTTTGTAGCTTTTTTAATTCTTCAGTTCTTCTGAAAGTTCCATTTCACAGGCTGATCTTTTGTTTTAGTGAATAGAAGCAGCCGAACACACTAAAATAACTGATTATACCACTTGATTTAGTGTCTCTAAAACAGATTTAGTATGATTATGTATTACTTTCTTCTGTGGAACATGAGATTTTAGGCATTCTGCCTGATATTCTCAATTCTAAAGAAAGTATCAGGAACAACATGAGGGTGAGTAAACGATGACAGAATTTTTATTTTGGGTGAACTATTCCTTTAATGGCGGAAAGGAACTTGCAATGCAATTTTACTGTGTACCACAAGAGAGCGGCAATGTGTTTGTAATCCAAAGAGGCTTCACATTCACGTTTGAGAGCTTGTGTATTTATCATGTATTGCTGCATTTTTATTATGTGTGTTTATATGTATGTTATAATATTCTAAGTGTGTAAAAAATGTATTTTCACTGAAATTTGCATTTTTGTTGCATTTTTCGTTGTTACTTCCAATCCATAAACAAATAATAAAAAAAATCACGGAACTTCGCAAAATCCGTGTTTCTGTACGGAGTGTTATCAATGTAACACGCGTTTTATGCTAACCGCGGGCTTCAATCTACATACAGGGGAGCAGTCTTACAAAACTCATTTTCAATCTATTGCATTTGACAAGAATGACAGTTTTTTGTATTTGACAAACAGTACAATCACCATGAATCTTGACAGGCTTCGTAAAAGAGTGAGACACTACATTGATCAGGTAAGAAGAGGCAGTATATTTAGCATTAAGACTGTAGCTTTAATTTGTAACTTACCTCAAATAAGATTTTGTTAATTTCTGATTTTATAAATCTGTTTATATGATACTACATAATCAGAATATTATAGAAAATGAAAAAGGTAGAGTTAGTACAATAAGCTCGGAACACCTGGGTGTATTTTTGAAGCTAGCCAGCTGACTTTCATGCTAACAGGTTTGAAAGCTTTCTCATTTGTATTTAAATAACATTATTATTGATTATTAATGGATATGACATAATGTTGTTTTGGACTATTTTATTCTCAGAAATAAATAGGTAATATAACCTCTATGAGGGCGTGTGCACGTCAAATTGCACTAATGTGGCTAAATGATATCATACATCTTTTGATTGCTAAATAAAGTCAAGTTTTATCTTCATAGTGACAATATAAATTAAATTATGTTTTTCTCTGTAATTATTGCATGATCTGTTTTATAGCAACAGTATCAAAGTGCTCTGTTCTGGGCTGACAAAGTAGCATCCTTATCACATGGTAAGTATCTTCATCCTCCTGAACACTTTATGGATACTGTCAAACAGCAGTGCAAGTCTTAGATTAAAAAACAAAAACAAACATATTCTGTGTTAATTAAATTACCTTGACCCTTAATTGCATACTGGACTAATCCCAGACTGTTTAATCCCTTACAGAGGATCCTCAAGACATTTATTGGTTAGCACAGTGCCTTTATTTAACAGCACAGTATCACAGAGCCTCTCATGCGCTCAGATCTCGCAAACTTGACAAGGTAAAAGCTATTGATTGATAGAAGTTATTTCAATAGTAATATTTTCTTAGGTCTCTGAGTTGCAGTCCTTCAAAAGCTAAATTAATTTACAAAACTGTATTGTCATGCTGAAATGTTGAATGTGCATTAATGCAGTAGAATAAAGTAAAAAAAACAAGGCTTGTTATTTATAACTTCATTTTTGTTTTTGTTTTTCAGTTATATGGAGCCTGTCAGTATCTAGCCGCAAGATGTCACGTGAGTATTTACATTAATGTCATGGAAGTTTTCTTTTATGCATCACATAAAATAAAATATTGTGATATTGCATATAAATACATTATATACAATATACATTTTTTGCCTTTTTTGGGGGGGAAATTTGTCAAATGGATTTTACTATGTAAATGTAAATGAATAAATGTATTGGTATCTGAAAATGTAATCAGATTCAAAATATTTAATAAATGAACATACAATGGGTGGGGCATTTGTGTAATTTTATGACTGACAGACCAGTTTTTCTGAAAACCTAAATAAGGATATAATCATTGATTGTCATTGAATTTGCAGTATGCTGCCAAAGAATATCAACAAGCTCTAGACATACTGGATATGGAGGAAGCAGCCAGTAAAAAAATATTGGAGAAGAATGTAAAGGAGGATAATGGCTCAAGAGAAACCGTAAAGGAATGGGAAATGTCTCCTGCTTCAGTGAGCCTAACTCTTTTATTTATTTTTTTATTCTGGACTTCTCCAGAATCAAATTTGCATAGTTTTTTTTTCTGATTTCTGGAAAATTTTCTTGTTCATTGATTGTGTTTATTATGTTTTATTTTTAATATTTACCTGATTGAATGAGTCCAGTTGGTCTTTAGCAATAAACTTGGTATTTGAATGGCATAACAGTTTGACAGGATCTTTTACTCCCTGTGGCCTTTTCACTCAGATCAATAGTTCCATCTGTCTCCTGCGGGGGAAGATCTATGATGCTATGGACAACAGACCCCTAGCCACGTCTAGCTACAAAGAGGCCTTGAAACTGGATGTCTACTGCTTTGAAGCCTTTGACCTTTTGACGTCCCATCACATGCTGACAGCCCAAGAGGGTGAGAGAAGCTCTCCATACTTTCATTCAGTTTTTGAAATTCTCAGTTTTTGTACATAAAGTTGCTTACAGCTTAACCAATATTATTAGAGGACCCCCACAAAAAAAAAATTGTAAACGCTTTTAAATTCATAAAATGATATTTTGTTGTAGAGAAAGATTTCTTGGATTCTCTGCCCTTAAGTCAACAATGTACAGAAGAGGAAGTGGAATTGCTGCGTTTCCTTTTTGAAAATAAGCTAAAGAAGGTAAGAAGGCCTTTTTTCCATCGAAACTCTAGTAAGGTTAAATTAGGTCAAAAGAAGTAAAAGATTTGTGTACCAAAGATGGTTTGCTATGATTTACATATGAAAAAGCTTTGATTGAACATCATGTTGATCAGATGCTGTTCGTTATTTTTCCTGGTTTTGTTGTGTTTATTCTTCAGTTTAAAAAAGGAACGTGCGCAAATTACTATGAGAATTTGAAGTACCTGTTTATTCAGACAATGGTTTTGAAGTGCTCACTGAAGAGCTAATCAGCAACTCTTCTTTTCCAGTATAACAAACCTAGCGAGATGGTCGTCCCAGAAATAGTCAACGGTCTCCAGGACAACTTGGATGTTGTCGTCTCCCTTGCAGAGCGACATTATTACAACTGTGACTTTAAAATGTGCTATTCTCTTACTTCAATGTAAGTCTGCAAAACCGACATTGGTTTCTAAGGTTTGACATTTAGGGAGAGTTTGAAATCCTCTGATGTTGTTTTATTTATTTTTTTAAATCTAGGGTTATGGTGAAAGACCCATTTCATGCTAACTGTTTACCAGTGCACATAGGAACCCTTGTTGAGCTGAGCAAAGCAAATGGTATGAGACTAAATATTGATTTCAGCTTTAATTAAATGTCGACTTTTAAAGTGGAATCATAATATTTATCATCCGTTGTCTCTTTAGAGTTGTTTTACCTGTCTCATAAACTGGTGGATTTGTATCCCAGCAATCCAGTGAGTTAGATTCTCTTTCATAACACAAGTTTCAGCTAAGATTTATCTGATTGCTTTCTCATCATTTCTTTCTCTGTGAACCATTTCAAGGTTTCGTGGTTTGCTGTTGGTTGTTACTACCTCATGGTTGGGCATAAAAACGAACACGCAAGGCGGTATCTCAGGTACAACTTTATTTAATTATGTAAACTTACAGTTCCATTCAAAAGTAAGATTTTTTTTTTTTTTAAAGAGAGATGGTTACTTTATTTAGCAAGGATGCATTAAATT
The DNA here is from genome assembly GCF_012432095.1 of Onychostoma macrolepis. Lineage (NCBI taxonomy): Eukaryota > Metazoa > Chordata > Actinopteri > Cypriniformes > Cyprinidae > Onychostoma > Onychostoma macrolepis. The sequence continues at coordinate 12,413,251 of NC_081163.1, forward strand.
GACCAGAAGTGACAGTAAAGACTTTTAGATTGTTACAAAAAATTAACAATTCAAATAAATGCTGTTTAAACTTTCTAAAATATTAAGCAGCAAAACTTTTTTTTACATTGATAATACAACTGTTGAGCACCAAATCAGCATATAAGAAGGATTAGAAAAAAGTAATATAATCAAATAAAAATGTAGCTTTGCCTGCACAGGAATAAATTAAATTTTTAAATATCTTAAAATAGAAAACATTTATTTGAATTGTAATAATATTTCATGTGAATCAACTAATATATAATATTAATATTTTGTATTAGTTACTGTATTTCTGTTCAAACAAATGCAGCCCTGATAAGCATAAGAGACTTATAACATTCAATTATTTTACTGAAATTGTCACATAATGTTGTCTAACATATATTTCTTACTAAAGAAGTCACTCATATCTTCAAAAGAAATACAAAATAAGTGAAAAAGTATTGTAACCCTATTTACCCTATTTAAAAAATGAAAATATGCTGGGGGAAAACCACTTTTTAGTGCTGACCCTGCAGAACTCAGTTTCCCATAGAGGTCATTTTCGTGAAACATGTTTCTGTGGTAAATCTGGCAAACGATAGCAGTAGATTTGTAGCTGAGGAAACTTTTGGTTAACATCAAATTCCCCTTTTACAGTAAAGCCACCACACTGGAGCGCACATACGGACCGGCATGGATAGCATACGGCCACTCGTTTGCTGTGGAGAGCGAACACGATCAGGCCATGGCTGCGTACTTCACTGCTGCCCAGCTCATGAAAGGGTTTGTAGACCTGCATTGCTTATGACAGTTAAAGTATTAGGACAAGCATATTTGCCTCTAGTTTAGGCCAAAAAAATAACTTTCTTACTTCCTGTTTGAGCAGATGTCACTTGCCCATGTTGTACATTGGTTTGGAGTATGGACTCACTAACAACCCCAAGCTGGCAGAACGTTTCTTTAGCCAGGCCCTCAGCATTGCGCCTGAGGACCCCTTTGTCATACATGAAGTAGCTGTGGTTGCCTTCCAAAATGGAGAGTAAGTGATTACAAAAGCATTCATCAGTTGTTAGTGGTTTTGTACAAGCTTGCTGATAAACGTTTTGCTTTGTTGCAGTTATAAAACAGCCGAGAAGTTGTTTTTAGATGCTATGGATAAGATCAAGGCCATTGGAAATGAGGTAACCATCCTGTTGCTTCTATCGTCTAGTTGTTTTTCTGCTTGTTTTTGGTCAGAGTTATGTTCCTGGGTGCATCGTTCAATTGAGGAAACAATGAAAATACCTGTGAAACAAAAGAAAATCAGATTCTTGTACCGATTGTAACTTTTTAATTTGTGTCAATACAAAAAAAAAATATGTCTGTTCTCTGTAGCATATTAACTTTAATGGCCATATGTGACCCTGGACCACAAAACCAGTCATAAGGGTAATTTTTTCATCTGAATGCTGAATAAATAAGCTTTCCATTGATGTATGGTTTGTTGGGATAGGACAATATTTGGCCGAGATACATCTATTTAAAAATCTGGAATCTGAGGGTGCAAAAAAAATCTAAATATTGAGAAAATCACCTTTAAAGTTGTCTAAATTAAGTTCTTAGCAGTGCATATTACTAATCAAAAATTAAGTTTTAATATATTTATTGTAGGAAATTTACAAAATATCTTCATGGATCATGATCTTTACTTAATATACTTAATAAAAAAAAAAAAGATAACTTTGACCCATAAAATGTATTGTTGGCTATTGCTACAAATATACCCGTGCTACTTATGACTGGTTTTGTGGTCCAGGGTCACACATTTCTCACTTTTGGTACATGGTAGGAATCATATCCAAAACATTCTGTTCTTTTAATGAATCATTTCTTTTCAGGTGACAGTAGACAAATGGGAGCCGCTCTTAAACAATTTGGGCCATGTGTGTCGAAAATTGAAGTAAGTTGAAAGAATCCTGATTTTACAGTACATTTACTTTCGTTTTTCATAACCTACACTACCATTCAAATGTTTGGGGTTGACAGAAATAAATTCTTTTAATAAGTTGCATTCAGTTGATCAAGGGTGGAAAAAGTTGAGCATTAATAATAAAGACATTTTTGCAATTTTGTAATCTTACAAAAGATTGTTTCAAATAAATGCTGTTATATTTTTCCACAAAAATATTTCAACACTGATAAGAAGAAATGTTTCTTGAGCATATAAATCAGCATATAATAATGATTTCTGATTTAATGTTATTACTGAAGATACGCAGAATGTGGATGGCACTGTCTTGGGCCAGGGAGATATCACAGAATATCTGTAAAAACTTCATTGTTAGAGCAAGAGCAGAAACTAAAGGATGTGGAAGAATCCCTTACCGATGTAGATAGCCGTGTTACTGTCCTGGAGTCGACGTGCTCAACGCTGTCGAAAGACAATGAAAACTGAAGGATCATGTGACAGTGAAGACTGGAGTGATGGCTGCTGAAAATTCAGATTTGCCATTACAGGAATAAGTTATATTTTAATTTTTTTTTGATTATTTAAAATCAAAATAGTAGTATTCCACAATATCAACTTTTTATTGTATTTTTTTTTATCAAATTAATGCAGCCTTGTTGAGTGTAAGAGACTTTAACAAAACATTACACAAAAACCTAACAAAACCCAAACTTTTGAGTGATAGTGTACATACACTACACTATAGATATTGGCAAATATTGCAATGAAGTACCTCATTATATCCCATTTAAAATAGATGGGTTCTGGGCCATAGTGACGCACTAACCTGGAATTGTGACTAAAGAGTGTCTACTTCTAAAATGATCAGGGGTGGTATTTTAATGAAGAGCATGAGCTGGGCATGGTCACATGGCATCCTTTCTGTGTTGTGTGTCTTGTTTTCTCCACTTTTAATAGAGTGCTTGTTTTGTTGTCACTCTAGTGTTTCATGAATTATGCATGTCCACCCACTGGATATCAAAGGGCTTGCAATTCACACGTGAAGATCATTCCACTCATGATTCTACAATTATAAATGGCTCTTTAATTATTTCTTTTGTCTTTGTTTGTTTGTTTGTTGTTTTTTTCGGACTTTATCAATATAACAATATAATTGCACTAATTTTTTGAAAATATTTTATAAAAATAAGAATTGTAATATGCATACATGGTATTTAAGTTTGGGAATTTCCATTTCCCAGTTTTATTGATAGAATATTCAGAATTCTAAATCTACTAAATTAGGATTTGTTTTTCTTTCAAGTATTTATTAATTTATAGCCGCATCTGAAAAACGACATGCACTGAGCATTTGACCTACACAAAACTGAAACCTGAGCATACGTAAAAGTGGCAAACTAGACCCACACTAAATACAAAAAACTGATAATAATGTGCAGCGTTTATACTCTCACGTCAACGTTTGATTCTGATTTTCCACTGCCTCTATAGCGAGCTTGTCTAGACGTGCAGTAGACAAAAATCAGGTCAGTGATTGCTTTCATCTTATTTGTGTAGGAAATATGAACAGGCTCTCGAATACCACAGGCAAGCTTTGGTCCTCATCCCACAGAATGCCTCCACTTACTCAGCCATCGGTTATGTGCACAGCCTCATGGGAGATTTTGAGAGTGCCATCGACTACTTTCACACTGTGAGGATATATAACCATTCCAATTTGTTGGTCTGTTTTTTTTTAATCAATGATGATTCACTTCAAACATTTAAACTCCTTCATTAGGCACTTGGTCTTAAACGAGATGACACATTTTCAGTAACCATGCTGGGTCATTGCATTGAAATGTATATCAGTGACTCGGATGCTTACATTGGTAAGACAACCATCCATATGCTTTGTATGCATCATCTAATTCGTAAATTACAGATTCAACGTGTCTTTGCAACTATAAAGTTGTCTTGTTTTGCAGGAACTGATATTAAAGACAAAGTTAGAAAGACCCTCAGCACGCCTGCACTGATGAAGATGCTCAACACTTCTGCCGAAGGCAATGAGAGCAGAGCACAACCCGTAGAAGAGGTGAACGTGTGCCTGGAAACGCAGTCTTTCAACGCTGACAAACAAACCGATGCTTTCCAGCGCTTCCTCTTAGAATGCGACATGCACGAGAGCGATATGATGCTGGAGACGTCCATGTCTGACACCAGCACGTGATTGAGACCTGTAAATGGGTCAAAGAGGAACTTTGAGCATGAGATAATGATAGAATGTGACGCTAAAGAGGACACAACCAGCCCACCCTCCCTTCATCCGCCACCCCTGCCGTGTCCTCCGTGTTGGACCCCTGTGGATTTTTTACTATGAATAAATGTAAAAAAGTGATTGCGAAAGGGTTCAAATGATTTAATCAATAAACCCTGCATCCATATTTTTACACAGATTTGTGTATTCTCATTGGTGCTCTATTAAAACACCTGTTTTGTGGATGAGGCTGAACAAAATGTCATTTTTATATTGCCAATCAGTTGATAACATTTATCTGCTGACATTTGCATGTAGTTTATAAAACCATGAAATTAGTCAACCAAAGGAAGTTATTTGCAACGACTTTGATAGTGATTTTATCAGTCATCTCAAATCTGTGTCTGAAGTTGAGAATGCAAGGTAATCTGTGCATTTCTTGTGCAAGTCACCAAAATCGGCCCACAGATTTTATCAACGTTATACATTTTAGGAAATTTGTTTTTGTAGCACTTTGTAAATGCTTGAAGTTAGTTTGTCCAACCACATCAGTAGTGAAATACAAGAATATCATAATTCATACAATTTATGTGATAACAGTGTACAGTGTCAGAAGTTTGGAATAATTAAAGATTTTTAAAAATGTTTTTCAAAGAAGTCTCTTATGCTCACCAAAGCTGTATTTATTTGATAAAAAAATACAGTAAAAACAGTAATGTTGTGAAATACTATAATTTGAAATTTTCTATTTTAAATGTATATATAGTAAAGTTACAAAAGATTTCTATTTCTAATCAATGCTGTATAGATGTATCGTAGTTCCACAAAAATATAAAACAGCACAACTGCTTTATTCCAAACTTTTGAGCAAAAGTGTATGTTGATGTTACCACTGAAAGTTATTTTAAAGTGTTCCTGATTTATTTATTTTGCTGTACTCAAAGCCCCTCTCAAGGGGGCATCTGGCCCCTCCTCCCTAATTGTGCATCAGGAACGTCATGGGGTCTTTCAGATCGGCCCCTGAAGTAGAGCAGAAGTGTCTTTGTTTGGTGCCACTGAAATGTGCAGGCTGTGTCACTCTGGATGCTCCCCAGATGGAAGCTGGCTTGTGAGCAGCATAATTAGTCATGGGCTGCACACCATCCAAATCCAACATCACCTACTCGCATGTGCGCGTGAGTCGGGATCTGGACACCTGTTCCACATTTGTGCCCAGTTTAAAGAGCTCCGTTTCCACTCCAGAGAGGCCTTCACCTCAGCTCTGCATTGAGACAGCCAGCGGGAAACAAACGTTTCTCAGTGGTAAGACACACTACAACACCATTAAATATGGACAGTGATACTTTAAATAGAGGAAATAATGTAGATAGATATAAGTAAATGGATGAATAGATGTATTTGTAGAGCAATGGATTTTGGTCCCATTTAATATTAGGTGATTTTAACTACTAAATACTTAATATAAAAAAGAAATAAATGCTAGGAACCGTGTACATACAGTGCATAATTGTATTTCAAATCACTTGCTGCTATTGACATGGGATGCTGAAGTTAAGGACAGGTGTAATTATAGATATAACTGCGGCTGTTTTTTGTTGTTGTTTTTTTATGTAATGTTAATGTAAGTTTATCGTTGCTCAGTAAACTTGTACATTTTGAATCATGGACGTGAATTCGCCACTCTGTTTTGTTTGTGAGCTGTGCTATTGACAATAACCAATGGAAATTAAGCCTAAATTTCGATACTTTGATGTTACTGTAATTGCATTCTATCAAATGTCACTTAATATAGAGTGGGTCTGATACTTTTGTATATTAAAAAATGATAGTAGATACTTTTCTTAGATTAATTTAAGGTAACTGGGTAGTTTTGCAGATGGATGATTGATTTGCAGATGTAAATTGTGCATTGTGTAATGGTTGGATAGATACTTTTTGCACATAGATTAATGGGAAAATTTACAATTTTTCAGATGTAAATAAATGAGTGGATAGGCTAATGCTTTAGCAGAAAGATAGATGGACAGATAAATAAATGGCTGGATGCCTACTTTTATAGACAAATCTCTTTTTTGTTGATAACGTATATATGAATGCAGATAATAAATTTGCACATAAATGAATGGACATACAGTCAAACCAAAAATTAATCAGACAGATATAATTTTTTTTTTGTGTCTTTTTAAAAAAAAAAGTTTTACTAGTGGGTGCAGGACACTATAATTCATTTATATAAGTGAGTATAGCAAAATAAAGAAAACTGAAATATTACACCCAAAAACTCTTCATACAGTGGTAAACTGCTAAAAAATATTTGGGACCAAAAATAATTCAGACACTTTGACCTGCCCATGGTTTGCTTGAGTGTTTTTTCTTTAATTGCTAATGCAACATTTTTACACCACATACTGAAAAAAAATTAAGCATTAATTGGTTGACCTAAATTGGTATTATCTAATTGTGTACTTAAATTTAACAGCTGAATAATTTTTTGGATGATTGTAATCCATTGCATACTTTTCTATCAAAATAATCTAACATTATCAAGATTGACTTGTTCTGACAGTTTAACTCTTGAGTTCTTGTCATATTTTATTACCATTTTCTAAACTATAGCGAATAAACTGAGATAATGTGAGAAATGTTGAAGGTGTCTGAATACATTTTGGTTTATCTGTATGCATGCGTTTTCATACAGATGGACTGATGTATTTGCAGATAAATAGAGGTCTAGCTGTGGAAAGATAGGCCTACAGATGGACACAGATTACACTGTTTAGATCTGATTAATAAATGAGTCGATTTATGAGTGGAGTAGATCGCTGATGGACAGATAGCCTATTTTTGTAGACGAACGGATAAATAATTTTGCAGATAAATAATATAGCTACTTTTGTAGATAGACAGGGCAGACCTACATTTTTTGACAATGAACATAATGGATAGGTTATAGCTAATTTATACTTAATGCTTTCGCAGACGGGTGGATAGATACATTTGCAGATAAATAAGGGAATGGAAACAGAATATAGATTGTGGTCTCGTGTTTCTTGCAGTTCCTAGTCGTGATTGTTACGGTCGCTCTGTGAGTCAGCCCAGCAGCCCAGGCGTATGGAGCACAGTCAGCACCGTCAGCCCGTTCGGACCGGATCCACCGTGCGACTCCGAGGACGACACCGCGGCTCCCGGCACTGCAAGATGACAGTCATGTCCCCTCCACCTTGCTGAAATGAAGAGATTTGTTTTACTTGAGTAATATATTAAAGTTCATCTCTCTAGTATCTAAATCAAAAGATGAACCAAATATATAATGCCCAAATAACCATATTCTATTTAGTTTTACAATTTAAAATAACGTAGCACTGCTTTATAATTAATCCTCTCGACATGACAAGAGAATAAACACTAACGTGCAAGCCTCGCGGTATTTGGGAGAATTCCCGCGAGAGTTTGCGGATTTCGGACAGCGAAGAGGGCGAAATGGAGATATGAGGTCTGAAAAGGAGCAGAGGGCAGGAAGCAGGGAGAGAGGCAGCGTGGAGATCCAGTTCAGGGAGTGTCAGAGGGAGCAGGACCACGTCGCGGTGAACCCGAAGCACAAGGAGGAGAAAAAGGAGATCTTCACCAAGGTAAGTGGCGCAGTTGTTTGGTAGGCTGGGAGAGCGTGATGATGATGATGATGATGGAGGGAACGGGATTCAGCACCATAGACAGCGAAAACGCCGTGGCATCAGTCATTGCATTCCTACGCAAATGGATTTAATCGTCTAAGCGTTGAATATTTATATGCATATAGAATTTTAGAAAAGAGCACAGTCGATGGAGCAAGAGAGAGACATTTGAAAATGAACATTTTCAATATTTATATATAGCCAATGTGTATGTGTTGAATTTACTCACACTTGTGTATGACTTATATTTTTGGAACACATGGGAAATTCAAATAATGCACTGTTCTTTACCATGCATTTGCAATGAATGGGGAATTAAAAATGACAAAAAGCACGATAAATCATTCAGTTTGATTCATGCACAGGAATTGTGTACTCCTCAATAAAATTAGACTGTAATAAGTGAAGAAATGAGAAATGTTCACAGCCCCTGCTCAGCATTAATATTTCAGTTTTTTATTTTGTATACTAGTTAGGTCTCTTTTTTTATCTTTTGCAGTGTTTTACACACACATTATGGCATGTTCGTTTTTTTTTTTTTTTGCCATTTTATTTCTAATATTTGCAACTACTATTTTGTAATTGTGGGTGCTGATCTTGCTTTGATGTTGATGATTTTTTTAGTACAGTTTTCTTTATACATGCTTCTTTTTTATATAGGTTGTCATACGCCGACTGCCACCCAGTTTATCAAAAGACCAGCTCGAGGAGCATCTAAGTCCTCTTCCTTCTTTTGACTATTTCGAGTTCTTCCCCGCTGATCAGAGGTATATTTAGTTTGTGTATGTGAATATACTGTGATCAGGAGCACTGTCAGCATCTTATAAATGTGCGTGTCTTTATATATTTATTCTCCCCAGCTTATATCCGCATCTCTTCTCAAGAGCATACATTAACTTCAAAAACCCAGAGGACATCATTATTTTCAGAGATCGCTTTGATGGCTATGTATTCATTGACAATAAAGGTAATTCATTTTCCTCATTTTTTTTTATTGTTTATTCTACCTCAAACTAACTATAGTGGCAATATAAATAGTTAATATTTAGTCTAATATATAACAAGTCCATAAAATATTTGTTTAATATAATATTTGTTTTATATTTTTTAAATTTAGGCCAAGAGTATCCGGCTGTTGTAGAATTTGCTCCATTTCAGAAGGTTTCCAAGAAAAGGTTAAAAAAGAAAGATGCTAAAGCAGGAACTATTGAAGAAGGTGTTTATATTTTTAATTTATAAAACATTATTTACACGAGTATTTATAAAAAGTGACTTTACTAACTCAAATATATACTGCAAAGAGCTAATACATTTGTTAAACACTTTATTTAAAATTGTTTTTTCAGACCCAGAATATAGGCGATTTCTGGAAAATTACTCTTGTGATGAGGAGAAATCAATGGCAAATCCAGAAACACTCCTGGGAGAGATTGAAGCTAAAACTCGAGAACTCATAGGTACTGTTTTAGAAATCGTTTAGCACTGTTAGCATTTTTTTTAGCATTTTGTAGATAAATGTATGTCCAGGACTTTGATGATGATAATTTTGATGATAACATTTTTGATGTTGAGAAATGCTCTTCTACTATAGAGCTGTTCAATTATGATATCAATTTGCAGGCCAGTCTGGTATGATAATCTGGGTTTATGGGAATAGAGGTTTGAGTAAATGGTGAGTAACTGTTGAGTAAAATATGTCTGTGGTGAACATTACTTGAACTAGGACATAACAGATGTTCTCATTTTTTGTTCTACTAGTGGGGAAAAAAAGTATTTGATCCCCTGCTGATTTTGTACGTTTGCCCGCTGACAAAGAAATGATCAGTCTATAATTTTAGTGGTAGTTTTATTTGAACAGTGAGAGACAGAATAACAACAAAAAAATCCAGAAAAACACATTTCAAAAAAGTTATAAATTGATTTGTGTTTTAATGAGTGAAATAAGTATTTGACCCCTTCTCAAAACATGATTTAGTACTTGATGGCAAAACCCTTGTTGGCAATCACTGAGGTCAGATATTTCTTGTAGTTGGCCACCAGGTTTGCACACATCTCAGGAGGGATTTTGTCCCACTCCTCTTTGCAGATCCTCTCCAAGTCATTAAGATTTCGAGGCTGACGTTTGGCATCTCGAACCTTCAGCTCCCTCCACAGATTTTCTATGGGATTAAGGTCTGGAGACTGGCTAAGCCACTCCAGGACCTTAATGTGCTTCTTCTTGAGCCACTCCTTTGTTGCATTGGCCGTGTGTTTTGGGTCATTGTCATGCTGGAATACCCATCCATGACCCATCATCAATGCCCTTGTTTTCTTGGTGACTATGGTCCCAGCTGCCTTGAGATCATTGACAAGATCCTCCCGTGTAGTTCTGGGCTGATTCCTCACCGTTCTCATGATCACTGAAACTCCACGAAGTGAGATCTTGCATGGAGCCCCAGTCTGAGGGAGATTGACAGTTATTTTGTTTTTCTTCCATTTGCGAATAATCGCACTAACTGTTGTCACTTTCTCACCAAGCTGCTTTGCAGGTCTACAATCTTGTCCCTGACATCCTTGGACAGCTCTTTGGTCTTGACCATGGTGGAGAGTATGGAATCTGATTGATTGATTGCTTCTGTGGACAGGTGTCCCTTTAAGAGAGTGCTCCTAATCTCAGCTCCTTCCCTGTATAAAAGACACCTGGGAGCCAGAAATCTTGTTGATTGATAGGGGATCAAATACTTATTTCACTCATTAAAATGCAAATCAATTTATACATTTTTTGAAATGCGTTTTTCTGGATTTTTCTGGTTATTCTGTCTATCACTGTTCAAATAAACCTACCATGAAAATTATAGACGGATCATTTCTTTGTCAGTGGGCAAATGTACAAAATCAGCAGCGGATCACATAATTTTTTCCCCCACTGTACATAAGTGACACACAATCATTCCTCAAATGTGAATTTTTAACCCTATTGTGTGATTTCAAAACACATGTTGCCACAGAAGTTATTTTGCTCATTAACAGAAAACTGCTATTTAGGAACAAATTGCTCTCCAAGTCTCTTCCAGTTTTCAGGACCATAAACCTAAGCTCTGTTTTCCCTCTGTGTGACTTCATTTGCAGCCAAAAGGACAACACCCTTGCTGGAATACATCAAAAACAAGAAATTAGAGAAACAGGTAAGAACACCATCTGATTGCATGTTATACACTATGATTTGAAAGTGAAAGTTACGTGACATGTGGTCAAGTATGGTAACCCATACTCAGAATTAGTGCTCTGCATTTATCCCATCCAAAGTGCACACACACAGCAGTGAACACACACCCGGAGCAGTGGGCAGCCATTTATGCTGCGGCGCCCGGGGAGCAGTTGGGGGTTTGGTGTCTTGCTCAAGGGCACCTCAGTCGCGGTATTAAGGGTGGAGAGAGCGCTGGTTATTCACTCCCCCCACCGACAATCCCTGCTGGTCCTGAGACTCGAACCCGCGACCTTTGGGTTACGCGTCCGACTCTCTGTATATACATGATTCTTTTCAATTCTAGAGAATAAGAGACGAAAAAAGAGAGGAGAGGCGAAGGAGGGAACTGGAAAAGAAGAGACAGAGGGAGGAGGAAAAGCGGAAGCGCAGAGAAGAGGAGAGACGAAAGCGAAAAGAGGCTGAAAAGCAAAAGAAGCTCTCTGAAAAGGAAATAAAGATCAAGGTATGACTTAAAACCATATCACATCCATGACTGTCACAGACTTTCAGTTTTTTGGTCTTAGTTTCATGGTGATTCATTTAATCAGCACAGGTGTTTGTCATTATTTCCCTCGTTTGCCCTGTATTTAAGTTGCCCTATTTTCACTTCTCATTTCTTCCAGTATTGTTGCATTCAGCACACTATTTCACATTGCCTACTCGTATTTGGATTTGTCTATAAACCTTGTTTCACTTTAATCTTTGAACTTCTTCATCATCTTCGGACATCGAGAATGATGGACTGTTTTTCACCTGTCATTGTCAGTACTGTACTGAAAACCAGTCATTCTTCTTTAGCTTTTGAAGAAATGTGAACGAGACGATGATGTGGACTCAGACAGACTGAAAGATAAAGGAGACAGCAGCGAGACAGAGAAGAACAGATGGGAAAAGCCGGCAGGACACACTAAGTCAAAGGATTCCAAGGATAAGTAAGAACTACCTAAAACTTGCCCCTACTTGCCATAAAAGATACAGTGGGGTTTTAAAATCTGGGATTCAACATCTACCATTTAAAGTTTAAAGATGGCACAAAATAGAAATTCTGTTTTTTGAATGCATCTTAATGATTGTGAAAGATTAATCCATGCATATGTTGACCTCGTAATAAAAATCAAATCTTAATCAAAATGTCAATCTTCTGGTTAAAGGACAGACTTCTCTCTTAAACCCTGTCCATTTCTTACAGTTGACTGCAATCTTGTATTCAGATCTGCCTCCATCCAAGAAACAAAATCGATGGATTGAGCCAAGTCCAAGTTAAGGATTTTAAGAAATGTAAAACTAAAGAGGTTACGTCTTAAAATGTAGAAGAAATGTAAATACTGCTCTGTATCTAGGTCAATAATCAATTCAGTTTTTGTCATTGATCATGTGAACTCTTTGCACAGATGTTCTTTCCTCCATTGAGGTACATGTTCTTTAGATCATTCACAAATCACTTTTGGACCCCACTGTATATACACTGAACAAAATTATAAACGCAACACTTTTGTTTTTGCCCCCATTTTTCATGAGCTGAACTCAAAGATCTAAGACTTTTTCTGTGTACACAAAAGGCCTATTTCTCTCAAATATTGTTCTCAAATCTGTCTAAATCTGTGTTAGTGAGCACTTCTCCTTTGCCGAGATACTCCATCCACCTCACGGGGGGGCATATCAAGATGCTGATTAGACAGCATGATTATTGCACAGGTGTGCCTTAGGCTGGCCACAATAAAAGGCCACTCTAAAATGTGCAGTTTTACTGTATTGTGGGGGTCCGAAAACCAGTCAGTATCTGGTGTGACCACCATTTGCCTCACGCAGTGCAACACATCTCCTTCGCATAGAGTTGATCAGGTTGTTGATTGTGGCCTGTGGAATGTTGGTCCACTCCTCTTCAATGGCTGTGCGAAGTTGCTGGATATTGGCAGGAACTGGAGCACGCTGTCGTATACGCCGATCCAGAGCATCCCAAACATGCTCAATGGGTGACATATCCGGTGACATATGCTGGCCATGCAAGAACTGGGATGTTTTCAGCTTCCAGGAATTGTGTACAGATCCTTGCAACATGGGGCCATGCATTATCATGCTGCAACATGAGGTGATGGTCGTGGATGAATGGCACAACAATGGGCCTCAGGATCTCGTCACTGTATCTCTGTGCATTCAAAATGCCATCAATAAAATGCACCATACAATGCAACATACGCCTGCCCATACCATAACCCCACCGCCACTCACCACTCGATCCACAACGTTGACATCAGCAAACCGCTCACCCACACGACGCCATACACGCTGTCTGCCATCTGCTCTGTACAGTGTACTCCCACAAAACTTGCGACATCTGTGGCATTGTGCTGTACATAGAAAAAGTCTTACATCTTTGAGTTCAGCTCATGAAAAATGGGGGCAAAAACAAAAGTGTTGCGTTTATAATTTTGCTCAATGTACATTTATTTATAAAGTCATATTCAAGTGGTTGATTTTATTAAGTGGGCTCTCCATAGTAGGAGTCAAATCGAGAGTGACAAGGAGCAGCGGGAAGGTCACGGCCGTCGCCAGAGGGACAAAGAGCATCGCGGCAGAGACGAGGAGCGCAAACGACAGAGGCATCACTACGAGTTTGACAAATTCATGCGACGCAAGGAAGAGACCAAATGGGGTAAAGGCTACTGCCAGGACAGAGCCAAGAAAGACCAACATCATGGCTATTCTTACTGCCCAGAGACCGGAGACAAACTGGGCAAGGAGGATCGAGAGGACGTGAGCAGCAGGAAAGAACGGATTCGCAATAAGGTAAATAAATGCTAACAGAGTAGTGATATCTCACAGTCACAGTCCATTTGCAGCTCTGGTTCTGGTATTATGTACAGTTATTGTCATCAGTCAGTTTGTCCGGTCTGTGTTGCAGATGAATCCACTAATGCATTCAATATTTACACATCTGTAGTTGATTTATACATCATTATGTCTGTGGGAAATACAATACGAATCTGCCTCCCTCCAGGGGCTTTCAATGCAGCCTACACTGATGTGTTGAGGTAGTTAGCTGTAATTTGGCTGTTGGCAATATTATTGACGGAAGACAACGTGTCTCTCAGTCTGTGTTAGTGCATCAGGAGAAAAGGACTTCCCAGTCTGAGGGGCCAGACCAGATAGGAGGGGCTCTGCCAGCAAAGGTACAGCTAGTTTTTGAGCCTTTCTACCCACGGGAGGGGATGCTACACATGCTGTTTACTGAGAGGTCGTGCACCTCACAGTGCCAGGCGTGCTTGTTGACAGCAGAATGTTTCTAATGCTGTAATGGCACAGATGAGGAGTGGTTCCCAATAGAAGAAGCTTATACAACTGAAAACTACGGCTCTGTTCCAAAACGAAGTGAGTTGCCTACATGGGCAGCATTTTAAGGCATCGTATGCATCTTTGCTCCCAATGTAGAGATGGGGTGGGGGATTCGTTTAAGATGACAGATGAGGAATGTCCATTAGAAATATAGTAACTCATTTAAACCTAGAAATAAAAAAATAAGTATTTTTAAACGTCATATAAAAATATAACATTATAAAAATGATATAAAATCTTTAAAAAAATGTGCAATTCTGCTATATTTCAGGGGGTCAATTCAAGATGGCAGATGAGGCAGGAAAAATGTAAATTACAAATTTAGTTTTAAAATGTATAAATTAGATTAAACATCTCATTTAAATCAGGAAAAAAAATAAAATGTGGATTTTAAGGATTTTGAAACATTTAAAGCAGAAACGTTATTTCATAAAGTAAAGAATAAATATTTAAGATTCTGCTTTTTCAGAGAAAATAAATCCGTCCTAGATGGTGGATGAGGCGAGAGAAATGTCAAGTAAATTATATTTAGTTAAATCAAATATTTATTTTAAATCTGAAAATGAAATTATAAGGACTTTAAAACATTTAAAACAAAGAACTATATGTATACTACTTGTATAGTTGAATAAAAATAATTTAATCATATATAAAAATTACCTTTTTCCCAATTTGTTTTTCATGAGGAGCACTATTTGTGTGATTGCTGCCTATGTAAAGCATATGTAGAGTGTTGTCTTAAAAGGCTGCTTCCTTCCTATGCAGACAGTAAATAGCATTTCACTTGGTTTTGGAACTGATCCTACATGTACATAGAAGAATACATATGATCTTGCACATTGAAATGCTTACATGCTGGATTCTGTTTATACATTTAGTAAGTAGTCATTTAGCAGATGATTTTATGCAAAGTGACTTACATGAGTAGTCCGGTAGTCCGGTTACTAGCCCTGAGCTTTAGCCATTATGTGTCACCCCCATCACCACCTCCATAAATACAAACTATGTTAAATGCAAAAAAGAGCATAACAGATACAATGCAGTATAATGTTCTTGTTATGGACTAAATGGATTTTGAGGGGCTTTCAGTAGCTGGTTGTCTGGTTAACTGAAATGTGATTCAGAAGGGAAGGAAATTGATTATATGCATGAATAGCACTTCCTTAAGTAACAGGTCATGAAAAAAATCTGTGTTTGAGGTATGAAATGTGAGTGTATTGCTTTTGTCTTTTGTGTCTTACTCATTTCACGGCACAGGACCGACCGGCAATGCAGCTGTACCAACCTGGTGCTAGAAACCGCAAGCGAGTGGGCTCCGGGAACAAGACGTTTGACTTTCCACCAATCTCTCCTGAACACGGAGGAGAACATTGCTACAAGACGGTCATCGGTACAGGCTCAGAGAAGAGTGCCGACGAATGAAAAAAAAAGACCAAGACAGGAAGAAGTCTACTTTCAAAAGCGAGGGTCATGCCAGTATAGTAAGAACAGTCAAGATCAACCTTGTTTTCTGTCTTTTGAGTTAGTGTGTGAGTATAATTCATTGAAATCCCCACTTAATATTTTATACACAAAGTCAACAGTGTCATAAATCTAAAATTATTGGCTTCTGTACACTTATCAAGGATTCACACCACTTCATTGACAACAATACCTCAGATCAGATTTGTATGCCTTTTGTAGTGCAAGAAATGGATTCTGTTAAACAAAAGAATATAGATAAATATATATATATATATATAGAGATTTTACTGTAAAGAAATCAGTATGTGTTGTGAAATCTGTATTTTAAATATATGTAATGTGGGATGGGGAAAAGAGACATATTTTTTCTTTAGGAATATAAAAATGCTACATTGTATTAATGAAACATTTAAGCATGCAACTCTTAATTTTACACTTTGACACTGCAATGCCTTTGAATGATGCCTCTATTGTCCCTGATGTATAGACATTGTGGTTTTTCAGTATTAACAACTACGTCTCACAACAGGATATAGCAAATGTCAGAGCATTGTTTTACCTGCGGGCCAAAAAGAACAAAATTGTTTGTTAAAATAGTCTTCTGTTAGGTCAAATAACATGTTTTGTGATATTTCTGAACAGTGTGCATGTTTTTGAGAAATTGCAGTCATTCAGTGGTGGGGGCTCCATGGGTTCACATGCCTTACCTTTGATTTGCACTTAAAGATCCCGTCTGTTATTAAAATAGCCTACAGGTTTTTAGAATTATTGTTGAGTCCAACAAAAAAAGTAAACTCTGTAGAATACTTTAAAAATGTGATACTGTATTTGATGGATTGATCATTTGTGTACAATAAAGATATATGATTATATAAAGTATTATTTGAATTACATTATTATTTCTTATGATTTTTTTTACTTTAAATGTTTAAATTTGTAACTTATATTTTGACTTTTAAATTTAACAATGTATGTATAGCTTTTGGTTAAAATAAATTAGTTAAACGAACAAAAAGAAATTAAATTAGATAAAATGACAAAATTCTATTATTCAGTATTTACACCGTAATTACAGTTTCTCTTGTGCAGCTAAATCGCAATTGAAATAATCCTAAAAAAATAACGTTTTCTCAAGGCTAGATTTCTTAAGATTTATGGCTTTTGCTTGCAAAACTGCTCAGCAGTTGAAGTCTGCTCTTTGTGAGTCAAATCTAAACCAGAATCAGTTTGCTCTGAAAAGATAGAAATTAATGTAATTTGCAGTTACTCCTTTAGTTCCCACACTTTCAGACTGAGAAAGCAAGTCATAATGTCTTCCTGTGTCTTTCGCAGCATGACTTTTTACCTCTAATTTTACTTCTTAGTCTGGTTTTTGCGCACCTATCTCCACTGCTTTTCTTGTTTTCAGTGAAGGAGTATTGATTGAAGATGTGATAAACAAATCCTATACTGTCACTAATGGCAGTTCTCTATAGTTAATCAGTAGTAAAAGCAACTAGCAGTTCCCCTTACTCCAAAATAAAATGCTTATTTTAGATTAGTGTGTGTTGTCTAGTAAAATGCATGAATACCCGACATAAAAGTTGAGCTCACAAAGCAAACAGGAAACAAGATCACAGGTATGACGGTGATAAAACCCCCCAAATTAGTTTATGCATTACAGTTTCCCTTTTTGTTTTGCTTTTGTAAAAATCAATGAATAAAAACTTTTTATTTCTATATATAAACATGGGATTTTTCAGGCCTGACCAAAGAAACACTGAGGTTTGTATTAATGCATCTGTAAGTTCACTATTACAAATTTGGCATATCTCAAAAGTAAATTGTTCATTTCACAGTTTGATTGGGTGGGACCCCTCAGAGTACTTGTGCTTGGCGTAAATAAAGGTGTGTGCCTTTAATTTACTGGTTTATGTGGCGTATTGCCTTCACCACATCCTACCACATCAATTTCACCTTGGCAGGTGTTTAACAATCCAATCCAACAAAACATTAAAATACACACATTATTAATGAGAAAGAGAAACGGTGTAAAACCAGTGTGATATAAGAGGAACTTTCTCTGAGGACGAAAGTTTTGTTTGCGAATTTCACTGAACCGATGAATTAATAGATGTTATAACTTTGATGATGAAACGGTATGTAATCTTCTTAGAACTGATATAATGTATGATATTTTGGAAACATGGAATAGGTTGTTACATTTCACATATGTGTACCTCGAAGTTTACTACATTTTGATCGAAAGGCGGTGTACTTCCTCTCATCAAGAAGTTTCCTGCGTCTAACAGTCATGCCAGATTAACTGCCATCAACACACGAGGGAAGTCGCACATGCTTCTTGAGGTACGCACACAACCTGATATTGATTTTTATTTCCTAAATATGTACAGATATACTTTATGAGTCGCTGTGATAGTCCTAGGCACGTCATGTGGTTTTCCTTAAAAGATTACTGGAAATTCAGATTTGAGTGAAAAGGTACAATTGTACATGTGCCCTGCTGTTAGTTAGAACCAGAACAGATGAATTGTTACCTGAACGCTTTGCTGCTCTTGTCGAGGTGGAACTGAACGGATGATCTCATGAAATCTCAGTACAAAATGACTCCAGATTTGGCAAGTATTTTAAATGTTCCAACTGAATCTCCTTTTGATACAAAGGACAACATTGTACAATTTAAAATACAGTAACACTGTAAAACAACAACAACAACAAAAAAACAACTATTTATTCGTATACTATCAATGTCATTTCACAACAGAGAGCTCGTTTTGTTTTCACTACTAGCAGATGAGTCATGATGGTGTAACACCTAGTGAGTGATGAGAAAGTACTATGAGAATGCAAACAGATTTTATTCTGAGCCTGTATTATGTTTTTATTACTGTAAACGGGTAACAATGGGCTTAGTTGTGAGTTACTATGAGGATTTATATTCAAATCTAATTTACAATATGTGTTTATCTGGCAGTGGTTTTATATGATGGATTCAAACTCCTAAAACTCTTAAATTAATATAATTTAGTTGGGTTCTGTACTTCAAACTAAAATGTTTTTGTATGTTACCTTTTACATTCTTTCTGCTTCTTGAATTTGTGTTTGATAGCTGTTTTACTATTTAAATTTTGCTGACAAGTTTAGAAAAGGCGATTTAATAGCAGGTTCCATTGTGACAACTTACGCCATATAGTTTGATAACAGGCCTCTTTATTGGGGAAATATTGTGTTAATGAACTATGGCGATAACTGTGAGAATGTTTAAGCTTTTTGTAGCTTTTTGAAGAGGTGGGTTGTGGTTATGTGGAAACTGACTATATGAAGAAAAAAAACATATTCTGAGAACTATTAAATTGAGCAAGTGTGGCAACGAGCTGTGACTAGGTTGTTATCTTCACTTAGGCATGCTTTCTCTGCAAAAAAACATACCTGCAATGCTAAGTGTGATAATAGATTAGTTGGCTATACATTTTGCGATTTTGGATTAGGCAGATACCAAATTCAAAATAACATACAGTACAGTCAGGTACAGTATACATGAGTTTGTACTGATGTGAGTAGCACTGTTAATGTGTTCTCCATCAGTCGTACAGGAGCGCTTGCACAACACTTGCACTTAAAACACCCATATCAAAATACTTGTGAAGGATGGAATTGATGGACTTCAAGTATAGCGTGTAGCTAATATTTAGCAGAAAAACAAAACAAAAAAACATTCTGTAGGTAATGAAAAATGGTTTAGCTAAAAGGGTAGATGACCCCCCCCCTTAAAAAAAAAAATGTTATTGTATAAATACTATTATGTTGTTCTAAAGCTGTATGATTTTCTTTCTTCTATTGATACACTGAAAGTCAACAATGTCCAATATTGTTTGGACCCCAGCAGTCTTCAAAATATCTTCCTTAGTCCTCTGCAGAGGAACGAAAGACATACTGTACAAGTTTTAAACAACATGCGATGAATAAATGATTAATGAATTGAACTGAATTGAATTGGGGGGTAAACTGTCCATTAACGAATAGATATCACCATATTTTCCCCAGTTGACATACAGTCAAAGGTTTTTACAGAGGAGACTATGGATATCTCTTTTCATCACTCCATAAACCCGTAAATGTCCCACTTTATATTAGGTGGCCTTAAATTCTATATACTTAGATTTAAATTAATCAGTTGATCCAATGCACTTATTGTGTACATGCATGTACATTGTACTTACATAAAAAAATACCTGCAAGTATTTCTGTAATTATATTTATAGTTACACTGTTGACACATCCCTTACACCTTAATCAACACTTAAACCTACCCATACTACCAAAACCTGCTCTAACTTTACCCGTATCCTACCTCAATATCAGCGAAAGTGTATTGCAGTACAATATGAGCAAAATAAGTACATTGTACTTATATTTATTTTAAGTACATAGTAGTTAAGGCCACCTTATATAAAGTGAGACCAAATATTGTCAACAGCCAGAAAACAATCACCTTATTTTTAGGAAAAAATGTTCCTAAAAGCTTTCCATTTGATGGAATTTGAGGGTGCAAAAAAAAAAAAATTGAGAAAATCGCCTTTAAAGTTGTCCAAATAATGTCCTAGCAATGCATATTACTAACCAAAAATTAAGTTTTGATATATTTATTGTAGGAAATTTACAAAATATCTTCATGGAACATGATCTTTACTTAATATCCTAATGATTTTTGATGTAAAAGTAAAATTTATAAATTTTGATTGTTGGCTATTGCTACAAATATACCCATGCTACTTTTGACTACTTATGACTAGTTTTGTGGTCCAGGTCCATATATATGAACAAAATAAAAACCTTCATAATATGGAAATGTAAAAACCTGTAAAACTGTAAAAAAACCTTAATTTCCAAAAGTTTTTTGTAAGTGATACTGAAGTGGAGATTTTTGATTGACTGAAAAAACTAATTTTCAGAAAACTGCTTTTATTGTAATTGAAATCTACAGACTGAAATTCATAAAGTACAATAAAAGCAACACTTAAAAGTGAATTTTGTGTTTTCTTACCACTAGTTTGAAACAACACTTTATGAAAAGCCAAATAGCCCAAAAACTCAAAATAGTGTTTTTGACTGTACACTCAAAAAAAAAAAAGAAAAAATGAATTCATTACACTTACTTAATTTAACTGAAGAAAGTTTTTAATTAGGTTTAGACGGCTTCGATCAAAGCAAACATCAACTTAACTTTATCAAATTTGACTATATATATATATATATATATATCAGCATTGACACCAGTAGCTGATACTGACAGCCTAAGCACTTTTCTGCATAATGAGAAGAACCACAAATATAAATAATAATTCATGTAGTTTTAACGCAAATAATTAAAGTAAACTTCAAATTTAAATATATTAAGTAGAGTGAACACAAGAAAATTGTTATAAAATGTTCAAAAATCTCATTACTTTAGCTCATTTTAATTATTAAACTGAACAAGACGTTGGATGTAGCGTTTGCATGTAGCGTTTCAGTGCAAGTCTGCTTTAAGTCGCACAAAATTCAAAGAATTATAAAGCAGAAAATAAATGACTCAAGAGCGTAGGGTTGACTTTTAGACAGAGTTGGGGACACATTTTAGCTGCTAGCTGTAAGTATTCAGTTTGAGTATGCAGAAAGGTGGCGTAACCATAAGTTGGCATCATGACCTCAAAAAAGGCGCATCAAGTCTATGAATATCTTTTAAAGAAACAAGGACACTGTTTCAGAAAACATTATTTCACGTAAAGCATTTGAAACTACAGCCCAGCCCTACAATTGCAATCTGTGCAAGAGATCTGTAATGACTATAAAATGTCATGCTGGCACACGCTGTGGCATTAAAATAATTTTTCACTTCCTTTGAAAAAACACAAAAAAAGTCCCTTGCTCGAGACTCTGTCCGTGTGAATCATTTCAGTCAACATTTATGAAACAGCTCTGAGACTTACAACTTATGGCAGTGATTTGTTGGTTATATGTGCCATCTGCATTGTGTGTACCTGCTGAAGTAGCATGTTTGGAAAGCCTATAACCTGGCCTCACACTTCCTGTTCACAGAAGTGCACCCCAATCTATGTGATGGTGTGAAGTAGCATCACTTTTACACTGTTATCTTTCCTGTGCGACTAAAAGGAGAAGACTTTTCAGCAACACCTTACAATGTTACAGGCATCTTAAAAGTAGATACTAAAATCAAATAAACTATTAATTTATTTATTTTATTTAGATCAATTGTAAATTATAATAAATAATGTTATATTAAAATATTTATTATAAATTATATATAAATGCTAAAATGTTCCATTGTACATTCACTCTCAGAAAAAAAAAAAAAAAGGTACAAAAGTTGTCACTAGTGGTGCCCTTTCAAAACATATTAATTTGTACCATTTAAGTACTACTATACACATTTTAGGTAATAATATACACCTTTAATGTACTAATATGCACCCTTTAGGAATAAATAAGGTACAAAATGTTCCTTTTGGAAGTGTAAAAACTATCAATTATGTATTATAATGTATGCATTTTTTGAATATGATACATTTTCTTTTTTAAAAGTATCTTAAATGAAGCACTTAAAGTTCAACTACAGTGTAAAAATATGATTTTGTCAAAGTTGTAAATAAAATAGATTTTTGGAGTACTATATCAGTATTTCTACTTCAAATTTTCACATTTAATTCAATGTTTTACTTGCTGTTTCTTTGTAATTATTTGTGAAATTGATTCGACAACCACATTTTTGTACAACAAATAAAACTAACCAGCTATGCAGATGTGTATCGCATATTTGAGGTTCAAGTGGTAAAATCACAGTTTAATCAGTTGTAATTGCTGTCTCTTCAAACAGGTGGGAAAACAACCATGAATGACTCACAAAAAGACGACGTCAAAATGGACAATGACACCTTGGCCGTGTTTGACAACAAATTGGCCAGTGAAATTGTGTCAGCCATCTATGTCATTGTGACCCTTGCCAACCTGAGCGGTAACGGCATCTCTCTGTTTCTGTTACTGATGCGCACCTCTCCGAAAACCCCCTCCATCATCTTCATGATCAACCTCACCATCACTGACCTGATAGTGGGCACTGTGCTCCCCTTTCAGATTGCCTACCAAATGCAGGGCTACAATTGGACTTTGGGTGCAGGCATGTGCAATGTACTAACGGTGGTTTTCTTCGTTAACATGTACTGCTCCATTTTATTCATGACTGCTATTAGCGCCGACCGCTACCTGGGGATTGTGAAACCGATGCGCTTCAGAGAAATGAGGAGGAGGAAAACATATGCAATTTTTGCCTGTGTATTCATATGGCTGCTAGTCCTTGTAATTCTGAACCCACTAGAAAGCACACAACTGACATATGAAGTAAAAGAGCGCAATATCACCACATGTTTTGACGTGTTGAGGAAGGACATGCTCCCGAGCATTGCTCACTGGGCGGGCTTCCTTTTTGGCATGTTCATCATCCTCTTCCTCTGTCCGTTCATCATAACAGTGTACTGCTACATTAGCATCATCTGCGTCCTGGTCAAAAAGACCAATAGTCAACAGAAAGGCCGTGCTGTGCGGTTGGCGTGCATCGTTCTGTTCGTGTTCATTTTTTGTTTTGCTCCCAATAACATATTACTCTTGGCCCACTCAATCGCAAGGCTGTTCTACAACAAGTCTCTCTATATCTACTATAAGCTCTCCCTGTCTCTTAGCTGCATTAATAGTTGCATAGATCCATTTATTTACTATTTTGCATCGAAAGAGTTTCGTCGGAAGCTGAGGCAAATGCTGAGGTTGCAGACTCTCAGTACTGGAGAGACGCAAATGATTGAGGGTCATAGAGAAAGCTTTTTCTCTGGACGTACAACGTGCGATGCAAATGAAGACTGTGACAATTTTTAACATTTCTTTTGTTGTTTTTAACATGACTTTCAGTTTCTGCTATTTTTATTTTAGAGGAGGGGGAAATGTCATAATCAGGAAAATGTCATGATTCAGATTTGCAGCGGCCACATGAGCGCTGTTAAATGAGTCAGAGCGCAAGCACTAACCGCTAGGTCACAGCTCTGGCACAATTCCTAGTGTTTATAATAATGTATTTGTAAATGCAAGCTCTTAGACAGGACGACTTCCTATATTTAGTTTTCTTGTTGTTGTCTTGTAGCATTTAGCTTTTGTTCTGTTTTGATTTCCTGGCTGAGCAGCTGAGGAAAAGCATGCTGCTCACATGCATTCAGACCGCGTGATGTTGTGTAGCCTACTTTTTTTCTTTTTTTTTTTGGTATCAGTCAACCAAGTTCCTACTCACTGAAAGCTTGACATATTTGTTTTGTACATTGATATGTGGTTAGAGTCAGCATCGACTTAACGTGACAGCTATTTTAGATGTATTGATAACCTGTAAATTATTTTTATACTGTAAAATATGCTGTTATTGTTTAGTTAGAACTCGTTTTCTTTTCTATGAACCAAACTGTTTTAATATTTATTTTACTTAGGCTGTTTATAATGTTCCTGTATTATTACATTCTAATTCATTGTTACGTTTGTTATTTGTTTTTATTCTGCTGTAAGTATACAAAGTCATATAGGGGCATTTGTTTTGTCATGTTAAATTTAATAAATACATCTGAACAAACTGATTTTGTAATTATTGTCATTCTAAGATTAAATATTACATATAGCTTATTCAACAAAATAATTTATTTATTTATTTGTTAGGCTAATTGTTCTGAGAACATAAACCTAAGGCATGTCACACCGAGGTCAAGATTTTTTTTTGCATTTCCTTTGAAACTGAGAACTATGACACGTCAAGCGAAGTACACTGCAAAGTACATGTACTGAACAAATGGAATTTTAGAAATAATAAAATAGCTTCCAGGAAATGGATGTTAGTGGTCTCAGACCAATATGAAATATAAGTTAAGTATTGTCAAGTATGGTGACCCATACTCGAAATTAGTGCTCTGCATTTAACCCATCCAAGTGCACACACAGCAGCGAGTAGTAAACAAATGCACACACACACACACACACACACACACACACAGAGTGAACACACACCCGGAGCAGTGGGCGCCCAGGGGTTCAGTGCCTTGCTCAAGGGCACCTTAGTCATGGTATTGAAGGTGAAGAGAGTGCTGTTCATTCACAATCCCCACCTTCAATTCCTGCCGGTGCGAGAATTGAACCGGTAACCTTCCCGACTCCCTAACCATTAGGCCACGACTACCCGTATACAACTGAATGCTGAAGAAATGGCCAGTGCAATGCACAAAAAGGAAATAAAGCAGTTTGCAAATGCCACTTCAAAGTGCACTACGACAGGTGATGTTATGGTTCAAGTGAGTAAGAGAGAAAAAAAGAGAGCCTTTTCTATAATAGATGCATTTACCGTTTTCTAATGGAGTGATTTGCAGAGTGGGGTATACACACATATAGTATATAAATACAAGTGCTGTATGTTGGTAAATGTATAAAACCATATAAATTATCTGGATTATGATTACTCAAAATGTAAAAATAAAGCGTTTTTTTTCTCAAATTGATATCTGTGCGCTAAAATGACATGAGTTGCTCACCTAGTGATAGTAAGCCTCCAAATGAAAGACAAACTTAAAAACAAAAGATATAAAACATTTCTTAGAATAGTTTTTAAGGTTTCTTATAAACCTTCTCATTACTGGTCTATAGATATTTTGATTCAGTGGGTATTCCCCAATGACTCAACATAATCATTGATATGACCATACATCCTCTTTTCTCTTGCTGGGATTTTCTAAATCACCTATTTAGGTTTTGTTTTCTTGTTGTTTCTTGCATTGCACATCATAGTGTACAAGAAGATGGTATCTACAGGCAATGTAAATACATGTACATATAATGTATGAGGACTGTAGAGAGGCCATCAGTAGGAAAACAAAGCCAAACCCCCAATTTTGAAATCTCGGTCAGGAAATAGTCACGCTATTACTGTAATATTTGTATGGCCCTATACACATTCTTCTAATTTCAGTTTGTAGAAGGCATCCATATAACATTACATCAGTACGTTAGGCATTACATTAGGAAATTTAGAAATCCCAGCCAGGGAAAAGAGGAATATTAAAAGAGTTGGTGCAATTTAAGTGGTAAGATATGATTACCAATTTTAGTGGTAATCATATCAATGAATAGGCTGTGTTGAGTCATTGGGGAATATCCATTTGTATTTTAAATAAAAATACGAACAAAGTTTTTCTTTTTAAGATATACATAAACCAATATAAGGTTTATAAGAAACTGACTATTCTAAGAAATGTTTTATTTCTTTTAATTTTAAATTTGTCTTGCATTTGGAGGCGTACTATCACTCTTTAGGTGATCAACTCATTTCATCTTAGCCCACGACTATCGATTAAAAAAAAACAAACAAAAAAAACACTTTAGGCTATTTATTTTTGAGTAATCTTAGTCCATCCTTTACTTGGTTTTATACTATCACCAACATACCTGTATTTTATATTGTGAAACATAGCCTACCTGAAATGTGTTTTTGCTTTAAAATGTATTTAATATAAAATAAGCAATTTTTTTAGATTAAACGGCGACAACCATTGACTCATTGTACCCCACTCTCCTCTACGTATTATAAACAGACAGAAATTTTGCAATGCTACCATGCCAATTAATCTGAATTTACTCCAGTGTCTCATAGTTACTTGGTGCAAATTATTCATAAAATGAAGCCCACCTTTTGTTCATTGGATGTTGTCCCCCCTTGTCTCTTAATAGAGACACTTGACGCTATTTCTCCTAGTTTACTGTCAATAATTAATAACAGTTTAATCAGTGGAAAAGTCCCATCTTATTTTAAGCATGCCATTGTGCAGCCGCTACTCAAAAAAACAAATCTCGATCCAACAGTTTTTAAGAATTACCGTCCCATCTCTAAATTACCGTTTTTATCAAAAGTTTTGGAGAAGGTTGTGTTTAATCAACTTTCCTCTTTCCTACAGGAAAATGGTAATTTTGATAAATATCAGTCTGGTTTTAGACCTCAACACAGTACAGAATCTGCATTGCTAAAAGTATTAAATGACTTGTTGTTGATCGTCGATTCTGGCAATTGTGCGGTTTTAATTTTGCTGGATCTTAGCGCAGCATTCGACACTCTCGATCATGGCATTCTTTTAAATCGCTTACAGCAAATCGGGATTCAAGGTTGTGTTTTAAGTTGGTTTGTATCCTATTTAAAGGATCGAACCTTCTCGGTAGAGACTGGCAAATATTCTTCATCTTGTGCACCGGTTTTGTATGGGGTTCCACAGGGCTCAATTTTGGGTCCTGTTCTATTTTCTTTGTACATGCTCCCTCTGTATGCTATATTTAGGAAGCACAATGTCTCATACCAATGTTACGCAGATGATATTTAGTGTTATGTTCCCTTGCACCCAAAGGATGTCTCCAGTCTACAGTGTTTATTTGATTGTCTGAGAGATGTTAAACAATGGATGTCTGCCAACTTCCTCCAGTTAAATGAGTCTAAGACTGAGGTCCTACTCTTTGGCTCCCCTGCTTCTACAGAGGTTGTGGCCAGTATAATGGGGCCTCTATCTGGTAATCTTCATTCACATGTCAGAAATTTAGGCGTTACTTTTGACTCTGCTTTGACTTTTGATAAACAGATCAATACTGTGGTTAGAAGTTGTTTTTATCAGCTAAAGAATATTGCAAAGATGAAGTCATTCTTAACATTAAGAGACATGGAGTCTGTAATACATGCTTTCATCTCATCCAGATTAGATTATTGTAATGGATTGTACTTGGGTATTTCACAGTCCCTACTGTCACGTCTTCAACTTGTTCAAAATGCTGCTGCTAGATTGTTAACTGGAACAAGAAAGAGGGAACATATTTCACCAGTGCTGATCTCTCTTCACTGGCTCCCAGTTAAATATCGTATCCATTTTAAAACATTGCTGTTTGTATACAAAGGTTTGCATGGACTGGCTCTGTCATATATCTCCGATCTCCTGTTTTACTGTAATGCTTCCAGGGAACTTCGATCAACCAGTACTCTTCAGTTCACTGTTCCAAGGACACGTCTGAAATTGAAAGGTGACCGTGCCTTTTCAGTGGCTGCCCCACAGCTTTGGAACAATTTGCCATTTTATATAAGATCTGCTCCAACATACGCTGATTTTAAGTCTCTTCTTAAAACGTACTTATTTACTGATGCATATGGTCTCAAGTAAGCTCAGTGGTGTAACTGTAGTGTTTTGTCTGTTGCTGTGTTTTGTTTATTTTTGTATTGTTGTATATGTTTTAATTTTGTACAGCACTTTGGCCAACAGCTGTTGTTTTTAAATGTGCTTTATAAATAAATATGACTGACTGACTGACTGACTGACTGCCAATACAGTTTCTTGAACTTAGTTCTGAGTATAAATTCAAACTGAAATAGCCAGATCCCTAATGTAACTATGTAACATTTTATATAATATTTGTGCCTTTTGTCATGAGTCATGACGATACTACAGTCATTTCACACTCCATTTACTTTGTTTCCCTCTTTTTTTATTAATGCAAGGAAAGAATACAGAGTTGACATTTAAAAGATGTTTGTAAATAATACACAAAGTATCAACGATATACATTATGTCAACTTGAAACAAAGATTACAAGAGAAAAAGACAAAAACATAAGTACTTAAGGGTTAGACATTTAACTATCAATTATAGTATACAAATTAAAGTAATTGCAAAATTAAATAGTTCTACTTGCTTTCATTTTCTGACAATGAAATGGTGTTTAGATCATTTTAAATTCTTTCAAAAAAGAAGAAAATTTGTTGGTTTGTTCTTGGTAAATTTACATTTGTGGATATAAAATTTTACAAAGAAAATAAATTACATTTATAACAAAACAAGCATTGCTTTTAGTAGAGTCAGATTCATAATGTCCTAAAATAATTCCTTTGAAAAAGTAATAGATACGTCTTACTGGATATTATTAATAAATGAACAAATATTTTTCCAAAGTTGTTCAGTATAATGACAAGTCCAGAATAGCCTAAATGAAACTACACTCCATTTACACGTAGTAAAGCAGTAGTATCGTGACGTTGTTATATCAGGACAGGTGACTGCGCATGTGCGAGTAGACTAGACTCCGCCTCTTCAGGATCTCTGCCTGTCAGTGCACTACGTATCGGGAAGCGCAAAGGGTAGAGTGGAGCAAGCCTTTCCAGGTAAATTCTTAAAAAGAATAAAGATAAATTAATATTTACCTACTTTATATATGTGTAATTTGCTACTCCTGAATGTATTAAAGTCAAAACATGAATAAATGAATATCGCATGAATACACTGCTGTATAACTACACTAAATACACTTCTGATTCAACCACACTGTGCATGCATTCTTATTCTTAGAAATGAGTAGACTGATCTTTTCTCTTTCAAAAAACAACGATAAGAAAATTATGATCTGGACAAATTGTGGTCAAACTCCCCTTTAACCATTATCGAGGTTGCTGTCCCTGAGAACTTTCCTTATAAGCCATGTGCTTCAAATCAACGTCCAGGTATTATACTTGTTGATTTACACATGCATATATTTTTCTCTTGATTCCCAGGACAGACCTCTGGAAGTGACAGATAGGAGAGGTGTAATATGTTGTTAAATCCAGTAATATCCAAGCTGAGTGGAAAGCTTGTTGTTCTGGCAAGCGCATCTCCACGACGTCTGGAGATTTTATCTAATGCTGTAGGTTTTTTGGTTATTTTTATTAGGTTTTTACATGGACAGTGAACTTTGAATGATCAGTGCTTTCTCTTTCCTTCTTCTGCATTGATGTGGCAGGGTTTACGGTTCGAGGTGGTTCCCTCTTGGTTTAAAGAAACATTGGACAAATCCTTGTTTAAGAACCCATATGACTATGCAGTGGAGACAGCCAAACAGAAGGCTTTGGAAGTGGCTCACCGAATGCCATTTGTAAGTTGTATATTTCTGTATGTGAGAAAGCAAATTTTAGCTTTTGACCATTTACAATGTCCCCTTTATTCTGTATAACTGTATATGTGCCGGATTCAGAAACACTTGAAAAGTCCAGATATTGTAATTGGAGCAGACACTGTTGTGGTAAGTAGCTGTATAATATAATAGATTTTGCATATGATATTCTGTCCTGAAAACTGCCTTGTTAAATTTGTCTTCTCTTTTCATCCTCAGACAGTTGATGGTTTGATCTTGGAGAAGCCTACAGATAAACAAGATGCTTACCGTATGCTTTCTAGGTGCATTTTCATTTTTTTTTATTGTTGTCTTAAGTGATGTGTTTATTGCACGGATGCAGAAACTGAAATATACTGAAATGATTGTATTTCAGGTTGAGTGGTAAGGAACATAGCGTCTTCACGGGTGTAGCTATTGTGCTCTGCCATGACAAGAATGGTATGTGAAAGTTTATTGTATTTATTTTTACAATTAAAGTCTTGTATTAGTAAAACAGACTGATCATTTAAAAGATGAATCATTGTTCTTTGCAGGTTCAGATACAGACTACAAAGTGGTTGATTTTTATGAAGAGACAAAAGTTAAATTTGCAGAATTATCTGAGGAGATGCTCTGGGAATACATCAACAGTGGAGAGCCCATGTGAGTTTATGTATATTGATTTTCATATGCTAAATGCATTGAAGGCTGTGATCACGTTTGCTGAGCATGTTCAGTAAATTTGCACTTGTTGAACCTGTGGAATTTGGACCTTTATAGAGTTAGTCATTTTTGTGTTTGCTTTGACGTGTTGAAAATTACAAGGGAAATTCAACAGAGTACATTTTTGAGTAAGGGAGTCCACTTTGAGTAAACAAATCCATTTTCCAATCCTCTGGCATTTCGTCTGCCGTGCAAATTCTTGAAAATGGTGAGACTGACAGATTTATCTGTGCTTGACAGGGACAAGGCTGGTGGTTACGGGATCCAGGCTTTGGGTGGCATGTTGGTGGAGTATGTGAAAGGAGATTTTCTTAATGTGGTAGGCTTCCCTCTTAACCACTTCTGCAAGCAGCTGGGATTGATTTTTAACAGCCCACCTGAAAGTCCAGCCCACGAGGTCAAACGGGAATCAGATGAGGCTTGGACTTGTGCCACAAACGGGGAGGCTGAATTAGTGGTAAATGTTAAAGATGGCAGTCGGATATCCATGCAAGAACAGAATGTGACTGGGTCGGAGTGCAGCAGACAGGACGTCCCCCACAGTATCATCAGTTTACTGGATGGGTTCAAAGCTTCAAAGGTAGTCATGATTCTTTAAATTTTAAAGAGTAGTTAACTTATTCTACTTACACCAGATTGCAGTTTTGGTAAAAATTCTCATCAAAATTCTTCTTCAAAATTAAAAGCATAGGTTTAGACCAACACATGAGCAAGTCAATAATGACAGAATTTCCACTTTTGTGTGAACTTCAACTTTAATATTTTAACTTCATTTAGCTATTATGCTCTCAGTGCATTCATTTACACATTAAACCATTAAAATACAAATGGTTTGCATGATTTAGCAATGGGGAGATGTGTGGTAACTGTTCTGCAATGCATTTGTTTATCAGACTCTATTCACAGCATCCAAACTGAAGGTGTTTGATGTATTGAACAGCTCTAACAGTTTAACATTGGAAGAGATAGCCGGCCAAATCAACGCCTCTGTTTTAGGCACTGAGAGGCTTTTGGAAGCTGCTGTCTCTTTAGGGCTTCTAGAAAGGGTCAAACAGCAAAATACCAGTGGTAAGATTTACATAATGCTGTTTAACTCACACAAATGGTGTTACTGTCGTAGAAATCGCATGTGGTTTCCCAAAATGCAAGTTCTGAAACCTCCAAGCTCATTGTTCATTTACAACTTACAAGCACTTTCTCTGTTCATTAAAGCAAGGCACTCGCATACATGCATTTCCTCCTACTGATTGTTTATTACATGTTCTCTTCATTGTCATGTCCGGAGGTGGACTGTGAATGTAAGTAACATTGTTTATTGTCTGTTGCAGTTTATAGAAATACAGAACAGGCCAGTCGCTTCCTGGTATCAGACAGCCCAGAGTCATTTCATGGGTACATTCTCCACTGCAATGATATGGTGTGGCCTCTCTTCAGTCATTTAGAGAACGCTGTCAGGGAGGGCACCAGCCAACATGAGCGAGCATTTGGGAAGAATGAGGATGTGTTTCAGGTAAACGCAAGTTAAACGCATCTGCCTATATCACCTATGGATCATGCATTTTCAAAAGCTGTTGACATTTTAGTATTAAGTAGAACTGCTTTGTTGTTTTCTAGGATGCCTACTACAGTAAAGATGAAGTAAAGATACGATTCATGGATGCAATGCACAGCATTGCAAAGGTGACTGGAAAAGATGTGGCAACAGCGTTTGATCTTTCTCCCTATAAAACAGCTTGTGACATTGGAGGTATATGATTTTTACCTCAAAAATAGAGACAGATGGTAAAATAAAGGATATCAATTGGTTCATTTTTAGGTAATTAAATTCATGATCTACTAATTATTAAAATGCAGTCTATAACTTTTTTTTTTTCTTTTTTTTTAATGGACAGCCCTAATATATCAGGTCAATTCAAAGTCAAAGTATCTCTAGACTACACTTCAAAAGTTTGGGGTTGGTAAGATTTTTTTGATGTTTTTTGAAAGAAGTCTTTTATGCTCACCAAAGCTGCATTTATAGTATTAGCTCAAAAATACAGTAAAACCAGTAATAATGTTGTAAAATATTATTATAATTAAAAATAACCATATTGTCTTTACTGTCACTTTGGATAATTTTAATGCATCCTTTCTGAATTCAAATATATTCATTTCTTTTTCTTTTTTTAAATAATCTTACTGACCCCAACATTTTTAATGTTAGTGTATATTTATTTAATGTCAGAATCAGGTTTAATTGAGCTTGCAGGACTATCTGTTTGTTCAAACAATGAAAGAAGGCTGGAGTTTTTGGAAACACTATTATCTTTACAATTCCGTTTAGTTACTCTAGTGTCACAGAAATGAAACCCTTCACCTTTAAGTACCTTTAAAGTTGTTATGGAAAATTAATTCTAGCTCTAAATTTAGGTCAAAGCAGGTAAAGAGAATAAACAGGATACAATAAATACAGATGTCCTTGGCATAAAAAACCCTTGAGAGAAGTGGTAATTAGAAGCATTTATAATTTGCAACTAAAATAACAACCTTGCAACTCCTTTTCAGATAAGCAGCTTTTCAGAACAAGCTCTTTCAGAATAAAAAATGCATGCACTATGCTCTAGTGAAATCTCAAATTATGCAAGACAGCAGCGGGACGGTGGTTTCTGCAAATCTTATCTGTGCGTTCTGCGCGGTCACTCGCTCACGTCTAAATGGGAATTGAGACACGCAATGTTTTGATCTGTTTTTTTTTTTTTTTTTAATGTCACAGTTTTTTCATGAGTGAGGAATGTTGAATAATCCGGAACGTTAGAAAAAAAAACCTGAGATAATATTGAGAGATGTTATTTTACATGAAATAAATATACACTACCATTAAAAATGTTGGGGTCAGTAATATTATTTAAAAAAGAAAAAGAAATTAATATATTTGAATTAAGAAAGGATGCATTAAAATGATCCAAAGTGACCGTAAAGACAATATGGTTATTTTTAATTATAATATTTTACAACCGTATTACTGTTTTTACTGTATTTTTGAGCAAATACTGTAAATGCAGCTTTGGTGAGCATAAAAGACTTCTTTCGAAAAACATCAAAAAATCTTACCAACCCCAAACTTTTGAAGTGTAGTCTAGAGATACAAAATATATATGTTTCTATGGTATGAGCATGTTAGAAAAGCATTCTATTCTCACACAGGTTGCACTGGTGCCATGGCATACGAGTTTACAAAAGCCCATCCTGGACTGTCAGTTATTGTATTTGACTTGCCACAAGTCATTGAGATGAGACGCCACTTTCAGCCTAAAGAAACTGATGACGGAGTGTCATTTGTTGCCGGTCAGTGAAGACTTTATATGAGCATTTTTATGATAAAGAATTTTACAGTGTACATCCTGAGTAATGTGCAAAAGGCCTTAAATCTAAATTCTTGGATTGATTCTTTTTTTATTTGCATGATAGGAGATTTCTTTAAAGATGACCTGCCTAAAGCAGACCTGTATATTCTTGCACGAATCCTCCATGATTGGTCTGATGAGAAACTGCATGTATTATTGAGTAAACTATCCAAAATGTGCACACCAGGTAAGTGCTTCAAAAAGTGACATTATTAAATTCTTAATGTGTAAGTCTGATTCTGAAGTATCAAACTTTCTGATGCCATGGACTCTCTAAGTCAAATATGATGATCCCTTTGCAAATGGCCCCTTAGCGCCCTCTGGGGGTATCTTCAGCCCAGTTTGTGAACTCCTAACCTAATTGATTCCTAAAGTATCAACTCTATCTTAACATCACCGGTTCCTTTAAAGTATTTTGAACTGTGAACATCTGAAGGTCTTTTTAAATCAAGGTCAAGGGTTTAAATGTTTGTTTTATGAATGTATTGCTACCAAACAGGTTGTGGGCTTCTGGTGTCTGAGATCTTCCTGGATGAGGAAAGGAAAAGGCCGAGCCGAGCCCTGTTGCAAGCCCTCAGTATGACAGAAGGAAAGCAGAGGAGCACCACTGAATACAGTGACTTACTGGAGAAACATGGCTTCACTCCCAAACACATCAAACACACGGACAACCTGCTGGACGCCATGCTATTTGTGAAAGAAGACCCAAATGACAAAAGAACATTACTAGGCTGTTCTTCAGCATCCATTGAGACCGCAGAACTTGACTGATATAACGACTACAACATTTTGGAAACACTACAGTTGACTTATTCTAGTTCAACGTTTTAACTGTGTTCAAAATATTGTGAATGTTTCTGACTTAAAAGCTCAAAATAAGTATTTGTACATGATTGTTATTAGAAACAGTTTTTAACTGTCAATGTTGAATTAAATATGGTTTTGAATCAAAAGACAGCGTTCTTGTCTTTAGCTAGTTTTTTATAGGGAGGAATGGGGTTTGTAGTCATATAGAAAGTGGATTCAAGAGCTATATCTCATAACTAAACTCCAATTATACAGACACATAATTAGGACTATTACTTCAGCACTGGTTTTGTATTTTGGTTTGTAGTTCAAATCTCTTTTAGATCGGAATAATATGATACATGTTTAAATTAGAATATTAACGGATATTATACAATGGACAATTCATTATAACGTTATTAATTAGTTAATAGATACAGCATGTCATGAAAATGTAAGTTCTGTGGCTATGATGTACGCACTACGCAGCGTCCATTTACTCAAACCTGGAGCAAATATCGCGAGAAACCCCGAGAGTTAGCGCAGTGTGTCCTTCGCAGCATCTCCATCACTCTCCGCTCTACCTTCTGCTTCTGCCAGCACGTTCAGTATATCGTGTTTATAATACACTAAGCTTAAGTATTATTATCATGGCTGATGCTGCAATTTCCTTTGCTAAAGACTTCTTGGCCGGTGGGGTCGCAGCGGCTATTTCCAAAACTGCAGTCGCGCCGATAGAGAGAGTCAAACTGCTGCTGCAGGTGAGAATCATCATCTCGAATTCTCTTAACGCACTCTGCCGTGATGCATGCTAATCCATAAACCCTTTTCTTTCGTATTTAAGAATAACATTCATTATTTTGTGGCTATAAATATGCGACCTGGCTTTGTCCTTCAGAGGCCATGTTTGTGTTGTCTGTCTGCAACATCCGCATCCTTGGAGGATCTCAACATTCAAATGGTCATTTTAATACCTAGTTTCTATTCTGGCATTCTTTCATGTGGATCTTAATTTAAAGATTTCAGTAACCAAAATGCACCGTATTTTAAGGCCAAACCGTGAATTTCCAGCTGCTGGTTGGGTGGCATATTTTGCCCCCTGCAGTCTGGTCTCATGTTGCAGGCCTAGACTTTATGCATTATGGTTGATTTTGCCAAGAAGGGCATCTGAAATCAGAAGTAAATGATGTCAGAACTAAATGCTACCATGCAAATGTTTGGAATCTTCAAGAATTTTTAAAAATGTTTTTGAAAGAAGTCTCTTAAGTCACCAGTGCTGCATTTATTGGATTTAAAATACAGTAAAAACAGTAATATTGTGAAATATTATTAGAATTCAAAGTAACTGTTTTCTATTTTAATATATTTCATTTATTCTTGTGATAGCAAAGCTGAATTTACTGCAGTCATTACCAGTCTTCAGTGTCACGTGATCCTTCAGAAATCAAAACAAAACTCTTCTGTTTCAAATAAATGCTTTTCTTTCAAACTTCCTATTCATCATAGAATATTAGGAAAATGTATTATGGTTTCCATAAAAATATTAAGCAGCGCAGCTGTTTTCAGCATTGATAATAATAATAAATGTTTCTTGAGTAGCAAATCAGCATATTAGAATGATTTCTGAAGGATCATGTGACACTGAAAACAGAAGTAATGGCTGCTGAAAATACAGATTTAGCATCATCACAGAAATAAATAGCATTTTTATATAAACTGCTAAAAAAAGGTTCTTTTAAATAGTATTTCACAGTTTTCAGTATTTAAAATATTGCTCAAGGACAATCGAACCACAAAAAAATCATGTATCTCACAATATTTTGTGTTTCACTTTATAGGTACAACATGCCAGCAAGCAGATCAGTGTAGACAAACAGTACAAAGGTATTGTCGACTGTATTGTGAGGATTCCTAAGGAGCAAGGCTTTGTTTCCTTTTGGCGCGGCAACCTAGCCAACGTCATTCGCTATTTCCCCACACAAGCCCTCAACTTTGCCTTCAAGGACAAGTACAAACAAATATTCTTGGGTGGCGTTGATAAGCACACGCAGTTCTGGCGATACTTCGCCGGCAACCTGGCCTCCGGGGGAGCCGCAGGAGCCACTTCCCTCTGTTTCGTCTACCCCCTGGATTTCGCTCGTACCCGCTTGGCTGCAGATGTTGGCAAAGCTGGCAGCGGCAGAGAGTTCAATGGGCTGGCTGACTGCCTGGTCAAAATCTTTAGGTCAGACGGGTTGCGGGGTCTGTACCAGGGCTTCAACGTCTCTGTCCAGGGCATCATTATTTACAGGGCCGCCTACTTCGGAGTCTATGACACTGCTAAAGGTAACAGGTTTGTGTTTCAGATGATGTGATTTTCAGGGTTGTGTGCTATTCAGGATTGATTTGAGACTGCCTTTCAAATTCCAGTGTGCTTCCAGAATTTGAAATAATTTGAATAGAGGTGGAAAACAGAATGCAGAATTGAATTTGATGTTTTGAAGTAGAATTTCAAAATCTGAATAAAATAATAGTAGTTTTTAGTAGAAAAGCAAATACATACTTTGAATCTTAGCCTGACGAAGCCATGCTTGAAACAGTGTTGTTTTAGTGTTACAGTATTTATTCATATTTTAAATTTGTATTTCTTTCATAATAAATTGAAATAAAAAAAATGAATAAAAGTAAGATACAAACATTAAATCTTGGCTCGACAGCCTTGTTTGAAAATGTTAAATAGGTATTATATTATATTATAATTTGTTGATATTTTAAATGAGCTTTTTATGAATTTAAACTGTAAACAATTCTCAATAAAAAATCACATTGATTTTGAATCTTTGGCTTGACAAAGCCTTGTTTGAAACTGTTATTTTACTATTGTTTATAGACTATTATAGTATTTATTAATATTTTAAATTAGATTTTATTTTTATATTTTCAGTTTCAATTTTCATTTTAGTTTGTTTTAATAATTTTACTGTGTGCTTTTCTTGTTTTCATTGGCTCTGTCTTTATATTTCTATTTAGCTTTAATTTCTTTTTATTTGCATTTTAGTAATTTTAGAACTTTAACTTCATCCAAACTATTTGTAATAGTTTAAGTTAACAATAACAACACTTGTATTAAAATTTGGAGGAAAAAGTTTAAAAATTTAAGTTTTAAAATGTATAGGTCTTATGGATGCTTGAAATATCACCTTTAAAAAATTTATTTAGCTTATGTCATATTTTTGGGGACCAGGCTGAAAGATTCAGACTTCATTTCCCAGAATGCATTACCCGTGTTTTCGTTGAATTGCAACTTAATGTTCAGAATTTTTCTGTCATTCTAATTGAACTTGTGATATCGCCAATTCACGTTAAATTCATACAGCCAGTTCTTCAATTGTTCAAATATATAAAAAAACATGCATGCATTATTGTGTGTGGTGCTGTGCAGGCATGCTTCCCGACCCTAAGAACACCCACATTGTGGTCAGCTGGATGATTGCACAAACTGTGACAGCAGCGGCTGGCGTGGTGTCCTATCCATTTGACACTGTGCGGCGTCGCATGATGATGCAGTCCGGGCGCAAAGGAGGTATACAACAGACATACTCACTGTTCATATGCACTGCTCTCCATCAAGTGTGCATTTACTTCAACTCAGGCCTTTGTCTTTTGTTTTCCCAGCGGATATTATGTACACTGGAACCCTTGACTGCTGGAGAAAGATCGCTCGTGATGAGGGTGGAAAAGCTTTCTTCAAAGGGGCTCTGTCTAATGTTTTCAGAGGAATGGGGGGCGCTTTTGTGCTCGTGCTTTATGATGAATTCAAGAAGCTTGTTTAAAAAATATGCCCTAAAATATGGTAGAATAGCTTTTACCACACAGCTTTGTCAAGCTTTAACCAAACCCTCTCCACTCCGCACAGATGTGGTCTTGGTTTAATTGTGTTAGATTCCAAAAGCAATTAATAATGTTCTTTAATTTTGTTTGTTGCTATATTTTTATGTTTAGAAAATGCTCTGTCCTGTAATGATAAATAACCCATATTTTGTTAAAAGAAAGCAGTCAGAGAAATATTACAGATAAAATTCTAAAATTGGTAATATAAGGGAAAATTGTTGTATATTTATGCTCAAAAGTATTTAAAGAATATATATGAGTTTATCGATTATATCTATAATATTGCTTCATAACTCTGAGCCATAGCCATCAATACCATGCAATACCACAATACCTCCTCAAGATGGCGTGACACAACAGCATTTTGTCCTGCATTCGTTAAGTACCATGTTCTTGTAGTCGCTCAGCTCAGTTTTTCAGTTCTTCTAGCCAAGGTCTGTGGTAACAAGGGTATACAATATCACTCTCAAGAAAAAAATGTCAAGTTCAAACACACAGAATAACGTTCCACACTTTAAACGTTTTCTCAAGTTGGGCTTGTAAAACCAACTGAGAGCTGGTGTCCGATGGAATCAAAGACGTATTAAATATGACGCTTTAATTCACAACAGATTTGCCCTCTATGTGTCTCAGCAGTGAAAGAGAGCCTAGAAAAGTGTTCCAGCAGAGAATGTGTGGAGCCAGAGACATGGCTTTCACAGTCAGACCTTATGTGACACGAAAAGTATATTTCCATGATTTCTCTTTTTGGAAGTCCGCTTAAGTATTTTCCATCTTGGATAATGAGGGGAGTCATATTTTCACGGTCATTTTCTTGTCAGTCTCAGTGTTTGGTTGCGTCAG
Source organism: Onychostoma macrolepis (assembly GCF_012432095.1). Lineage (NCBI taxonomy): Eukaryota > Metazoa > Chordata > Actinopteri > Cypriniformes > Cyprinidae > Onychostoma > Onychostoma macrolepis. Next base: position 12,452,744 of record NC_081163.1, read on the forward strand.
GCTGATCTTGATGAAGTAGATCCCGCTTTTAGAAGTATAAATGTGAGGGCAAGTAAGGAAGGGCATTGTGAGTTCAGTAATGACACTGAAACGTTATACCATTTTTAGCATGTAGAGCTATTGTAATCTTATTCCACACTATATGGAGAGAAAGGCTGTAAGACTACTTGCAGTGATGTTTGAACACCAAGAATGCTTGTAAATTCAATAAAAGTGGATGGCCTACCCTATATGCTTTCATGTTTTTCATTTTTAATTAGGGTTTGTGGCAATTCAACGTTTATGAAACTTTTTTTTTAGATATTTAAACCCTTTTTTATTTTTAATTAATCATTATACTGTACTCTCAAATACTTGATTCTTTTTGGTTGATTGTGGCTTTTAGTGGGCAGATTCCCAATATTCCCCATCAATCAATCACTGAAAACCTGTTCATTATTGGCCTCCTTAATTAGCGTCTTTTTCATTTTTGATCATTTTGGCAGAAAAATTGTTAGTTTTCTTGTAAGGTGTTTAAATATTGCTGGCCCACTATAGTTGAATGTGTTAGATAAAGTGGGCCGGTGGGATTCAGGTAAAGTGGGCTGAACTTCAGTAATTATACTCAAATTCATTAAATAAATTGACATTCACTGGTTATTTTATAGTTGACGTATAATTTACTTTAAAAAACAAAAAAAAACAAATGAGCCTGCGGTCAGGAAATTCAAGTCAGTGATGGAAGGAGGGATAGGAAAGAGAGAATAGAAAGAAAGTCAAGGCATGAAGTTCAATCTGTGGAGTGAAGAAAGGATGAGGAGCAAAATGTAGATGCAGAATATAAAGCTTTAAAATAAGGAAACAATTAAAGTTAATTTAAATTGTTTAGAGAAAATAGACATAAAAAACATTTTTACATAGGTTACCATTTTAAATGTTCCTCTTATAAATTTTTTAGACTATTTGTTGTTTATGGAGGATCGAGAGTGCCACTTAAAAATGAAATGAAGAATCAATTTATTAATTTAATAATTCAAGCATAAAAATGTATATAAATTAGGGCTGTCGGCCGAATGAAATTTTTAATCTAATTACTTTCATGATATGTCTATTAATTAATCACAGATTACATTTGGTTGTGAAAATACCCTCAAAAGATTATTTAATTCTATTTTTGTGTTAAATGAGAAGGTATTAAGTAGAAGGAAATTTTTAATTTGATAAAAGTAATTTAAGAATCTCAGTTTTGTTTTTTTGTTCATGCAGTCATTAAGTAAACAAAACAGCTTTGTTACCAACAGTCTTCAAAATACCTTCTTTTATGTTCCATAAAAAAAAGTAAGTAATTCAGGTTTGAGTAAATGATGACATAATTAACATTTTATTTGCAAGAACTATCCCTTTAACCCCCTTTTTTTTTAAATGAAACAATACTCTAAATAAGAAACTAAAATCTGCCAGCAGGTGGCGGTAAATGTCTTTATGAATCTTTCATTCGATTCGTTCAAACATCGGATTCATTCAGGAATTCAGTAAACAGCCCACTGTATGAATGGGGCTTTGAATCATTGGTTCACACGATTCATTCAAAACGATTCATTCAGAAACTAAACACAGCTGTGTTGCTCGGAGACGCGCAACAATTCTGCTGTAGGTAATATTTTTGTTGGCAAAACCGAGCAAAAACAGACAAGTCAAGTCAAGTCATCTTTATTTATATAGCGGTTTTAACAATACAGATTGTGTCAAAGCACTATATTGTGTTTAAAATAGAATAAAATTTTATTATTTTAAAATAAAATAATATAATATTGTGTTTAAAATAGAACACAGCATTATCTTCTTAATTACTGAACTGTTGTGTAAAATCACATTTGCACTATTGCTCTTGCTGCTCGTGTGATATTGCTTTTGTGATATAAAAATGAGACAAAAACCCATACAGGAATGTTGCCCCAACATCTTGAATTTTAGGGCATAACTGCATTCATGGAGTTGTTGCCCTGCATCACATTTATCAACAGTCAACTGTATCATATGTATGAAATGTAAGGTGACCTACAGGTCTGGGGGCGGGGCCAGCATAGCTATATATGTCTATGGGGGCCAGTGCCTTAACTGCGTTAAAATATTTTAATCGCGTTATTTTTTTTCATAACTAATTAATTACCTTAAGGCCTTAAACTGACAGCCCTAATATACATAAATCACTTTTAAATGGACAAATTAATAGACATATTTAAAGATGTTTATTTAATTCGTGTTTTTTAAATGTAGTTTAATAAAACAATAGATTTTTTTTTAATCATTTTTAATGTATGAATAAATAGACAAATTTAAAACTGTTTATTTAAGTGATGCTTTCAAACGTGAATTAATAAAACAATAAAAAGTACATTAATAACCTTTTGCCAAATGCTTTTCTTTATCCATTTGTCAATCGAGTTTAAAAAATGCCATTGGACAGTACACACGTGGGAGCAACCAATCAACTTTCGCCTCGATTTGAAGAGCCAACCCCTCTCTCGCTTGTAAATGTAACACGCACTGTCATTGGACAGTGAGAAAAGCTATACGTCATTTCAGCGCGTGAGTTCTGTCAGGGGAATCTGAACATGTTTGGAGAGGGATTGTGGATGATTTGTTAGCTTTAGCTGATTTCTGCGAAAGAAATTCTCCTCTCGGTTTTCAGGGGCTGGCGCAAAATGCGGCATCGGCATCTCGCAGCAGCACTTCCGGCTGCATCTCCAGCAGCACGGACTTTCTTCGATGTAATACTTTTTATTTTAAAAACTACATTTCAACAAAATAACATTATATAAAACAGGACTGTCATTTGTAAGCATTTATCATAAAGTTTGTTAATAAAGTTCGTTTATGTTTTGATATTCGCTGCATATTCGCCTAGGCTTAGGGACCGTCTGCAAATTTAACTCACAGTACAAAACCAAGTCTAATAATTCATTCAAATTAATGTTTGCTGGGCTATAATAAAAACAGTAGTAATACAAGCTTTACAGTTTGCCATTGTGTTATATTTAAATGTTCTATTTAAATGTTAAAAGCTATTTTATATAAAAAAAATTATATATAAATAAAAAATTACAGAGCCATGGGTTGCGTTTTTTTGGGCTACTTTTATAATGTACTGCGGCTGCCCAAAGTGTATATAGACAAATAAAAATAAAAATAGATCCTTTTACTAATGTGTATTATACTTGGAATTTATCCCTGGCAAGAACTGAGAGGCGGTTGTAACATCACAAACAACTTGAGTTTCAGCCAGAGCATACATGTTTTTGACAACAGCCACTATTGATTATATAAGATAATAAACACATGATTATGATAGGATATTTGTATGTGATTTTCTTTAGTTGAATGTGTACATCTATGCTAATTTGTGCAGAGATATAAAAGGCTATGAATAGTAAATGACCAAATTCCACATGTGATTGTAAAATGAAGTTATTACAAACACTCGATGGTGGTTTGAAGTGAGTTCTGAGTAAAAGTGTACTATTAATCTCATAAATGATGAGCATGATGCTAATATTAGCTCTAATGCACCTGCAGAACAGGTCCGATTCTTCTTCATAATGCATTTTGTCATAATACTTCATTAAGGTCACAAGAAAATGTTTTGTTTTATTTATTTAGAAATACTTTTGATAATAGTTGGGTAAATGTATACTGGGATTGAAGCGATGTGGCTTGGTAAACGTTTTATTGCCAGTATAAAGGCTGATAATGGCTGAATAAAAACAAAAGAATAATAAGGATTATGTCTCATACCTGGCGGAAGTGTGAAAGGTTCTGTTTCCTTAAACTAGTTTGTCATGCATTTCTTTATTTCAACACATTTACAGGTAAATCCTAGTATTTTAAATTTGTGATTAATCATGTACAGGCTTTCCTGTAGCTCAAATAGTAGAGCATGGCGCTAGCAACGCCAAGATCATGGCTTCGATTCCCAGGGAAAGCAAGAGCTGATAAAATGTAAAAAATAAAACTGTAACTTGAATGCAATGTAAGTCGCTTTGGATAAAAGCGTCTGCTAAATGTAAATGTCCATGACTGTGATTAACGCGATTAATTTTTGTAATCGATTGACAGCACCATTTAAAACACATCGGACGTTTTAACTCAGTTGGTGGAATTGTCAGACGGTCCCTTACCCGTCAAGCGCTGTGATAGCGCTTCAAAGCTTTCTCCGGTTTAACTTTACTGCTATATTACACATAGGCGGTTTTCAAATAATTTTTTTTCATGTCGATATAGAGTGGTTGCATACTGTTAAAACTGATTGTGGTAGTGATATCTTTAGGACTGTCGACTGTATAGAAGAACAGTGTCTAGCGAAAGCAAATGTCCAGCGAATATCGAACCTAAAACTAACTTATACCGCACTAGTTCATCACTATACACACACACACACACATATACATATATATATGTATATGTGTGTGCGCGTTTTTTGTGACAAATGAGGACATACATTTGTATAATGACAAGGGTATGACATAGGTATTACATGGAGAAGGTGACTTTTCAGGACATTACTCCATGTCCGCACTTTTCAAAACGCTTATAAATCACACAGAATGGAGTGTATTGAAAATCTGAAATAGCAGAAAGTTTCCTGTAAGGGGTAGGGTTAGGTGTAGGGTTGGTGTAGGGCAATACAGTTTGTACAGTATAAAAACCATTACGCCTATGGGATGTCCCCCTTTTCACAAAAACAAACTTGTGTGTGTGTGTGTGTGTGTGTTTGGTTGCCGCCACACACGCTTGACACCATCTGAACCAAATAAGTTTATCTTGGTCTCATCAGACCACAGAACATGGTTCCAGTAATCCATGTCCTTAGTCTGCTTGTCTTCAGCAAACTGTTTGCGGCTTTCTTGTGCATCATCTTTAGAAGAGGCTTCCTTCTGGGACGACAGCCATGCAGACCAGTTTGATGCAGTGTGCGGCGTATGGTCTGAGCACTGACAGGCTGACCCCCCCACCCCTTCAACCTCTGCAGCAATGCTGGCAGCACTAGTACGTCTATTTCCCAAACACAACCTCTGGATATGACGCTGAGCACAAGCACTCAACTTCTTTGGTCGACCATGGCGAGGCCTGTTCTGAGTGGAACCTGTCCTGTTAAACCGCTGTATGGTCTTGGCCACCGTGCTGCAGCTTAGTTTCAGGGTCTTGGCAATCTTCTTATAGCCTACGCCATCTTTATGTAGAGCAACAATTCTTTTTTTCAGATCCTCAGGGAGTTCTTTGCCATGAGGTGCCATGTTGAACTTCCAGTGACCAGTATGAGAGAGTGAGAGCAATAACACCAAATTTAACATACCTGCTCCCCATTCACACCTGAGACCTTGTAACACTAACGAGTCACATGACACCGGGGAGAGACAATGGCTAATTGGGCCCAATTTGGACATTTTCACTTAGGGGTGTACTCACTTTTGTGGCCGGCGGTTTAGACATTAATGGCTGTATGTTGAGTTATTTTGAGGGGACAGCAAATTTACACTGTTATACAAGTTGTACATTCATTACTTTACATTGTAGCAATGTATCATATCTTCAGTGTTGTCACATGAAAAGATATAATAAAATATTTACAAAAATGTGAGGGGTTTACTCACTTCTGTGAGATACTGTATATATAAATAAATATATATATATATATATATATATATATATATGTGTGTGTGTGTGTGTGTGTGTATATATATAGTGAAAGAAATTTTACATTTAATCATAAATCATAAGATCAGTTGGTCACAAAATAATGTCTAACACTTCTTTTCTTGCAGGCCTAACTTTTGAGTATGTGTTAGGGAACACAGATCTAGCCTTATTTAGTGATGAATTAATGACTAATAAACAATACATTATTTAAGGAACAGGCTGAGGTAATCAGTAACTAAGGAGAAGGAGTTATTGATTTGCCACATAAGGGAACCAATCATGGTAGAGGAAAATTACGTAATGTGACATGAAATTACTTTTCTTAGGCTATATAAACTGTTGTATGCTTGTTGCTGGGGGATTCTCTGTGATTGGTGTGATAGGCTTTCATTCTATTTTTGTTCCCTAAGCACCTCTGTGTAACTTTTTCAAACTTTCAACGTTTACCTTGTTGCTAGGCCAGCTGTTTTCGTACGTTGTAGCAGACTGTTTTCTTTAGCAGAAGCTTAGGCCTATATTACACAAGTAAGATTTTAAAATAATTAAAACAAACCAATATTTCATGTCCTGTATTTGTTTATTTAGTGAGTGACCTTGTAATAAACGAGATAGGCTACAGTCTGCCTGACATTAGGCTTTATTACCTAAAAATATCGCTATGCTACATTTCTGGGAATACTATATACTAACAGAACAACCTTCACTAAAACTTCATATTTCATTTGTAATAAGCTTCCATACATGGCAATAACGGGTGAGCAAAAACTGCAAAACGATTGTCTTCCTCAGCTAGAGCATTTCAAAGCTCTGTAATCAAGCTGATCTACAATCTTAAGCACAGCTGGACACAGTCTCTCTATTATGTCTCTGATTTTGTTTACTAGTATCAACAGACAGACTTTGCAAGTCTTTATAATGAAAACCATGCAAGTCAATCAACTGGCAGAGATCAAAGGCCAATGTAATTTACCAAAATGGCCATAATACAAAGCAATCTTCTGTAATGTGAACTGCCTCGTCCGACTCCAAGCATACTGTACATGTCAGATAAATATTAAGTAATTTTCTTCAAATGCAACCTTGACAGGGGTTTGGAATTGCCAGCCTGCAAGTAATTATAATACTAGTGTTAAGTGCTTTGATATTAAAATGACTGGTTTAAAACCATTAACTTTCTTCAGATAGCAGGAAATGTACAATTGTTTCCACATGTTGATACTTTGGAAAACTATGTGTTCACTGACAACATATGACATGAAATTAAAACATTATCTGTGTTATCCTTGTATGAATCAGATAATTCTTATACATTTTCACTGGAATTTGGTGAAAATCCAAATACTTGCACTTTATTTTTATTACTACAAAATAAAAAATTAAGCTTGGGCTTTTATATTTCTGTCCTGAATTTACAACTACTGAGTAGACAAGAAGTCCACTTGATGGCACTGTTGAAATGAAAATGAAACAGTAATGATTATGAGAAGTAAGATGAACTGCTAGAAGAAACAGGTTGAGAATCATAACAGACATGAAATTTCAACATATTACTACCCTTAGAAAGCATGCGATTATTTCTCTTTGTATTTGTTTGTTTGTATTTTTAAAAATCCATTCTGAATGCACAGTTCCGTGAAATTCTAAAGCCATTTTGACTTAACTAGGGGAAAAAGCAAAGCTTGTGCCTTTGACGAATATTACAGCTAAAGCACAGTTACGCGTAATGCACTGATTGTGTTCTGTGATATTAAATGTGACTGCACTGAGGTATCCGCTAGATCCAAGGTTTGTTGTGGTCAAAATCCCATGTGCTCTGGCAGCAGCCTCAGCCAGTCAATCCATGAGCACATACTCATTGAGGTGTGGACTGTGAGAAGTGAAATATTTCATGACAGGGCTTTCATCCAGACCTCTGATGACTCTTTGTTGTTATTTCTGAGTTGTCCCAGTGGACCACTCTTACCTTGCAGTCTGCTGCCTGCATCTCATAAACACACACATACATACACTCCCTGCTCGCTTCAGATGTCTTGCATGCCATGTTCTCTGTCATGTCACGCACCTTTATACTCTTTCATTCTGTTTGAAAAAAAAAAAAAAAACACAAACAACAGCAACATGTATATAAGGATGTTGTGTCCTTAATTTTATGTTTGTTTAAAAGATACACTTTTCTTGTTAGTAAATTAAGGAATATTTTGACCTCGAGTCTAGATAGTCATTTATTAAATATTATGTTTATTATTATTATTATTTTAAAAATTATTTTAAAAAAATTTCCCCCCACATTTTAATATAATAGTTAGGTCCTCTATTTTATCTTGTATTTATTCTTCTTTAATAGTGTGATCCGTGAAAAAAAAAAAAAAAAAAAACAAACAACAGCAACATGTATTTGTAAGGGTGTTGTGTCATTAATTTTATGTTATTTTTAAATTAAGGATTTTTTATTTTTTTTTACTTCAGAATCAGTAATTTATTAAATATTATTAAAAAATATTTTGCATATTTTTGAATAATAGTGAGGTCCTTTATTTTATCACAGATTTATTGTTCTTTAATATTGTAACCCACAAACATAATAATAATATGTTTGAAATAATAAAATGAAATAAAAAAAGAACTAAACACTGAAAGCAATATAAAGTATTCCCATAAACATGCACTTATTATTATTATTATTTACAAGAAGTATGCGGAAAAGTGCTTGAGTTAGGCTGATAATGCTCTGAGAAGTGGAGAAACGTCTGACACGTGCAGTATTGTGCCTCAAAGGAACTAGTGGTTAGCGTGGTTAGCTCACGATAAACATGTTTTTGCTCAGCTGCTTTTGTCATGTACACTGCAAAATGTCAATGATGACCAAACCTGATAACTGACTAAAAGCAGGTTTGGAAACTGACCAGTACTGTTACACTGATGATATTACTGAACATTTAGGGCCCTATCGTACGCCCAGCGCAATGCGACGCCAGGTGCAACGCAAGTGTTTTTTGCTATTTCAGCCTGACGCAGTTATCATTTTCACGTCCTGCGTCACGTTGATTAAATAGCAAATGCATTTGCACCCATTTGTGCGCCCATGGGCGTCCTGGTCTGAAAATTAGGTGTGTTCAGGCACATTGTTGGCGCTATTTTGAGGCAACTGAAATAGACTGCGCCAATGACCAACTGAAACCTGGTCTAAAGTCAATGGCACAATATTTTTTTTGTTATTTAAAGAGTGCATAATATGAGCCTATAGGCGGGTCCACAACGTGCACACACTCTGCTTATTACACACACAGGGACTCAGCAACCCACAAACATGCCAAATATTGTAATTGAAAGGATTGCAATGTAAAAGACTATTATTGTGTATTATTGTCAGAGGGCTTTGGTGGAATCCGGCTTGTCCCGTAGATGGTCTGCTTGCGTGCTTTAACCTCACGCACAAGATCCGTTTCCTCTCTGGAGAAGCGTTCAGTCTTTGCTCTTGCAAATTCCACCATGTAAATAGCGAATCTGCCATGTGCAAGTGCAACTGGCTCTTAAAGGGAATGGGAGATGTGCCATGCACTTCAGACCAAGCGCTTAGATCGTTAAAATAGGGCCCTTAATCTGAATATCCACAGAATTCTGCAGGTTTGCTAATGCAGATGCACTTAGAATGTATTGCAAATCTCAAGTCGTGATTAGTTCTATTCAAAGTAACGGTAGATCAGAGAGCGTGACATCTCACTGTTAACATTGACCCTTTAGTTGACCTTTACCGTGCCCTTGACTCAAACAAACTGCCACTGATCATCACTCGCAGTCATATTGACTTTCAAAAGGTGTTTGTTTGATTCTATGTAAGTCAAGTCAAAGCAAACAAAACTGTCGCTTTTCTTTTCCACCGTTTGTTGCAGTGGCTTATATTGGCCCTGACGTGTTCCAGTGTCTCTGTTCAAGACCAGTGTTTGACGACGGTCACACATCACAGAGCTCCACTTTTGAAGCACAAATAGGTGACCCTCCACCTCAGTCCCACGTCTCTCTTCTTCTTCTCTCTAGCAACAATAACAATCAATTCTTCAACATCAGAAGGTTCTAAAGAACAACTTATAAATCATATGCATCCCCTGCTGGTCTCTTGGCGGCCAAGTTGACTTTACTGAAGCGTTTCTTTGATCCTGCACTGCTTTGATTCACTTTTCTCTCACCCTTTTAGCTAAACATATCATTGGAATTTCGCTCTTTGTTCCTGACAGGTCTCGTCTTAGCTCGGTTTCTCTGCAGACACGCAGCCCTTCCCAGAGGGGGAGAACTGCTCCGCAGCCCAGACGAAATCGAGTGCTGCTCAAAGATTTATCCTCATCTTTTGAATCAACGCTCTCTTTTCCCCTTCACTCCCTACTTTGACATCTCCGTCCTCTCTGTGGCACAATTGAAATGACAAGGTTGGTGTGGTCAGTGTCATTCAACGTTTCGTAAATGCTGAGCACTAGTCTCATTAAACTCTATTACAAGTAGAGATCTTGAAGGAACAGTGGGATGCAGTGCATCTCTGAAACTATGGTCCTGTATACATTCATGGTCTGTTAAGACAGTATTTGTGATCTCAGAGACTTCAAGAATGTATACATGTACACTGTAAAAACTTTCATACCTCAGCAAATCAAAATTTTCTAGTGACTGATTACATCTAAATTCTTCCATTGGCCCAACTGAATTTCTGCGAATTGAATTTTTTCAATTGTGGCAGCAGTCTGTTAACATTGGCTCAATGAGAAATAAAATGTTGAGCCAATTGGAAAAACATTAAATCTACCAAACTATGTTATTGGTCCAATTAAATATTTTAAATAGTAGTAGCATACATTTTTATATTTATATAATTTATATTGCTTAAGCAACCTTACTGAATTGTTTATTCTCCGTTGTCCCAAAAGAAAATGATTTAAAAAAACAAACAAAAAAACCCATTAAAGTCCGTGTAAAGTGATATTAAAATATGTGTTCTGAGTTTGTCACACAACAGAAAAATGTGTTATTAACCACCCAGCCAAATCTGAATGATAAAAAAAAACCCCGCCAAGTAACTAAAATAAGTTATCAAAATCTTTGAAAATAAGCAGGAATCTCTGCTCTCAAACGCTGGGGGCGTGTTTCCTGGCGGCGCTGAAACCACGCCCACTCGCGGGAAAGCGGCCTTCTCTCTCAACTGTCTCAAAATACTGCTACATCCTGAATGGATGCTACCGCTAGTAGCTTAATTAGATTTATACAGCCATACATGTTTGAGTGTGCAAGTTCGTTATTTAATTGTAGACGCGAGTCAGCGCTGCAGTGCGTTGAAACCTTCTCGTCTTCAAGGCGAGCGCGGCTCATGGTTGCTTAGTAACGGCAAACACCACGAGAGCACAAGCTCCGGTGCGCTTTGAAAGAAGAGAAAGCGGTACAGCTCGCGTTTCCATGCGTTTTTAGATGCGAATTGTGAATGCACAATGTTTTTAAATTGTATGTATTCTGCCAGATATTGATGTCTCTGGGCTAAGACCCAGGTATCCATTCACCCTAGAACCGTCCCTGCCTAGTATCTGTATATCTAACATCACAGACATTTAAAAAGACAAACTAAGAACTTGATCTCTCAACATAGTTATTATAGTGTTAGGGGCGGGGCCTAGCTCGGTGGCTCCATTGCGTCATTGAGCCACCGTTTTAGCCCCGCCCAAAAAAAAATCCTGAACACAGAATTGGTGAAAACTGTTTAACGGTTTAACTCCACAACAGGGGCGGACTTAACCAATAAGCGAGGTAAGCGGCCGCTTAGGGCCCCGGGGAATCAGGGGGCCCCATCTAATATTGCAGAAACATATCTGCAGCGTTGAGCAATGTAGCCGTTCACAGACATGTGCGCTGATTTCTTGAAAGCAGTGACCATAAGTGTTTAAGTTAGAATCCACTTACCGATCAAAATGCCGAGTTTTTGTCAAGTGCTGAGTTCTGCAAGTTCGGGAATAATCTCATTATAACAAAGTGTAGATACGATGTAAATAAGAGATTCATTGTGCAGTGTAGAGCTTATTAACGGAACGTCGTGAGATCGCAATGAACTGAACTGAGTGACAGCTTTTAGTGATTATGAGGAAGCGCTCTTTGCGCGCATTCTAGGCTGTCTGTCTCAGAACAGAGATATTCACCTCAGTAAAGAAAGTATTGTGTTTCAAGTCACAATTTTATTTATCTTGATGTTTCAAAATGACTCTCTTGTGTGCTTCTCCTAGGCGCACCGGCGCGAACTGCCGCGTACTCGTATAAATGAATGAATGCAATGACTGGAGATTTTCTCTTAATAATAGGTTTCATTTTCGATTTGTTTCTCGGCAAACCCTACAGTATGCCTTCAGAACACTTGGAATATATAATGAGTTGCTTGGGACAATTTTATGTTTGTAAAAAGATTGGAAAAGTTTACAAATTATTAAATGGACAAGTGCAAGCTTTGTTTTTTTTTGTTTTTGTTTTTTGGATAATGTCTTCATTTGTAATCTCAAAAAATAAGGTAGCCAAATTTGGCTTTAGAACAGCATCAGGTTGACAAATTACTGGTTGTGACGGTACAAATAAACTATAAACTAGAGCGAGCAAGCAAAATAAGGGTTATAAACACTTGGAATATGGAATGAGTTGCATGGGATAGTTTTATGTTTGTAAAAAGATTGAAAATTTGTAAAATTTATTAAATGGACAAGTGCACGCATTTTTCTTTTCTTTTATTGATTTATTTTTTGATAATGTCTTCCTTTTGTGATCCGAAAAAAAAAAATAAGGTAGCCTAATTTGGCTTTAGAACAGCAGCAAGTTGACTAATTACTGGTTGTGAAGGGATAAATAAACTAAAAACTAGAGCGAGCAAAATAGGGGTTAAGCATAAAAGGACACATAGTTATTGTATGGGGGCCCCATACCTGGAATTTGCTTGGGGCCCCCAAATCGCTAAGTCCGCCCCTGCTCCACAATTCAGTACTACATAGTTCAGAGTCTTTGTAATGTGTTTCAGCAATACATTTCTAACATTTGTAATGTGTTTAGAAACAATTCTCAGAATTCTCTTTACACAGACTTTAAATGATTTTACACTGAACACGAACACATTTTAAGAAATTTTTAATAAAATCAACAATATTGTAAAAATACCTTACAATGATAAATGCATTGAAATTTTCGACACAGTAAACCTTACAAAATCATGCATTTTAATTCTCATAAGACACACAAAGCTGATGAATTGCACTTTAAACATTAATACATTCACAAACATGCAAAAGTATCAAAAACACCATAAAATGTAATCATTTATCTGAGGTTACAGTGTTTAGTGTAATGTCACCTGAATATTACCATTCTCACAAAATGTACTCTGAGCTCATGAAACTTACACTTCAAATGTTTGCCAAAAAATTAAATAAAATAAATAAATCTCATAAGAGGTATTTTGAACTTTTTAGGGTTAGTAAAACTTCAATTCAGAAAATCAAGGTCCAGAACAGCAGGAAAGACAGTAGAGTAATCAACGTGACTCCAGTGGTTTAAACCTCAATTTTAGGAACCAACGCGAGTGCTTTGTTTGCGCAAAAATAAATAAATAACCACCTTATTTACTAAAACATTGCTCTGCAACCCAATAGAGGAAGCACCACCACACTTTGGATATTATTTTGTAAATAAAGTAGTAAATTGTTTTTTTTTCTGCAAACAAAACTCTTGAGTTGCTTCATAAAATTTAGGTTAAACCACTGGACTCACTGAATACTTTAATGATGTCTTTCCTACTCTTCTGGAACATGAATGTGTAAGTTGCATAGCTTCCTATGAAGAGTCAGAGAGCCTCTTAATACGTGTTCTGAAGATGACTGAAGGTCTTACGGGTTTGGGCACGACATGAGGGTGAGTAATTAATGACAATTTCCATTTTTGGTGAACTAACCTTTTACTGTAAATCCTTGTTGTACTCCATGTTGAGTGCACACAATAATCCAAAGAGTACAATAAACACATTTACAAAGTCTCCTAAGTTGTGAAGCACCACTTCCTCTTCCAGGACAACGGAGACATTTAGCACACTTGACAGGGCTCTTGCTATTCCAGTTTTCATTGCAGTTGTGTGGTTCTCCAATGGCTCTGTAAAAAAATATAAAATAGCAATGTCAATATGTCTACATATAACTTCAATAACTTATGAATCCTGCATTACACAGAGCCACGTCACACAAATTACATCTAAGAGCTCATAGTATTTGACACTAATATGGAATTAACATATTCAATAAGAACCGAGTTAAATACTCACTGTGAAATTCATAGTGGTTCCTTTTTTAATAAATGGTGCCTCGTAAGCTCAGACCTAGCAATGGTGGGTTACACTGAGGGGAAAAAATTGTTACAGCAGAAACGTCTCATACATTTAATATAATAATCATAATGTGAAATAAAAATAAATTAGTTCAATAAATAGTAACTTTAGGTAACCGAGAGATAGAGGTGTGTGATAATGACAAAAATGATATCTCAATATTTTCTGTGATTTTATCGATAACAATAATTAGACTGACGATATTTTGCTGAGTGTGTTTTTGTGTTGACATTTTAAGGACTGCCGTGGACTCCTAAAGTTTTGATATTCTGCATATTCTGTGTGGTGGTCAGTTCACAGCAGTCATAGAAATTAATCTTTTCCAATACGTTTAAATTGAGTTTTACCTTTTATGAGCATATTTACCTTCTAAAAATGTGCATCATCATTTGAGTCAAATTCTTACATTTTAGAAGTCAGTTAGAATAAGACATTTGGGCTGTTACCAAGCAAATGAAATCAGTATCAACAAAATACATCTTTACAAAGCAGAGGAAACACATAAGCGGCATCTGAAGTAGGGGTGTGCGATATTGACAAAAAATAATATCTCAATATTTTCAGGGATTTTATCGATGATGATAATCAGACGATATTTTGCTGATGTGTTATTGTGCTGGTACCTTAAGGACTGCCGTAGACAGCTGACTCCTAAAGTTTTTCATATTCTTCATATTCTGTGTGGTGGTCAGTTCACACCGATAGAAATGAATCTGTTCCAATAAGTTTAAATTGATTTTTACATTTTATGGGCATTTTTACCTTTATAAAGCCATTTTCTCTAAAAGTGTCCATTATCTTTTGAGTCAAATTCTTACATTTAATCAGTGAATTAGAATAATAAAACATTTGGGCTGTTACCAAACAAATGAAATCAGTATCAACAATTTTGCAATGCAGCGGAAACAGAAACTGCATCTGAAATGACATTTAGATGTATTTACACACTACTGTTTAATACAAGACATGAATGCATTTAACCTGCAATAACAAATGCATAAATAAATAAATTTTTTTTTTTTTCATGAAAACCCACTTCATATTAGCTACACATTCAATGACACTCTCCTCTAAATATAATATAGTGTATGACAAATATGAGAAATTCATTAGTGTTAAATTTGGTCTCCAAATCTTAAGTATCGGTTTAGGGAATAGTGCATCTAACCCTTATCTAAATAGTTCTGTCTTAAATCAGAAGATACATATATATATATATATATATATATATATATATATATATATATATATATATATATATATATCAGTGGCGAGCGGTGACTTTTTTAACGGGGTATGCTGAGTGCTAAGATTAAGGACTCCCCCACCCCCACCCCAATCGCTTTTAGGACACACTCAAAGAGGAAAACACCGTGGCAGGTGTCGATTTAAAAGTATGCACATTCCTACCTTAGGCTATTTGTAAATGAAATTCATCTCCAATCCTTCTTCTATCGTTTCAAGTTTATCCATAGTTATTCGAATGCTAGAAAACAGCTGATTTTCCAAGTAAAAACCGCCAAATAACGTTTACACGTAGTTACGTTATGATACGTAATATTCAGAGCGTGGGGAGATGGGGGGGATTTCCCCGCTCTACGTCTCTGCATCAACTGAATGAATCTTTTTCCCCCATTTATTTTTATTCCCAGTGAATAGGAGTTAAAACTCCCACCCGGATGACAATAATAGACCATGCAAAATAAAAAAAATAAAAAAATAAAAAATAAAATAAAATAATAATAATTAATAATAATAATAATAATATATTTAAAATATTGCCAAGTAACGTTGCAAACAACAATAAAATCACAGAAGGACTTTAACTGTAAGCGACACAAGTATACGGAAAACAAAGGTATTGTTTCCTATTTTTTCCTGATAATTGTTATTATTTCAAATTTTGTATACATTTTTATAAACTTTTTTTTATTTATTTACTACTTAGGCATGTTGACAATAAATTAATTTTCGGCAATCGAGATCTGGCAGCAAAAGCGCATTTTTCCACCTGGGCGAGCGCTTCGCGGACAGCTTACCCCGCTCATGAAATCACGCGCATAGCAGCTAAACACTGAGAACGCGCTACAATCCTGACGAGTCATAGCCACAGAGCGAAGGCGCCAAAGCTGCGGAGAATCCGCTCACCCGGAAGCTTCCGTCACTGTCTCACTGACGTAGATTTACAGAAAATTACCATTGTTTTCAAATAAATAATTTTACATACTTATTCCCAACACTTTATTAAGCTTAAAGTCACATCTCAAATGACAAGAGATCAACTTATAATCATGTTTATATTCATTAGCCCGTGAACTCATTCTCTCAGAAGGCCTGGGTATGCGGCGCATTCGCAGCTTATATGGACGAAACGCCACTGATATATATATATATATATATATATATATATATATATATATATATATATATATATATATATCCAAGTATAATACATATATGACCACAAGAACTTTAAGAATCATATGCTTTTTTGTTTAGATAAATCGTTCAGAGAGGTTTAACCAAACTGTTAATTTCAAATCATCCAAGCACCCGATTGATTTCTAATGGAAAATAGAGCACAGAGAGATTTGCAAGTGCACAGGGCACAGTTTGAGCGCGCACACGCACACTTTGAGTGAGAGGAGCAGGGGCGTGTTTAGTGTTTTGGAGGCCCTCAGCAAGTGTTCCCGGAGGGAACAAATGATGTAAAAAACAAAACAAATGATGTAAAAAGATGTTGAAAATTTCAAGTTGTTTTATTACTGCAGTTTACAAATGCCTCCAAGCAAACAGAAAAAGGCACATAAAGCACATTTTTAAAATAAAAAGGCCCTTCAAAGAGAGAGCGAGCGAGAGAGAGATTTCCTCAGCATACCATAACACAACATATTTGAACATCATGTGCATAGGAGCACAACAGAATGAAATAGAGAATTCTGGCGTCTCTAGATATTTTTATTAAAGAGAATTAAAATATTGACTCTCTCAGGGAGCAGGCGTGATTTCTCCTAACAGAGAGTGTTATGTTATGTTTTAGAGGGACTTTTTTTATGTCTGTTTTTATCTACATGATAAAAAAGGCTTTTTTTTTTAACATGTAGACTTATAGTGATACTATTAAAAAAACGTTTCGTTTTTTATGAAGCTAATTTATAAAAACGTTTGGAGCACTTTTTGTTCGTTAAATGTAAGGTTTTTTGTTTGTTGTTGATTTTTTAAGTAACGACCAAGCGGCCAGCGGCAGACAGTGATCAATTTAGCCTTCTCAAATAATAAGGACTTGCTTAAAATACAATCTATAAATATAAACAGTTCAAGGCAAGGCAAGGCAAGTTTATTTATATAGCACATTTCATACACAATGGCAATTCAAAGTGCTTTACATAAAAGGAAGTGAAATAGTCATTAAAAATAATAAGAAATTAAAAATAATAAAAATCAACAATAAAAACAAAGTGATTTAAAAATTGATTTTAAAAGAATTTAAAACAGTTAAGAATAGAGAATGATTATACATAGTGCAATCAGTTCGGACGTAGCACAGTGCTCATTCAACAAATGCACAGCTAAACAGATGAGTTTTGAGTCTGGATTTAAATGTGGCTAATGTTTTAGCACATCTGATATCTTCTGGAAGCTGGTTCCAACTGCGGGCGGCATAATAGCTAAAAGCAGACTCCCCTTGTTTTGTGTGAACCCTTGGTATTTCTATCTGACTCGATCCTAATGTTCTGAGTGGTCTGTTAGGTTTATATTCAGTGAGCATATCTCCAATGTATTTAGGTCCTAGGCCATTTAGAGACTTATAAACGAGTAAAAGTACTTTAAAATCAATCCTAAATGTAACTGGAAGCCAGTGTAAGGACCTGAGGACTGGTGTGATGTGCTCAAATTTTCTGGTTCTAGTCAGAATCCTGGCAGCAGCGTTCTGGATGAGCTGCAGCTGTCTAATGGTCTTCTTTGGAAGGCCGGTGAGGAGACCATTACAATAATCCACCCTGCTGGTGATAAAGGCATGAACCAGTTTCTCCAAG
Organism: Onychostoma macrolepis; assembly: GCF_012432095.1. Classification (NCBI taxonomy): domain Eukaryota; kingdom Metazoa; phylum Chordata; class Actinopteri; order Cypriniformes; family Cyprinidae; genus Onychostoma; species Onychostoma macrolepis. The sequence goes on from NC_081163.1 coordinate 12,470,837, forward strand.
TCTTGACTGGAAACAAAACATCTAATTCTTGCAATGTTTTTGAGATGATAGTATGCTGATTTAGTTACTGCTTTGACATGACTACTGAAACTAAGGTCTGTCTCCAGAGACACCCCAAGATTTTTGACTTGGTTTTTAGTTGATTGACCCCTAGAGTCAAGGTATGCATTCACCTTGATAACTTCATCTTTGTTTCCAAATGCAATGACTTCAGTTTTCTCCTTATTTAACTGAAGAAAGTTCTGGGACATCCAACAGTTTATTTCATCAATGCATTGGCAGAGGGAGTCAATGGGGCTGTAGTCATTTGGAGATAAGGCTAGGTAAATCTGCGTATCATCAGCATAGCTGTGATAGGCAATTTGGTTCTTTCTCATTATTTGACTTAGTGGGAGCATATACAGGCTAAACAAGAGCGGTGCAAGGATTGAGCCTTGTGGGACTCCGCATGTCATGGACGTCCACTTAGACTTATGCTCTCCTATACTCACATAATAACGTCTCCCTTCTAAGTATGACCTGAACCATTTGAGTACCATCCCAGAAAGCCCGATCCAGTTTTCCAGTCTCTCTAGAAGTATGTTATGATCAACAGTGTCAAGCGCAGCACTAAGATCTAGTAGTACCAGAACTGATATTTTGCCTGAATCAGAATTGAAACGAATATAATTTATTATCTTAATGAGTGCTGTCTCTGTGCTATGATGTGCTCGGAAACCAGATTGAAAATTGTCCAGGTATCCATTTAAGTTTAAGTAGTTGTTCAGCTGATTAAAAACTACCTTTTCAATAATCTTACCTATGAACGGAAGATTTGATATTGGTCTATAGTTGTTCAACATTGTGTTATCAAGATTGCGCTTTTTCAGAAGGGGCTTAACAACTGCAATTTTCAGGGAGTTTGGAAAAGTCCCAGAAAGAAGTGAAGCGTTCACCACTTCTAAGAGATCTGCTTCCAAACAGTTAAGCACACTTTTGAAAAAAGATGTGGGAAGTGTGTCAAGATAGCAGGTTGATGATTTAAGGTGCTGTACTATTTCTTTCAAAATTTTGCAATCAATTGCTTCAAAAACAGACATAGTCACTTCTTTTTGAAATTGCGGTTGAATCTGTGTGACCTCTGCAAAAGTAGATATGCCAATCTCCTTTCTGATATTATTGATCTTCTCAGAAAAGAAGGAAGCAAACTCATTGCATTTACTGTCGGAGAGCATTTCACTGGGAATCTGACTTGGGGGGTTTGTCAGTCTCTCCACAGTAGCAAAAAGAGTGCGAGAGTTGTTTAAGTTACTGTTTATAAGGTTTGAGAAGAAGGTCTGTCTAGCTGTGGCTAGTTCCACATTGAAAGCATGAAGGCTGTCTTTATAGATGCTATAGTGAATTTCAAGTTTCGTCTTCCGCCACATCCGCTCAGCTTTTCTGCATTGTCTTTTCATACTCTGAACTGCTGTTGATTTTCTCCATGGTGATTTTTGTCTGCCATTCTTCTTGCAGACCCTTGTCGGAGCAATATCATCAATAACATTCTTAACTTTTGAGTTAAAGGAATCCAGGAGAAGATCAACAGAGTCTGCAGAAATGCTTGGTGTTAAAGATATAGCCTTCATAAATAGCGCACTAGTGTTCTCATTAATGCATCTCTTTCTGACAGAGACAGATCTAGTTTCAGTGGTAACAGAGATCAATATATCAAAGAAAACACAGAAGTGATCAGATAGTGCTACATCCTTAACAACAATGGATGAAATGTTTAGACCTATACTGATGAGTAAATCTAGAGTGTGTCCACGATTGTGTGTGGGTTCATGTTCAAGCATATCACAATGTTAGTTTAAATGTTTGAACTATATAAATGTGCGCTAGGTGCATATCTAATCGTTTGTGTGAAGAGTGGAAGCTGAAGCGCACTTTGCAGCACATGGAGGCGCCAGAGCAGTCACTTGCATTTTGTTCTTGATAGTGGAAACAACTTAAAATATGTAAAGGGTCTACTGTTATTTGTGTGCATTCACAATATCAACAAAACGTTGTGCTTTTATTAAAATAAATAGGAAAACTTCACAATGATGAACCGAAACTCAACGAATTGAGTCACAAATATGATAAATATATCTATAGAAAGCTTTAAATTACTACTTTAAAACAAAATAATTCAAATCGAAAACAAAAACACTTTCATTATGTAATCCGTAAAGATGCATTTCTTTCTAAAGGCAAGTCCAATGAGGAAATGGCGAGTCATTTTTCATGACCGTCTAAAATATAAAAATAAGGAAAAGCCTAAAACAGGCCCGATTATATTTGTTTCTGATTTTTATGTTGCTCTGCTCTGAATTCCTTACAATTTCCTTACAATTTAAAGGATTTTCTGCAACGCAATTTTGTCTGATATGTGAATTATTTATTAGCCTATTTTTAATCCATGCAGCAAAACAGCTTTAAAAATTACTTTATTGCATTCCAGATAATTTTAAAGAACATTTCACTTTTACGGGTAGCTTGAATGTAAAACATTGTCATGAATTCGTTGTATTCCCATTTGTAAAATAGGCTACAAATGAATTGTTGTAGTCTAACCCGATCTCATGAAAGTGCGTGTAGCACGATGTTCTCTTTCTATTTGACGCAATGTTTATAAGCAGAAATTGACTTTGGCATGCAAAAGACTGATACATTCATTATTAATGGCATGGCTGGTTCAGTCGACAGAAATACGGGACAAACGGGCCTATAATTTACTGCTGAAATGTTTGCGGGGCAAATCTCAGGACAGTCTGAGCGCTCATGGTACGCACAGTGCGTACAGCCGTACACCTGCAGGCGCCACTGAACCCCATAAAACTCTCTCGGTTACTAACGTAACCTCGGCTCCCCGAAATGAGGGAACGAGACATTGCTATGGGAAATACCTTTTCCTCGAATACTACTGAAGCCTTATTGAATCACGCCAGTAAAACTGGCCAATGGCGTTCAAGCGCGCGAAATATGAGCGGGATCCCACTCTATATAAGGCAGTGCTTGTACGTCATCCATTCAGAATCTCTGACTGAAACAACTTGGCATTCTAAGATCCTGAGCTCGGTGACACGGCAATAACAGCAATGTCTCGTTCCCTCATCTCAGGGAACGAGGTTACGTTAGTAACCGAGAGCGTTCCCCTTCAATTCAGTCACTCTACATTGCTATGGGAACGTATAAAATCCAGCCGTGTCACAGCGATGGAGCCTGGTTCGACAAAGTATGTCAAGTTTCACATCCAGAGCCGTAATGAGAGCGGCAATAATATTGGCGTTCTTCGTAAACGCAACTCAGGTCTACAGGACCTAGTCGAAACCATGTAAAAGTCAGGGGGCGCGGCATACGGCTCCCCAGCCCCGTACACGATGCATCTGTCGTAACATTCTTTCTCCTGATCACTTGACCAATACGAACACCCCGGCGATACAGAGTCATATCACGCCAAGGATTCAGTGTATGCAAACAGTTGCGCGTCACTTTGATGCGCAAGGAGCCCGTGCGCCATACGTTCTGTGGCACCCGGCTCTTTAACCAGAGCTGAAGCGGACACATATGTAGGAGCCCTAGATTGCACACTGTCGAGGCAGCAGCCATCTGGCCGAGGGTCCTCTGAAAGCATTTCAGCGGGGGAGAACGCCCTAATTTGAAGACTGCGAGAGAACTGATCAGTTTTTGTGAGCGCTCCTCCGACAGACGCGGTCGCATATCGATTGAGTCCAGCTCCACTCCTAAAAAGGAGATGTTCTGGCTTGGTATCAGCATGCTCTTTTGCATATTTACAGTCAGTCCTAAGCTCTGAACATGAGCGAGGAGTCTGAGTTTGTCGCTGAGCAGTGCACTCTCTGATTGGGCTAACACTAGCCAGTCGTCGAGATAGTTCAGGATGCGCATTCCGCTCTGCTTCAGAGGAGAGAGAGCAGCATCCATGCATTTCGTAAACGTACGAGGGGCCAGACATAAGCCGAAGGGCAGGACCGTGAATTGGTACGCTATCTCTTCTAATGCAAATCTCAGGAAGCGCCTGTGGCGGGGGGCTACCTGAATGTGAAAATAAGCATCCTTTAAATCCACGGAGATAAACCAATCTCTGATATGTGAGAGGATTTTTCTCTGCGTTATCATTTAGAATGAACGCTTTGAAAACGCACGATTCAGCGGCCTCAGGTCCAAGATTGGGCGGAGTCCGCCGTCTTTCTTTGGCACCAGAAAATAAAAACTGTAGAAGCCGCTCTCGCGGTCTGTGAGAGGCACTGCCTCTACCGTGCGCTTTGTGAGAAGTTTGTGTATTTCCTCTCGCAGAACTGCGCCGGCAGTCAATAAAGAACGGAAGATTCTGCTCCCGCACAGTGGACATTAACACACCGTTGAAACAGGGCGGTCTGCGAAAGAACTGAAGCGTGTAGCCGTTCTTTATTGATTTCATAACCCACTCTGATACCCCTGGCAGTCCCTGCCATGCTTCTGTGAACTGTGACAGCGGGCGAGGCGGACTGCACACCGTGAGGGATAACTCACCGTTGGGGGGCGGGGAGTTTAATACCACACGAGTGTGAGAGTGAGTGATGTGGGAGAGGGGAGTGAGAGGAGGAAAATTGCCCTGATATTGAGGTGATTTTTGTTTTTTGTTTTTTGACTTTATTGCACTGCACTGTGGAACAGTCAAAACACAAACATGACAATCGTTCTTGCCGCCCGCAACAGGCAGGGGGGCGTGGTGAACACACACAGCAGAGCGAGCAGGCTTTCTCAGTGGCTCGTCTTCGGCACTGAGTGCAGCTTTCCTCCTCCGAGAGACAGCATCAGGAACGCGGCTTTGATCCCGGAGCCGGTGGCCTGCCGCCTCTGTCAGGGCGGGGTTTCGGGCCCTTCGAGCCCTGGCGGCGCTTTGGCCACGGCTGTCTTGGTCTCACTGCCGGCTCATGATCGCGCCGAACAGCAGTAGGAGGGGCGAACAGGAGGAGCGGGAGGGTTTGCGCCGGCGCGCTTTGGTAAGTGGCTAATGGCCTTCGATTGCTTTTGCGCTTCAACGAAGCGCTCCGTGATCGTCTCTACCGCCGCTCCAAAGAGACCTGACGGATTCACGGGAGCGTCCAGAAGAGCCGTCTTCTCTGAGTCTTTCAACTTGGTCAGAGTCAGCCACAGGTGACGATCCAGCACCACAAGATTACCCATATTGCGGCCGATCGCTCGAGCTGTCACCTTCGTCACTCTGAGGGCCAGATCTGTGGCGCGTCGGAGCTCTTTGAAGACTTCAGGGTCCAGGTCACCTTCATCCAGGGACTGAAGGAGCTTGGCCTGATACACCTGAAGTATCGCCATCACATGCAGTGTTGAAGCTGCCTGGCCCGCCGCTGAAAAAGCCTTGCCAGCGAAGTTTGCGGTGTTTCGCACCCTCCAGTTTGCCACGGCTGCAGGACAGAGGTGGGCAGCGATGGCTTCCTCCACAGTGGGGAGTTTAACATACCCCGCTCGGTCAGCGCCGTCCACAGACGACAGAAGGGAGGATCCCGGATTGTGCACTCAACTGGTGAGCGGCGCGTTCCACGACTTCGCTATCTCGTCGTGCACCTCCGGGAAAAAGGGGCCGGGCCTCCGCGGGGTGTCCTTTCGGCCGCGATCCGACTGGAGGAACCACTCGTCCAGACGGCTTCTGGCCGAGCTCATCAACTGCCTTGGTCAGGACGCGGAGGAGCTCAACATCACTGTGATGGAGGTCCCCAGCGTCACTGATGGGCGCAGTGTAATCCAGTGGGCTGTTGGACCACTCCTCTCTCGCAGACGCTGCCACCGAGATGGCATCATCCTCATCCTCCTCCGTGGCTCCGAAAGACACCACATCTTGCGCGCTGGGGGAGGGGCGGAGATTAGCGGCCATGAAGCGCACTGGAAGGGGACCTGCAGCAGGGGGGTAAGGAGCACGTGGGCACTGAGCCGGCGCGGTCTCGTCACCCGACCCGGACAGATCCGCGTCAGTAACTCGCAGCACTTTACTCCTTGGCTCAAAAGAGGCTGCAGAGGAAGAGCGCGGCAGAGCTAGTTGGGCGAGTTCATCGCCTTGGACGATGGCCACACGGAGCCTGAGAGTCCGGAGACTCATATCTCCGCAGTGGGGGCAGTCCGACCCCCCAAGCACCGCCTCTGCGTGGGCGCGACCCAGGCAGAAGATGCACGATTCGTGGCCATCAGAGGGTTCGATTGGCTCTACGCAGGAGAGGCAATCGCGAGAGGTCATCTTTTGTCCGTCCGAAGCTCACCGGAACACAGCAGGGGAAGAGAAGGTGTGTTCGCTGCAGCGTGTAGATCACGGTGAGTAATAGATTTCTTTGATAGGCTTCTTGCTGAAGGAAAAAATTCTGAATGGATGACGTACAAGCACTGCCTTATATAGAGTGGGATCCCGCTCATATTTTGCGCGCTTGAACGCCATTGGCCAGTTTTACTGGCGTGATTCAATAAGGCTTCAGTAGTATTCGAGGGAAAAGGTATTTCCCATAGCAATGTAGAGTGACCGAATTGAAGGGGAACCAATGCGAGCTTTGGATCTTCCAATGTTTCTCTATGGCGCTGAAACCTAAAGATGTCAGTCCAATGGCAGTCAAGTATCAGCTGCACGTGGGGCGAACTCTGACATCTTTATGTTTCAGCGCCATAGAGAAACATTGAAAGATCCGAAGCTCGCATCGGTTTTATGGGTTTTATGCTTCAAAAATGGAAAAACGATGTGTCTGGCGTACTTGTAAAACTGATTCCAGGTATCCTGAGAGGATGGGCGATATAATTTATTTTATTACATTTCCTGAATCCAAACAAAACAGAGCAAAATGTCTCTAAGCAGTGGCGTGCACAAGGGGGGGGGGGGGCAGGGGGGCTCGAGCCCTGCCCCTTTGAGGTCCGACGGTAAAGTGCCCTTGCGGTCCGGTGCCCCTAGTCTGCGATTTCTGCCGAGGGTAGGGGTGTTTTTTCACCCCTACCCTGTATTTTCTTTTTTGAAGAAATATCGTAGTATCGTACTTCAGCGCGCATTCTATCAGCTGCAGTTCTGGCGCCGCCGTCTCTATATACTGTACAACGCCACATACATTCACATCAGTGTTAACTCAGCAGTAGAGTTACTCTCACGGGACACTGCACTTATTCGCAGTCACAAAAGTACATTATCTGCATCTGCTTCAAAGACTTACTGGTTAAACGTTTCATTCGTGTGCTGTTCTGACGAGCGGCCTTTTCTGAGCACATACACCCAAAGCGCGTGCTCTAAAAAGCCCATCAAACAGTGCCTGATTACTGAACTAAGTTATGTTTTGTGCTAATACTGTCAAAACACACCAGGTTTATGTATAGACTCAGTTGGTTATGTCTAAAATGAAGGTAAACAGCTGAGAGAAACGCATGCATGCCTGTATATTAGATGCGTGCATGTCTTAAAGGGACAGTACTAAACATGCTGCCGACTGTAATTAAAGGGATAGTTCACCCTAAAATTGTAATTCTGTCATTATTTACTCAGTCACATGTTGTCCCAAACCTGTATTAATTTCTTTCTTGTGCTGAACACAAAAGAAGATATTTTGAAGAATGTGGGTAACCAAACAGTTGCTGGTTCACATTGACTTTAACAGTAGGAAGAAAAAAAAAATACTATGGAAGTCACTGTAGACCACTGTAAGCGTGGCTTACCGATAGGTCAATTGCGTGGATTGCATGGTGCCTGGTGCCTAAACACGCTACTGCTGGTAGGCTGTTTAATTTGCTAGCGGCTGGCTAGTTAATGTTAACTGATTATAAAGCTGTCATTTGCCTTGCTAGGAGTTAATATTTTGCTATCTTCCCTACCCTTCTTTGAATATTTGCGTTTTAACGCGAATTCAACCATCATTTGGCCGCGGGATACTAAGGCAGACCGCGCAACTGAGGTGTAAAACGGGAAAACAAAGCCAGAACGCAGTAACTAAACTTACTGTGGTTTGCCTTGGTATTAACTTGGATTTTGTAGTTACTGCAATTTTGACACTCTTGTTTCTCTGAAACGGGACAAAATTGAAGGACATTTTAGGACTTAACTCAATTTTGACCAGATGTGTAGTTACTGCGCTTTGCCTTTGGACGGCAGTATAGCCTATCACACACGTCTACCGAGAGATCAGTATGAGCTAAACTAGGTTATTATAATGCCAACATGACATGAGTACAGGCGTGAATTCACTGTTATTCTGCAAAATACAATGTAATTTATATAAAATTGATTGTGTCCTAAAGTAAAACATTCGGAAACTCGGTTTAATTCGTTAAGCGAATACTTATGTTAACTTCTCAGAGGCGATAATGCCCGCGGGCGGGCCGGAAGGGCGTGTTTGGGCGTGTCTGCGCTTTTAATTACCATGGTTTTAGAACAATATCCAATCAATTATCATAAACTATATATCATTTGAAACCTAAAACACTCAAGATTGATGTTCTGGGCTTGTGTTTGAAATCAATGCACCAGAGAGGAAAGGGTTAACATAAATGCTGAAGGACCGGCCATTTAAACTTGTACAAAGTGAACGGCAGTACTTACGTTTCATGGCCTATAGCTCTGGCCAGCTCGGACTAATCCAAGAAACACCAGCGTAACATTTCAAGGGAAGGGTCCACTCTTCAAAATGCATCCCACTTTTTAATCCAAAACAACGAAAAAATAGGGGAAAAAACGAAAGATCCTCCTTTGTTTACATGGGTGATTCGAGTTATAGTTATCCATAGCGTCCGTTTTCGAAGAAATATCGATTCTAATTCTTGTTTCAAACACCGTCTATATCAGGTAAAATAGTTTCTTCCGCGTAAAAAGAGCCCTCCCTCGTCTCTCTCCTTCAATCACAGGCGATGTTATAACCCTGAACAGACAGCGAGTCAGTGACTGGTTCAGCGAGGTGTCAATCTGCGCCCATCAGAAATGGGGTGTTTGAAGCCAGCCAATGCCTAGCCAGCACAGTTTTGATGGATGGAAGTGTTAGCCAACCATAAGGACGTGTACAATGATTGACAGTTTGCATAGTTTGCTTAACCATGTTTACAGAATAGCTCTGCGCAAAGTTGCTTTAGTTTTTTTTTTTTTTTAGTTATTTATGTATTACTATATTAGTAATATAGTAATATTAATAAGATTTAGCAGATCTTTTTTTATTATTTTTTAATAAATTACAAATGTTGTAAAATCATTTTTTTGTGTTTTCATTAGTTCAAAAATGATCAAATCTGTTTTGGTTCACTGTTTTCATTATTAGAATTGTTCAAAATAAAGATTCTTTAGTTCAAATTCTGAAATAGTTTTGTGTTTTTATGTGGTTTCATTGGTAGAGCAGTTCTGAATTGATATACATATATGTAGTATGCAGTGTCATATGGAGTCTCTAAATAGCCTTTTTGAAAGGATTCCTAGACTTTTCTTGAAATAAAAGATCCAAATGACTTTTCCAAAGCTTTTCTTGATATGAAATACCATAAAAATGTAGTTTCTGTAAGTTTTTACCTAAAAAAAAGTGTTTTATTTCAGGAAAAGTTTAGGCGTTTTTTTTCAAAAATGCCATTTGGAGACCTGGTAACCAAATGACCAAATGAGTCAGCACTACAAATGCTGTTCAGAAATAGTTTTTTATTGTGTGTTTTGGTGGGCAGAGTAGTACTGAATTGATATACATATATTTATTATGTAGTTTTGACTCATTTGGTCATTTGGTTACCATGTGTCCATTTGGAGTCTCCAAATGGCTTTTTTGAAAGGACGCCTAGACTTTTTTAAAATAAAAGCTTACAGAATCTACATTTTTGGGAGTATCATCCTCAAATTTGGATCAAAACATGGTCAGATATTCAGCTTTATCTTTATGGTGTTTTCAGGCCCTTGGCATCAAAGCCCCATACATTTTTCCCTAAGTGAATTTCATTAAAAGATATCGCGAGTCACTTTCATGTATATTTTACCTTGTTTTACTCTGTTGCTATACTAATTTTGAGTTATTATGACTCTAGAGTAACAAAGGTTCAAGTGTCTAGTTTCAAACAATACCAGATTTTTAAATATAGACCTTAGGGTTCAAGAGCTACAGACATTTTTATTTGGTAATGTCGTTTTTCACAAAATGCTCAAAAATAGGGGCGCAGGTTAAAGACAAAGTTCAGTACTCACCGTAACTTTAATGATGGAAAATCCGTCTGGAAATGGATGTTTTGTCGCTCCTCAGCATCGGCTCCGCTCTCTCGCGCAGACATTTGAATTCACTACACCACCAACGGTTTCTCTCAGGCGCATGCGTACACACGTTTTTTGGTGCAAGGCTTGTTGGGCCAACACAGATTTTTCACTTCTGCTTGATATATTGGCTGAGCACAATTTAATATGTTCGGTGAATATATATTTTTAATTTTAACTTCAGACCTTCAGATAAAATTAGTACAATGTATTTTTTTGTTTGGGGGGAATTCTTGGGAAGCAATTTGTCGATGTTTATTTTTCAGTTTCCACAATTTTTCAAAATGTAAATTTTTTACAGTGTAGTAGTATTATGAAAATTCCAAATGAACTCCTTAGCTTGCCCTTACATTTTTTTTTATATATGTTCGCTTGACTTGATCAAAACCCATTAGATAGGGTTGCACATATGTGACCCTGGAGCACAAACCAGTCATAAGTAGCACGGGTTTATTTACAGCAATAAACAAGCAAGGGGTAAGGGTAGGGGTAGGGGTAGGGTTAGGTCAAATAATGTCATCTTTGCATTAAAAATGGCATAACTGAGCGAATGACACTTAATGGCAGTTGTCATAAACATGCATAAAACCTCCTTCATATTCATGACATGTGTCATGTCAGTCTTATGCACACCCCTTTAAGTAAAGTGTTACCAAAATATTTTTTCTCAAATTTACCCAGTAAAACAAATAATAGAAAAATACAATAAAATATTTAAATAAATGAACGAACTCTTTGAATTTTAGTGAACTTTGTATATTTTATATATTTGGAGACCCCAAGTGTTTTGTATATAATATTAACCTGGGGTGCATTTCCAAAAAGCAAGTTACGACGTTACATAGAATTCAACGGAACTTAAGATCATAATTAGCTAACTATGCTTTTAGGAAACTCCCTGATTCTTAAATGTTAATTATGCTTTTTGAGATTTTAATAGAATGTTTAAACAGAACCTGTGGACTACTTTTAATAAATTAGCAACACTTTACAATAAGGTTCATTAGTTAACATTATTTAACAACATTAGTAAACATGAACTAAGGATGAACAATACTTCTACAGCATTTATTAATCTTAGTTAATGTTAATTTCAGCATTTACTAATGCATTATTAAAATCACAAGTTGTGTTTGTTAACATTAGTTAATGCACTGTGAGCTAACATGAACAAACAATGCTCAACTGTATTTTCATTAACTAACATTAACAAAGATTAATAAATAGTGTAATAAATGCACTGTTCATTGTTTGTTCATGTTAGTTAATACATTAACTAATGTTAATAAATGACACCTTATTGTAAAGTGTTAACAATAAATTTGATCAAAAAGATGGCAAATGATTAGACGAATAAACAAAATAATTAAGTAGGTGTACTGGAAGGATTTTTTTTCCCCCGGACAAGATAAGAGGGTAAAGAACTCACCAACTGACTTCCTCTTTTGCCTTTGAAATATATTCTCAGTGTGCAAAAACATGATGATTATCTATTACAAAACAACAGCTCCAGGCTCATAAATGTGACTGTTCACACGTAATACTTCCCATGCATCTGCTTTTATGTGATAATTAATATCCAACGTCTGATTTGTGCAATTCAAGATAAAGAAATTGTCTTTACTTCATGCATTTTATTAAGTCTTCTGTGGCTGGAACATAAAGATGATTGTCATGCTGCTTGTAAGGCTTTGTTAATGAGACAAGTGATGTGACTCATATAACTTTTTAAACTTACAGTATTTAAAATGACCAAAATTTAGAACAGCTGTGTGCAATTGAAAAATGCTGATGTTTTAGAGAATTATTTTTATTATAAATGTGGTTAAATATATAACTATTTATATTTGTGGCACAGTCACAACACCATCTGGTGGTCAGATTTTGTGATTGCTAATTACAGAAGACTAGTAAGCATTATGGTGTTGAAGGTTTTAAAGATCTTGCAAAAAGAATTCAGTAATAGAAAAATAGTAAGTGAAGTTTATTAGCCTGGTTATCTCTTTGATCCTGGTTCTCTTCCTCCCTCTATCTCTGGTTGGTTCTACATCTGCTTGTGAACTCTACATGATCATGAGCTTGTGGTTAGACTTTCTGATAATCTGTTCTGGACTTAGTTTAAAAAAAAAGCATTAGTAAATGTTATACCGTGGGAAAATACCAAATAATCATAAATAATCAAATCAAATTTGAGGGATAAAACTGTAGGGGGAAAGATCCAGCATATAAAAGATAGAGTTGATAAAAGATGTTGACCACAACATTGACATATATCAATCAATGTATAACATTTAAAACACCCTGATAAAGTAAAAGAAGAAACAAACTGACACCAATAATTATATACCTTTTTAAAAAATATATTTTTTTTATTTCAGCAAATAACCATCTTATCAATAGCCAGTTTAGAATTGCTTGACTTTGTTCTGTTGATTGTATGGTAATTTGGTGATTAAATTCACATATTTGTGATGTTACATTATAAATTCTTTAGGTTAGTATATTGGTTTTAACTATCATATATTACTAGAAGTGAAGCCCTGGGTTCTTTTTTAACATCAGCAAATTTTTCAGTAACACTTTAGAATAGGGAACACTTATTCACTATTAACTATGACTTTTCCCTCAATAAATTCCTAATTTGCTGCTTATTAATAGTTAGTAAGGTAGTTGTTAAGTTTAGGTATTGGATTGGGGATGTAGAATAGGGTGATGTAGAATAAGATATTAATATGTGCTTAATTACTACTAATAAATGGCTAATATTCTAGTAATATGCATGCTAATAAGCAACTAGTTAAGAGACCCTAAAATAAAGTGTTACCAATTTTTCTTTTTAGAAAGAGCAAGAAAACATTAAAGTCCTCTTCTATGTAATCAAAGAACATAAAGATTCCCATGACTGGGTAAAATCACAGACAATAACGTATACCAAGAATCTACTGGAGTCCCAAGAAATGAATGTGAAGTGAATAAGAAAGAATTTAAAGCAAACCCACTGGTGTGACAGAGTTAATATCAAAGCCCTCCCTCATACTGCACTGAACCACTCTAAGACTGAGTGAGGTTGAGAGGAAGGAAAGGAAACGAGCGGAGGAACAGCAGGGTTTGGTGATTCAGGTACTATGAATTGTGTCACCTTTTCCTCTGTGCTCTAGAGACTGAGACCTCTTCATTGACAAGTAACTGAGAGAGGAGCTTATCATGAACAGCTGGAGTGTGTATCAACTGGTAGTCCTTGCCTTTCTCTTTGCTCCTGAGTCTAGTGCTGAGTATAATAATAGTGGTGAGTATTATTATTATTTTTTACAAATATTTAATACTTTAGCTCTTAATTGACGGAAGAAATATTCAATATTTATTGTTTAAAGCAAATTACTCATTTTCATGTGATATCTATCTATCTATCTATCTATCTATCAAGAACTGCTAGAAAAAATTTGTAGCTGAAGAGCATGAAAAAATACTTTGCAAGGTATTACGACAGTAACATAAAAAGTCCCCTAGAAGTAATATAATTAGACTCACCACAGACACGTGTTTTCCCAATATAAAGGTCATAGGTTTAATTTTTAGGAATGGAGCATATGACAAGCACATTCTTCTCAGTATACATTTAGACAAACACCTGATGATGATGATAAACTTTGCTGATAAGTAGCGGTGCATCATGGTGCATGAGCTGTCTGGAGAGCCACATCAAAAGGTCTGAGGAGGGGGCGATGTTCATATGAGCTGGTATATCCTGTATACCCGACAAAGATTCACATCAGAATACATTCATTAAGTAAAACCCCACATTTTCGCAATAATGTTATTCATTCAGTCAGTTTCATACTGTAAACACTCACATATTACTCATATTGTAATCTCAAACAACAGTCTAGAAACTCATTGCAGCAAAAGATACAAGTCTCACCATGTATTTGAAATCTGAGAATGATGAAATAATTTTACGATGATGCTGTGTAAATTATTAATTTTTTATTTATTTTAGGTAAGGCTGTCTTTTTGGGGAAACCAAGAAAAAAGAAAGGTAAGAATTGAAACAGTATGTTTCTGCTAACAGGTGCTGCAAGGGCAGAATTTTCAAACGCAACTTTTGCCTAAAGTGCAAATGTAACAATGAGCAATCTACAAATAAAAGGCTTTACCCTAAGCGTAAACAACGCTGATTACACCGATCACATTCATGCGCCCCGATTATATAATCGATAAGCGAAACGCAAGATACCAGTTGCGTTAGTGAGAAACAAGGCCTGTTATTTGTTATTTAGCACTGCTAATTAATTATTGGGAAATATCAAACCGCTGAATGCCAAGATTGACCAGATTTTTCACTTTCTGCTGAATTTTGTATAGACCTACAGTACTCATAATTATTCTACTCTTTTCAAGGTGAGATATTAGATATTGACCCGGACCAGATTGTTTTTAATATTAGTAATACACTGCATGGTATTACTGTAACATGGAGGACCCCAGATAATAAAATACCCCCTAATTGTTATGATGCTGAAGTGCAGTACAAGAGCCAGTATGTCAAAGACTGGAAGGTACTTAACACTCACAGACACTTACACATTTGAGCTGCAGTAAGGCTCACTTTTAGCACAAACCTGAGAAAACCAGACTTGTATTTGCTGGAAAAATGCTCATGAATCTGATGTAAAATGACACATGCTATTCAAAGCAATGCAAAGTTGGAAAATCTTAAAGCCTGCATGTATTTGCTTACATGCAGGGAGGTAAGAGTATTCAAGTGAGACAACAACATGAGGTGTACAATTTGGACTTGTCCACTCTCAGCATGAAGAGGAATTACGATTTCAGAATAAGAATGAAGCTGTGGTGTCTAGATAAGGAGTGGAGCAAGTGGACAAAAGTGCAAAGTTGGGGAAACAATGAAGGTACTGTCTCTTTGTCCTTGAAATCCTATGTGCTCAGGTTCAGGACCAGAGCCTGGTTTTATAAATAAGCTTTAATCCATCAGCCATAGCAATATGTATGGTTCAAGATATTTACGATCTCTTTACTTGCTTGTACTGAGCAATTCTGGAGTTTTTGTGGTTCTTCTCATGTTAATTTGTCTCTAGAATGAATCACTTTTGTTGTTGTATTCTTCAAGTTTGGTTTGGATAAGTCAAATGAAATATAAACAGAAGTAAATTCTTACATATATTCTGTAAAAAGCTTCACAAATAAACGAAACATTTTGTTCACAGGTGCTCGTTTGGTAGACGCAACCGCCTACATATGGATTTATATTTTGATAATTGTGCTGCCACTAACCGCCTTTCTTCTGGTCTGTCTGTTGACTCAACCGGGGTGAGTATTAACCAGTTCTTGAGTAATTATAACATCCTTGACACCGTTTTTATCAAACGTCTGAACGCTTTGACATTCTTTGGTCTTGAAAGAGTTAGAAGACTGATCTTTCCTGAAGTACCAGATCCCAAACACTTCAAAAATAAAATCATGGACACTGAACAGTCTCAGGTAAGGCCAATATCATGCATAATATCAAATGCATTAGTTTGACAGAATAAACCTAAAGATGTTTGTAGTTCTTAAGCAGGGCCGCTGCTGGCCAAATGGGTGCCCTGAGCAGGATTGTATTGTTGTGCCCCCTCCCTCAAATATTATGAACTTTAATAAAATATAAAAGTAAATAAATACATTGTATTTAAATTGTATTATTTACAAATTACAATTGTAGCTCTAGACAGTTACCTATGGCAGTAATACAGTTGTCTGATTGATTTTATGGTCTCAAGCATTCAGAAATCACGCAAAAGAAAATTAAGCAGTTGTACTACGAAAACCATGGTTAATTTTTGTAAGGGTTGTGATGTCCACATGTTTTTTTTTTGTTGAAATTATAGAGGTTGTGTCATCTATAGCAAAAAGGTGGCCAGAAATGAAAGATTAAGTGGCTATTTGAAATAAATGTTTGGTCAATAGCCTATTAAACAAGGATATGATCGTCCTGTAAGTATAATTGCAGCAATTACTAAGCTTTTGGCTCCCTGCAGGCATTTGTAATAACATGTAATGTTGAAAAAAACAATAGACACCATCACAAAGTTTGTAATGGTTTTACTGGTTATAATGGGACTTATATAATGAGTATTGGTTTTAATGGAAACTATAATGGACCCTGTTGGTCTCTACTGGTAATTGGTCACCTTCTATTGGTGACTTGTTAAAACCAATAAATCCTAATGGAATATGTCCCAAAACACACTACAGAAAACCATTTTTTAATGGTTTTAATGGTTAAAAGTTGATGGTTTGTAATTTTTGTAATGGTATTTGTGATTCATTTGTGATGGTATTAGAATTTTCTGTGATGGTTCTATTGTTTTTCAGCAGGGTTGCATCATTGTTTTTATAAATGCATTTTAAAGGCTATTGTTGGCTTAGGTTTGTTTTTATAACCACAAAAAAATTATCTCTTTGTATATTATTATTTGAATTAACAAAACCATGGTTAATTTGCGGTTACCATGGCTACAAGAACCATGATTTTTTTTTTCTTCTTTTATTATTATTATTAGTGTTAAAACCATAGCTAAATTTCTTAAGGGAACATGGAAACTCGAAGAGAATATTAGATGTGTTGGTGGCGGTGAAATTATTACCGACATTAAAACACGTTATTAACCTCAACACCCAAAAAAGTTTCACAGGATTATGAATGTAGCCTACCTGAAAGTGACTCATGGGTTTTGTTTTCATCTTTTTTTTTTTTTTTAAACGGACATAGTTGTCCAAAAATTACGATCATGCATTTAGCTGCAAACATGAGGTGCGAGCAGTTGCAGGCACGGATGCAGGAATGGTGCGTCACGTTTTTTTAGTCTTTTTTTTTGACAAAACATTAAAGTTTCTCAGAGTGTTTTTTTAACATGTACAACAAAACACTAATAGCTATATAAAAACCTGAGAGGTTAAAATCTTTTTCCCAGTAGATTGATTTCCCAGTACAGATTGAATATTACCAGAACACTAGTAAAGCTGTTTAGCCTATTTGTAATGTCAACTGGGCTTAAAACATGATCTTAAACGATAAAAGAACACAGTTTAATGCATTTACATAACACATTGTTTATTAAAGGGATAGTTCGCCCAGAAATGAAAATTCTGTTATTAATTACACACCCTCAGGTCCAGACACGTAAGATCTTCGTTCATCTTTGGAACACAAATTAAGATATTTTTGATGAAATCCGAGAGCTTTCTGACCCTGCATAGGCAGCAACAGTGCCATCACCTTCAAGGCCCAGAAGGTAGTAAGGACATCGTTAAAATAGTCCCATGTGTCATCAGTGGTTCAACCTTAATGTTGTGAAGCTATGAGAATACTTTTTGTGTGCAAAGAAAATTAAAATGACTTCATTCAACAATTTCTTCTCTTCCCTGTCAGTTTTTGATGCACGTTCACGACAGTGTGCATTCTTCTGCTTGCAAACAAGGCACAGTGCATCTGGGTTCAAAGTCAGAACTCTGGCTCCTGCGACAAAGACTGACAGGGAAGAGAAGAAATTGTTAAATAAAATCATTATTTTTTGTTTTCTTTGCACACAAAAGTATTTTAGTAGCTTCATAAAATTAAGGTTGAACCACTGATGTCACATGGACTATTTTAATGATGTCCTAACTACCTTTCTAGTAGTATCGTTGCTTCCTATGCAGGGTCAGAAAGCTCTCAGATTTCATCAAAAATATCTTAATTTGTGTTCCGAAGATTAATGAAGGTCTTAAAGGTTTGGAACAACATGAACTATTTTTGGGTGAACTATCCCTTTAAGAATCAACCACACACCTTGTTTTTACCTACTTTATTTACTTACTTAATTACAAACCTTATGGAAATTACTGAGAAAACTAATGGCAAATATGCCTTCTGGACTGGCCTACTCTTAATAATAGTTTTTTTTAGTATTATTATCTATGGTTCCATGAAAAACTTTAACATCAGTGGAACCTTTCAAATGTACAAAAAGTTCCTAATTGTGGAAAAAGGTGCTTTAGATTAATAAAATGTTTCACACATTAAACATTTTTTGGAAACTTTATTTTTACGGATGAATGGATTCATGATTGATTATGATTGATTAGCTCTAATGAAATAATTGTTTCTGTCATTTCCTTTCTTAGTGGTGGGGGAACCTTACACAGTGGAATGAGGAGTGCTTAACAACAGATATTGAGATTATTGACAAGAACGAAAGGGAAGAGCAACATCAAACTTTGGTAACACAGCCCATGTACACCAGCCCAGAGCAACATGACAGCACGTACCACATCTACTCCTCTGAAACACCTGGTGAAATCACAGAACTACAGTACTCACGAAGTGTGTTGGGATATATTGCCCTTTAAGGCCACAGAGAGGGGCTGAAATCATATCCATGAGCCAGTTTAATGCTTTTAAG
Source organism: Onychostoma macrolepis (assembly GCF_012432095.1). Classification (NCBI taxonomy): domain Eukaryota; kingdom Metazoa; phylum Chordata; class Actinopteri; order Cypriniformes; family Cyprinidae; genus Onychostoma; species Onychostoma macrolepis. The sequence goes on from NC_081163.1 coordinate 12,489,524, forward strand.
ATTGATTATTTGAATGGGATAACACATGGGGTAAAATCTTTTATTCTTGCTAGTGTCTCAGGTTTGTGATCATCACAGTTTAGATGCTTAGCATGGCTCTGTTAGCCCCTGCTGGTAGATCCTGTAACTACACCATCTGGATACAAAAAGCATTTTGTCCATTAACAGCCATCCAAAAATTAGCCACCTATTCTTATACAACTACAGTCTTTTAAGCAACATATTTCCAGGGCTCCGGCATAAACCAAACAAGTGCCTTTGAGATGAATGGGAATGCTAATTGATGTATTTCTCTAGGTATTATCGATCTCATTGGTTACTCCTAAAGTCTGTGATCAGGATTGTGGTTAAAGCAAGCTAGTGCACAAAAAAATCATTTGAGCACATCAGCTTGTAACAAACAATGCGAGTGCAGTACAATAATTGGACAATGGAGGGCACTCTGACTATCCTGAAGTGTTAAAGAAGAGTTGAACCATATCAAAGCCAACAAGGAACACACTCTTCACAGCATCACAGCCCTCTCTTAAGGGAGGATGTACGTTAATTTGAAGACTGATTTAAAAGATTAATGTGAAACTGCATAATAGATGTGGAGTTTCAGTGTGACGGTGTAACAAAGCCAGGGCAGCAGCCACACACTCCGATCTGTTGCGATTGATGAACTGGAATGGAGGTGAAGAAGAATATGAGCAAATAATCATTAAGAGATAGAAGCAAAAATGAACGCCACACAGGTGGATACATGAATGTAAAAATGTACAGTTTCAGTCATACCTGTTGCAGCTTAGAAAAACCGACCAGCCAATTTTTTTATTTTTTTTTTCAAGGAAAATTGTTGTATTGGCTTTATGAATGAGGCAAGAAGTGGGTTCCAAAAGTCTGGGACCACACTGAAAATTTTCTACATTTAAACCTGAAAATGTAGAAAAAAAGGGGAAACAAGGAAAAAAATATATTAAAAAATAAATAAAAAGGAAAATGTACTCAAATTTAAAATGCAATTTTATTTTTTATTTTTTATTCAACTTGAGTGCTGCTGTCATTAATGTCAAAGGAGGACACACCAAATACTAAGACATTCTGATATATTCAAGTTTATTTGTTGTCATTTTGCATATTTTTTTCACTCAAATTGCTATGTTGATCATATAATTGGTAACTGGTAAATATGAAATTAGAAAAAGGTTACAACATAAAAGCATTTTTACACACGGTTTCAGATTTTTGGACCCATACTGTACATGCATTTGATCAAATACCAAAAAATAAAAATAAAAAAATGGATCAATTTTCCATGTTACATTTCAATTACTTTTATATTTTGTCGATTTCTTTGCTCAAAAATTAAAGTACTTGTGCTTTTTACTTTTCGATTTAATAAGAGCTTCATCTTTATGTCCACCAGTGGTGTACTGCTAACTGTTTTTGATACGCAAACCCATTTCTATGGGGAGGATGTGATTGAAGCCAGGATGCACAAGATTTCCCCAGTAACACCTGTGTGCTAACTGACGGTTCAGCAGAAATTATCTTTTAGATAGAGCGGTGGGGAATTACCTTATAGAATAAAAAACCAGATCAACGAAAAAAGAAAAAGTTTACTCAGAATAATAAATGATATGAGATAAGATAAATTGCTTTCACTATATGTAATTTCCATCTACGCCTCTTACAGAGAAACTCTGTTCCAAGAAGGGGCACTGGAGGTGGTATAGGTTTGGATTTCATACATGATAATTGCTGTCCGTTCAAATAGGCTAACAATCAGATGTTATATGAGAGTTCACACCAGCTAAAGTCTTCGTACCTCCTCCAGCTTACATAAGAGAAGCAACAAACAGCTTGCTCGATTAATAAATTAAGTATGCTAAATATGGCTTACAGTCATGTTTCTGCAGAGCTATTTAACGATAATCAACACTCCAACAATTACATCTTTACACTTTACACTTTTAATTATACATTGTGCTTTTCTGTCTGGCAAACAGGAATGAATCGTGTTCCCTGGTGAATTGTTCTCCAAAGCATTAAGCAAAAATGTGTGGAACTATCTGATGATTTTTACTCTTAAATACCAGGAAACACACACACACACACACACACACACAACAGAGATCAGCCTTGCTGGACTAAAATGTTTTATTTATTGTAATGCTTTAGTGGGGGAAGACCCAGTTCATGCATTCATTATCATAAAGGCCCCAAGACATTCCGCACAAAGAGCGAGACGAGTTACACGCCTTCTACGGCACCTCAAGAACGTGCAGGTGGAGGAACGACTAGCTGTGGCGACATGACAGAAGATGACAATGTCAAAGAACCGCCATCTCTAGCACATAAACTGTCCCTGAAGCAGACACTTAAGGGAGATGTAAAGTGCTACACATCTCTGCGTTGTTTTCACTCTCATCAACTTGTTTTTAATATGCTACGATGAATGTGTCAGGGCCCCCGGGCGGTAAATGGTGGATGACAAATGTTACTGCAAGCAAACCCACTGGAGGCTGACCATATTGTACCTGTGCCGGGCTTCTTGATGCTCCTTTTTATCGAAAAGCTCAAAGCTGGAAGAAATGCCTCTTTTGTCACCTTCTGGGTTGTATGTGAGCGTGTGCTCGGTGGATGCACAGTAAAACAGATGTTGAAGATTCTTGCAAAGACTCGATAAAAAAGACCGTGGAGGCCCTCTTTTCTATTCAATTATTTAGAGTTGAAGAAAGAAGCAATAGTATCAACATGTTTCCTCTGAAGCCCAAACGTTCTGGAGGAATGAATAACATATTTATATAGTAACCCATGCCAAATAGCCGGAAATGGAAACGAATACCTCCTAATGTATTCTGGATAGCTGTGAACCTCCAAACTCAATGTCAAATTGCACAACATTGCTGACAAAAGCACTTTTTTGTCAAGTCAAATATATATTTTTCCTTTCTAGCATTCTAGAGAACTAAGTAAAAAGCAACTCCATCCTGTAGCTATTTAATTATATTAAAGCTTAAAAATGTGAAAACTTCCACACCTCCAACAAGCATATCTTAACTCTTTGCACTTGTGCGCTTGATAACATAAAAAGGTGTCACTGCCAAGCGTTGGGGTAATGCTTCTAATTATGTTGAACTCAAATAAATAAATTATTTGCTTTTCACCGGGTGAGCGTGACAGGTTTGCCAACAGCCTGACAAATGGAAGAATCGTTTGCAAATGCAACGTGCGTATATAATGTAAAGCGGTGGAGAGCCTCAGACAAGGCGAGAGCTTGACAGCCGTTTTTTTCCCCCTCCTGTGTTAACAGTCTCAGTGCTCCTCTCAAAATAAAGCTCTGTTTGAGGAGTATAAGGTCTGTGTTTCAGTAAGCCTGATTGTGCCAAGCCTGATCTGGTATTCATTAGTGCGTATTACTTGTGACCTCACCTGCAAGTCGAGCTTGTCACGATTAAGCCTGTTCCTTTGGCACTTGCAAAGACTCTCCTCTGTGGTTATGGAAGATGACACCAGACAGACAAATTACACAAACCGAAGGTTTCGGAGTATGAAGCGAGTTGTCATTGGGCTGGTGCATCGATTAAGTCTACAGTACGAAAAACAGAGACAAAGAGATAGGTAGTTTGGCAGGGGCTTTCCAAAGAAACCATTGTGTCTGTGGGAGGAAAGATTTGATTATTAGTTTTTGCCACTAGCACAGATGAGAGGAGGAAGTCTCAGCGGAGAATAAAGAGGATGCGTGGTAGTGGGCGTGGAGCCGGCAGTGAGCTGATGTTGTATTCAGCGCTCTCCAAAGGTCAACCTAAAACTGTACTCTTACTCCTTAAGGATGAATGGCGTACATTCATTATATAGGCGCTCTGTTTAAAAACCCAGCAAGCTGCCTACGTAGGCCGCATTATAAGGCATCATAGGCCAGCTCCCAACACTGAGGCTGCTCCAAAAGGTTGGCACCATGATTATGCCACTTTCTTTTTGGTAGGTTAAGCAAATAAGGCAATCCCAGAATTCATTGTGAGCTCTGTGATGGATGAAGCAAGAGGAATTACTGTACTTTATTCAATGCCAAAAGTATTGAAAAAACATTTAAATCCAATTAAATGCCAAATTCTGTCATGAAACTCTAGATGGCGCAGGCTGATGGGTCGTTTGTAATGCAAATTGATGATATTCACAGCATTAAACGACTTGGCACAAGTTGATTGGTTCATGTCGCATATGCAGCCAATGAGCTTACTGCTTTACATTTAAATGGCTGGTTAGCATTCACTAGAGCAGTTCACAGCACGCTTCCTCTGAAATCCTCCACCTTCCCCAGCTCCACCTGTATAGATCTGCTACCTGTTATTTTATATGCTATTTGTGCAGTAGCAGTATGTCTTAAATACTCACAACACTGTATCGGCGTATGTATTGGCAGTAGCAAATTCCTTTACTTGCTTTGCAGCAGCAGCAATTATCTGCAACAACAGCAATAACCAACAGCAGCAGCAGCAATTTAGCAATGTAGCAGATCTATTCTGCAAAGAACAAATACATTACTATTGTCATATCCATTACCATGCTAAAGGGGGATCCATGATGGTGTACAAAGCAGGAAGAATGACAGATTTTACCAAAAGTATTGATTAAAAAAAATATATTAACATTTCCAATATTTGTGTTCAATGGGGTTTTATGGTCATTAAAGTATATTGTCACTAGCTTAGCAACATGCTAATAACAAACTCCATTCTGTGGGAGGAAAGAAATGGCAGAATTACTGAAACAATTCATTCACAACCAAAAGTAATGTACCCAATATGTGGGTTGTATGTAGTAAAATGATCATTATGGCATTATGCTGTTAGTTTAGCAACATGTTAACCAGTGTTGTAGTACTCAAGACTGGACTCAAACTAGTCCAAGACCATATTTTCTATGACTAGTTCAAGACAAGCTCATTCGAGTTCAAGTCCAGGCTGAATGTGAATGCTTCTGAAAATATGATCTTGTACTCAATTTGGAACAGAGTTGAGTCTACAACAAAGTTGAGAGTACCACAACACTGATGCAAACACTAAGCTATCTTAAAATTGCTTTTGCTTGTTTGCTGGTCCTAGATGGTCTCCCAGTGTGGTTCGTTTAAAGGGGTTTTGAGCACTTTTCCGCTGGTGAGGCTGGAAGACACTAGTTGGCCTCACAGCTGAACCCAGCTCGGCAAGACTGGAAGTCCAGCTAGACCTTCTGAGAACACCTTAATCCAGCAAACCATTTTAAGCTGGTTTAAAGAGGTGTGTCAACAGGGGAGTACTATTTTTGCAACAAATAGCATTGCTACCTTTGTGCAGCGTTCCAAATCCATCACTTACAAGGTTTCGTTTTAGTTGGGAAGGCAGCTGCCTATGAAGGCACTAGACAGCAAGGCAGCTTGCTAGTTTTTTAAGCTAATGTTACATCCAAATCCAGAGCAAATGTTGTCTCAACACTGCATTTTTCTTCCAGAAATAGATTCATAAATAGGGTTCCAAAGTACAACAAGCTGAGTAATTAGGTGCAACATGACTAATTGTATGTACACTAGTAATAAGATTTTTATCGCTTCAGTAGGGGAGGCCATTTGTGCAAACTGATTTGCCAATATCAAATGCTGCCAACGTCAACACATGTATGCTCACTATAGGGGAGAACCCCCCCTCCATAAAACACACACACACACACAAGATATGGACACAGACAAACACACACACCGGCCTTCTACAGAGAATATCTGTCTGCTCCAGAAGTGTCATATTATGCCAGTACAGCAGCTGTGTGAGATGTATTTTTTTCATTATTATTAAGTATTCACATTTACAAACTAGCCCTGTTCACAGATGAAGTCTTACCTTATAAATTATAGATGCTGAAACAATCTCTAAAACATGTTCATTAAAGACAACGCTTTCTTTTTTCTTTTTTTTAAAAAGGGCACCGGCTCATAAATATTTCTTAAAAGCAAATTTCGTCACACACACACACACACACAGTGAAAAGAAAAGACTCCTTCCTCGACATCTCAAACATGTGAGAGGCATCGCATCAGCCTTCACTCGCAGACACGCAGAGGACACACACACCCTCGCACGCGGGGAGACAGAAGTGCGACTGCGTCGTCTGCGGCGGTGACGCCTCTCTCTTGGAAAAGCTGAGCTCACGTACGCTCGCCTGCTCTGGAAGTGATGTTTGTGTGGATGACACGTATGATCCTTTAATCTCAGGCTCAGCTTGTTGAGCATCAAATTGAAATATCCTGAACAGATGTAAAAACACATGTGAGCCTCAACACGCAAGCTGTGCCGAGCTTTGTTTCATCTGCTGATGATGGGAGCCTTAAGGAGATCTTTTTAAAATTTCATCACTATTCAAAAGGATAATTAATACGTACCCCCAGGCTTTGATTATGCTCTTCTTACTGTGTACGGCTGGTGTGGAGATAATGAGACACTCATCAGTCGCTGCCAGAGCTCCCCAACAAACGCACACAGTTTGCATAAGATACTTGAGATTCTGCAAAGGTAGCGGCGAGAGGTGCACCCAGCCCGATGCTAATTTTGATCGCGGTGAAACCGAAACCATTAGCCGACTTGATACAAGTGTTGCGGGAGTTGTGTATACAAGGGTGCCTGTGTTGAGCGGTGACACTGCATTGCCCTTGGGTCCTGTGTGGTTGAGCAGGGAAGGCCAGGGATTTGGGAAATCTGGGCAGAGAAGAGTAACGGGCGTTTGGAGAGATCATAATGAGAGTTGTCAATTGGAATGCAGTTTGGTGGCTATTTGCTCTGCTCATGAAAAAAAAGAAATAAATCTGACCTTTGACCAGCACATTCCCCTAACACCTGAGTTACAGGCAATTACTTAGCCGCTCTGTTCTCAACGCTGAGCCCTGACCCCTGGTTAGGCGCTATGAAGTGGGCTGCACAGGCAGTATGGCGTATAATATAATTTAACATAATATAAAATAAGGTGTTTTGACCAAGCTTCGGCTGCGTTTCATTTATATTAATTCATAAAGTCTGACTTTCTATTTGGGTAAATGCCACTTGAAGCTTGAAATCTGTGCAGAAGTCTATATTATCTATAAAAAATGGACACACAACAGCGTATTAACAGCTCTGTTTAGAACCATATCAGCCTAAAGGACCCTTTTATGCTGAAATGGTTCTTTGAGTTAAAATGTTTTTTTTGTTTTTCAAATCTGGAATTGTCAAAGCACCTCATTATTGATTTTCAGTTCAACGCAGCTAACTTTCCAATTATTATGTATTTTCCTCTTTTTAGTTTAACAGTCATGTAAGTGTGACCAGCTGTGTTCATTTTTTTGTGTGTGTAATTATTAAAAACAAAACACATTACAGCTATCCCATGACTTTATATCACTTTTTCCTTCTAACATTGTGAAGGGCTCACATACTGTCCATTTTCACTGATTTTGGCCTTCATAAACAATTGTTTTTACATGAATGGAAGAGACAAACTGTAACTTTAAAGTAAAGTTTTCAATTGTGAATTTCATATGTTGTCACATTCCATAAGCGCATTATCTGCTCAGAGAAACTGCCACTCAGTTACACCAAAATACACACTATGATGAACTGGAACTTGGTCTTCATTACATCTATTTTCTGCTACTATTTTGTGTTTTACTTCTTTATGCATTTATTCATGTTCAGTGCCAACTACAAATACAATTTCATGTCAGTTAAAAAACAACAACTTTTATTTACTTAAAACCCTTAATAAACAAGATATACAAATAAGATATTACAAATCCAGGCAGATAGAGGGGTAATAAACAATATTAATAATATCAATATAATACATATTAATGAAAATAAAATATAATTAAAATGTTCTTTATAAGGTCCTATACAACACTTTAAAATCACAGTTCTTTATGGAACTTAAAAAATACTTCTATTTAGCACTAAAAATGGTTCTGCTATTATTACAAGCTGAAGAACCCTAATTTGGGAATAATGTTTAGAACAATTTTTATTTATAGTGTAGAACATTTGGAAGATTTATTGTAATAATTATAATAATAATTATTACAAATATTATAATTGTAATTATTGATGAGTTCAAAAGGTGTGTGATACAAAAATGCTGGCAAGATTTACATGGTTAATATTAAAGTTCAAATGAATCCATATTGAGACATCTACATCTACTGTAAGAGAAGCAAATTATCTAAAAAAAAACAAACAAACAAACAAAAAACATCTTATTGTGAACTTGCAGTTGATTGTAAGAAGGTGAGTTTAATCAGACTAAATGATTGGAAAAGTCCAGCATACGTCATCAAAAGAGAAGTCTGTTGTTTTACTGGAAGGTTGAGTTATGACACTTTGAGAAAAAGAAAATAGATAGGGTGGATTTCCATTTTGTCCCAACTTTAACGTCACATTTAAGCAAATAAAAGACATCTTTGTTGACAACTGCAAATGTCAGAACTACAATTTTGTCAGCTGTCTAAATGCTGATTCAGACAAGTGTAGAATGAGCATCAGCTGACCTGAGTTCAGTCAAGAACGCTATGCATTCATTTCTTGATATAAGACATTTGACCTCATCAGCATGCATAAAGTCATTTGCCAGATTCACATAATTATATATAATATATTTCAAAGGCAAAATCTCAGCATGGCTACTAATGTAAAACAAAACAAAAAAAACCGCCAAAAAACAAAAAAAAAAAACATAATGAATAAATAATACAAAATCAAAAATCACTCATCTCAGCATGCTGTCCCAACATACAACAGACACCTCTGTTCTGAAAAAGACAGGCTAATTAATTCCTATGGGTTAAAACACACACACACACACACGTACACATGATCGCCAATCAGCATAGTCATTACAACAGATGCCTAGCACACACACACACACACACACACACACACACACACACACGTGCACAGATGCACAACACGCACGCAAACCCTGCTGTGAGCTCCGTCTCCTGCTGCTGTACGAGGGCTGGCTGTGTGCTACGGTAGTCATGCAGCACTCATCCGCTCACAGGGAAGAGGCTGGCATAGACAAAGCCCTGCCTGTAGGTAAGCTGTACACCACATCAAGGAGCTCCAGAGGTTTCCTGCTGTGACAACTATTTTGGAGCAGCACACTGATGAGCCTGAGGAGTCATTTGCAGGTCCACCTCTGGGCCTGACACAACACTAGTGACAGGGTGACAGTCAGTGTGAGCGTTTCTGTGTGTGTGTGTGTGTGTGTGTGTGAGTACATGACTCTGGGTGGGATTTGGGGACACCTGCTGTAGCCCATAGTAAACAGCATGGAGCTGTGTGCATATTCATGGTTTAAAATCGAGATGAAACAGTGTTCACAACCAATTTTACCTCATAATCTGATGTACGACAGGATATTTCAACAAGAAAAAAGAATATAGGACAGGTCTTGGTTTTATCAATAGGGAAATTAATTGATTGTGAAAAGTGGGCGTTACTAGAATAAATTCAGGTGGTTGTATTTTATTTATTTCAAATAACATCATTGATGAATCATTCACAATAAAACCAGTACTGAAATTGTTTCAAATAAAAACTACTTTCACTACTTTAATTCATAAATTTAACCATTTATTAATCAAATTTTTATTTATTTAATTTTTAAATAGATTTTCGCTTGTATGTTTGTCTATTCAGAACTTTCTATTGCACAAACATAATAAAAATAACAAAGCATAAAAACAGTGACATAATAAGTACTGAATGTCATTGATGAATCATTTACAATGAAACCATTAAGTGAATTTGTGTCATAAAAAAACTACATTTACTAATTTAATCTCATTTATTTTTTAATTTCTAATTTAAATCGTATTTTCTAATTTAATTTTTAATTTCTTTACATTTATAGTTTCATTAATATATTTGCAAAAATGACCATATATGCAAATATAATTTAAAAAATAAAACAGTAAGACTGACAAAGTGAGTGCTCTGTCATTGATGAATCATTCACAGTGAAACCAGTAGAAACAAAATTTACTTATTTATTGTTTTACATTTTCATTTATATAAATAATTCATTAATTTAATCTCATTTCAGATTTTTGCGCATTTAGATTTTTATTTATATGTTTGCCTAATTAGAAATTGTGATTGCAATTGTGAAAAAAAAAAAAACTAAAATTAACCATAGAAACTGTGGCATAAAGAGGGCTGTATGTCTGTGGTGAATCATTCTAATTTATTAGTTAAAAAAAAATGTATATTATAATTTATATATGTTTGCCTAATCTAAAATTGTGATTATGCAAAGATGAACATAGCATAATAATGTAACATACTGACATAATGAGTATTTTGCAAGCCACTTATCCATGAAATCCAAGCACAAGTGGTCACAGGAGATGCTTTTGAGATGCCCCTTCACTTTTGATCTGAACAACAAAGAGATTTCAAAACCAGGTGTAAACAGGGCCTTAGTGAACGGGGTGCACGAAGCACATGCTACTAAACAATGCTATGCCATTCATTTTCCCCTTACAATAATGCTAATGAAGTCAGCGACAGAGGAGGGGAAGGAGCATCCCAGTGAGACTTACTTGTTAGTCTGTAATGATGCATACTCATTGACATATTTATGTCAGAAATAGATACATATATAAGAACTAGATTGTGTCATATATTTAGAGCCGGTGAAGGCTGAATTAGTTTTAAAATCTGTACTTGTGTATTAGTGTTGACGTTCAGAACAAATACAATAGATTCGCTGACATTCAAGCCCACATTGGTTAGGGGCCTCATGGTACCTTAATGCATTCTTTTGTAAATTTGTTGGGTTGAGCCAGAAGAAAACCGCAGCCTCATCCATATGGCTGCTGGATTCTCCCAAGGTGCTCCTCTATTATGCCTTTTGCAAGAGGCATCTGCAGCCGCCACACAAGATGCTCTATTATGCCTCCTGTGAGAGGCATCTGTGGCAGTCACGTTTTGAAACTTCACACGGCCTTTTACACAAAAAATAATTTGATCCAAGCCATCTGCCACTCTGTGATGGATACATGTGTAGAGACACGGGTTTCTGACAACACCGCGTCGTCTCTTCTCCAGACAGATAATAGCATGTCAGAGTCACTGGCCAAAGGGCCACATGTTAGCAGTCGGCTGAAGTGACATTTGAGATGGTCTTGGGACCCGCTGGCAGTGGCAGCAGCCATCCAAGTGTCCTACAATTCAATTCGGTGCTTGACAGCGTACAAAATTATCTGTAGACAGATGATAGATCGTTAGTGGACTGAACATTTCCTATGCAGGACATTCAAGGACTTCTATATCACACAGAATCAAGGCACAAGGTTTAAATAATGCCGAAGATTTGTAATTGCACGATTGAGAAACCGTGCACTTGACTGCGTGCTAACAGCTTTGTGTGGACTGACAGTTCCAGTGCGGGCCGAGGCTTCTCTGGGGTCTGGAGTTTCTTATTCTGCTCTCCTCAACCTGAGTGACAAACAGTGCACCGTGCCTCCGAGCTGCAAGCTCGATTGGCCCTAATCTGCTCACGCTGGTCAATGAGTGTCAATCAGGCCTCGCCCTCCACTCGCATTCGCAACAAGTTCCATATCCTTAGAAAACAATTATGATTGGGCTGTTGCGAAAATTGATCCCCGGGTTGACGAGCTCCACGCACACATTCTTCTCTGGCTGGTGGGGTCCTGCCATGGGAAGCAATTACTGCTGGTTGCCAGCTGACAGCCTCATTCCAGAGTGAGTCAGGGCTGGCTTGATCCTCGGGCACTCTCTAGGCAAATTGTATCCTCGCACTCATCTCAAACCTCTTACCAACTGCTGGCTTCTATCAGGAAAATAGATTGTTCCCTTTGTTCCCAATGCATGTTGGGGAATGGGATGGACATGACGTTTCAACAGTAAGGAGCTGCTTTAATTTTAATGGGCCGCACTGTACGCCGGGGCAGAAGGGGGCCTGCTCGGAGTACAGGCTTCTGCCTGCAGACCTGGAGGAGGCTGGAGGATGGGACCTCCATCAACTTGACAGGTATCATATCATCCTAACAGTGAAGTGCAGAAACCACGTCCCAGGTTTTCGTATTGTTTGAGAGTCGGATTGTTCGACTAGACCGCTTTGGCAGTGATGGTTCGCTCAAGGTGATATTTGTCAATTACAAACTTTCCAAAACGAAAAATAAAGTTTTAGTCTAAAAAGAAAAACCAACACTGTGCCTCACATGAATTTGTACAATCAAATAATTGTTATAATTGTTTTATGTAGCAGCTTATATTTTTCAATTTTGGTGATGGCAAATAAATTTAAATCCAAGAAAGTGTGTATTCTATTAATAATATAGATAATATACATAGGAACATTGGGGATAACAATCTCACATATTTCCAGGGATGAAATTCTTATGGAACCAATTATGTTTCATTTAATCCTTTAATGTAAGTCACAATAGTATGTTCAAGCTTCATTACTTCACAAAGGCTTTATGTTTCTTCCTCACTCAGTAATACTTACTCCCTCAAGGAATGAAAGAGGTTGATCCTTTTGGAACTACTGCAGGTTTTAAATGTGCCAGGACTCTATAAACAAGGGAAAAATTCAGAGAGTTTCAAAGTCTCATCTGTCAATTTACTTATTAATTTAATAAACACATCAAGAGACTGCACAGTGAACACTTTAATCATTGTAATTAATGCATGTAGCGGCATTCCTCTCTCTGTGTGTATTAGCAAGCACTAGAGAATAAATAAATTAAAATATATACAGCCTTCAACTAATTATCATGCAAATACAGCAGCAACAAAGCATAGAGGGGCCGTTAATCTTTGCCAGCGCGTCGCTGCAATTCCCAGATGTGCTTAAAGCTGTCCGTAGCACAATTAGAGACGAAGTGAGATGGCAAGTGAGAGAGAGAGAGAGGGAGAGGGAGAGAGACAGAGGGAGAGAGACAGAGAGAGAGAGATGTCTGTCACTTACTCATTGTCAAATTAATTCGGTTTTTGCTCGCCCTTGTCTCAGCAAGCAATAGTATTGCACAGCGCGTCACCTGCCTCCCCACACGCGACGCCACTGGCGATGTCTGATTAGTGAATGAAATTCAGTCAATCGTGTTTTTCCCCAGTCTGATCATCTCGCACTGAATTCGGATTCGTTTGCTGTAAATCGGTTTGAGTGCTCCTCGAGGCACTCTTGTTTGACTCGTTTAACCGTCTATTTCAAACTTGTCGATTCGCAAACCGACTAAAGGGCGAAAACGAACTTGTAAATGCTAATTATATCTTGATTCTAAATGACTGTGTTTTTATGAGCTAAACCATTACTGCAACAACTTGTAGGCTAGTCAAGAACCCATGAAATAAAAAAAATACGTAAAACTAATCAAAATGTGCACACACTTTTATCGTAGTTATTTGCTAGCATGTGCGTCTGGATGTAATTATGCCTTTAATTATGACATAAAAGAATAATTGTTATTTCGAACAGCGAACTGTTCGAAAGAACCGATTTGCGTGAAAAAGCTGGATTTCCAGCAGTGGTGGAAAGAGTACTGAAAATTTGTACTTAATTACAAGTACTGTTACATTGCTGAAATACTATAGGCTACTCAATTACAAGTAAAAGTACTGGTGTCAAAACAGTACTTAAGTAAAAGTACAAAGTACTCTTCTCAAAAACTACTCAGAGTAGTTACTAGTTACTTTTTTATTTATTTAATGAATTATCAAAAAATATTCATTCATATCAAAGATCTATGTGGATAATAGCTTTAATACTTTGAACAAAACCTATTTTTATCTTATTGAGAAAGGATGTGAATTATTTGTCATGATACAGGAATTTCTAAACTCAATACCTTGAAAAATATCAATATTAAAGTACCCGTTATCCAGAAGTTGCAACTGACTTCAGTGTTGTGATGTATTTCCAACTGAAATGGAATACTGAATAAAGGGCAGGGCTTTATTGTGGTGCACCTCCTCTCCACCTCTTGCTCAGAGCAGACTCACGGTTGAATAAGAGTGGTTAAGAATATCTGCTTGTTACGTCTGACATCAAGCTTCACCACTTCTGGGTCCTAACACTCTGTCAGACGCCCCAAGAAAACACCAAACTGTGCTAATATACACCCAGGATGTCATGTAATACTGAAAAATTATAACCCTAACCTTTGTCTCCATACTGAAATCCCAGATGACCAGACAGTGATTCAGCTAAATTATTAGTATCGAAGACACTGTGAGCACGGAGACTGTGCACAGCAATATTTTAAATGCTTAGCTTAAATATGTAGGCTAATATTAATTCAATAGTGCGCATAAATGGCTGTTGAGATGGTATTCTCAAGTGAAAGGAGTAGAGGCTTGGACCCAGAAACATAAATCCTTACATCACACTTAACAAGAGGATTCTCCCCAAGCTGTCAAACTGACGTCAGAGCAAGAACGCCATTCCCGAGCGGAAGCAATTTTTCAGTTTTTGATTAAAGATTACAACAGCAGACAATTTATTTTTTTTCAGTGTATTGACTTGCACGGTTTAATTGTTCACCACAAGACTATGTGCACTAAAATGCAAGTAGGGTAATTTTTGATTTCATGATGACTTTAATCATTTTCAGTACCATTGGCAAAACTACCACATACTGCCGTATAGATATTTTAATATCTTTTTTTTTTGTCCTTCAATTTTTTCAAGGCAATCATTATTTCAAGCTTTGAGCGGTTTAATCCAAGTCTTCTAAAAAGACACGTGTGCTTTATAAGATGTACAGATTTTCATACAGGCTTTTATTTACATACATATAAACATAAATTACCATTACAAAAATGTCAATCTTAAACATTTGCTTATTCTGTGTATTTGTGTCTTTAAAATAGGGTAACTTTGTTGCAAAAGCTTACAGCACAGGGAAGCATGATTTCAAACTGAATTGAATTTACAAAAAAAACCCCAAAAAAACAAGTAGCCTACACAATCAGTAATACAATTATAAAACAAATGAATGACCTCAATTCAGTTGAGGCATTCGAAATATGACAACACTGAATTTAAGAGCCATACATGTTATTTATTTAGATAAATGGAACATCAGATGGCTTTGATCATGTAATGTCTGTACAATGTAGTGATGCAGTTAGACAGACTAGGATATTTATATGTAGAAATCATACAAATATCCCATTCCGAAACATTTATGCACAAACTGATATTGTAAATAAATTAAAGTTCCATATTTGACTCTTGAAAGCCTTTCTGCTGCATTTCATTTACAGCCAATAAAATTTCCAGTGGCATTTTCATTGGTCAGGCGTGGATCTATTCTGGGGTGCGTTTCCCAAAAGCATTGTTAACCAACTATGGTCGCAAGTTCCGTCGTTACCAGCATAGTTCAACGATTCGGTGTTTCCCGAAACCATAGTTCAAACGTACGTTCGCAATCAGCATCACAAACTTACTTGGTTGGAACTGCAGCTCTCGATCTGTGGTTAGAAGCATAGTTTCTTGTTAATAAGATATATGGGCTTAAATAAATATGCTCTTGGGCACAACAAGCAAGCTAACGTGCATTACTATCTGTATCTTGCATTCTATCTAAATATAAAATGCATTTTAATTATGTATTTTTGTAAGTGCCATTTTTTAAAAGTGCGCATGTGCATAAATGCCTAAGGGAACCCCAGAGTGTGACGTAAGAGGGAACTCGCGATGAATCAAACATCAAATAATGCAAAATGACAGGGAACAAAAAAATAGTAAATTAGTCAGTAGGTGCCATGTTCAATACAGCAGCATCTTAGAGATCTCTAATCAGTTAAATGGCATAAATTATTCCCCCACCACATGCGTGTGACGTCATTACCAATGGACC
The DNA here is from genome assembly GCF_012432095.1 of Onychostoma macrolepis. Taxonomy (NCBI): domain Eukaryota; kingdom Metazoa; phylum Chordata; class Actinopteri; order Cypriniformes; family Cyprinidae; genus Onychostoma; species Onychostoma macrolepis. The sequence continues at coordinate 12,505,395 of NC_081163.1, forward strand.
TATGTTGCTGAACCAATGTGGTTCAAAGGACGGACATGCGACCGTGTTCAGGAAACAGTCCTGACTAGTTAGTTCGTTTCCAAAACAATGCATGTACTTTGGTGGTTAATCAGCGAGTTACGTCGTTGTTCGGGAAACGCACCCCTGAATGGCTGACAATTTTTGACAATTTAATCCAGGAGCAAAGAGAAATAATTTCTACTATAAAAGCACGGAGAGATCGCGATTGCACACAATCTGAGTGCACACAAGCAATACCGGAGAGGACAGGCAGTTCATTTGTATAAAGCCTATTTGAGAGCTCGCATCCAGTTTTCTGCGATTACATGACTGTGTTCTCATGTTACAATAAAGCGCTCGCCACATTTGCGCGGGAATGATTAGAATTATGCGCAATACCTGCAATCCCGCGCGGACATTCAGACTCTGTAATTGAAAGGAGGCGGATGCGTGTCAAACTCAGAGCGAGATCGGTATATAGGCCTACGGGAGATACTGTGGAAAATGAGAATTGGAACCTTGTCAAATATTTCAGTATCGGTATCAAAATATAGATATGTATGATAACACTACCATGTAGTTTGTTTCTCCAAACTTTGAGTCCATAAATTACGCTGAGCTCCCTCACTGTCCGATCAGCTCCTCCAAACCTGCTGCTGCAGCGGCAGCTTTTCTCGCGGTTCAGATATCAGGGCTTTCATTGGTCCATTTACTATCGTATATTGTTATTGGCTACTGAAGTTTCGTCAATTCAAATTGTGGGCGTACTCAGTAACGACCTGTGATTTAAAAGTAAAGAAGTAGATTATTTTGTTTAATTTGTATTTAAGTAGAAGTAAAAGTAGGCCTACAGCTTTAAAAATATACTAAAAAAAGTACAAGTACCCGAAAAACTACTTAATTACAGTAACGTGAGTAGTTGTAATTCGTTACCTCCACCACTGATTTCCAGCAGCTCGCGTTCGCAGCCATTTAATCACCTGACCTGTTGCGCAATGTCACGCGACCTCAGAGTGATGGATGCGTTTGAAGTTGATAGGGGCACGCGCTGGCGGTGTCAACATTACAGGATTTTAATTGACTTTCAGAGATGAGCTCCAGTATACAAAGGAACCACCAAATGCTATCAAGAACTCATCAGCCCAGACGTTTTGTCCATGCCTGGTAAGACTGAATAGGGCAGGGGCATGCCATTATGCCGCATGTCAGTCCAATTTGTTCTCCCATGTATAAAGATAAGTTGAATACTGCGGCTGCAGGTTGCATCACATGGTTTTGTTTGCAATATAGTGGCAAGTTGATTGCTTGAGCTAAAATTGAGAAGATGGTCAGAATCAGATCAGGCAGGGCGGTGGAGGCTATTTAAAGGGATACAGTTTTTCTTTTTGCACTGATATCAAAACAGCAGGTGTCGTTTGGGAGGTCATACTAGCTCATATTTAGAAACCTGATTTATTTATTTATTTAAAGTGCATTAATAAATGTTTTACACATAAAGATACAGAATAATATATTTGATTTTTTCTTATTTTTATATACTTATGAGTCAAACTGAGACGACTCTGTTTAATTTATATATACATGTATGTATATATATACACACACACACACACAAAAAAATCATAATAACCCTCATGCTTTAAAACTTATCTGTTCCATGTAAATTTTAGTTTTTGTCCTATCCATACGTGTCCAAATGGACATTTTATTTTTTGTTTTGGTTCTATAGAGTGCAACTGTTGGCTTCTGAAATTTAAATAAAACCCATTTAAAGAACATTTGAGCGCCCAGCCCACCTATTTCCATGAAGCACTGGGAATGATGTGTCAGTTTCCATACTACACTCTCATACTTGTATTCACAATATGCATACTTTGCAATAAATGTGATTTTGTTTCCATATATGTAAACAACATCTTTAAATCAATAGTTTCATATTTCTTCATAATTGTTTATACAATTATGTCATTTGCAATGCTTTATGGGATTACTTTTTTGCTTCAAATTGAAGTTTATAATGTGATTTACCTCATAGTTGATTGGTTTGTTTTGGTTTGGTTCAGTTCATAACTTGTAACTTTTGAACAAAGACTTTTTTTTAAATCCCTTGTGGAAAGAGTCTGCTGAAAAGTGGATGACACTGTATGTGTATCACTTGGTTTTCATTCTATATAGTGTTACGTTATATAGGGCTGCTAAACTTAACGCTACAGAATGTGATAAGCAATAAGCAAAATACTTTTTACAGTGTAATCTGATTGATCTAAAATTACACTCCTCATAAATGTTTAACATTAACTATCTTTAGAATGGCTGTTATTGTGTTACATTACTTCTTGTTGGAAACATGTTGCAACGCCGTGTACGTTTGAGCCATAAGAGTGATGTTTTCATTAATGGCATTCATATTATTTTTGTACGTTTTGATACATTGAAAGTTTACTTTCATTTTGTTGCATGTTGTCATCTTTTCTTGAGATTCAGAGATGGTAGTTTGAGGAACAATGAGAATATTTAATTTTCATGTGAGTAACTAACAGCTTAAACCAGAATGTGTTAGTGAATTGTTGGGAACCCTGGACTGTCATGGGTAAACTGGAAAGTTTGGTCACCTTATTTTTTTTTCCTTTCCCAAAGATGTTGACAACCTACTGTATGATGTCTTTCAATGCTGTGTATTGTCTAATGCAGACAATAAAAGGCCTTGTAGTTACAAATATTTCGCTTTGGTAAAATGTTAGGCGTTCTCTGTTATGCATACATTAAAGTTACATGTAAGCCAGTAAACAAGTTCAGTTGAAAGTAGCTCAGAATTAGCTGATAATATCATATTAGAAACAATTTTGAGAAATGTTACTGCTTTGGCACTTAACACAATTAGAGGCCTTATTGCAGCATTGTACAATAAAATACAATAAGTCACCCAAACCTTTAACGCTCCGCGAATGCTTCCAAATCCATTGGTAACCCACTTAAGAGGAATCAAATTCTCTCAGGTAATTACAGCTTCAGAGCGGCGTGCCCTTATACGCAAACTTATATGCTCCAACGAGGACTTTACTCTGAAATTTTAATCACATTTTCCATTCATCCCTGATGAATTCAAAGTGTATGGCCCTGTTTTTGTGCTATGAAATCCAATTCAGCGAAAGACTAAAATCTAATTGGCCTCCTTTTGTTCATCACGACAGTTACAGCCCGAGCAAAACAAATAAGCAAACTGCGACTTCTTATCAGCACTCTTATTATCATAATGACCTTATTTGCCTAAATATTGTCCCTATTAGTCCAAGAGAAAGTATGGAGTCCAGTGCGTAATGAACCGCCGGGGTCTTGGATCACACTAGGGATTTTGACATGCCTTTTATTACTTTTACACTAAATGGAGGAAATGATGTGGCTCTTGTTGGTGATTACTTAGTGTCTCCTTGATGTCAAAGTGAAAAGTGTATCCTCTTTTAATATTTGATTGTTTTTTTCTGACGCAATTTTATCCAATTCATCATTTTGTGTGCTAATTTACTGAGCTTGTGACACTTTCAGTGATCTGAGTCACTGCCTAAGTGGACCTTCTAAGATGATGTTGTCGTTTGATGTCAAATTTCCTTTTGGCAAATTGACTACATTGAGGGAAAAGAGTTTGTGCAAAACATCTTTCCCTCATTTCTCAGAGTTTCAAACCCGAAGAACTCTATAAACAACAGCGAGCACAACACTTGCGGTCTTTTCATGTCTGAAGTGTTCATATAGGCTAGTTTCCACACACATAGATATGTGTGTTTATTTCTTAATGAGGCCGCCTATTAATGTACTTATTTTGGTCCATTTTAAAAACAGTTTAATCTATGCATGTTTGCTCTTGCTGATCAATTAATCCACGTTTGGCCTGAAACAAAACTTTAGCGGGAGGCTGGTTGCTTATTTCCTACTTATCCTTATCAGAGTTGCGTTAGGAGGTTATGTGCAGGCTCAAAAGCGCAACATTAACAGCATAGTTGTCATAGCTTTTCTTGCGCGCACAGTGAACTGGGCATGCATTCTTGTGACACATCAAGCTCGTTAAAATAGCTGGGAAACTATTGGTGGTGAACGCAAAAGAATACAAAATAGCGGGAAACGGTGTCTGTCTATAACCAAGACAAAAGCCAAAAAAAGAAAAGAACAAGAAAGCGAGGCACTGAGAGAAAGATATTGAAGTCTGATTGCTCTCCGTCTTTGTCTGGATTTGTTTCCCTGCTTGTTATTATTATGCTTAGAAAAACGACAATTACGCAGAAAAAATCAGAGGGGAATATTCATTACGATTCATTATCTGCTCCACCAAATTGCATCAAGCTTATAAAATATTTCTTTCACTTGTTCAAAGGCTTGTTAGCGCTTAAATTCAATTACTGCCGACTGTAACAGACTGTCAGGACTTTTTAGCAAATCATTAGTCAAGGTTTACTCCTGGGCAGAGAACAGCCGCTTGACAGCCTTAATTGTTGTGAACCATTTAAAGGTCCGCTAATGAAGCAGGGCTATAGTCGGCCAGTAGTAGTTGGCTCGAGATTGAAATTTCCAAAACTTTGGCAAGATCAAAGTGATACGGTGGAGACCATTTGCTAAATTATCAGCTCGAAATTAAGCCCGTCTGTGACCTTGCTTTTTCCATCCGAGCTTTTCTAAGATGGAGGGGAGGAAAAGGTTACCCTCAATCTCAGTGCCTTTCATCTAGAAATGAAATAACATGGAGAAATATGAATTAAATATTGTCTTGGAGGAAGAGGCGAAGAGACGTTCATCTTGACATGGTGACAGCAGCAGAATTTTGTGTGGTAGTAGGCAGGGGTTTGATTACCGAGGACAGCCAAAGAGCAGGCAACATGACCAATCGTAGCAGAGTCGGTTGCTTCATAAATAAAGCATTATTGTTGTCCTCTATAAACTCCATAAACTGCAGAGCATTTTAAAATCCTCTAACCTATCTCAATGTTGTTCTTCCTTCTATGCTTGAGAAATGAAATTGATATAGGAAAGACATTCAGGGGATTCTTGAAGGATGTAGGCCTATTTCCTGGATGATTGAAATGCAGCTTTCTATACGCTGTGTTTTCCCATGTTTCACACTAAAGCTTTTCACAAAATTTTAAAGCTCTTAGCAGCTGCTTTGCTACTTGATGTAATAAGAACGTACTAAGCTCCTTTGTAGCACTGTTTTGGTTTCCCCTGTCCATTCCTTTGTACCAGTGGCGATTTGTTCACTCTCTTTCTCTTTTTTTTTTTGGTCATTGCTGCATTCTTCAGAGCTGTGTAAAGTGGTTTCGTATTCAATTGGTCCCTTGATGTCACATTGGACAGATACTTGGATGGAAAATGGGGGTAAGAGTGTTTTATGTACTTATTAGCTTAAGTGCTAAATCACAGCTGTTCCACAGAGCATGTTTAATAGTCATTTTTGAAACTTAGCACATGAAAATCCACCTGAAACTTCACAGCGACATTTCCAAAGTGATCCTCGGCGAGTAGCTAATGACATGCGAAGGGTAATTCAGACAAAACCCGTGTGACCTGTACGTGGCTGAATCCTCTCGTTAGAGGCTTTTCCCACACATTTGATCCATAAATTGCCTCGAGATTTTCTGGGAGGTGTTTTGGTAAACCCCTGCTCCTGTGCAGATATGCTTGTTGGTGCTTTCACATCAGTGGAATGTGATACACTCTTTAGTGTGACTGACAGGAAGAAGCACAATGACTCACTTATGGCAGCTCCACACCAGTGACCCACACCAGAACACTTTTGCTCTGAACCCCACCAGCTGGCGGCCTGCAAAACAGAGAAGATTAAATGTACCGGACCACGGCTTGCTGTCGACGTACTGATGGAACCTTTTAAAGGCGAAATTGTTGCCGAGTTAAAGCGTAGTGCACTTGGCTGATGTCATTTCACAGCTGTTTGCTCAATTAAGCTGTGCAATGGCACGGACCCCACTTTACTCATTTGCTCTACACATCGGGACCTCCTCTACAGTTAATGCCGAGGCCTTTTTTCAGGCCTTGTGACCTCTCATGAGCACAGGTTCAAAAGATTTGACTTCACTCATCACATTGTTAGGCTGTTGAGAGGATTGCTCCCCTTGTTGCTAGTTGTCCATCAGTTCTTCTCAGACTAGCTGGGGTTTTTGTTCCCATATCTGGCTTCTCTTCAATTAACAGACAGCTATTGCAGCTGCTTAGATGCTTTGTCTTTTGAGATTTTAAGAGCTGCTCCTTGTTTAAGATTTATCTTTCATCGAGCAAAAGCAAGCATTTTGGTGCCTAAGCTTGTGGTCGCAGCCTTCGCTCCATCAACCTGTGTGTCCTCACACTTTGCTTAAGCACTCGGATGATTAATGGATTCTGTGGTGTACACCTACCAGCAGTTATTAGCATTGATTTTATCTTGTATAATATTCCAGTCTTGTCAGTTACATCTGATCACTGTCAGCTTGCTGTGCTGCATTTTGTGGAAGATTTGGAAGAAGTGGAAATTATGTTTGTAGAGAATGAGTTTGAATATCTAATAATGATCAGTGATATGTAAGAGTGTCCAGAAAAAGAAAAGAAATATGATCTTTAAATTTAATGACTCTAAAAATGACGTGCTTTAACCATCGAGGAAGAGGCAATAATATAATTTAAACCATGAACTGACTGTAATTTCTTTTTTAAATTTAACAAAAGTCTTTTGAGAAAGTCTTTTTGTTGTTTCTATTTTTTTTGTGCAAAAATCATGCATTATGAATTCTTACATTTTTAATTAATTTTTTTAAATGATCTGATTTCAGGAGACCAATATTAATAAGCAGTGAAGTTGTTTTAAATTAAATAAAGTTAACTATGTTCAAAAGGTTTAAATTATCTGATTTTAAGGGAGCAATATTAATAAGCTGTGGCAGTTTTATTCCCCCCCCCCTAAAATAAGTAAATAAATAAAGGCTTTTCGTAATGTCATTCTTTCCTCCTCATTTTCATATAAGGACAGTTGTGTCACCCAGAGTTTTTTTCATTTATACCCCCTAAAAATGATCACACTGATGTTTAAGAAATTAAAAACACCCTCATCATATAAGAGATTTATTCATTCTTTGTACGAAATGCATTTTTACATGCATGTTTTTTAAATAAAGTAGTAGATCTGGACAAAACATTGGCATGGTTAGTGGCATATGCTGTATACCCATTTTATCAATGACAGTGATCAGATTTTAGTCTGCTGTGCTTAATTTCATAGAAGAATATTCTATATAATTTTAGGTGGAAGAGGAAATCATATTTGCAAACTTCCATCTGAAGTACCACCGTCATCAGATGGAAAAAGTTGACGAAAAGGCTAGTAGACTCAGCACAAAGATTGAGCAGATCTTTTTCCTCCCCTCCAGATCCCCTCTGGAAATACCTCCCAAGAAAGACGTACACCACATGGCCAGAGCTTAGTTTAAGTCACTCAGAGTTATTGGGTTTTGACAGTGTGTGCCATCGAGGCTTTACCCTCAACAGGTGTTTTACATTCCCCCTCTAGAGGGTGGCCTGCAGACTGTAGCCTACAGAGGCTGTAGGCTCTGGCTTAAATTGTTCCCTCCTCTGCCATTTGGCCAATGGGGTTACAGCAAGACATCTCACACACATTTCTTTCATTGCTACTTCAGACAACACATGTAGGCAACAGAGAGCCGAGCTGTAAACGTCAGACTTTGAACTATGAACCTGCCAAATCCTGCGATATGGTGCCATCCTCAGTGAGCCTGGAAACACTTTGCATTGTAGCTTTTCTTTTTCAGTCGTTCTATATCCAGCCCTTGAGTTTAGCGCTCGAGGAGTTCTGTATACCCCCCCCCCAACCCACCTCCCACCGTCATCAAGTGTTCCACACTAAAGCGCAATGGAATGTCAAGACGATGATAAGAAGCAAGCTGCGAGCTGTCAATGCCGTCCTGATTAGGGAGCGAGGCTGAGGTGGGATCCGTAGCTCGAGCGAGCAAATCTCGAAAGTCCTCACAAAATATCTCCACTAGCAAATCAAATGCAGCTGTACGGCGGTATCTGTTGCACCTGAGCTCCAAACAAGAGGAGACTTTATTATTATTTTAATTAGGTTCTTTGTGTTTAATTTCCCTAGGCTTACCCTGAGTCAGTGCCGGTGTGAATGAGGAAGCGCGCACTTTGAGTGCCGATACCCCCAAGTGATTATAGCGCAGGTACAATAGCTGGCATGTATAAAATTTCTCTTATTAAAGTCAATACATATACATATGTCTGATGCATAATTTATACCAGCAGCATGTAGCGCCAACATGGGAGAATAGCTTCACAGACTTCAGACTTTTTTATTGCCTTCAAAGTGTTTTAGAAAGAGCATCAGGCTTTAGAGGGAATTCTGCCGAGCTTTCAGCAAACACTGATTTGGGTGAACGTCCCAAATGTAGTTTCCTCCATGTTTATTTGACCAGGATACCAAATATTTAGAGACAAAGTTTCTTATTCTTTCATAGATTTTGTCAAATCTGCACTGCACTATTATGAATACATTTGTATTGTTTTAATAGCATATTAGAGTACTTACAATGAATGTACAACCATAAAAATACATTAAGCTTTTATAAAGCATTCCACACTGGAGTCTTGCAGGACCAATTGCTGTTTCTTAAGGGAAACACTGTTCTTTAGTTATTAGTCGGGTTTCCAGCCATTTACATGTTTGACAGATGCTTTTATCCAAACCGCTCGCACTGTATTGAAGATACGCATTTTATCAGTTCATGCATTCCCTGGGAATTGAACCCATGATCTACTTGATTTTTAATGCCACATTTTCCCTTCTTTGGGACATCAGACAAAAAAAAAAGCTAAATTAAAAACCTAAGAATTTAGATAAAATTGACTAAAGAAAAAAGACAAATTTTTCTATACTTATAAACTGCAAAAATAAATTCCAAGATGTGCATAACATTCCATGTGTTTGAAAAATTTGTTCAGAGAAGAACATTATTATTTCATAACATTTTAAATGTTACTGTCATCATTTTGAAGTAATTTATTACATTTATTATTTAAAAAAAAAAAAAAAAGAATCCTTCACGAGTGCCAATGTCTTCCATTTCTATTTTGTGGCAATTTTTCTGTCTTAAACAAAAATAATTTAAACTCTTTATTTGGAAATTGCTTTTGCATAAAGTAAATTCTCAACTTTGATAGAAACATAGCTATTTTTGTCAACTGAACAAATGCAAATGAAAGTCTAAAGCTAGATTATAACCAAAGACAAAGCAAATCTTTGTTCTCGTCCATAGTTTGATGTATGTGCCTGATGAAAGGTTAATGGGGCAAAACAACTCAATTAAAAAAAGCAACAGTTTTGGTTCCCATCATCAAAATTGTGGCCACTCTGTTAAAAACATAGTACATTCCTCTGTTTAAGCACACCATCTGGCCCCTGAACAGACAAAAGTTTGCTTTCACGTTAGATGTTTATTGTTCTGAAAGATTGATGCGGCTAATATCAGCCTTCACGATGACAGATTATCATCAGCAGTTAATCAGCGCTATTAGGAGATAAATATCAGTAATTTAATCAGTACAGTAATTTCTTTAGCAATAATACAATTTACAAATGTAAGTGATTAAGTAATTAGCATACATCGCTCCAGATAACAGTCCCTCAGAGTTCTGAGCGTCTGGTTTCTGTAGATTTCTCTCTTGATTTTAGTCTCCCCTGCAATGTGTTTTTTTTTTTTTTTTATTCTTGTCTTTTTTTGTGAATGAGAATTGTTAGTTCTTGGCCGAAACCCAGAGCACTTTGTAAATGACCCTCGTCTTTTTTTGAAGGCCTTCTTTAAGTCCGCCGTTAAGTCCAGCCGTTTTCAAGTTAGCGTGGACATGTTGCACAAGTGCTGCACACTTGGGAAATGAATGCCTTACATTAAATTCAATTGAAAAATTATGTGCACTTGATAAAATAAAGCCTGGCTCTGGGCTGGCATATCTAAACAGCTATCAAGGATCCCTTTGTTGCTCTTCAAGCAGCACCCGCCTGGGGCAAGTCCTGGTTTCAACATTCTAAAGTTATACTCCTTTATTTACAAAGTAATTTGTCGGTTAGTGTTAATTTCCTAAATGCGACATAAAAGGAGTGCGGCGGAGAGAAATTTTTGGGAGAAAATCATAAAAACAGCCGAGAATCAGGCAAATTGCTAACATGTGTGCCCTGCTGCTGAGGGCTGCCTCTGCGTGGCTGTTCCCGGCCCTCTGAGCATTGGCCAGTTCCGTTTGAAGGGTGCAGTTCTTTAATGAAGGGCTAATTTTTATTGCCACTCCATTGACTTCAAAGCAGTTCAGGTTGCCAAACATAATTTCACTGGAGGTATTTTCAGGTGCACTGCAAATAGTTCATAAATAATTTCCCCATTAGGCCCGTTCTTCTCGCGAGCGCCACTTTTTGGGGTTGAATGTTTCATGTGTTTGTCTGCGTGCCTCTCTCGGGTCCTCCTCCACGAGCCCACGGAGTCAAATGCCACTTAGTAGATCTGCGAGTTCTCCACTAGCCTTCAGACAGGACTGCGGCATCGGACGTGTCATTTACTCGCAGGGAGAAGCCTGATTAGAGGATTAGTGAATTAAAATAAATCCGACCCAACAGGGCTAATGGGGAATGCCTTATTGCACATGACCAGGCTGCCACTTTCAATGCGCTCTCAATACTGTTGTGGAATGAAACGCAACACCCCTGCACCCTGCTTTACCACTATGTTGAATTATTGCATTGTTCGAAAATTTCACCCAGCACATATATAATCAGCCATGGAGTCTTTGTTACTTATGCAGCGAGTCTCAGGCAATTAAAGTTGATGAAAGAATTGTGTTATGAATATTTGTTATGAGTGTGATTAGATTAGACGGATGATGATGTGTGTGTACATGCATATTTGGCTCATTCAGGGAAATTCTCTTGTAGAATACTTATGAACTCGTTCATTCACAATTAGGGGCTTTTTTTCAGTGTATTTTTCCTTAAAGGAATATTCCGAGTTCAATACAAGTTAACTATGTTAATCACTACAAAATGCACTCACCCATTTTTTGGAGGACTGATCATTTTTATCAAAACATTTATTTTTCTGTTGAAACCATATTTATATGGAGCAATGAGTTGTTTTTATGGCCTTTTTAGAATTTTAACTTGTATGTTGTCATGTCACTAAAGTTGTAATTTTCTAAGATCTAAATTAATTTTTGTGAGTGCTGCCAATTAAATTGAACTTGTATTGAACCTGAAAAATTCCTTTAATACGACCTAGTTGCTTTGTTGCCTCACTGAAAAGATATTCCTGTAGTCGTGCTCTTATTTGCATCTGAAATACAGTTTTCCTTCTTTGTGGCATTCAGTTTTCTCATATAATGCACATTTTATCGTCCTTGTCGATTTGAGATTTTAATAGATTTTGAGAGACTTCCAGATCCAGGCAATCAAAGTCTTTATTGAACACAAACTAGCAATAAAAAGAATAACGGCATCAAAGCACATGTTTCACATTCTACCACATTCTGAAAGGATTATATGAGACTTATGGGGCCATGCCTTGACTTAGCAAGCTATTAAACATGTTTCGCCAATGTCAAATGCTTTGTAAAGAACTTCATAAAAACTCTTTTGATAGGTAATAACATGGAGGAAGTGGAGCTCTGGGTTTTTTTTCTCCAGAGCACTCGGCCACAAACATAAAAATGCAGCTACAGACATACGAGCATGAGAGCCTAATGCAGTTTTTCCCATTATTGTGTGTAAAGTATTATTATTGTTTTTTTAATTACATTTCTGTCCCTGCAGCAGACTGCAACCTTTGAGGGGGAAAAATGGAACACTCCTTTTATTGTTACCAGGCAGGTATTTGGCAATAAGGCGCATTGGTGTCATTGTACACGTAACATGTTTAATGTGAAAACAGACCATAAATCATGAATCATTGCAGTGATATTTGATTATGCTCCATAATTGCTGTTACCCACGCCAGAATTTTCAGCTCGTGCTGGCATTAAGTGCAGTCTGCTCTGTAAACGGTTGTAAGTTGGAAATGTCGCTAACATTTGTGAGTTTATAGCTTATCCTGTGTTCATATTGAGATATATTTGTGCTTTTTGTTTATATGTAATATAGAACATCACGACAAAATGATTTTGTCGGATATATTGAGGCTCTTTTATTGTTTGGTTTTGTTTACTTTGATTCAAAGCCATTTTTAATATTCCTAGACTTTATAATCCTCCCAAAATGAAGAGAACATTAACCTGTCTGGTCAGATACTATGTAATGAAGCTGTGGCATTGTTTACAGGCTTATGTACTTTAGCCTATATTATATGTATTTGGCTCCATAAATGGAGATATGTCAGTGTATGTACACCATCTTCAGCTGAAGGCGGCAAAGTTTGGTTCATGAGGAATTTAGAGACTCCATATAGGTCCCAAAAACATAGACGCCCCTAATCAGCCCTAATAGAAGGTATGTTCCCAATTTCAAGCCAGACAGATAATAATATGGCACATTTGTGTGGAAAAACCACAGTGATGAAGTCCACAGGGTTTTGAAAGCGTACGAGGTGTGTATTTTGAAAATTGGGTGAAGTATGCTTGTTGGAAAATGCTCTTCTCTTGTGGGTTCTTTTTTTAAAGATCAAACCACCAATACAAGACTGATTGTTCTTGTGATTCATGACTGCAGTCTGCCTAATTCCTCTAGATACACAAACACTTAATTAATGAGTCATTATGAGAGGAAGGAGAGCCCAGGGTATCTGTTAAACACATTCACAGATTGGGGCTAATGAGTTCTGTCTGTGCACAGTATGCCCATTATGGGATTGGCGCTGACTGGTGTTCCACCTCTGGGTGGTGTCGGTGCTGGGATACTCGCTGGGCAGTCCTGGAGGGCCGGTCCGACTCCCAAGGGAGTGCTGAGGCCCTCAGCCCATGCCTTATCCCAGCTACAGGAAATGAGAGCCTGACCTCTACTGTGGGAGGAATAAGGGCCATCTGAAAGCTGGCAGGGGAAAAAGTGCATTTATCTTTCCCACAAAAAGCTTCAGCTAATTGTAGCACTGAAGTACATAGTTTCCATCATAATCCATCTCTAAAGGAGTGAAGAACTGGAATAATTTTAGAGTACGTAAGTGGTGAATCTTCTTGTAATAAATACCCAGGAAGAGAGCCAGAATTGTTGCCACATTGAGTTTTTGTCCTGTAATGCATAACTTAGCAAAGGGGCCTTTATTCCCAGACCCGGTTCATTATCCTAACCCGTGTTTCAGAATGCAATTTTGATTCAAAGCCATTTTTAATGTTCCAAGACCATCCTCATAATAGGGCCCTCCCAAATGAAGAGACGCTTATTATGCATGGTCATAATTAATCCAAAAAGATCACTCACTTAATCGTTCACATCAGACCCTAGAAAATCTTCTCTAGATTTTCTGCTGCTTTCTGATCATAAATAATCACACAAAGAGACGCTCAATTAGATTTCCCTCAAAAGTCCTGGCATTATGTTGGGGGGAAAAAATCCTCTAACTAGTCAGGCTATATGCGTAATTGCTCTCCAGTGACTTTGATATCAGTCTTAAGCTGGAGGTTTAACTTCTCCTAATGACGGCTTCTTTGAGGTAAAAGTTCTCCATAATTGCAATTATAATTATCTGTAAAGTTATTTTTTTTCCTCCCAGAACCTTTCTGCTGAGTTGCTATTGGTAGCATTCATTGTACATTAAGTTTTGCTTTGTAGTGTTGCTTAACTATTTTTTTTTTTGCCATTTTGCAGTGGAAAGTCTTTAAACCTTTTTTGAAGTTTTGCAGTAGCGTGTCATTAAACTTTTTTTGCAGTTAAGTGTTGTGTAATGCCTTTTTTTTTCAGTTTTGCATTAGTGCAGTTTTGAATTGAAAATAGGCCCTAACTGATTAATGTAATTCCTAACCGAATGTGATGAGACATGAAATGTTTTGCATTTTCAACATATTGGACATACAAATAATAGTGCATATTTTAAAATGTTATTTGCAAATAATTATTATTTACCAACTAGAAGACCTGGAATTTACTTTCACCGTTCTAATTTGTTCAACATTTTTAACAATTACTTTTAACTTTTTTTTTTTTTTTTTTTTTTTTTGCATAATTGAGATTATTTTATCTATTGTTCAGTTATTTTTACTAGCACTGTCAGAAAAAAATGTAAAGAAAAGTGAAGAAACAGTTTTTATATTTTGCTACATGCTGCTCTTCTTTCCACTAGACTTCAGGGATGAAATTGTAGTCATCTCCAGATTTTTATACAGATCCTGTACACATCTTGTGGCTGTGTATCAACGTTTGAGCAGAATTTCACTCTCAATCTTCATTCTCTGAAACATCGTCATCCTAGCCAATCAGTGATAAGGGCTGTAACTAGATCTGGTTAGACTCCTCATGCTGGTATGCCCATTACTGCAAGATATGCCTACCCAAACCCATGTCTTTGTTTCGTCCTCCGCCAACTAAGATTACTGCGTAAGGATTTTTCCCTCAAGTGCAAGAAATTGCATTGACCTCTACTATCTATTGCTTCCATATGCAAGCAGTTATCTTTCTTGCAAATGGAAATGAGACCCAAAATTGCAACAAATGGGGCCATGCCACTGAATGCAGATGTTTCCCCTTTTTGCGGCGAGTACACATGCCCGATCGAATTAACTTTAACCCCTCTGTTGACGAAACAGACATCTCTTTTAAAGGCTTCTCTTTCCCCAAATTTGTTTAGAGTTGGACCCAGCAGAACAACCGTATCTCACACAGGAGTAAATAACCTGTGATTGTATTAAACACGTATTGAGAAGTACTCTCCCAGGGCCTTAGCAGGGGTTCCTCTTGTCCAACAGTTCACCAGCTTCTCCCCTTTGCTGAGTAAAAGAGTGAGATTTGAAGAAAGCCACCTGTTTGTGAGGAGGTGGAGGGATGAAAGTGGTCAGCCGGGTGGAAAGAGGCCGGGGGGATCCTAACAGGTGCTTCCTCCGCTTGGTGCTGGGAATGCAGTGCTATAATGTATGGAAATGGGCACAGGAACTCGCACACTTTGACTCTCTCTGCCCTAGCATATAATGAGGACAACTTATAAAACAGCCCTGAAGATAATTTGCCAAATTGGTTAAATGTTGCTCAGAGCCGTGCGTGTTAATGGCCTCCATTCGAAACCGGGATCGGTCACCTGAATGCAGCGCAAACGCTGTTGTTACATCGTACATCTTTTTACCCTGCAGTTTCGCCAATATAGAGCCCTGTAACTTTATTACCTAATCTATTTTTAGCACAATTAGATTAGGCCACTATTTAAACTTAAGTGTAGTGAGTATTTAGCAAACAGTAGACCTTAGCCGTTATTTTATTATTTTGAATGGATTGCCATTCTTTCAGTGTTACAAATAACCTGTTTCCTTCTTGGCACATAATTCATCCTTGTGGCCCGGCTAAACAGGAAGTATCTGTTCTATTTCCAGCTCAGGTCTCCCCTCCCTCACTCAGTTGAGTCCCAGGGCACAGCCTCCAAGTATCCAGGCACAAACAGCCTCTAACCCCATCATTTATAAGACTGTCAGCTCAATACACTCAAAAGTTATATATACACGCAGAAAACATGCCGAATTGGAACATACAGGTGCTAACTTATTTCACTTTAGCTTTTCCTGTCCGCAGTAATGAAGAGCAGGTGAGGGCTGGTGCTTTAATCAGCTTGAGAGTAGGACGCATGGAGATTTGCTGCTTGTTGAAAGGCACGCTGTCCACATGGGGTTGATTATAGGGGGTAGAAGGGAAAATCAGTCATGAGCAATTGTTTTCCCAGTTGCCATGCTCAAAACGGAATAACTTGCACATCTAGTGAAAGGTGGCTCATTCTGACCTCATCAAAGTCCCACCAACAAGATTCTCAGCGGCCAAAGCAGACGTGAGGGCTCTCTTAGTGTCAACTTACATTGTGCGACCGTGACTCTCACGCTAAGTTTAGCCCTTCATCTGTTCGGCTGGTTTGAACCCTCTATGTAAATCGTTCTGAGTGACTCATAACTTGAATAATGACATCATTATTCAAGTGTTTCTGTCACTTCTGAGGATTGGAGTCCAAAAAGTTTACGATTACTGCTTTTTGTTAAGTACTTTTAATTCACGATTGCGAAAAGAATGGGGGTGAAAATTGCTCAATTCTGTAAGAAGATGTAAATTGTTTTGTCATCTGATGAAAATGATTAATTTATTCTATTAAGTCACAAGCTGTTCCCTTTCACATAAATATTCTGACTGGGATGCACAATATATTGGTACCATATTGGTTACTGGCTGATATTGGAGTTTTTTTTTTTTTTTTTTGCTTTTATCTGTTGATATTGAACACTTCATGCTCATTTACCCTGTTTTTGCATATAGATTATCACCTAATTTTCGCATGAATGCATAAATAATTTATTACTAAGAGAAAAGTAAGTCGCCTCGCAGGTATCGACCAAATTTCAATTTTGGTGCATCCCTAGTTATAACATTACTGTGATTCAGAAATCATTTATTCTATTTTTAAGGTCTGTCATGTTGAGGAATTTTGACTTATTAAACCAAGCTGAAATTTGCAGTTTACCAACTTCAAACAGGTCTATATTTGATGGATAGTTGAATCATTTTCAATAGGGGAAGTAATACATCATGGCTGTCCCGCCGAATCGGGAGGTAATTGTAATGTTTGGTAAACAGAAAGGATCCGGCTTCATTTGGCAGAGTATCCGTCTAACCACACAGGGTTAATTTTATTTGACGACTTCACATTTTCCCTGTTTTAACTTGGTTCTGGTGAACGTATGTGTGTGCTAGAGAAGTGTCAACAGACGTGCAATTACATTTGTTTACCCATTTGTGAAAGTGCTCGCCTATTGCTAAAGAATAAACCGGGAACGTTTACATGAGTAGAATCCAGTTAAACAGAACAAGGAGATGTAGGAATATTCTTCTCACTCTAAGCATGTGTTCTGATGCTACATGATTATATTTTAGAACACCAAACAAAACATATTCCCTTAATTCTTCGCACTCCTGTGCAAACTTACACAGTCAAGTTCCAAGCTTTTCCAAGGCCAGCGCTGCCACTCTTTCCGATTCTCACAAGCGCATACCAATAAGTCTCCCAACTTGGGTTGTTTACTTCCGAACACGCACACGAAGCAACCACTTCTGTCTTTGTCTTTGCATGTTTTTTGCATTCACTTAAAACACCACTGTTTGCACCGCATTTGTTAATGGGCGCTTACAGTTCCATAAAAGTTTCAGCTCATCACGAGGCCTGAACTTTTTGAGGTGATAAAGAGGTGAGAAAAGCGAATAATTCCAAGGTGATAAAAAGCCCACATAGAGATATTAAATTTAATCTAGTCGGCCATGGCAGGCAGAGAACTTCGGAAGGTCATCGACAAGTAAATGGAAGGCATCGTTTCGCATAAAACTCCCCACCTGATCTGTGACAACACCACTTACCGTGCCATTCGGCTGACAAGTGGGCATCAGCTCCCATTACCGCTGCCCACGTCAAAGGTGTCAGGCAGCTTTTCAAACTTCTACTCTTCTCCGCCATATGAAAGTCGGTGACAGACAGAGTTACCGTCTCTGGACAGAGTGCTGCACTATGTGACCCGCTCCCATTAGGACTAAGAAAATAGTACGAGGAGGAGAGCTGTGGGAGAAAAGGATACAATAACAAAGTGCCATTTGGGTAGTCTCTCAGAAGTGCCAGGGGACAATTAAGCTCCTATTTTCTCTGCCCCCATCGGTCCAGGCTCAGGCAGTTAAGTCGTTTCAGAGACATCCTGCACCTGTAAAATTGCTGCGCTCCTCTGAATTATGGAGGGGGTGGTGTGGGAGTGTGAAAATAACCTGTCTTTAACCTCTGATCTCGGAACAGTGTTGGACCGCCGGCAATGGAAGATGCAGCCGCGGTCGAGGTGAAGATGAAATGAGCTGGAGTTCTTAAAAAAAAAAAACACCCATCGTACTGACATCTCCACTGCTTTGGTCAGAGATGAAAGCTTGACGTGTTCAAGTGAAAGGTGGACTGTAAATAAACACGCAGCCCTTTTTTATGAACTTGATGTAGATCAGTCCGAAATAGTTCACCAATTGGTTGTCTTAGTCGGATAGTCAGGCTGTGGTCCGCTGCTTTCATCTGTGTTTTCCCAGTTGAGCTGCACAGGGGGCTTTGCCTGCGCTTTACCAGTAGGTGCAGCTGTGGTTCAACTGGAGCAGGGGTGAGAGAGCGGCCGTGAATACTACACATAATATTAGCAAACACAGCCGAGTCAGAAGCTCCTGTGATTATGTTAGGCTGTGATCAAAACTATTGGCATGCGGCTCAGATCATGCAGACCGCACTTGATTAGCCAACTGTAGATCCTGAAGTCATTGTGTTTTAGATTCTGTGAGGGGCACAGCAACGCTGCATCTGGATGTGAGATTCGGCTTTATGTTTGGGGTTTGTTTTGCAGCTGTATCCAAGGTAATTTTCAGAATGTGTCAGAGTAACACTAACAGCAATAATAATAATAATAGCTGGTGGAGTAGCAAATTATTTTAGGTCTGCATGAGTGCAGTTCCTTTAAGCGGTTTAATTTAAGAATAATAATGTAGGAGGCAAAGAGGAAAATGACAAATGATGCATTATCCATTTTTTTTACGTCTTAGATTATCAATTTGGGACTTAGTCGGCATACTGTAGATGTCACATAATTTGATATCAATCAAAATAAGAAGTGCAGTTCTTTTAATGGGTTGTATTGTTTTCGTGAGTCACCATATATTGGTACTGTCTCGGTTATTGTTTTAATAGATTTTTTAGTTAGTGTCAGTTGATATTGGATATTTATTTGTGCATGCTCATTTACACCATTTAACAGTTAGATTGCCATCATCTAACGCTTGCTTGTAGATCATTTTTAAAAAACACTAACAATTTTATAACAACAAATGTAAACTTCAGCAAAATAAATATCCTTGTTACCCATACCATTATAATTTTTTGACATTTTAATTTACGTTTTAAAATGATTGATTTTAGTTTTATTTGTAATTTAATATATCTTCATTTATAGACAAAATAGAGTAGAATTTTAAAATCAGCCATTCATTGGTTATTAGCCATAAAATTAAAATTTTGAAACACTATATTCAAATGTAGGGCAGGACTAGGTTCTATCCTTCTATCCTAACTGATTTTAGATTTATTTGTAAGTAATTTAGACAAAATAGAGTAGGATTTTAAAATAGGCCATTAATTGGTTGCGTGCCATGAAATGTTGAAATATTGAAACAGGATGTTCAAGAGTCAGGCAGGACTACATTCTTTTTTTTTTCTTTTCTTCAAATATTTATGTAAGAACTGCAATATCCTTTGTTAATTCTGTTCATGTATTTTCATTCTCATCAAATATGCCATCTACCTTAGGGTCCTTTCAGGTAGCAAAGTTTGTCCCTTTTTGGATGTTAAATATTACCTATATAAGTGACAGTTTGAGTGTAAGCTGATTTTATTCTCCTAATGATAGAGTAGTAGGTGGTTGTCTCCGCTCAACTTGTTGTGTGTCAGGTGAAATATTGCTGAGCACTTTGATGCTCAGTGGAGCTGAGAAAGGAAGTCCTGCTGAGGCCTGCTGAGGCCTGCTTCGTTCCCTGCACTTCCTGTGTTGCCCGCTGCTGCTCTGGACGGGGCTGGAGTACAGCAGCCAGACCCGGCCCCAGAGGGAGCAGAAGTGGGCCTGACTTCATACATGATTAATACCCCCATCACTTTCTAAACGGCTGCCACAACTTTGCCAGACCAAGTCCGGAGTTTGGCTTCCAGATACATTGCTCCATTTATGAGAGGAAAGTTTTCTCCTGAGCGAGAAAGAAGCTTTCTTTAATTTGATAATTAGTGAGCATGTTTTTGGGGGTGAAGGGAAAGGATCGGTCTCATTAGACTTAATTTTCAAATAGCCTTTCATCTAAATAGGGTGTAATTTCGTCCGTCCCCGATTGTGTACACTACCGGTCAAAAATTTGGAATAATTAAGATTTTTGTAAAATGTTTTTGAAAGAAGTCTCTTATGCTCAACTAAGGCTGCATTTATTTTATTAAAAACATAGTAAAAAGAGTAATATTGTGATATACGTTTTTCTGTTTTGAGATGTTTTAAAATTGTATTTATTCCTTTGATTGCAAAGCTGATTTAAAAAAAAAAAATTTAATGGCCATTACTCCAGTCTTCAGTATCACATGATCTATCAGAATTATTCTAATATGCTGATGGTGCTCAACATTTGTGCTGCATGAAGTATTTGTGGAAACTGTGATGCATTATAATATAAAAGTCTTTGGGGTAAGTAAAAGAATATTCAGCAAAGATGCATTAAATTGATCAAAAGTGACAGAAATCTTTTGTAGCATTATATATGCTTTTACCATTTTAAATAACTTATGTTCTTTTGAGCTAAAAAAAAGTTTCTGCAAAAATATTAAGCAACAAAAACTTTTCGACAACAATAAGAACCAGAAATTGCGAATAATTGAGTATTACAGGAATAAATTGTTTTTTAAAATATAATCAAATAGAAAATAGTTTGTATTAATAACAATATTGTAATATTTAGCAATATTACTGTTTTTACTTTATTTTTGACCAAATAAATGCAGCTTTGGTGAGCATAAGAGACTTATTTCAAAAACATTAAAAAATTGCAATTATTCTAAACTTTTGGTAGTGTAAATGTCTTAAATATACCTCCATATTATTTGAGTATTGAATTTATTTATTTTTTTCTTCATTTTCTGCAAACATGATTTTATTTTTGACAGTGAATATGTGAGTGAGACGGAATGGACAAGGGACGGGAATGCTAAGGGTCGAACAACACCACAGACATCTGCCTGCTGTGACCCCAATGTTGTGAAAGGTGTTTGCTTTAGCCCAGAGAGGGGCCATTGTAATCCATCCTGCCGCTGAAAGGAGGTGCTATTAGCGGCCCCCCCATGCCCTGCTCTCCGTAGCCAGCCAGCTAGGCCCGAGCCCCTAAGGACAGCCTCAGCTTGCCGCAAAAAGCCTCCTTAACAGGCCTATCTGCATGGAGCCACCTGCTGATGGAGCTCTGGCCTTTGTGTGGCTGTCTACACAGGCTGATTCTTTATCCCCAGGGAGGAGCGCATGACGGCCGGACAAGCTGGCTCCTGTCAGGGCCTACCGTGGACTAGCAGAAGGCCGTCAGATATATACGTAAAGCTTGTTTGTCGGGAAAAAAGTGCAGAGAATCTTATGATGTTGCATCTGGATGATGCATCACAGTGCTCTACAGTAGCTGTACTTTTTGCTGGTTATTGCCGTCTCATATAGTCTCATTATGGTTTCATTAATCTGTAATTCAGTCTCATGGTTTTTGAATGAGGGATTAAAGTAGTATGTTCAATAGTATTGATCTAAGTAATGTGAAGCGTTAAACACTGAGGGGTTAACTCATGCATACAGTACACTGAGAATTATTAAAGTCTAATGGCGTACTCTCAAGAAAACAGACGTATAAACCGTGCATACTATTATTATTCTGCAAATTACAGCTGAGTGTTGTGAAACGAAATACTCTCCCGCCAGGCTTCTTCTTTTTTTTTTTTTTTTTTTTCAGAGAATATTGTAATTGAGATGCATTCTTTGTAAAGATTTTCAGCTGTCTGGTCGAATTATTGAAGGATGCATCTGTCTGACTTTGTAATCGCAGACGTAATATGGCTGATTTTTCTTTCACCACAAAGTTTATGGTCATGAGAAAGTTAATTGCGTTAGAATGATGGAAAAACGCACGAAAAGCCACACAATTTATATATAATATACAACATATGACGCTAAACAAAGAAGGAATAATGCAGAGGGTTGTGTTTCGGTGAAATGTTTAGGTAGGCAATGTACATTAAGTGTACTATTAGTGAGCTGCTTTGTATGCTAAGTGGATGGGTTGCCCTGAACTGACATAAATATTTAAGGCAGAAATAAGATGCATTGCAGAAACATAATTAAAATTACATTTATGAACACAGACATTTGTATGAGCACAGAGAGGTCGCTAGTAAAATGCTCTTGCATTTTTAATTCAAGAATTTTTCCATTTAAAAATTGTTTAACCATTTGAGTGAGAAATTGAATTGTAAAAATGTAAAATAATTTCTTGGTACAGTATGCCCCAAATTTTTAAATTTTTGCTTTAATGACAGCAGCATCAAAGCTGCATAAACTCAATTTTGTTTAAAAGCTGATGATCCGCTTGATTTCAAAATGATCCAAAGAGCATCTTTACATTTCCTATAATTCTATAATTTGATTGGTGACCTAGAAATAGTGTAGAATCTGAAATATTTCTTCATTTGCATAATGTTTTGTTTTAAATAATTTTTTAAACCCTAAAACCTTTTTTTCTTTTGCGGTTTAAGTTAGATTTTGAATCTCAGATTTTCTTAGTTTTTTGGTCCACTTTGGGCTGTTACAGGAAAATCGGATGTAATTTTTTCTTTTCTTTCTATTTTTCCAACACAGCGGTCTTTCATGCAAGTTAAAACTTCTGAACAACATTCTAGTCTTTTTGTTTCACCTTATTTTGTTCACCTTACTTTTGTCTTCCTTTGTCATTGTGATTTTTATATTCCCCGTCGACCTCAAATACTGAGTAAATGCACAGGTTTTAGTTCATTAAACATTAATAAGAGGAGAAATGTCACCTGTCCATCAAAGAGTCGATTTCAGCACATCAACTGACAAAGACTCACGTAACCTAAGTTGACAGATAACTGAGAGTAAACTCTGACCTTCATCTGGCTATTGCACCATCAAATAAAGAGAATTTTAGGGATTGCCCTCTGACTAATGTCAGTGGTCTTGATCTGTGGATGAATTGACACCTGTCTTACTACATTCGCTCATGTCAGAGTTGTCAGTTTCTCCTCATGTACCCTCAGTTTATGGAGCTGTGTGAAGTGTAGATCACCCAGCCCTCAGTCAAACATATGACTGATTTTAGAGAGTGTCAGCTATCTAGTTTCAGCCTCAAAACTGCATGTTAAATCTATTAAATATTTATTACAAATGGTTAATAATTAATATATTGGATCATTTGTCTCTGTTTTCAGTTGAAGCTTTCTCAAAATGTCATTTGATATTATTTCAAAGACTTGAATACTAAATTAACACTTTCAGTTGTTTCACAAAAGTTTGATTTACAACCAAGACAGGTTGTGATAATTATTTTCACTTGATGATAATTCTTTAATTTTATCTCATAATTCTTTTAGACATTTTATTTAGAATCTTGACATTTTACTTTTAAATACACTTAAAATTTGAAATAAATGAAATGGAACAAGAAAATATGAAGTATCTGCACTCTTTTTAGGTTGTTAATCTAACCAAAAGCTTGCTATTTTTATTTTAACTAGTTCTCTCTATTATACTATTACTCCACATTACTATATTATACTACTTTATTATAGTTTAATATTTTAATATTATTTTAATATTTAAATTCTCAAAATATTTTATTATATTAGCATTTGACCAATGTTTAGGTATGTATTATGTGTACTACTTAGTGTGTTACTTATTATGCTAAGTGGATGTGTTGTCCTTACCGAAATATGTAAGGCAGAAATAAGATTAATTTCAGCTTATTTTAAAGTCACCATTCATGACCATTTGTATGAGTATAGAGAGATTGCTAGTAGTTTTGCAATTTTTTTTCATTTAAGATTGTTTTTTTTTTTACATAAAATTGTTTATATATGTATGTGTGCGTGTTTGTTTGTGTAATTGTAAAATATATTAGCTGTTAGATATTTTGCTCATGCAAAAAAGTAATAAAGATTAATTGAAACCTTTTACCTCTTTATGTATCTCTTTATCTTATTTATCTTACCGAATAATGAATAGCATGAATTGTTGTTCATTTTGAGTTTAGTAATTACTCATTAATTAGTGGCATACACTGTAGGCCTGTGCAGTTCTGATCCCGATGCATGTGTGTAAATAAGGAATCTCTCTTCCTGTTTTGCTCTTGTTATTTTTCCTGCACACAGCGAGAGCAGCCCTGGTCTGAGGCATTGTTTTGTCGGTCCTGCTCTGTTCTCGCGTTCTTATTTATTCGTCTTAATTTGAGGCATTGCTTTCAGCTCCAGCGCCTGCCGTTCTACAAGCGCTGGGAGCGATCTCGCTGACCAGCCAGGTCACTGGCAGAACGTGGGGCCAAAATGAGAATTTCTGCAAACAAACACAATCAGGCCACGATTAGATTCCGCTTTCATGATCTTGAAAGGAAATGCAAAGGAGATTAGATAACAGGCGGGCCATAAGGCTCATTTATCCCACTTGGCGCTAAGTGTCTAGAGATGGCTAAATGCTTTAATTCCCCACTTGTGAAGAGCACCTCGGGCCAACTCCAGCTATTGCAGAACTTAACTAACGGTATTAATGTGTAACAAGGAAAAAATAGCAAAGCTTATCGCATGAAAGTTTGCTTCGGTGTGTTCCGCCACACTGATGCTTTTTTCTCCAAGTTCCCAACCGTTTTAAGTGCCACTCTGCAGTTAAGTGACCGTGGCGTTTTTTGGACCCTCCAAGAAAGAGCTGTCCCAGCGCCAGTGTTTTTGATTTGGAGGCCAGCCCTGGCACGCCGTGCCCGATCGTTGTTATCGGAGTGAGGCTAATGGACGTGCTGGAATTAGAACAGGCAGAAAACGTCCTAAATGGGAACCTTTGCAAGGCAGCTGTTTGCTAGTTCACAAGAATACCAATAAATGGCAGCTACATAGCTTTCCTTAATCAGATTCGAGCAATCAGCTTGAAAAAAAAAAATTCCCATATGGCGCGG
The DNA here is from genome assembly GCF_012432095.1 of Onychostoma macrolepis. Classification (NCBI taxonomy): domain Eukaryota; kingdom Metazoa; phylum Chordata; class Actinopteri; order Cypriniformes; family Cyprinidae; genus Onychostoma; species Onychostoma macrolepis. The sequence goes on from NC_081163.1 coordinate 12,530,335, forward strand.
GAAAGCAGCGAGAAGGAAAGAGGGCCAAGGGTTACTGCAAGGACACAGGCCACTTCAAGGTTACCATGTCTGGCTACAATTAGCCATTCGCAGAAGAAACGGGAACGACGCTTCGGGGAGCTATTGCAGCTCAGTCGTTTGTAATTAGTCAGTTAGGAATTACTGACAGCAAAAAAGCAAGGTGGCTCCGTTTGATCGTTTACAAACACGTTTTTCTGGGACGGTTCTCGCTAATTCGCATGCAGTGAACTTGTAAGTACACACTGGCTGTGAGGTGCAGAGTTCGAGACCGAGTTCTTGAATCAAGGACGATGACTTGGACCGTTATTGCATCATCTAGATCAAACACAAAACACTCAACAACAAAAAATCTTGTTTTCAGACTAATATTGGACTTTTTAAAGAAATAAATCTTGGATGTAATAGATTTTTTTTTTTCTGCTTCCTTTTCTGCCACTGCTTGTAATTCCGTATCAAACCCGTAATTCAGTTTGCGAACCAAACGAAGTTTGAAGGACTCCGTGGTCTGACAACCATACGAAGTCATCAGTATTCACCGCAAATATTTGTCTCATAAGATTCATGTCAGAGCAGGACAGGGTAAAGATGTTCAGATCTGTCTACATTTATGCGACTTTGCTTCATCTTCTCTTCATAGCGGATTGTCTTAAACCATACACGATCCTGTCAATCTCGCATCAGCCTTTTTTAACAAGACCCTGTGAAATCAGCTTTCAGTTTATTTCATAATGTTCTTTTGGCTGTAAAATTTAATAAACCCTGCAGTACTTAATTTAGAAAGAGTGGCTGTTTCCGTCTTTCATAAGGAAAGTTATTCTGTCACCCAGATGTTGTTCGTCAAAACTTTGATTGCTACGCAAGTGTTTCATAAGCAATACAGCATGTGAAATATGTTTTTTCTCTCACACTTTTTGCTGATAAAGTGCGACCAAATAGACATTTCTGTGGTCTGACTATATACAAAACACAAAGTCCACGTTATGTTTGAACAGTGGCAAAATATTTTCCCGCTAAAATAAAAATGAATTATAAATGCATCTGAAATTAGCCCGAAATGGCTCTTAGCTATTGCTCTCAGCTATTTGCTGGTTTTTGTGGCATTTTCAGCACTTTTACGCTGCTAAACAGGCTTGTTTGAACAGAAATAGTTATTGTAATGTATGCTGTGTTATAAGTTGAGTAAAGAATACAAAAAAAAGCTAATAAAAAATAAATCCTAAAATATTTGCTTTGAAATTGCCTTTGTTCTGTTGTGAAGTCATGGTAAATTGGTAAACATGCAACACAATGAACTGTAAGATGAAAAAGTGAATGCTACCGTTGTGACAGCTAGCAAATGTTAGCATATTGTGAGCGCCTTGTTCCGCTATGAACTGTCATGCTAATTAGCTAATTAAACCTAATCCTTACAAAAGTGCAGTCACACAACAGGGGCCTCAAATGCCAGAGATCTCTTTATCTCTGTGCATACTTATTCATTTTTAAAGCCGTGTTGACTGAACGTCTGCAGACATAAAAAGGAATGAAAGACTTTCCAACAATAGAGGATAAACAAGGTTGGTTGAAATCAGCCCAGGAGAAACGCTCGCCTCTAGGGGTCACTTTCTCCTATTGACTTTGGCAGTCTTGTGTTTTAAACCGCATGTATCTTGATTGTATGTGCAAGCAATGAAGTGCACTTTGTAGTCAAGCAACGTACAACTCCTGTTTAGTCAGTTTGTTTAAATTCTTTATTTTTAGTGTCTAAGGATGTAATGATGGATGGAATTCACTAGTCCATTTATTTGCAGACAGGGCTTTTCTAAATGACACTGGTGAACATCAGATAGAGATGCATGGTATGTCGATAACATATCGTTTGTTGTTTTTTATTTATTGTTATCAATATTAAATATCAGCATTTCATATTTGTAACTTATCATTATTTATCTATTGTACATTTCAGCATTTGATTTTGTTTTGTCAGTATATTTATATTTTGGTCATTACAATTTAAACATTTTTTATTGTTCTGAATTTTGATCATTTTTTCAAATCATGGTTTTGTGTTTCATTATTTATCGACATTAATCTTTGATATTTTATTGTGCATTTCCATTTTGTACTTTCTTTATGCAGTTTCCATTTTTATTTAGAGATTACCTTAACCTGTCATTTTATCAATCACTTAATCTGTGCAAGCATTAATTTAATATCACTGTTTGATGTAACATTCAAAATCAAATGTCAGAAAGAATTTTTCATACTGTACTTTACAATGCTTTGAAGATTAAATTGTAGCATTTAAAATAGTGCTATCAAATGATTGATCGCGATTAATCACATTCAAAATAAGTTTGTGTTTACATAATGTGTGTAATAAAATAAATCATATATAGATGTAAATATTTCTTAAATATGTATGTGTATTTATATATAAATATACGCAGTATTATATAAACAAACATTTATTTTGTATGCGATTAATCGTGATTAATCGATTTGACATCACTAACTTAAAACTATATATTTTTTTAAAAATGACTGTTTATATATTAAAAAAAATTATAATAATATAGAATTTTAACATTGGCAATTTATTGGTTAATATCCATAGCATGAAAATAGTTATCTACTTCTCATTATTGGCAAGAAGTTGCATGCATCCCTACAATTAAACGCATACATACACATATATTGAACCCCATGCACATATATTCAGGATCACACATGGGGGATCGCATATTTTGAATCCATTGCAGGCAGATGCTTTATACATATTGTGCACGCACATGTAGGGCAGATCTTACCCTTTTTGTCAAACACAACAAAGCCTGTGGAAAGCGAAGATGATTCTAATTGAATAATAATATTAGTCATTTTAATGATTACTATAATGGACCTCTGGACTGCAAACCCTTGTGTTGGCAAACAATACGTTTCACTTTCGTTCAGCATTTTGTTCCTCAAGCATCATGTGAAAAATCCAGATGTGACCGTTGCTGTCACCCCTGGATGGCTCATGACCTCAAATTTATATCCAGCTCGTACTCGCAGCTGCAGCACTTCAAAACTTTTTCCCTCCTCCAGCTGGAGCTCGCAAGCTTTGCATTGATGAACTCCACCGTGGGACAGAAACACGAAGGAAAGCTCCACAGCTACTACAGACAAGAGCGTTTGAATCTATTTTAATAACGCCCATTACGAGCGCGCCGTAGGATCATAACTCCCCCCTCTCCATCATTAATACATGAGAGGATTTTCTCGGGATCTTTCATGAAAGTCAAAGCAGCCGAGGTTTGCCATAGCTCAGCGCAGACCACAAAGGGGAAATTTCCCCTTGTGGATGTCAGATGGAAAAGGGGCATTTAAATAGCAATACACATAATAGTTCTGAATCAATACAAGTCATCAATATAAGTCGGATTTGTTTTAATTTATGTGAACCGCTTACGGATGAACCTCAGGGAGTCCCGTTGGCTCCAGCACCAGCCCTAAACCCGATTGTTATTTCGGTCTGTCCTCTCATCGTACACTCCGACAAATAAAAATAAGAAATCAATGTACGCTGCAATTTTTAAGGCGCTGATTTAAGTGGCGGTGGCAGGCCAAATCCAATAGTGCCACTAAAGCTGACAAGCTTGACATGTGCCTTGCCATGCTGCCCCTCAATTATGCAGGACCCAATGTTTCCTTGCCTTTTAATTGAATCACACCGTCTCAAACTTGTTATTTTTAATTTGTTGCATTTGATTTCTGACACCAGTGCCAGGGTGGCATGAATTATGCAGAGGGGGGACCTTAATTGTGCATCTTATTAGAACGAAACTAATTGCGAATGATTAAAAAGTGAATCGGAGGAGGTTTTAGCCTTATGTAAGTTTCTGCGTCTGCCAGAAATTACTGGGCTCGTTTGTTGTCAGTGTTTTGCATGTTTTGGTGGCATATGTCAAAGCGCTTAATGGTCATGTAGAGACTGGTCTGATCTTTGTGCAGAGAGCAAGTTGTGTTATGATTTTAGATGGGGCCCACTGCTGTAAAAAAGCACAATAACAGACATCTGACTCTCTTTTTCAACTAGGGAAGACCTCATATGAAAAGAATTGAATGTAATTCACTTTTTTTTCTTTTTTGGCTAGTGTGCCATGATAGTTAACTTTTATTGATCTTTTCTTGTGAGTTTTGAACAGGCCTTCTTTGGGATTGTTTGACCGGTTTGTTACATGGAAAGTAACTTTCAATATTGAGTTGAGGTTGATAGTGAGCAGACGTTACTCTGCATTTTAAGAGCTTTTGAATCCCAGACAGTCATAGTTACCTTTAATTGAATACATAAAATACACCCCATTAAAATGCACATCTGATGTGTTAGTCAGTTTCTGTTCCACGGAAATTGTGTTCAAGTTGCATCATTGGGCAAATGCATGCGTATGATCAAAATAAAATAAAATGCATGAATAATAGGATTCATATGTGGTTTTTGTGTCTTGAATATTACTGCAGATATATTATGAAAGTGGTGTTTATATGATCATTTCTCTTTGCTGTCGATTCAAGAAGGAATGGCTAAATTTAGCCTTTGGACACAACGGAGGTACCTGGTTATAAAGTACAAGTTTTTTAAACTTGCATCAGGTACAGTATCTGGAAATCATTTATCCTTCTGCACTTGCTTTAGTTTCATGAATGCTCAATCAATTCAACAGGACAGCTTAACTTTCCTTCTTTTTTTCCTCCCATAACCACAACCGTTTAAAGTCCCACAGGCACTTAACGATTGAATTCAAACTCTATTCTGACAAAGCCTTGAGATTTCACCTTTGGGGGGCAGTTGAGAAAGAAAATCCCTAAAGTAAGTGAAATTCCTCTTTTTGATGATCTAAATGGTTGAAGGGGCCACAGCACTGGCAGTTCATGTCCATATGTCCATATGGGTTATACTTCATTTGCTGGACTATTCAGACCACCTATATTTGAAGGGCAGTCATAGAGTATAGTATACCATCTGTATATTTTAATGTGTATTGTTATTTTATATACACCACTATAATATGTGTGTGTATGTGTATATATGTATACACAACCTGAATTCCGGAAATGTTGGGAAGGTTTTTTTTAAAATTTGAATAAAATGAAAACTAAAAGACTTTCAAATCACATGAGCCAATATTTTATTCACAATAGAACATAGATAACATAACAAATGTTTAAACTGAGAAATTTTACAATTTTATGCACAAAATGAGTTCATTTCAAATTTGATGCCTGCTACAGGTCTCAGAATAGATGGGACGGGGGCATGTTTGCCATGGTGTAGCATCTCCTTTTCTTTTCAAAACAGTTTGAAGACGTCCGGGCATCGAGGTTATGAGTTTCTGGAATTTTGGTGTTTGAATTTGGTCCCATTCTTGCCTGATATAGGTTTCCAGCTGCTGAAGAGTTTGTGGTCGTTTTTGATGTATTTTTCGTTTAATGATGCACCAAATGTTCTCTATAGGTCAAAGATCTGGACTGCAGGCAGGTCAATTCAGTACCCGGACTCTTCTACTATGAAGCCATGCTGTTTTAATAGCTGCAGTATATGGTTTTTGGAGGGGAGCATATGTTGCTCTAAAACCTTTATATACCTTTCAGCATTCATAGTGCCTTCCAAAACATTCAAGCTGCCCATAAAGTATGCACTTATGAACCCCCATACTATCAGAGATGCTAGCTTTTGAACTGAACGCTGATGACACACTCCCTCCTCTTTAGCCCGGAGGACACAGAGTCCATGATTTCCAACAAGAATGTCAAATTTGGACTCGTCTGACCATAGAACACTTTTCCACTTTGAAACGGTCCATTTTAAATGAGCCTTGGCCCACAGGACACAACGGCGTTTCTGGACCATGTTCACATATGGCTTCCTTTTTGCATGATAGAGCTTTAGTTGGCATCTGCAGATGGCACGGCGGATTGTGTTTATTGTCAGTGGTTTCTGGAAGTATTCCTGTGCCCATTTAGTAATGTCAATGACAGAATCATGCCGATGAGTGATGCAGTGTCGTCTGAAGGCCTGAAGACCACGGGCATCCAACAAAGATCTTCGGCCTTGTCCCTTACGCACAGAGATTTCTTCAGTTTCTCTGAATCTTTTGATGATGTTATGCACTGTAGATGATGAGATTTGCAAAGCCTTTGCAATTTGACATTGAGGAACGTTGTTTTTAAAGTATTTCACAATCTTTTTACGCACTCTTTCACAGATTGGAGAGCCTCTGCCCATCTTTAATTCTGAGAGAGACTGCCTCTCTAAGACATCCCTTTTATGTTACAGACCTGATGTCAATTAACTTAATTAGTTGCTAGATGTTCTCCCAGCTGAATCTTTTCTAAATTTCTTGCTTTTTCAGCCCTTTGTTGCCCCTGTGCCAACTTTTTTGAGACCTGTAGCAGGCATCAAATTTTAAATGAGCTCATTTAGTGGATAAAAGTGTAAAATTGTTATCCATGTTCTATTGTGAATAAAATATTGGCTCATGTGATTTGAAAGTCTTTTAGTGTTCATTTTATTGAAATTTTAAAAATGTCCCAACATTTCGGGTTGTCTTATATTATATTATATTATATTATATTATATTATATTATATTATATTATATTATATTATATTATATTATATTAACACTATTACCTTTTTGTGTAATAATACATTTGTAAAATAAATTAATAAATTGATTAGTTTGTTTATTTGTACGTATTTTAAAATATTTTGTGTAAGAAATGGTATTATGTTATATATTATATTATATTATATTTTTATATATATATATATATTACTTTGTATCTTTGCTCTAAAATTAGTGTAATATGCATTTTTTGGTTTAAAAAAAAGTACAAAATAGAAATGCAAAAAATGTTGGTTGATTGTTTGAAACTTATTTTAAAATATTTTTGTGTAATAAATACATTTTTTTTAAAATATTTTATTGCTACTATTTGAGCTTTCCTGCAGCTCAAATAGTAGAGCATGGTGCTAGCAACGTCAAGATCATGGGTTCGATTCCCAGGGAAAGCAAGAGCTGATAAAATGTAAAAACTTTAACTTGAATGCAATGTAAGTCGCTTTGGATAAAAGCGTCTGCTAAATGCATAAATGTAAATGTAATGCTTTAAAATGACATCTGCCCTAAAATTAGTGTAATATGTAATATATAAAATAAATTTATTTTGTTAGTTTGTTTTATACATATTTTATAATGTTTTGTGTAAGATTATAGTATATTATATTATTTAGTAAAACATTACTGCTTTGTGGCTTTGCTCTAAAATTTGTGTAATATGCACACATTTAAAATAAAATAAATGTTTATTTATTAGCTTGTTTGTTTAAACATATATATCTTTTTTAAATTATATGTATATATTATTGCTTTAAAAATTATATTTGCTCTTAACTTTGTGTAATACTCTTTTGCAAAATAAGAAATACTTTTCTGTAAGCAAAGGTGAATTCACTCGCTAAAATGACACCTGCCGCATAGCACATTAATGTTATTGAGCCTTTCGAGAACATTCTTCCTTTGTAGCGTGATCATCTGTGTATATACTGAGGAGACCAGGCAGGGAAGATAGATTTCACAGCGTTTCTAAAATCCACCTGTCAGGTAATGTTGTTTGGCCTTAGACTAAAAAGCTTTCCTGATTCGGTATGCATGATAAGTACAGCGTGACAAGCCCTGCCAATTTAAGAAGTCCATCTTAGCATAAAAGTCCCTTCCAATAAGGTCTCCTTGCCTGGCACCATCCATATGATGAAGTAGCTCACTAAATTTCAAGAGCATCTCTGGAATGGTAGCAGATTCTTGTCCACTGAAATGACAATTAGAGTCACTTTCTACACAAGTTAGGTTTGATGTCTCCTGTCAGCTGCAGGGAGAGGGATATGTCCTGAGACGGAGACTAATCTGGCTCAGGCTCTGATTGCATTGCCCCCTTATGATCCACTCATTGACCACTCCAAACGTGGGGACAGGAGATGGACGTATCGGGGATGGGTGGACGGAGTGGGGAGGGGGGACCGAATAGTCCTCTGGCTGACTTCATGTTTCTTTGTTGTCTAAAATGGAGCTGTCATTGAGCAGGCGTCTTTTGCTCTTTTCACTTTTTCTTTCTTTTCACTTTCTCTCATCAATAAAATTGCCTGTCAGTTGCTTAATATATTTAGTCACGATTAATCTCTTCTTTTTTTTTGCAGTTAACTCATTCAGTTCAAATAATACAAAAATAATGTGTGTACAGTAAGTGCTGGTTTGGCAGTTTGCATGAATGTCATTCCTAGTGGTATATATGTCGTTCTCTATTCTGAACAGAGATAGATTACTGCAGCACCTCTCTGTATTTGTCTCAAATGAACACACATAGTTCATATCATTACTGCTGGGCAACGATTAATCGGGATTAATCGCATACAAAATAAAGGTTTTTGTGTACATAATATATGTGTGTACTCTGTATATTTATTATGTGTATATAAATACACACACATGCATGTGTATATATATATACATATACATACACAGTGGAGCAAAAAAGTATTTAGTCAGCCACCAATTGTGCAAGTTCTCCCACTTAAAAAGATGAGAGAGGCCTGTAATTTTCATCACAGGTATACCTCAACTATGAGAGGCAAAAAGAGAAAATCCAGAAAATCACATTGCAGGATTTTTAAAGAATTTATTTGCAAATTATGGTGGAAAATAAGTATTTGGTCAATAACAAAATTTCATCTCAATACTTTGTTATATACCCTTTGTTGGCAATGACAGAGGTCAAACGTTTTCTGTAAGTCTTCACAAGGTTTTCACACACTGTTGCTGGTATTTTGGCCCATTCCTCCATGCAGATCTCCTCTAGAGCAGTAATGTTTTGGGGCTGTCGCTGGGCAACACGGACTTTCAAGATTTTCAATGGGGTTGAGATCTGGAGACTGGCTAGGCCACTCCAGGACCTTGAAATGCTTCTTACGAAGCCACTCCTTCGTTGCCCGGGCGGTGTGTTTGGGATCATTGTCATGCTGAAAGACCCAGCCACGTTTCATCTTCAATGCCCTTGCTGATGGAAGGAGGTTTTCACTCAAAATCTCATGATACATGGCTCCATTCATTCTTTCGTTTACATGGATCAGTCGTCCTGGTCCCTTTGCAGAAAAACAGCCCCAAAGCAAGAAGTTTCCATCCCCATGCTTCACAGTAGGTATGGTGTTCTTTGGATGCAACTCAGCATTCTTTCTCCTCCAAACACGACAAGTTGAGTTTTTACCAAAAAGTAAAAACTCAACTTGCAATCCTCTTCTGGATCATCCAAATGCTCTCTAGCAAACTTCAGACGGGCCGGACATGTACTGGCTTAAGCAGGGGACACGTCTGGCACTGCAGGATTTGAGTCCCTGGCGGCGCAGTGTGTTACTGATGGTAGCCTTTGTTACTTTGGTCCCAGCTCTCTGCAGGTCATTCACTAGGTCCCCCCGTGTGGTTCTGGTATTTTTGCTCACAGTTAGCTCACTTGTGATCATTTTGACCCCACGGGGTGAGATCTTGTGTGGAGCCCCAGATCAAGGGAGATTATCAGTGGTCTTGTATGTCTTCCATTTTCTAATAATTGCTCCCACAGTTGATTTCTTCACACCAAGCTGCTTACCTATTGCAGATTCAGTCTTCCCAGCCTGGTGCAGGTCTACAATTTTGTTTCTGGTGTCCTTTGACAGCTCTTTGGTCTTGGCCATGGTGGAGTTTGGAGTTGGACTGTTTGAGGTTGTGGACAGGTGTCTTTTATACTGATAACGAGTTCAAACAGATGCCATTAATACAGGTAACGAGTGGAGGACAGAGGAGCCTCTTAAAGAAGTTACAGGTCTGTGAGAGCCAGAAATCTTGCTTGTTTGTAGGTGACCAAATACTTATTTTACAGAGGAATTTACCAATTAATTCTTTAAAAATCCTACAATGTGATTTTCTGGATTTTTTTTTTCTCATTTTGTCTCTCATAGTTGAGGTATACCTATGATGAAAATTACAGGCCTCTCCCATCTTTTTAAGTGGGAGAACTTGCACAATTGGTGGCTGACTAAATACTTTTTTGCCCCACTGTATATACAGTGGGTACGGAAAGTCTTCAGACCCCCTTAAATTTTTCATTCTTTGTTATATTGCAGCCATTTGCTAAAATCATTTAAGTTCATTTTTTTTCCTCATTAATGTACATACAGCACCCCATATTGACAGAAAAACACAGAATTGTTGACATTTTTGACATTTAAAAAAAAACACCTGAAGGACTCCAAGTTGGTGAGAAATAAGATTCTCTGGTCTGATGAGACCAAGATAGAACTTTTTGGCCTTAATTCTAAGCGGTATGTGTGGAGAAAACCAGAGGTGGGGGACTCGAGTCACATGACTTGACTTGAGTCTGACTCGAGTCGCAAATTTAAGGACTTGTGACTTGCTTGACTAAATTAAGAAAATGACTCGACTTGACTTGGACTTGAGATCCAGTGACTTGAGACTTGACTTGACCTTCATGACTCGGCAGGATTTGACTTTATAACAACTCTAATTGTTATTATAAATCATTGCGACATAATTTGGTCAACAAAACGCAAGCCACTGAACCAGCGGCAGAAGTGATCCGAGTCTGCGCAGTTCATGACACTGCACGAGCACAGGAACACAGCGCACCAAATACACAGAGCAAGAGAATCTCGCGATGTTTAGATTAACACTTCGAAACTGTATGCATTTGCAAAGCCAGGACGTTACCACTTCATAAAGGAAAGGTATGTAAACGTGTTCGTTAGTTGAAAACCACAGTGTTTTATCGATTAGTGATATTTCTCTTGAACCCAAAATCCAAGACATGTTGTCAAAATGGCCCTAGTATGAGTTTTTATATTTATAACTTTAGATATTTAGTAATATTTTCAGCGCGGCTGCCAACAGTTCCGTTGAGTCCACAGCTAGAGTTAGAGTTACGCGTGTCTCTAAGCAACACACTGAATACTGAACGAATCCAGGGATTTGAACGAATCGGTTGAGTGATTCAGTGGCCCATTCTTGCTTGTTCATGAACGAATCAATTCATTTGAATGAATCAGTTCAGTGAACACTTCTGTGATTAAAGCTGTGATTTGCCACCACTTACTGGTGGCATTAATGTCATAGAGTTGGTCTAACAGTTAATTTCATATTTCTATATTCAATTTTTTTTAAATTAATTATTTTTCCAACAGAACAAACAGAAAACAAAAACGAAACAAACAACAAAAAAAGCTTAGGCAGACCTTAAATGCACAGCTGTCAATTTAGTTCTTATTAAGATAAAATCAAAGAAATCGATAAGCTACAGGGGAAGATACATAAACATTAACAGCAACAGGCTTCTTGTTTTGAGCCATGATTACAACAGTTTTCAAGAACAATGTAGGCAATCATGCAAAGTGAAAGAAACAGTCCAAATAGGGTGTCTATATCCGATGAAAATTTTGGGTCCATTTTATTTCTGATATAAGGGGTGATTTGTAGTCAGCATATTATTTAAAATTGAATAGCATGTTTTGTTACACACTGAAATTATTTAGCGTGCTCCCAGACCGAATCCCAGTCTTCACTGGAGATATTTAGTGCAAAATAATTTTCTCCTTTTGTCTCCTAGGATGGTCAAACTCAATATAACATAAATATGAGATACATATTTGTATCTTGTATTTTTATAAATTATTTCTCAATTACAGACTTGTCGGTATACAAAGTAGTATTTTGCCTATTTTAAAAATGTTATTTAAAACATTATTATTTAAAATGTATAATTAAAAAAGTAAATTTCTGAGGAAAAATGAATAAGGTCGTGTGGAAAAAATATATTTGTTCCTGTTTGATACTGTGACTTGACTTGACTTGACTTGACCCTTATCAGGACTCGACTTGACTTGCTTGAGGTGAGCCACTGACTTGACTTGACTTGCTTGATTTGTTTGTACTGTGACTTGAGACTTGCTTGAGACTTGATGGTAGGGACTTGGGACTTGCCTGAGACTTGAACATGTGTGACTTGCCCCCACCTCTGGAGAAAACCAGGCACTGCTCATCACCTGTCCAATACAGTCCCAACAGTGAAGCATGGTGGTGGCAGCATCTGTTGGGGTGTTTTTCAGCTGCAGGGACAGGACGACTGGTTGCAATCGAGGGAAAGATGAATGCGGCCAAGTACAGGAATATCCTGGACGAAAACCTTCTCCAGAGTGCTCAGGACCTCAGACTGGGCCCAAGGTTTACCTTCCAACAAGACAATGACCCTAAGCACACAGCTAAAATAACGAAGGAGTGGCTTCACAACAACTCCGTGACTGTTCTTGAATGGCCCAGCCAGAGCCCTGACTTAAACCCAATTGAGCATCTCTGGAGAGACCTAAAAATGGCTGTCCACCAACGTTTACCATCCAACCTGACAGAACTGGAGAGGATCTGCAAGGAGGAATGGCAGAGGATCCCCAAATCCAGGTGTGAAAAACTTGTTGCATCTTTCCCAAAAGACTCATGGCTGTATTAGATCAAAAGGGTGCTTCTACTAAATACTGAGCAAAGGGTCTGAATACTTAGGACCATGTGATATTTCAGTTTTCTTTTTAATAAATCTGCAAAAATGTCAACAATTCTGTGTTTTTCTGTCAATATGGGGTGCTGTGTGTACATTAATGAGGAAAAATGAACTTAAATGATTTTAGCAAATGGCTGCAATATAACAAAGAGTGAAAAATTTAAGGGGGTCTGAATACTTTCCGTACCCACTGTATATATATATAATATAAATTATATGAATGTAAATATTTTCAAAATATTTACTGTATGTGTGTCTTTTTATTTATTTATTTATAATAAATATACACAGTACACGCACAATATAAACAATTTTATTTTTGATGCGATTAATCACGATCTAACTTAGTGCAAAACATTATAAATCTTTGAAAATTTCAAACATTCGTCTCACTTTATGGATTTAAGAATACATGTGAAGAGATGTTATTAGTGCTGCATTAACGTTTCAATAAATAAGGTTTTGATCTGAAATTATTATTAATTTTTCTTAATTTCTGCTTAAATTATTACTTGGACCATACAAAGTGTGTAAAGTGCTTTATTTTTGTTAAATATTTATGTATTTTAATTTAATTAATTTAATAAATTTTATTTTATTATTTTCTTTATATAAGCTATTCATTTATTACAATGGAAAGACATTTTTACACAACTATTTGGGAATCCGTTACATGTAGATAAAGACATTTTTGTATGTTAGTTTCTTTAATTATTTATTCATTGTGAAACTTATTTAACATATTTCATTAATAGCTTCAGTAAAATAGTTTGACTTGGCAAATGAACTATCCTGGTGTGAAGAGACCTTCCTCTACAATGGTGCTACTTTCTTCCATCACGTAAAACCTTTGGCTTCAGGAAAATGTGTGACAGGAAATGTTCCATTTCTGAAATACCGCTTCATTGTGGCAACTGAAAATAAATCGCTTCATTTTCTCTCACTTGTATGATTTTCCTCTGACAGTATAGTCACCGCACGTCAGTCCGCAGTCAGGCAGCTGCATTTGTAAACGCCTCACTGATATCTAATGTGGTTTTGTGGCAAGATGATCGGTAAACACCTATCTGAAACGCTTGTGATTTGACTGATGTGGTTCTGAAGGAGAGGTGAAATGTAAACAGTTGCTGTTTGGAGTGTCTTGGCCTGGTTTATTCCTGTTCTTAGTTATCAGAGCGGTTCAGTAATTGCTGTCAGTTAGAGGCATAAAGGCAGTGGTTTGCAGGAGTATCTGTGCGTATCCTCTCGGATGTGGCTTTCCCCCTTGCCTCCTGAGACTCCCCTCATCCTCGCCATCGTTGTTTACCTCGTATTGTCAACAGCGAACACGTTGAGGAAAAAAATTAAAGGAGGCCTACCAGACGCAGCACAACAGGCACTATAATTGAGCAGATTACCCTCTGTACGCCAGCAGTGATTTGGGTGTGAACAAGGAGCCAAGAACACAGCTTGTTTTTTTTTTTTTTTTTTTCCAGGAAAAATAGAAGAAAGGGTTTGACATTCTTTTTTTTTTTTTTCACTGTGCCACCTCCTTTCATGGAACAGAACAGCTGAAAATTATTGTCATTTAATTCAGAGCTGTGTGGCACAAGAGCACAATTTATGCATTTATGATTATGTCTGTTCAAAATAACTTATAAGAACACAATCCATCTTGTTTATAATGATTTCATTTAGCACTATATGAAAACAGTGTTGATCTTTCTTGGGCAAATTCACTAAACATTTGTAGGCCTTCAACTTGTTTTTTTTTTGCCACAAATCTATAATAATCAGGCACTAAATGTGGTGAAAAAAGTCCTTGTCATTCTTTTCAATTTATTATAGTTCATTTTTCAAATTTACATTTATTTTATTTTTTTCTCGTAAAAATGTTTTTTCTTTTGAATTTTATTTAAAATGAATGTTAATGTTTTCTATTGATCACGGCAGCAGTAATTTTTGTAATTATGATCAATTTGTGAAGAGAAGCATTAAGCATAATCGAGTGCACTTTCAGCTTTTTAAGAGTTTAAGAGTTTTATCCTGAAACTGAAAATGCTGAAAATCATACTCAAACTCAGGTAGTTCCAAACCTGTATGGCTTGCTTTCTTCTTCAGAATAAAAACACAGATCATTTGAGTTTTTTTTTTTATTTTTAATGTCTATATGGTGACCAACACTGTTCTGTTACCAACATTCTTCAAAATATCAGAATTTTGTATCTTTGGGTGAAGTATACCTTTAATTCAGGCGTCTATCACATGCTTTTTTAATGATTGCGTAGCTGGTTTTAAACCAAATGTGACCCTGGACCTCAAAACCAAATAAGTGTCAATTTTTCAAAATAAACTTTCCATTGATGTATGGTTTGTTAGGATCGGACAATATTTGGCTGAGATAAAACTATTTGAAAATCTGGAATTTGATGGTGCAAAAAAATCTAAATATTGAGAAAATCACCTTTAAAGTTGTCCAAATGAAGTTCTTAGCAATGCATATTACTAATCAAAAATTAAGTTTAATATATTTACGGTAGGAAATTTCTAAAATATCGTCATGAAACATGATCTTAATATCCTAATGATTTTTGGCATAAAAGAAAAATAGATAATTTTGACCCATACTATGTATTTTTGGCTATATACCCCAACGACTTAAGACTGGTTTTGTGGTCCAGGGTCACAAATGTAGTGCCTACTATACACTATTCGATTTTGGCTGCAACATATATCACAGCGATATAATATGCCAGATTTTGGTAGTCTGTTGCGTAACCTGGTCTTTGAAATGGGTAGTGAATTTTTTTTTTTAGAGGGCATGTCTGTATTGCGTAAGAACTAAATATTATGTACAAAAGAAACAACACTAACAGCAGGCACAATTCATTTTTAAGTGAGTTCCCCCTTCTGTGTTTTGTGTGTGCTCAACATGTGTATATGCATGTGCATGGGATTGTGTAGGATGTCAAGGTGGGATTGTAAGGTTAAGAGCCCCAAATGAGTAAGGGCACTTCTCAAACACACGGCTTACCTGCTGGCTGAGTTTAATTTGTCCTTTATTGGCAAATGTAAAATTCATTCAGAACTGGTGCTGACTAGAGCCAAATCCAGCCTCTTGGCTCAAAGCTCCAGGAAATTGCTTGCATTAGGGATATATTGGTGTGAAAAGATCCCCTGACTCTGCTTTGAACTGGTTAACATCAAGTTCTGACACATTTTCTTGATTCTTGGGTTATTGTTGTTGTTGTTGTTGTTGACTTGCGGCAGCAAGGCAATGGAAGCACAAACTTATGAATGAAAGTATGGAAGTTGTTTTATTATTATTGCAATAAGAGTGGGATATAAATCCTTCTGCACAACAGCCAAAATGCAGTATACAGCAACTCTGTTGAGGTGCAATATAGAGGTCTGGGCTGCCATCACTGACAAAAATATGATGTGTGATATCCATGAGTGATGATAGACCTGTTTTTGTAATTTTTCTGAATGTTGGATCCGTTTGAGCTGGACTCGTTTTTTATTATTTTGCCTGCCTTACCTCCATGTTAAACATATATCTTCACATGGCCTTAATTTCACTCAATTTCCTCGTAAATAATACTAGCCATTGATTGAAAAGAACTGTTTTTCCCCTCTTCCTGTTAAAGCTATTTCCTTCGTTCACATTTAATAGAGTAAATAACCCCGACGCCATGATGAATCTTTAACGATTAGAGGTGAAATTATCTAAATGAGTTTAATGATATTTGGCTTTTTACGCGTAAGCCTGGCCTTCCTGCAAATCTCAGGGAGTGAATGAATAAGCATGTGTTTTGCATGTGTTTGTACAGCAAAACAAAACACATTTTCTTCTGGTCTGGCAAGTGTGAAACGACTTAAAAAAAGATTTGATGTTTACTCACTTTTATATGAAAACGAAACCCCAAACACATTTAAAGAGCAACCAAAGTTGCATTAAAGCATTTTATAGAGTAGATATAAAAACGAAACATTATTAGATTTAAATGAAGTGTCTGAAATTAGTTTTTTTATGCAAGTAGATTTTTTTTAGGGATTGTGCAGCTTATTTAGTAAAATCTCTTTGTTCTCTCTGTTACAAAAGCAGGCCAAAAGGAAGACATGCCACTTGATAAAATTGGATTTCATGCATTTGAAAATATTTAAATTGTTAAGTGCTGATCTCTACTTACATTAATGAGGGTCTAGAGAAATTTTGACCTTGCGGTGTGCGTGAATCAATATGAAGTTGATAAGCCAAGTTCATTGCTGCCTAACATAAAACAAACCTGATTTGTTTACTTACCTAAGCCTGGGTATGTCAGGCCCATTATGAAATGATTTATAGACCACCATCCAATGAAATTGTTTAAAGTAGATTAGGTTCAGGGAACGATCAGCACTAATATGACAAGCTGATGCCACATGACAGGTAACCAAGCAAACAAGTTCCTGAAATTCAGATTGAATTAGAATCCTAATAATCCTGCGGGGAGTCCCAGATTCAATCAGAGAGTCTGGGGAAGGGGTGTGAACTCCACGCCCCTAAATAACACACACACACACACACACGCACGCGTACACACACATCAGCCAATTGTGAAATAGGTGACAGGGGATTGTGTACGTGTGTGTGCGCGCTCGAGTTCACATGAACATAAATCATAGACTTACATCCTAATATTCTATAAAATGTTTGTGCTAGTTTCCTAATGTTTTTGTTTACTTTCTTTAATTTTTTATTACCTTCAATAAAAAAGATATTTAAAACTTTAAGCAAAACGCTTGCCCTTTATTTTGTCTGATATTGATGCAATGCCAAAAATAGGAAACGTAATGCACAACAGAATGTGTGCCGCTCTCAGAAATTCTGTACCAAAGGCATTTATTGACCCATACCTAATAAAAGCACAGGCTCACATCACAATGATAAAGGGCTTCTGCAATAAAGTAAATATTATCTTTCAACAAAGTGAATTTATGCACCATGAAGAACACATTTAGACTAGTTAAAAAAGTTAAATCTTCAATTCAGTAATGTCCTTATGAGTGTTTACATATTTTCATAGATGATTTTTTTTTTTTTCCTGAAATTTCCTCTTTATTTGAAAATAATGAATATAAATGAGTATTGTTCCCTCTGTTCCTAGGCACATTAAAGAGATTGTCTGCATATTAGAATATTAATGTGTAAAGTAAGCAAGGTGCATTGTCTGGACATTTGAATATGCATGATGAATATTGCATTATAGCAGCAACAAATTCCAATTGCGAGGACTGAGAACAAATCTATTATGTATTATTAGTATTATTTTTTTTCTTTGCGAAAAAGTTTCTCTTGACATTTTTGGCAACATTTGAAAAGCATGTTACTTTCGTATAATGCGGAGGTGCATTTTTTTTCTCTCGACTTTAAATAGATCATTTGCACTTGTTATCATTACCCATGATTTTCGAAGAAACCCTCCATCTAACAATGCTCATGAAGACATTCTTTTGTTTATTTGTGATTTTATTTATTATCTATCCAATGTGGTTACACAAAATGGACCATTTCCTAATTTAAGAAAGCAATGCAACTCATAACTAGATGTTACTGTATGTCTTCGCTTTTTAATAGCTCCCTTATCCTTACTCCTTTCGCTGTCTGCATTTCTTCTAGACTGGCTCTTTTTCAGTGAAGAATGTTGCTTTGCATGAGAAGGAGGATGAGTATGTTTCAGATCAGGCCCTAATTAGGGCCCCCAGCGTCAGTCCGGCGCATCTAATGAGAGGTGTGTGACAGAGCAGGGGCCTGGTGAGCACAGCCAGGTTCTGATGCGAAGAATTATAGGACCGGTGATCCCCAACGCAGCACGATCCACACCTGCAAATCCCTCACGAATGCCCTCCTCTGCTTTTGATGTGCTATTCTTTTCATGTCTTTAACTCCGACAACATCAAGAACCGATATCCCGTTGCAACCGAGGTGGAGGGGTGCGAGGCTAATCATCCGTTATACGTTTTAATCATGCAAATTAATTGATAATAGACCCTGTAATTAACAACGGGGTGCGTCGTGTTTGTACGATGAGTTGTAGATTACAGGAATTCGTTTGGGAAGGCAAAGTTGAACAATACGGCAGCAATCATGCCACTTAATTTTGCCACACTTGCTTTAACGACCCCGGCACATCAATGTGTTTCAGATATCCACATGCGTACGGGCCACGCATTTATCTTGGGAAGAACAAAAACTTTCCTAGACCTGCTCGTCATGCGAATAAGGCGCAATAGGATGCAGTGGGAGTCCGTGGCTCTTGATGTGACTGGGAAGTCGATTATGGCTACAGGGAGCTAGAGTGAGTTACAGTTCCCCTCTGCAGGAAATTAGCCCGTTATCAATTATCAATTAGACTGCCATGTGATTTACAGCCTTTAAGCAGGTGGTAGGTTTTTTTCCCCTCTTACTTTTTTCACCTGTTATCTATTTTTATGAACACTCACGTGCTTTCATCCACTGAGCACTCAATCTGCCAGCACATGTGGAGAACATTGACTCTTTTTCTTGTTTAACTATGCTTTGTTCCAGCACTGAAGCCCTTTTCTCTTTTGTCTTCCCTGTAGCTTTAAGATACTTGGTGTTCTTGCATTGGAAGGATAGGTCAGTGAGTCAGAGCAGCAAAGCTGTAAATCACACAAAGGAAAAAGGGCCTTGCTAAAATTAACAAATGCTGGGCCATCCTGCTTGCTTATACTATAAATGGAAGAATATAGATTTTTGTTAAACAAAAAAGGAACAATGTATGGTATGAAGGAAAATATAACTGCATTATGTTATCAGAAACATATTACTTGCATTTTATAATATTGAATTCGAATATTATTTGGTACTTTCCATTAATATGGTATGAAACCTAAAAATGTATTTTTCTTCTTTCAGTAAAGCAGATGCTTAACTTTAACCAAAAGATATTGATAGGCTGTTCCGCAAGGTCAAACTGAATATTGATTATTTTATATTTACTTTAAAATAATGATTAATAATATCATTACATTAAATATGAAACATTATCATTAAATATTTTTCCAACCTTGTCAGCCAGTTTTTTCACAACATGTTTAAATGTAGTTTAAAACCCTGATTTTTTTTTTTTTTTTTTTCCACCAATAAAATAAATGCGCACACACACACACACACACACACACACACACACACACACACAAAAACTATGCCAGCATGGGTAATAGGGTTGCAGATTTAACCAATATTACGCTGAATATATAAATTGTAGATTTGTATTTGTAGCTAAATATTATTTTGTAGTTTTTGGGAAAGTTGTATTTGCCATCATGCAATAACTTTAGTAACCTGGTTCAGTGTTTGAACTTGTTGAATGCAATCAGTGCTACCATTTGTATTAAAACAAAGAAAATATTCAATATAATTATTTTCTTTCTGCTACAGTATGCTGCATCATGCACTAAAAACAAATGGTTGTTTTAGTTTTAAATTTCATAATTACGAATAGTGCATAATATGGGAAATAGCTAAACATTGTTTTTGGTCATTAAAATCTGAAAATAATAATTAAAAATAGTTTATAATACAGTTTTCACTATAGATCAGTTGTTGAATTACAGTAGTTGTATAGGCCTGTATGTATCTAGCTATGATTGTATTATCCTTATAGTCATATTCATGATTTGCCAAATATTTTCACTTATTTTCAGGTTGATGATGTGATTTGAGCATACTATTAATTATTAAGCAGTTTCAAAGGCAGTTGAACAGAATCTGTCTGTGTATTGTTGACATGTTAACAAGATTTGACTTGTATTGTCTATTTGATGGTCTGTAGCTTTGTTTCATCTTTTATAAATACATATTCAACCACTAGTGGGCCACCATCCTTTTTGAGTGAAGAAAAATGATGTTTCTAATGCATATCTGTTCATTTATTTGTGGAAATTGAATGCAAATGACTTAAGATCTGTGCAAAGTAAAGGGTGGGATTTGAGAATTTAAGAAGGAATAAAAATAACTGTGGGTATAACCTTTTTAATATGTGATTTATGTCTGATTGTACTGTGTTCAAGGGTACAGTATGAGTGGATTTCAGGGTTTTCTACAGCCAGAGTGATTGTGGTCGTTTGAATAATAACATTGTGGATAACTTGCATAAATCATATGAAGTTTGCACCCTCTAATAACCTGGGTTTTGTTATTGTATGTTTTGGCACATTTGATTTGTACAGTTAATAAATTGCACCTGAAAGTGATAAAACAATGAAAACACTTCTTTTTTTTTTTTTTTTTTCAGAGCAACATGGTCTGTTGCACCATGATGCCTTTTGGCTGAGAGCAGAGGGTAGCACTTGGGCACTCATTAACAGGCTGCCCACAGGCACAGATACGTACCTGTCCCGCCAGCGCACTTGACACTCCCCTCAAACCTGTCTGTCTCCCGTCCATGTGCCCCCCATCCTGTCTCATTACTTATTGATTTGTAAATCAATAACACCTTTCAGGCTGCCTGAGATGGAAGAGGAGAGAGAACTGCCCTTGCTACCAGCTCGGAGAGAAAGATACTGGAGGGTAAAAGCAAGCTAGACCCTTTTACTTAAGTGAGTGGTGGCAGCAAATGGGATACATTTCACATTTAGATACATGTAAACCATGTAAAATATGATCCATTCCGCGATTGCACTCCTTGTCGTGTCAGTGTTCCTGTTTCTAAAGGATGTTTTACCCAAAATAGAAATTCTGTCATTATTTACTCCCTTACGCCATTTCAAACCTGTATGACTTTTTTCTTCAATGAAAAGAATTGTACTAGTTGCTCTTTTCTATACAATTAATGTGAATGTGGGCTTAAAACATTCAAACTACAATGGGACAACGGTCACATTGATAGTTACAAGTTCCATGGATCCTGGAATTCTGTACGTTCAGTTCAAATAGTGACTTTGGACAAACGTGCATTAGTTTGCATACCTGATCAATTTAGCATTTTTGTCGTAAAACAGCTGTCAATTATCAAACGTTTCATTTAGCTACTTGCATTTTATCTTAAACTTTGACTGTCACCTTCAGAGTTTTTTTGGAATGTACATTCAGCCGTGTCAGTGACCAGTAAAGCCCGCCTACTTTGATTTGATTGGTCATCTCAAACATTTTGACATTGACGAGCGCTATTAGGCCACTGATTCAGCTTGCAGTTGTGCAATATCCTTGCAGAAATAAAGTAGGTTTAATATTATGCAGCTATTCCACAACTTTTCTTATATACATCCAGAAAAAAAAAAAGAGGCACCTCAGGGTGAGTATGACAATGCATTCACCTCGCTGACTATATTCCTGAGTTGTCTGAAGCTGTTATTCACTGAAACCCTAGACATGTTCATTAGATTAGTAGAAGTAGATTTCTGAATGAATCGTTCTTTTGAGTCAGGTATTTTCAATTAATCAGTTCATCAGTATTTCTTTTTGATCCGGTTCAAAGGGATCGGTCACCCAAAAATGAAAATTCTGTCATTAATTACTTACCCTCATGTCGTTCCAAACCCGTAAGACCTTTGTTCATCTTCGGAACACAAATCAACAATTTCTTCTCTTCAGTTTCAGTCTCCAATGTGCATTCACGACAGGACCATAACACGTGTGTGCATTCCTCTGCTTCTGGGTTCAAAGTCAGAACACCAGCTCTGCGTCAGCAGCACCACACACATGCATCATGGTACTCTCGTGAACGCACGTGAAAGACTGACACAGAAGAAAATAATTTGTTGAATTAAGTTATTTTTGTTTTCTTTGGGCACAAAAAGTATTCTCATAGCTTCATAAAATTAAGGTTGAACCACTGAGGTCACATGGACTTTTTTAATGATGTCCTTACTACCTTCCTGGGCCTTGAATGTGGTAGTTCCGTTGCTGTCGTATGCAGGGTCAGAAAGCTCTCGGATTTCATAAAAAATATTTTTTATTATTTGGATTTTATTTTTGGCAGCGGCTATTTGCAAGTGTAAATAGCGATAGATGCTATTTACACAAAATGTAAATGGCAATTAGATGCTATTTACACTAAGTGCAAATAGCATATTTTCTTTGCCATAGATACTATTTACACTGAGTGAAAATAGCAGTATTTTTTTACGATATGCTATTTACACTAAGTGCAAATAGTTATTAGTAGTAGTAGTAGTAGTAGTAGTAGTAGTAGTATTAAAATTAATTTGAAAAGGGACCATGTACAATTTTAACATAAATGTTTCCATTGCATGCATTGTACCGAATTTAGCCGATGGCTAGTTTTCATCCGCGGTCCCTTGGCAGGTAATCATAATCACAAGTAAACATGAAAACAAAACAACAAAAACATACAGTACAGTAATACTTATACACATCGTATCAGAGCCACACAAAAAATAAATAAATAAAAATGCAAAAAAAAAAAACCCCCGGAAAAAATAACATTAGATTAAACCATAACCATGTCAGTGTTTACAGAGTTGAGTTGATTTTAAATAAGATTTTAGTTTCAATTTACAAATTTCAATAGATGCGCACATCCTTATGTCTTCTGGTAGAGTGTTCCAATGAGTAATAGCTTTCACTGAGAAAGACGATAATCCAAAGGCAGAGTGACGAAATGGAACAACACTATCACAATCACGGATATCACTAAACACACATATATATATATATATATATATATATATATATATATATATATATATATATATATATATATATATATATATATATATATATATATATATATATCACGGTTATAGATTCAATTTACACTGTTAAAATAGCAAGATTTTCTTCTATTATACTACTTATTGCAAATAGTGGCAATTATCTGCACCTCAGTATTGTAGTACATTATAAAACAGTACGCAATAGTAACGTATTGAGTGTAAATTATAATTTTAATTCAAATTATTAAATGGATGCCACCTTATTGGGACAATAAAGCCCTCCCTACACCTACCCTAACCCTACCCGATACTTTATTTCCAACTTTTTGATTATTTCCTTTATTTATATTGAAAATAAATGCCTTTCCGATGTGATTTATGAGATTTGAAAAGGGAGAAAAAAAGTTTGGCAAAAGGCGGGTTCAAACTCGGGTCGATCGCGTTAAAAAGCACACGCCTTACCATCTACGCCACTGAAACTGATGCTTAACAAGTGTCTTTTTTCAGTGTTGACTATCCCAATCACACGTTGGTGGGTGGAGTTAGTGTAAATAGCCTCTGCCAACAAGGCAGGCTATTTGCACTTAGTGTAAATAGACACTCCGTTTATTTTTTTATTATATGTATTATATATTTGTATATTTCTATATATTATTTGTGTTCAGGTTTGGAATGACATGAGGGTGAGTAATTAATGACAGAATTTTTTTTTTTTTGGGTGAACTATCCCTTTAAGCTCAGCTCCCTGAAAGGGAAACTACCATATTGCTTCAGATTTCTTAAAATACATTTTACAAGTTGAATTGATTTTCCTTTTATGTTCAGCTGAAGTAATATTTTAGGAACAAGTAAATAACGACAATATTTTCTTTTTTTATTTTGGGTGAACTGTTCCTTTAAGATGTATTCAAATCACTTTTGTGCTACTATGCTGTTGGTAGTGGCCAGTTTCAGAGATAAACCCAGAGGGGCCTGTCCGGATTCTCATTAGGTCAGGGCTTATTGTCACTGCTAACAGAAAAAGGATTTGCTCGGAACAGCCAGGCACAGAACAAAAAGCTTCAGCCCAGGTCCCAATCAGCAGCTCATAAAGGAGCCAGCACAGGTCTTAATCAGTCAGTCCTTAATGGAGCCGCTCCTTAAAAGTATTATTAACCTCATCTGTCTAGATTAAGAACTAATAGCCCCCTTTCTGTGTATTGTCTTTGTAGCAGCTGGTAATGTACATATATATTAATCCACTCGCGCAGGCGAGATTGTGTGGCGCGGGGGAACAACGGTGCCCTTCACAAGCGAGGCAGACACAGGTTAGGAAGCCACTAATTAAATGTCAGACTTGACAGATTAAAATTATGAAATTTAAAATCAGCAAGTAGCTCTTTGTCATTGTCAAATTAAGCGGCCAGCGTGATGAGGAGACGGGAATGGAAGACTTTAATGGATTGAAGGGGAATGTACTTTAGCAGCCCTGGATATGGTGAATAAAGATTTCCCTGCGCTCTAGGTAATGGGCTGCATGTTCAATTCAATGTGCCGATAGGCTGTGGCACCAGAGCCATCTGTGCTGCCACGCTTTTCCTAGCCTTGCAATTTAGCTGTTTTTCTTTGTAAACAAGCAGTTAAAAACGAGCTCTGTTTTAAAAGTGGCCTGTAGTCTTAGGCAGCACCATGTGAATTGCATTCTCAATTGATTTTTAATAAGGTCTGATGTTAGCATGTTGCGTAGCTAATGGTCTAAAAACTTTAATAAGTGGAAAAAAAAGCACACAATTTTTGGGTTTACTATGAATTTTTATTTACACGTTGTGAAAAAGAAAATGTGGGGCAAAGGCTTGGTTCTAACCATTGGTTATTGATTGGATAGAAAAGGGCGGGGTTTAAGTGAACTAAATGATTTGATAGGTCTGGCATATGTCACCAAAGAGAATACTATCATTTTACCAAATAAAAATTAAACGCATACATAGATGAAACATTTTCAATGATATTAATAACATGCATTTAGGAAATAGATTTTCATTACATGCTGTTAAAAGTTGCCGCAGGTCAGATTAAAACTAACAAAGCTCATCCACCTGGTGTTTGTTTATTTATTTATTTATTTATTTTTAACATGCCAGGCAGCTGGATTTTTTACATTTCATAATGCTGTTGAGTGGCAACTGGGAGCATTCTGCAAGCAAAGACAATTTGCTGGTTCAGTTTTTGGCTAAATGTTATATCTCATTAGTAAAATAGTCAAATTTGTTTTGTGTCGTTAATATCAAAGTGCCGTATTCACTCTCAACATCCATATTTGTAATGTTTCTGGTTCATAAGTAACCTACGATCAGATCAATACGATACATGAATCACAGAGACCGGTCTGAGAATGAAGGCCTAATGAATACTAACAGAACTTTTTTTGCAGTCAGAGGGAAAAAAAAAAGCTCTTGCGCAGCATTTCTAAATAAATAAACCAGCACTAAATTAGCCTGATTCCTTGTGCTTGCGTTCAAGGTTCAAAGGCTTTGAGCTCAAATCAGGTCTAGATGTGTTTAGTTTCAGATGGGTTGAGAGCACAGCTTGCAATAAAGCAATGAACAAACCAGAGGCAGCATTAGAGCAGCAACACTCAACAAGGATCCAAAAACGATACTGATTAAAAGTGACAAGATCCAATTAAATTTAATTACACAAGCTGTATATTCATTTTAACTGACAATTTTTATTAGGGAGCCACACACACTTAAAGCAAGGAACTGAGGCTAAATTATTTCAATGTAATACAGTTAGGTTATGCAGAATCCAGTGTGTCTAATTTGCTTTAATTGAGTTAGGGGCAAGAGGCCTGCAGAAGGAGTTCAATAGTTTGAGGAAAAGATCACTGAGATGAACATCTCTGGGTTTGTCAGGCCAAATGTACTGAGGGAGATGATAAACACTCTTCCTCGAGTGAAATTGAGATGTGAGCCATGTTCAGGATTGCTCAAACTTTTTAAAGGGCTTTTTTAAAATAATTTATCTTTTCTATGCATGCTTTCTGTGATGCTTAGAATAAAACAGTAATGTACAGATAAGACTTATATATAATTAAATTAGCATGGCTTTGTTTGGCTAACCTTTCTGCATATGAAATGAGTACCAATCCTTGCTTTTGGATTGCAGGGTTTCTGATTTGGTTTCTGTTGGTGCGTTATGACACTTTCAGTGTATATTACATGCACACAACATGGACAAGATTGAATAGCAAAATGTAAATTGTTTGGCTGAAATATCAATAGGAGGCTTGTTGCTTAAAAACTTTAATACGACTGGTTTAGTTTATCACCAGTTACCCTATTTAATTACCAAAACTGTATTTTCACTTTTATCATCACTTTATTTTCTTGTTTTTTTTGGCTAAATTAAAACTCCAATTAAAAGTCCATCACTGAAATTACCAGGTCTTGTGATGAAAATAAACCTCGGAAACGGACATAAAGAAAAAGGGGCATGTTGGTTTTCCATGATATAGCCTTGTGAATAAAATGAGGAAGGGATTGTTCATAACAATCATTTGTTTGATTCCAACCCCCATTGCATCTAAACAAAGCGGACATGTTTACAGTACGTTTTAGGGTAAAATGCAACCTGTTCCATGCCCTTTAAAAGCAACTTGACAAAGTCTTTACCGTATACTCCATATCTAAATGTGACATGACACATGAGAGCTTCTGGTGTGCTTGAGTCCTTTGTAGAGGTGAGTGAGTGGCATAGTAACTGGTTAGCCTCAGGTGCTGTGCTTCATATATGTACCCAGCCTGTCTTGTGCACGGGGATGCTCAGTGACTTGCCCTGTGGTGCTATGCTGAGTTTTCAAAGCACACAGATCATTTGTTTTCCCTTTCCATGACATGTAGTTTAGCTCAGCTTTCTTCTGGATGTGTCACCGAGGCAGACTCCGGGCGTTTCCCCGGTCCGGTCTTTTTACCAAAGCAAAATGGGAAATTTCTGATGAAAGAATGAAATGGATATTTTTGATGCTTACATTTTGTTAAAAAAAAAAAAAAAATTGTGGCGTTTTACAGCTTAGTTTTTTTCTTTTTTTTTCTTCTGATTTAGCCAGGCAAGTCATTTGAGAACAACATTCTTATTTAGAATGATGTTCTGGCAAAATAAAAATGTTTTAAAGTTAAAATCTTAAGGAAAAACAACAAATGTCCTACTGTGGCATGACATATTGTTATAAGGCAAGTCACCTTTATTTATATAGAGCTTTTAACAATACAGATTGTGTCAAAGAAGAAAGAAGAAACAGTATTAAATAGGAAAAAAAGTGTGTAATAATACAAAAGGACAACAGTAAACACTCAATTTCAGTTAGTCAGTTCATCATTGATTCAGTGACGTCATCGTCCAGCTCAGGTCAGTTCAGTTCAAATAGCATCAAGTTGACAATTTTGCTGGAAATTAAGTGTATGTGTATGTAAATGTATAATGTACACAATAGTACATAAAAAGTTCTGTAATTTAAAAAAAAAAAAAAAAAAGGTTTTTAAAAGAAATTTATCTTGCTCACCAAGGCTGCATTTATTTAATCAAAAATACAGTAATCTTGTAAAATAATATTATAATTTAAAATAACTGTTTTCTGTTTTATATTTTAAAATCTAATTTATTCATGTGATGGCAAAGGTGAATTTTATCATCACACTCAAAAACAGTTCCACTCCTTAATATTTTTGTGGAAGCTGTGATGCATTTTTTTCCGGATTCTTTAAAGAATAGGAAGTTAACAGCATTTATAACAGCATTTATTTATGCATTTGTTGTTGTTGTTGTTATATTGTTATGAATGTCTTTACTTTGAATCTTATAAATTTACAGCGTCCTTGCTGAAGAACAGTATTAATTTCTTTCAAAAATCATTTTTACTGGCAAACTTTTGAACAGTAGTGTTTCATATAGAACAGTTTTCAGCCGTTAGGTCACAGGTCAGTTTTGATTGGTCAGAAAACAGTGCTAATTAATACAATTAACAGAATGCAACTAAATGTAAAATCATGCAGTTTTATACCAAAATAAATAGATTCATAATCTTTTAAAGAAATACTTTTCACATCCTTTTTTGATTGCTGACTCATCAAATATGTGCATCAGTTTAATATTTTTTAGTTTTTTAGTGCATTCCATGGTAATATTAAAAGCTTATATTGTAAGTATTGATTAATGTTTAATTTTTGAATTAATTTATGTGATAAACCGTTTTTATAGTGTCATTTGATGTCCAGTGTAAAATCTGGGTCCTGAAGCTAAACCAGTTGAGAACCACTGATGTGGAACATTAAGGTATCTAAGTGTGTGTGTGTGTGTGTGTGTGTGTATGAGGAAGATTGAGAAAGAGAGAGTGTGTGAGGTGGTAATGATGTCCTCAAGTTGTTAAATGCAATGGTCTGTGTCCTGTTCACCCGGCGTGCTGTTGCTCTCCCATCTGTGCAGGGAGCCACATCTGCTCCCAGGGTCATAGAGGTCAGCAGTGACACCAGATTTAACTGTTATTTACTCTGAGTCCCCGACAAGACACATACAGCCCGCGCCCACTCAACTGATGTATGTTAAATGTGCTCCAAATTACCAGTGTGTTGGATCTATTGATGGGCCATTCGAGCCTGTCAGCCTGTCTCTATCAGCCTCTCAGTTATCCCCCTCCTCTCCTTCCCCCGTTCGTTCCATCCTTCATCTCTCCCTCGCTCCCTCTCTCTCTCTCCAGGCCCCACCGCGGCCCAGGCTGAGCACCTTGCTCTGAATGGGAAATGAGGGCTTCGACAGATACATGCACCTCTGGAACCTGTTGGGTGTTCAGACACATGTCTTGCCCATCTCATTTTGAACAGGTTAAAAGACCATGTCAAGCGCAATTATACTGTGCCAGCATCTTCAAGAAGACCTTGCAGGAGACGTTGTTTATTATGTTCTGATTTACTCTGGTGTGATTTACAACATGAGTGTGGATGGAAATTAATGTTTCTGGATCTGTTTTTGCTTGTATAGTGTGTGTGTGTGTGTGTGTATGTATATGTATATGTATATATGTATATATGTATATATATATATATATATATATATATATATATATATATATATATATATACATATACATATACATATACATATACATATACACATACACACACACAAAAATATAAGCAACACAGCACTTTTTAACATTGATTAGAAATGTTTCTTGAGCACCAAATCAGCATATTAGAATGATTTCTGAATGATCATATGACACTGAAGATTGAAGTAATGACTGCTGAAAATTCAGCTTTGACGTCACAGAAATAAATGACATTTTTAATATACTAGAAAAATGGTATTATTTCATAATATTACTGTTTTTACTGTATCTTTGATCAAATTGATCAAATTACTGTATTTTTGTCAATACATTAAACCTTCAATAAAAATTCTATATACATTTTTGTTCATTGCATGTATTTTGCAGCAAATTATTTCCATGCCGTTCATTTCCAGCATATTTTTGATTCCCAACTGTTTTTCCTACGGTGATCACCATTTAAACACCACTGAGCCATTTACTTAATTAATCAAATTTATTTATTCATTCATTTTAATTTTCATCTGTTTTCTCAAGGCAAAAGTGCTGCCGCTGGGACAAAAGGAAGGCACGATGCCCTTTTACTCTGCTATATTTGTCTGTGTGACACACTAAGGACTTGTTGAGGGCTCAATGACACTGTGTATCTGATAATGTCAGAGCCTTGTCTGGCTGTAAGGGAGCCTCATGTTTACACAGAGGTAGCGGTGAGGAGATTAGCGCAGAGGGTCTTGTAGAACAGCGCTGTGATGAGCAGAACAAGGCTCCGCTTCGGTTCATAAATAGCGCAGCACATGCACTGCTGCTAATTGACTCACACAGGCATTAGTGGGATTAAGTTAGAGCCCAAAGTTCATTAAGCAGATAAATGCATCTCTTAGCCTGCTAAAGAGCTCCAGCGCTAACACAGCCCACTGAAAATAGCGCTTATGCACAATGGTGCTCAACCGAGATAAAATCATGTTCCTTTTAGTGCTGTTGTGTGTGAGGCAAGTATCAGAAGTTCAAACGTAATATACATAATTTCACTGTAAGTACAGTATGTTTGGTGCAGTTAGCATGACTTTTATGTAAAGAACGCATTGCTAATCACGAAAACAAAGGTGTTGTTTGCATTTTTAGCATGTGCAATGGTCATAACTGTACACATCAGGGACATTTGCAATTTTTTTTTTTAAATACAAAGCTAATTGTCAATGAAATGGCTAAATGTTACAAAAGATTTCTATATCAAGCAAATGTTCTATTCCTCAAAGAATCCGTCATAAGACACCTATATGAAATTTAAATGCAACGTTCATCACTGTACATGTTGGCACATTTGGCATTTATTTGAACAGACAAGAGCTAATCATCCCAAAAAAAAGCTGTTGTTTGCATATCACGCATGTATAATGTTCATCTCAGGAAAAAGTAAATGAACGCAGGGCTGTTTTGTAGAAAGTGTAGCATCGACTCTCCAGCTATGAATGACATCACAGCGGGCGCTCAGAAAGCGGTGCAGAGTGCTTTCATTTTGCCACTTAGACGACAAATTACCCAGACAATAGACCTCTAAAGTTGGCAGGTAATTCAATCGTGACTGTTGACTCCAGGCATTTGCTTTGTTTGCCCTCAGAAGGAAATAGCCAAAAATTCATCTTGGCGGAGTCAAACGAAATGAAAGATAATATTCTTTATCTGCTCGGGATAGCTGCGGATGAACTCCTCCAATATGAGTGTAAATAAGATTTAGCGATTCCATACTTCAGTTGGCTTCAACTCAAAGTGATTTGGATCAATAGCGTTTGCCCGTACGTATGTGCGCGCGACAGGGCTCCAGCCCGTCACGAAGGGGAGGCACGAGGGCTGTATTCAGATTTCACCGGTGTCAAATTAATTCCAGGCTTATCGGGAAATTCAATTAGCAGGGAACCCCCCTTTGTGAGTAAGAGAGTGTCCAACATCCCAACGTGACAAATTACAGCGCTCAGAGAGCATATCAAGGCGAAGTGTTGAGGCTTGCTAATCTTCCCTCTAATTCTCAATTACTGTAAAATGAAGCCATAAATCACAGGGACAGGCAGATCGATGGAAACGTTGTTTTTGGAGTGATTGGCAGCCACCCCAAAGGTTACTTTTTAAGTTGGTTTAAGGTTACCACTCGGAGAGGGCTTGAGGCGGGGTGGTGGCGGGGGGGGGTGACGTGTGGCAGCTTGGGTTGGGGGCGGAGGAGGTGTGGTGGCGGCGGGGGGGTCGAACTCAATCTATATGATGCAAGGTTTCAATCCTTTAGGGGATACAGCAGAGGGACAGGACCAATTTTTAGCCCATCAGCCATCCAATTTTTCTCCTTTTCATACCTGCTGTAGTAAATGAGAAACAAATTAAATTTCTCCCTACTATCTCCACAGAAACCATTTAAATCCTTTATGGAAACTAAATTGTCCCCAGACAAATCGCCCCTGGTTCTATGACAATATACTATGGCGGTGCAACCGAAATAAATTTGTGTCACTCCAGATATGCCTTTGTCTGTAATGCCATTCATTGGAGACTTGAAGAAAAGATAAAGAGGGGAAATAAAAAGAAAGGGGCACTTTTGGTAAAGAACAAAAGAAGCTAGATAGGAGGACCCCCTTCATTTTCTCCCTCTCTCTCGATCGCGCTCTCTGTCACTCTCCTAGTGGTGCCCACCTCCAACTTGTGGCGATATTAATTTTGGGCCAGAGTCTTTGCATTCATGAGGCTGAGATTGAAATGTAAATGAGTCTGAGGGAGTGAGCAGTCAACACTGGCCCCGGCTGCACGGCCCATGTCACGCGCGCTCTGTCTCCGCACCCCAGCTCTTATCATTCACACAGATTAAGAGAGTAGAACATCAATCACTACATCTGGGAAACAATGAATAAAACGGTCCAACGAGGCAGATGAAAAATCACTGAGGAAGCAGAGTTAAGAGGACACAGGGCAGTGGCGGTGCAGCGAGGGCTGATTGCTGTGCTGGCGGCTCGCTGCGACGAGTGCTGAAGCCGAGAGGTTTGTTTGGATTTGCTTTGTCCAGCTGGGCTACGTGTGTTTGAGCACTCTCACCCAGCGCTCTGTTTATTTTGCTGCTTTGTGCTGCGTAACGGATCATAGCTCTTATTAGACCTATCAGTGGGAATGAAATCACATAGAACTGCTATGATACGGCCCTTTCCAGTATATTAGTATTCATTGATTATTGTCAACAGCCTGTTGAAATGTTTAACATGTAAGATCTGTCTGTCTGTCTGTCTAAAATGTGGGTATATATACACACACACACACACACACACACACACACACACACATATAATATACATACAGCATACATACACTGAGCTTTACCTTATTCAGAGGAGAATTGATATGATTTATTAATGTATTAACATTTTCTATAATTAATGATGGTAATAATAAATAGTTTTTCTGTTTACATTTTGCTAATAGGATGTTATGTATTTATTGGGCAAAAACACATTTATGGGTTAAAAAAATCTGTATAAAATATAAATCTAAAACATTATTTAATGTGTAAAATATATAAAATACAATTTATGGTGTCGTTACAATGTAGCCTGCCATTAAGCATTCAATTATAGGCTTTTCAGCCAAATTTCAACCATAAAAGGGTTGTAAAATACAATGGAAATCATAATGCAGCAAAATATAAAAAACAACATACAAATATATATTGCACAAAAAAACATTTATAATTAATAAATTGTAGATATGAATACAGTCTCCTCCTATTTCTGTAAACATCCAAAGCCAGAAAGTCAGTTATTAAATTTATATAAATTTGCTCCACTTGAAATTTATGTAGAATTGAAAGATTTTAATAAGAGCACAGACTCCATCCATCGAAGGGCCAGATTGGATAAAACAGCATCAATAAATTTCACTGGGAAGTCCGAGAGAGCTTCCCGTAATGGCAGCTTTATGGACTATGATTGGTGAATATTACAAAGCTTATTGGCCATGAGAGAAGACTGTATCAAAGCTTGCAGTTATTACTGACAAAACTTGGACATCTTTATGAACCCATTGTGATATCATACTAATTCTCCTCAGAATGACTTTATCTGCCCTGTCGCGGGTCCCCATTCGGCGTGTCACATCAGGTTTGCGTCTAATTCGGGCCAATTACAGCTGGCATCGCCACTTATAGCTTGTTTGGGGCCGGTGGAATTCCATTTTCTCAAGTGCCGCCACAGTCCGCTATTATTATTATCAGTTTTTTTGCCTTCTATCTTTCTTTTCTTCTCCCAGCTCTAGCTTTTACTTTGTGTTTTTCAGAACAAAAGCTAATGTGCTGAAAGACCGGTCTCGTCTCGTGCTCATTGAAATCATGCGAGTGCCATTTATGCTTAATACGTCTGCGTGCAGGAGGAAGCAAAGCAACCTGGCAGCTCCTGAAGCGAGATGAGAAGACCTCTGGGGATTTGTGCGCGTCGTCTTCCGAGAGCACTCAGACACTGACAGCCCGACCAAAATATTTCACATAATTTGATTAGGTTACAATGACAATCTTTATTTATAGTGCTCCTCAGATGCAGGGGGTGGAAGCTTTTGTAGTGACGAATCCAAATTAACTTCTGTTTGTCTTACCATGGCAATCCAAATACAAACAAACACTGTTCATGTAACTAAGGGTAATTACAGCCTACAGAATGTCCATCCATTTCTTATGGCGGAAAGCGCTGTCGCTTCATTAGGTTTGTGCCATAACTCCTCCCATTTTGCAAGAGGTCAGGCTCCCACACAAAGACAAGCGTGCTAACGCAAAAGAATATGAGAATTATATTAGCAATTAATTTGGAAAACAGTGGTAATTATAAACACAATTTTTGCAATTTTTATAGAGTTAGTTCACCAGAAAATAAAATGTATTTTTATTTACTCACTGCTTTGTTGTTCCAAATTGACTGACTGACTTCACAAAAGAAGATATTTATAAAAATGTCTCCGTTTCCATACACCTGAAAGTTGTTCG
This sequence comes from Onychostoma macrolepis, assembly GCF_012432095.1. Taxonomy (NCBI): domain Eukaryota; kingdom Metazoa; phylum Chordata; class Actinopteri; order Cypriniformes; family Cyprinidae; genus Onychostoma; species Onychostoma macrolepis. The sequence continues at coordinate 12,564,712 of NC_081163.1, forward strand.
AACCCTACTGTTCTTCATAATATCTTCTTGAATGCTCCACAGAAAGCAAGTAAGTCATGCAGGGTTGGAACGATGCAAGGGTGAATAAATGACAGAATTTCATTTTTTTGGTGAACCGTCCCTTTAAGGGGTACTAAATGTGTGGAAAAGCACGGTATACTTTTATTATCCATGCTCTAAATCAAGTAGTTCACCTGCAAAGCCTTCATCAAACAGTACAGCTCAAACCAGAGGTTAATGAAAATGTCCCACGCATTGATTTACCTGCGCGTCTGGGGGCAAAGCCATTGAAACAAACAATTCATTTGTCTGCCACATGTTTCTTCGGCGAGACCCTCATAAAAGCTTTTCAATAAATTTCACCGTCTGTTTTACAGACCTTTCCTCTTCCTTGCGTCATTTTTTTAAATTGAAAGTTGGTTTTAAAGTCAGCTATAAACATCATTCCGCTCAATCAGTGCTGGTTCAGATCAAACGGCAGTGGGCTGCTACAGATACCTCCAACCCTGACTTGTCTCCCCGCTTTCATAGTGTTTAACACCGTGGCACACTTTTTTAGCTGGAGACGGCTGTCACTGTATTTTGTCAGCAAAGCATAATATTTCTTCAGGAGTTCTAAACCCGGTACTCAGCGGGGAAGAAATGAAAATACGGCACTACATAAACCGAGCGAGTCAGTTGTAAATCACCTAACACGATGTAGAGGCACCAGGCGGAGAGCTGCGCGCTGTCAAGTCCTCCCCTGGAAAACAAAACGGACACCAGTCATGATGCTTTAATCAGCCCCCAAATAATAGATGCCTCCCTGCTCCCCTCCAAGCTCGGTGCCATCGGATGAAACAGAAAACAACCTGAAACTTACTTTGCTTTCAGACTTCGCCGAGTTGCGCTATTGAAATGTTTTCGCCTTTGTTTGTTTGTTGGCGTGTCAGGGGTTATTTCTTTGGTGGGAATCTAAAAGGGATCTTTGAAGCTTTAATATGATCCTTTCACACACACACTTCAAAGGTCGTCTCTAGTTTCTACGATAAGGTGCCGTTTTTTAGACGCTTTGCATGTCAGATGTTAATGTTATTGTTGGCGGAACAGAGTTTTTCATGCTCTGTTTATTTATGCGTTTTTTTTCTCTCTCTCTCTCTCTCTCTCTCTGTGTGTGTTCAGAAGCACTGGATGTCTTGCGTTGCTGTGGTTGGTAGTTACGTGCAGTCGGAGTGTTAACATCATCCAGATGGATGCAGTGCATTGTTTGAAGGCAGGCATTGCTTGAAAAGATCTGGAAAATGGGAAATTAATTATTCAAACTTTATTGAATGGCACTTTTTTTTTTTTTTTTTAATCTGATTATTTAAAGTTTTCTTCAGAAAGAGGAAAAAATGGCTAATCTATCCCCATGGCTTTTAGGGAGAGTCTGGGTTTGGACACGAAATGAAATAACTCTTCTTCTCGCATTAGATGTCATCTGTCATAATCAATCAGTCCACACCAGTTCATCCAGAACCTCGACGCTCTTCCCAGTTCGTCGGGCAGGACAGATGTTCCCGTTGCCCCGAAAGAAATAAAAAATCAAGTTAAGGCTCTCTGCGAGAGGAATTGCACTGTTTTTCTGCAGTTGATTAGTGTTAACCAAATAAGAGTGACTTCACTGACAGAGATGTACACTGGGCTGTGGAGCTCTTGAGAGCCGGCCAGATGGTCCTGTAGCCCCTGCTGCTGTAATGTAGTAAAGCTTGTTGAGAAGCTGGTGGTATTGATTTCATTTCTGCCCGTAGATGCAGCTACTACATCTACATGTGTCTGCGCTGATATGGACCGCTAGAAATCCAATATCGAGTCTGGAATGGAGGGCCCAGTGTGCCGATCCCTAATAAGGCTGTCAATCCCATCTGTCCTCTCCACTCTGAGAGAACGTCTGCCCCAGGAGAGACTATATCAGAGACGTTTCGTTATCCTCACCCCTACATGTAGGAACACCTCTCCCCGTTATGCTCGTTAATTAGGAGATCAATGAACACGAACGTCCAGACGTACTGATAATGAGAAGGTTTGGCTCATTGTGGAACAGGATGTTCTTGATCATGGTACCGCGTTGGCGCCTTTTATCAGACAGGTATGCGATAGACGTCGTCGGCTAATAATGCCCGCTAATTTTTTAGGTGGCATAACAAACCCGTTAGCAGAATGCATAATCTTTAGATTATGCTGATGACTGCTTTGACGGAACACTTCAATAGTTTTCCCGTGGAAGGATGGATGGCGGGGTCACGCAGCGGAGGTGCCGTTATATATCAAAAGAAGCCCTTATGTGGTCTGACACATTTATCTTTTGTTTGCTAATATTGGAAGCAGTGTATCTTGTGTTGTGCGTTATTTGTGTATGTTTGATAAATGCTCCTTCCATGACTGTTTTGGTCCCTGGGTCATCTCTTGCTCACTGATGTGCTTATTAATAATAAATTGCCTGTGCAGAATGTGCGAATTCTTCCTCCCTTTACAGTTATTGTGTAAACAAAAGACTGCTAGCGGAATCCATCTTAATAGAGGACGTTTTATTCAATAAAGATAACTTGCCTGAGAAAAATGAGATCTCTTAACTCTCGCAGCCTCAGTCTTTCACTGTAAATCTTGTGACATTTCCCGCTACCCGCTGCGAGTGCCCATGGTGGCGTGTCACAGAGGAGCTTAGCCAATCATGGGCAATTATACATGCTAATGAACGTGCCCTCGTATTCGATTCTGACATGGAGCGCTGTAGAGTCCGTAGGGATTGAGCCACCCACAGCAGGAGCACATAATTTGTCTTGAAAGTCATTAGCCGTTACAGTTATAGCAAGTGGCGGAAAAATGCATAGGAAGCCCTATATCATATAGACCACAACCTTGACCGAGCTTGTAATAATACATTACCGAGGCATGTGTGGCATATTAATCAGTTGGAAAGCGTAATTTATGCATTTTGCGATCTTTTATGATATGTTCCCCCCCTCCTCAATCCGTTTTTAATCAAAGAAAGGTCAGTTCATGTAGAGGGCATAAATCTCCCTCACCTGGTGCTTTGTAAAAATACGGAGATTAAGTTTGTGCAATGTGGTCAGGGGAGAGCAGTAAATTACCCTGGTAACAAAGTTAACATTGATTCAGATATAACCACTTGTCCGCATGTAACAACGATAACCTTTTAGTACATTTGGAAAACAAATTTGACAACCATTAAAATAATGAATGAGTTTCTGCTTGCTCAGAGAAGTGAAAGAAACTCTATTTGGACCGCGAAAGGCCCTTAATGCCTCATGCTGTTCTTTCATAGCAGCCCGGCAGGGGCCCTAAAGTAACACATACTAATACAAAACTGACATAACAAATTACTGCGCTGAATGAAGGTGCACAATAGGTTATAGTCACCTGCATTCAAATAGTTGAAAACACTGTTTATGGGCTGCCGGCAATGACACTGTAGTCAGGCGCTAATAGGGACGTAATTCGATAAAAGCAACAACTTTCAGCACTAACTCTGTGCTTTTCTATGCATGAATCTTCAGTTAATTAGAAGAAGAATCCCAGCACTGCTTCATTTGTAAAACTGCTGGAGACAAAATACTGATATTCCACTCAACATTGTATCTGTGTGTGTGTGTGTGTGTGTGTGTGTATATAAAAACTACCATTCAAAAGTTTGGGGTTTGCAAGATTGATTGTTTTTGAGAGATGTCTTCTATGCTCACCAAGACTGCATTTATTTGATAAAAAACAAAAACAAAAAAAACAGTAAAATGTTATTACTATTTCTAATAGCTCTTTTCCATTTGAATATATTTACAAATGTAATGTATTCCTGTGTTGGCAAAGCTCAATTTTAAGCAGCCATTACTTCAGTCTTCAGTGTCACATGATCCTTCAGAAATCATTCTAATATGCTGACTTGAAATGTAGTTGTGCTGTTTAATATTTTTGTGGAAACTGTGATATATTTTTTCAGGATTCTTTGCTGAAAAGTTCAAAAGAACAGCATGTATATAAATGCAATTTTTGTAGGGCTGCAAAATGATTAATCATGATTAATCACATTCAAAATAAAAGTTTGTTTACATACTATATGTGTGTACTATATATATTTATAATGTGTATATATATATATAAAATATATATGTATATATTTTAAAAATATATATATATTTATACTTGTATATAATTTATAAACACATTTTTCTTTAATATATACATGTATGTGTGTGTATTTATATATACATAATAAATAGTCTTTAATAGTCTTCTGTCTCTTTTGATCAATTTCATGTGTCTTTGCTCTTGAATGGAAGTGTTTGTATACAATAAGGCTGTGTGTATTATATATAGTGCTGTCATAGATTAATCGCGATTAATCACATCCAAAATAAAAGTTTTTGTTTACATAATATATGTAATATATGAATGCGTGTGTTCTCGTTCAAACTCACGTATCAGGACTCGATATAAGGACTGCCCGAAGGCACAAGGCGAGCATAAAAGACACTCGGGATTGTTAGCGGAACAGTTGAGCGCTGTGTGAGAAGTTTTCTGCGCACACAGACAGCCGCGTCTACACCACGCGAATACTAAATTGAGCTCTCTTCCGCTTTTTTTGTGCATGGATGAGTAAATACAGACAAAATTACATCAAAATGCACGTTTTGGCGAATATCCTAGTACACCCAGTCGATTAGGCATATTATGTCTTAACGTAAACAGTTGAGAAAGAAAACGCATGTGTATCGGTAGGCTGTATTAAATCCGTGCTTTATGTCTTAAAGTGAAAGCAAACTAATAATAAATCTAATGCTGTCAAAGAAAAATACAAGTGTTCACTGCTCCTGACCAAATAACCTTTGTAACATCAAAAATGATTAATCTATATTTAATTTATACAGTGAAGACTCTGCAGTTATTTTACATTTGATTATTACATTTCTGTAGCGTACCCGAACATTTCTTTTAGAATGAGCTGAAAAACCTGTAAAGCACTGTTTATTTGTTACTGTTTATTTGTTAACTTGTGTCTGTCTTATTGTATTTATTTTCTGCTATTGCTTATAATTTGGTTGTCTGTAGAAAAGATTTTTAGCACTGAGACCATAGTAGCAGCCAGAATAGTTTTTCCAAATGTTTGTTCTTTATTATTTAAAAAAAAAAAAAAAGAAAAAAAAAAAGTGTATAGGCCTATTTTGTTGTTGTTGTGAATGTCCCAATTGAGGTACAGGATGTGAAAATTTCAGATAAATGTTCATGTTATATATTTTGGTTGCATTTGTGAGTTAATAAAAATGTAGATTGTTGTTTAAAATAGGGTATATCATAATATCGAAATATCGATCGATATACTCCTGTATCGAATCGAATCGCAATCGTATCGTAGAATTTTTTTGAGGTATCGGCAGATATCATATCGCTGGGTCTGAGAATCGATATCGTATCGTGACGAACCATCCGATTTACACCCCTAATATATATATGTGTATATATATGTGTGTGCGTGTAGAAAGAGCATAGTGTATTTATAATGTTGCATGGTTGTAAATATGCACCAATGTGCATGTATATTTCTTAAATTTTTTTAATAAAAAAAACTTTGTTCATCTAATCGAAGCTGGGAACTGGCTCCTAACACGAGCCTCTTGTATTGCACAGAGTTAAAATATTTTTACAACTTGAAGCGCTAAAGTGACAAGGCCGTCAAAGAAAGTAGTTTGTCCTCTGCAGTTCAGTGAAAATATTATGAGAGCTTGAAGAACGAGAGGAACGAAGAGTGATGGACAGCTCTGACACTCCAGAGCACTTAGGCAATTATTAACAGTTTCTGCCAGTCACCACATCTGACACAACACAAACACACCGTGTCTAATTTTACACTACTCCGGCAGGCATGGGTCACTTTTAAAGAACACAGGGAAACTCATTTTATCGCAGATTTGACGACCAATCATCCAAATTGGCCCCATTGCTACCGAGCCCCCCTTCTGCCGCCATAACAGACAATGCCTGGGAGAAAAACAGCCGCTTAGATCTTTGAATTGCAGCTGTCCGTTGGAGCTTGCCAAGGCTGAGATCAGTGTGGTGAAATGGCACACAGGTGTGGGGCTCAACCACAGACGTCTCTCTGCGTAGATAGACATCAGCCTGTCAACGGGGGTTCATGGGATGCTTTAGGCCCGAAACGGGCAACATGTGAAGAGGTCAGGCCCTGTAAAATCTTTACCACATCGTGCATGTCAACCAAAGGAGACCTCAGCCATGTTTTGATAGCCGTCCAACAATTTTAACGTCTACTGACAGTGTCTCTCAGCCATCAAAGCTCAGATGTAATTGATAAAAATTGCTCGCTTTTGCCGGCCCATTATAAGTTTTAAAATCGGATTGGTACGCCTTATTATATCTCTGCATGTGAGTGCGGGCATAATTGCTTTCCAGATAGCCAACAGGACCTGAGAGAAAGCTTCAGATATTCACTCTCTTGTATAGGTTAATCTGATCTGAGAGTGATTTCCTGACAGGCAGGTTCGGCACGTGAGATTCTGCCATTTCCAATGCTGCTCCTATACATTCTGATGAATGCTGCTGGTAATTTCTTTTAGACAGATTACCCACAGATCTTTGCGGAGACATCTACACAACTACACGCACAGGCTCAAAAAAGTATCAGAGAAGAAGTCCAAACACATAACTGTCAATGATACTTTTGAAGTATCTCCTGATGGGACAAGGTTGACCAAACCTGATTTTCAGACATGCAGACATTCATAATAAGCTCTGAAGGTATTATACCCAACATCTCAAGAGGCTTTCGTGCATCATGTTGGTTTAGTGTCTGCCGTAGATTATTTTTTTATCTAATTTTTTTTTTTTTTTTTTTTTTGAATAAATGAATAGGTCTAATCGGTAGGGTAATTACAAGACAAAGAATCTTTGTAATTAGAGACTAATGACAAGCTTGCAGCCTGTTCTTGCCAAACAGCTGCTGGAAAAGGTAAAACTGAAGCCGTCCCCTGCACATGTTCCAACAGATGAAAGTAATTTAGTTGCACTTAACTGTCTATAAACAATTACCGTAAAATGCAGCAGTGTCTTTATGTATGGCTTCTGAAACATATTTTCTCCTGCCTGCCGAACAATTATTAACGATCTTCATCTGCTAGGTACACTTCATGAATTTTACATTACCTCTTGTCATTATCATAACTAGACTATCAAAGATATTAGAAGCCTTCGACATTCTCTTCTTGGGGATCTTTCTTAGATCTCTTGTCAAGTATCTGAGAATTGTCTGCAATTGAATATTCCCTGGATTTTTTTTTTTTCCTCAAGAGCATTTGCGAATGCATAAGCATGAGGATTATTGGGGCTGTCTCCATGTTTGTATGCCTGTCTGTCTTTCTGTCTGTGGAGGCATGTTCTTTTCCTCCATTTTAATGCCATTGTCCTTGTGTAGTCACTGTCTGATTCATTGCATGCCACTATTTCTTCCAAACAAAATGCCAGATTGGTTGCACCAAAGTAAATATGTTTGTCGTCCATACGTTCCGATAACAAGACTGGAGCCTTTTTACGTTACATCTGATTTGCGCTTGTCTCACTGGTTGTTTTTTTTATTTATTTTTTTTTTTATTAGGTGCGGGGGGTTTTGATGGACATCTCGAATATGGCAGAATAATTAGCATTTCCCCACATGCTTTTCTCCATGCTCTGTTCCTCAGCACACTGATGTCTTGTGATGCCCAGAAAACGAGCGTGAATGCCGTGTTATCATTTAGAAACCGGCAGCCAGCTCTAACAGACTGTAATTATGTACTTCCAGGGACAAGATCAGTGTGCAGAACAAAGTGTGCTGGAAAACATTGTGAGGACTATTGGGTTGTTTTGTACAAAATGTCCATCACACACTTGGCATGCTTCGCCCCCCTTTCCCGCTCCCCTGGTGTCTTGTTATATTTCTTTCCGGGAAATTGATTTGCTTATTAATGGAGCAAATAATATTTGCTGATACCCTGTCAAGATGTTTACTGGACTGCTGGCTTGCGGAATGTGTTATAAATGCTATCGCATTCAAGTGTGAGAGGGGGGTCGGGGGTAGAGTCTGAATATTTTGCATTTGGAAACTATGTGGCCATTATCCTACAGGCCATGGCTTTGTTGACAGATCCAGCGTTAGCGGACGGCAAATCTGTGACCGAACCATGTTAGATCTGTTGGCTTTCAGCTGAACACTTTGGGGAGAAAAAAATGTGCAAAACATGAATGAAATCACATGCAGCAAAATGTATCGTTAGGCTCATTATTCCATCTATAGCGTATGAACCTGCACTTTCATAACCCGCTGTTGCACTAATTCAAAAATAACACGCACAATTCGTCATCACTGCTGCTGTGGTAATGGTTCTGCTAGACTAGGATGTTATATGCATGAAAGGTCATCGGCGAATAAAAGAAGAGCTTTGCGTTTAAGAGTTCCAATCGTAAAGATTTGAACTATTCTGGTTTCGATTTCTTTCAGAATTTCTGGTTCCTTAATGGTTCTTCACTAACAATTCTTTCTGTGCTTTTAAGGAATAAATATCTGGGGGGGAAAGTGCAGTTCCATTTAAAACCATTGTGTTTTTACATTTTACACAGACTTTACAATAGCGAGATAAATCCAATTTTACCTTTACTTAAAGAAATGTAGTAACATTTCTTTCATTCATGTTCATAAAATACTTTCTAAATCAATACCTGCTTACTGATGTACATTTAGTGGTTAATTGTAAGCTGTATGCGTTTTTTAATCTCTAAAAAGAATCATTTGAATCTCTTTAGAATTTATTCTGGAATCGGACTTCAGTGGTTGCACTGTTTGCCATTCATTCAGTTAAAAAAAAAAAATGAGAATCAGTATTGAATAGCACTGGTTATGTTGTCTGTTTTGTCCTGTGTTTTAGTTTGCCATTTTGTATGTATGCATCAGAAAAATGCATGCGAGACAACCATCAGAACTGAACATAGTTTAGTTAAGAATCAAATTTTGGTTCCCAAAAGTTATTATTTAGTATTATTATTATTGAGTGAAACTGCATTATGAAATTTTGTGTCAGAATCAAATGTTTTAAGACTAAGGTTGATCTACAAATCCTTTGTATCGAGATTTAAATTAGCACTCGTGTTTCGGTAGGCCTGTTTAGTTATCCCTGGGGCTTTTAATGGCAAAGACTGATGGGGCATTTCAGTCAGTAAGCACTAGTAAAAACTCAATTTGAGAACAAAGCCACTCAGATTGCAGCACTGCCCCGAGCTACTGAATTTTTGAGTGGGATAAAGCCTATTATTTTACCATATGATTCTAATTATTTGCCTACCTGTAAATATGAGCGACCATGTGAAAAACATTGTGTTTTATTAGCTATTATGTCAGTAAATTATGTAAGGGATGACAGCGGAGCGTGGAAAACTCTTGATTTTGAATAAACCTAATTTAATACGTTTAGGACCCTGCCACAGGTAGTCAGCGGTCCGGACGTAAAAATCAGCCTCCAAGAATGAATTACCGCAATCAGATTAATGTTAGAGATTGTCATTATAATCGTTTCGGTTGCATTATAGCAGGCTTCACGTAGCAAGCGGTGAATATCATTATCTGGGCACAACAATGGAAATGCTGATGCTCGTGGCTGTTTGCTGTTGAAAATGTTGAAACAAACTGAATTTCCCCTGTTATATTTCTTCATTTTTCTGCATCTCCTACGAATTATCCAGCTTGATTCCATTTCAGTGGAAATGCATATTATAGAAAGACACAGTAATTGCAGCAGACATCAGGCACTCACTGAGAAAGTTACTATGCTGATTGCACAGGAAATGTTATTATTCCCTAAGCTTAACTGGAAGCAAGTCACTGCATCTATTAAGAATCCACCCAGCCAAAGAAACATATTAAATCCATACAAGATCCAGAGGTCCACAATTTGAATATAATTACCTAGATTGATTGATTTTTCCTCCTCCGTGATTGTGGTAAATGATATCATTCATTTGCTCAAGTGAGTGGAATAACTACAGTCTCTGACTTCACATAAGACACACTGTATATCATCAGTGTATTTTTATAGTTCAAAGGAGTAAATGCATTTTCATAATCAATAAACTTCTGCTGTTTTTGCTTTGAGCTAGACTTTTCTGCAGAAACTCTGCCCTTCTCTTGCCTTCAGTCACCTACAGCAATAATTTCATCTGCAATTCTTCACTAATTATTGTAAGTACATGTTGCACAATCCGAGTACAGTTCAAGCATCAAAGGCTAAAACTATTATTGCCAATATTTTTCTTTTGTGCTATTGTCGTGTCACTTGTTAATGCACGACTAGATCTCTCTTTTTTTTTTTTATGGTCATGCACTTTCAGCATTACAAAAAATAAATATGATATTACAAATATTATAAATATAAGTAGCCTATTAAATATTACAAATATTTTATTTTGTTGAAAATAATAAGAATAGAAATCCTATAATTATGAACTATTTTGTAATTCTTCATGTAAATTAAGTTTTTTACTTTTTATTATTCATTGCATTAAAAGTCAACTGTACTGATTCTACTGAAGCAAAATCATGCATGAAAATTACAAATTTGGTGATATGACTTATGAGAATTTGCATTTATGGATATCATATTTTTCTATTAGAATTATAATGACCAGATCTCACTTTTAAAACCGAAAGAGAGCCTCTTCAAGTAACCAACTCTCATAGACAGGAAAGCGATTAGATATATATATATATTTTTTTAATCAGACCATCAAAACTCTTTAGCTTATCATTTTCACAGTGTTCCACCCTTACAAAAACTAACCATGGTTTTATTGTAGTAAAAGTGTTGTAACCATGGTTTGTGGTGAACTATTACCAACTGTATAACCACAGTTTTACTACAAATACCATGGTTAAACCATGGTTAATTTGTGGTTACCATGGTTTAACTATGGTTTTTTAAATTTATTTGTAGTAAAAGCATCAGTAATGTTTGTAAGGACAGTGGCTAGCAGGTAGTCAATAGGCTTTTAAAATGTAGCTTTTTATAGTTAGCAGTGCCTGTAATGACAAAATGAAGTCTTTCATATCAAAAAACTAGGACATTTAGGAATAAAAAAGAAAAAGCCCAAACAAAGTAGCTAGTTTGTCGTAGCTAATCTTTGACAATGAAGCTGCTTTGAGTTGTGTTTCACCACTTGTCTCGATCGGCTGACTGTTATTAGTGTGTTTGATTTATGATAAGTCCTTGAGCAATAATATCTGCTCTCTCTTCCTCAGGACTTGTTGTTCTATTGATCGACAACAATCACCAGCCAAGGCAGCGCTTCGTTCCCTTGATGCTTGCTAATTAAGATTCTGGAGCATCTCCTTTGTTCTGCCTGATCTGTCCTCTCTGTGTTCTCTTGCGTCGGTTGGGTCATGTGGTGTTGCAGTCGCCCATGTGGCTTTATGCACTTAAATCTCTATCTGTGTCACGGAGTAACCTTTAAGTAAAAAACAGTTTGTATGTGCCCACAGACAGCCAATAATTATCATAACCTCACAATGCGTACAGAAAGAGAGACGGACCCTTAAGCTGTTTAACTTAAAAGCTAATGCTTCAAAAAGTACATAAAACAAATTGTATGACTAAAACCACAACCCTAAGAGACCTCATAATTGTCTGCTTTCATGACACCATCTATCCAGAAAATTACTCCTTAGTTCTCAAGCCTTTTGGGCAATATCACAGAGGCTATCGCAAACAAGAGAAGCTTCAGAAAGCCTAGGCCTCCATCGGGATTGCTAAAACCATACGATTAGCCGGCCATGGGGATCTATTCCCATATAAACAATTTCAAAAGAGCAGTGCCTCATAGCAAACAGTGCTGCTCCACGGCTGCCGCCTTTCCTGCTCCCTCAAACTCTTTGTCCTCCATTCAGACTTTTCGAGGCGATCTCTTATTTTCAACGAGATCCATAAAAGATGAAACAACCTTTCCGTTGATCTTCCTCAGATCTGAAGAGGAATACCTGGAGCTACAGTAGTGTTCTGTGTCTATATATTGAAATGAACTGTGAGGGGTCTGGCGCATTAGACATTGTTTTCTCCCACACACTTTTCCTGTAGATATGAGTAGGCTTTTTGACCCTCAACTTTGGCATGGAGAATAGAACGGCTCTATAATTAGATGCTACCGGTGTTGGAGAGTAACTAACTAGAAAAAGAACTGATGCTGTTAAATTAACTAGGCTATTGTTTTCTCTGTAGCCTGACAGTAGTTCAGCTGTTTTCAAAATGTGTGTAGTTTCTCTATTAATGAGCTACATTTTTCAACAAATAGTGGAGTAGCTTGATAAAAGGGTCTTTGTATTGTGTACACAGCTTCAAATCCAAGAAAATGAATTCTATAATCAAAAATGCCCTCCTAAACTGTTCTCTCTCTCATGTGTAGCAAACTGGCTGTATGTATATATATATATATATATATATATATATATATATATATATATATATAGATAGATAGATAGATAGATAGATAGATATAGATATAGATATAGATATAGATATAGATAGATATAGATATATATAGAGAGAGATAGAGATAGATATAGATATAACAGATAGATAGATAGATAGATAGATAGATATAGATATACACACATAGATGTCTGTTTTAAAAAGAATGGGGGGGAAAAAGGCCTGGAAAAAATATGGTTGTAGTGTGTATATACTCTGTGTGTGTGTGTGTGTGTGTGTGTGTGTGTGTGTGTGTGTGTGTGTGTGTGTGTGTGTGTGTGTGAAATATATGCAATTATTGAAAACATTTTTCCTGTTTTTTTTTTTTTTTTAAATTTAGCACTGTTTTCACAACCATATTAAACAGCACTACTGTTTTCACCACTGATAATAATATGAAATGTTTCTTGACTGCCAAATTAGTATATTAGAATGATTTCTGAAGGATCATGTGACACTGAAGACTGGAGTAATGGCTGTTGAAAATTCAGCTTTTCCACCACAGGAATAAATTACATTTTAAAATATATTAAAATACAAAACAGTATTTTTCACTTTCTATGTGTTGTTTGAACTGGATGAAGGTTCAAAAACCCACAGGAAGTCTCTTTTAGTGTTCATAAAACAGAAAAAGTCCAGTCTACGGTGAGGTCAGATTCACTCCTAACACATTGCATTCCAAATCAGCCATGTCATTCGCCCGCTGCGTGTCGACCCAGTGTCCTGGAGAGCTGTAACTGTGATCAGACCCCCCGCTCATATTACACAAGGCAGACCTCCATTAATCAGCCATCTTGGATAAGGCCCAGCCGCGGTGTACCCTTAACACTTTTAACGTGCAGTTTGTCAGCCATATTGGTGTATCTGTTGTATGTATGCAGTAATTTCCTTGAGACATTTTGACAGCATTGTCTTTTCAATGTCTGTGGTGTAATATGGGACTTAATACGGATATGCATGTTGAAAACAGCTGTCAGAAAACTCACTCAGGCCAGAGCACATTGTTACAGACTGCTCATGTTCCATGGTAAGCAACTGGGCGTTCATTAGGACATCATTTTAAATGTTAACTGATATTCTGCTGTAGTCCACCACCAACAGTAGTGAGCAATAGGATTGAGTGTCCAAGCTTAAAGCTACTGCCTACATAGAAAACTGTCTTGTAAGGCAGCATGCTAAGTATCATGGAACATTATATGTGACCAATTTGGAACACTCTACATGGTAACCACATGCCACTCAATACAGTTTCAGTACAGTTTGAGGTTAGCATGTTGCTAAGCTAATTGTATGATATTCGATACACAATACTACTTACATTTATGCATTTGGCAGATGCTTTTATCCAACTTACATAGCGCACACGTATTACATATATATTATATATAGCATGGTGTGTATATCATACCATATATGGATAGATAGATGCACACACGCAGTTGAATAATCCATTTTTATTTAGTAATTAATTTATTTCAGTTTATTTTTGCATCCATTATTTTTATTTATTCTTTTAATTATTTAATAGCAGTTACCATCTTCTCTTTTCTGTAAACTCATAGCAATACATTCATGGATTGCCTTCTCCAGCATCAATGTTTATTTAAAATACTATTTTTATATTAATTATAATGAATTATTATTCATTTTATATTGTTTTCATTAATGTGTTAATCCCTTTCCCCCTTTTTTTCAGTTTTGAATGAAATAGAAGTTACCATCTTTAAGTCACTGTAGAAGTTTATGTTTTTCCCTAAGCTTGGTACAATGCACTCTGGGATGCCTTCTCCTCAAAGCATCCAACGCTTTTCTTCGAATTTGGCGGTAACGAGGTATTTTAGGAGGCAGCATAATTAAGCTGCCTACCTTTTGGAACAGCCTTTTTTTCTGTGGCCCTTCAGCAGTGCACTAGAAAGGCGGCGTGGTGCTTATGAGCTATCTGACAAACTTATTGAAAATGTGCTCTGGTGGCACGATGATAAATGAGAGGATGAAATTAAGAGGGTTTAAAGAGGTTAGCCATGCAAACAGGATTTGCCTCTAAAGTGGTTTATCAATGAGTCTTTGTATTAACACTAGATATGATAGCAAATGCTATTTTGGGTGATGAGCACTCGACTTAACAAGCGCAACTCAATTTCCGAGCAGACGATTCCCTGCCACCCGTTTTGAGTAATCTGGTCCTGGCTGCGTTATTCAAATTACAATTGAATTCATCTTTCACAGCTTCATCTAATGCAGGCGTTTCTCTAGTCAAATCATGCTTTCTTAATGTGTTCATCAATATAGTATATCTGGGCCCCGGGGGACAGAGTGTAAAATAACTTAACAGGAGAGATCTGTTTCCATAAACGTGTAGGGGATTATGTACCTATGACATTTATTAGCTTTACTACGAGGCCGCTAAAGCGGAGAGTCTGTTATCGCGCGCGCAATAACTCATTTTATGTATCGGCATATGTACTTGCGGAGACTGTGCTGAGAGCTAATGTTTATTATGCCCTGTGAAGATTCGCCTCTTCGTGTCGGCCCCGTGGGTTTAAAGGCATCAATATTTTCCTACTTTCCCACTTCACTCTGCACACAATAGGCTTCAGTGTCCAAGCTTCAAAGGCCCGGACTGTCTTGCTTTGATTACAGGTTACTATTACACAAGACGCCCTTTATTGGATTTAATTGGATCTTGGAAAGGTCTGATTCATTATTTACAGGTAACTGAAGGCGAAGTGATTTTGTTGTGTGCAATTGTTTGGTTTTTATTTGTTTTGTCCTCAAAAACACAGCATTTGAAAGGGAATTTCAGACATGCGATCGCTTTTAACCCAGTCTTCATTTATCATTTAGCAAGATAATTTGACTAATGGGCATAGGTTTATTTCGAGGTTACCACTGCACAGAAAAAGCACGCACTGATTCATTGTGAAATATTATACGCTTGCGTTCAGTAGTCGCGAACTGGTCACGGTTAGACCTTGAACTTTCCACAGCTCTTAGAAATCCACCACCTCACTGAACTGCAGCAGCTCGAGCTGGAGATTTTTTTTTGCTGCTATTGATTAATGGTCAGGAACTGTAAAACATTTGGGAAATGGAGAGATGGGCTATAATCAGACTATGTTACATTCCCTCCGGCTATTTACAGACCCAAGTGCCCTTAGCCTTAAGAAAGTTAACATTTTTACCTCAGAAGCATTTCTGAGCTCTACAGTAAGCGTGAGCTGGTGGGCACCATCAGGATGCTGGAAATCGCTGTTCCTATCTCTCATTGACTGGCCAAAGATCATCTCTTCAGTTGATTTACAGTGCATTTTTTTCATCTGACAGCACCGAATATTGTTAAAGCTCCCTTTTGTCATAGAATCGTTATGTGTTTTTGTGAAATATATTGCTCTATAATACAACATAATGTTAAGGATATTTTCCGAAATTGTGTTAAGCAGCCAAAGACTGATGTGCTAGTCAATTGGTTTAGTCCAAATTGATGTGGTTGACTTGTGGCTGAGAACCCGACCTGGCGGATAATGTTGGCAGAATCGGGAATCTTGTTTTGTCTTTCATCAGCCATTTTCTCACCGCACTCATAAACGTCTGAGCTGGTCAAAATGGCCAACTTACAGCAAAATGAACAGCTTGAGAAGTCAATCTCATTAGAGACCGCTTGAGACTGTCCCTTGAAATGAAATCATTTTTCTTGGAAGTGCCCCCAGCTAACTATGATTAATTGTGAGTGCTTTGGTTTGGTTTATTGCATTTTTATATTATGAACCTTATCAATATTGCAGCAACATTAGTGGTCCATATATATATTTTTTTATCTGTTTATTTTTCCACTTTTGGTTTTGTAGGATTTTACTTTCCTTGACTGGCTCAGTAATATTTAACATAATTCCATCTTCACACTTTCATTATTTGGTAACTCTTTTGTGTACTTCTATGCTAATATTCTACCATGGTTTATGTATATTCAGCAAAGACTTTCCTTTCTCTTAAATATATCTTGTTGGACTGGTTTGCTTTTAATGCAAGCAGACAACAATTTAATTTAGTAAGCTTTAAAATAAGATCTAACCAGAATTTTTAAAGTTAAAACAACTTTTTGAATTTTTAAAAAATCTATTTTAATTTAATTTAATTTACATGTAAATGCTAGATTTAACTCAATTTGTACAATATGGCAAGGAGTATAGCCTCAGCTGATGACAATCTCAAATACCGACCTGTTAGTCAAGAAAACAAGGTTTCTTCAGATGACTCAAACACTACACGTATCAGAACAATAATTTCTCAAAGCCCTCTATAATAACTGGGGAGGGGTGGCCAGTGACCTCAGTAATACAATGTGTCAAAACGGACTTTATTATGATTATTAGAATCTATGTCTCACAAAAATGAATGTGGTCTGTTTCATTGACAATATTGATTTCATATTATGTGGCCACACTCTCAAAGCGCTATTTTGATGAAGAATTTCAGTCGTGACTGTACACAAAGGACACAAACAATACTTTTCAAGTGTGTTTTTCTGAATGCCTGATTTTAAAGTTCCCCTCAGGATAGCACCAAAATGTATTCGGCCCACTTTGACCTCTTGCACTTAGAATGTAGGGTGTGAGACCGTAGCTTAGCCCAGTAGCCCTGTGGTAATCCCGTAAGAAATCCTTTGAGGCCTTGACAATCCTGCAAATACCCACAATCTAAATGTGAAATTTCACGTTTGCTTCATGCCATGCGAGCGCATGCCTTGTTTGTTAAACCGTCAGTACTTAGGCCTGCTATTAATCAGAACTTCTTAGGCAAAAGATATTGTTTCAGGCGCTGCCCCTCTCATTAACATTTTGTTGTAAAAAAAGAAGTACAAGAAGATGTTTGCATTTACATTATAATACATTTGACCCTTAGTCAGGAATTGGCATATAATTATTTTCCCCTCGAGTGCTCTTTATTTGTCGGAGCGGAGGGATCACTTTAGCATGGCTCACAGCGAAACTACACCGTGTAAACTGCTTAGGTGGGCTGTTTGCTTTTCATTAACATTCACCCAGGATATGCAGAGGCTCCATCTGCTGAAATCTCAGTCACATTACTGAAGAGGGAAGAGAAAGAATCATGACCTTCTACAGAAACAGAACATGCACTTTATTGTTTGATGCAGGATGATGGGTAGTATTTTGGGTAGTAATCTCAACTAAAATGCCCCATGTTTAGTCGCTATGCATTTTATTTCAAACTGCATGTGACATTGTACATGGATACAGTTCATGCTTTCCTATTTTTAGTTTAGTATTTTAGTCATTTTCATTTGATCGTCTTGTGTGCTTTACATTTTACGGGTGTTTTTTTTTTTTTTTCTGCATGCGAGTTTCTGCTTAGCCTCTAGCTCGCATTTTTGTTACCTCGTCTAAATTGAGCCTGGTCTGTTTTTGAGAATCTAATGCTGTTTCATCTCTGGTTCACCCTTTAGTAAAGGCTCAAATGACAAGCATCTCAAATGCTGAAATGTTTAGATTTCTGTTTCGCCTGCATTGTTTTCTCATCATATTTATGGTGGTTTGATATTTTCAGACAACTAGAGATGCGGGATTTATTTTGACAATGTGCTTTATTGTTAACGGTTTGTCATAATAAGCATAAAATGGCTTCTCTGCAATTCTTGTGCATTTTTTTGGAAAAGTCCTTTTGAAAAAGTTTTCTCTTGATGTTCTGTAAACCTGCTCTCTTCATGTTGCTGACCGTAAGGGTTAAGGAAGTCATTTTTGGCACAATACAGGTCTCCACATTGGACTTTGAATCAAATTGACAGTGACAACAGAGAAGCTGAAGGACTGGGCCATGGTTTACACAAAGATTAGTGTGCGGTTTAGATTATACGCAGCAAAAAGTCACAGTAGATTATCAGAAAAAAAACTGCCAGACAAACAGTTTGTCCCGTATGGACAAACACTTGGAATTAGTGGCTTTTTGAAACATAACAAGCATGCATGTTGAATTTGCCTCAGTAAATAATTTTGCATACTGGTGTGGTAAATTAAATATTATGATAAAGGCTATCTTTCTTCTTATGCATTTTTAGATCTATTATTATCATAGCTTCTGCTATTGCAAGACGTTTATGTCTGCAGAAGAACAAAGTGCTTTCAGTTTGGTTAGGCTTGATCTCAGTGTCACTCAGTATATTTCTAGTTTCTCTGGTATAGCTGTTTCAGGTATTTACTTTATTAATATTCACATTTCCATTGTTTATGTTACAAAAAAGTATTAAGTATCGTTTAGTTACTTGTAGAGAATAAATAACTTTTAAAGTAACTGTCACTATGGAGTAATTTCAGACAACAGCATCTGTTCTCATCTTAAATGGCATTTACTTAATGAGTAGAGAGCGTGATGCATGGTGTGAAATAAATGTGGTAAACAGTGAAATGGATTTCAAAATTTTCATCATTCAATATTGCACTGCTGCATTGCATTCACATGAGAGCGCTTAACTGGTTTTATCTCCCAATAGAGGGAGATAGACTAAGGGCATTGAAAACTCAGTTGCCTCTGATGCATCTGACTTTGATTCCCACTAGTAAGAAAAGATTTTCACTGTGTCGCCAGCCATTCAATCGTGAAGCTTATCTGAAAGCAATGGGAATGCCAGAGAGAGTTGACTCGATTGTTTGTTTATCACTCTTTGTAACCAGAAATGAAACCGGCATTGATCACTATAGCAAAAACAGCAAAACAGCGCTGGTTATCATTAATTCCAATCAAAATATTCCTGTAATTCTCATAGAAGTTCTTAAGCTTCAGAGTTATTTTCCAGAAATTTGCTCTGTTAATATCAGCAAGTATAATATTTTACAATACTCAACATGGGAAAAATTATAACTCAAAGCATTTTAACAAGAGATAAATGTTTTGTTTTATCTGATTTTCTGTCTGGAAGGGCATGATCTCAGAATCAATACATTTTAGTTATGTCTAACTGAAGGCATAATTTAATTTAAACAACAAGAGCTTTCACAAAATATATACAGCATCCCATTTAAGCCTTTTTTTTGTGAAAATAGAATAAACAGGAAACGCTTTCCTCTGAACAGTAAACAAACTGTTTTCATTGTTATGCAATGTTAGATTAGATGTAGATTTGACACTTAATGATTTTTCTAAGCATTTTCTTTATCAGCCAAAACAAACAAACATTATTAAACATTATTAAATTATATATTTATGTATAGTTAATGTATTTCATTTGCAGAGTATGTGTATATACTGTGTGTGTACATACACAAGTATTTTATTTTGTTTGTTTTTACAAAGGAATTCACAGTCATTTATTTGTAATATCTCACCTTTTCAGAAATGTTGGCCTTTCTGACCGCTTCTTGCTTTGAGAAGATCGGGTTTTTGAACCTTTCAAATGGTTTCTCACTTCTTACAGGTAAACCACCAAGGTACTGTAACTTGTCTCTCAAAGTGGAGGCTAACAGATTTTGAATTGTAACTTTTATTCTGCAAGAGAAATGGCACCTAAAGTAGATTCTTGCTACTTTACTATTCTGTTAGATCCAGGTCCTGTAGGGTTTTAGTTTGATACTTCAAAATACAACAGATTTAGACTGAATAAGAAAGCAATACCAGACCAAGAAAACGGCTAGCTTATTGGTTGAGATTTAATGGCTCAAAAAAACAAAAATGGCCCCAGATGGACAAATTGCTGTCAGCCTTTCACAATCTTTAGTTCTCCTTTAAGTCTTCATGGTCAAATCAACATTAAGATTTAATTCACTTGTGACTTTTGAATTAAAGTCGCTCTGAACAGATTTTAAAGCTTGTTTTAATATTTTCAGCTACACACTTCCATGCTTCAAAGATTGCATCTGTATGTGTTTTTTTGATTACTTTAATGACTTGATAGCATTCAGCAGAAATACCTCAGCTTTATAGTCATGTCTTCATTTTAAGTGGCTGATAGTTTTAAAATAGACATTTTGCAGCTGTGTTGTCAATAATATACCCAAATAAAGGCCAAATATACCTAAACAAACTTGTGTTTTTGTCATTGCATTGCAATGTTTATCTGCTTGAATTCAGCACAACACCTTTTCAAACGAGGAATTATAAACATTCAAATATTTAAAAAGTTCTTAAGGTTCCAGGTTACTTACTTTATTAATTTTGCAGTGGAGGAGAACATTTGCGGTGGAAGAACAGATGAATGTTTTCCAGTCACTGAAGCCCAGCTCCTTGTTCATTTTGCCAATTGCTAATGAAAGAGGATGTCAAAGACTGAAGTTTGCGTATCTTAAACTTAAAAATGCAGTCGAGCTCCTGAAGACCTGATGTGGACCCTTAGAACTTTTCCAAATAGAATTCCCAACACCTCTTCTTTCTTCTTTAGAGTCTTGTTGAAAAGATTAAAAAGGTAAACATTTCCTTGCACTTGCAGAGAGAGACAGTATTTACATAAGTTATGCATGGACATACAGTATAGTTTGGCTGATGTTGATAAGGCTTGCATGAAACTGAATGGTAGCATCTGTTAAGTTCGTGACGTTTCAGAAGGAATGGCACACAATGGGGAATATGCTTGAATAAGCCATGTTTATGCCTTTTCGAAATGTTTTCATTGCCCTATGTAGAATATAATTCAGCATTTCATAAAAGATCTAATACTCTCATGAGCTGTTAGATGTTACAATAAGTGCCTCTACCTCAAATGTACAAAATTGGGAAGTTTGTTTCATTATATGCCAGTGCTACGATAAACAATGTTTTATTATAGAAACTAAAAGGTACATCAGCTTTAGTATTGTCAGCCATACGACTGCAATAAACTTCGTCACTTTTAATGTGAGCAATAACACTGATTCAATAAAAAAAGTTTTGTTTGGTTTGCTTTTAATTAAAAGGTTTCATAGGCTGCTTGCTTGTCTTTTATTTGTGGCTTGTGGCCAATATAAATACCTTTGTGTGTTTGTGCATGTTGAAAAAGAAACCATGACTTGGTGTGGGTTGATTGATGGCGGTTCTATGTTGCCAATTATTAGAGCACATAAAAGGATGCTGTTATGTTCTGCTTCATCCAGCAGACCCCAGCCAGAGGTCAGTGCCTAAATGTGCAAGTATCAGCCTCTGCCTATATCACTCCATCTTGATGTATGAGTGCTAAGCTACAAATTAAACCTGCTCCGACCTTTTAGGGGGTACTTGCTCAACAGGACGCCATTTGGACTAATTTCTCCATGCGATTTAGACAAAAAGCCACTATGTTGCCTGCAATTACTTTGTGTACACACATCTGGATTTGGGTTTCCAGATGCAACAAGCCATCCAAAAAAGGCTTGCTAAAGACAGATGTGACCGTGATGTTAGTTTAGATGTACGGCGGGTACAGATCCATATTGCACCTTGTACATGACAAAGAGACATGGTTTTGTCTGAATAGACTCACGGATCAACATCTGGTACATTTGGATGGTAAAAACGCTTGTGTTTTAGTTGATGCTCTATCATGCTAGAAAAACATTTTCATTTCATTTGAAACAACCTTTAGCTTTTCAGGTGTAATATATTGTGGCTCCTCTATAAAGATTCTTGTAGTAATAATTTTAATGAATAAAAATGTGTACATATAATATACGAACGTGTCTGAACCAGAGCAACCTTTATTCATAAAATTGTAGCGGGCCACAAAGTTTTACAAACTCTATTACAAATATTTATAACTTTTATTGATAGATTACTTGTACAAGATGTACATTCTTTTTTTTTTTTCTTTTTTTTTGTGAAACAACAGAAACAAAAAAACTCAATGGTGAATCATGTTTGGGCATGCTTGCATATGCAATATGATGGGATACAACAAATTCCTTGGAGCATCAAGAAAATCTCAACACAAAGTCTTATGGTTTCATCCACCATCCCTGAAATGTTTGTAAACTCAAACACGCTACATTTTAGTCAAACAAATGTACTGCAGTCACACGTTCGCGTAAAACTGTTGCAAATGTTAACAATTAAAAAATATATAAAAATAAATGCAAAGCCATGTAAATATGTACACTTGAAATTTGACTATTTAACATTTATAAACTTTCAGATAAAATAATAAATAAAAGCACCTATGACGTCAATTAAAGAAACAGAAACATTCCTAAACAAGCGTAATGGTGAACAACGAAAACAGCCCACAATGTAGCGTTTATTGTTAGAGGTAGACCTGACCAAGATCTACTACTACCGTAGTTCAAAGGCAATTTATGTCTGAACTGGCAAACCGTTTCATGGTACGGTCATGGAAATAATACTGTTTTTTTTTTTTTTTTGTTACCTTGGTAACAAATTCTGAAGCTTATTGTATTCAATTCAGGAAACTGTAGACAGTTCTTGTTTATATGGGGGGAAAAGACTGTGGAAGCAGTTGCTGAAAAAATGGTTTTGGAGCTTTAAATTAAATAATTCTACTCTATTTATGCGATCAAATTGTTGTCTTTGGCTGATTTATTGTTATGTTAAAAACCAGACATGTTTATGATCCAGGAACCTAGAGTATTTTTGTACAGTGTCAAAGGAATCTTCCTTGTCTGCTTGCAGTGATATCAATATCTTTTTAAATACACGTGTACAAAACTATATTTGAATACCATTGAACTTCGGGGAGTTATGGCACGTTGCAAACGAGTTAGCAAATGATCTTTTACACAGCTTTTAAGGATGTGTTTGTGGCGAAGAACTTTCAACACATCGACATCAGTGCCCAAACCCAACAACTTAAAAATCATTGTTTAATTAGCAAACATCAACCGCTATATTACGTTTTCCATATTTACAGTATTGCACTTAACTGCACATAATTGCATTTCAGTTAAACTGATGTTTCTTAAAATGTTAAATTACAAAGTTGCAGTTACTGTTTATCCTTTTTGAAACAAACAAAAACAAGTCATTTCAATGTATTTCAGCAAAACGAAAGCCAAATTTGTTTCCCCCTTACATAAAAGTAGTATATCTTGCATTGAGGATCGTAAACCCCTTCATACAAGACCTGAAGTGCAAAAGCTAGGTTCACTTCTATTCCAGGACACATCACATAAAAAAGAAGAGAGCACAAAATATGAGAATGTAAGCTAAAGTCCATACACATGCCCGGAAGGAAATAACAGCAACGCAACATTTCCTCCCAAAACAGAAAGAATCATAAGAATCAATTCCACTAAAAACCAGGCGATTGTACCATTGATGTTATTGCTGTTTCCAGTCTTTGTCCACAGCAGAATGAACAATGAAAAACAATCAAAAAATCAAAAATGCAAATAACGGCTTTAGATATGAATTGTAGTGGAGGGTTATCATGGCAGTGATCAACATAGATGTATGTCAGTTACAATGGAGGCCAGCCCCAATAGGTCTATCCTTCAATTGAGCACGTGCACTAGGCAGTGGCACAGTGGTAGGAGGCAAATATGGCCGTCTCTTTCTTTTCACTTTGAGGTTGAGATTCCAAAGTTTGTGTCTGTCCGTAAAAACACAACCTCTAGCCTCACTCTGTGTCTGCCTTTTGCTTTTTTTAAAAAGTCTTCTCTCCTAAACGCTGGTTTTCAGACAGACATCCAGACATTTTTGTATGGTCCTGGGGCTGTGATCTGTGCCTGGAAAGGGCTGAGCCAGTGGCCTCCAAGAAGTCCTGCCTGTTGGGCGAAAAGTAAAAGGTGATTCATTGGTATTTAATTACCTTTCTCTACAAGTGGTTTGTTTTGGCAGCTGGTTTTTTGTGACTTTTTTTTTTCTCTCTTTCGCTCACATTCTCTCCCCTTACACCCCTTTTTTTTCTCTTTTGTTTTTATTTTGTTTTGTTTTAACTGTGAGTGTCACGGCCTTTTCACAGGCTTAGTCTTGTGTTAGAAGCAATTATCAGTTCAGAGCAGCAGAGAAGCCCATGGGGGTCAGAGTCCCAGCGCCTCGGCGTGTTTTCTTGCCTTGAGTCGCAGGTCAGCGATGCTGGAGTTCTTGCTATTGCTCTTGGCAGCCGCTACCACGGCGGCCGCCGCAGAGGCCGAGTCTGCCAGCGACGCGATTGGTAATCCAAAGGGCGGGGGCGGGAACATCAGATAGGGAGCGTGGGCCGCGAGGTGTGGGTGCAGGTGAGGATGGGAGTGCGTTCCGACCCCCTCCAACTGTAACTGAGCTTGGACCTGCGGGGCAAGCAAAAACAAACACGGAGTTAGTCAGCGGCCGCGGGGTCAGCTCGAGGAGCGGCAGGGATCCGGTTTCAGGCTCGGACACCCCTCCGAAAGCTTGCACTAACTGTGTGTTTTCAGTGTTTCACTCGCTCAGTGCATTCTTTTTCATCTGATCTTGAGCTGCATTATGCAATGTGCTCAGACAGCTTAATAGTCAAAGAACTTCCATCAGTTGCAAATCTCACTTCTCAGCATATTAGTTTGATCCACAGCGAATCTTTCCATACAACCGCTAAAAGCTGCAACATCATGTAATCTTAATTATATATTCAATGGCATAAATAAACAATTTCGCACCCAAAATATTCATTCTCATATATATAAATATTTATTCGCATGGTTCCTAGGGGGGGAAAAGATGTAAGCAGGCAGCATAAAATATCAGGTTGCAGATTCTTAGCAATTATTTCAGTAAGATGAGGTGAAAATTAGACATCCGCTGACTTAAAAAGTGACTTATTTTTTATTTTCTTTTTTAGTATTCTTCTCATGTATTTTTCTCTGCGCAGGGATCATAAATATTTCAAAGCTTTACATTTTGCAGTCCAACTAAAATACAACATCTGACAAGCTGCACAAGTTTTTGACACTGGGAAAGAATGTTTTACCAATGTTTCTTTTTTTCTGTTTTCCACGTGAATACGAAACATAGGGAGATCGCTTTGAAAGGAGGATAAATAATGTCAGACCTGGTAGTCTGTTATTTTTGGAAAATAATCAGGTATGAATACAGCCTGTCTCATCTGAGTTTCTTTGCTGCTCACAATTTCTAACCACAGGCCTTCTGACTTTATGCCTGGCACTTGCATTTATTTTAATTAACTCTGTGAAAATGCTCATAAAAATTAAAGCAGCCCCTTGCTCCAATGTCTCCACAAATCAGTCAAATTGGACTGTGCAACCCCTCTACAGGGGCAGTCAGAACAACAGGTGGTGGACATTTGTGGTGTTCAGTATGCAGTCCTCACGCCTCGGCCCTGCCAATGCTGCTCAGTGCCAATAACCATCAGTGCGTTATTCCTCTCTTTCATAATCTCTTTTATCTGCCTTTCCCTCGCTGTGCTATTAGCTTAATTATGGCTGCTCTCTCGTCTGGCTGATGCAGACAGTTCTTCAGCACCAGATGAAATGTCTCTCGGTCCCTCTTATCTCATTCGTCTCTCATCGGGCCCCGGAGGTGAAAGGTTCGCGCCCTTCGCGCGACGCACGGAGACTAGAGTCACATCAGATTGTTTGTCAAAGCCTAAACATTTCTCGGCCGCTACTTTTAGGTGGTTAATATGGCGGAGCGAGACGTTTATTTAACTGCACATTTGCACATCACAAGAAACACAATAAAAAGCAATAAAATCAGCTTGGTTATTCCTAGCCTACCTGTTGAAATGGCATTCTGAGTGCGCCCATATTCACGTAAGGAGCGACCCTGCACGCGTCCAGGTGACTCGCGGTGCCCAAAATAACACCTAGAATAGAAAAGAATAATAAATGAGCAAAGTTAGTCATAATGGTTTTTTTTTATGTAGGCCTAGATGATTTGACCAGTTACATCAAAATTAAAATGTATCTGCTGGCTCACGAGCACCCAATTCTACTTTGACTTGGGTCATGCCCCGTTATAAATTAATTTAGAAATGCATAAAATTAGAAAATATAATATCACAAAAACTTTGGAAAATTAGGTTATTTGTTGAAATAATATTTTTACCTTTGTGCATTTGATTTTCCTGTTTTCGGCATTTCGCTCTTCTGTTCTGAAACCATACCTAAAAACAGAGAGGAAAAAAAGGTTATTCTTTATCGTGTTCACCATCATTTACTACTTTTTTATATTACAAATTAAATTAGAGAAATGTGCAAATTAGTTATTTCATTTGTCCATGCAAACGACATTACAGAAAAACAGCGCCGATTTCTGTTGCCTCTGTTAATCGGTCTAGATTATTATTTCATTTCATTTGGAAAAGCAAATTCTGTTATTCATTGTTCGACAAATCTTCTTCATAATTAATATGGCAATTTTCATCTTCTACACCAATGAATTCTGTGTGTATTCTTTGGCTGTGTCTACATTTCATACAGTTTAATTTTCTTATTTTCTTTCTTTACATGAAATAACGTAGGCCTACAAGCTCTTGTCAAAGCACCATATGTAAACTGACAATTTTACATCTCTGAAATTGAGGCCTATTATTATTATTTTTTTTTTAATAGTAGCCTATCTTTTTTCAATAAAATCAATTTGCTGCATCACATAGGTGTTTGAAAATGTGGGAAATATTAATTATGGACAGTGTAAATTTACACTAAGCCTACGGTTTTCCATCATTACTCGCTTTGGTCGGTTCAGTTAAATCAGGCTCTTAGCGCTGCTTTTTCAACCCTCAGACTCGCTCATTAAAATTTAAAAGGAAACGTCTGTCAACCTGTTTTTTGTAAGGCGATCGGATTTTGCATTATAGAATATTATTATTATTATTAGGCTGCTATTATTATTATTATTATTATTATTATTATTATTATTAGGCCTATTCAATGTGTGACTTTCAGTGCGCCACAATGAATGCATCATATTTCAATCTCTGATCGATTGTAATTATCCAGCACTATGCTATAGGGAAAGTGAGCTACACTGGTTTCGACAGTTATTTCTTCATTAAGGACCACTCAATGATGCGGTTCACAAATACCCTAATCTGATTTCCTTTTGATTTTTATTAGAGACAGTGAATAATGACATTTAATTTAGCCCTGCACCAAAAACCGAAAGATATTAGTCGTAATTGAATTACTGCCTTCTCCTCACTGAGGTCTCATAACTTTCAATTAGATTCTTGACAGCTGGTCGGCGTGGGGCTTCTATAGAACAGTATAGTAGCAGGTCCATATCAACTAGGCTAGCTCACGTCCATTGCGTTTAACTCTGAATTTTCTGCGAAATTTGAAATATGATACGAGTCATAAAATGCCGATGTGATGCATCATACAGAGGCGTTTTAACGCGGTATGAATTTTTGGTTGCATCAAATCACAGCTCTGACCTATTCTTTGCTCTCCTCTTTTAATCTGATTTCGCCTCCGCCTCTGAAACATTAAAAAATGTAGTGCTTGCAAGCTGTCACACTGGCAAACAATGTTACTTATTTTCCCATTACATTTTGTAACACGGCCTATGTCACTGTAGGAGTTAAGACAGAATTGAATTATTCCTAATACATTTTTATAGGAACAGTATATCAAGCCAATGGCAGATATTACAAAGATAAGGTTGGAGAAAATGAGGTGAGTGACATAAGAAGGTATCCCCTGCAGCAGCGGTTCAATCTCTTCATTAATTTTAATGATGTGGTTAGATCTTTCTGCAGCACATAAGCAAGTTTTCCTTTGAATATAGCTGCTGCTGCAGGAACTAAAAGGCGATTTCATATCCACACCCACCACTGAAACTGAACCCGCATAAATCGAAAGATAACAGAAATGCTTTGTGTATGAGTGAACAGAACAACCGTCCCCAAATGTTAAATATCTCAGGCGCGTAGTATGATATACAAATTTAATCTAGCCTACTTAAGCAAACGTGTAGGAGGAATGAAGGCCTAGCGATCACACTTACACTTGGTTTTATTTATTTGATTATTTTCCCCTTGCCAGTTCACTTCTCTATAACAAACGCATGTTCCTAGAGTACTTCGTAAATAGATTGCCTATTATTTCTAACTTTACAAACTGCTAACTAAAACCCTTTGGTTTTACATGTAGGCTACATTAAGTTACCAGCGTGATAAATTCCTCTAGGCGTATGAGCATAAACACAGCAGCGCTTTTATAGGAGACTTGGTATTTTGCGAATATTAAATGTAAAAGCAATAAACATTATGAATAATCTCCGTGGACATTATTTTTCTCAATTAGCCTATGCTACGCCGATAGAGCAAGGTTTGTTACTGTTGTATTTTCACACACACACACACACACACACACACACACACACACACACACGGGCCTGCTTTAAACTATTTCGAGAACATGTAGTCTACGTAAAACAATGGAAAAAATAAGTGACACAGAACCCCCAATTGTCAACCAGCTTATTTGCATTTCCACTAAAAGGTGCATTCGAGATGCATTCGTTTAAAAATGAATGTTTTTAAATTAATAATATTTGAATATAGTCATATTTAATATTTGCCTGTTCTAAAATAGTTTTTAGAATGTGCAAGTTTTTTTCATCGTGATTAGAATTTTTAAAAAGAATCCATGGAGTGTATGGAGGAATGGGCTCTTACCTGCACGCGGGCCTCTGACAGCCCCAGCCTCTGACTCAACTCCTCCCGCATGAAGGCGTCTGGGTAATGCGTCTCATCAAATAAGCGCTCCAGTTCATTCAGCTGCTCCAAGGTAAAATTTGTCCTGCTCCGTCTCTGCTTCAGTTTACTCTGTGCGTCCTCGTCCTCTGATTTCACATCCTCCCTCTTGTCTTTGCAGTCATAAATTCCTGTGAAAATACAACATAAACACATCAACAAAGTAGCCTACTTCTTTTAAAGCGTTCATTTATTACACAAGTGTTTAAAAGACTGGAGATGGCGGCTCAGAAGTAAAAAAAAAAGAATCGGGAACTAAATAAATTTAATTATACGACATGTCAACAGTGAATACTTTTTAAAAATTTAGATTAAAAATGAAAACAATTTTGTTAGGTGAAATACAAGATGAATAGCAAGAAATGACAGCTACTTTGAAGCATGCATTGTCGCTTTACAAATAAAAAATGATTTTAAACACAACACGTAAATGTTCTCGATTTTTTATTTTTTTAGGCTATATGTATCTATAATTAGGCAGATTCGTACAATTAAGGGACATGGATAAAGAGGTTAGGTTATTATGTAGTTCTAAAATTACATTATAAGATAGCCTATTAGGAAACATTAGAAGTTTGCAATGAGCTAATGCAGCTCTGCACTTTAAAAAAAAATAAATAAATAAATATATATACATTTATATAGACCTGTGTCTTCATTCCAGAGCAGTAAACTGTGTTATTTGCAAGTTTTGGAAATCAAATGTAAACTTACAAACTTTGTCTTACTGCAATCATTTTCTTTATAAATTCTGTGAAGTGGTCTTTGTTTTGCTTTTAATGTAGGCCCATATTATCAATGTAATTTAAATGAATTATTATTATTAATATTACCATTTATTGAGGTGTAGTATTCCAAAACAATCAGTCATGGGCCTGCCATGAATGTCGTTAAACGTCTTTGTTCACAGTTTCTGAAGCAAACCCGTTTTATATTAAATCTCTCTTTTAAAATGTTATCACCCATATGGTTCTGTTTCAAATGACCGCCCTTTTTACTCTTTATTTACACAAGTGTTGTACGTAAAGAGAAAATAAGTGTCTTTACTCATTTCATGGCAATTTAAGGAGCGCTCAGGAATAAATTGATAGCTCGTCCTTTCAAATTTGACAAGGGCCTATTGTTTTGACTGTAATTCCTCAAATGTGAGTACATACTTCTCTTTTTTTATATACATTTATTGTGATTATTTGACTTAAAATTGCCTATCGCGTATTTCTGTTCTTTTACAAAAGAAAACGGTTCTGTACACGGCACACAACGAACAAGTGCCCATTGCATCAGCTGAATACAGCCTGAATTTCTCCACTCGCATGCTAGTTAGCCTCTCAAGACGATCGAAATCTCTCTTTAAGATAATGAAAATGATCTCAATGTACAGTTACTCAGATTTGATAGATATTTGAACAACGTCAACACGCGTATTCGCGCGAACATCTAATTGCAAACGCGTCTGCAGCGAGAAACGTAAGTGTAACTCACCGTCAGTAGCCCGTGTCACGTTAAACTCCTTCAATTTCTCCTTTTCCAGCTCTACGTGCTCCTTGTAAAGGTGTACCGGACAATGGTTGTTGTTGGTTTCTGTAATCTCCTGAAGGTTGGTCTCCGAGTTTCCCAGCTCTCTGGCTCGGGCTAAACCACTCTCCAAAACTTCCTTGTACGTGATGCTCTCTTTGCTGCTCTCCTTGCTTTTCTGATCGAAGGATTTCGACACGAACGCCGTGAGTTCTTCCATGGCTGATTACAGAAATCCACTTTAAAATGTATCTAACGCGAATCTTTTTGTCTGCTCAACAGTGAATTCGGCGATATGTTTGCGTGTTGAAGGTTTAGATCACTCCTGCTGTTATGTCTGTGTTTTTCAGATCACACTATTTATACACGGCCACCTCAGCCCGGCCCCCATCGCCATCATGTCTGGAGTCATTACAGGCGCTTCTGAATTCAACTTTCAGCGGCTTTTCCTCAAATCAATGCTGCGCTGGATGGAGTCCCCTTAATTTAATTATAATTAATTAGGATTCCTACGGTGCCGTGTGGTCAATTGGAAATGGGAACCGTGTTTAATTAATTCTGTGATAATTTTGCTGACGCAATTAGAGGATATGAATATTGCAGCATGGCATTATCAGTTCATTCTGGTATATTGACGTTAACATGGACGGAGGCTATCGAGAATCTGATGATCTATGTTAGAGAAACTAGTCGAGCGAAGATAGACGGTGGTAACTTGCACGGGATCGTCCAGTTTGTGGACAACTTTTCGATGTTTTCATCGCCAGACATTATTTTGAGTGTTTTATTTAGCTAGTTTGTCGGATATAGCCTATTAATCATAAATATAACTAGCCTAAATAAAGTATTTCTCCCCCCCCAAGTAATTTATTGCACGTTTTTATATTTTAATATTCATTTAGGCTATTATATTCTTATATACAATTTTACATCGCATGAGTACATTATATTATTTTTTATATTTTAGTAAAATATTAAAAACAATATTAATCATAATATTTTATGATATTACTCATATTGATAAGACATCGTGAAGCACCTTTATTTTTAAGAGTGTAGCTTAATTGGGCGCTTTCTTACAGTTAAATTCAGTTGGCTATAATTGTGTCCCACATGTGCTTTTATTTTATTAGAAAAAGTGATTTTATTCAGCAATTTAAAAACATTCAATAAACATTAAAATAGATATAAAACATTCAAAACTTATATATATATATATATATATATATATATGTACACCCATAAGTAAAGATAAGAAAACATTTGGTGTGATTGTAGTACAAATTGACCAGGCGCCTTTGCAATAATTGTTTCAGTTTAATTGTATAGCCTACGACGCAAGTCATTTTACTGTACCTCTGATCATCATAATATAAGTATTGTATGTAAAAAAAAAAAAAAAATGCAAGGCGTATATTTATCTTAAATTAATATTTAGCTATTTAAAACGGGGTACTCAACATTTTATGATTTTTTTTTAATTTATGTTTTATTTACATAGGCTACAATTATTTTTGAATTCTTAAAGTGTATGATAAAATCGATAAATCCATCAGTGACATAATCATGAGCATTTATTTCTAGTGTGGTTATTTTAAAAATGCATAAGACTCGGATATGGTGCTATGATATTATCGCATGCACGGATCAGTGCAGGGCGAGAATAAAAAGGGCAGAATCAAAAGGATGTTATGATCCCCTGTGAATATTGAGCACCGTGGTGTGAAATCGCTCATGTAAACCTCACAGATGACGTGTTTGATAGCGCTTTATTTATTAAATCCATCCTCATTTAAGACTGCAGCCCCATATTTGAATATTTTTCTAACATATGACCTCGTGGTTCATTTTTCTTTCTTTCTCATCTCTGTTTACATTTAAAGAAATCACTATTCTTTCAAACGAGCATTAGAATTTTTGTTTTTTTATTTTATTTTATTTTTCTGTAAAAAAAAAATTCATTTCTATTCTCATCATTCAAACTGTGTTCACTCTTCTATTATTTTTGCGCTATATTTAAGCAGTGATGCTGGATGGAAACTCGTTTGTAAGGTCACGTCAAGGGAAGGATAAAGTGTGTCAGGTGCACCTTTGATTCCGGGAGATTCCAAGAGTAAGCTGAACACCGCTGCTTATGAAGTTGGATTACTCCTTTCTCAGTTGTTTTTATTATAGCTTAGAGCAGAGTAGGCCTTAATATTTTCAGCGTTTCTGCTGTGATACCTTCTAGGAGGCCTTTTAAAAAATGTAGCTCACTTTAACGGATTGTAGGACTTCAAAGTGGCTGGTTCAGATGTTTTAAAATTAGTTAGGTAGTAGGCTACACTACCTATCCAAGTGCGGTTCACAATCAACAGCAGCCTCCAGGGGATCGATACATATATAGGCTATATATACGTGAGTAAATCGACAAGTCAGGATGTTCTTACTCTGCCTCACTAGTGTCGCTGAAGTTTAGTAGCAGACAATCCTTAAAGGCGCAGGAATTTTATTTCCAATCTCTCTCGCTCTCTCTCTCTCTTCTCTCTCTCTCTCTCTCTCTCTCAGAATTGAACTATTCGATCGGGAAACGTTGGCTGCTTCGTGGATTTGGTGCCGCTTGTGTTTGGGTGAAGTTTATTGGCCAAGCAAGAATGAACTTACAAGCTTTTTGTTTTGTTACCAGCATTAAACACAACGCAATGCAATATAAATACCCCATTACAACAGCAGAATAGACAGCGTAAACAAATAAATAGCCTAGTTACTAAAAACCACAGGGTAGCCTAGTAAGCGAATAAATTCAGTCAGTCGTTATTTTATCATGTAGCCTATTAGCTACTCGCTCCGTAGCTATATCTCTTTTTAAAATTTAAATTATTATTTTTAAATGATCTCTCTTTTAAGTTTTAGTACACAATATGTTTCTGCATAGACATGTTTTTATAATTTATTATCTTGTTCACATATTTTCTGGTGTGACTTTAAGGGGTGAGCGGACACAATTAAATCACAATTAAGCTCTAAAAGGTTTCACTGGAAGTGACCGAATTAAGGTCGGACAGGTTGATGGATTACAGTCCATATCTGGGTTGTAAAGAAATAAATAAATCGTCAAGTGAAATGTCGATAACAATTTTACATCTGACGCCACGGGCGATGCGCATGAAAATTTATGACATCACTGTCTTAGTCAAAGACAGGTAACACAAATAGCCTTTTTGGAAATAAACACAAAATATATATCTCAGCACATGTAAATAATTCTTTTTATGTCAATTTGCGCTCTACAACAGCTCCTGTATTTTTATTTAGTCAGATTCATTTAATGTCAGAAGCAGGCAGGTGGCTGCATACTGTCACTTTAAGAAATAATTGCTCTGAATTATTTGCATCCCCTTAATCAGACTGCAGAGACAGCAGGCAGGATTCTGCTTCCAGTTATGCAAAACGTAAATGTAATTATGCCTTACTGCTTGTAATTGTGTGATGGTAAAGTTCATCCTCCTCTCCTACCTTTGATTAGCTTTTGGCACATTATTAGCAAATAAACAGCTTTATTAAGTTTGATGCCATTCGAGAGAGAGAGGCCCGGACCATGTGGCCCCTTAAAAGTAAAGCAAAGAGCGGTGTTGTAAAATTTGTGTCTGTATTGGCAGCAGGCCATTTAATCATTCAGCCAGTGAATCAGTCCCTGCTTTCAGCTGAGCTATATGTGTGCCGTGATTCTTCGAGCAGCACTCATTCTTACGAGGGTTAGGCAGCTTGTTAATAAAGTGGAGGGGAAAGGAGACCCAAGACCTTTCTGCGGGAAGTCCAGGCTTACTCTGACAAATGCCATAACAGCGTTTGAACTTGCTCATTCACTCAGATTAATCCCTTATGTTCGCGAGACCAATGCGTTCTAAATTCATATTTAAAATGGTGGCTATTTGGTGTTGTTTTGAGCCGTGCTGATTACTTCAGGGTTTAAACCCCCAATTAAGTGCAATGGCCGACCCCCAGTGGCAGACAGTTTTGAGTGTTATGCACAGGCATGCATGTAGGGAAGATAATGAGGCGTAGTTAACCCTAACCGGCTTCCTCCTGTCTCTTGTTACACTTGCTGTAGTTTGCATTTAACCAAAGATAAGCTAGGTTAAAAAATGTGCATTTATGTGTTCGTTCTCTTTCATCATTCTGTTGCACATAATCATTTATCTCTTTGTACTCAGATTCTGTGTATTTAAAATGACTGTTCATACACAAATGAGCACTAATAATACCTCAAATCTGTGACATGTAGGTCCTGAATTAAATTTCTCCGCAGTTATTTCAGTCTAGTACATTTTTTGTGTGTTTAAAACCGCTGAAGCGAGACATGTACAAAAATTGATTATCAACAAAATTATGGCTAAAAGCCAAAGGTCCCGAGTGTTGAAACCCTGAAGCATGAGACCACATTTTTCTCTTCCTTTTCCCTCTGCTGCTTTCTTCCCATAGGCTGATGGTATTAAATTGACTTTATCCTTGAAACATAATAATCCACAGAGTACTCTGACAAACCTACCGCCCCGAGCCCTCCACCTCTCCAATCCCACCCCGAACAAGCTCTTCCTGGCTTTTTATTCTGGATACAGCTGATTGTAGCAGCCAGGTTGAGGAGTGTGTTTTTATCGTGGTGTGCTGATAACAGAGCCAAACAATTGGCTGCATTGTTGGTCAGAGACGATGTTTTAGATTTGATTCTAACATCACCCCTGAAGCTTGTGGGGAGACGGAGCAGAGCTGAAATATGTGAGAGTTTCAATCCAGATCAGGCAGCAGTATTTTGGACGAGCCGTTTAGCACTTGCAAGGAGACCAGAAAGGAGTGAGTTAGAGTCTATTCGAGACATACTGAAGAAAATATGGACAGCTGGGTGTGAGTAGCTCTATAGGAAGAAAACAAGTTTAGGCGGTTGACAATATTTTGATGATGTTATACTGACCAAACACTATAGTCTTGCAAGTAATGTGAGTATGAACTGTTATCTTTGATGACATTCTGATCGATAACCTTTAAAAAATACCAGCCTCACACTTATATTCACTTTATCATATGCAGTATTTAACAGTGATTGACAATGCATAAATTGAGTAGCTTGCAGCAAAAGGTCTATGCAATTTAAATAGAAGAAAATATATTAACACTGTATGTTAACATTGAATGTAAAAATGCACTGTAAAAAAATAAAACAAATTAGTTTAATATGTTTTGCAAGAAAATACTGTTTTAGATTTTCTTCTTAAAAAATGTTATCTTTAATTCAGTGTTCTTTGCCATTCCCAATTTACTAGCAATTTCTGAGTGAAATTTGTTTCCACACCAATTTTTTTACTCTGCAGTCAGTGTATCTGACTCAATGCACCACGAAGTAGATCTTCAAGCGACTGTAATGAGACGTGTTTGTTAAACTACGATCTACATGGCAACAACCGTGTTGTATCTGTCGGAGGTCAAGCGTGCATGTAGCTTGCCAGCCGAGATGTGACAAGGGAATTTGAGTAAGAGGATCTTTCCTGATCATATCAGAGTTAATAGCTTGGGACCCATGGGAAATAAAATGCCTCAGCACAATAAGCTCAAATCAATACTATGAAAAAGAATTTATGAAAGATGCACAATGTGGCATTTCATCCTCCCATTCACAGATAAGCACCATGCTGACTGTCATCTGAGAAAGCTCAGATGTTTGTGGAAGTCTGGAGATGTTGGGAAGATCATTCTGATGGGGAACGAAAGCTGTCTCTGCTGCTGGTGTGCTGGTGGTCCCATCAGGCTTCTTAACTAGCTTAATCAGCAAGAATGCCTTGATAAAGAATCTTCACCTTTCAAGTTCTGCTGGTAAACAAAATCTTTGCCGTTCAAGTTCTCCTGGTAAACAGCATGGTTATAATGGTTAGAATAGCACCCAACCAGAACTAATTGTTCAAAATCAGCTGGCCCAAACTATTTCCAAGCCTAAGATGCTAAAACCAGGGTTGTGGACTTGATGTCTGCAGTTTATCTAAGAAACAACCTCTTCTTTAGGTAAAATTATTAAATTAATGTATATTTCTTTCTCTGTCTGACAGTACAATAGCATGATGAATTCAGGACATGGCAAAAGATATAAAGGTAGGGCAGTTTCTTAAATCTTAAAATATTTGATCTGTGCATATGTTTAATTAAAAAAGAGCTTGTAATTTATAATGAAAATGTCATAACTTGTTCCGATTTTAATTATTTAGTCTGCTTAAAAAATCCACTCCGTTTTACAATCCACTGCAAGCTCTCATTCAGGTCAGCCTCCACCCAACCAACAACTGATGGACTGAACCAGGTCTCCGTACATTTTATATTTTCCATTATCCATTCACTCGAATGTACATCATAATGTTGTTATACTTCTGTTACATCACGGCATTTTTTTATTAATGCAAGTAGTGTTACTGAAAAAAAAAAAAAAAATATATATATATATATATATATATATATATATATATATATATTTTATTTTGGGAGTCCCAAGTTCAATTGGTTAAGAGTCTGGTTGTAGGTCCCTAGTTCAAGAAATGTTGTCAACCTCAGTGCTAAAAGGCTAGACGGTCTACATTAGCTGATTCTCTAAAAGTGCTCATAGACATTCTGAACTCAACTTATTTGTACTATTTTAAATTAAACATTTAAAAAAAAAAACAAGACATACTCCCAAGGTACATATTCCCTCTGCAAACGTTCTTAATTAGGCCGTTCTGTGTGGAGTCTATCAACTCTTCTCACAGCTACTTCTGGCAGACAAAGCAAATCACACATTTGTTCTTGTTTATGAGGTCATTCCGCCTGCAGTCTAGTTTAGAATCTCGGCTCATCGCATGTGTTGAGAAAATAATCTATGAGGGTAGCGAGGGGTGGTTGTATCTTGTGGTCAAAGCCGAAGACCTAGCATGCTCGCAGTTGCTGATAGCACACATTAATTTGCTTAATGCGGACATGTATCATTTTCATCTCGCTCAACCATCCCCCTGAAAGTAGACCGGCAGGATTTCGCTTACAGTAAATGACCGGTTAAATGTATGCCATCCGCATTATTTTTTCAGTCTCCGGGTCTCTAGTGTCATTCGGACATGGCCGACTCATTTAGCATGAATACAGACAAGCTTTTATGCCGCATCCTGCAGTTGATCAATCATGCAATTAAAAGCCGTTTCAAAACAGCAGCGTTTTTTAATTTCATCCGGCTTTAGCTAAAGACGTGGACTGCGTCCATTTGTTGAGGGTGATTTATGCACTCATCTTAAGAAGGAGAAGTCACTGATCTGCCGGCTCATTAAGATTAATTAGTGACGGGCCTCAGAGTGGCATGGCTGATGAAGAGGCGCTGGAAATGGCCAGCACTGCCAAGGTGAGGTGAACGGCTCTTCAGGCTTCTCTCTCTCTCTCTCTCTCTTCGCTCTCTCTTTTCACTTGCAGCCTGAGGGTTGTGATGGAAGGGGGGAGGGACTGAGTAAGGAAAGGGAGAAGGGAGGCGCACCATCTGTAGACAAGTCCCTCAGCAGAGTTACCAGTCACCCCCATCTGTCACGCTGTGTCCCCCCTCATCCCCCTGGGCCAAGCTATTCAACCACTAACAGAACCGGCACTGGACAAAGATCAGGAGCTCTCCAGCGCACAAACACTGACCCTTTAGTAAAACAGACCTAAATGAAACATTGGCATACAGACAGGTAGAATAGACATAAAAGAAATTCAGGGAATAGTTCACCCAGAAATGAAAAACCTGTAATTATTTACTCATCCTCATGTCGGTCCAAACCTGTATGTTGTTATTTTTAAAGTGGAAAGGAAAAGGAGAAATTCTGAATAATCTTTCATAGTGATGTTGGTCAAGCACTCAAAAGGACAAAAAAATACCATAAACAGTCCATATAATTTGTGCACTTTATTGCAAGTCCTGTGAATTTGTAAGCTTTATTTCAATTATATAAAATATAATAATACAAAAACATAATTCTTGACAACAGTTTAAGTATTAACAATAATAATATAAATATAATAATATACTATAATAATAATATAAATATAATAATATATAATATATATATATATATATATATATATATATATATATTATTTTCTTATATATCTCTGTGTGTGTGTGTGAATTTGTATAATGACATGGGTATGACATAGGTATTACAACGTGAAGGACACTTTCGGAGTCTCCGTGAGTCAGAAGTCTTTAAAAAATATACTAAATATTTTTTTGGGGCTTTTATTTTTGAAAATCCAAAATGTACAAAGTTTACTGTAAGGGGTAGGTTTAGGTGATAGAAAATACAGTTTGTATAGTATAAAAACCATTACATCTGTGGAATGTCCCCATAAAACATGGAAATACTGTGTGTGTGTGTGTGTGTGTGTGTGTGAGAGAGAGAGAGAGAGAGAGAGAATTCAGGTTAATTAGGACATTTTTCCTGGTCTCAATGGCAAAAAGTGTCCCAGTTTACCTAAAAATTACCCTATGTAATATACATATTTTAATTACTTTGTCAAATGACAACAGGTTTTTTAATTTATTTTTATTTTTAATTTTTTTTCATAAATGTAGCTGTGCTATACCTGTTTCTGAAGTTCAGGAAAAAGTTACCACCTCCTTCTCGCTCTCTCTCTCTCTCTGTGTGTATGTATATATATATATATATATATATGTGTGTGTGTGTTAGTATTAGAAATTGTGTGGAGCTCATTGTAACAGTAGCAACAATCAGGAAGTACCTTAGGGCAGTGTCTGTTGGAGAGGACCCAGGTTTTGAAGGGCCAAATGACTGCCTCTCATCTCCAACATGTCTCCTTTTGTTCCAGCAGCCTAGCCACCCCCTGTTAGAGACCAATGAATTCAGAGTCTTCACTTTACTTCTCCACACCACAGAGATGTGGACTGGACAACCTTGTTAGGTGACAGAGGATACTACTGCCCTTCAATCAGACCGCCTGTCAGTGTGCATGCTGCTGTTTTCCTGAGGCTGTGTACATTCAAGCTGTCATATAAGGTGATTCATTTTACATGTGCTCATAACAAAAGCTGACATCTGTGGTAAGCGGGGGGGGAAAAGCTAAGGTCTGTGGTCATAATCGCAGAGTGACAGCTAATAATATGCCTTAAATTTAAGCTTCACAATTGCATGAGGAAGCAACAGGGCTCCAGACTGCATAAAATGGGCCCTTTTCACATTTCTGGGGATCCCAGAAGTGGAAGTCACCATAAACGTTTTGCTTTTCTGCTTGCTACAGTAGCAGAAAAACAATCCACAGTAGCATTTCTAGGACTTTACAAAAGAGAAAAATATTGAGGTATTGATTGCATTGATCAGAAGAGAAAAATGTCATTTGCCATCACTCCATCAGACGTTGTGTTAGAAACACCAACACAGTATAATGTTAATAAAAGGCTCCATGATGCAACAGGCAAAATACAAATTTGCACTAATAATTATTTAAATGTAACACACAGCACAGGCTGTCATGTCTGATTCATGAACATATGATTCCAAAGAACCGATTCTCTGTGATGAGCCTGTCAAGTTGTTTCAAGAAACTCTATAGAAAAGTAGTTCTCAACCTTTTTTGACTCAAAGGCCCGTCATTGCCCAATAAAATTTTCTATGGATTATTTAGGGGAAATTGTTTTCTGATTTTATGATATGTTGTTTTTGCATGTTGGGTTAGATTAGTTTATTTTATAAAAAATATTAATGCCCTCTAGTGGGTCTCAGCCCCTGGCTGAGAACTACTTGCTTGAAAGTTGTCTGTTTGAATAGAAACACTCAATCAGTGAATCATTCAAAGCCATTACTGAGGGCACACGGATTCCTTACTGGACTGCAAGGCAGTGTTCAGTTAAGTCCCATTTGAAATTAACCTGGAAGTGTTAATGTATATATTTGATTTGTGAGACTGAAAATATATATATTTTGCTCCTAAATATTTCATTTCTGGAGGCAGTGGTTCCCAAGTAATTTTTTTTTATTCTTTTTTATTTTTTATTTTAATAAATTGCCTCTGAATATATAACAACTCTCATTATAGAACATCCACTCTGTGGACTGAGCCACTGGATACAGTGTGGACACATGATCATGAATGCTATCATTTAATATTAGAAACATTAATGATCGCATGCATGGCATAAGATAGCAAGCAATACTGAGGGGAGGAAAAAACGAAGCAAATGGCCCATTGCCTTTCAGCCATGCTCCTTTCAAAAGTTGTTTTCCTGAAAATTAGGCAATTGACTAATGGTGTAAAATGCTGTTAATTAGCTGTACAGAAGCCCAAACAGGCTTTTTTGCCTGTAACTAATAAGAAATCAATTAGCTAATGAATTGGTCATTAAGTGAAAAGCTAATCTTAGCCAGGGTATTTTTTAATGATTTTGCCTATGATCCTGTCTAATTGCCGTTGTCATACAGAGCTCTCAGCTTTCAGCATGGCTAATGAAGCTTCATTAGATCATAACTGGCACTCTTGGAAGATTTAGAGGCAAACCTGCTTCCCAATTATTTTTAATTGCCAGACATTCGCACAAACAAGCGCTGCACCTTGCAGAACAGGAGAGGAGATCTGGCAACGCCGGTGTCTCCTTCATTACTTCATTTGAAGCGATTAGAGCCATGTGCAGGGTCGCCGTTACACTGTTGTTTTTTTCCCCTAATCTAAAGAGCCTCATCATTTCAAACCTGTGGGTTATTGTGCTCTCCGTCACTTTGATTTGCACCCAGCAAAAAGCTGTTTCTTCCTGCTCCACAGCTGGGGCTGTGTCACTCACACAAACGTACACACACACAGAGACACACACACACTGTCTAGATTTATTTCACTTA
Source organism: Onychostoma macrolepis (assembly GCF_012432095.1). Taxonomy (NCBI): domain Eukaryota; kingdom Metazoa; phylum Chordata; class Actinopteri; order Cypriniformes; family Cyprinidae; genus Onychostoma; species Onychostoma macrolepis. The sequence continues at coordinate 12,606,201 of NC_081163.1, forward strand.
TACATGTCATCTTGCAACAACAACAAAAGACGGTGCAGCCATGCGTAATTTAGAGAGGACAAGAGCCTGTTTTTATTTATCAATCGCCTGACCAAGTTGTCAGTTGTCAGATGCTTCTGCTCGCAATGTCTTTTTCATGGTTAATAGTGAACCTTCTCTTGACATGTTTTTAGTTTGACCATGACCATAACCCTGAATAATATGAAATATATATGAAGACGACAGTATACAGATATTTTGTTGTTGTTGTTGTTTTGGGGGAAAAAAAGCCTCTTATGCACACCACAGCTGGATTTATTTGATCAAAAATACAGCAAAAACAGTATTATTGTTTTTTTTTTTTTTTAAATGCATTTTTAAAAGAACCATTTCTATTCAAAATAAATGTAATTTATTCTTGTGTTGGCTACATTCAATTTTAAGCAGCCATTACTCCAGTCTTCAGTATCACATGATCCTTCAGAAATCATTCTAATATGCAGATTTGGGGCATTTGTTTCTTATTATAATCAATGTTGAAAACATTTGTGCTACTTTCAGAATTCTTTGACTAGAAAGTTCAAAAGAACACCATTTATTTGGAACAAATATTTTGTAACATTGGATCATTATACCGATATTTTGTAACATTACAAAGTGGCATCCATGTAGAATAAAGGTATTAATATATTTTTTGAACTGTTTTGTGTGTGTGTGAGTGTGTGTGAGAGAGAGAGAGAGTGCATGTATATAATATGACACACACACACAGAGGCTTTTTCTTCTTGCTACAAGCTGCTGAAGAATATCACAATCTAACATAAAACAACTAACATAAAAATTTGAATTTATAAAAAATTAAAGCTTTTTTTTTTTTAATTTAAATCTTTATTTTATAACAGTTGGATTCTTATTCCTAGTGACTCTTTTTCAACAGATATCAAATATCAGCATTATGGTGTGTGCCATCGTTTCCTTTACACAACAACAAACACAGTGTGAGCCTTGAAGTCTGATTCGTGATTCACTCTATGAACCGGTTCTTTTTAATGAGTCAGTCAGAAAGATTCATGGAAAACCCTCAAGCACTGAAATTTAATGATGTATTATATAAAATGTATAAAAATTTGAACTGTTAAAAAGGATTAAAGCAGTGCTTGGATTTCAGTCTCTTTTCTTTTATAACAGTTGGACTTTTGTGCCTCGTGCCTCTTTTTCAACACTCTTTCCTTTAAAAGCAAGGTGCTGAGTGCTTGCTATTTCAAACCCTAGACCAAACAAGGTCACAATTGTTCCACTCCAGGAGAACTTCACTACCCAGTACTCTCTGCCCACTTCTGAATTAACAAATATATATCGGGTGAGCACTAATTCGTCCCCTCCCAGCAGTCCGACTAATATGTGTCTAGTGACATGCCAAAAAAGCATGCCTTCAAGGCACTTATTCTTGGAAAATGAGGGCAGTGGTGTGTTTTAGCCAGTGTGTTGATTTATAGTGAAGCCAGCTGACTTGCCCTCACATAGAAGAAGGGCGAGAGAGAGAAAGATGGAGCGTTTTCACCGAGTGGCTCGTTTTTGATTGGGGATGAATGGAACACCAGATGTCCATCAATATTTAGTAGTAAACATCACAAACGTGCATCACAATGTGGCAGATGAATGAGTGGTGTGGCAAAGCACTGTGGGTTAAAATCTGCCAACACCTCTCTGATATGCTCCAACTCTGCAGGTCTGCTCAGAATGATTGACAATGTGTTTTGTAGTTAAATCATCAGGGCATGTATTGTTACGTGTTTAAAACATTTCATTTACAGCATGATTATGGCTTAGGTGAGCTGTAAGCATTAATTTTATCACACAGAATAATCAAATAACGCAAAGGAAGCGCTGGTAATGAAACGATCTTACTGTGATTAGGACTTCTGGAAGGCCTCACTGGCTTAATCCAAAATGCTCTGACTTGAACAGATGATGCATCCTAATTGACCGGTGCAAACAAATTTTGAAGGAAAGGTCATAAATTAAAAGTCTGTTTCATATTGCATTTTGCTCTATTTCAAACTCGATAAACTGGATTAAATCAAATTACGCCATGCATAATTTAACTTACGATTCAGGGGTGAGCATATGTTCATTCATCCGATTGAATCATTTGAAATGTACACAGTAGGGCTTTGGAGCAGCCAATATGGCAGCTGAGATTGTGTGTGTGTGTGTGTGTGTGTGTGTGTGTGTGTGTGTGTGTGTGTGTGTGTGCGTGCGTGCGTGCATGTGTGTGTGTTTGCAAGAGTGCATATGTTTGCACAAATATTAATGTCCGATACACTGAATATGTGGCAGGCAGTATATGGGACATTTTATATTAAATTTTGTATTGATATATACACACACAAACCTATAAAAATGGTTTACCTTCCCTTACTTTATAAATGTCTCACCACTGGCATATCTTTTCACAATTGGCAGTGGACCAACAATTTTGTATCTGCTGAATGTAAACCCAAAACTACGATTCTAGGTGTGCAGGCTGTACTAACATTAAAATAAACACTTTTAACAATTTAAAATAAAATTTGATGGGTTATATATTATTGCTTTCTAATAAAATGGAAGTCTATCTATCTATCTATCTATCTATCTATCTATCTATCTATCTATCTATCTATCTATCTATCTATCTATCTATCTATCTATCTATCTATCTATCTATCTATCTATCTATCTATCTATCTATCTATCCATCTACCTACCTATCTATCGTTCTATCGTTCTATCTATCGTTCTATCTCTGTCAACTTACAACATTTTTATAGAATTTATCATTTATAATTAATAATTAGTAATTATTGTTTATATGTAAAAATGTTTAAATTTGTCTATTTAATATTTACTAATTAAATGCTTATATAATTTGCGAATAAATTAATATTATTTATTCATTTTAACAATAGTTTATTCACACATTAGATAGATAGATAGAATTCTATTTTATTAGGATGCAATAATATATAACCCATATAATAATAACCCATCAAATTTTATTTTAAATTGTTAAAGTGTTTCTTTTGTTAATACAGCCTGCACACCTAGAATTGTAGTTTTGGGTTTCCATTCAGTAATAATTTATAATAAATTAAAAATAAAACCTTCATTACGTTTACAGAAGTTTTGTAAATTAACATTAACAACTTTTCAACAAAACATAACTTGAATGAAAATGAAAATGTTGTCATTAATCATTTATCCCCATGTCGTTCCAAACCCGTAAAAGCTTTGTTCGTCTTTGTAACACAATTTAAGATATTTTGGATGAAAACCAGGAGGCTTGTGACTGTCCCATTGACTGCCGAAGAATTAACACTGTCAAGGCCCAGAAAAGTATGAAAGACATCGTCAAAATAGTCCATCTGCTATCAGTGGTTCAAATGTAATTTTACGAAGCAACGAGAATACTTTTTGTACGCAAAGAAAACAAAAATAATGACGTCACCGTAGCCCCATTTTGGAGAGTATCCGCTGGACGCAAACAGCGTATGCTTTTCTGTGCCAGCAGCACCACACACAATTTATTATGAACAAACATGAATAACTCTACTAATAGTATATCTGTGCAATTTTGTCAACATAGATAAATAAGTTGTAACAAATTGTTAATTCATGACACCTAATGCATTAATTAATTTGAAAGAATGGAACCTTATTGCAAAGTGTTACCAAAGTTGTTTTCTTTCTCTCTCTCTCCTCAGCTCTCAGTTAAAGAGTAAGTACATCATCTTAGTCTGTTTGTCCAGCCTACTGGGGTCTGGACATCTGGGCCCAGCAAGATATACTCACACGTTCACATGCACACACTCTCACACACAAACACTGGCGGGTGGAACACTTTGCCTGGAAGAGGCCAGTCCTCCCTTGCAAGTATTATGTAAATTGAATTTGTTAATTCAGTGCCCCTGTCTCAGGAAAATCTGCCAACAACACCTGCCACCGTTTCAAACGCAAGGACGCAGATTCACAATGACACGGTCTTCATTAAATAAACAAACCAGGTTCCCTATAACAGCATTTGGTGGAAGGCACCATCAATTCTTATACATTTAGATCACAGCAATTGGAAATGACACTGGGGAGCTCTATCAGCCTGTCTCCAGACACATGGGGTGAAGAAGACAGGCTGTGCGACTGTCTGCGCATGCTTTGTGCTTCTCGCCTCACATAGCTTAAGACGATGACTGACGTATTTTTCAGCCACAGTTCCACTATCAAAGAAACTCTTGTGGCCTTCTGATGCATCATCTAAATTTCATAAAGACTCGGGCGACCAGAGCCCCTCTACAGCACGGCACTACCGGCAGTGCACTGTCTGTTTGCCTTTAACTTCGACACCCGCTCTTTGTGCTTGTCTATCTCCTTTCTCCTCCACTTATATTGCCCTAACAGGATCAAGGAGGATCACTGACGTTCGGCATTCTGCGCAAGGAAGTCGAAAAGGTCCAGCACGCCAAGGGGGATAACAATACTTACCAGTACAATATGAAGTTTCTTGCGGCAACTGTGATTAACGCTACATGATAAAATGAACAGACACGTCACTGTTTAAACACTGTTTTTAATTTTTGAGCTGGTTATATTGTTCTTTGGATATTAAAAAGTTCTTGATGTTACATTTATAGGTTCTTCAGATCAGAGGGAAAGTGAAATCTTTTCTGAGACCAGGGAGTCTTGTAACACCGGATGGGTGAGTTGTAGCAATATCAGTTTAGTCAATTAGACTTGAGCAGCAGGGGTGAAATCTCTATATGCATACATAGTTGTAAGACAATAAATATAAAAGATTTTTGTTGCAGAATACAGTTTTGAGGTCTCAAATTCTGTTTTAATTCACAGGATCAGTGATCCTGCTCATGAATGCTAAATGACACATTAGTCATCCGAATCAGCAGGTTGTCTGATTTAATTTTATATAAAATATCCACACAAGCTTTTTTCAGCAAGCAGTCATTAAATTGTTATGTTACAAAAGATTTCTTTTTCAAATAAATGCTGTTATTTTGAGCTTTCTATTCATCAAAATCCTGAAAAAATAAAAAATAAAAATCAGTTTCCACAAAAATATTAAGCAGCGCAAGTGTTTTCTAGATTGATCGTTCCTCAGCACCAGATCAGCATATTACAATGATTTCTGAAGGTCAAAGTAATGGTTGCTGAAAATTAAACTTTGCTATCCCTAGAATAAATTACATTTTTATATATAATAATTGTTAAAAAATTATTTTAAATTGTATTTTTTCCACAATATTGGTTTTTACGGATTTTTATTTTTTATTATTATTTATTTTTTGTTTATTATTAAATTAAAGCAGCTTAGGTAAGTATAAAACACTTATTTAAAAAAAAAAAAATCTTACGAACTTTAAACTTTTTAGTGATACTGTATATAATGTCATAACACTCAAATGAACATACTGGACACACAAACATACTTTATATAGACAATTGACATAATAACAAGAGTGACTTTATTTGCTGTAATAAATGGAGGTTGTATAATTATTGTTTTGAAAAGAAGTAGGCATAACAAAATGTTATTTAGTTGTGGTTTGTTGTAGCCGCAGCACCCTTTGTACTTTCCACTAATTTGTTAAATTGCGTAGCAGATAATACATAGCAGTATGGGAATATTACAGGGTATATGTCAAATCTGAGACAAATAAAAAACATTTAGAGATGTTGAAAGAAAACAACTCTCCTTGGTCTCCCTCATCTCCCTTATAGATGCTTTTCTGAAGAACCACAGAGCATAATAATAATCCCCCTATGGGATCAGGCTGTTAAACACACTGTTATGTTCTGTTTAGACTGATAAAGAAAATGAGAGAGACTGTAAAGCTGTAGCAGGTTCACACGTTTGTGACTTGGCTTAACACCTTCAGCCAAAGCTGTGAAACTATGAGCTGAGGTTTGCTGTATGGTTTATTTATTAGCATTGGCGGTGTCTTTAAACATGACTCTCTGGAGCAAGGGACAGCCAAGACATCCTTAATGTTTTTACCAAATGGAGCGAACAAACCTTTGAAATGGCAGGGATATTAACACTCGCTTAACAAGAACTAATGACAGGCTACGGTGCTCAGAATTAGACAATTGCAGCTTATGCCGTTTTGAGGATGTGGAAACACTGCATCACAAACTCTTACTTTCAAAAGCCTCCAGTGATGTCTAGAATAATTCACAAACTCAAAATTGTTTTCTGATTTGGGTGTTGTGTGGATCATTTAAAAGTTTCTTTTAAGAGTTCGGAAATCAGTAGCCCAACATGCCGTATTTATTTTATTATGAGTAATTTTTGCAAACATGCATGCCTCTGACACCTCATTCTCCTAAACCCTGTTTTTTAGTCTTCGGTACTTATGAAATCTAAACACCTTCCTGCAGACGTAGCAAAGTCTTCCATTGACACATTCTTAAATGGACAATTATGGAATTAAACTAGATGCCAGAGCTTTTAGGGTCATCAGCTCATGATAAATCTGAAGGAGTCAAATTGATCTAAACTGCAACGTTCTCAGTCCGTCTCATAAACAGCTCAGTCCCAATAATCCACGCTGGCAAGCTCAGTTACACTAATGGAGCGGTACAGTGTGTACAGATGGTTAAATCAATCATGTGTAACTCTCATCTCATAAACATTAGACATAAACATAATGAGAGAGCTGCAGGAGAAATCGTCCTTGCTATAAAATATCTGTTCATATATCGCTGTAGTGTGCTTGTTTGTTTGGGCCTGGTTTGGTAGGATTCGGCAACGGGGCCTCATTTAAGCATTTTTGCTGCATTTGTTTCTGCATAAACGTACAGGAATGTCAAGACATTTGACAGGTTCAGCAACATTCATTGCAATTAAAGGTCAAATGACATGCAATCGGAACGAGCTGAACCATCAGCCGCTGTTATAATTTTGAATGGGATTTAACAGTTGCAGCACAAGTGGATGCCTCAGCATTTGAGCATTTCCATAAGCGCTCGCGGCTGTCTCGCCATTACTATTTTTAAATGCACTTGGGCTAAATGCCCTGTCACATCATTTGCGTTTTTGCCAAATGCTGCAGCCATTTCCTAAAGGCCATATACTAAAACAAATGCCCATTACCATGAAGTCTGCCTCAATGAGCGAAACTTTGAGTCCTAGACTGAGATCATTGACAGCTTGATGTGAAGAAGGTCAATTGGAATAACAGGTTTGTGCTTTATTACGAATGTAGCGCCTGTGTTTTGCTTTGAAAGCGGGAGTAGGGAACATTGTGTCTGAGAAGTCAGGTAGCAACCATCCGTGCTCGGTAATGAGAAGGATATGCCGAGCCACACATGGCCCAAACCTGTGATTAAGATTAATCTTTTCGGAATATTTTTAACCGGCCGCACAAGTGCGCTGGGCTGACCTGGAGGCAGAAGGGCCAGGATATGTTTTGTATTAAGTTGCAATTAGAGGGTCATTTTGTTGTATCAATATGTCTGGGTATGCAGACATATGGCTGTAACTGAATTAAGGTATTGTTATAATCAGGCAGAGGACTGGGAATTTTAGCTCATATAGGAATCTTGTGTTGTATTGTACACGCCTCACGGCATGTTGCACCTACCAAAGCAAAGGATTTGTACATTTGTTGTTTACATAAGACATCTTAGGTGTTTCATTGACATTTATCACTCTCCGGGGTATACAAACTTATACAGAATACTCTCATCTAGTGAGAGCGATTGTCTGATTATACAGTTATTCAGTATTGTTGATTAATTATCTGATTTTTGGCAATTTTTTTAGATTATATCTAGCTCATAAACAAAAAAAAACTTTTGATTGTTACAGTGAATTTAAAGTACATGTGTAAAATAAATGTAATGGTTTAGACAGTATAGGGTGCAAAAGTCTAAGACCAATGGAAATGCTTTTAATTTGAATATAATAGTATTAGCTGTTTAATCTTAATCTGTAGAATTTCGTTCTCATTTTAACTTCTGAGTTTTTTTTAGAATACTGTACAATGAATTTAAGTACATATTGTGTAAAATACATTTCCAAAAGTCTGAGACCACTAGTGAAAATGCTTGTACTTTGCGTTTTTGAATGCAACCATTATATATTATATTATGCTATTTTTATTTGAATGTACAATCTTCAGTGTTTATTTTCATTTGGACTTCTCATATGAATCATTTCAAGGTTGAAGTTGGAATTTGAATTCTAATTTTTTCAATGTGGTCTTAGACTTTTGGTATATATTGGTATATACGCATATATTACGTTTAATATGCAATGCAAGTACACTTTGCTCTCTAGATATCGTGTTAAATGCGTAGGTGTTACTTCTCACAGACGTTGGATGCTCTGAAATTTCACTTTACATGATATAAGTTTCCAGCCGCTCAGCCGTTGCCCTTTCTTAAATCACCTCATCTGTTCTCGTCTGTGGGCTGAAGAACTAATTACAGCCGAGTTTAATGTGTTGCAGTGTACGCCCCCTGCAGCCCTGCCGCCTTCATGTGAATTGGCCATGATACATGGAGATACACACGGAGAGCAGCTGTCATCTTCTGATCCCTCTCAACACAAACACATAAACACACCCGGTTAAATATTCTTTAGTGTAATCTGGCGTGTCAGTCAGTCTCTACCTTTACAAAGGTAACATGCATTAATGTCAGTCAGAGGGAGTCCCAGAAGCAGGCCTCCCTGTAGCCACCTCACTTTTAAAGTTCCAGCCGTGCCACACGTCACAGCCAGTATGAAGATACAAACAAGATGGCAAAGCGCATCAATCCGCCACTGACTCCCTCCACTTTGATCTAATTCCACGCTTTGCTTTCTGCTGCATGAAGCTGTCAGATTAAGGGCTGTTGTGGAGCCCGCCGTGGCTGTTGAGGCTGACAGCCTGTGTGATGGATTACAGACAAAACAAAAGGGTTATCACCTTCACCGCCAACATTTCTATCCTCTTTGAGAGATCGAGGGAGGAGAATGCCTCTCTGTGCCTCTTTGTCAGATAGCATGGAGGGGAAAGGCGTGCCGCGCTGGAACTCTTCCTCCCCTCCTACGGTTTTGGGTCTACAGTGCATTAGGTCCTCTTGAGATGGACCTGCTCCTCTCAACATCCACAGCTGCTTGTGATGCATGTGCTGAGAGCTGAGAGTGATATTAGACACCTGGATTTCAGCTGTGTGTGTCTGTGTGTGTGTGAGAGAGAGAGCTTTACCAGGCCTTTAATGAGGAAAGAGTCATAACCTGTGACTCGAGAGTGGTCAGTAGTTCAGCTAATTTCCTGTATTGGTGATGAAGTGGTCTGGGAGAGAGAGTTTTGCACCGTGGGATTGTGAGGTGGAGAAATAATATCACTCAGAAGCGTCATCTTCATCTTCAAGTGGATTTTTCAATGCAGGCAGTTTGATCATTAAATTCCATGATTATTGCAGTTTGTTTGAAATGTTTGACTGTAGCTGTGGCATAAATGACCTGCTCACATAATGTTTTAGATTTGCTCATTATAATGCATTTGCGTATTTGCTTAAAACTGAAAATATATAAATATATATTGTCATCAATCATTACAAAAGAAGGTACATTAATAGTATGACAATGCATTGTGATCGCTGAAGTTGATGCAATTTGGAAAAAAAAAAAAAAAAAAAATTAATGTGAACATAATTTTCAAATATAAAGGTAAATGGTTAAATTTTTAAATTATATACCTTTATTATATTATATAAAGTTTAGGGTCTATTTTTTTTACTCTCTTATTCAGCAAAGATGCAGCAAATTGACTGAAAGTGACAGTAAAGGTATATTTATGTATGTATTATTATTATTATTATTTATTTATTTTTTATTTTTTAAATGCTATCCTTTCTTGAATGCTTTAAACAAAAAAGCATTCATGCTTTCCACAAAAATATTAGGCAGCATGACACAAGAAATGTTTCTTGAGCACCAAATCAGCATTGCTTTCTGAAGGATCATGTGACACTGAAGACCGTAGTAATTTAGCTTTGCCATCACACTTTAGGAATAAATTATGTTTTAAAAATATATTATTATTAAAACAGTTATTTTAAATTGCAATAATATTTCTGTTTTTTTTCCTGTATTTTTAATCAAATAAATGCATCCTTGGTAAGCATAAAAGACTTCTTTCAGAAATTAAAAATCTTTTTAAAATCTTACCAAGCCTCAAACCTTTTAAACCCTAGTGTACCGTTATATTTAGTGTGTGTATGTGTGTATATTAAAAAATATAGCTTGGAAATTGTACCAAAGTACATCTTTATTTAAATGTTTTATTTGCCACTGGTACCCTCTCCAAAATAAGGCGTCTCTGCCTACGGTAAAACCTTGTGACTCTGTCATGGCTTCACTCCTCCAAAGCTGAAACAACTGTCTCAGATATAATCTGCTGACAGGATGTTGCATAATGCCATGTGTGAAAGGGCTAGGATCGAGCTGAGAATGATTTAGGTAAGGCAATTCTGGTGGTCTGTCTCACTTTCATGAGAGCATTCATTAGTCTTGAGAGAGGCTTTCTTCTCCTGTCCTCCTTCAGGTGAGACATCTGTTATTTAAAAAGAGCAGCGTTTGAAGAGCAACGAGAGGGGAGGAATTGTTATTCCATATTGTTGAGCCACTGACAGAGAGAGCACAGTGTTTTAAAGTACCAGCGCTGAATGATAATGACAGAGGGAGATAATGAAGGCATTTGATGTGACACGTTCACCAGAGAGATTCAACAAAGGCAGTCAACTGCATTGACGAACCATATTACAGGTCAGTTTACCACACACACACACATACACACACACACACACACACACACACACACACTCACGTTCACTAAAATCAGACAGCTACATTTATGCAGAAAAGCTGCACTTTCTAGTTATGAGAACCTTAAAATAGCATGCTGGTTTCACAGCTAGTCTCCAGTGAGCAGAACATTAAAAAATATAGTATTTTTATATTTTTTAGTAGAATCCGGCTATACTAGTTTACTTATGATTATATACTGTACAGTATAAGGACTACTATTTTTTTTTTTTAAATAGAAACTATAACTATAGTATGCTACATTGTCACATGACCTCACTTTGATTTAACAAATCACTTAGCAAGTAGTTTCTATTTATTGATTAATTTGCATCCAATTTTGTTCAATACTTTTTGACACTGATCAAATAATCAAATTTCCAGTCAAGAAAGCCACGTTCTTCATCTGGGCATTCAATTTGCATACTGTGCAGTATATACAGAATATAATTAATATGATGAAGATGAATTTTGCTTGCAAAAGAAAATGTATGAACAGACTTTTTCTGGAAACAACAGTGAAAAGCAACCCCCACTGGTGAAGTCGCCTGAGCAATTGAATGACAGATGTGAGGTAAATCTGGGCTGTGCTCATTCTAAGTGATGGGGAGATCACAGTGAAACAAGCCAGGTGTTGTCATTGCATATAACAACACATAAAAACACATTATCCAGCACAAATGTCCTGTCTGACAGCTGCATTGCTTATAATCTGTGCATTTAAAAACACACTCCCACTTACACTCTGCATATGCATATAAATTTTTGCTTGGGATGGAAGACTTAAGGAGGTCTGGAATATGTGTAGGTGGGTCTTGTCCAGTAAATGCTGAGTATATAGTTAAATTTGGTTATAATCAGAATTAGTCTGAAGTATTTCAATACTTGTAACACTCTCAGGAAAAAAGTACCTTCCTTACTCCTAAAGGTTGCGTACTATTACCTAAAGTATACATATTAGTACATTTTAAGGGTACTACCTGACTACCAACCTTTTTTTTTTTTTCTCCTGAGTGTAGGCAGTACAGTATTGGTATAGTCAAAAATTCTGGTTCAGGGATTTTTCTAAACACTTGAATCCTAAATTTACCTAAAATTTTAAGACAATCATTTTGCTGCTTTGCAAGCACTGATATATCACACAATGCAAATCTATTTGTTCCTTATTTTATTTTATTTTATTTTATTTTATTTTATTTTATTTTATTTTATTTTATTTTATTTTATTTTATTTTATTTTATTTTATTTTATTTTATTTTATTTTATTTTATTTTATTTTATTTTATTTTATTTTATTTTATTTTATTTTATTTTATTTTATTTTATTTTATTTTTATCAGCAGTGCAATAGAAAAGTCAGGGGAGGCAATTGCAACCACCTGAGCCTCCTCAAACATATTTTTAAAATGAACATAACAAAGCTGATATTATTACCTTAACTCTGATAATATCATATTAACTTTGTTTTAATTGGTTTACCCATTAATGTGCATAACTTGGATGCCATATGGTGCCAAATATGTGTCTATTTCACACACTCAATGAAAGTGTGTGAGTTGTAATCACTGTGCGAATGTTAGTGGAGTCAGAAGTGTTCTTATTATGGGGACATAGTACCGACGTTTTGCAGATAAAGCGTAACATCAACTTCTTATCTGCCTAATCAGCCACATTATACAGTACAGTATGCCACTGAATTGCTGGCCAATTGCTGGAGTTGTACAACAGTCAGTCACTGTTTAATGATAACGTAGAAATGAATGGGAAGCGTTGTAAACTGAATCCTACCGGTCGCAAAAATGTTTGTGACTTCTCTTGTAAATATGGTGTAAAATTTGGTGTAAAAATAGATCAATTCAAAATGAATGTTTAATGGCAAACATGTCGTAGATTAGCTGATTGGCTGTTTCTTCATAAATGCAGTTTATTCAGGACTTAAGTCTCCTATAATAGTTAAATAACATTTTGTGGAGTTTTATTTTGGAAATAGTAATATATATTGTCTCTCAATTTGATATAAAGGCAGAAAAGTAAAGCTACGTCATGATATTTGGTGCAAACTGAGCAATTCTGAAAAGTATAGCTTCTTTCAGCAGCAGGTCTTGAAAGCTGTCCATGTTACAGTATGTCCCGCTGTGATCATAAAACAGGAATAATTTCTCAACTTCCCTAAGCAGGGGTCTGTGTTCACCGAGGCCTCATTGATCCACCTCTCCTCTGCCACTCTCTCTCTCCTCTTCTCCTTCTCGCCCCTTCCCCTCTTGGCTGGCTGTGAACTCCAGCTGATTAGCACTGACGGGTCCTGGCATCTCTCCTGGGAACCAGAGCAGTCTCATGACTGCCTTTAGATAGAATGATCTAATGGGGTCACACTTTAAGTCAAGAGTCTATTAATAAGAATCAATAAATATGCCATAAGAGATGCAGAAGATGACAGCAGACACCGGAGCATTGTAATGAAGGCAGGAATGGCACGAAGCTGCAGGGTCTTGGCAAGCTAACAAAGTGCCGCGAAATGTATTCCGCATCACAAGGGTGTGCGTGCGTCCCTGCGCACATGTTCCTTTGGCCACACGTCATAGAGCACATCCTGAGTTCCTGCACCGCTCACATCTGAGCGTGTGGCGTTCCTGTGTGTCGACCCAAACTTGTCTATGAAAACTTTAAGGTCTCTACTGCATGTAGTCTATGCAGATGAGATACTTGTTAACTTGGTGTCCCTGATGGCTATTTAGGTCAGGTTTTCTAACATGTCATTAGCAGATTTATAATGATTGTTAATGTAATACATCCAATAAACTTGGAAGTTGAAAAGCTGCATTTAGAAACCCATTAAGCAGCTTGACGAGCAGAGTTTTCTATCTATCTATCTATCTATCTATCTTTACCAATTGATTTACTTTCATGTTATGACTGATAATAAATAGCCAATAATAAAATTCAATACTACAGTACTCAACATTTGAAGTGGATCAAAAAAGTTCATCAAAGTTGTCCTAAGACGAGAACTCATTTTGGTTTTAGGTTTTAGGACAACTTTGATGAAAGGTCTTGATCCACTTCAAATGCTGACTACTGTATTTTGTTTGAATAAATTAGGCATTCAGTCATTTTAAATGCTACAATTGAATTTAGGCATCACGTTATGATGTACAGTATAAAAAATAGTTATTAAATTATTACTGTTCTTAAAGATTAACTGAGTATTAGATGACTAAAAGGTAAAGGGAACATGAGCATGTACAATTAAATGTCCAATGTCGACTGATACTGATCTCTGATATTGTATGATAACTGATATATATTTTATATCCCTATCAACGATGTGCATACGCTTCAAAGAGCAGGAGTCATCAGCGGTTGTGGTCTGTTTTCCATCTAGCCAAAACACTATAGCATGGCACTCGCAATGACAAGGTCATGGGTTTGATTGCCAGGAACATGAACTGATAAAATGTATATCTTAAATGCAACGTAAGTCGCTTTGGATAAAAGCATCTGCCAAATGCGTAAATGTAGATGACCTCAAAGGTAACCGACGTGGATTAAAAGCCACAAAATGGGGTCTTTAAATAGACTTAGGCTACATGATCTGTGGTTTAAGTGGATGTCATTGTTCCCTGGTGGAAACAAAAAAGAGTGAGTCTTGAAGATCATTGAATAAATGGGATGTATCATGTAGGAAATAATTCAAGCCTGGACTGTAAGTGCTAGTAAAGAGATGATGCTAATATAATGAAGACATCCTCTCAGACAGACTGTTGAGTTATACTTCGCTGGTTACAGAGGGTGTCTCTTAATTTGGGGTTTCAGTGGGACAGTGAAATAAATCATGCCCAGCTGATGTGTGTTTTCCCCACGCCCCAGGGAGTCTGGGTAATTGAGCATGTTCACTGCAGCAATATAAAGGCCTTTTAACAGGGTGATAAAACTATCGGTGCTGCTGTATTCTGAGCTCGGTGGGAAGTGTTGGCCTAGTCAAATGGAGCTCTTAAAATGTGCGTCCAAAAATTGTATTAGAGGTTCTGTTACTGATCAAAAAATAGGGTCATACAATCAAAACAATTCAAGACATTCCTGTAAATGGGGGAAAACAGTGTGTTGCGTGCTGTAAGTGCTGCTGGGAGTGACTGTGGGAGCGTGGGGGGTGTCCATGTGTGTGTGAAAGAGAAAGAGCACGAGTGTGTGTGTGGACCACAGGCATGCATGCCATGTTGAGTCAGTTGAGTTGCCATACATTGGGAATTCGGCTAGCCGGAGCATGCTCTGATGTGAAGCATATGATATTACTTAGGTAGGCATGAAAGCAATCTTTTTAAT
The DNA here is from genome assembly GCF_012432095.1 of Onychostoma macrolepis. Lineage (NCBI taxonomy): Eukaryota > Metazoa > Chordata > Actinopteri > Cypriniformes > Cyprinidae > Onychostoma > Onychostoma macrolepis. Next base: position 12,621,350 of record NC_081163.1, read on the forward strand.
ATCAGACACTTTGCTGAATGGAATGTCAGGGTCAGTGGAGGTGAGGGCCAGCCTAGCGGTAGAACAAAAAAACTATAAAATATTAATAGTCCCTGCCCATTTCTTATAATGGCCACATTAAAGCTTGTGGTCAGTTATTACAAATGCCATATAAAAAGGTTGTGAAACTTAAATGTGTGTATAATTACAGTAGCTCTGTAGAAAAGCAGTTACAGTATACTAACCCTGTAAACGCTGATCGGTGTAAAGAGTTGGTTTTGGTTTTGCAATGATTGAGGTGATTTGCACACAGTGTTGTGCTGTATTTACAATTGAGATTGCCTTCTGCATTCCAGTTTTAAAATCTTGAATTTGATTTACGGTAAAAAAAAAAAAAAAAATTAAAATGACTCATTCATGTATTGAACTTTGAATGTTGGCTTGGCAAAACCTTGTTTGAAAGTTGAAAGAAATTTTAAAAGGCCAGAAATTTGAAAGTGGATGGATGGATGGATGTTTGAAATGCCTCCTACAGAAATTTGTATTTTGCTTATATATTACTTCATATTTAATAAATTATCTTTCATGGACCAGGTTGGAGAAACATTTAATTTCCCAAAACGCATCAGCTGTGTTGAATATCTTTTGTGTGGGAAAAAGCAAACATTGTAGGGATACCGTGAAACAGCTACATTCATATAACAGCCAATCAAATTCAAAATTCATTTATCTGAAGCACTCGTATAGTTTGTATTTTTTAGTTTATGTATAGGTAAAAAAAAATATATATATATATATATATATTTATATATAAAATATATTTATAGTCAAAATCTATCAGTAGGATAGTTGTGCATAGGTTTATATTGTTTTACTTCATTGCTGTATGCCTGTATTTATGTAGCACCGTGGTCCTGTGAGGCATGACATTTCGTTCCACTGTATGCCCCCGCATTTAGCGGAATGACAATAAAGCGCAACTTGACTTGACTTGATGAACTTTGAATGTTGGCTTGGCAAAACCTTTATTTAAAAAGCTAGAAGTGTGAAGGTTTATGGATGGATATGGCATTCAAAGAAATTTGTATGTAGCTTATGTGTTCCATCATATTTAATAAAATAACTTGCATGGACCAGGGTGGATCAGCCATGTTGCAGAATTCATAAAATTCCTTATCCTATGATTCCAATCAAAATTCCAATTCAACTTCCTGGAGAATATGGCCAATTCAATCCATGAAAGGGAGCCAATTCTTTAATTCAGAATTCTGTGTAACCCTGTTACCACAGGCAGCTTAATGTAGAACTTCTGACTCATTTGAAGTGCAAAGCATCTTAAAGGTTGACAGATGGGAAATTCAGCTTTGTGTATAATTGCCCACCTGTCTGTCATAACAATAGTGGGAAAAACAAGACAACAAACAGTGCAGAGAACCCATAAAACAGCTACATTCACCTAACAGCCATGTTAATTAACAGGTCTATCATAGGTGCTGGATAAACAGAAACAGGTTTGTATCGGGCAATGGGTAGCTATAACGTGTACATGTAATTGCGGAGCTCCAGTGCAATGTGTGCAAAAGATATGCCCTCTCCGTAGCTCTGTTGCTCTGTTCTGCTGCGCGCACTTGTACCAGTGTTCTGATGTGATGAAAATTCATGATGCGTGCATGTTAACTACATTACAGAGTCTCCCGAGTTCCTTGACATGAATAAAAAAAAAAGGCCTCATCTTGATGCCTAATTATTTTTGGACTTGACAGCCTTGTAGCGGCCAACGCGTTGTAGGTCACAATGGTTTCATTGGTTTCCTGAAAAGATGCGCAGCGGTAAGCAAACCCATAATTGCCACCCATAATGAGGACATTCCTGGTACACGATGGCCTATAAGAACCTCAAGTGTACTCATGCCTCTATGTTTTTCTGAATTCCAAACATTTCTGTGTTGCTTTGAGACAATCAAGCCCCAGCTGTTGTTTGTTGGACGTATCAAAGGGCCATAAAGCCAGAGTTTATATATAGGGCGTTTACCAAAAAAAAAATCCTATCAGTTTTGATTATCTCTCTCCGTGCGACTGCTTTCTTAGGTTTATGATAATGACGTATAAAAATATTCTTTACCACAGACTCTTCTGAATATAAGCACATGCTATTAACCGATCTGGCAGTGCACAGATTCATAATGAAAATAGCTTCTACTGGTGAACGTGGTGGTTTTAATTCTGAATGTTGTTTTTTTTTTTTTTTTTTACAGAGGCAGAATGCAGAGTGAAGTATATGACGGACGCCTGTGGGCATTCAATCACAGAGGATGAGGTTTCCCAGCACAGCCAGCTCAGCAAGGCCCATGTCAGTCACATGGCTAATGACCGTTTCAGTGACGGCTTCCTATCAACGTAATAAGAAGCACCTGTTAGCGGCGGAGCCCAAACTTGGAGAAGGGTGTAATCAACCCCGGGGGACTGATTGAATCCTTCCTTCTGACGGTGGAGACGCGCTTCAGCGCAATGCCGCCTCCACCCAGGGCCACTGGAAAAGGATCTTCCCGGATTACTCGAGGACGAGCACGCCGGATGAGCCTTATTGGTTTGTGATTGTTCCACATTAACCCTCTGATTGTTCAAGAAGACATTATTAAAGGCTTCCTGAGAGAAAAATTGCAATCTTAATCATCTCTCTTTCAGCATGACGACTGTAAACGTGACGTAAGGGAAGCCTGCGGAAATATCCGCGGATGGCTCCTGGTCGATTAAGGCCATTGTGTGATTTCATGTCTTCCTAAGCACAATGAGCAATGAGATTAAGTTCAATTTGGACCTGCGCTTGGATTTCCCCACCTCCGTCAAGGCCCGAGCCCCCACCATGTCAGCCTGGGCCCACTGGGAAATCAGTGATCTCCAGACAGGTCACCGCTGGCCCATGTATATATTCATGGGTTTAATCTCACATCATTTCTATGGCATGGGGAAAAGAAATGCATTCAATTTACACTCTCTCCATTCGCCTCATACAGTACACACAGGGGAGGCATCCATATGTGTGTCTAACATGCTAAGGATTCATTCGGTTAGCACAAAACGTTTTGGGAGGCAGAATCCAGTTTGTGAAATTCAGCCTGTATGCTTTAACTCAGAGCGGAGCCTCAGTGGGAGACTGCTGGTTGGAGTGGAAGGCTTCAAGTTGTCTCCGGCAGATGCTGAGTGTGTATTAAACAGATTAATTATTAAAACATGCTTGACAGATGAAAAGTGGGACCTCGGGCTAAAGAGAGAATGTTTATTCTTCTGCCATATACTGTAGTCATTTGGCTCCCGCTCACAAGTTATTGGGCACCTTGTTGAGGATTTGAGGGCTCGGTGTCATATGTGCGACGCACAAACCGTTTGGGGCTGTCCAGACCAGCACGGCTCTGATGGAAAATATGAGGCCCTTTATGGACCTGATTTACTGATTCAAAGGGTCTGTCTGTGGGTATTGCGTCTTGACGTGGTGACAGGATACTATAGTCCTCTCAGGTGCGATGTATAGATTGTTTAAATTGTTTGCACTATAAATCTCTGTTAATGATTTACATTTATGCATTTAGTAGATGCTTTTATGTGACTTACTTTGCATTTTGCATTTTTTCATCTAGCCAAAATAGCTACAAGAAGATATTTTTAAGAATGACGAAGAGCAGTTTATGTCCATGGATGGATAGACATTCCACGAAATATCATCTTTTGTGTTCCAGAGCTGAAAAAGTAATACAGATTTCGATTTTTGATGAGCTATCCCTTTAAGATGGTAGAGTGTAGTTTTTGAATGAAATCTTTTTTTGTTGCTGCTGATCTCACACACTACTGCAGGAAAATAAGCGGGAACCGGAGGGAAAACAACCTCTTTTGTTGGTCTTCATGATAAATTTTGCATGCATATTAACCAGCAGGGATGGCTGCCAATGTTCTAAACAGTGGTGATTGCGTTTTCTGTTTTATAGAAAAAAAGGGGAGATGTATTGCAAGTGGCTCTCTCTGTTGTGTTTCGAGGCCAAACCAAGCTGCATCTGGCAGCGGGTCTGAATGCCACCTGCTCCAACAAGTCCCTGAGCCTTTCCTCCAAAACATGTGACCATGCAAATTGGGAACAAATTATTCTGTCCGAGAACGGAGCGTTTGCTGCAGCAAAAACGATCAAGAAAGGGCCCTTCTCCCATTAGACAGCGAAGACATGCGGTGGCAGCCACCGGTTACCTGGCCTCCCTGTTGACAGGGCTGTTGCTGATGGCCCCCAGCCCCCCTGGACCCTGGGGAATGGGCCTCAGATGCAGATGATCACTATTAGGAGCCGGACAGCCCTCCCCTCAGAGCGATTAGCATTCCCCTGGCGTGACCTACAGGTGTAGCCCAGATTAAGTGAATAAATTCATCGCCCTGAGGATCACTGGGCCTGACCCCTGCTGCTGGCGCCTGAATTAGAATGTGTTTGGAGCTCACGGGCACGGCGATGATTGCAAGCTAAACATGGACGGCGGCAAAAGAGGGGGAAGGAATGATGTCGATGGCTAAGGTTTATTTGCAAAACAAACTGTTTCATTAGATTTCTCACCCATCCAAGTAAGAATTGACTACATCTTTTATTTCGCCGCTGTGTTTGAGTCTTTGTAGGGAAGGGGGGGATTCGAGTAATTCAGGCTCATGTTTTGTTTCCTGTAATTTAATCTGAAACTAGCTTGTTTTTCTTTCCCCATCGGACTTGCCAGTTCTGTTGACATTTTTCCTGTTATTTGTATACTGCAAAGTGGTCCATTTTTCCCCCATCAAAACCGCTTTTCTCAGTATGTGTCAGGATGTCTTTTGAATTTACCTTCAGCTCCTGACAGACTTTAGAAAGGGGCGCGTGTACACAGACGAGGGGAAGATTCCTTTGTGCCCTGAGCATTTTCGTGAAGGCAGAGCCTGGCTCAAAGGCTGTCAACACAAACACTGCTGGTTTGCTCTCAGTTGCACTCCCTGTAAAGGTTGAGCAGTTGAAACACACATGGGTTAACACCATGCTCATTATGTACTTTTTCATCTCAGTGTTGATCTTATTGAAAGAAAAGTAGCCAAGGAAAAGAAACCATCACAGTGTTCCCAAAGCAGTGGTATAGGTTTGATGTAGGGGTATCACAATGCAACATTTCATGATTCTTTAAAGATTTCAATAGCACAGCAAATAACTAATATGCTAACAATATGCTATATAACTAATATGCTAGCAAAAAAGGCATGTGTGTGTGTGCGTGCGTTTTTTTGACATGAGGACATACATTTGTATAATGACAAGGGAATGACACGGGTATTACAAGGAGAAGGTGACTTTTCAGGACATTACCCCATGTCCCCACTTTTCAAAACGCTTATAAATCACACAGAGTGGAGTGTATTGAAAATCTGAAATAGCACAAAGTTTCCTGTAAGGGGTAGGGTTGGTGTAGGGCAGGCATCCTCAAATCTGGCCCACTCCTGCAGAGTTTAGCTCTAACCCTAACCAAACACACCTGAAAATGCTAATCAGAGTCTTCAAGATCATTAGGAAATCACAGGTAGGTGAGTTTGATCAGGGTTGGAGCGAAACTCTGCAGTGGATTGGCCCTCCAGGGAAAGATTTGAGGAACCCTGGTGTAGGGCAATAACACATACAGTTTGTACAGTATAAAAACCATTCCGCCTATGTCCCCACTTTTCACAAAAACAAATGTGTGTGTGTGTGTGTGTTTATGTCTGTGTGTGGATTTTTTTTATTATTTAATACTTTTATTCCACGAGGATTTTAATATTTTAAATGAATGCTGTTCTTTTGAACTTTTTATCAAACAATCCTAAAGAAAAAATATAATTCAATAAAATAATATCGTCTAACCAGCATATTAGAATGATTTCTGAAGGATCATTTGACACTGAAGACAGGATTAATGGCTCCAATAATCTGTAATAATATTTAACAATATGATTATTACTGTATTTTTGATCAACTGAATGCCGCCTTGATAAATATAAGAGACTTCTTATAAAACATTAAACAATCTTACTGACCCCAAACATTTGAACCACATTTCTCACAATATACACAAATTTTCTCTTGCTCTCAAATATTAGACAATCCACATTTTGGCTCTCAACATGCAATGTTGCCTTAATAGAGACCAGAACTGACCATAGCTATTTACCAAAAGACTTGGCCTGAATTTTCATAGCAATTTGCCAGGGCATACTTTTATTTCTGCGGTCTGTTGAATGCTGTCACTATCAATTACAATACCCCTGTATTCATTACACCAATAATGAACCCCTTTATATAATCTTTTCCCTGCAGTGATTCATCCTCTTACATGGACAAAGTGATTGTTAGTGGAAAAATTGTGTTAGGAACCCATTTATCCCAAGTCCAGAATTGCCGTAGGGGTCGGTTGATGGAACCGAACATGGAGAAGAAATATTTAACACAGCAGATATCACTGTGAGTATGGAATACAGACGAAAGAAGTGATGAATGATACTTTTTTTTTACCAGTTTGCACTTATTTATAATGGCAGAACTGACTCTTACTACTCTTTTGCAGAGATGACAGTGATTTGCCTTTGCATCTCAAAGACATCAAACCACTAACCATCTCTGGCACCCCATAGACAGTCTGTGTTTGCGGTTGTTGTTTTTAACTTGTGAGTTGATATCTGTGTGCTCTATGCAGAGCAGATGCAATGGAGGGAGAGATCTTTCAAACCGCAGCTATGCTCTCGTTGCGTTGCATCATGTAACTGCATATTTTGGTGGAGGCCCACGGTGAGAGCAGCTATAAATGAGGGTTAACTGCTGAGTTCACCCCATCTCCTCTGCACTTTCTCTGGACACCATATGGTGACCACAATTTCAAACTGTGTTGTGTAGTCTATGAAAGGAAGTGGGTTTAATGTTTAGGTTATATTTTGTTCTGTTTTCTTCCTGAACTGTCATATTCTATAATTCAAAAGCCAGAGAGATATCCTTCGCAAGAAGGATTCCAATTCGTGAGTTGAATTGGCTCTGCCCCATGAAGTTGAAAAAGTTGATAGGACGAGAAATTTGAGTTGTAATTCAAAGACATTCACCACAGGCGATGCATACTGGGAAATTAAGTGTTCTTCCATCCTGGTCCACAACAGTTAATTTATGAAATATGAAGAAATCTATCAATCTATCTTGTTTTAATTCATTTTAAATAATTTTAAAAATCATTTTAAACTTTTAATTCCTTGCTTTTATTGTTATCTATCTATCTATCTGTCTCTCTGTCTCTCTGTCTGTATGGCCTATAATTCTTCATACATGGCTTTTTACATTTGTGACCATGGAGCAAAAGACCAGTCATAAGGGTCAATTTTTTTGAAATTGAGATTTATACATCATCTGAAAGCCATTAAATAAGCTTTCCATTGATGTATGGTTTGTTAGGATAGGACAATATTTGGCTGAGATACAACTATTTAAAAATCTGGAATCTGATGGTGCAAAAAAACGAAATATTGAGAAAACCGCCTTTAAAGTTGTCCAAATGAAGTTATTAGCGATGCATATTACTAATCAAAAATTGAGTTTTGATATATTTACGGTAGTAAATTTATAAAATAGCTTCATGGAACATGACCTTTCTTAATATCCTAATGATTCTTGGCATAAAAGAAAAATCGATAATTTTGACCCATACAATGTATTGTTGGCTATTGCTACAAATATACCTGTACAACTTGACTGGTTTTGTGGACCAGGGTCACATTTCATCTTAAAATTTGTTTGTTTTGATAAACATTGTTTGTCTAGTTATATTAATTTCTTTGAATGTTTAATTCATCTCAATTCTTCTGTACATTCATTCCATACACATATTTTAAATTCCAATTCTGCATCCCGTTTGCTACCTTTAGTTTAAATTCAATTTAGATTCAGGACCTGGCATTCTCAATTCAATTTGAAATGGTGCACAACCCCAGTGGCCTGAAATAAGCATACATATTCTTTTAAAAAAGTTTTCTAATCATAAATTACTGAGCTTCCAATTCAAAGCCAGAATCTTCTGTTTTGCTAGAGTCAGCCAATTCTTTTTACATACTCTTATTATTAATTGCATTGAGCTTGAGAAATTAGACATTTAAAGTCTCATTTAACCCATATCATTCTACATTAGCCTGTATTAAGCACCCTCTTATTCCCTGTTGGTTTTTAGGGCTCCGAACAGTAAACTTTGGGTCTTAGACTCGTCTGGTCCGCCTCTTCATATGCAGTATTAATTAAGTAATGATATAGTGGTGTGCTGGAGATTATATCACCAGAGGTGCATTAATTTCAATAGAACGGGGTGGATTAGAGCAGGTCTTGCCTGCACACGGAGAAACTGTTTGAGAGCTCAACTGGCCAAAGATGAACATAAGGTCCATTTGCATAAAGGTCAGACCATTTGTGTGTAGGTTTCCCATCCACATCTCACCAACCATCTCCACCAAGTTTCACATACAACTCAAATTACGCTACAAGAACAAACTGGTGGAAGATCAGATATTAAAAAGATAGAGCCTGATCGTGAGACATATTACGGACCCTTTATCTGTCTACTTCTTCAGCTCTTGTTGTTATCAAATGATACAGTTGCTCAAGCACAGCGTTTGAATCCTAAGGACCTTAGGGAGCAGATTTGTCTCTCGCAAACCCCCTTCTAACGGGGATTAAGGGGATTAGACACCAGAAAATGACCAAGCGCAAACTCCCCGAGCAGCCTGGGCCTTCCCAGCGCCCCCGTCCAGGGATGGACCTGAGGCTGGTTTACAAAGTTGCTCTCAAAGGCCCTTCTTAGCATGACAAAGGGCCCAACAATTCACCGATCCGCCAGAATGGCAGACAATGAACTTGCTGCAGTCCACCCAGCTCATTTTCATCTGAACAAATGGCATTACACTTGGCAATGACATTGTTCTAAATACGAACATGGCGCTCCTCTTTCTTCGCGGAGCTCAAGGTGTCATATTAATTATTTAAATCTGCAGAAAATTTCCAGCTCTATTCCTCCAAGGCCTTACCCAGTGCCAGAAGGTCTGGAATCTGCATTAGTTTTGTTAATTAGAGCTGAAACAAGGCTTTGATCTCAATGAAAATCAGAAAAAAGGAAAACTTCCAGAATGAATTATTTTCTTTCTAACCTATTTTTCTGCAACGATTCTTTTTCCCAGTCTCACGCATGTTTATTCCTGCTGTGTCAAAGTTTGATTTAACTGCAGATAATGGCAGAGGTAAGGTCAAGGGTTTGCGCAGTTAACCAGCTTTATAAGGTCAACAATGCATGCGGTCACAATACTTGCACTGATTCCGCTAATGGACAACAATAATTATAAAATACATCAAATATTTTTAGAGAAAAAATCATTAGTTTTACTTTAATTTTTAATTAATAGCCTTTTTTTTATGTACACTTGAATCTTGATGTAAATTTAAACCAATTAGTTGAGTCCATTTTTTTTCTCTATTGCCATCATACATGTTTTCTGAAGCATCTACAGCCTTGTCAAGCTCCATTTTCTCAACACAACATACTTTTTTGACTCTCCCTCAGCGAGGGTCAGTTTAATCAACGTGCTTGCCGAAATAAGTGTTTGTCCACTCAGACAGCGTGGCCAATTTGGTCCCGCTTTATCTGCAGCTTAGATGGAGATCAAACTCCCTCATCTCCTAGTTTCCCCCTTCTGTCTTTCAAATCTCTCTGTTTATGTATACCCCCTCCCTCAGCGGCCCACGTAAAGATTTAACGATGGAAAGTGAAATAATTACACTGGAGCGCAGCTAGCCCATGGCACCAGGGCTTGATGTTGACCCTCCGAGCCCCGGAGTCAGCCCTCTCCCAAAGCTCACGCGAACAGGCGTCAATGAATACAAAGGATTGAGGGGATTAGCCCATAAGACATTTGGTAGGCATTGTTCTCTAGCCGTAAATGAGTTTCGCCAGTCGCATGCGGCACGGGCCAAAGTCGGGACATCTCGGTGAGGAATTCTTATAATTAACCCTCACTCTCTTTCTCTCAGAGAGAAAAAAAAATGACAGCTTTGGCCTCTGGATCCTGAATCTTGGACATTAGCAATTGAATAGAGAGCTTTCATACTGTATATCATTTTAATCTTTCATGTTTAGATCCACCAGATGGCTTATTATTAGCAGAGCTGAGGAGAAAGAGAGACAAATGGTCTTGTCTTTTTTAGGTAGAGATCAGCAGGAAAATGGCATTCATATAGGCTGAGCATTGGATAATTGTATATGTGGCTGTTCAGAGCTGCATCCAGCCTCTGCCTATAAATCATAAAACTATTAATAACAGACAGATGCAGGTCCAAAGAAATGATGTGCCGTTTGATGGGGAACAAGACATATGGGTTAGAAATGGAAGATATATTATCGCCACATAATGTCATATATCTCATCCCAGTTTTGTGAAATATCATGTAAAAATGGCTTTACTCTTTCCCAGCGTAATCCACGTATATGAATGTGGAACATGACCACTCGTGCTACTTTGTGCTACTTTAACATTAAGATGAAAATATACAAAAAACATAAATGAACATGCATAATGATTTTTTTTAGGCATTTATATTTTAGTATTTAAAATGTTTTTCTTGTAAGTCATTTTTATTTATATAGATTAGGCATTTTAGTATATTCATTAAATCAGTTTATTGCAAGATACACTGGTGGATTCTATGAGCTCTGGATCACTTGGCCAGGTTTGATAATTGAATTTTTCTAAGATCTGGTAATGACATACTTTGGCAGACGTGTAATGGTGTGATGGTATTCAGGGTGGTGTGTCTAGGGGGGGTGGGGGTCTCTCCTCTGTTTTATTTCATCTCTGTGCACTTTGCATTTGGCTGTCCCACTCTCCACCTCTCTGTCGGCCCTCCAAAAGGAAACAATAAGGTTTAATCTCCTCCGCTGACAATGATGCATGGCGGGATGAAAAACACTTTTCAGGTGTTGTCATTAAAAAGCCATTTCTCCATAGCCCTGGTGAAAGAAACCCAAAGAAAGGCCCCAAAGTGTAATGCTTTAATACCCCTCAAGCTTTTCATTGGCATCTGCAGAGAACAAGCTGTCGGGATTGTCTTCTCTTTTTCAATTACCTGATCTTTTCAACTTTCTTCGAAATGAAAAACGCACCCACGGTGGAGCTGTGGTGCAGAATCCCCGTCCCTGTTTCCAACTGTTCTCATTCTGTGTGTGTGTGTGTGTGTGTGAGAGTTTCGTTTAATCAAATTCTTATTGTTTATGAGCTGTTTAGCTAGTGGTTTTGAGCTGCTATAATAGTTTTGTGTTAATTCCGTACTGCTGAAGCAGATTCGTTTTGACAATAAACTTGTTTACATGGCCCAAAATTCACACTCGTCAAGCACCAAATGCAAGTAAAAGTGGGTTTGCAAGAGGCCAGTAACTTTATTAGGAACCACAACGTTATAGGGGAGACCGTGGATGGTTGTAACATGGGGTAGAGTAAGTTATAAGACGATTTGACCACTCAGAAACAAGATAATCCCTATCAACACACTACTGACATCCTCCTGAAGTCTCCACACTCCAAAAAAAAGGTACAAAAGCTATCACTGGCACAAGACCCTTTCAAAATATACACAAAATGTACTAAAGGGGGCATATTAGTACCTAAATTACATAGAACAAGTTTAAGTGCACCACCCAATTACAGCTGAGAGTATATAAAAGGCATATAAATGGTTTAAAGAACCATAAATATATACATTTTTTCTAAATTGTTAGTTGTTGTAGAACAGTACTTTCCTTTTTACCTTTTTATATTAAAATGCTTAAAAATAAATTGTTTCTTTGGGGGAGGACTTATGGTTGGTATTAAAATAACACCCAACCTGTTACAAATCACGCAGGTGATGGTGTAGGTTGTATCACTCTTTGGACTTGAAATTAATTTACACAGGTCAGGGATAAGTTGTAGATTTCAAAACAACTTTGTAATTTGTAGAAAATAAATGTGAAAAGTAATATCAAAGTATGAGATACTGTAAACCGCTCAGAAAATGTTACTCCCATCTTTATTTTCCCTTGAATAGTTGAAGTCAAACTGTGTGAAAATAACAGCATGATCCTTGCTGGCGTAACAGACGTGCACGATTTAAATCGAAAGGATGCAAACCATATCCTGAAGAAAACATCTGCCGTGTACCTTGCTTGCACATGTGCTTAATGATGAGTGATTCAGTTTATCAGAGCTGACTTTGGTCACTTTAATGTCTATTGGTATAGCTGCAGTTTTTCAAACTTACTTACATACTTATGTCACACTGAATTGTTGGAAATGCACTCCAGAGTATTGTATGAAAACAAACTACGATGATGAAATATTGTGCAAAAACAAGTGGTTCTGAATGCAGCCCATGAATGGACTACAAACTCAAGAATTCGATGTAACCTGTCAAACCCTTCGAAACGTAAATGAGCTCCTGTGGGCTTCTCACTATTAATTTGTAGTCCAATTTAAATCCGCCATTGATTTCATCCTCCATGCATCGCTGAAAATTAGATGATCGAATCAAGGTGAAGCCTTTTACCTCACGCTGAAAAAGAATAGATATGTATGGTTTGAATTCAAGCTGTTGAAAAACGACCCACTGGAGCCCTGTGCAGTCTTGCGTGTCACTTAAGGTGAAACATAAGCCTGAATATCTCCTTTAAGACATTTGACACCTGTATCATGGTGAGTGTTTTGATCTGAGAGGGGCAGGTGGTTAAGTGCGCAAAACGTAATCCGTGCGAATGGGGCACGCGCTTTGGCAATGAGACGTCGTTTACGAGATCACAGCTCTGCAAATATTTATGTTACACGAGATGAGATTAAAGCAAGCTTCTGTGAGAGTGCATGAACTGCAGCACAGATCAGATGAAGAAATGCCTTCTTCTCTTTGAGCGCATCCATACAAGTTCTTTTATTCTACAAAAGATGCACAGCATTTTGCAAAACAAGTGTGGGTTTACACCCCTGCAGTCTTGCGCCAAAGCAGTTGCATGATGCTTTGGGGCAAACAGTGATACAGAAACCTTTTGATTTCAAAATGAAAAACAAAATGTGTATTAGTGTGTCTGTCTGTTTTTTTTGCCCCCTCCCCTTTGTGTGTTTGTTTTGTTTGTGTGTGTGTGTGTGTGTGTGTGTGTGTATGGGTGGGTTGACTGCTGCTGAAACTATACTCTCTCCGTTCCTTTCAAAGACAAGAATTTCTTTATTTTTCAAAGCCAGATGCAACCACAAGGGTGCCATGTTTTAACAACTGGTTGAAGTTCAGACTTTCAGACTGATGCACATATCGAAACGCTGATGTGGGGGCGTACAGATGCACGAGACAGATGCGAGACGTGAGGAAGAAAGTACGAGAGCATCTCTCTTCATCTCCCATCTTCCCTGAGTCTTAAACCTTATATACGACCGTTTGAGCTTATTATAGGCGTAATCCTAACTAATGAACATGTGTTTTCATTTAAGAAAGCTTTGTGAGGAACACCTCGGCAAAGTAACGCCTCTGAGTGCGACATCAAACGGCAACACAAATCGCAACTGCACTACTTTCTTTGTAAAGATGCTGTTTGTGTTGGTTTAACGCCCCCGCGTTGTTGCTACTCCGCTTAATTTCCCGCCAAACAAGTCACTTTATTTATAACAGCAAAAGTCTCCAGTGGCTAATTACAGCGTGGCTCCTACAGTTAGAGGAGCTGCACCCAAAAAATGAAGTGACGTTTTGCCAGTGCCGTATTTGTATCTCGAAAAGGGCCTGTGTCAGAGTTCCGCTCATTGCAAGTGTTTGGCCAACAAATCACTTTACACAGCTGCATGAAAGTGAGATCACACAGTGGCAAGGTTGCTTCCTACTGTGCCGTATTAAGAGGATCTGAAGAGTCTGTGAGAGCAGGGCTGGATCGTTGGCTCTGTACCGAGCTCCAGCACTTAGTAGATCATTAGCTGGAGTTTTATTGGAAAGTACACACACACACGCACACACAACGCTGCACATGCTGAAATGCTCATTCCCGCTGAGTTTTAGGGTAGTCGTGATGTCGCCCGCCAGACAGTATAGGTGCAGTTGGGTAGTAACAAACATGTACAGGGTATATCATGAAGAAAAGGTATTTGTTAGAATGGCCATTCATCTCAAAAGGAAGTATGTGATTTGAAATCTTTGCTTTGCAAATAATTTAGTCAGAATTCATATATTTTTGAATGGTTGTCATTGGTGGTGCTCCTTGCACTGCAGCCAGTTGGCATAATGAAAATATCTACCAGCAGGGGGTACAGAGTGTAGTAGTGTGATATTACACTTCCCTAACAATATTTTAGCAAATATGTTTACATATTAAAATGAAAACCGGTGAAGTCAAATTTGCAAATCAGTTTCGAGGCAGTTCCTATTCAATAAATTGGCCAAACGGGTTGAACAAAAAGGGTGCTGGATTAAATGTTTATATTTATAAAAATGTATGTATGTGTATATATATCATACTTGTGTATATATATCATCAAAGAATCCTGAAAAAAAATATTAGCAGTATCAACATTGATGATAATAAAAAAAAATGTTTCTTGAGCACCAAATATTAGAACAATTTCTGAAGTATCATGTGACACTGGAGTAATGGCTGCTGACTTCACTGGAATAAATGACATAAAAGTTTGTGAAATACATTAAAATAGAAAAGTTATTTAAAATTGGAAAGGTGTTTTTTTTTTTTTTTTTTTTTTTTTTTAAGATTTACTTTTCTGTTGGAGCACTGAACATGAGGCTATAGGCTTTGAACTTTTACTGTATTTTTGATCAAATCAATGCAGCCTGGAGAGCATAAGACATTTTAAAAACAATCTTACTGACCCCAAACTTATGGTGCAACCATGGTACAGTGATGGTATCGAATGGTGATACTGTGGTATTGTCATTAATTGCATTTGAGAAGTTTGTGGTATGTCATAAGATGCACACAGCATCTGGCAGTGTAGTTTTTAATCTTTTACCTCTTTTGAAAATATCTTTTGTGTTCTCATAAGCTTAGCTTAGCTATCTGGCCCTGTACACGAGTATGTTCATGAGTGAGACGTTTGGGGAAAAGTTAACTCAGAGCTGGGCTATGTGCAGTATGTGTTATTAATGTGCTCCCAGGACGGCAGCCACTCCTAGTCTCCTGCTTAATGTGTGACATCACTAGCTGGCAGATTCCCACCCCGCTCAGAGTAGCCACCTGGCTGCAGAGAAGCCCAGTCATGTTCCTTCACCCACAGCTAAACACACTTGCACACACACAATCTTTCCTCTGCCGCAAGAGGAGGGCAGGAAGAATTGGCAGGCCTGTCCGCCTAACGAGGAGGGGCTCTGGGATCAAACGTCGGCCCGCTCTGTGTCCCGCCCCGGCCGGGTGTATGTGTCCGCGGCACCCAGACACCCTGCCAGCACAAGGCAATCCATCAGCTCCTCTTAAATTCCTTGCGTCCCGGCCCACAATCATACACCTGCCAAATTGCTCCTTGATATAGCTATTTTGAGAATAGAAATATGACGGCTGAGATGTGTTTTCACTGTCGCCGTGGTAACTGTGTCAGGGATTGTATTTAATTGGCCCGGGTTGTCCATTTCTTCTGCCTGAAAAAGACCAAACGGAATAGCTCGCGGAAACCAAAATCTCTCCCTGCGGTGATTAAGACGCAGAGTTCGACACATGCGTGAGATGGGTGTTCTGGGCGTCCGAGGCCCTTAGCCCGGCTCCCGCACGAGTCAAGCAGGTGCAGAAATCAGTGGTGTTAGATCAACTGACAACTGTTGCTTTCCTCCGACCCTTTTAGTCTCTGATGAAGACGTTGTGTTTTCATCAGCGCCGCCATAAATACGACACCCCTGCACATGCACAGCCATCAGACGCAAATCTGCCAATCCGTCTCTGCGCTGGCCCTAAAACACCCTTTCAAAAACATCCCCGCTGTTGCGCTGAATAACAAGCAGGGTGCCGGGGCACATGGGGTTAGACCCTGCGTTTAGGTTATGTCTCTTGTGCAACAGAGCTCCTCCATAATTCAGCACTCTGCTCTCTGCCTAGCTTTCTGTTGACAGTGGCGTGATCAAGGCCCATAATCACATCTGACTTAACTGTGCAGAAAGTCCCGTTTGATAGCGCCCCGGATAGGGAGCTCGTGCACAGGAAGTGGGTCAGAGTTCAGCTCCTGTGGCAGGTGTGTGATTTCCCCCCTGAGCGGGACCAGGGGACGGCAGCATGGCCTCATGGGAGCGGCGAGCGCCGAGAACCGCGCGGGGTCAGGGGGTGGGCGGCACAGTGATTGATTGGACGTATCAGCGGCAGGGTTATTTTCAGTGCTAATCCCTCCACTCACTACCTGCTGTGGCACCGCATGCCCGCGACTGACTTAAAACAAGTGTAGCGAGCCAGTTATGAGGGATGACATTGAGCTTAAATTAACTGCAGCTGAAGGCCTCCCTCCCACAGCTGAAACACTATCTCTTTCCTAAAGAATGAAAAAAGGTTTAATGCATTCAAAAGCAAATGTATCAGAATGTGCCTTTAGAAACATGCTGCTGTTTTTAACGTGTATGGAACTGATGCAATATTCATATAACTGTGGCACTATGGCTTTCCATTTAGTTTGCTAAATTTACACAATGCTGCCAGAGACATCCTACTGATATGAAAAGGGTTGGATTTAGGTTCCACATACACTGTAAAAAGTGCACATCCAGTTATTTAAAAAAAAAAAAAAAGAAGCTATTAATAAATCTATATATATCTTTTTTTATTATCATTATTTGAAGATCAATTTACAACAATAATAACGATGATGATGATAATTCAAATATAGTTCGATTGATAGATCAAGTTATGTAATATTACACCAACATAATTTTGAAAATTATATATTTAATGTAAATATTTTTATAAATAACTATTTAAAATTATTATTATTCATTCATAATGAATGTTATTAATTATATTATAAGATTTAATTACTATTAATAGGAATTAGATATGATTGTAATATTATCATTTATTAATTAATAACAATATTTATATATAGTTTTATAATTAGTATTAACAATAATAAATAATTAAATAATAAACATAATGCCTTTGGAAAAAATACCAGTACATTTCCATGTTACCTTATTTTGATAACTTTTATTTTTGACATTTATTTAAATCATGGGGAATATCCTTAGGAACATCAGTTTGGGAATATATTTTATAATTTTTAGTTGCTTGTTTTTACTGATTTGACAAAATAATTGAATGACTGTTTGAATTTCATTCAGAGCTGTTGCTTTTCAGACTCTTGGTTCAGACACAGGTTCTGTGTAGACACTTGTACTGCAAGTTGTGTGTATGTAAGGATGTCATGGCTTGTTGTCTCACTATATCACATGGTTTCATGTCTCGGGGAGAGGAAGGGTTTGACATCACACTTTATAGTGACAGTGCACTTTGTGTCAGCGGGGTTTACAAGGCCACCTTTGCTGACCCAATATGACAAATAAGAGATGATATTTCTGGCAGAGTAGCCATAAAGAGACAACCACACCACTTACTAAAACCGTAAACCCTGTTTCACCTCCAGCCAGGGTTAGCCAAACCAGAATGTCATGTAGCGTTCATATTACGTCTCTAACCCCAGGATCAAAACTCTGATTCTCTCTCCCTCTCTTTCTCCCTTCTCACCCTCACACTTTTTTATTTTCTCTCCTTCTCTCTCCCATTACCTTGTCAGTTGGGTGTAAAGTCACCACTGCCTGTAGTGCATGTTTGTGTCTCAGCCATCGATGGCATATTTCAGCCAGCTGCAGTCACCTGTATCATCAGCCTGTGCCTGTGCCAAAGATATGAACATACTTAAAACATGATATATTCCCTGACACGTCATCTAAGCTATTCAAAGTATTATCTTCTGACCAATTACACAATTGCTGTTATGTCAGACATGATGATTTGATGCAGAAATAGATCATCCAATTAGGTCTCTGTTACACGAGTTAAGAGAAGATTGCTTGTACGATAGACAGGATTGTAGATGATTGCATTTATTAACTAGATTTAATGAATTCATTTACTGAATTTAAAAACTGCTTGATTAAAATTCATCTCATATCTTGACAAAACTCATTTTCATATTAAGTTCAATTTATTAATCAATAAACAAGAAATAATTTTAAGTAACTTTAAGTAACTCATTTTAGACACAATATTGCCAGTTAATTTGCCTGTTTTTGCTCCACCAATGACAAATAATACTGAGTTAATATGAGTTAATGACTCATTCATAAAAACACTGGGCCTGTCCCAACACTCAAACTTCAAGTCTTGACCACTTGAGAGCGCATACTACAAGTGAGACTGCCCCAGATGGGAAAAATGCCGGAACAAGTTTGCACACTCAATCCACAATATTGTCTGTATAATGCTGCTCTGGAGTGGTATTTGAGACTAAGCTTATCCTATCATTTATCATGTTTAGGAATTCATGTGCCCCGAAATCGCAAGATTTCTACGAACACGCCATGTTGTAATTACAGTAACTGCAAGACTCCAACGTCGCAGATTAATTTAGGTGTTGATGGTGTTGCCACAGAAACACATATTACCGAGTCAGAGGATGTGAACAGCTCAGAGTAGAACGTCATTTATTTTCATCTTGAAATTATGACATGGCGTAACCACAGCAAAGTTGAACAGCACCGAGCAGAACGTCACGTGTTGTCATCTTGAAATTAAGTGAATGACCATTCGCAAAGACCCACCCCCCTTTGTTACTCTTGCTATGTCTGACAAGCCGTGGTGCTCTCATGCCACACATCATGTTATCATGCAGTGAACAATACATCGCGGAGCAAAGAAGACACTGAAGACGCGTCGACAGACCAGACAGAACAGTTTACTTTTGGTTTGAAACAAAGTCTCTGCGTTCAAATTGTATAATTTTATTTAAGAAATTCAAAAAATAAATACTGTTTTGTTGCTCTTTAATGTAACGTGACAGATTGCTGTAGCGCCTCAGTTCAAGCAGCATGTGAACCGATCTTCTCTTCCTCTTTACTAGTTATAGCATGAAATAAACATGAATGAACATCAGAAGGTATCTTGTTTCAACCCCAGAAAGACGTCAATACGCACCATTTTTCAAGTTGAAGTCCACCAACATTAATCTACTCTCCGGTCTGGTTTGTTTGTCGGACAAAAATGGCAGATTTGGCAGATGATTGGTCAGATCGCCTGTCAGGCAAACTCAACATATACAAAATAATTATAATGATGTTTGGGAGTCAAACTTACCCTAAAATGAAATTAATCAAAAATCATTCTATGACATATAGTAAAAAGTATAGAATTATTTTCACCCTGTTCAGGCCCTCGAAACCGATGATAAGAGGCTGTGTTCAAAAGTAGGGCTGCCAACTCACGCATTCAGTATGCCACACACCCATTTTCTCACGCAGTCAAAAGTACCTTCAGTTAAAACTGTAATAATAGGATATTGGCGAAACAGAAGGCTCCTGTGCGCCTTTGTGTTTGCGCTCTGGAAATCTCCAAAAGATTCTATTTAGTAACGTTACGTGTTTTCATAGCGCTGTGCAATGTAGCCAATCACAGTCATATCTGTTGATTTCTTGAACCCTTGTGATTGGCCATTGCGTTCACTTTCTAAACACCAGATTTTTTTCCGCACGCCTGCAAATCCTCTCACAGTGTGATGTTATCATTGATTATAAAGGAACTTTGTGAGATCGTGATGAACTGAAGTAAGTGACACCTTTTTGGTGATTATAAAGTAAAGGCTATTTGCTTTTTAGACTAAATATATTCCCCTCAGAATCTGAATAAAAGTTTTGTTCTTCGTGCTACTAACGGCCATAGGCTACCCTATGCAAGCAGCAAAGTTTCTGGAGTGACATAAATCCCTCATGAATGAGGGATTCATTTTCGAATGGGAGAAAAATATAATTTCTCAAAACAGATGTTCAAACAATACTAATAAATTACTAATAGATTAATAGAGAAATATTTGAATTTCATGCCAAAATATTTTTAAAATGCGGTTGCAATTATTTATAAAAGACAAGTAGCTAATGACTAATAAATCTTGCAATTCTTTCACTGTACATTGCTATTCTCGTTGTGGTAAAAATGTAATAGGTATTTTACATGATTTTATGACAAAAACTCATGACAATGTCCAGATGTCAGACAGCTCTGGTGGACATTCCTGCAGTCAGGATGCCAATTGCACGCTCCCTCAAAACTTGCGACATCTGTGGCATTGTGCTGTGTGATAAAACTGCACATTTTAGAGTGGCCTTTTATTGTGGCCAGCCTAAGGCAGGCCTGTGCAATAATCATGCTGTCTAATCAGCATCTTGATATGCCACACCTGTGAGGTGGATGGATTATCTCGACAAAGGAGAAGTGCTCACTAACACAGATTTAGACAGATTTGTGAACCATATTTGAGAGAAATGAGCCTTTTGTGAACATAGAAAAAGTCTTAGATCTTTGAGTTCAGCTCATGAAAAATGGGGGCAAAAACAAAAGTGTTGCGTTTATAATTTTGTTCAGTGTATGTAATGTAATGTGTGTTGTAAAGATCGCGAGTGAAAACAAAATAAAAAGAAAAGTTTACAGCGGCACGAGTCGTGACTGTCATGTTAGCCTGTTGGGAACAAACTTCCTCTGTAAGTGATTTTAAAACACAGTACCCAGATTTGAAGACTACAATAAGATTTCACTTCTATTGTTAATAAAATTTTGGTAGGCTACTATGAGATGGATAGCCTAAATGTTATATAATTCAGATGGGCTGCCTGTTATTTTTATGGTAGCCTATATCAAAAATTTAAGAAAAAATGTGTTTTACAGAGAGAGAGAGAGAGGGGGAAAAAAAAAGATTTAGTTTTCAAAAAGTCTTTTTCCAAAAGGTACATCTGGAAAAAGGGGGGTCGTCTTATATTCGGGTCAATACAGTATATATTGTTTTTATTATTAACAATTACCAGCATCATATAAATTTCAACTGTCAATAACGGACGCATTCAGTTGCCATGGAGATCGTTTATCCTGCAGACATTAAAGGAGACAAAAGAAAGGCATTTAAACAGACACTGTTACATGAACATCCTGAATCTCTTTATGTTGATATGACATCTCAAGAAAAGAGGACAAACTTGATCTTCTATACAGAGAAGAACCTCATATGGAAAAGAGTTAGTGAACATTTCCCCTACACTAAGAAGAAGAGAATCTGTAAAGGAAGTCAGATCTGCATTTTTGAATCAGTTGACCACTCTTCCCATTTCCAAACCATCAATCTGTACAACAGTCTCTCAAGGCGGTTGAGCATATGACGTAGGCACCGCAAAAGGCGCAACATAAGTCTCGTGAGACTATGCGCTTCTCCCCTGAGCTTACGTTGCACCTTTCGCACCTACATCATATGCTCAACCGCCTTGAGAGACCGGAAGCTGGACTAAACAGTTTATAAAGTTTTAAGAATCAACATTTTTCTTAAACTAATGCGTCGTTGCGCTTCAGAAGTCCTTTATTAACACCCCGGAGCCGTGTGGAGTAGTTTTGCGATGGATGGGTACTTTTTTTTCGGATTCAGAAACGGGGGCACCATTCACTGCAATTGTACAGATTGGAACAGACAGGACAATGTTGAATATAACTCCGAATGTGTTCATCTGAAAGAGGAATGTCAGATACGCCTAGGATGACCTGAGGGTGAGTAAATCTTTGGCTAATTTCCATTTTTGGGTGAACTATCCCTTTAATTCAAGGGAATGAAGCTAGTCTCCAAGCTTTCGAAAAATCATTTACCCTTTTAAAGCAGACAGTTGAGAAGAACACCTTGCAGTGTTAAAGAGGAATCTGAAGATAAGAATGAGAATGAACTGCTGCCCTACTCTCCAGTCAGCACATCTCCGGTCCCATCTGATGAACTGATGACTGAGCAGGCCACACATGCATCCACTTATCTTCAGTGTCTTCCTGAGAAAATGGCTCTTCTAGAGATAGAGGTGTCAGAATTAAAGTAGCTAATCCTGAGCCGCCCAGGTGAATTTACCATCAATAATCTTAAAACTGAAATTAAGGATTTGCACAACGTCAACATGAAATTTAAGGCTGAAATGTCAAAAATGAAAGAGGACTCAATACAGAGAGAAAGAAAGTTCACGGAAAACACCCATGAGTTAAAAGAAAAGCTGAAAAACAGACTGTAATGTGTTTACAGCTGAAAAACAGGGAAAGTGAACCTCCCAACAGCTGCACCGAGAGTAGTTTACAACTTCATCATGAAGTGCCGTCACACAGCTCCACACCTCCAGACACAGTGAATGGCCATGTGAAGGAGCGCACTCACACACTGCCGCCGTCCCACAGAACACCAGCGACTCAGGCCTCAGTAGTTCTTCTGGTGGACTCAATTGGAAAGAACATCGAACCCAAGAAACTCTTCCCCAGACAGCAAGTTCTAGCGCTCCACTGCAGAAACACAAAACGTGTTCATGAACTGCTCACTAGTGATGATCTCGGCAGCCCGCAATGTATTATCATTCATACAGGTACGAATGACCTCCATAGTTTAAATGAAGGTACAGCCAAGGCAATGCATGAGATGACAGAGAAAGCCTCACAGACATTCCCCAGTTCACGTGTACTGGTCTCCACCTTGCTCCCCTCGGCTCAACGTCCCACCTTCTGTGATTGACAAGATCAACGAAGAAGTCCGTCACTATTGTTCCAGTCTGCCCAACGTGCACCTAGTCCATCACAGCTCTGTAAGACCATGGCACCTGTATGAAGGGCTCCACCTGAATCAGGATGGAGTCATGATTTTTGCCAAAGCTATCAAAGATGTTGCCCTTCGATGCTTCCCAACAACCGGCTATAAAGGAGCAAAAAGAAATGTGAGAATGCAACCATTCGAGCCATCTGGGCCTTCATCTCGCTCAAGACCACCACAAGACCTTCACAGACAACCCATGACTTCAGGCTGGTCTTACAGACAGCAAGAGAGGCAGCCGTACACTGAAGGCCCGTCCCAGCAGAAACCAAGCTATGCCCAGGTACTATCACAGCAGACACCCTCAGCAGCAGCAGCTCAGGAACTTCCCATTAGTGATGTGGGAGAAATATTTGACCAGCAGTATCTGTACTTTCACTCAAGTAATGGAGTTGTGTACTTTGTCCGCCTCTGGAGATAGAGTAGGATACAGGATATTAGTAAAATACATACTGATTAAGTGAAAGGATTTATAGAGTAAGGATGCTCTAGAACAGTGGTTTTCAAACTTGTTCCTGGGGACCCACAGCTCTGCACATTTTGCATGTCTCCCTAATTTACACACCTGGTTCAGATCATCAGCTCATTAGGAAAGAGCTCCATGAGAGGGAGACATGCAAAATGTGCAAAGCAGTAGGTCCCGTGGAACAGGATTGAAAACCACTGCTCTAGAGGAGCTGAACATGCATCGCCAGGTGGGATTTAGATGGAATGGGATCAAATAATTATATAAGTACAAATATATTTATACTAGTGCTGTAAATTGATTAAAAATTTTAATCGCGTTAATCACAGTCGTGGACTGTGATTAATCATGATTAATCACAAATTTAAAATACTAGGATTTACCTGTAAATGTGTTGAAAAAGAAATGCATGACAAACTAGTTTAAAGGTGCTGTATGTAGGATTTTGACTCTACTAAAGCATAAAAATACCATAATATGTTTGCAGATATTTAAGAAACATGCTAAGTTAATATACTTGTTTATCTGAAAAACAATGCTACAGCCAGTTATTCTCCTTTGAAAATGTGCATTCCGGCCCGGAATGTCTGTGTTTGTTATGGTTTGTGAAACCCGCCCACTGCCAGTTTACCCAATTGTATTTCGGCACCACGGGTTGCCAGTTGGCGGAAAACACAGCGTATTTAATTTCATTCATCGGCATATGCGCTTGGTCCTGTTGGTGTCATTAATCTGGCAACCTGCGTGTGCGTCAAGTCTGAGGAGGAGGGGCCGGGTGAAAAAAAACGTCTCCAATATTTTGAATTTGGACCGCAATACCTAGTTCAACCGCTAGGTGTCAATCCTACATACAGCACCTTTAAGGAAACAGAACCTATCACTCTTCCGCCAGGTATGAAACATAATCGTTATTATTATTTTATCATTATTCTTTTATTTTTATTCAGCCATTATCAGCCTTTATACTGGCAATAAAACATTTACCAAGCCACATCGCTTCAATCCCAGTATACATTTACCAAACTATTATTAAAAGTATTTCTAAATAAATACAACAAAACATTTCTTGCGACCTTACGTGAAGTATTATGACAAAATGCATTATGAAGAAGAATTGGACCTGTTCTGCAGGTGCATTAGAGCTAATATTAGCATCATGCTACATAAGACAATTTATGAGATTAATAGTACACTTTTACTCAGAACTCACTTCAAACCACCATTGAGTGTTTGTAATAACTTCCTTTTATGATCACATGTGGAATTTGGTTGTTTACTGTTGTTAAAATATGCTGTTTATAACCTTTTATATAGCTGCACAAATTAGCATTTCAGATGAACACATTCATCTCAAACAAATCACATACAGACCATATCCTATCTTAATCGTGTGTTTATTATCTTATATAATCTATTAGTGGCTATTGTCATGTTTATTTCTGCTGTGTAAAAGCCTTAACATGTATGCTCTGCTGAAACTCACATTGTTTGTGATGTTACAACCGCCTCTCCGTTCTTAAGTTGTCATGAATACATTCCAAATATAATACACATTAGTAAAAGGATCTATTTTAATTTTTATTTGTCTATATACACAATAGACAAAGACCGCGGTACATTATAAAAGTAGCCCAAAAAAACGCAACCCACGGCTCTGTAATTTTTCCCGCGACTGTATTTTCAAAATAGCCCACTTGTGCCGCTGCCCTGGCAACACTGGTTCGCTGCACCCTCATCACACAATGATAGATAACCTTCCACGCTGCGATGACGGGAAGAAGTTGGGGTCAAACCTTACCAAGCGATTAATAAAAAAAATATTAACACGTATAAATTGTTTTGATTAATCGCATGCGTTAACACCCCTAATTTATACATGATGTATGAAAGAGTAAAGAGCAGAAACAAGGAAGAAATTGATTAGAAATAAATCATGGCTGCATAACAACAACGGTTGGTGGCGCCAAAAAAACGGAGGAAGAAGAACGTGGTGTAAAACGACTTTTCCCAGGACAACAAATGGGGATGTATGGTCACCCTATCGCAAAGACCACAAATGTGAGTATTTGGGAGGGCCTATTTGTATCTTTCTTTTCTGAAAGAATCCGTCAGCGTGATTCAATGATTCAGTCGCAAAGGCGGTAACTTGGTATAAAACTGCAACATACTGAAAAAAATCACTGAAAGTAGGCTATTGTATATTTAATATACTGTAATTATAACAGCTAACTGAAAATCAGCACACGACTGCACATATTTACATATCAACAATGCCTACTTGGCCCATTCAATTGTGTTGTAGCTGGAGACACCAGAACAAGGAGATACTTTAATTGGTATTTAAAGTCAATTGTACAAGGTTTGACAGCAAACCCACAATCTATAAGCATTTACTCATTTCATATACTGGTGAAAATGGCTAGTATATGAAGCTAAATTATGGCTGTTATTGGTGCAAGAAACCTGAAATAAAACCATAAAATGTGATATAAAGGGTATATGATATCCAATCCAATCTATTTTTGATATCTATAAATGTTTCTTTCCTTGTTTATCTGTTCATCTGTTTCCATTCCTTAGGGTAGCTGAATGCTAAAATCGATCCTCTCCTGCAGTACTTTGCCATCAATAATATGAGACTGATAATGAAAAGGTCTGGAACCGTGTTCAGATTGCGTGGTATTAGCTGGCCTCTCTCTCATCCTCTCATGGACTCAACAGCAGTGTCCAGAGAAAGTGAGATAGTGACCTGGCCGAGTGATAATCGATAGCTGCCCGCTCTGCCTGTATTGCGTTTCTGTTCTAGGGTTCTGTTTTAATGTTGCTTTTTTTCCCTCTTTGGCCTCATTAAAAGATCTGGTTACTCTCAAACAGCTTTTTAATTTAGCCTAATGATTTCTTGCATAATATAAGAGACATGTAGTAAGCCCCGGGGAGCAGACCCCTATCTTCAAGGTGCCTTTAATGTAAGTGAGCTTTGTGTTTTCATGAGGCTTTTTTATTATTTTTATTCAGAACTAACGTGATATGTCATGAAAACAATATGCCATGACATTAAAAGTGACATGAAAACAACACAACATATTACTGTATATAATATTATGTCGCATTAGTAATTGCAGTTGGCTGCAAGACGTATTTAAACATTGATTATAATGCAATATCATTCACATTGCTTTCCCAATAACAATCAAAGGACAATGTTTCCAACTTAATTTGCAGTTTGGCCACAATAACAAACAATGGAAATTCAGTAATGGCCTCATAAATTGGGAGTATGGATGATGGGAAAGAATGTGTGTTATTTATTTATTTATTTATTAAGCAAGATATGACCAAAGGAGGGAGAACACTTACCTAATAGCATCTCTCTTTTATTTTTATTTATTTATTTTTTTTGGCAAATGAATGTGAAATCTAGTGACCACTATGCACTTTCGTTTTATTTTAAAAAGCAGCTTGACATTTTTATGCTACGCTAGTGTTTCATGGAAAAAAAGCCATATGAGTTTTGAGTGACATGAGGGTAGACAACAAATTTTCAGTTTGTAGCAAATGATCTGCGGAAGAAGCGTCTCAGTTGGGCAGGCCAAATCCAGACATTGATTTTGATTGATAGATTTTTCCTCAGACTTTTAGACAAACGCCTCTTACAATCATAAAAAATTAATTATCAAAGATATGATTATTGTTTTCTTTTTGTAAAGTTGGATTCAAAATCCACATTCCCCCTCGATATTGAATGACCATGTCGTATCTGTGTGTGATTGTGACTATTTGGAGCGTTTGAGTTGTAATGCTGAGACTTGGGGAAAGGATGGGCCTCGCGTGGTTGTGAGCATTAGTCAAACAGACGGGCCCAGTCCCTGATCATCACTCATCCCCACTTCCTTTGCTCTACATGATCCCTCCCTGTCATTAGTGTGTTTGGCGTAAATAATTTAGCTGTGCACATGTTTGGCGAAGTCTAAACACAACCGACACTCAATGAGGCAAAGTGCTTTCAAGCCCCAGTTGAGAGCTGACACACTCCCAGAAATGGACTCCAAACAACAAACAAACACGCGCGCCACTTCAATCAGGCCCAAATTAAAGCGGGCTCTCGATATTCGCATGCAGACTCATTGATGCATTTCGTGCTTATTTTGGCATGCCGTTATCTACATGCCTCACAAACTCTGTATTCCCAGTCATGCCGTCCTGCCACTCAACATGAGTCCTGCTTCTCTCTGTCTGTGAGCGGCACTCTTAGAGGAAATGATGGCTCTCAGCGGACAAAAAAAAAAATCCATCAGCCCTTTTTCCGAGCTGCCAGAGCTGAAGATTTGTGTAATCACCAGCGCGTGCATGTCGAACGAGGCTATTCCCCGCTGAAGAGCATTGTACGGCGGCGGCATTGGCGCTACAAAAGATGACATCACACGCAAAGTGGGTAAACACT
The DNA here is from genome assembly GCF_012432095.1 of Onychostoma macrolepis. Taxonomy (NCBI): domain Eukaryota; kingdom Metazoa; phylum Chordata; class Actinopteri; order Cypriniformes; family Cyprinidae; genus Onychostoma; species Onychostoma macrolepis. Next base: position 12,649,110 of record NC_081163.1, read on the forward strand.
TCTTGACATGTTTTCAATATGATTACATTAGAACAAGCAGCGTTTGATTGAAAAGCTAATATTCAAGCCATGCAAATCATCAATCACAAGGAGCGCCATATTAATTATTCAATAAAACAGTCTAATTCAAGAATCAATGTTGGGACCGGGAGAGAGACGAGGGGGCTCCCAGCAGAGAGACAGAGGGGGGATAATAAAAAAGGAATAGGGAATTACCCCTCTCTCAGAGCTGTGGCCCCACTCATCCCCAGCTGTCAAAAACAACTGCCGCGCTTCGGTTTCATCTCGCCAAGTTTAAAGATGACTTTGGAAACACTTGATTTTCCCCACCAAACTCGTTAGGTCTTTGTACCTCATTAGTTGCGTTTTTTCTTTTTTCCCCCCGTTTTCCTTTCTCCTTGCCTACCTGCCTCTTTACATTTCCCAGTTCCTTTTCTTTTCGTCAAAATCATCATTATTCACTCTAACGCCTCACACTTGCAGTTTGAAGTTCGGAATTGGGGGCTGTGATCTTCAGCAATTACTGACCAGGCCACAATTAATCCTAGGGAATTCATTATTTACATTGCCTTAAACAAACTGATCAATCGGCCCTTCTGTATGGGACCACTGTAACGAAGGGGGCCAGAGCTGGCAGGTCTGATCTCATCTAATACAAAGCCCTCTGATATATTCCACTGATGTACGACCTCAAAGCTCATATGGCTGATTTTTTGGGAGGGTTGTAAGGGTCTCATCTAGTAGTTCTGAGACATGCAATATTGATGTCATAATTGAACCCAGAAGTCCATTCAAAGTTGAAGACCATTAAGGAGCTTAGTTTAGCTGCAGTCCCCTAACGACTATCTCCTGCCTTCATCTGTGATTGACTTGAGTTGAACACGTCCAAAAGCTTTCCTTGATCACACTTTCTAACTTTCCTACATTCTGATGCTGTAACCCAAATCCAACGCTTATTTGTGCAGTTAAACATATCTTTAATGACTGTACATTATATACTTGAAATATAATTCAAATAAATTTAAATTTTAAAAGAAATTCATGCAGAATTCATAAATGCTAACTTTGTCACAACAAAGTTTGAATATTGGCATAAAGTTTTTCTTAAACGTATTAAAAGCCTAGTTTCTATCCATCTATTTTATCTTTTAGACTTTTTATCCATTAAAGAATCCTAAAAAAGAATCACGTTCCAAAAAATATATATATATTAAGCAGCACAACTGTTACCATTGATAATAAATCAGTACATTAGAATGATTTCTGAAGGATCATGTGACACTAAAGACTAATGGCTGATTCAGCTTTGCATCACAAAAATAAATTATATTTTAAAGTATATTAAAATATAAAACCATTATTTTAAATTGTAGTAATATTTCACAATATTACTGTTTTTTCTGTATTTTTGATCAAATAAACGCAGCCTTGATGAGCAAGAGACTTCTTTAAAAAAACATTTAAAATCTTAATGATCATACATTTTTGAACAGCAGTGTGTGTATATATACTGTGTGTGTGTATAAAGTAAACTGTTTACTAAATGTCTTTCAGATCTGGGCAAACAGAGGTCTGAGATTCCCAGACTTTGTTTATCCTTGTTCATTATCCTACAAGGTCAGAATCAGTTGCTATTTTGAAATGCAACTCAGGTCCTCAGGGTCCTTATATAGACAAGGTCATTCTCTACGGGAGTGTGGAAAAACCAGGACCAGGGGCATTAGTGCAATTCTTTGACCAGCCTGGAGCCTTACACACAGAGTTGCATCTGAAAGGCTACACCACAGCCCCTCACCGTGCATGTTAAACTATACTCTGACTGTCAACAATCACACGGTTATTAACAGCTACAGCCTCCACTGTATTTATTTCTATAATTATATCCCTAGAGGGAATCTCCGTGGCATGTCAGACCTAGCCGTCTGTGGTATTCATGTGAAATTGTTGTTGTATATGAACATACACTGTTAAACTGAGCAGGCTGACAATATAAAATGGAACTGTACAGCTGGACCTACACTTAATTAACATCAGATTCACCGATACGGTATTATGTCATATTTCACTGTCAGACCACGATCCACCGAGGCTTGGAGAGGGCTGAGTTATTGGCTTACTTCAGACTGATGGATACATAGAACGTTCCAGTCCTTCACAAAGGGAAGTATTGATTGGTGTTGGCTTTGTATTCGTTCTCCATTTGTTGAGGCTTTGGGCCTGCACAACATGACACCTAACAGTCAATGCTGGGTTTCGGACATTGGTCAGAGTGTGTGGAGGAGAGTGAACACAAAAAATGGTGCTGATTGAATACTGGAAACTAGTATGGACCAATGGAAATAGTGCTGCTGACTTTGCAGCTTTGCAGCTCTTACAGAATACCCATATTAGTGTCTGAATGTGATATAGATTTATTTAATACCACTCCAAAGTGAGACTTATTTTATTTGTGTTTTACAAAACTTCTCTTAAATATTTACTTATTCATTTATTTATTAAATGGTAACTTTTTAATTGCAGCTCTTACATAATAATACCCATATTTGTGTCCGAATGTGATCACACTCCAAAGTGCAAATTTTTATTTTTTATTTTATTTTTTTTAAACAAAAACCCTTATTTTTTTATTTATTAATTCGGACCAATGTTATTTTAATATAACTGAGACAGGATTATAGTTTTTATTAATATTTTAATAAATTGTATTAATGTATTTAATATTTTCTTTCTGATTTCATTTTAATTTAATTATTTTTAATGAGTCATTGAGTTGTTTAATATAATAATTAAAAAAATATAATTAAATTAAATTATAGTTTTTATTCGTTTTATTTCAGTTTTAGTTTTAAATATTTTAGCATATTAAACTGAATTAAAATGGTAAATGTTGCCTTGGCAACTAGCTGAAATAAAATGTTTTTGTATTATAATCTGTGAACTGTTTTTAATGGTTTTATTATTTTTTTTAATTTAGTTTAATTTTAATTTGAGTTATCTATAATAACCCTAATTGATTCAGGCTATTCGGATTGAAGGGTTGAACTGAAAATAGTTTCACTCCACTGGTCTATTACGTTATTGCAATTTGAAACTTTGCTTATGGAGTCCTCACTCACTGTTCTTTTCTTTTCTTTTTCTTTTTCTTTTTGTCCTTTTTTTTATACAGAGTTTGTCTAATGTGAAATAATAATAATAATAATTCCCTGTTTAAGAAAATGGCAAATCATTAGCCCAAACTCTAACCTGAAAAGAAACAACAACAAAAAAAAAAAACCATCAGAATTGTCAACACTGTATCTGTGTTCCTCAATTTATAAACAAAAAGAAAAAAATTTGGATTCTCCTTTTCATGTCTGTTCTTGGAAATAATTATAACGAGATGAAAGTGTTTAAATTCTTCGCCATGTTCTCTGCAGTTCAGAAATGTCCCCATTGTCAAAAATGGAGATTGTGTTTTATGTGGCTGTCATCTCCTGTGCTCTCCCTGTCTCCTGTCTCCTCCTCATTCCCACGCCAGAGAAAGGGAGCAGGGATAACAGCGGCAGCTAGAGACGGCGAATTCCCTGACAGCGTGGCATGACGGGAGAGGAACTGTATTGGCATGTTGATACCATGCCGAGTTCAATCTAAGTGCCAGGCTCTCCCTCCTATGCAGCTGCATAGAAAACAGGTAGACGTTTGCATAGGCTGACGCAGTGGAGTACAATTATTTAAAAAAAAAAAATTGTAAATATACACAGTAGGAGGTGTCAAAAGACCTGAACAATATCCTAACTGATCAAACAAAAGGGTCAAACTGGCCAAGAGTTTTGCACCCTCACACCCATGTGAACCCACTCGGGTAAGTATCACTAACTACTTACCTTTAAATAAATTATTTGATACAATTATACTTATGTGTGCTTATTGTGTACATACATGATTTTACATTGTACTTCCATTAAAAACAATAGCTGCATGTAATATAATTGCAGTCAGTTCTACTCTACCGACCACGAAACATGTCCTCAATCATAACCGTATCCCACCTCAATATCAACAAAAGTGTTCTGCAATATTTATTTATTTACCTGTAGTATTATTATTATAATTATTATTATGTGTATTATTTATTATCTACATAATGACGCCATTAGTTGGCGACAGGTGACTGCTAAATTATTGATTCAATCATTTCCGATTCGAATCGGTTAAATAAATGAATCGATGACTTGCTCGTTCAAAATCGCTGATTCATTCAGAAATGAAACATTTGAGTGAGTCACTGAATCAATCATTTAGCATTTTGATTCAAAACACTGATCCAATCAGGAACACTTTGTACTCTGAGACTCTTCCACTTTGTTTGGAACTAAAAATAGAAAAGAAAATGCTATAAAATGTAAGTTACTCAATATAAACTAGTTGCTGATTATTGAATCTGTTGTATTACAGCAATATAACATACTGTTGTGCAATTGCGAATATCACCAGGATTTTGATTACCTGTGTTCTAGTGCCTGATTGTGCTTAAAAAGATTTTTTTGATTGTATCTATTTATTATATTTTTATTTTCCCTGTATTCCTTAAAGAGACTGTTCCTGAAACGTAGCAGAAACGCCAGTGTAAACGAGGATCGTTTTCATTCTAAAACGCCGTTTTAAAATGAAAAGGCCCCGTTTACACTAGTGCATTAATGAAAAATCTATAACATACTTTGGTTAATATTTCTCAATGGTAGTGTAAAACAACACCCTTTTTACCTTGTCAAAAACAGCTCTGCAAACAGCAAACCATTTTAGTGCATGTCCCTTTAAATGCTAATGAGCTCTGCTCACCCCACCCCTCTCTTCAGTGGGGTGACGAGCAGACTGTAAACTTTAGCCGCGGAACTTGCTAACTAGCACATTATTAGGAAAGGTGATTTGCAAAGATTCGTAAAAGAAAACACTGGGTGGATTTTTATCATATTAGGGTGGATGTATTCAAACACTGCCAACACACATTTATGTTCAAACAACATGTAAAAGTGAATTTTGCATCCAATGACCCCTTTAAATACCCCGTCCCCTTCTTTAATGTGCGTGTGGTACAAAGTGCCTATTTTGGAGTGCCTGTGTTTGAAAGTTAAGAATAACCAAAAAAGATACTGGAGCCTGTCAGGATTGGCTGTTTAAAGCTGTAAAAGTCATTTTCCTCTGTGCAGGGTCTGTGCAAGGCCCTTGTGTTAGCTTTAAGTGAATCCCCTGTTGCTGCTGGCTCTGAAGTGGAAAATGTACTGGTTCTTATTTAATAGGAAAATCAAGCAAACTGCTTATAAAATGGCCATTTATCATTCTCTGGCCCTAATTGGTTTCCTGTGTCCATGTGGTGCAGTAAATTGAATGTGTCCTTTCTTTTGCAGCCCAAGCGTTGCGAATGTGGTAATCAGCTGCGTTCAGCTCCAGTTCATATGGGCAGAGAAAATATCAAGCTAAACATGCACACCACATTCCACTGTCAATTAATGTTCATTATGACTTCAAGGAAGAAAAACAGTCAGGTTGCTTTGTGCAGAATTTTTTGTTTTATTGGAGAAGTGATGCCAGGCTGTGTCGAGGTATTTTGCATTATTAAATGTCCATGGATGGGCTCATACTCCAAGAACTGACCCTATGAGTAGTGACCTTGCAAAACTTCAACGGCATATGTTATTACGCTGAAATTTTTATTCTTGTCGAATTGTCAAATATTGACTCAGCCCTAATTACTTTTACAACACTCTGTGGGATGTATATTCCAGAATATTCCACAGGTTGTACAAGTTCCTCTGTGCGCCATATTTTTTCAGCAATGCATATTTAACAGGTGGCACAAATCTTCCCGTGCAAAGCTGTAGTGTTTATGTAGCTTAGTTATAATGAGGTCTGTAAGGGGACCTAGTGAGGTGGGCAAGATCACGGGTCGTCCCATTGGATTTATTTGGCGATGTATTGCACGTGCACAACACAAAACTTGTGCCACTATAAGAGAGGTAATTGGTGGACTTGGTGCTGATAAAATAATAAGGTTAAAACAGGCCCACGTCCTGCAAATTCCCAGGAATGCTATGGAGTTAGTGAAACCACATGAAAACATAACAAAGCACATGTTCCACAAACTCATTAAGCAGCACCAGCAGAAGTCATTCATCATAGGCCCGTATGAGAAGGCTTCACACCCTTGGCGAAGACTCCGGAGGGAACCAGACGGGGCTCGTAGGTTAATGAAGGAAAGAGGGAGCTCCGGCAAGCCACAGGCTTGGCTCGCTGATGGCCATTCCAGATCAACCTGGCCCACTTGCAGCTCTGGAGAAGAGTATGTGTCAAGACGTACAGTACCTCTACATTAGCTTCTACCACATGTTCGAGTCGGTCTTCTGTCCAATGCAAGAACAAGTTGTCATTTTACAGGAATGTCCATATGGACTGTGTCTTGAATAGATTACAGGTGTGTATGGAGTCACTGAGTACTTTTGCACTGCAGGCAATTATAATGTTTGGAGCTGTCAGATACATGTCTATGTTGGATGTGTCTCTTTCCTGAGGATACACAGGATATTTTGAATTAGTGGAGACTGGGGCTAGTTGTCACCAGGGCTATGTTTCATTAAGTATAAAGTTTTAAAAGTCAGATTATGCAATTCTGTTTTTTCTTTAACAGTGGTTTTGTATGTTGGTATCAAACACTTCATTCAAGAAAGGTAATTTAAGGAATTATAACATTATCATGTCTTTGCTGTAGCCATAACAAATAAACATAAGCAAGCATTCAGGAAATGGTTATACTTGTAACCATTGAACATAAATTAAAACATTAATATTGTTTAAGGGCAGGTTCCATTGTGACAACATGCCGCTATATTATTTAACATGGGTTCTTAGGCTTTAATAGTATATTCAACAGCTGTTTGTAATCAAGACTTTAAGGTATGTGCTTGAAATTAACTTGAGGAATTTCACCGGAGTAAAAAGTGTGACAACTAGCTCTGTCTCCCCTAACTCTCATTTCTGTTCATAATATGTATTTAGATCACAGTTTTAGAATATTTCCCACTTTTATTTTTGTCATGTGAAATACAATATTTGTTGACTGAAACAATGGATTGATATTTTTGTATGTAACACTGTACATTTTCAATGTTGTCATAAATTGTTTTGGTGGTTAATGAACTCTTTTTTTTTTTTTTTTTCTTAGGCTTTAACAGTGGATATATTCGACAGCTTTTTGTAATCAAGACTTTAAGGTATGTGCTTAAAATTAACTTAAAAATAAGTTAGAAATTTTCACTAGAGTAACAAACTCCAGTCTCTCCTAATGTAACTCAGTTTCTCGTAGCAATATCAGCCTTTTTTTATTTTCCTCACTCTTAGAAAATCTATCATTGGATATGATGGAATGAATTAAGTCTAATCACAAAAGGCTTATGCGAATTCAGTTGTTGTTGCAACGTAACTAAGCAGGCTGTAAACACCGCATAAACATTGTTTGGAAATTGGAAAGAACAAACATGCTAAGAGGCATGATGATGAACAGCTCATGGTTTGCTTTTTGCCCTGCTAGGTCACACAATTGTGTTTCTTTTTACCCTTTTTTTACCAGCCTTAATGCTAGTTTACAGCCAAAGGGTAATAACTTCAGAATAGGGCGTTCTTTCCATGCAAGTATGAATCTCAACTAGCCAGGGCCCAAGTCCATTGCAGCGTATACTGAATCCTAATGGTCGGCTAAGAAAGCCTGACAGCAATACTTGACATGGGCATTAAATCATTGCCCCAAGGAATCCTCCATCCTGCACCTCCTGACAGGAACACTGTCATCTCTGCCAGGGCATTTCCTATGCCTCTTGACAACACTGGATCTGAATTAGTCATTGCATTAGATGTAAATTGGTGCTGTTCAAGGATAATAATGAGCACCAAGATACATGTCGGTGTCACTGACATGACGCCATTTTGATACTGTCTCCCACCGGTTTATTATGTCTAATGGTATTCAGGCCGCGGCTGGCCGGAAAGTTTATTTTCAGTTTATGCACTTGTATTTTTGTGTTTGTTTGGACACTTCTCGGCACAAAGTGTCCATAGCGGAGCTCTTCTCAGAGGGTCAGTCTGGCAGTGTTTATCCAGCTGTCTGCATGATGGCTGACGGCTTCCCACTTGACATGGTTTGGCATTAAGGCTGACTAGCCAACAAGTCCGACTGCATGGGCAGCTCCATGCCACAAACTGGCATCACTTCCACTGCGAGGTGAGACCAGACTATAGCTGTTGGCACTGCATTATTCACCGCATGCATATGATCGCAGCGGGCTTATCATTGCGGGCTTGTGTTTAAATCTAACCTATCAATCATGCACAAACATACGTATTTGTAAAAAAAATGGCAGCTGTGACATTCTCCCATTGCCTTTTTTTCTGCACTGAGCTGGTTTACGAGCTGCAGCAGTTTAATGTAGATGGCTGTGGGTTATTATTAATTAGGCTCAAATTATAACTAAGTGCAGTGTAATTAAAATCTGATAAATATTTGATGCTATTTTTATTACGATAATCGCAGCCTCGTTAATAAGTAAGCAATGTGCTCCGAAAATCATTATTTCAAATTTGTTTTGTTTTTTTTCGTTGAGGGTTTTCTCCCCCCGTCGAACGGCTGACAGACACACTTTTTCATTGAAAAGAATGAAGGGCATAAACCGATGGTTTGAGCGAGATGGACAACATGTGCTTTATATGGAGAGAGGGAGGTCTTCCTGCCAGACTCCTAATTGAGGCCATTTAGCAAACATACATTCAGGAGGCTGAATGCTGAAGTATGAGCCAGAGGCTCTGTTGAACCATTAGCATGTATTCCCAGTTGCTCAAGTTAGCGAAGAAAAAATAGAGGTCTACCACTGAAATAATGTCTGCCAATTACCGCAGTACATAGTAGATAAGGATGTGTTTTACCGCTGAAAACTGACAAAATCTGCTGGTGTGAGACTGCTCAGCGCTGGGAGTGGAGACTGTGATCAATATCAGTCAGCTTTGTCCTCTATCAGGCTTATTCAGTATTCAGCTAACCGATGTGCGCTGTTTTCGTGCACTGTATCTCATAAACAGAGTCTTTATGAGTGCTTTTCCTAATAAAATATGTAGTGCAAGAAGCCGTTCTACTCGTAAGGTGTAAAATCTGGGTGGCCTCGTAGACCTGCGCCGTGCTCGGGTAGAACTGAGGTAGAGCGCTGATGAGTTCCTGGGAGCAGTCAGAGGGCAGAACATGACTTTTGTCAGATTCCCAAATGGAAGGGAAAAATGTGTCCAACGGTGAACAAAGGCGATTCGTCTCTACGGAGTTTGCCCCCACATGATTTCAGGTCTAAGTTGTCCTATCACATGTCTGAGTTAATTTCGTGCAACAGTGCAAGACTATGGCAGTTCTGTCAGATTTATGTGGAAGTTGTAGGTTTCAATTCTGGAGATTCATTTCTGCAGGCTAGCACATGAGCACTTGAAAAGCTGTGAGATCTCCCCTTTCAAACATTATCATCCTCCTGTTGTATAGATTTTCCTCCCTGACGGCCAGCATTTGAAGAATTTATTTTTCTCGCTAATTACATGACAATATGATGGATTTTTTCCCCCCAATGCGAACGCAGAATCGAGTAGATGGTACGGAAAAAGGTACACTCGCTCTGCCCTTTATGTGTGCTTTCCTGGTGAATGTGCTGATTGTGTTGCCTTGTTTTTTTTTTTTAGAGATGTTGCTGAGCTTTGAAATCCCACCCTCTTGTGTCTACTTTAAGTATCAGTCATACAGGTTAGGTAATGCACAATAGTGACTTGGATGGCATTGCATTTACGATGGAAAAACTTGTTCTCTTCCAACTCTAGCACTCTGTGTAAGTGAAATTGACATGTCTTTCAATACATGCTGAAAGTGTTTTATTGAAAGAGACGTCTTTTATTCTCTAGCCCTTGCATCACATTCACTTGGCCACATACTCTGATCATTGTTCTCCGTAGGGGAGGCAGGGCAAATTCAGCAGACTCGGTCTAATAAATAAATAAACAAACGAACAAATTGATTGATAAAGTATGTGTTTTTTAAAGTTTACTTTTTTGGCAGAAAAGTTCACTGCTTTTTGCTGAGGCGTTATCAATATTCAGCCTCTGTTTTAACATGTGAAATGGGGTCATCACATAAGATAGACAATCAGTCTATCTAAATTACAGTATAAAATAAGAAGCCCGTACACCGCCTAGATTCACCTGCTCTTATTAATATTTAAGCATTTGTGAGAGCCAAAAGTTGACTTTGGTCTTTGAAGGTGCCCTTTTGTTTTGTTTTTTAAACCTTTTTGTCTCATCGTTTGTGCTGTGCACATTCCAAACAACTCCTTTAGAGTTCAAATAATCTTCAGATGTGTATAACTCACTATAAAATATGTATAATGTACATACATATATAAGCTTGGGGTCATAAAATGTTTTAATGTTTTTGAAAGTCTGTATTAATTTGATCAAAAATACAGTAGAACAATAATGTTGTGAAATATTACTACAATTTAAAATAACAGTTTTCTATTGTTAATATATTTTAAAATGTAATTTATTCAAAGCTGATTCTTTTATGATGGTTCATAATGGAGTTTTTATAGGTTTTGAGTGCTTTTTATACAGCAATAAAATACATAGTGCAAGAAGCTGTTGCTCAAGAAACATTTCCCATTATTATCAGTGTTGAAAACAGTTATACTGCTTAATTTTTTTTTTTTTTTTTGTAGAAACTATGATATTTTATTCATGTTTCTTTGATGAATAGAAAGTTCAAAAGAACAGCATTTATTTGAAAGAGAAACCTTTTAACATTATTGATGTCTTTACTGTATTCATTTATTATTTTATTATCACTTTAATATGCTCTTGCTGCACAAACATATACATTTTAAAAAATCTTACTAACCTCAATTCTTTGTGTTTATAAGACTGGAAGAATATTGTAACAAGAGCATGCCATGTGTTGTTTTCTCTAGGGATGTGCCTATATTTTTATGGTCAGTATTTTGCTGGTATTTGCACTGTTTCTGTGGGTGAAAGTTGTTGCTTATTGACATTAATCTTTAATTTTTCTGTTTCTCTTATGTTATCTTATTTTTGTCTGTAGCTAACAATTGGATAAAATGTATATAAAAATATATAGTTTAGGTTATGTTTTGAGCTTGGGTTAGCATTAACCCCGATGAAATTGCTGGAGGTCACCAATGCATTACGATGTCAGCCGTAGGCAGCAGATCTGCACTAGGTAGTTCCTGTATAACGTTTGCTGCTGCTCATCTGCATAAAGTAAAACTTTGCTCATGTCACCAGAAATGGCCAACTCTTACTGAAAAAAAAATGAATTGCTTCAAATTGCTGTTATTGTGGACATTCGATCTGATGTGATTCAAAAAAGATCGATATGTATTTATTCTTGATGTGCTGTAGTTTGAACTACTTTCTTTTTTCCATACATAAACGTAGTGAGAAATTTCCGTACCATCTGGATGGTCCTTCTAAAGGCCTGGTTGTGCAGGTGCAGCAGGCAGCGCATGAGAGTGATGGATCTGGAACTGGAAGCAGTGAGGTGAGGGTGGGGCCTCGTCTCTCTCCCTGAGATGTGCCTGAGATGCTGATACAGGAAGAATCTGACACGTGTCTTCCTCTCGCATTTTAATGAGTGTACTGCTTCTGTGAAGCTATTAAACGAAATGAACCATTTGAAAGTGAATTTTAGATTTCCGGTCAAAGCGCTCTCTTCCAAGAATGGGTGAGGGGATTGGCGATTGTCGAGTGCCCCTCTCCTACCCCCCAGTATCCACACTAGAACCTCTCATACACAGCATGGATGATCAAAAGAGGCCAACGGCGGACGACCATTATGCCAATGACACTTTGAGTAAGAGTCTGGAGAACAAAATGACATGACAGCCATTAGGGTTTGAAAGTGGGACTTTAAAGGGAGGCTGAAGGATGAATGTCAGGAGGGAATCAAAGAGAGAAAGTTAAATCTTCATAACGTTCACCGCTCTCCACGAAAAAATAAGTTCTTTGCAAACTAGCTCCCATTCAAGTCCAAAAACACGAAGACGAGTGTGTCCATGTAGAATAAAGCAGACGAGGAAGTTGAGTCTGGAGGTTCAGACATGAAAGCTAATAGGGCAACGAAACTCCATTGTGCAGGTGGTTGATCATTAGTGGACAGGTTTTTTAGTCAGTGAGGAGATGCACAACGATACGCTGTGCACAAGTATCAGGAGCTCAAATGATGTGTTGGCTTCTAGATATGAAGTTATGGAGAAAAGAAAACATTGCCAAACAAAATTGCCAAGTTGAACATCAATTGGATAGAACAATGAATTCTGAGATGCTTCCCCAGGCTTTTTTCTACTTCTATGCCTCCTTTTTAACTTAATTGCCAACAAAATCATAGGCCTCTGCGTTCCGTAATGCCGTTTGTGCAGTTTCTAATTCCCCTCCTCAGTCAAACGCCACATTATGCCAACGAATGTGGCTGATCAGCTGGATTTTCTGGCGCTGTCCATGCGGCTCATCTCTCCCTGCCAGTGCAAAGAAAAATGCATCTAATGTTTCTCCATGTCACATAATCAAGGATTTTAGAGTGTAAATCTTTGATCTGGGAGAACATTTTCTGATAGGATCAACCCCCCACCCCCTCTTGGCTGAAGTCTTCTGATCTCCCTCCAATTACTGGTGTCAAATGAGTCTGTTTACAGGCTGATTGGATGAGTGCTGTACTGACAGTGCACCTCCCTCTCCCTGGAAAGCCTCATTCCGTCCTTGGCCACCGTCGCACCGATGGCGAGGGCCCCGGCACACAGCTGGAGCTGTTTGGAGCCGCTTCAGAGCCAGTTGTAAGGCGGCCAAGTCGGGGTCTCGAGGGCCTTCCATCTGGTGTGACAGGGCAGGCTCTGGGGCTTGGCTGACAGAGTGCGAGAGTGCGAGAGCGAGAGAGACCACAAACCTTACAGAGCCTCACAAATCTTTTATTTATCGGCCTGCTCGGCTCACATTTGCAGTAGTTAGTTAATATGCAGACTGGGCTCCAGGACTTCAAATGGCACTGTGGAGTGAAGCTGGCTGGATATTAGGGGAGGGGAGGTGGGGGCTCCTCAGCCAGGCGTCCCGCTGAGAACTAAAGGGGGGAGGAGGTCACTGTCCAGCTGCAGGGGAGATCTGGGGCTCTCGTATTCAGCCGTCTTCATATTCATAGCTCCCATCATCATCATCATCATCATCATAATGAGAATCCCAGCTTGCTTGCGATGCAAAGGAGATCTTAAGAACCATATGACTTGCATCATCACTGATTTTTATGCTGTTTGCCGTGCCCTTAAGGGCAACTCCTTAGGAATTTGTTTTTACACGCAGCAAACGAAGCCTGCAATTAAGGTTTCTTAATTATTCCAGACCAACATAAAGGTAATGCATGCTTTAAAGGGAAAAATGAAAATTGTGTCATTTACTTCAAACCTGTATGGCTTTCTTTTTTCTGCAGAACACAAAATATTTTGAAAGATGATCGAAATGTGTTTTATATAGGTACAATTAAATTCAACAGAGTCCAAAACAACATTGAACCCCACTGACTTTTATTGAATAAAATTTATTTATAAAATAAATAAATACAAAACATTTTCTTTTTTGTTCCACAGAAAAAGAAGGCGAGTAAATAATGACAGAATTTTCATTATTGGATTCATTATCCAACCCACGCAACCATGTGACTCTGGCTACATTTCTGCAAAACCTGAAATACATTGCTCCAGGTACATTGCACAGCACTTTTCAAGTGACGTGACCACAAGAGGCACTATAAGCAATATAATTTTTTTTCATTGCAGTTGTGGGCTGGTGCTAAATAGCTTGTTCAATTTTCTCAGAAAGTTAAATGTGATTGTGGCAACATTTTGTTATGTATCACAAACATTTTATTGCAACCATGCTACTTTAGCCTCCTTCCGGGAAGATTTTTTTTTTTTTTTTTTGGAGTGTCTTGCAACTCGTGTTTCACTTGTACCTAAGGGCTCTGCAGTGCTGTACCAGGTGCACTACTGAGCAATTTTACTATATCAGAAAAGTCTTACATATGGAACTGGTTATATGATCCAAATGTCAAAATGTATTAGTTTACAAATCATGCACTTTGATAAAAGTGTTTTGAGGTCATAACAAGGGGTGTAAACTAAGATTCATCGATATGGATCGATACATCGATACGATGCATTGATGCCACGCGTAAAATATTGATATCTGTAGTATAAATAGGCACCCATATTTTCGCACTGTCCACATTTTCACATAATGTCCGTCTATGCATTACCGCCAACGTGTGCATTTTCGTTCAAACTCGCGTATCAGGACTCGATATAAGGACTGCCCGAAGGCACAAGGCGAGCATAAAAGACGCTCGGGATTGTTGGCGGAACAGTCGAGCGCTGTGTGAGAAGTTTTCTGCGCACACATCTGAAGTGCACAGACTGCCGCATCTACACCACGCAAATACTAATTGAGCTCTCTTCTGCTTTTTTGTGCATGGATGAATCAGTACAGGCAAAAAACATCAAAATGCACGTTTTGGCGAATATCTAAGTAAATACAGTCGGTTAGGCATGTCTTAACGTAGACAGTCGAGAAAGAAAACGTAGTGTAGTTATTTTACATTTGATTATTACATTTCTGTAGCCTAGCATACCTGAAAATTTCTTTTAGACTGAGCTGAAAAACCTGAAAAGCACTGTTTATTGAACTTGTGTCTTGGTTCTATTGTATTTATTTTCTGCTATTGCTTGTAATTTGGATATCTGTAGAAAAGATTTTTAGCACTGAGCCTATAGTAGCAGCCAGAATTGCTTTTCCGATTGTTTTTCTTTATTAATAAAAAAAAAAAGAAGAAGAAGAAGTGTAGCCTATAGGCCTATTTTTTGGTTGTGAATGTCCCAATTGAGGTATATGAAAATTTCTGATAAATGTTCGTGTTATATATTTTGGTTGCATTTGTGAGTTAATAAAAATGTAGATCGTTTAAAATGGCCTATATAATATCATAATATCGAAATATTGGTCGATACACTGCTGTATCAAATCGAATCGTAATCGTATCGCAGAATTTTTTTGAGGTATCGGCAGATATCATATCGCTGGGTATGAGAATCGATATCGTACCGTATCGTGACGAACCATCCAATTTACACCCCTAGTCATAGCATAGTTTTGTGTAAGGAACTATATAAAAAGATTGCTTCATATTAATCAATCTGTAGTCCTAATCAACCCCTGTAATCATAATTTGTTGATGTTTTGCTGCCAAAGCATATTTTTGCAGTGCTTTGCAGAAATGTAGCCAGATTCACAAATTTCCATTGAGAATGGGATGGAACTATTCCTTTAAAAGTAGTAGGAAAGCATGTGCAGTCCTCATTTGCATAGTCAGTGTCAAGCATTAGCATGAATTCTGGGATATTCCGTGCTGCCATCTAATGTTTTGATATGTGAGTGCATTTGGGCTGACGCTAAGTATAAGTAATCTGTGCTGGGAAAATATGTGTAAGATGTCTGGAGTAGAAGAAAAAAAAAAGTAATGCTAATAATAGTTTTTTCACTCCGCAAGAAAAAAGCCTTGACTTGAGTCAAAATATTAACATTTTATTCTTTCACTTACTAGAAAGTCCTGTAAAGAAAAACATTCTGTTCCAGGGAGACAGTTTCATGCTAAAGGAAGGTCAAAACAGAGCTCCGCGTGACATTTTCTTCAAATTTATGGAGTAACAGCATGTCACACTGAATTGTCATGCGATGACACCAATTTGACGTGATGGCTCTTTACGGCTGTCCCTTTCCTGTCATATAGTGCATGCACAGCAGATACAAGAGTTCAACAAGCGCTCCAAAGGGGCTGTCTCATCGCTCACAACGCCACATACACAGACATTGACGCAAACGAAAGCCTTCACCAGCCCACCAAACGTTGAGAAAACAGACTTGACAACAAATTTATAAGATGTATAAAATCTCCAGCGCGCACATGATCGCACATTTTATTCAGTATGGTACAAACGCTACGCCATTAAGACCGACCACTCGTCGGGCCACTGGGAATTTAGAAAGAGGTGAAACGGTGCAGCCTTTCTATGGCATTCATGGGAACACAGATGCCAGTAGCACGTCTGTGCTCAGAGCAGCCAATCTCAGCAATTATTAACTAGGTGGCATCGGGAGTGCTGCTTAGGCTGTTCAACAGCTCCCTGAGCTCTTTAAGGAGCTCAAGACATATTTTCCAGCAGGCCCTCTGGAGCATCGCTCTTCACACATACGCGCTCTCCCTCTCTCGCCTTGTCACTCGTCCCTCTCCTCCTTATTTCTCCGGTTGTGTCCTCTTGGATCCAATTTGCAACTTAGCATCACCCCTGTTTGCTGGTTTTCTTCTGGTCTTATCTTATCTTGTTACACACTCTTCAGGCTTTGTGGTTAAATTATGTATTAAGGTCAATGTCAAAACATGGAAGATATGTAATCTACAGGGAGTTTCCTTTTATTCATTATTACAGTGAAGGCTGAGCACAACTGTCAGAGAGCCGAGGATGTGCGCAGCATGGAAGCTTGCTGCACAGCGGGGCTCTTCATAGCCCCCTCTCCCGCCTCTCTCCCAGGACAGACCCCTTGATAGATTTACCCAGCTAACCCATCTCACTTAAAAAGTTCTCTCTTCTCTGCTCCAATCTGAAAGCTGTCAAGCGCACCTATATAGCGGTGTCATTTATCTAAAGGAAGACGCACGCACTTGAGACGCGGGAAGATGTCATCCGTTCAGTTGCGTTTTGGGATCTTCTAACGGGGGACTTGCAGTTGGCTTGCGGGTGGGAGGCGCTTTCTTTTTGGGAGGATCTCGAGGAACGTGACACCTTTGTACGTATATATGTCTCAAATTAAACTTAAGTGACGTTGGGAATGGGACACCTCTGCTGTGTTTTGTCTGAAGGTGTACCGCTCGTGCAAACGTGACCCCCTGGCGGGCTCGCGTCCGCTGTAGGATCCGGGACCCGGACTGATGGGTAAATCCCATCTCTGCGGCATGCTTAGCAAAAAAGCAAAAAAAAAAAAAACCTTGATAAATTTGAGCCAACTCTCTCTGGGGCAAGCATAATTATTTTCTGATTAGATTAATTCAGTTATACTTTGGTCCTTTCCAGAGCCACCGGCGTGCCTGGAAGAAGCGCACTCAGTCATGCTAACAATTACACAATTAGCTGTGCAGTGCAAACCATGCAGGGAAATTCAGCTCCAGCTAACAATCCACCCTCCTACATGCATCGACCATAACAATTATCATTTGTGGGGTTTTATGGTTCTCTGATGCTGATGGGGGTTGGAATAATGTGAGTTCACCCTGATGTTTAACCCACCCACTCCTCTCTCATTATTTCTGCTCCATTGTGAATACCATAAACGTCTCGATAACCGCAATGATAAACAGTTGAGACCGAGAAACAATTGTTCTCATTATGGGGAGAGTAATTGAGAATATCCCTTTTTCAGTGCTTTGTAGATGCTCTTCAGGGACACATTGTCCAAACGGTCAACAGCAGCGATATTTTTTCATTTAGATTCACTTGTGAATGTGATTACTTACGGAAGGATCCTTACTGGCTCTCATTATGCCTGTAATATAAAATCAAG
The DNA here is from genome assembly GCF_012432095.1 of Onychostoma macrolepis. Classification (NCBI taxonomy): domain Eukaryota; kingdom Metazoa; phylum Chordata; class Actinopteri; order Cypriniformes; family Cyprinidae; genus Onychostoma; species Onychostoma macrolepis. The sequence goes on from NC_081163.1 coordinate 12,666,822, forward strand.
ATCTTTATTTTATATTGTACAGACACTTTCAAACGCAATTACGTCAATGTAGAATCTAATATTAGCTGTCAATTACTGATTTTCATTATATCTTCCTTTGTTTCCCTCACGAACAACTCCTGCCAGTTCGGAACGATGTGTGAGTGGGCAAATGATGACAGAATTTTCATTTTTGGGTGAACTATCTCTTTAAAGTGCAACGTAGTAGTATAGTGTCTGACCGTCACCCTGCGAGACTCATTTGGCGACACCATAAAAACGTTTTAGATGTTTATGTATTTGTTGACTTGAATACAGCCATGATGCAATTATAATGATGCAATATTTACAGTCGCTAAAATGCGCTCAATCCACCACCCAGACTCAGTGAGCCGAGCTCGTTCTTGCTCAACACGGCGACGCAATGCAGCAGCTCTCAAATGACACAAATTTGTTTCTAAATACCAAGTTTCTGACACGGAGGCCAGGGAGAAGTCTGAAATTTCTTTACCTCCTATACATACTTGATCTCATGTCTCCCTGGAGCATTAGCATCTCTTTGTTTTGCTGAGTAGTTTGATGATAAACCCTCTGTAGCCGAGCCAGAATTCTCAGCAAGCTCACGACCCATCCTGAGGTTTTTTTCACAGACCGGACATCCGCAATGAGCATGCATTTTAAATTAAAGTTAGATGAAAAAGTAAAAACCTTCTCATCTGGCCAAACGCTTAATGAACGTAGCCTGCTGAACTAATCACACTTGTCCAATGCAACAAGACAGGCGATAGAAGCCACGTTTTCTTTTTATCCTTGCTTTCTCTCCTCTCGTCCTAGTGGAGTGATAGCACCGTTGCGTTCTTAACCTCGCGTGTAGAGCGTGGAAAATAACTTGTGACTTGTAAGCCTAATTAAGGAATCCTCCCTGACCTGCACACCCAGGCCTCGTCAGAAATCTAACACCAGAGCTGATTCAACATGAGCTACACACCGGGCAGGACCCAGCACTAATGAATACTAATGAATAATAATTACAGGCTCTTTGGCACCCAGACGCACTGCAGGGACAAATGCTAATACGCTTTAAATGTACACCGCTAGGAATGACTAGCGGGTTCAACATGCGGCAGATTAGCCGAAGGGCCGATGCAAACTCAAGGTGAAGGATGAAACATTTCTCGCGGACGAAATTATGAGCATATTGGTTTGTTTTTCGGTGATGCGGGCAAAGCCATTGATCTAGAGAATTTAGGCCACATGAGAGCAGACGAATCTCGGGATGTGGCGCTCCTAGCGTGTCTGTTTGTGACACCTTTTAATTGGCAGCATTAGAGCTCATCAGCGAGCAGACTGTTGTTTGTGAGAGCACTCTCTCCTAGCGCTTTTGTACTCGTTCTCGCATGGCAGGGAAATTAAACTTTGTGGTGTTATTTTTTTTCCCCACTGTTTATTCTTTTGATCTGTGTGTACATTATTCGCAGCTCTTTGAATTTAAATTTCACTGTCATGTTTCTCTTTTCATCACACTGATGGTTGCAGCTCTAATAATATTCAGCTTTTAAGTCACTGCAGAATGTTAATTAGATTCTCTCTTTTTTTAATTAATACGTCCCTGCAGGTTTCCTTATCAAATCATTTTTACCACCATAAAATCACGCACTTTGTGTCAATAAATTACTGTAAGATCTTAAAAATAAAACGACATTGAAAACAATAAGGTGTATGAGAGCTATGTTTACATATACAGCATATTGCTTAATGTACTGCATATGTGATTCAGAAATGTTCACTTCCAAATCTAACCTGAGAAGTCATAATGCTTAGCATGCTCTTGCGAGGTTAGTGCAATGCGGTTACCTTACGCTTGTATTACTGAGGTATTAGTGCTAATGTGTGTTGCTCTGCCTCCCTAAATGCTAGTGTTGTCCAGCAGCTTCTACTGTCCCATCTATCATCTTCAGCGGTGAGCCAAGGATTCTGGGATAGAGGAGCCACGTACTGGGCTGTGATAATGAAAGGTCACAAAGGGGGTGGAGTGTTGAAATTGCTTTACTTTACAATGAAACATGCTCAGCCCAAGCAGTGCCATACCCGAGGAACGCGGTCTGAACCAGAGGTAGAATTTCAAATGGTCTCATGGCCGCTGAGGTGATAGATTTGTTTTCAGCTCTGCGCTGAATGGAAGACGCCGAAGCCCATTAGGCATTCACGTGGGTTTTGGGTTGTCACATTTTGTATATTTTTTTCGTAAGTGAAAATTATTTGTTCTTGTAGTTTCGTCCATTGGCTTAATTTTTCTAAAGTCCTGTGAAAAGTTCATAGTCTTGATTAAATCAAATTGAATTTTCAGTGCTTAAGGCAAATATAATCTCTTTGCTGTTTATTTGTATATATTTTAACTTGATTATAACTATTTGAATTCGGAATTAACATTTTATGGTTTTGACATTTAGCACCATTTTCTGTTTTTATCCTAATGCAGTAAACACTGCATGTCAGCAAAATGCACTTTGTGTTTCAGTTTAAGGTAATGGACTTCCACATATTTATTATCAAAATTTGCTTATATGCATTTATATAAATAAACCTGCCTTCAGTGCGAAGTATCAAAAAATAAATTGGAGAAGTTTCTCCCAAAAAATATGTGGGGAGAAAAAAAGAGCGGAAACATTTCACTGTGCTCACTGAAGAAAACTGATATTCACAGACCAGAAAAAAATATATATATTTGCCGTTTATTATACTTTATAATGAACTGATTCACATCTTGCTGAGAGGTAATTAATACGGGGAAATCTTGAATTAAAGATGTAAATCTTGACACTTTGGCAGGGGGGCCGGTAAGGGACAGTAGTCTCCAAGGCCTGAATTATTCTTAGCATAGACCAATTAACACCATGTATCTTCTTTTATGTTCAGTTCAATTAAGAGCCTTTACGGTTTTTAAGTTCTTTTCTTCTTTATAGTTGGAGAGTGTCAGAAACACAGATCAAAGCCAAACGCAGCAGTCCGTGCACCATAGGTAAATCTGCTTTGCATAAGAATCTGCATGTTGCTACGAAGGTTTTCATTCCAATTTTGCATGAATTAAAAAACAGGAATGGAGCAGAAATGAGGGAGAGAACCCCACAAAGCAGTCTATTAATCTGCTCTCAAATCTCCCTATATCTACTACTCTGACAGCTGAGTACCTCGATAGCTCAAACCCCAGTAGACCGACACCGGCTGTAGAGAACAATTTTACTTTTTGTCATTCCACGACCGTTCCTTGTGTTTTATTTTGATTTGCAACGAGCCGGCTAGAGTTGAAAGTAAATGAATGGGCCTAAATAACTGGGTCGTGTCTTTTTTTTAAACACTTGAGTTAAAGATAATGATTTGTAGTTTATTTGTTAATAGTGATAAGGGATCAACAAGCTGTTATTTGTGTTATTTTTGGAGGCAACCAATAAAAGAGTTTCTGTCTCTGTCCTCTTCATTCTTTTGTGTTTTATTTTGCTTTTTTATTGGACTGACAGTTGTGTTTTTCTCACCACGGGAGCTTCACACTTGATGTTGAAATTCAATCTCAAAACCTGTTTAGAAAATTACTGCACTCACTAATTTTCCTGCTGGGAAGAGTGTCACGACTGCTTTATGCTTATATTTATTTTACATTGGCCACTGTAGATTTCATTCTTAATTATGCTTCTCGGGCAGATGGATGGTTTCTTGAAAAGATCTCTGCTGCATGCTGTGTGTTAGAATCATCCAGTGATATGATATGGTCAACATATATCATAATCATATTGAGAGATGACGGCACAGCCTCAGGGTGGATAGATGCTTTCAGGGCAACATAATAACACAAACAACCTGTTTTTCAGCACCCTTAATTGCTGCCCTTTAATTGTATTAAGCAGTGAAATATCAATAAATCAATGGGCAAATGAACTGGGCAACTATGAGCAATGACTGTTTAGTGTTGCTCTGTATTATTCTATTGATGTTCCACTAACGGCCGTCCTTGAGATATTGAATGCTATTCAACCCAGGCGCTGACATCATAATAGAAGGCAGCGTTGAGCAGTCTGGCCGTGTGGACAGTCGCTCTCTGCAGCATGTCTTTCTCACATGTAGACTTGCTTTTGGAACCCTAGAGTGACACTAGTTTTATTAAGTGTACATTTGGAATTTTACGTGAATAATAAAAGTTATTTTATCTAAAAAAAATAGATTTTCATCTTTTCATATAATATACTGTCCTTATTTATAGCTAACATTCATTGTGCAGCTGATCTGTCCCAGATTGTCTCTTAGCTGCGAGATCTGCTTATATGGAACTGTTTAATGACAATTGTAAATATATGAAAGTGTAATTAAGACCATTATATAAGCTGAATTATTCAAGAATCAAATGTTTCAGCTTTCTGGGCTTATATATAGAGGAGACCAGGACATACAAATGTTGTCACAACTACGTTATTTTTTAGACATAATTACACAGATAATTGTTTGAATACCATCTTAGAAAAATGTACTTAATTCTGTCCTTCAAACTACAATTAGGCCTACAATTACAATTTTTAAGCTTTGTGACATTATAAATCAACTACACTAATATATATATCAATACAAGGCTCAGCTACAGTATGTAATGAAGCTAGATTGTATTAGTATATAAGCTGACCTGTGTTCTAACACAGGACATTTTTCAAAAAATGCTGGGAAAAGTGTTTGATCATTTTTGCCTCATATCATTCACAGTTTTTCTGTTTCTTTCATTTTTGTGTGCTTCGTAATTGTTTATCATTTCAATTTTGCTGAAAAGTCATTAAATATATTGGAATATTAATGTTAGGTTCACATTGTGACAACCTGCCCCACTACAATGTCAACATGTACTTAATTAAACGTAGGCCTATCTTTTTTTGGCCAGTAACACTGAAAATGTGCAATACCCATTTGTAGTTAAGACTTTAATATTTGTTCACAGAAATACCCTAAGAAATATAAAATAGTGTATATAAAATATAAAACAAACATGGACAACTAGACCCAGTGTGCCCTAAATATAGCCTATATTTTCATTTCAGGACAAAGAAGCAGTCAGTGACCCTATCTCACTGGTAATAAGTTTGACAGAAAGGCTTTTAATGTTTGATATCTAGAGATATGTAAAAAGTCATGTGGAAAAAAAAAATGTTGTCAGTTCGTTCTTGACCCACTATTTTTTAAGAATTTGTATGATGTGTGTTGTAATAAAAGCTTTGATGTTTTTTTTTTTCCTTTGGCAAGTTTATTTTAAGCCTATTTTAGTGCTCTTTCACCTTCATGTGAGCGTTTCTGACTGTTGACAATTGCCATTTTAATCTAATGTTCAAAGAATTTTTTTTTATAAGATAGCAGGCTAATTCAAATATCAAAATATTTTGGCAGGTGTGATTTCTTTGTTGGTTTGTTTTCCTAACCTCGGTGTCTTTAAATATTATTAAGTAAAAATCTTTGCTCTGTTGTCTGTTTGAAGATATAAATAGCGTGTACTGCCATCTAGTGGAGTAATTATGCATCAGCGTTTTTCGATTGAACTTCAGACACTGTACGTGCTATTCATTCAACTTCTGACAATCTGTTCCATGACAATACACACATTTTTTGCTATAATGTTCAATCAGGAAACAAACAGGCTTAGACTGTGAAAAGTTGGCAAATATTTCTGGCACTTGTGTAATCAAATTATGTATAATGGTGCTGTGGCTGAAAACAATTTTAAGAAAGCCGACGTTGATCTGCATCAACATGCGTGTCCTTTAATTGTCTCGCAATTTGAGTAAACAAGAACAAAGAACAGCGAAAACGAGCAAAACATGTTGCAAATCAAGCATGCAAATAAGAGGATTTATTCGCATATCCTGCGTGCACTAGCACAGTGGGAATCAGTCAGGCTTGTTCTCGATGGCCCTCTTTTTCCCTGCTGTGAACAACGTGCTCTGTCAGTGATTAGCAATAACACAGACAATGAATGTAATTTCTGTAGGAGGGCACACGTGCAATATCAGGCCTTGAATAAGCAAACGTATGCGCACACATTTCTGTTGTCTGTGCCTCCCATACACAGGTACAGACAGTTTAAGACATGTTTTTGATATTTCACATCTGAGTGATTTCATATGCCTACAGCCTCCTGCAGATGCAGATTTCTGCAGATGCTTGAGAAGAGCAAAGCAGGCCGTCACTGCAGTCTCCACTGTCTACATGCTGCACAGGTACTGCCTGCTCCCGGGGTTGCTAATGTAATTGCTTTACATTGATTCTGTCCGACTAGACGGCTTGTTTTCATCCTTTTTCAAGGAGCAGTGCCAAGGCTTTAGCCTCTTGTGATGTGAAAAGTATGTGTCCTTTTCAGCACATATCAAACAGATACTTCCTCACACGATACGATGGCTAAGAAGGGTATACTGTCCTCGAAAAGATTTTTTTTACCATACAGTCAGCCATATCTGTTTCCATGGTACCGTACATTTGTAACTGAAGCACTCTGAGTGGATTGACTCACATCCTAATTATAAGAACTAGATCTTTACATCCCAAACGTCATGACAAACCTCTCTGAGATGGCGAGGTGGAATAATGTTGTAGGAATAAGACAGAACACATTTCCATGAGATCATGTGATCTGACAGACACAAGGCCCCTGAGCTGCAGATATACTATATATATATTTCCATAAGGCGTTGAAATTTTGAAAGAAGAAGAAAGAAAAAAAACTGAAAAAACGCTAGTAAATTTAAGAATGAATTACAAAGAAAATTATATATTTATATATGTTTTTAATTTTAGGTAATATATATATATATATATATATACATATACACACACTCACACTATATACACAGAGACCCATGCTGTATAATATGTATGCAATGTAAAATTCACATATGTATGTATGTGTATATATATATATATATATATATATATATATATATATAATATATATATATATATACACACATAGCCTATATCTCTGCACATGAACCAGATGGAAACACTTGTTAGGGTGAATTTTTGAGAACTTTTGGAATTTTTATCACACGTAGCGAAGATGCTCACAAATTAGATCCTGCTGTGGTCAAAGGAGGCATTCTTTGGCAGAGATAAAGAGAATATTGCCTCTATTGAAAGATCACAGTTTGCTGCCTTTGATAAGACATCACTGAATTTTCATGCTCATTAAAAAAAATTATGTTTCAATGTGTGATTAATTTCATGACAAATTGTAGTCTGTTTAAAATAATAATAACATAATCTCTCACATTAAATGGTTATTATTAATACTTAGGCATAAAAAGTAATTTAACATGGTATTACTGGTGACAATTTGCCTCATGTTCAATTCAAGCTCTAATTTTGTGGGCCGTTAATGGTTGTTAATTGCAGTCTCTTTCATTTTATTGCTAGCTACTTATTTTCCTGTGCATATCGGTGAATAGAAGTTGCTTTTTACCTACACAAAAAGCTAGATCAACTGTAAAATGTATACTTTAACCTGGTCTGCCTAAATAAAGACTAATTGCAGATCCCTCCTCTTTATTTCTGTTGTAAATGTGACTATATAAACTATGGGCTTTTAGTTTGTCCACTGTACAGCATTCATCTCAAATTCTGCAGATTATTCATATTCTAAAAATCTGAACGCGAGCTGTGCTGAGCTCAGACAGCGTTTATGACATTTAAACTGTATTTATACTTCCATTGATTTTCATGATGCAGAGGTGAGTTAAATTCTCAATCTACACCTTGTCACTCACATCAATGAGATATTACACCACTGTAAATACATCTGAACCACAACTACCACAGTCTGCCTGAGCACGGATCCACTGATAACTATGATGGGAGTTGTTGGACTGATTCTTCACGCAGTCAAATCCAATGCCTTCTAATCTTCTCCTGCTTTTTCTGAATTATTCAAAGAGATCTTGAAGCAACAGAGGCGTCTCGACAGCGTGCAAAGCTCCCTATGAGAGAGCTTCAGATAATGTGAAATGAATGATGAAATTCTGGGAGCTGAAATGAAAGAGTGATGTGATGCATGTTCAAAGGTGGGGCCCGGGTCCCCAGGCCCCTGGGGGCTCAGCCAGCATCTTTTACCTTTCTTAACCAGGGATGAATATGCTGTAACGTCTTTGGCAAAATTAACCTAAACCTATTTCCACATTCACATGGCACGTCAGGGAAAGAAACGGCTCTTTGTCCAGCATTATGGGGGGAATCGCATGACTTTTCTTCTCATGTTTGAGTAAAAAAAACTAGATTGAAATCTCAAGTCAATTAATAGATGAAACACATTTTTCTAAAATAGGTTACTCATTTTTGTAGGAAGCATTTAGGGGGCAATTTAGTTAATGCATGAAATAATTCACGCCATGATGTAATGTCCATTCCTTTTTATCTTGAAAGGAAACTGGCTTATCTGCCTTTAAATACAGTTAATAGCACATCAACAAACAAATAGCTTTAAATAGCGTGATGTTCTTCGATTAATATTGATGACATGCTACTTGACCTTGGTACTTGTGTGTGATTAAATAAAACAATAAAAGGAATATGAGCATAATTATGTTTACAGTTCAGTACCTTGCTGTAAAACAAATATAAAACTTCTCTGTGAACTCAAAATGGAAATATATTTTTAGTGTAGTTCTCATGCAACATGCTTGTAAATCATATCCAACACTCAACAAGACCTGAAAGGTTTTCCAAAGTTAAAAGCAAAAATAGATGTTGTGGTCTTGCCACAGAAAGATGTGTTTCAGAAATCTACCCTGTCATCCGATATATAGGTAATGTGTTTTAGGCAAAAATATACCAACTGATATTTAATTCTTCTTTAATTGTAGTAATAATGTGTGTGGGTGTGTGTGTTCTGGTGAAGTACGATCTCTGCAGGTCATACAAACTGTAAAAAGTGGTAACCTGCAGCCTTTTTATTTTTTTCTTCATTTTTTCAATGTACTTGTTCCATATATTCATTGTTTATACAGACACAATGTATTTTCTGAAAAGTAAAAGTAAAAATAAAAAGACAGGTGCAATTAGAACATAACTAAAAGATGGTGTTTGTCTACTATCAAAAACATTTTCTTTTATTAGCAATACAAGTTCCCTCCGTATACTGTACCGTTAACATCAATACAGCATGAGAAAATCTCCATGGATTTTCAAAGGCATAAGCGTTGTTCCCTTTTCCCATTGTGATCTCAAATAAAGAATCCAAACATCTGAGAGCAATTGAAGTGTCTTGTGAAATCCATTCTTCCCACCAAGCATTGATTTATTATGTGAATTACAAATCTAAATGTTTTTTTGAATAAAGAGGGTGTCCTTTTGTGCTTTTATTAAAAATCATGAGGTACAGGGTGGAATAACTTTTTAAGGATTTCAGACTGTGCTGTAGCCTAGATCATATGATTTTTTTTGTGTTTCCTTAAGCATGATGTTATTTCAGTTGTAGTCGAGTTTAAACAATTTATAAACAGCGATGGTTGCAAGAAAATCATTACATGAACAAAAAGTTTATTTCTGTTAGGGACAATGTGGTATTATTGTAAATTTTTCGGGGACATGCAGGGGGCTCCATATTACTATTTTTCATCAGTCTAATATTGTGATCATTAGAATTAGTACTTTTTTTCGGGACACTGCACTAATGCAGTTGTCTAAAGCAATTTCCACTGCACTTCCAAGACCTTTTTGTTCAACGTCAAATTTGAATAATAATCTATTCTTAAATGGAATATGTCTACATCTAAAATGAAATACGTAAAGCAAGTAAGAGTATTCAAATAGAAACTTAGTTTACTTAATAATATAAATAGCCTACTTCTGGGGTAGCACATCAGATGAAAAAAAAATAATAATTCTAATTGTGGTTATTTTGTCAGCAAAATCTAAAACCTCTCCAAGAACGTAGATTGAGTCATTGTGTTTGAACAAGAATATTTTTCCCTCGTATAAAAAATCTTTCACTTGCTGATGATGGAAAAACATTGAATGGGACGGCTGAGTAATATTCCTCCAGTGACCTTTTCACCTTAAGACAGAAATCTTTTCTTTTAAACAGTGATTCGTTTGGAGTCGAGCAAGATCAGAAAACGTTCGCTTCATCCAGTGACTCTCATTATTCAACTCTTTAGACTAGAGCATTCAAATGGTAACAGTTCGAACACGTTCTTTTTGCGAATCGGCTCGATTGATTCATTTAAACGAACCGCTTCAAACGAACGAGTCGTTCACGCACGGACTCTGCTCTCGCGATATAAACTTTCCCGGTTACCTGAGGAAACGAGAGTTTGATTCAAAGTGTACCCATTTGAATGAACGAAAACAGCCCAAACTCATCCTAATAACAAAAGGTAGAGTAATGCCAACCAGTTACCTTTAATTCTGTGGACTTTAGCGATTAAAAATACGTTTCTTTGTCTATGTTATGGAATACTGGCGGTGTTTATGGAGTTATTTACCCGTTGTCCGTTAGCTGTGGAACTGTATGCTGCGTGTAGTCAGCTAGCAACAGCAACAAACCATCTTGTTTCTGTCACAGTTTAGCTATGGTTTTATTTAAACGCTTTCCTTTGGTTTATGTGTGGAATTGTGAGAAAAATAAAGTGAATTTAAATAAGAAGATAGCCTATTTTCGCTGTGTTCTCTAGTTTCGTCCTCCTCCGCGGTGGGAGGTTTAGAAACCAGATTACGCCGCAATACCCTAGTTACTGTAGTTATTAATATTGTAAAATGCGTAATCCTTAAAATCTTTCTGCCGTCGTGTTAAATATCTGTTATTTATGACAAAAGAAGCTAATACCAAGTTACCACAGTTTTTCAGTACTAACACTGAAAGTAACTGTAATGTTTTTGTAGGACTTAACGTTAAATTACTAATATTTGTTATAATTTTTGTAAAGAATACATTAATTCAAGAAGCTTGTTTGAGCGTGATGGGTGGCTTGTGTGTATAATAATTTAAGTAAATAATTTTTTTCTGCTAAAGCTTGGGCCATTGTAAAAGGTTTTTGTATATTATGTGGCAAGTATTTCTGTGTTAGAAAACCAAAACATATTTTATATTTTTCATTAACATAACATCTTATATTGTCATATGCGTAACAGTTATTTTTTTTTAGTATATTACAAAGTAATATTCATATACATGCAGACACAAAGCTGCATGTGTATAAATAGAAATAACGATCAGTAATATGTGAATTGCTTAGTGCCTGTTTCAAACATCTAAATTTGGGGAGTTTGACTGTCCTTTCTGATTTATTCTTTAGGTTATTTTTATCTTTTTTGGGAGGATCTTGGCTGCATGAAGCAAACCAGAAATGGCATCACCACAAACGCTTCAGCCTGTCCTGAAGATGAAGGTCGACGAGCTCTTCCTCTTTTGGTTGAGTGAGCCGAGTACTCAGGCAATGCTAAAAGACTACCTCAACAAAATCAAGAATGGAGAAGAAATAGAGCTAAACCATGCTGATTTCAAGGGCACAAGCACTTTGGTATTAACAGAAAACAACAACAACATTGCCTCAAAGATTAATGCGACAGAGAGAATGACTGCGGCCCTTGGTACCCCGTGCAGCCCTCCTTCAGCCACCCTGCCATCTGCGAGTGGCAGCAATAACAGAGCGGGAGTGAATGCGAGGGCCCTGCGACGCTCTGTCAGCACTAAGAAGGTAAAGCATCCATGCTCAGCACTCTCTTTGCAATGCAGTATGACCCCAGTTCTGTCACCATGCAGACTTCTATATTCAGGCCTGATTATCAGAGTTTGATGCTTGATTTTCTCCTGTGCTTCTAAGTTTAAAAAATGTGGGAGGGCAATCAAAATTGATCATTTTTTTCCTTAATAAAGGTATACAAGAAGACTTTTACAAGCAAAATTAAGAACAAAGAGTACAATTTTGAAATACTTCTGCCTCAAACTGTTTTTAATAATTATGTAAAAATGTATTCAATAATTACATTATTATGTTTCTCATATATGTAGAGCATGTAATGGATGTAACCACAGTTTGACTTTGAACGTGCAGCCTTTTAAAGTTTATTAATCACATTAGGCTGTGTTGTGATTCCTGTTTTTCCGTCCCCACATTTAAGACGACTTCTTAAAATGAGTAGACGTTTGTCATTTAAAACACTTAAGACTTTTTACAATCTTAAATTTAATAAGTGATCATTCTCTAATTTTTAAGGACCAGCAGGTTTTTTTAATTCATACACATGCTCCTAAATTCATTTTACATTTTGCACACAATCTATTTTGAGTTGCAAATGCATGTGAAAAGCTGTCGAACCCTGATTAGTCTAAAGAAATGCGTGTTATGTTAATTTTCATATAAGGCAATCTCAAATCCATTAATCCCTCATATCACACTAAAACATAAACCAATCTTTTTTTATTTTTCCACTTGTTAATATTTCATGTGGTAAAAAGCATTTGCCAAATGTACTTCTACATGTTAATATAAAAACCGCTCATTTTAAAGTGGTTTTCTAGCACAGTTTGATAGGAAATTTCAATGAATGTTCTCATCAGTGATGGTCCTACACATTTTTAATGTGTTTTGCCAGTAAGAGAGGATTAAACTACTTTTTCCCAGTTTAGCCACAAGAGGATGCTGAATGGCTTTTGCAGCTCCTGGTCAGTGCATGTAGGGCTCCTGCTCTGGTCAGATGAGCTCTGTGAACCCTGCGTGTCTTTTGTGTAAAGAAATCCTGTTCATGTGTGGCCAGAGGTGGGCGAATCTCTATGCTGTCAATCCCTGGAATGGTAATGACTCTGTCATCATGAGCTGTCCAGCGATGCTGGTGGACTTTGCTGCTGAGGTTTCAGAGCCTATAAATTGGATTATGCAGGGATATCTGTAATTAAAGCAGTGTCTCCATGATACTTCCTGCTGTCAGTATCAGATCAATGTGTCATTAAATTCACACATATCTTATTGGCCCAATAGGAGGAAGCTGATATCAAGAAGGCTTATTCGTAAGTAACATTGATGCACCCGTGGAAATTAAAAAGATTATGAGATAAAATTAGCTTTTGATGTGACATGCATAAAGTCCCTGTAATTTGGACACAACAGAGGACATTTTCTCTGTCTTTGAAAAGTCTTATTTGAGTCACACATGAAATTTGTTCAAAGCTTGAGAAAAGATAAAAAAGCAAAATATGAGAAGCAGAAACTGCGAACTTAGATATTCTTTAAGGATGACAAATAAAGTTGCATTTTGAGGAAAGACATCTGTTTGCAGTGAATGTAAATCATGAGTAGGGACATTATCTGACCAGTGTGATACTTTGTGAAATGCTAAGCAGATGTGTCTAGGCTTTGATTTCTATGTCCAGTTATTCGCAAATGCTTTGGTGATCCTACGTGCTGATGGAACAACTGTTGGGTATTTTATGTTTTTTGGCATGGTACAATCAACATGTGCCCACAACTTGTCACAATGTATTACAGAGATTTTGATCCCATATGTTATGCTATTTTAAGAGGCTAAAGGAATTCCAGAATACAAATACATTCTCCAAAGTATTAGTTAAAAATTCAATTAACGTCATGCTGATGCTCATCGGAACAACTGTTCCAACTCTGACACAGGACACCGGTAAAGATAGCCTTGGTTCCACTGTGCAGGAATTAACTACTGGGAATTTGGCTTACACTTCATAGGCAGTTTACATATTTGTCCATGGTGTAATACAGTATGCATAAATTCAGTCAGATGCTGTTAATGGTCAGAATAATTGGGTGTCCGTCATCCCTGACTCCCGGTTGCAAGGTTAGAGGTCATTAAGGTATGTTGCTTGGAAAAATATAAGCTAATTGAAGAAATAACTTATGTATGTTATGTACATTTAATGTCTAAGGTGGAGAGCTTGCCTACATGGTGTGACACTTTTTTTTCATGAATTTAATTTTTCCTGCTTTTCTTTCATTTCTAAGTTTTAATATTCAACATTTAATATACATAAAAAATGTGAACACTAAAGAGTCAGTTTGGTAAAAGTAAAAACACAAAATGCTTTCTGCATGTGTGTTAGTTCTAATCAAGTTGTATATTAGAAATCAAGAGCATTTTGTGCTCTCTGAAGCACATTTCTGCCTCGTTTTGGCTGTTCCCCCCTTCATTATGTTCAAATGATATGCAGTTACAAGGGGATTTTGACTTATAGCTTTTTGAAAGTTTGGTTTGACTTTTGATAGGAGTTTATAACTCTTACAGGCTCCTGTCGGAACAGTTATCACATAGTGTTTATATTTTTCTCCCCTCCAGCACTTGAATTGTAGCATGTTTGTTAGTGTTCCTCACTTTTGCCTTGCTGGTCATCCTCTCCTCAACCACTTGGCCTTACTGACTGGACACAGAGCTTTGTTTGGAAATTGGCACTGTCTGCACGGACAGCTGCCACCTCTTGTTCAGGCAGATCTTTTTCTCGTTCTGTTAGTACCAGCTTACTCTGACAGTGGAGAGTTGTTTTACGTATAGCACAAACACAGAGTCAAATAGAGGGGAAAGTGCTGGTAGGAGAAAACTTTCCAATAGACTCAGATGACAAACAAAAATATTGACATGTTCACCAGCAAGTGTACTTTGGCCCTTTTGTTGTTTTTCCATGTTTATTAATGGACTGATGAGCAAGGACTTCAAAAGCAGTTAGTGAGAAAATTGGGCTTATCAAATGTGTGCAGTATCCTGCCATTGAACAATAACAGGAACTGTTTCTACAGGAATGAGTGGAAGAATGTGGACTTGATGATCTGACATCTAAAAATACTTATTTAAGCCAGGCAGGGCTTTATTTTTGCACCTCTTTGTTTGTTAGATGCTCTGGCTCCAAGCCTTCAGTGCATATTCATTCACTTTTATGGCAGATCACTTGTCACTAAAGTCTGCTTTTATTAATCCAATTAGTTTTCAAAGCAGTAATGGGCATAAGAAAGGGATTTTCAGATGCACAACACCCAGCCTCAGAGGTTGAGTTTCTTTGGATCAACACAGTTATAGAGAATTGATGTAATTGCAGTCAGTCTGGGAGCGGATGTTTGTTAAAGGACTGAAGATACATTTGTTTCTTGGGGTTGCCTAAACAGAGCATGTTGGGTCTTTTAATAGTCCTCAACTGCTTCAGCCATCATTCTTTGAATTCAATACTTCTACGCTGTGCTACTAACTAAGACTTGTCATCTATAATAAGCCACGGAATGGCTGGAAGCTGTAGCCTTGGAAAGCAAAATAAACAAAACATGGGCAGTAATACATGTGTAGGTTTTTTTTTTTTTTTTTTCACCTTTCAAGGAGGGCCAATACAGGCTTTGTGCAGTTTTACTATAAAGAAATTGTTGACCATGGGCATATAGATGGTTAAAAGATTCATGAATATATTCAACCATTTTTAAATATTGTTTTGCATTAAACATCAATTTAGAGCTTATGTACAACAAGTTATGACATGAGAATGCTAACATGTAAACTGGTGTCTTCCCCTTGGTGTTCAGTTCTGTGTGGGCAAATTCGTTAATAGAAATTAAACTACATTAAAACTCAGTAATAGTGTTTTTCCTAGAAACAACTATCTTTGTCGGTAGCATACATGTTAGGGATATGTATCTCCATAACTGAGCCCGATGCGATACGCATCTCAATGCATAGCCAACAATATGATACATTAAAAATACATGTGAAGCAGCTATTGATGCAATGCGATTCACCCCATTACGATGCAGTGCAATCCGATTTCGATTCAATGCAATGGGAAAAAAATATGATGCTATGCAATTCAATATGGTACAAATGGATTGCTCTTATTTCTTTGGTTCAGACAGACAGCCATGTTAATCTACATTCTATGTGATTCAGGACACGCCTTGGTCTCTCTACTGTTGTGATACGTCTTATTCACGTAGCAGTAGAGACATCTTACCATCCCTAATACATGGTGATCCAAATGCCTTAGGTGGGCTAATTACTGATGTTGGTTTATTAGGGCTGGGACGATAAATCGATGCAGAATTGATTCATGGATCGATTCTGTGATTTTTCCGAATGCATCGCAATTCCTCTGGAATCGATTCTTCTGAGCCTAGATTTTAACAGATGGCGCTCTACACTGAGAAAAATGATTTTGTGGTGAAGTAAATACTACATAAAAACAAATGTAATTTCTACATTAAATTTAGTTCAGGCAATAATTAAAAAATGAAAGTGAATTCTATATTATTACTCACTTTAAGCTTGTAGAAATTAAAGTTTGAACTTATAAGTGTATTTTACTTAGAATTGTTCGTTTACAAGGATTCTTTTAAGTTATGATCCCATTATTCCCATCATGCACTGGGGCATGAATAATTAAAAAGGTAAAACTTTTCACTGTTTGAGTTGTATTTACACTATTTAATGGTTGCTTTTGTTGTTAGGATTAGTAACTTACTGTTTTGTGACATGTGGAGTTCATTTTCGACTCAAAAATGACCCATTCATACTCAAACACTATCCACTGATTGTTACTGTCATTGTGTATGGTGTACCAGGTATTGAGGTCTCTGTTAGTTTGGGTAATAATTATATTGAGCAGACATATTATTTTAAAAGAATAACAAGCTGTCTACTTGCTTACTGGCATGTTTGTAAGTGAACCACATGCTTTATAGTGCTACATTAAGTGAATTTTATAAACCGTGACTGAGTGAAATGTAGCAATGCAGTAAGCAGACCAATAGTTGAGGATCTAAAATAAGTTAATGTTATTTTGGTTCATCTCAATTAATTATATTTTTAATATAAATGAGTTTAATTGTTAACACAACTTGAAATTACTTATATCATGTTGCATGTTTTAAGTAAAGAATGTTGAGTGAACTCGAATATTTAAGTTCATATAACAAAGATTATCTTGTTTATTTTAAGTAAAATTGTTCCAAGTTGGGTTTACTTAAAAAGTGTGATGCAAAAATGGGGCATATATTTTTTTAAAGTAAATCTTACACATCAGTTTTACCAGTGTACTCTGGTTTTTATTTGCATACTCAAATACTCATGAAGAAGAGCGCTTGTGCGTTCGGCCGAGTCATGTAATTTCTCAGCTCAGAACGCTTTTATGACACGAGATTAATGTAAACACAGCCCACTGTGAACACCCTTGTAATTCGCTTCAACCTTTTCGAATTTTAGGAATGATTATTTTAGGTTCAAGTGTGTGTAAGGATTTGGAGACAAGCAGAGTACGGCTGTTTCTAAAGCATGCAGTGCCATCTGCTGTTAAAATCTAAGCTCAGAATCGATTCCAGAGGAATCGCGATGCATTCGGAAAATCTCAGAATCGATCCATGAATCGATTCCGCATCGATTTATCGTCCCAGCCCTATGGTTTAATAATAATAATTATAACATTTCTTACATTATTACTTATCTAAACATATGGTGCTTTTTGAATTTGGCTCAATAAGTAGCCTGACACTGCATTACACGTTATAAAGTGAATATTGTATTGAGATGTTTTAATTCCCCTATATAGTGACAAGGGATGGGACAAAAAAATCTATTTTTTTTATTTATTTTTTTTATACCAGAATCGATATTAATTAATATTAAATACATTGGTTTATTTTAGCTTATATACGAGGCGGAGGAAAGTAACCTCTTTTATTTCAGCAGAGGGCGATGTGTTGTATCGGTGAGTATTTCAGTGTTTCTCAACTGGTGGGTCGCGTAGTGTGCTTTTCTGATGCGAGACTTTTATTTTAAAAGACGTGCATGAAAGCTGTTGACACTTCTGTCAGATGCAGTTTAAGTAAAGAGTGCCTGAGAAAAACGCGCTGTCCTGATTCTGTATCTGCGGTCGGATGAGATGTTGACAGGCTTAATGTCAGTGTCATTATACTATCGTTATTTCTGTAACTTGTTACGAAAGAGCAGTTTCCACATTTCATTAACAGTTCATGTTAGTATTGTATATTCACCATGGTAACCGTTGTTTCCATAACCCAAAAATGTTATTTTCACTTTGTGTCAGTTTGTGTATGTTTAAATGACTGTGGTGGCTCAAACCAACTTAATTGTATTAACAAAAACTAGTTTGGAATAGAGGGTGAAACGGGAGTGCATTTTCAAACCTCTCCCGTCCCACTCCCACAAAAAAAAAATCTCGTCCCGTCCCAATCCCACGAAAAAAACTGAGGAAAAATCCGGTCCCGTCCCACTCCCGGAAGAATTACTCCCATTCCCTCCCACTCCCGTTTTTTTTTTTTTTTTTTTTTGTTATTATATCGAACTGAAAGTCAATTTATGCACAGTGTAGGCTACATTGCACACATTAAATTTTATGTAAATCATCCATGCTAACACACGTTTTCTATTTGAATTTTGTTTTTTCATTTGAAAGTAGACATTTCACTCTCTATAGATATATTTTTTCAAAGACGGAGTTTCGAAGTTTCTCGGTCAGAGATCTAACGCACACCCTGTTTGCTTTAAAGCGCAACGTTTCGTTGTTATTCTACGGAGCCCTTTAAAGGACATTGTGGTGGGAAAAATTCGGGGTGGGAGGAAAAAATTATTTTAAAATGTTTTGCGTTCTCTCGAGAAACTTTGCTTTCTCTCGCAAAGATTTGCGTTCCCTCGCAAAACTTTTGTGTTCAGACAAACTCTTCCTGTTTACTTTACAGCTTGCAGTGGTTACAGCTCGTATGTTCACAATGGAGCAGTTCATAGAGTTTTATTTTGAACTTGGACTCAAAGTAATACAGTCAGTGCTTATTTCGAGGCACGGTTTTGGGACATAATAAAACGCTTAATGTGGCTTAATGTTTTAAAACAGTGACATTGGAGGACTAAATTCGATAATAAATCCTGATAAAAATGATTAGGCTAACATTAATAACCTTATTAATAATATTACTATTAATAAAGCAGAATATGAACGCAACACCCTGCACGTTAAGCCTTTTCCTCCCCATAGAAAACGCTTAAGGTAGGCTATAATGAAAGGTTCATGCAGCTCATATGTGCACAATGGAGTGGTTCATAAAGTTTTTATTTTGAACTTTGACTCAAGTATAAAGAAAT
Organism: Onychostoma macrolepis; assembly: GCF_012432095.1. Lineage (NCBI taxonomy): Eukaryota > Metazoa > Chordata > Actinopteri > Cypriniformes > Cyprinidae > Onychostoma > Onychostoma macrolepis. Next base: position 12,685,905 of record NC_081163.1, read on the forward strand.
ACAGTCAGACAGTGGTTAGTTCAAGGCACGGTTTTGGGACATTCTAAAACGCTTTAAAGTGGCTTAATGTATTAAAACAGTGACATTAGGACCAAATTCGATAATAAATACTAATAAAATTGTTAGGCTTTATTAATAGTAATATTATTAATAAGGTTATTAATATAAGGAGAATAGCCCAGAATATGAATGCAACAGATTTGGTATTTTTAAATCACCGTTTTCATTATAGCCTACCTTAAGCGTTTTATGAGGGAGAAAAAGCTTAGGCTACGTGCAGGGCGTTGCGTTCGTATTCTGGGCTATTCTGCCTAGTAATATTATTAATAAGGTTATTAATATTAGCCTAATAATTTTATCAACTTTTGTTATTAATGAATTTGGTCCTCCAAGTCACGGTTTTAAAACATTAAGCCATATTAAAGTTTTATTATGTCCCAAAACCGTGCCTTGAACTAAGCACTGACTTATTAATTTATTTGAGTCCCAAGTTTAAAATAAAACTCTATGAACCGGTCCATTGTGAACATACGAGCTGTAACCACTGCAAGCTGTAAAGTAAACAAGAAGAATTTGTCCGAACTCAAATGGTTTTGCGAGAGAACGCAAATATCTTTGCGAGAGAATGCAAAACATTTGAAAAATATTTTTTCCTCCCACCCTGAATTTTTTTCCACTCTCCCCGAATTTTTCCCACCACAATGTCCTTTAAAGGGCTCCGTATTATTCTGAGTGTACACAAATAAACGAGTCTTTACAGATTCGAAAGATGTATTAGGCTACTTTTATCTGTATGACCAAAAATTACGGAGATTTTAAGAGCAAGTGAGCGCACCGGCGCCTGTCCTGCAGCGAGCGCGCTATTCGGCTTCCACTCTCCACACAAACACTTCAGTAGTGCACGTTTCTCTAGTTTAACATCATATTGAGCGGCCATGTAAAAGTTGTTGCTACTACATACATCTTTCAGATGAAAAGCCATATTTGAGGTCGATGAATGATTGTGTGTATTACCACATAGACCAGCCGTTAACGATCTGTCCGTCACGGACTGCGTCATTCACTTAACCAGCCACACCAAAGCAAACAGGAGGAGAGCGAGACAGGACAACTAGAATTGAGTTCAGAATTCAAATATACAGTTTATAGTTTATTTATATAAAATATATATTTGTGTATAAAGTTGGGTATCATTACCATTCCCGGTCCCGCCCACTCCCGATGAAATTTTTTCCTGTCCCGTCCCAATCACGTGATTCGTAGCGATTTTGTTTCCCATCCCGCGGGATTCCCGAAAAAATGTCAGCCTCTAGTTTGGAACTGCTATTTAATAGCCTTACTTTATTGGCTGTTTATTCAGTATTAATCATATTCTTAACAGTCTTAACTTAATTTTTGTGAAATAAATTTGCTTTTGTTTTGTTACAAATCCCATTCAAAAAGAGACCTTAGGAATGCTAAGGGGTTAATTGTATTATATTATTAATTATATTATATATTTTATTTAATGCAATCTGGTATTTAAAAGTATGGCTTTCAAGTTAAGTTTGATGTTAAAGAGAGCTTTCACAGACTTTATTTTATTAATGGAACTAGTTTGATGAGCACTTTATTTCAAAAGCCACTTTATTTCAAAGTATTTTTCTATTGGACGTTTTGTGGCTGTTTGTTTGTTTACTGAAATAAAACAGGAAAAATGACTGCTAAGATGCTGTTGTTTTTTTGTTTTTGTTTTTTTTAATTGTGACAGTCTGTATATTAAGTGCAGTGTTTCCCATACATTGATTTATTTGTGGCAGCCCGCCGCAATATCTAAACTGGCCGCCACAAATAGATTTTTTCAAAAAGCTTTGACTTCGTTGAATAAATGAGCACTGCACGTTTCAAAATCAAAACACGGTGCAGGTGTTTTTATATCACTGTATTTCTGAAGGAAACCTACTGTCTTCAGAAAATTTTGGATGTCATTTTTATTTCATCTTGCATGTAATGTCTGATAAAGCAGCGTTTGTAAGCGGAGCGCTGCTTTGTGTACAGTGTTACCATGGAAACCGCTATTTCTTCACGCTCTAAAAACGGCTCCTGCTGGCAGAGAATGAATTTGCATAGATGCCGCCACAAATAGAGTCGAAGTCTGTGGGAAACACTGAAGTGTATCATTCAACTTTTTCCCATGGTCTAGAGTTTAAAAAAAAATAGTAAAAATCGCAACACAGCAATGTCGAATCGCAATATTTGTAGAATCGAAATTTTAAAAATCGCAATGCATATCGTATCGGCACCCAAGTATCGTGATAGTATCAAATCGGGAGGTAGGTCTATCGTCCCATCCCTAATAGTGACTTCGATTCAGAAAAGGCCCATGTTTAGTGGTCTGAGCTGGTCACATCTGTCACCCTGTGCAGATGATTGGTTGACATTGCATGTTTCAAATGCAAAGTTCATTCAGCTCTAATCATATCAAATATAAAAAAAAACAACTGGAGGGAAACCTAAATGATGATTCAATTTTGGAGGGATCTGCTTTTTAGTAGCTGATTAATCTTTAGTTTGCTTTTGTAAATTTGAAGTATGCTAATCTATCATAATGTTGCATGCAGTTAATCTGTGTTGTTCTTAGTAGCTGCTGTATCTCCTGGATACAGAATCACAGGGTTCCAAGTGAGCAAGTTTGTGTCTTTACATAACCTCCATGAGAGCAGTGGAATGCACACTGAAAAGGGCAGATCCACACCCCTCTGACTGCCCCCCTCCCACTGCTCTCACTCAAACACCCTCGTCCTATCTCCCCAGTGACTTTTCAGGACTGGATTGCATGACCTCTGCCAACCACTATTGGATGTATGGAGCAACAGGCAGGGCTGTGATTCAGGCTACTGCACGGCTGAAGCGAGCAGCTGCTGTTCACCATTAAGAGAGCTGGTGTTCTGATAAAGACAGGCAGAGGAGTGTTCTGTGGTGGGACAGTCACTGAGCGAGATTATCCTGACCCCGGAGTGCATACTGTCTGCCACACTGGCTCCATTAGCATCAGACAGCAGTATGAGAATGAAGGAGATCTCTTTACGGCAGGACCCTGACCTGAGGAAGGAGCTGGCACTGCTGGCACGTGGTTGCGACTTTGTGCTACCCTCTCGCTTTAAGAAGAGGCTCAAAGCCTTCCAGCAAGGACAGGCAGGTTGTCTTATATGTTCTGTGTGAAGCCATCAAACTGATCTTGTTTGCTTAATGCTGTTGCTATCAGTCTCAGTGGGGAAGTGATGTGATGTTAGTGTCCATTTAGATGTGTGGTTATAGCTGTGCCATTGTAGTTTTTTTTTTTTTAAATAACTGAGCGGCTAGAGGATTATCGGCGGTTTTAAGAGCATCCAAATGTTTAGGATTGAGCAGGAGGCTCGGTCTGCCCTGTGCTGGAGTTGATGATGGTCATTCCCTTTTATAGACATGGCTGACACTGACCAGGGAAGGCAAGATTAAACGCATTCATCTCTCACAGTGGGTTAGACTGAGCAGAATCCCCTGCATGCCACATCAGAGAAAGATTTTCCAAATGCGTTAGGCTTTCAAAATTCCACGCAGGCTCTTAAAATTTACTGTATTTGAAAGCAAAAGCTTAGTTGCTTTTTGTGCTTGTTATTGATGAGTAGCAGTGGACTACTACTAGACATATGTTATGGATGTCTCTAGAATGAGATGAGGTAGTAAAATAGCTAACCTATCACAAGAGACTGAAGCAATAAGTAAATGGTCAATTACCACTTTTTTTTTTTTTTTTTTGGACATGTAAACAGTTCCTGAAGCTGTTGTTTACTAAGAATGGATACGGCTGCATGTGATGTCTTATTGCTGCATAAAATACAGCTGCACAGTTATGACAATTGAATTTTCAGTATGGCCTTATGTGATTTATTAAACTACAAAAAGCAGTTGTTTTTTTTTGTAAACTTAATGACTATTTTTTGTTTTGTTTTGGGGTTTTTTCAATTGCGTCATTGTGTAGTTGAAAATAATTTAATTACATGGTCATTTTGTAATGTTTGTTTTTTGTTCTAATTTGACCCAGTTGCGATTTAGCTTTTTTTTTTACTGTATTTAAAATGTTATGAAAAATCTTGGAGCTGGTTTGTTTTTGTTCATGGCTTAGAAATGTTTACTGAAGAAGTTTTTAAAAACCCAGTTGGAGAAAATAATTGTGAAATATGTTGGGAACCAAGGCTGCTAAATAATTGGGGCATTCACTGTTGCTTTCTATAATATGAAATGTGTTTGTGTATACATTTTCATGTCATGTTTTTCCATGCTGAGTTAATTAAATAAATTAAATGTAATGTGAAGACTACATTAGAGTTTTGTGGACCAAAAGGTTAATAATGGATTTGGAATAAATAGCATATTAAAACTGGGATCATTCTTTTTTATGCAAGAATGAAGTATGACAGTGAAGGTTATGAATATCTGCTTCCATATCACAGTAACCAAATATTTGCCACCTAAAGTATTTACATCTCTCAGGATAAAGCGGCAGCACAGAAGGTCAGGTTGGCTGGAGCCTACATGTCCATGTGTTTGTCTAATACAGAAAAGCCAAATGGGTCTTGTTCAGTGTAATGTTGCTTATTCTAGAGAGTGGGCTTTGATGGAGGGTTTTTTTCCCCTGTGTGGAAGTTCTAGGGGGTCAAGATCTTCACAGCTGCAGCCTGACACTCAAATAGTTGAGGTTTTAAGTTACTGTGGGAAGCTGAGCCTTTGGAAAATCAGTAATAAGAGGAATTTAACCACAAGTGTTCACAAAACATTTGGGCATGAAGGACGTTTTGTCATTTGATAAAGCCATCATACTGTTGTTGTGCACACTTGGGTCACGTTTTCTCAAAATCCCCACCAATTTTTTAAAATGTCACTCTTCATGGAGTTTTCATCCACCCAACTCTGGGTCTTAAAGCCCATTCTGCAAATTTCAAGTTTAATTCTTGAACATTTCAGGCAAGGCTTTGTCAAGTCAACATGAACATTTGCCTCTGATTGTTCCTCTTCTTTTTATAAACGCCATGCTTTAAATAGTTTTTTTTTTTTTTTTTTTTTTTGTCAGTGTTACTAAATACTTGATTGTCGAATGTATAACCAGTCCAATAGTTTATTTCTGATGTTGTTTACCATACCAAGTTAATCTGTTTCCAACAGTAATGTTTGCAAGTCTGAACCTGCAGTCCATCACAAGTTATCAGTTTTGTAACAGTTTAAAATTGTTCTTTTCACAACATGATAGCAAATAGATTTGACACAAGGACAACAGGTTAGCACTGGTTATTATCACACTGTAGAGAGATTCTTGTCTAACTTCAACCAGACTCAGCCAAAAGTCATAGTTGTTTATGTACATTATGTACTAGATCTTTTTTCTGTCAACAGGTGGAAGAGTTTTTGTTTCTTTTGTAACTTTTATTTTTTTTTTGTATGTTTTAAGGAAATGTAACAAACCTTAAGGAAAACAAATTTAAAATGCTAAACGAAAAGGGCTTACCCTCATTTTGCATTTGGTTGTCATGAATAAGTCACAGCTCATGTTTCAAACTATTATCCACGTTAAATTTTCTTATTCTTTGTCATCACATATCACACATTTGTCAACAAAAATCCCCAAAATATTGCAAGCCTTCTCCTGAAAGTCATCCACAAGGGTGTGCATCTGTCAAAATTGTTTTAAACTGTGTGTTTTATGCACTGAGGCGACTTAATTAAGCCATCACTGTGAAATGCTGATTGAGGTGCAATTTTCAGAGCAACCGTACATCTCTCCCACGATGAGTCTTGTGGCTAATGGTTATTATTTCTGTCTTTTTCAGCAGGCACAGGCTAAGAAAGAGGAGCCCGTTACACCAGCTTTAAGTGAAAGCATTCCAAAGTTCTACTTCCCTCGAGGACAGCCCCAGGCCAATATCAACATAGACAATCTTATTTCCAAGATAGAAAAAATATTTTCTCAATTTCCTGATGAAAGAGCCAGTTTAAAAGACATGGGGCTGGTCGCCAAGGTAAGTGTGGTTTGTAACGTGCCACCTTTATCCGCTTGGCAAATTGTTCGTTTTGTGTAACTAACGTATAACTGTTTACAAGTTAGAAGTTTTTACTTTTCCTGTAGCAAGTAGAAAAATATCACCACTGTTTATATGTTGAATTACTTATCCTGAATAGAACCGTCTAGGTAAACGACGGGATTCAGGAATTTAAACAAAATGATTTATAAACATAATCATTGCTAATTAGCCCCATTTATAGTTTCTACAGCACATGTGAAAGATGTAGTCATAATGTCCAAGCACTTAACAGAAGCCTCTGATTGAGCTCAATTGCCTGTTTAAGAGAGAATGATTATAGTGTTGCATTTTATTTCTGAACTCTACTGTAACATTCAGATCTCAAATCTTTGCGGTCTGTTTGGCAATTATTTGTTTTGATAAAAATATAACAGTCATTTTGAAATTCATTACGTCTTGATCTATTTTGTCATCCTGACGTTGCAGTAACAATCTATTTCTGTGACACTTTTTTTTTTTTTTTTCCTCCTTGCAGGCCTGCGAGTGCCCACTCTATTGGAAAGCTCCATTGTTCCATGCTGCCGGAGGAGACAGGAGGGGATATGTGTCCGTTCACAAGTTTGTGGCAATGTGGCGAAAGTAAGACAATAGTTCTCTTCACAGTGCCCTCTCACATTAATATCGGCAGGGGTCAAGGGCTGCACATGATGCTTTTTAACAAGTGTGTGAATGTCCTCTTATCAAGAGCTGAAGTGCAGTGAGCTCTATGTGTACAATTTTGGTGATATTATTTTGTACAATGATACTGCTGTTTATTTTAGGTGTCCCTGCATTGCTTTAGGATTTATTTATTTTTAATTTTTGTGTGTGGCTGTCTTGTGTATATACTCGTTTTCACTGAGTGGGGGTGATAATTCTGCAGAGAGCCCATGATATGCACTAGAATTTTCTTAAATTATAATGGGAAAAACAATGCATACCTATATGATATACCTTCTATATCATTAATGTACCACGTCTAGAAATACATTGACGTAATTATTTTTAATGAGATTAGTGTTTGGCTGAGCATCTGGGTGGGAGGTCTATGAATCTGTAAAGGTTGAAAACTCTTGTTTTAAAATTATTATTCTTCCATCATAGCATGTCAGAACTGGCTGAGCGTGAATTCTGGAGCCTCATTTGTAGATTCCAATAATCCGAAGACATATATTTGAAGTGAAGGGTTTTGGAGAACACATTTCTCTTTGAAAGGGTGAGAGGGAGCCTGAAACCATCTGTTTCCTCCCCACAGAGTGCTTCAGACCTGTCATGATGACGCATCCAAATTTCTTCACCTTCTGGCCAAGCCTGGCTGCAATTATTTGGAACAAGAGGACTTTATTCCATTCCTGCAGGTACAGAGTTCTGGAATAGAGACCTACCACTGAGAACACAGACACGCACAGGTCAAAATGCACCGAGCATTGATGATTTCAGCATTATTCCTTTTTTTTATGTACTTGCAAAATTCCAAATGTAACGCTTGATGTTATAAAATAATTGTGTGCAGAAGTGCATTCTTTGAGTTCAGTGATGGACATGTCATTTATATTCACTGGCAGGATTGGCCGTGCACGCTGGAGGAGATGTATTCTGGCGTCCACACTTTAATTTGTATTGTGTAGCTTTAGCAATTGCTTTGACTGTTTTGATGAATGAAAAAAGTATTGTTATGGAGTAGATTGGCCTGTTCCCGTCTGCTCCTTTACGGCAGTGATTTATGTGTTTTTCTATTGTTTAATTTCGCATGGGGAAGGGTCAAAGAGTCCCACACCTCCCCCAAAATAAGTTGTCGTAATTTATCGCCTTTTACGCGCATATACCAGTATTTGACTATGAAACATGCATGAGTAAAATCTTTGTTTCTCTGCTGAAGAATGCACTAGATGGAAAAGCCAGCAGGCCATATGTATGCAGAGTGTGAGACTGGCTGAAACTGATGCACAAGCTAAAAACTGGACTTGGACTTGGCCTTAAAATCACCCCTTTGTTCTTAGAAGTTTAATACCTTTAACATTTCCACACATCTCGTACCAACGCATTAGCCTCTGCAAGTGGACAGACTAAAATGATTCGCCTTTTCTCTGTAATCTAATCCAGAGCCTCTTTGCGCACAAATGGATTTAACATTGCTGTTTTTTTCCTCTCCTGTAAGCCGTGTCAGTTATTATATGCTGACTTTGATGTTATATTGGTGTGTGAATCATTTTTATACTTTTTTTTTATTTTTTTTTTTTAAAGGATGTGGTGGATTCACATACAGGTCTGGCGTTTCTAAAGGAGGCTTCAGACTTTCACTCACGCTACATTACCACTGTAAGGAATACTTCCAGTTGTGTATTTTTCTAGTGATTCAAATGCTTTTTGTATATTAAGCATGGATTTGCACCATTAACTAAAACCTCAAATATCTTGAACAGACTGTGTATATATACACTGTTATTTGGTGCACCATAAGTCTGGACAGTTTACAGATCAGCACTGTCTTGTTGAATTACTTCAATCAACCTGATGTTCAACAAGATGCTTTTTCTGCCAACAGGTAGTTCAAAGGATATTTTATAATGTGAACCGCTCATGGACTGGAAAAATAACATGTTCAGAACTCAGGAGAAGTAGTTTTCTACAGGTAAATGTTATGAGTCTAGGACTGCAGTGGACATTTATCAATTCAATTTCATGCTAATTAATAAATGCAATTCTAACCAACGTAACAGAACATAAGTGTATACTAAATATACAGCATTTTAACCCAGCCCACATTAATATTATTTCATATTAATTGCTGATTTAGTAGTAGTATTTTTATTATTATTGTAGGTTTTAAGTAATATGATGTTTTGGAATTTCTACGGCTGGCCAATCTATAACTTAGGTGACTGAGCTTTTCCTTCATGTAATGGTGAAAATGTTTCCCAACAGAATGTGGCACTTCTGGAAGAAGAGGAAGAGATTAACCAGTTGACTGAATTCTTCTCTTATGAACATTTCTATGTCATCTACTGTAAGTTCTGGGAGCTGGACACAGATCACGACTTGTACATAGACCAGAGAGACTTGATGCGACACAATGATCAAGGTACCATCCACCCGCTGAGCCCTTAAGACTATCACACTCTTCTGACATGCTGTTTAACGATTGGCTGCTTATTGCTGCAGGTGACATTAAATATCCCCTCCAGCAGCACTTGACCGCATGTGTTTCTGTTTGCTGCAAATTGAGTTTAGTAAATTGAACGAAGTGCAGTGAAATTTTAACATCAATTTCCTTAGCATGACGGCATGTCTTGCACTCTAATCATTTTATCTCCTTTCAGGCAGGGTCAATAATCGTTGCGTCTTTAAAATGATAAAATAAGGATATTAAATCACTGTCTTGTGGTTGCAGTTTACAATATTTACAACCTTTGACAGCGAATTATTACCAAGTTTTAAGAATTTTCTATGAATAAAGAAGACTGTGATGTGATTTTTCTGCTCTCTTTGACAGCCTTATCCAACCGAGTGATTGAGAGATTATTCTCAGGAGCTATAACCAGGTACAATCTCATTTTTCAGACATTCTTTTGTTTCTCTCCCATTTTTTGAAAGTTTGCGTGTCATGTCGCATTACTGTAGATTTTATGAGTGCTGTGGTTAATTGTGGTTACTCTGATGCTCAGGAACAGAAAGGTTCACAAAGAGGGCAGACTGAGCTACGCTGACTTCGTATGGTTCCTCATATCTGAGGAGGACAAAAAGACTGAGACCAGGTAACTGAAACTACCTTCCTTCCTTCCTTCTTTTTTTTTCAAAATGACAGGACTGCAACTATCAACTTTCTTGATTAATTAATTTATCAAGTCTTTCTTTGATTTAATCTGATGAAATGATCTCCCAAAAAATGGAACATTAACATGTAAAAACTGAAGGCTATGAAACAAAATTAAACCAACTTTGAATGAATATAATTTTAGTTACATTTATTTGTACAGTATTATTTACATAATCTGCTTTTTATTCTTGTTATGCTTGTTGATTGTGTAGCATAGAGTACTGGTTTCGCTGTATGGATCTGGATGGGGATGGAGTTCTGTCCATGTATGAGCTGCAGTACTTCTACCAGGAGCAGTCTCAGAAGCTTGAGGCCATGGCCATTGAACCACTGCCTTTCGAGGACTGCCTGTGCCAAATGTTAGATATGGTTAAGCCAGAAATCCCAGGTATTGTTTAAAATGATAAATAACTTAATGTGTTGGATTGAATTTCTTAGACTTTGCATGCTTCTGAAGTAGTCACACATCCTAGCTAAAGTGAGCAAAACCGTAAAATTACTTGACATGTTTGCTTTATTTTTTGTCAGGAAAAATCACTCTGAGGGACTTGAAGAGATGTAAACTTTCCCATATTTTCTTTGACACCTTCTTCAACATTGAGAAGTACCTAGACCACGAACAGAGGGATCCCTTACTGGCTGCAAGGGTAAATAATAGATTTATTTTAAATATTATTTTATGGTTGTTTTGGTCACTTTGATGATTTAATACTGTTGGTATTCTGCATATGTAATTTTATAGGATGCTGAGACAATGGGACAGGAGATTTCTGACTGGGAGAGATATGCTGCAGAGGAGTATGATAACTTGGTAGCGGAGGAAACTGCAAACGAGCAGTCCAACAATTGGTAAGGCTCACAGTTGAACTGCCCACAGACCACAATATTATCTCTGTGCAGCATCATAGATGAGCTAACAACACTGAACTTCAGCTGCGAGCAGCCTCTCTAAACCGTATGTCTAACGACTTCACCTCATGCAGCACTTTTAATAATCAATCCACTTTCGTCATTTGCTGCATTGTCACTGCGCTAAATCAGTGATTGGAGAGCTGATGAGGTATTATGTGACGCTTTTAGGATCAGCACAGACTTCTAATGGCAGGATGAGTAGAGTTGAAACAGGTAAGACACTGTAGGTGCAGGGTTGAGGTTCCTTCTGTGTTCTCCCCCACTTCTGTTCCTCGTGGCGTCACCTGGTCACTGTTTAGATGACGTTAAATGACAACAGATTAAAGTATGTTTCACAGCTTCAGGAAACTCCAGTTTTGTCAAGTGTCTTTTCAGTGGCATGCGTTCACATGTCAGTTCCTTAACTCTTTTGCCCTCTAGTTGGTTCTGGAAGGTTTTTTTCCATATGAATATCCCCTCTCCAATTTTTATTACATTTTAAGCGTCCAATCAAAGTACAGGACTGTGTATGTTATAAATTCCATTATAAAGGTATGAACTGCTCTTCCCAAGGATTGTGAATGATATAATTGAAAGGGCTGGCTGAAATAATACATTTTGTCATTTTAAGTCAATGTACAATTTTTTTGCTTTCTTTTCAGCTATGACAATGTTCTAGACCCAATTGATCACATTGCATGTGCTTTTGACCTGCGGAATGAGAAGAGACATCTCTTTGAGATCCCCAACCCTCACTGTAACCTGGACCTGGATGAATATGAATACGAGGATGATTTTGAATGACAGCCACCACCACCACACAACACAAGTAAGGCTACCATCTGCTAGTGTGTAGAACAGGAAGTGGACCAATCCTGCTCTCCAGTACTGATGTCACCTGGTTCAGTTAACCAAGGCTTGAGAGTGTACAGATAAGCTCTGCCAGCCGCTGGATACCAGACAGTAAACCAGCAGTCTGACGAGGATCTGTTTAGCAAGACAGATTGTGCTGGCCCAGTCTATCTGTCAGTCTGACATCAATGCACAACCAGCTTTCTGAAACAAATGTAGCTGCACTGTAGGTTTCAAGTAACTACACTGGAACCAAACCGGTACACTTGAAATATTGAATGTGCACTAAGTTTATAAATATTTCAATATTTTTATGCACAGAATTGGCCAATAAGACATTCCAGAGATTCACCAACGTGATTTCAGCTTGATTTCATGGATGGCTTATTTCTCATGGAGCTCTGTCGACTTGCCTTATGTGTTTGAGGGTCACATTAATATGAAATAATGCAGTAATTAGACTCTGACATTTTACTGTCTGTGTGAGAAGTGTTTCTAAATTATAATGTATTTATATGTATTTGTAAATATTTGTTTGCCTCGTTTGTTCTAAACCTTTAAGCTTTAGTCCAGCTAAATGTTTTCAACAAATCATGTTTGTATTATTTCTATAGAAGTGCTTCCTAACAATGTGCTTTTATTATTGCAAAAATGAACTTTTTCATTTGTCTTAAAGAGTTCAATAAAGTATTAAAATAAAAGTCACACATTCGCTGCAGGATGTTATTGCGTTTTAATTAAGGTTAATGTTTACATTTCTGCAAGTCAAATTCATTTGAAATATTTATGGAGCAACCTGTTTTAGTTTTACAAGAAGGCATAAACATAATAGCTGTGACCAAAAATATAAAATAAAATAAAAATCTAGCTGCTCCTCAATTTACAACACAGGTGTAGCTTATTTGAATACCTGAATAAACACCACATTATGATTCAGCAATGCACAACAAAATATATGTGTGTGTGTGTGGTCTAAAAGTACACAGGGCAACAAATATGAAAAAAAGATTGGTCCAAATTGCAATATTTTTCTTTTTGCGCTACAGTTAGCAATGAATGAGTGTTTTACACAAAGATTTGAAAGTGCATCATTCTGTCTTTTTAAGCCCACAGAGGCTGTACAAAAATCTTATCTACAGCAATGCACCATGAATTTACATTCTTTACAAATATTTCAGCACCGCCTTTTTAGATCTCAATATGATCATGATTATTATCATTTTAAATGGCACAATTTTCATATACAGAACATTATGTAGTGTAAATGTTGTCCTTTAACAACATTAACGAGACAGATTACAACATTAGCCATCAATATCTACAGTATCCACATCAACTTCATCACTGCTCCTTGGAGCTTTATCAGACACGAGACTGCTGGTCAGCTGCTCTCTGCTCAGTGGGGCTTGTTGGACTTTTGAGTCTTCGGAACTTCACATGCAAGAGAAATTCAATAGTATGTTACTCAATTGACTGATTTTCACGGTCAATAAAAGTGTTTATTGACCTCACCTTTTCAGAAGCTTGTTTCCCTTTGGTTCTGAAGAGGGGGAAAGAAACCTTTGGTCCCCTGTTAAAAATAGAAATCGGTCAATTGTAATATTAAACTTCATATTATGAAATTCATAATTCTTAGTAACACTACTGGATGTACCCTAAATTGTTTATGGATATATTTACTAGTGACATCAGCAAATACTGCTGCATTGTTATTTTGATCTGCTGACTTGCAAATTAAAGCATGCTGCGTTTCATTATAATTTGTTCATTTTGCAATTTTTATTCATTTATACTATGAATACGTGAAGTATAAATTAAAACATTTTAATTATAAAATCATACATATTGCATTATTAAAAATCTGGACCTCGGCAGTGACCCACTGCGAGTTCACTTCATACCTTCAGAGTTGACTTGTTTGACGGAGGGTGATCTGGAGCGGTTGGTGAGGGAGGGCTGTTTGTTGGTGTCAGAGCTGATGAAGGAGATGGAATCTTCTCCCTCAGCCGTGCCCATCAGAGACGCTCTGTAGTAAATCAGCGGCATCCAGCTCTCATCTCTGTTGTTAATGACCTGCTCACCAGCAAACTTCTGCAAATAACTGTAGCTGTGGAGAAGACGACCAGTTCAAAAAAAGATGTTAAGATCCAAAAGTGCAAGATGATTGCAGAATTAATTTCGTTTTAGCTTTAACTTACATAGTCTTCTTGTCCGGTTTGAGCAGTTTGCTGGAGAATTCGCTGAGGATGGTGAGGTATGAGATGTACGGTGGAGAGTGTTTCTCTGACTGCTGAACGAACCCTTTGAAAACAAACTCAATGCTGTCCCTGCACACAGAAACCCACTTCTTCATTCACAGCAGTAAGAGGACATTTCCTTTTAAGACCTGAATATTCCTTCTCCTGTCTAAATTTGAATCCTAATATAAGAGCAAAACTACAGCAGGCAAAATGAATTTCTCAGGTCTGAAATAACCAAAGACAGGACGCTTCTGTACTGGCTAAATGAAGCCATGCGGTGCAGCATCTTGACGCAACTATTTTTATTTGCGGTCAAACAGCCATCAGTCTGTTTTAGCTGTGTCACTTTGCCAGACATGTAACGTGAACTACCTGTGGATCATGGCCAGGGATTCGCGGGATTTGATCTGGTCCCATCCGAAGGTGAGTGAGAAGCGTCTGGCCAGCTCCTTGATGCTGCTGTAGGTCTGAACCCTGGAGCTGCAGGTGTTTCCTCTGTCCTGCTCCTGTTTCAGCCTCAGATACAGCTGAACACACAGAAAAGTCCATGCACATAATGTATTATAGAAAACCTCTCCTTATTTCTATTGCATTATTAATGATTATCTGTGATCACAGCTTAATTTTTCTGTCTAAAACAGTGTTGTTGTATATACTGGCATATATACAAAATACATTGATTATATTTTTGTAGGGAGTATGCTGGACATTTGCACTCAAACATAAGATATCTGATATAATATCTGATATACAATGAAATAAACATGCTTTAATTGATAGTGCATATGCATAATTACATTAGTATAAGATAAACATGTCATAAAATAATGAAATATTTAATAAAAGTTTAAAGTCTTGAGCTGTCTTTTTTACATTATTGTAATATTTAATCATCTTTAACCATGGAGCAGTTTACACTGCACTGTAATTAAATATTATAATTAGATTAACATGTATATGTTTAATATGGATACTATGGTACTATAAATTTACAGTTTACTGGATATCAAAGTTCTATTGTCTAAAATATACTTTTTTTACACATTTCATAACTGTAATAATCTTAGTGACAATATACAATGTACAAATTTTAGATTAAATATATGTACACTACCATTCAAAAGTTTGTGGTCTGTTAGATTTTTTTTTTAATGAATAAAAGAAATTAATACTTTTTTTCAGTAAGAATGCATTAAATTAATCAAAAGTGAACAAAAATTTTTACATTGTTACAAAAAAATAGTTCTTTTGAACTTTCTATTCATTAGAGTATATAGGTTTCCACATTATTTATATATTTATATATATATATATATATGCAGCGCAACTTATCAACATTGATAATATTTAAAACTGATAACAGAACTGTATCTTGATATCAGCATATTAGAATGATTTCTGGAGGATCATTTGACAGTGAAGACTCGAGTAACGACTGCTGAAAATTCAGCTTTGCCGCGAGTGAAATAAATTACATTTTATAATATATATATATACACATAATATAATACATGTATTTTTTATATATTAAAATTGATCATATATCAAACCGAAAACAGTTATTTTAAATTCTAAAAATATTTATATTTAACAATATTACTGTTTTTGAATTTTTTTTACTAAATGCATCCTTGATGAGCATAAGAGATTACTTTCAAAATCAGAACAATAGTGTACAACGTATAATTTAAATCTATATATTAAATGGAAGCATTGCTCATACATACACAGCTCTTTAGACTTTGCTTTGTTCTAAAATATATATCGAAATATATTTTTATATATCGATTTTTTTATTTTTAGAAAAAAGCAAAGTCTAAAGAGCTGTGTGTGTGTGTGTGTGTGTGAGAGCAATGCTTCCATGTCCTTCCTCAGCACAGGATCTACCATTAAGCTATTCAAGGAGTGAAAGCTGCTAGAATGTTCCCCACTGAGCATGATGGGATGGCGGGAGGGTGGATTCATTGTGTCTCTGAGGTGTCGACAGCTGCAGGGGCCCATCCGAGAGCAGAGAGCACAGGGGCCTGGGACAACCGGCTGAGCAGATGTGCCACACAGAGGCACGTCACATGAGAGAGAGAGCGCACCGGTGAAGGACTGCAGCCTCCATACCTGCTGAAGGCACTGCACCAGCGTGCGAGCGCTTTCCATCTTGTCCATCTGCCGTGTCCTGTTCAGGGTCTCTTTGATGATGTCGCCGAAGTCATTGTAGTACTGCAGGGGAGATATGACAGCAGTGAGCGATACAGGCTCCATGTCTGCCATATGGCTTCACGCCTAGGAATGTAAGCCTGTGGCATACTGAAAGCACATTACCCATAAGTCTGTCTGGCCCTCAGGATAAGACTCTGGAAGTGTAGCCTATTAGTCATGAGAGGTTTAAGGGTTTTTTGTTTTTTTTGAACTTCTAATATGGTGACAATTATACTCAAACATACCAAAACGCCATACATACATCATTCAATGTATCAGACTTCACTATATGACTTCATTATTAGAGGAATAATCAGGGTCAAAAACAATTTGTGATCACAACTGTGATGTCAATTATCACAGATCAGTGACATGCAATTCTGGACATCTTTGTTAAAGAAATTACATGAATTCTTCTTAGCTAGCTAATATAAAGAGTTAAGATATTTAGTTGCCTAAATGATCCTCCTGAGGATCATCTCCTCTCTGATTTTAAGGTTTTAGATTAATACACTGACCATTCATAACTTTGGAGTGGGTAAGATTTTTAAATCTTTGTAAAAGAAGTATCTTATACTAACTCACCAAGGCTGCATTTATTTATTTTTTTATCAAAAATACAGTAAAAACACTAATATTGTAAAATGTAATTTTTTCCTGTGATAAGCAGAATTTTTTAAAGCTGAAATTTCACATATTTTTCAGGATTCTTTGATTCAAGTTCTACAGAACAATACTTATTTAAAATACATTTTTGTAACATAAACGTCTATACTGTCACTTCTAATTAATGTGTTCTTTTTTCCAAAAATAAAAAATAAAAATCTTAATCACCCCAAACTTTTGAACAGTAGTGTATGACATGACAATGTTTACGTGTTTCATTTATCTTGCATTATTAATGAAATATTTAAACATATTAAAATCAAATCATATTAAAGTAACATATTTAAATATGTTTTTATACTGTCAATTACTTTTTTTTCTTTTTTTTTTGTGAAGAAAGTGTAGTTTGCTCCATGTAAACGGTGCTTTAATGATTATATTTAATGATAAAGCTTGAGCTGCATATTTTACACAGAATATTTCTTTAAGTGAAGTGTTTCGATATATATGTGCCGGCTCTGATGGTAGAGGTTTCTCTCAGAAAGTAAGATTTCCGACATATCTCTGTTGCTGAAAACACAGCTGGTTCACACAAATCCAGTGGCTTTGAAACTTCTGCCAGTTAGTGCAGTATGCTGTTTATTAAACCCAAACACTGTACGTGAGGGTCTGCATTAACCACCCTCAGCCAAACAACAACCTTCATTTATTACCATCTATTTGCTTTAATGCATATTCTAATACATATACACTCTAAGCAGTCAAGAAATGTGCCACTGTCAAACAGTTCAGAGAAGTGACCACTTGTTACCGGGGAGGAAGCTGTTCAAATGAGGGGTCTGTAGCGCTTGCCAACTTTACATCATTTGCCTCAACTTTGAAAGCTGTTGTTCAAAATGATGGCATTCAGAGTGAGCGTGTGTGTTTGTGTGTAGTTTTCTCTTCGAAGGCCTCATCAGAGAATGTTGGCGGCTCTGTGCTGGCCGAGCCAAGCGGGCATTCCAAACATGTCAGCATGTGAAACACACAAACACACACAGCACTGTAAATCCCACCTATCGTAAATTCCAAGCCTAAGAGCCAAATGAACAGACCAACTCCATCTAATACTAAACAGAATGCTAAATAGATTTTTTTTAAACTTTTTTAACACTACTTATAAATGTAATACTATTTCATATATGCGTATATCTATTTTTTAACTAGAATATTAGAGTTTGGTAAAAAGTCATATTTGCTGTGAACACACTGAATGCATGTTTTGGTGCTATTCCACCAAACTGCGGTGCTTATCTGTAGAACTTATATTGAGAAACAAACTACAGATTTGTAGTTTACCTTCACATACTGCTTGAAAACCTCGGCAGCCATGCTCATCTCTAGCACACTGTGCACTATCAGCTTGCAGTACGCCGCCAGAAGATTTCTCCGCCGGTGCAAGTCTTCCAGCCGTCCGTCTCCACACTCGCTCTCACTGACTGCGCAGACAGACAGAGAGAGAGAGAGAGAGAGACAGGTTGAAACAGAGGGGTTGAGATTCAATAAGAGAGCGGTATAATTATGATACTCAGATCTTATAAATGAAATGCTTTCCTGAGGTGAGCTAAAGTTAACAACATTTTCTGCTCTGGAAACAGAATGTGTCTGTCGTCGTCCTGCCTGGTCCTGAAGCCATCACTTAATAGAGAGGTTTCATAACAGCATTAGTGACGTGAAGAAAATCCAATAACTAAATTGCTTTTTATTACATGTTACCAGCAAAAGCTTATATTGCATTTTTCAAGAGGTAAGGAATTTGTGCCAGCACGAATCGACGACTCTCTGAAATATTTATAGAATTGATACGATTTGCTTCAGTCACACTTGATTTCTAATCAAATACCCCAAAATCTGATGTTATCTCATGCGCTGCTTGTGTTTGTCTTAAAGCAACACAAGGCCAAAAACTAGTTTAGGAGAGCTAATATTGATTTTTCAGCATATGTAGTCATTTTGGATATGCCTACCAAAGCTTCTTGGCTTTTGTGTGGGCTTCTAAATATAATTCCACAGGGCTCTGTGTTGATCTAATTACCTGTTCATTTACAAGTGCAACTTCTGTAAGATCTCACCTAATAGCATCATATGGGATTATTATCATAATGCATTATCTGTTAGACTTACACTCCTTGATTCGATGGCATGTTTGATAGGTCAGTGAGAAGGTGGGGGTGCAATTGCATTAACTAACCACAAACAAATACTGTGTTCTGCTACAATGATTTTCACTAATAGAAGGAGAATGAGGCTGATTGTGTTTCTTTATATGATTATTTTGTGCCCAACATAGGCAGGTGTAGAGGCAGACTGCCATCTGCTGGTGAAATTGAGACTATTTTTATCTATCAGGACACCTTTGTGTTTTAATATAATACAAAGGTGTTAAAATTGTTTGCTTATGTGTGTGTGTGTGTGTGTGTGTGTGTATTTGAGGTTGAGAAGATTTTTTTAATGAACATAAGTCTTATGCTCATGTATTTGTCTGCATGTATTTGATGCAGTTTAAAAAGTACTGCATAAGTAAATTAAATATTATATTATTATTTGTAAAATAACTATTTTATTTTTTAATATATTTAGAAATGTCATGTATTCCAGTCATGGAAAAGCTGAATTTTCAGCAGCCATTACTCCAGTCTTCAGTCTTAAATGGTCCTTAAGAAATCATTTTAATATGCTGATTTGGTCCTCAAAAATAATTTCTCATAATGTTATAAACATTATATGTGTATATATATACATACAGTATACATACACACTCATATATAGATCGATTTAGCTTTTTTTTAAATATATATACATTAAAAAAAAAAAAAAAACTATTTACCTCTATGAGATAGGAATTGTGTAGCTGTTTTTTCCTTGCATATTTCTGACAAACAGCACATGTCACTGTGTCACTCACAGCATCACATATAGAATGAGACAACCTCTGTCTCTCAGGGAAACTGCGTCTGTCACAAAAGCATCAAGAGCCGTTGTGATTTTGTTCCTCATGTTTTTGTCTCTGTGGTTTAATTGGGCCCAGGGGAGGGGGAGCCCACACCCACACATAAAAAGTTTGTCCCAGGCCCTGTGAATTTTAGTGGCAGAATTTTATGATACCCTTAGGTATTCCAGATCATCTTGTTACGGTAAAATTTTCCACCAAAAAATTTGCATCAGATGTTTTCTTTAGTAGACGGTTTGATTTTAACTGCAAACTGGTCATCAAGTTATCGGCCAACTGGCAAGCACTTCATCAATTTCATCATTTCAGCTACTTTTTATCCTCATTTTGGGCCCATCCCGTGTGCACATCCAATGTTAAGTGCATCATTGAGTTCCAACAACATGAAATTTATTTTGCTTTATGCACTTTTTCAAAGAAACCTAAGTTAAATCTCAAGAACATACAAAAAAAAAAAAAAAAAAGATCTAAAGGGAAACAACTCTCTAAACACTTAACTAACATTGGATCTGTTGAGGCCGCCCACATGGCAGCCCACAGCACAGGCCAAACAAGAACCCTTAAGATTTTCTGAAATGAAAAGAGAAAAAAAACCTTTACAACTGTGGGTGTCCTGCTCAGGGCTGGTGAAGACATGCTCCACGACGAAGGAAAGAAGAGCTTTCTGGAGTTTGGGATCAGGGGTGTACAGCAATGGAGTGCCTGCAGACGAATCCCACATCTGAAGCTGGTAATTATGAGCTATGAGAACATCACTCAGAAACATGAAGGCCTTTGTGAAAAACAACATAAAACAGACAGTGTCTGATCAACAGATGTGATATAAAGTAGACAATATAACACAATAAATTCTTATGTAAAATCTACTATAATCCTAATCAATCTAATTATATCTTTCTCCAAAGAGTGCATCAATGTACTAAATTATTTTGTGTTTCAAATATAAAACAATTAATCAAACACTCGTGGCTGAAGATTCTTAAAAAAAATTAAAATTAAAATTTCATTAAAATTTGATTTGATTCATTTGATTGACATAATTCATTGATGTAATTAACTTTATTAAAATTACATCCCTAAAAATCTATCAAATCAGTTCTCTGAGAACACGGACAATTCAAAGCGGTCTTGAAATAAACAAAGATTGTCCGGAACTTCCATTTGTTTAAGTTTCAATTAGTGTGTTTTTCTGCTGTCAGCTGGCCTTGGAATGGAGTGAGGATTCATTAAAACACAACGCAGGTGCCAAGGGCACTCCGTAAGAAATTAAAGTCAAAACAAACAGGATTCAAACAATGCCAGCGCATCGGCCCACTGGCACACATGCTACAGCTTAACGCACAGACAATACGCTCTGATGTGCTTGGAATAATCCACTTTGAAGAAAGGGCTGAATCGAGTGCTATGCTGTGAACAGAGAGAGAAACGTGATGCTCACTTGCTCTCGTACAAGCTGCTCAGCGTGCGAGAGACAGCGGTGACATTTCTCACAGAAGGCACGTAGCTGGCTTCTCTGCTGCAGGGCAGACTCCTAAAACCACACGCAAACACACACATCCATAACAATGACAATTCTTTTCCTATGCAGCTTTTGATTTATACTACATTTGTAGTTGTAATGAGCATTTTGCTCAATTTAGTTAATTAGTACGCATGCATATGACCATACTTGTTTGACAAAGTACACAAAGCTTTGACATTTGGGGAAAAGTCATATGAGGAATAGAGTATAACAACAAAATAACAGACTGCAGCAGGGCTCTAACTGATGTAGACTGATGAAAGCGTCGTTGTGAGCAGTGCCGCCAGTCTCTTGTGTAAAATATTCTTTCATAATTATGTGCACGTGGAGCTCCGGGGTGGACGTGCCGGATCGGTTCCTCCATCCCACGTAGTCGCAATATCAATTCAGCTAAATGACTCTTCTGAATCGGACATACATCCCAATTTTATGCTGAACACGTCTTTTTTCCCCTCACCTCGGGTCGCCATTGACATTAGAATTGCAGATTGAGGTGAGCTGCCGCCTGGGCCAAAAATTGCCGCCTGCGCTGTCAGTTATTGATGATGAGGCCAGAGGAGAAAGCAGCCATGTCTGAGCCAGCACTGAGCGAATCTTACCTACAGCAGTCCTAATGGCCACCAATATTTCACCGCATAAAGGTTAGAGGTGGGGAGATATGATTACCCCGTGCACTGCATGGAAACACAGGCCTAATAAGAAGCCCAGCTATTAGTGGTGAGATGTCCACACGAGAACGCAACCATTACACCCCCTACAATCCATCACCAGCACCGACTTTTCCTAAAGACTCACGATCAATCGCTTTCTATCACTTATTAAAATCCGCTGGACATAACCCTAGAGCCTCTGTGTTGATATTTGAAATGCAATGTGGCAGGTTTAAAGGACACGGCTCTTTGTGATGGATCATACGGCAACTCTGAGTCTTGCATGCCTAAAAACGCTTGTTTAATTAATCACCCGAGGGAAAACTCTGGCCTTACGTCTGTGCTTGTAGATATTACCATTCTAAGCATGATCTCAGCCGTTTATGGCAGCAGTCACAATTCAATTGGAGTGGAAGAGAAAGGTAGATGGCTCACCCTGGAGGTCAAACCTTCTCCAAAGGTATTGAGCTTCCAAAGGATGCAGCTACACATGCAGCGCAGAGCCTCAATTGTCACCTACAAGAAATACAGATTAGAGAGACAAACCCTGTTGAAGGAATAAAGGAGTAGAGGGTTCAGTACAAGGCTAATAATGTTACCTCCATGGGAAGACCACCATGTTTTATCTCCACATCCAAGAGTCTGGTCCCCAGCTCATACAGGCTCCATTTAGACAGATCCTGAGCACTAGACAGATTTGATCAAATAAGAATAATACATTTGAATGGCATCAGACAAAATTAAGACACATTAAGACACTGATTTTTATAATTAACTCTTTGTACAGATCCGAACTGAACAAGTAGTAATTAACGATGTAATTAAAAGCATCTGTGCATCTCAGTATCTTGGTAACATTTCCAGAATGTTCAGATAACCAAAGTAAAATGTTCTTAAAGCAGAACTTTCAGAAGTAGTGTTTTCACAATGTAATGAGAATGTTAGGAAAACATTTTGTCAGCAGGGATGTAAAACACAGTTTGAAAATTAAATTGGTCAAAGAAATGTGCTTATCGCAAATATTGCAGAGCGTATGTGGATAGAATAAACTAGAAACTGCTTACATATCGAACGCATTAAGTTTCTTCAGTGTGGACAGAATTTCCAAAGTGCTGTCCTCGTTTGCAGTGAAACAACCGTCCTGTACATGAAAGGAAGAACATTTAATTAGAGTCCATTCTGCTGTGTAAGATACAGTCATAAATCTGTCATGAATCAACTTATTCTTTATTGATGTCAAGATCCATTTAAAATGCATGTCCATATCTGGTACAAGCTTGTATAAGAACATCTAGAGTTTTAAGTGGTCCATTACTGTACTCACACTCAGTGACTCTCCTAACCGTGTTCCCAGTGTGTCTGTCCAGTGCTGGATGAGCCGGTCAAAGCTGGGCCGGGCCAGAGAGTGCCAGGGCAAATCCTGAGCACAGAGGCTCTGGTAAGAACGAGCAGTTGCCTCCAGCAGACCAGCATCTGTGTGTCTGTCCACCGCAGCCTCCAGCTCAGCCAGCAATGCCTGCACACACTACACCAAAACACAAATATAAAAACCAGACACAAAGTGCTCTAGAAAACTCTACCAAATAATACAGACTACAATTCAGAAGTTTGAATTATTTTTTTAAAATAAATTAATAGTTTTATTTAGCAAGGATACATTAAATTGATCAAAAGCGACGGTAAAAACATTTATGATGTTACAAAATATTTCTATTTCTAATACATGTTCTATTGAAATCATCAAATGACACACAAACACTCACCTGTGAGTTTTCATGATCACAGGTGTCCGTTTGGAAATACTGAGGTATTTTTAGAAGGGAGGTGAGTTTTTCAGCATCCTCTGAGTACTAGAGGATGAGATTAAACAACAAGTTAATTTATGAAGGAGCAGTTATGGTAAAAATGAACAGTGCAGTCATTTTTCTTTTACCTTGGATAACAGCTCAGGCAGCACTTTAATGAAGTGTTCAGTGAGTTTTGTGCAGTCATCAATTTGTAACTTTTTCTCTTTAGTATTTATCACCTAAATAAACATAGATATGTAACTAGCAACAAGTAACATTACCACAATGTGTTGGATGTGTCTGTAAGAAAGTGAACAGCTGGAGTATAAACATATAAAAGTGTAATATATCTGACAGCACTGTTAGATCAGAGCGCCATCTAATGGAAGATGCAACAGGAAGTCTTACCTTTTTACCTGCTCCTCTCCCTGACAAAGGAGGACCCTCTGCAGCCTGCCTTACTGACGCCAACATGAGCTCAATCACAAAGGCCTCCTCAGCACTGCTCAGAGCTGCAGTTAATACACGCCGCACAGCACAAAAATTTTTTTTTTTTAAATGTCAGTTGGCTCTCTCACAGTGGGGTTTCAAATAGAGGAGATAATGCTGGATAGAATTCAGTTCTTTTTATTTCTAGTAATCATCAAAACTACAGAGTTATTTGAATATTTAACTTATTGTAGTTAAAGTATAACTACAAGTATATATACTTGTCAATATTTGTTAAAGTATGGAAATCTCTGCTTAGCTGTAATAAAAGCTACTGATAATGTAGCATTACAATAAAGAAGCATACTGGAGTGTATACTGTAGTGTGTACTAAAGTACTAGTACTAGCCTTGTTCCTGACAGGATGTGTGAGGTAAGAGCAGTGAGGTAAGACCGGTCCAGTCCTTCAGCAGAGCTCCTGCACTGTCCCACAGACTATCCACGAGGTACAGCACTTGCTGATGCAGCTATGACAGAAGGGAGAGGGAAAAAAAATAATCATATTAGTCATCAAAATAGTTTCATGAGCCTACAAACCCAGGAAAATGCTGCTAATGTAGTCAGTCACATGATTGTCAGCTTTAAAATTATATATATATATTTTTTTTTTATAAAAAACATATCTGTGTGTACTCTGTATATTTATTATGTATATAAATACACACACATGCATGTATATTTACATGTATACATTTATATTCATATAATTTACATTATATATATATATATAAATATATTTAATATATAAACGTAACATATTTTTCTTAAATATATACATACATGGTTGTGTATTTATGTATACATAATAAATATACACAGTACACACACATATACTATGTGAACAAAAACTTTTATTTTGGATGTGATTAATCGCGATTAATCGTTTGACAGCACTAATATATATTTAAACTAATATATAAGGTAAACATTCGAACAGAGATCAATTAGCAAAATTATTAGTTTTACAAGCCTTAATTTATATAATAAATATTTTAATAAAATCATTTTAATACCATAATAAAGGCCTATTTCAAAATTTTATGTGATTACTTGAACCAATTTAATGATGTAATGAAACAATTAAATTACAATTAAATTGAAACAACCTTAATGTTTGTCACAGGAGGTAATTTGTCTAGGGCTTTTGAAATAATGCTTATATTTATTTATTTTTTAAATTTTATTCGTTTTTTAGAATTTTATTTAAATTTTAAATACAGGTTTGCCTGCACAAACACCAGATCTCAGAGCACATGTACTTATAATCTTATTTTTAAGCATGGCACACTTTGAGTTAACATACCTCATTCTCGGTGTGGAAGTGGATCAGGGCTCGGACTCTAGCTAAGACTAACCCTCTGTGCCTCTCCTGATCAGAGGCTCCATCTCTGGGCTTTGATAATTCATGGTTACTGAGCAGCCTGAGAGCAGAGAAATGACACACTGATCGCACATCAATTAAACTAAGCAAATTACTTACAGCTATCATATACAGGTGCATCTCAATAAATTAGAATGTTGTGAAAAAGATAATTTTTTCTTGAAAGTTATTTCAAAAAGTGAATCATTCATATATTTTAGATTCATTGCATGTAAAGTAAAACATTTCAAAAGTTTTTTTGTTTTAATTTTGATGATTAGAGCTTACAGCTCATGAAAATCAAAAATCAGTATCTCAAAATATTAGAATATTTACATTTGAGTTTAAATTAATGACCATCCCTACAGTATAAATTCCGGGTATCTTTTGTTCTTTGAAACCACAATAATGGAGAAGACTGCTGGCTTGGCAATGATCCAGAAGACAAACATTGACGCCCTCCACAAAGAGGGTAAGTCACAGAGGGTCATTACTGAAAGGTGTGGCTGTTTACAGAGTGCTGTATCAAAGCATATTAAATGCAAAGTTGACTGGAAGGAATAATTTGGGTAGGAAAAGGTGCACAAGCAACAGGGATGACTGCAAGCTTGAGAATACAGTCAAGCAAAGCCGATTCAAACACTTGGGAGAGCTTCACAAGGAGAGAACTGAAGCTGGAGTCAGTGCATCAAGAGTCACCACGCTCAGACATCTTCAGGAAAAGGGCTACCAAGCCACTTCTGAAACAGAAACATCGTCAGAAGCGTCTTACCTGGGCTGTGGAGAAAAAGAACTGGACTGTTGCTCAGTGGTCCAAAGTCCTCTTTTCAGATGAAAGTAAATTTTGCATTTCATTTGGAAATCAAGGTCCCAGAGTCTGGAGGAAGAGTGGAGAGGCACAGAATCCATGTTGCTTGAAGTCCAGTGTGAAGTTTCCACAGTTGCCATGTCATCTGCTGGTGTCGGTCCACTGTGTTTTCTGAAGTCCACAGTCAACGCAGCCATCTACCAGGAAATTTTAGAGCACTTCATGCTTCCTTCTGCTGACAAGCTTTATGGAGATAATGATTTCATTTTCCAGCAGGACTTGGCACCTGCCCACACTGCCAAAGGTACCAAAAGCTGCTTCAATGACCATGGTGTTACTGTGCTTGATTGGCCAGCAAACTTGCCTGACCTGAATTGTCAATAGGAAGATGAGAGACACCAGACCCAACAACGCAGATAAGCTGAAGGCTGCTATCAAAGAAACCTGGGCTTCCATACCACCTCAGCAGTGTCACAAACTGATCACCTCCATGCCACGCCGAATTGAGGCAGTAATTAAAGCAAAAGGAGCCCCTACCAGGTATTGAGCACATATACAGTAAATGAACATACTTTCCAGAAGGCCAACAATTCACTAAAAATGTTTTTTTTATTGGTCTTATGAAGTATTCTAATTTGCTGAGATAGTGAATTGGTGGGTTTTTGTTAATATGTGAGCCTAAATCATCACAATTAAAAGAACCAAAGACTTAAACTACTTCAGTCTGTGTGCACTGAATCTATTTAATACACGAGTTTCACAATTTCAGTTGAATTACTGAAATAAATTAACTTTACCACAACATTCTAATTTATTGAGATGTACCTGTACATATGTGGTAAACAAAAGGGGTAGGTTTTGTAGAATGACAATGAACACAGACCTGTTATAGAGGAATTCACCCGCAGTGGTAGCTAGAGGTCTGTGGGAGCAGTACACAAATTGGAAGACATTCTTGTGGTCATCAGGACTCAGAACATCCTCACAGGATCTTGCACAAAAGGGAACAATTTCAACAATTTCAACAATTACAATGAGGAACAGCCCAGTATATGCTTCACAGAGGAGAAGTCAAAGCATGGATGATCAAACTCTATGAGAAATAGTCAGCATGAGGAGCAAGGGGAGATACTTACTGAGAGATGACCATGAGCAATCTCATGGCCTGTATGGCCACTTCATGATCTTTATCCAGAGTCATGGAGATCATCCTCTCCTACAACGGAAACAGCATTCAATCGCTCATGTAAACACTTTTAACTACCCGCTATGAGAGCAATCTTATCTCGAAAACCTACAATAGGACTTGAGTTAAAGACCCACGATGCACTTAAACAGCTCTTTAAATCACGGTTGTGCTAATGTGCTTGCTGCCGTTAGTGAGGGTACGGTGAGGGTGGGGTCCTGTGGGAAGCTATCAGGCCACTGAGCCCAAGGCAAAACCTGAGGGGCTTTCCAGCCTGTCAATCAGCAATCATGCCCTCCTGCTGTCCCACTGCAGCTTTACTGGACCTTATCTTAAAAACTGGCAAAGAAGTTTACAGACCGCATCCATTCAAGAAGTTTGGGCAAAACAGCAAGACCTGGAGGACAAACTTACAGCCAGTAAACAACTCTCCATAAAGAAGTTGATTTTTCTACAGCAGTTACTCTCAGGTACAGTTTGAGCTTAAAACTTCACTATGTCCTAACCGGGTATGTGATAGACAGTAGTCATGAAAATTTGAGATTTTATTCCAATCACCTGTGAAGGCAACAAGTGCAACTTTTGTAAGGTGCTTGGTTTCTGTAGCATCATGTTAAGTAGCTTCATCCATTTTTAAGTATCTTTGAGCCATTCAGCTGTGATGCACACAACTGTATATCACACATCAAATATGTTCTGATTGGATGTGAATGTGGCATGGTTTACAGCATTTTTTGTGTTGAGTTCACAGACAAATTTTGCAGAAACTTGTCATGTTGCGCCTGACTAGGAACATGACGAGTATCCCAGTTCATGCAGCCATTTTGAGGTATAAAGTGTGTGAATAGTGTGTTCACAATGAAAATTACAACACACAGATGATGCACTTAATTGCCTGAAAAAAATGAAGTGTGGAAAACTTTGTGCACTCAGCAGTCGCAGCTTTCCTAACGTAGTGGAAGGGAAGGGGCTATCAGACAAAATAACCTTTTAAAATTTATACACTACAGGCTACATAGTGTGTCATTTGGGACACAACTATAGTGTGAGAATGTGAAAGTAATTGTTACCTTAAACCGTATCGTGAAAAGGTCCATTTTGGAACTACTTTGATCCTGATAAAGTGCCTGTAGACCCAGCACGCATTTCAGACGCACATCAGGTTGCTGTAGAATATTAAAAAAATAAAACAGGCAGTCAAATATCATCTCAACTCAACAACAACTGACATGGGTAAACGCCTAAACATTTAAAAATAAATTGTTATTTAAACACCCGGCTACTGGCTCACCCACCTTGTCATGCATCATCCATCCCACATACTTCAGATAGCTGTCGTTCAGAAACACTGAACTATACAGCTTCATCCACACTGTCAGTTCCTCCATGCAGATGGCCCTGATTTCAGGAATCACGTCTCTGGAAGTCACAACGCAGTTATAATGGTACGTAGTTTTTATTTTATTTTATTTTCAAGGAAGTGAAGGCTAGTGTGGTTAAAATAAAGATCACCTGTATCTCTTCAGGAAGACTCCTTTGAAAATGGCATCCATCATGTTCTCAATTTCACATTTCCTGTCCTGTAACTGAGATTTGAAAGTAATTCATTCAGTTTGTTTATTCTGACTTAACTGTCTCCTGTACATCAACACCACCATTCAAAAGTTTTGTGGTCAGTAATATTTTTTTCAGCAAGGATGAATTAAATTGATCAAAGTGACAGTAAAGATGTTTATAAAGATTTCTATTTCAAATAAAGGATGTTCTTTTGAACTTTCTATTCATGAAAGAATCCTGAAAAAAAAAAGTATAATGGTTTCTAGTTTAAAATATCAAGCAGCAGTGTTTTCAACACTGACAATAAAAAAAGAAATGTTTCTTGAACACAAAATCAGCATATTAGAAGGATTTCTGAAGGATCATGTGACAATGAAGACTAGAGAAATGGCTGTTAAAAATTTAACTCAAATATTTCCTTTGGTAGACTATGCCTGTTTGAATTGTGCAAGTCACTTACATCAGTAAGTCTCAGAGTTTCAGATTTACAATGTGATTTAGACCATGTATTATATTATTTTAGTTATACTTACTCGCCAAAGCCAATTTTTACTCACACTTGGCGAGTCACTTTTAGACAATGACTACACTCCAGAAAGATCTGTGT
Organism: Onychostoma macrolepis; assembly: GCF_012432095.1. Taxonomy (NCBI): domain Eukaryota; kingdom Metazoa; phylum Chordata; class Actinopteri; order Cypriniformes; family Cyprinidae; genus Onychostoma; species Onychostoma macrolepis. The sequence goes on from NC_081163.1 coordinate 12,715,533, forward strand.
ATAGAAATGTTTAACTCTGTAACCAGACATGCTGTCACCGTCTAACCTCACTGATCTTTCTCTGGATCCTGTCCAGCCTCGGAGAAGCCCGTTTGCTGGCCATCTTGGCCAGCTCGACCTCGTACAGCCGCTGACTGTTATCGACACTGACACTGAGGTTGAGAGCCACATTCACCAAAGCACTGAGCAGCTTCACTGCTGCAGAGACACACACACAACAGCAGCAAAACATCAGCTTTCGGGGATGTCTGTATGCCTGGTTCAGGTCAAGTGGAATTAATCATCGAGGCGACTTACCTGCTAGCGTACAGGTGTGCCTGAAAGCACGAACTCTGGAATCGGAGAGCTCCGTCAGCAGTGAAATGAGTGTGTTCAAGAGGTAGCCATCAAAGATTACACAGTTCTGACACTGGGCCACTAGCACTGATACAAATTCACAGAAGTGTGAACGAAACCTCTTCCAGTACAGGCCGGACATGATGAGGGGATACTCGCCACTGTCCTAAAGAGGATGGAAAGAGGATCAAGATTGAAAAATAATGTTGATTTTAAATTGTGTTATACACTACTGTTCAAAGGTTTGGGGACAGTAAATTTTTTTCAAAGAAATTAATACTTTTATTTAGCAAGGACACATTAAATTGATCAAAAGTGACAGTAAAGATGTTTGCAGTGCTACAACAGATTTCTATTTCAAATGAATGCTGTAACTTTATATTCATTCAAAGAATACAGGAAAACAATTATCATGGTTTCAACAAAAAAAACAGCATAATGATTAACAACACTGATAACTAACAACAAATTTTCTTCTTGACCACCAAATCAGCATATTAGAACGATTTCTGAAGGATCATGTGACACTGAAGACTGAAGTAATGGCTTCTGAAAATTCAGCTTTGCATCACAGGAATAAATTGTTTTAAAATACATTAAAATAATAAATAATTTAAATTTAAATTGTAATAATATTTCACAAAAAATGTCAAATGAGGCACCAAGGACAACATGATCATAATTTGCTAAATGATGTGAAGTGGCCTGAACCATACCATGTCAAGAGGCCACGTGACAGTTAAAATCCATGGAAATGCAAGGAACTTCTTATATTGTAAACCTGTGTCCTGTGATTTAAAAAAAAAAAAACACACACACAAATTAGTAAAAGCAAGAAACACGGGAAAGTAATCAATGATGAGAACACTGGATGTCTAACCTCATCCAGATCCTCCACCATTTTACTCATGACATCAGTACCCTTTTTGCTCTGAAACATCTCTGCTGTAACCATCCCTACAAAAGCACAAACAGAATTCACATCCTGAACTACAATATATGACACAAGCCACAAAGGAAAAACAAACTACTGAAAATGAACTACTTATATTAGTCAACACTGTTGTGAAACGAAACTTGCCTTTGCATCCTGAACACTGGATAAAGAAGCTGATGAGATCGAGCAGTGCTGTGTCTCTGTCGCCAGTATATGCGTCAATCCAGTCATCCACCACAGCCTTTCACAAAACAAACCAAACATCCATATAATAAAGATTTGTTTAAATCAATATGACCTAAAAAGAACTTTGTCACCTTCCAAGTAGTTATCTGTAGCAGGGCTGATCATGCTAGACGTACCTGCATTGCATTCCTGCCCATGCTGACCACCTCAAACAATGTGACGGCTTCCACGTCTCCATTCTTGAGCTGTTCGTTCTCTGCTCTGCCCAGGCTGCCATTACTGCTCTTTGAATGCTTTCTTTTGGCATTCTCAGAGCATTCCCGGGCTTTCCTCTTTCCTCTCTGCACATGACATAATGTAGTTCTAAATTAGAAATGTTCTTAAAGTAAATCTCAAAAGAAGTCTGTTCTACTACGATAAAAGTATATGAGATGTAAAACCCTATCGTTAGGTTTTTAGTTTTTTTTAAGCATTGTGGTTTTAGCAGCTCTTACCACAGTCTTTTGTCTGTTTTCATTTCTCTCACTTGAAACGTGATGCACCGATGCACAGGAAGAGACGTCAACTACTGAGTTCTCTCTGAAAACAGGATGAACAGGCAGTTGTTTATTTGTACACATAGAACACCTTGAATAATAAAATGTAATTAAATTGGGATATTTCAGAATAAGCCTGCATAAAATCTAAAACTGTACTGAGTCTGTTTTATGATGAAAATGCAGAGGTAGTTTGCAGGTGTCTCACTTTTGCACCGATCTGGACAGTAAAGTTGGCTCCGCTATCATCTCCTCTCAGATCATAGCTGGACTAGAAACTGATGCTTTTCTGAATTGCAACGAAAGAAAAACAATTTAGAAATGTTAATGATAATTCAATTGAGTATCATGCAAGTACATCAATGTTCTTATATCACTGACAATAATACTGTTAATATTTGTTAGACACCAAATATAAATACACATACATTGTTATATGCAATTCACAATAAAATGCAACACTATGCATTTAGAAAGAGATCACATATCTTGTATCTACCCAGTTCACTTCACATCGAAAAAACAAGAACTAAAATATTGGCTTTGGTATCTTGTTACTTACTATCAAGGATGTATGTGTTCATAATATGCAGCCTAACCCAGTGGTTGTCAAACTTTTGACATTAGCAATATAATATCATATTATCAATATAAGACAATACTTCAAAGCAATACTTCCTTAAGTACTGTAATGTTGGCAAAGCTATTTGTTTTTATATATTTTCCTATTCACAAAAACTAGATTAATACATTTAGGAGCTCCTGTTGCAGTGGTTTTCCGTGATTTTTATAATATGCAGAAAATCATTTACTATACTAAATGCAAACGCGCAAAATGTTTGTCAAAATGTTTAAATCAAAAACATTTCGTTTCTACTTTAACTTGAAAAAAACACGTCTCTTAATCTACAGTGTGGATGCAGACTCGGGTAACAGCAACACACACAAAAACATAAGGTGACAAGTGACCTAATCTCGGATGCCATTGGCTGAGATGCACGTCAACAAATCAAAACCAAAACCCTGATTGGCTACTTCGAGTGTCAATCGGAATTCTTCCATTTCTCTGTTACTGTGCCATATTGAAACAAAAGCCTCTTATGAGAACCTGCAGTTTCATTCATCTGAATGTGTGAACCGGCTCGAAACATTAACAAAACTGTCAGGTTAAGAACAAGGCTCGCATGCCACTGAGTTTATTATTTAATAAGCACAGAAAGGACAATCGGGACATAGTGTATGCTGAGCTCTCGGCTTTATAGACTTGCTGTTATATATATCAAGATAACTATGCAAAAACACGAATGTAACTTAATAAAGCTTACCAGTGACAGCCGTCATCTTGATTGGAGGATTAATGTAAACTGCACGTATAGATTTGGCTACTCCCAGTTCAACATAGCCGCGTGCACGTCAACGAGAGCGCGCTGTACGTCTGACGTAAACCCATGAGAGGTAGATTACATAATTTGAGCAAATCAGTTTACTACGAATAATAAGGTTAATTTATACAATATTTTAAATGCATACAAAATAGTTTTATGTGATAACATTATAAAATTATAATGTATGTAATCATTGAATAAATTCTAATATGTAATAAAAAATAAATCCAGAGATTTAGAAGGTATTCGCTTCCGTGTTTGAGTTTATTTTGGATATGTAATCACATGTGTGATGCTGATGAACAATGCTAGCACCATCATGTACAGAATGGAAAGAACATGTCCAACAGTCACTTCAATTATACAGATGCATTATAAAATACATTATTGCACAAGGTTTTTTTTTTTGGTTTTTTTAAACGATCATCTTCGTTTATTAAAACTCAACAATCATAAGCCAACAATGCCAAAAAAATTTAATAATAAATATCTAAAATGGTTAAAATAAATTATAAGTGGTAGTACTCAGAATGTAAACATTTTTCTTTTAATTTTTCAAGGTGTTGAAATATATCTGGATCACATTATGACAGTCTTATCTGTGGTGTGTACAGATGAATAAATCAAAAAAGACATTTTTCAAGGGAATCACTTCAATCGCTTCATTCCGTGACAATTTCTCACAGTCACCCTCCACTTCAGGCACTGTAGATCCAGCTGTTACGAGAGATTAGAGACGAATTCCATGACTGGATTGAGGTCTTCGGTGAGCTCTTCTGAGATTGACAGTACCGTTGATATCACGTTTTGTGTTAATTCTGACACCCTGTGAAGAGTACTTTCATTAATTATGCTGGATTACTTTTGGCTGATTCTAACAAATGGAACTAAAACCACTCTCACCAGCTCACGTGATGTGCTGGCAACTGAGGATCCAGCTTGGACCCTTCCTCAATCGAAAGAGACATCTTCAGCTGCTTAAAATTAGCCTCAATATCCTTTCTTATGATGGATAATGGCAAAACATCTTTGAGAGAGTTTAGGACTTGCTGTTCCAGAAACAAATTTGAATGATACACAGAATCAAACTTTTTTATGGACAGATCACATAGATATAATGATGTAAATGAAGATCAAGCCAAACAAACTCACATAAATTGCTGATAGCTGATGTGCGATGTACTTATGACTGCCCAGATGCTTCACATCTTCATCTAACTGCTGACTGAGAACCAGCAGCTGATTCAGCCTCCCAATATGAGGAAAATAAGCTGAAATTATAAAACATTTCCTAATCAAACTGATTAATCTGCTATGCTGTTTCAATGCAAATACTTTTGATTATAGAACTTTTTTAATCTTTGGTTTGTTCCTTTTAATATATTGTGTATATTATACATGTAGAATAAATGTATTAAGGAGGCAAGCTCGCTAAATATTTTTTATGCATTTTTTTTTTAACTAGCAAATTACTTTTCTGAAGCTTTCTATGTTGTCTTTTATTATTACTGATTATTTCCAATTTTATTATGCATGTTATGTTTACTAATTTTTTTTTATTATCATAAAGTGAAATTTTAATCATATTAATTTTGATATTTTTAAATGTTTTCATGTGAAGTGCTTTTTGTAATGCTTTTTCATTGTAAAGCATTTTGAGCTACATTTCTTGTTTGAAATGTTCTATACAAATAAAGTTTATTATTATTATTCATTATTACCCACATCGAGTCAACCATTGGCCAGTAAATGTAACTGTATCCCATTATCATTCTCCCGTTCTGTGGTCTCACCATCTGAAGGTGGTCTTTCCAACATGTCAATAGGGCTGCCATGTATCATATAAACTTCCACTCGAGGGAATAGAGTAGATAATCCTACAACATCCAAATACTCCTAAAGAAATGGAAATAAATGGAAACACATCATCCAAAAATTCTAACTGGTTTAAGAGAAACGGTTAATTGGTGATTAGTTACCTCAAGCTGAAGCTCCGGTTCATTGAGATGTCCAAGGCACTGGTTCATCTGATATATTATCTCTGCCCCTACACACAAAATCAGAGGTTGTACATACATTGGATAACAATTACCGATTTTGATTTCCAGGAAAAAATGATTATTTCAGTCCTAAGCTTACCTTGTTTTTGAAAACACTCAGACTCTTTAGGACTTGTGTCCTGTTTGAGCTGCTCCTGAAACTGCTAATTCAGATTAGATACTTGAATGAGACAAACACACCAGTAGGCTCTGTTCCGTGTTCAAAGATCTGAGCATCAGTGTAAGTGTCTCACCTGATGGACCTGAGCTCTGATCAGTAGGTCCAGCTGGCTGCAGAGACACAGCATCTCCAGTGCCACCTGCTCACTGCTCAGGTGGATGGGCATCAAGGGCTTCCTCACGCACAGCTCAACTGCAAATATTAAATAATCGAGAAATAAAACGTGAATGTGTTCATATTCTGTCAGAACGTCATAAAAACGCAATTATTATTGAAGAAATCGGCATTAAGTTACCTTTAAAATGCGGACTGTAAGAGCAAGGTTTGCAAAGCGGATCCGTCAGACTCACAGCTGCCATTATCACCGTAATAATCCCAGCGGTGATACAGATTCATATGATTAATACTGCATTTATTGGTTTATTCATCCATTAGTAGCGTTTGTCACTCTCATTGCAAAGGGGCTTTTCAGTGGTCCTCCTCTCCATGGTGTTCATTCACACAGCGACATGCGATGTAAATAAAAGGCGTGGTCAAATCTGCTAAACGACGAGAGACCACGAAACGCACCGATGTTGTGTGAATCTGCATCGAACTACCTGCCATAGAAATTTAATAAAATGGGCAGAATGGACATTTTTATGACACAAGTGTCTGAATGGGCTGAGCTTGTGGCCCAGGCGTTGTATTTAATTGGTCAGGTACGATGAGTCGAAATAGCTTTTCTTTTTTTCACTTTAACTGCGTATTTCTCAATTCATTTGCTTTTAACGTTTAATAGTTATATTATTTAGCTGGGTTTACAAATTTCTACAAACCGATAGTAAAGCAACACATACATAGAACTGTCACGAGGTGCTGGTTACTTTTCTCTGCGCTGATGTCGGATGGGCCAATCACAGTCGTTTAGATGAGGATTTCTGAAGTGAAATACGGTTGTCAGGCCGCAATAAAAGTTTGCATGCGCCTCATAATTGTCATTTTGAGGCTCCATGCGCCCCTTGAAAGATGATGCATTCGTTCCATAAGAATTTGTTATTAGCTTGTAAAATTCTCCACTCTGGACCTTTGTGTGCTTGACCAACATTGTCTTAAATCTTAAAAAAGTACCCATACAAATTTATAATATACGATGAATAGAGAGGGATAACGGTTCTCATTTCGAGTTATTAATGAAAGGATGGAGCTATTTCCAATGTTTATTAAATAGTAATAAACAGAAAAATCTTAGACCTTTTCCGTGATTCCAATGAATGACAATAAAACACTGCTTATTTAGATGGTTTGTCACACGTATTTAAAGTGACAAGTATACTAAGAAATCAAAGTAATGCAATCAAAAGAAGAAAAAAAAACATTTAAATAGTGTGCTGATAAAGAAAACATCAATACTTACACAGTACTGATATCTTGTATTACAAAAAAGACAAGAATTTTTCTGAAAAGTTTCAAATAAAAAAAATACAGCTGTAGTTAAACATTTTTTCTATCACAATCATTTCCTTAAGAAGTGCATCTGAAAAAAAAATAAATCCGTTAGCAGAACTTTGCCGAGCTATTTTAAAAAAGAAGTCCTGCTTTTGTCACAATTATTAATTTACATGCTTAATACAATAAAAAAAAGTTCCATCATATTTCTGCTCCCTTTTATGACAATATGATACACCAGCAGAAGAGTCCATCGGCTGTAGCAGAAAACCTGAATTTCCCTTGAGTTATTTACTGATCATCCGGAGAAGTTTCCTAAGAGACAACAAGTTATGGCCGTCCAACAGGGTTCAGTGTGAGATTAGCCATGAGCTCATGAACCGCTGCAAATATTGTGCACTCTCCTGTAAAAAAAGAAGAAAAAAAAAGGCTAGCATTAACATTGAAATGTAAATATAGAAACATAAAATATCTGACTATTATATACTGATTTCCACATCAATTTAAAATTCACATTAAACAAAACAGATGTGTGAACCTTGTCGTGGTGGATGGTGCTCATTGAACCTCCTGAGGATGGAGCTGACCATCAGGGCCGCGGCTCCCGAGGAGCTGTGCTGGCGGGGGATATCAGCCTGCTGGGTCAGTCCAGTAGCCATGTCATACACTATAGGCACTATGATGCTGATGGGCTCCTGGGGTACCGGTAGCCTCTGGGTCAGCTGGAGCTGTAGAAGAGCATCACTTCAAGTTAATACACGTTAGGAATCCATAGAAAACTTAAACCACAGATCAAACACAAGTTGCTGGGCGTACAATGACCAGAATATTAGTGTAATAATCAGAATTCAGGACATGGTCATGAATGGTGAGATCGTTTATCCATTGGGAACTGGTTGTATGTTGGTGAAGCACTTACAAAGAAGAGCATCTTGGTCTTAAGCACCACAGCAATGGTTCCTGGTGGGGCAATGGGAGGAGCGCTGGGTGGGATGGTCAGACAGAACTGCACATTCCAATTCAGCTGGGCCGCTTGGTCTGGGAACTGGAGGAAAAACGATGGGCCAGTGAGTTTCCAAATGTAAAATATTACTCGAAAGTTCAGGAAGTTTTGGAAAGAGGTCTCATATGTAATATTGTGAAACATTACTATAATTTAAATACCTGTTTTCTGTCATATTTATGTATTTTATTGCGGTGATGGCAAAACTAGATTTTTGCTTAAAGCTTCAAATTTCATTTTTTTTCAGCCTTTATTCCAGACTTTAGAGTTGTATGATGCTTTACCAATAATTTGAATAATCTGATTTGGTGATTAAGTGATACTTTTTTTTCCTAATCATTATTAAAGGTCAAAAGAACAGCATTTATTTAAAATCTTCACTGTCCCTTTTGACCATATTAACATATCCTTACTAAATAAAAGTATTAATTAAAAACCTAACTGACCCCAAATTTTTGAAACAGTGTATGCTTGCACAAGGGCAAAAAAAAGAAAAATTAAATAAACATGAATGTGCTTACCAACTCCAGTTTCATGATGCGAACACAGTCTCTGAGTATGTTGGTTGGAGCTCCCAACAGCTTTGTAAAGGCATTTAGTGTGTTGTATTTAAAGGGTGGTCCTGCAACCTATGGTTTAATTAAAAGAAAATAACTTGCACTTGCATAACTGCACAATACCTGACTTGATGGCATTGCCAAGAAGGTCACTGAGTGAACTGAGTGATTTGCTTTAAAGAAAAAAATAAAAATAAATGCACAGCTAATTGCACTAATCAGAATAGCAAAGATAAGCGTTTTCAAACTAGTTTTAAACAGGAAGTCTCTAATCATGACATTAAGCCAGTGTTGTTAAATCAGGACGAACAGGGCAATTTTAAAATACACATTACAATTCTCTTCAAAAGTTAATTTCATACCCTGGTCTCAAAGAACTTCTCCAGGACCTGCAGCTCCTCCTGCGACCAGGGTCCAGTGTTTTCCGGTGTGACTTTCAGCTGCAGAGTCTGGTAGGTTTTGGGGTTGAGAGCCACTCTACATTTAAGCACTTCTGTCTTAAACATGATAACGCCTGGCTCGTTGGAGTTCACAATAGTGAGCTGTGAAGAGAAGGTAATCGAGAGTGATGCAAACACAGTGTGTAAAGCAGAATCATATCAATCTGACTGGTTAAATGATGTGGTTGTATCATGTTAACAGTTTCTGACTCACATTGGGTTCTAACTGTATGATTCTCTGTAGGTGCCGCCTCATGATGACAGAGCCCAGGAAGCGCTCCAGAGGGGAGCACAGGTAGCTGCCCGCCAGCCCTGGCACTGGGCATGGCATGGGTGATGGCAGAAGCAGAACGTGTAGTTTGCTGTGGGTGAGGATGGTGGGAATAGAAGCGGCCCAGGACCGCTGTGGCAGTTTACGGGGAGGGGGCATTGCCTGTGAACCTACACACAAAAACACACACAGTGACTGACTGAACAAATTCAACTACTGCTTGTGAAATGTAAATAATATTAAATTCTCTCATTTACACTACTTTTTCTTCAAGAAATCTGTAGTTTAACTAAGAAAGGATACATTAAACTGATCAAAAGCGACAGTAAAAACAATCTTACAAATGATTTCAATTTCAAATAAATGCATTTTTCACGCTAACTTTCTATTAATCTAGAATCCTAAAAATGTTTCATGGTTTTTCATAAATATATTAAGCAGCACAACTACTTTCATTATGACAAGAAAAAATGTTTCTTGAACACCAAATCAGTATATTAAAATGATTTCTAAAGGATGTGACACTGAAGAATGGAGTAATGGCTGCTGAAAATTCTGCCTTGCCATCAAAGGTATAAATTTAATTTTAATTATTGCTGTCAAACGATTAATTGCATCCAAAATAAAAGTTTTTGTTTACATTATATATGCACGTGCACTGTGTATATTTATTATGTGTATGTAAATACACACACAAAGTATATATTTTGAAAATATTTACGTTTATACATTAATTCATATTCTTACATTTTATATTATATATAAATATATTTAACAAACAAAACGTTTTTCTAAAATATATACATACATGTGTTTGTATTTATATATACATAAATATACACAGTATACACATTATGTAAACAAAAACATTTATTTTGGATGCGATTAATCATTTGACAGCACTAATTTTAATATATATATATATTAAAATAAGCAATTTTGAACAGCAATATTGTGCAATATTACTGTTTTTCCTTGGTGAGCATAACAGACTTCTTTAAGAAACATAAAAAAAAAATCAAATTTATGACCCGTAGTGTACCTAGGACAAACAACGTAATCGCACAGAAAGTGTCAAGAAAATGTCCAGGTACTATTTAACCCCAAAATCATAAGAAATCAATTAATATTGAGTCATTTATTTTTTTTAAACATCAAGCTATTTTTCATTGCAATGAAGCTAATTAAGCAGAAAAATTCTAACTACAATTTAATAACAATGACAAAAATCATTCTCATTACTGTAATGTGGGAAAACATGTATATTTATAAGATAATAAGTAAATTACAGATTTTAACACGTTCAAACAAAATAGATCTGTCTTTAGACTCTGGACTTACTGGTACCAGCTCGAGGGGAGTGGGATGGATCTGGAATAGGTGAGTGCAAAGAAGGGTTGCCTGGTGACATGCCAGGGATTCGGGCCCCTGGGGAGGGTCCAGAGACCTGTGGAGAACCTGGCCATGGTCCGACCCTTGGGCTGGCGGACACCATCGTGTATGGTGAACTCGGGTCAAGGGTTCCTACAATACAAATGAAAGACATTTGGACCATCTCGAGGAGTGCCAGTTTCCATCGATGTACAGTTTTTAGTCCATGGCAGTAACAGTACTTAACATAACCCACCAAAAACACACATATCCCTACTGCAAAGTCAGAGCTGCTTCAACAACAACCAACAATGATGATTTTGTATGATTAAAACAAGGCAAAGAGATTTAAACCAATGACTCTGATTCACTTTCATATGATTTCAGCTGCACACCAATTAAGATATTTTGAAGCATGAAAATGTACTAAATCATGACATACTGTTCTTACAAACACAAAAAATAAATAAATAAAAATAAAAATATCAGGCTAAATCCAAGTACCAAGTTGTACTTTGTATTTTTTTTTTCTTGCATTTAATCATGCATATGATTCTGACATAGATGTTTTGTTTATCAAGTCCCACCAGTCAAAGAAAAAGAAAGAATTAAGAAATAATACAAGAAGTATCAAGCAAGTGATCATTTAAGCTGAGTACATCCATCATGCAAAGTCAATCGTTAGCAACAAATCAGATGTCTTTCACCAGCCCATCAAAGATTGAAAGGCCCTGGACCGCAGAGGTAAAAAGGAAAGCCAATCAACAAAGCCCTGGATCCAGGCCTCCCGTGCACTTACCATGTGGGCTAGCAAAGTTGGAGGTCTGCCCCATAGAAATGCCCAGAGAGGAGGGAGAAGGGGTGGGCCCAAAGGGAGAAGGGGCCCGCAGAGCTCCGCTAGGGGAATTGGCTGCGTGGATGTTCCCTGCACACAATTAACCAATCAGTGGCCTCATCAACATCTGACAAGAGCATGTTGCTCCCGTTCCTGCACGCTCACTTTCACACAAGCTGCAGCCAAAGCGGGACAGGAGCTGCAGACCCCAAATGGAGATGGGTGGACAACTGTGGGCATGCTTCTTCCTGAGGTTGCACGGTGATGGTGTCATCAAACACAGACTGACCGATAAAAGCATGCATACCAACAGACAGGAAGAGCTGGTGGGACACTTTTGCAATGAGTGGGACACCAATGAGAAAACATCTCCTCTCCTTTGGTTCCCAGACTGCATGGTGGCATGACCAGGACGGCACAGGCAGCAAAATGACAGCATTTGGCATGATAGAGAGACATATGTATATACCTGGAGACTGTGTTGTCATCATGGACGGTGAGGGAGGCACGTGGTACGGGTTGGGGGGCGATGTGAGGGGTGGATAAACCCCCCTGCCTGGAGGCTGCGTCTGCGTGTGGGGCATGAAGGGGTCGTCCATGCTTATCGGAGAGGGAGGGTTGTCGTCTTCGTTGACCGACCGTCTGCGGGCGTCTTGGTTACTATCCACAAACATGTTCAAGAACGTCTGTGGAAAATCATTGAAAAGTGACAATTACGCCCATGCACACAACAGTTAAAGGGACAGTCCAAACAAAAATAAATTTCTGTCATCATTTACTCACCCTCAAGTTGTTCCAAACCTTACTTTCTTCTGTGGAACATAAAAGAAGATATTTTAAAGTATGTTGGTAACCCAACATTTTATGTTCCACAGAAGAAAGAAAACCATAGAAGTTTGGAGTAAATGATGACAGAATTTTCATTTTTGGATGACTATCCCTTTAATATGATTTATATTTTGACCACCCACCTTTAGCCCTGGGGCGGGGTAAAAACCTTCAACTATCTTGGTGTTGTCAAAAAGACTATAGGCCCCGTCACGGATGGCCACCACACCTCTGCTACGGCAGTAGATGTCAATGCAGTACATGTTGCGGAAGGCCAGACGGATGTGAGTGGGTGACTGAGGCAGGATGGAGAAGCACTGGTACGCTGTATTGGTCCTTTGGGTGAGGCCCAGCATAGGCACTGTGGGTAGCTTGTTGATGGCATTTAGAGGAGCTTGAGTGTCTGAGAGGACCTGAGAACAGACAAGTATGTGAGAATACTTCCAGCATCTATTAATGAATAGTGATACACTGCCAATATTCACTCCAAATTGATCAGTTAACAATTTAATGTTTTAAAAAACATTGACAATATGTTAAATGTAAATAAAAATACAACATGGTGAATATAAACACAAATATGAATTTTACTATGATGATTTCTAGTGTCAAGGCTCCAGATACCTGTAGAAGTTGTACTACATTGGGTGTCTTGTTGAACATCTCTTGAAGTTGGTGGAGAATTATGTTGTGACAGTTGCTACAGCCTGAATTGGGCCCCACAGTCCCCAGGGCCAGATGGTAACGCTGCGATGCTGAGTTCCACTGTATCGTCACCTGAAAGAAACAGGATTCAACTTTTAGTAAATGAAACAAGTGTGATTTAAACTAGACCACTAAATGAAGGACCTTTAACATCTGCATTTTAACAAGATGAGAAGGTTTTTACCGAGCTGCCTTTGGTGCTGCCATAACATAGAACCAGCTTCCGATAATTGTACAGCCGTATCTCTGAGAAAAGGCTCAAATAGGAGGGCATTTCTGGAAAATGTAGATAATTAATTAAGTATTTTCTCATACTAACATTCAAAGGTTTGGGGTTGGTAAGATTTTTTTAATGTTTATGAAAGAAGTCTCTTAAAAACACAGTAAAACAACAATATTGTGAAATATTATTAAAATTAAAATAATAAAAATTATATACAATACAATATTTATACAATATTTAAATATACTGTGTTAAAAATAAATAAATAAAGTATTCCTGAATTTAAAATTGATGTAATAATTTAATACTTGTACCCCCGGTTTCACAGACAAGGCTTAAACCTAGTCCCAGACTAAAGTCTGAGCTGTTTTAACTGAAAGAAACTTGCACTGACTGATCTTAAAATATATCAGTGCCTTTGTTTTGTCTCGAGATGCACACCAGTAATGCTTTTTCTAAGGCATGTTAATAAAAATGACTTAAATTTCCTAATTGAACAATGGCCTAATCCTGGCTTATTCTAAGCCCTGGCTGTGAAACCAGGCCTAAATGTACTATGGCATCAAATTAATACAAATCATAGCTGGTTATCAATTAAAACTCAAATTAAAATGGAAGCGATGTGATTTACCTAGTTAGAACAGAGGTACCTACCAGGTAAAGCGCGTGAGAACTCCAGCACACATTCATAAAGCTGACTAATGCTGTTCCAGTCATTTAAGAACATCTCTACCACCTTCCTGCCACCCACCGGCTCCGAAAGGGGATTCTCATAAGTCAGGTAGACATGCCGCGTAGAAGCTGAATTGAAATAAACAGAAAATACTTTAAAAGACATATGCATTATTGATTTGAAAGCTGTTAGAGGACAATTAACTTTCTTTACCTTGTTCTTTGTTGGCTGTGCTGTTGAGTGGACAACTGGAGAAAACCAATTCTGCCACCCAGGTGCGATTATTCCGGCCCTGTAGTCTGAACGTACAGTCCAGCAGGGAGCGCTCTAGAGCTTTTCTCGTTTCCTCACTCACTCCCTTACAAGGTGGAACTCTGAGAGAAGAAAAACATTTAGTAAACTATAGCCAAAAGTTTAAGTCGGTAATATGTTTTTAATGTTTTTGAAAGAGGTCTCTTATCCTCCCCAAGGTTGCATTAATTAGATTTTTTTTTTATTGTAAATATTTTAAAATACAATTTATTCCTGTGATGCAAAGCTGAATTTTCAGCAGCCATTACTTCAGTCTTCAGTGTCACATGATCCTTCAGAAATCATATTCTAATATTTGATGCTTTCTATAATTTCTTATTTAATAATTTCTTATTATTATCAACATTTAAAACAGACGTGCTGCTTAATATTTTTTGTGGAACCCATGATACATTTTTTAGGATTCTTTAATGAACAGAAAGTTTCAAAGAACAAGCATTTATTTGAAATAGAAATCTTTTGTAACATAATAAACATCTTTCTATATCATCAATTAAAGGGATAGTTCACCCAAAAATGAAAATTTTTCAAGTATCACATACGTAAACAACGTATGCATGCGGATACGTTGTTTATGCTTTGATCTGAACGTAAACAATGTATTTCCATATATATGTTGCATATGTTATTTACGTATGTGATACTCTCCAAAATGGAGCTATAGGGTGATGCAGAGGAGACGAATTGTTGAATAGTCAGTATTTTTGTTTTCTTTGCGCACAAAAAGTATTCTCATAGCTTCATAAAATTACGGTTGAACCAAAAGTTTCTGAGTCTTGATCGTGTAAGGATCCTTGCTGTCTATGGGAGGGTCAGAGAGCTCTCGGAGTTCATCAAAATTATCTTAACTTGTGTTCTGAAGATCAATGAAGGTCTTACAGGTTTGGAACAACATGAGGGTGAGCAATTAATGACAGAATTTCATTTTTGGGTGAACTGTCCCTTTAAATGCGGCCTTGCTGAATAAAAGTATTAAGTAGATACGCATCTATCATATGTGCCAGTCTGGTTTATTAACTTCAGAGACACTTGAACTGACAACTAGAGATAAATCTTACTTCAGAATACGTATGGCATGGCTACAGCCGTCTCCTTCGACCTGAACCCCTTGATGAGGAATCTCCATATTGGACAACTGCGACAATAAAAGACCATTCAGTAAACACAAAATGTGACATTTACAACTGATAGCTTCAGATAATAAAGCACTGCTTTCACCATCTAATGGTTATGCAGTACCTCACAGCGTAATCCGATGAGGGGCATGTTGGTGTCACACATGGCTACCAGGTGGGCCAGCTCCTTATTGAAGGCACACATCTCTCCTGACCTCTTGGGTTTCTTCGGTTCAATGGCACTTTGCTCTCCTAAAAACTATGGAGTGAACAAAACAAGACTTTTTGAGTTATGAAAACGGAGTTATGACATTTCAATAATAAATTATAATTTAGAAAAAAAAATGTATGGATGAATCGTTCACAATAAAATCAATAACAGGCATTTAGAAACCCTTTTTAAATACAACACAAAAGCGGTAACAAATGTTAACCGTTCAGTTCAATGTATTCCGTTGAGTATCCCACCTTCCTCTTGGACCCAGGACGAGTCATTCGTCCAGATGAAATGTCCTGCACAAGCTCCTCCAGGTTAGGCTTAAACTGCTGCAGCAGCTGAGCAGAAGGCAGCCCATCCTCACTCTCAGTCTGACTCACAGACAGAAAGTAGTACTTATACTGGAGCTCTGTCAGATTGCTGGACACATCAAACATCTCGACCACCTGAGAAAAGACGTGTTAATTAAATGTTTAATGCGTACACAAAAGCCTTTATCTGTGAGATAAATCCAGTAAATATTAAAGAATTTACAATATAGTATTGTGGGAGGCGAGTGAGTTTGATGAAGAGGCGATGTTTTGACAGGTTGCCCACAGGATGCGCAGTTAAGTTAGATAGGTGGAGAGTGTCTGTGCACAGTGTGGGAAGATGTTTCACAGACTGTCGACATCTCTGCTCGCCCAACCAGAATCTGTTTAAAACATAATATATTATCATCACTGTCACAACATGAAACGCACCAAGAACGGGTAGCTTGACTGCTTACTTTAGCTGCTGTAACCATGTGACGATGCGCTTCATATCATCGTTAATATTCTTCTCAATGTCGTCTAACATTGACTGATCTGGAAATAGACAAGCAAGGCTAGTTAAGTAGTTGATTTTTTCAAATCATTTGTCGTGCATCTGATGGATATGTGACTTACCGACTCCATAGAGCATTGGCTGAAACATTCCTGAATGCAAATCGACAAATATGTGGAGGCACTCCGATCGGCCGCAGGGCTCCAGGATTGGTATGACTAGTGTGGGCAGTGCAGTCTCTATGAAGGCTGAAAAATAAACACACAAAATCAATCTCTTAATGCATATAAAATAAAGAACTGATTTTGACTCTTGATGTTTTCTAGTTAAAGAATGATTTAAAAAAATATTTTATTTACAGTATCAATAATAACAGCACGAAAATCATTTTGAGATTTGCTTCCCTACACAATATAACGCCTCTTCTCGTAATTTATTGCTTAATTATTGCAAATCAATTTAGTAACCAAGAACAGCAGGCAAATTATTATATTTCCTCTTTTTAAAAAAAACAAAAAACACACAGCAAGCAGCAAAAGAATGGTGAAGATCATTGCGGTGTAAAATACTCACAGTTATCACTAGGGTTGCAACTTTTTAGGATGGCTTTGAGTTCTTGCAGTTTCTGATGCGAGCGGGCATGTACACTATCGATCAAAAGCTTTTCAACTGAGAGATGATCAATCTGAAAGAACAGCCCACAAACACACATGATAAGCTTTCATCCTCAGTTATTATACGCTTCCATTCAAAATTTGCGATTGGCAAGAGTTTTTAAATGTTTTAGAAAGAAACATTTACTTATGTGAGAAGCCATCACTCCAGTCTTCAGTGCTGATTTTATGCTCAAGAAACATTTCTTATTATTATCAATGTTGATACAGTCGTACCGTTTAATATTTTGGTAGAAACTGTGATACATTTTTAATAAATAAGAATAAAAAGTTAAAAAGAACAGCATTTATTTAAAAAAAGAAATCTTCTATAAGATTAAAAATGTCTTTACTGTAACTTTTGATCAAATTAATGCATCCCTGTTGATTAAAAGTATTAATTTCCCACAGACCCCAAACTTTTGAATGGCGTGTATATTATAATCAAACAAAAGCCCATACAAATAATGATCATCGTTATGGAACTATCAATGTTATTATCAAAAAGGAGATTATATTAACCAATGATACTCACCTTCATGGCTCTTTCCATTAATCTGGAATCACAGGCAGGGAGTGGAGGCTCATGGGAGATCTGTAATGGCTTGGATCCATCAGTCTCATCAATTCTGATGGTGACCTTGTGCACAGATGCAGTGCCAGTCTTTCTACCCAGGACCTGTTGACTGCAAGGCAAGAATCATGAGAAAACCAAAAGAGAAAAATTCTATTAAATCTCTGTAGAAAATTGGCAAATTTTGAAACCTACTTCCAGACAGACAACGTGAGGCACTTGGCAGGGACGTAGCGCTCCACCTGCACTAGATCACCCCACCGCTCTCTGATCAACATCAGAGTCTGAGAGTGCAACACCTCCAGCTGTAGTGATAGGCAAAATGAGTCTGATACCAATCATTCAGGAAACTGTTTCGATTTGTTCACTTTTTGTAACTACATTTTTTTTTTTTAAACAAAACTTCCACTTCATAGTTTTGCTCATTTGACTATTATTCTAAAAGTATTCTGGAAAGTAGTGATTTAAAAAAATAAAATAAAAAATAAATAAAAAAAAAAAAAAAAAAAAAGAGTTGTCTAAATTGACTAGTAGTGTATTGCAAAATATCTAAAAAAAAAAAAAATAAAATAAAAAAAAGCTATGGGATGTTAATTGAGTAACCAACCAAATGTTCTACTAAAACACAGAAACCTAATTTAGTCTTGATCTAAAAGGATACGGAGGCAGTTGTACATGTCCTGAAGAGGCTTGTCATCTCCAAATAGTCGGGACTGCACCAACTCATGGATATAATTCACCTGCATGCTGTGGACCAATGCCCGTCCATCTAAATAAATTATATATCAATATTTATTATTGGTACTTTACAACACCTATTTATTATCAACTATTAATACATTTTTACACATATAAACAAAAAATATACACTCCCATTCAAAAGACTTTTACATTGTTACAAAAAATTTGTTTAAAATAAATGCAGTTCTTTCTTTCTTTCTATTCATCAACGCATCCAGAAAAAAATGTATCACTGTTTCCATGACAATATAAAGGAGCACAACTTTTGATAATAATAATAATAAGAAGAAGAAATTTCTAAGCACCAAAACAGCATATTAGAATGATTTCTGAAGGATCACGTGAACCTGATGACTGGAATATTTGGCTGCTAATTTATTTATTTTTTCCAAAAATAAATAAATTACATTTTAAAATATATTAAAATACAAATCAGATAGTTCAACTTGTACAGTTCTTACTGTATTTTTTTTTTTTTAATCATCAAATAAACAGTCTTGGTGAGTATGAGAGAGTCTTTTAAAATTCTTTTGAACCGTAGAATAAATAAAATATGTAGAAAAATATTTATATATATTTAAATAAAATGTATGGAAAACAATGGTACATGCACAGGGGTTCCATCATATGTTATTTCATACGTCTTATTATTACACATCTTACCTCCAGTTTCCTTGTCTTCAACTAGAATCTCTAGTTTAAGTAGTCTCCAAGGGATATCTGGATCATCCCCCATCACTGTCAGTGTGGCTTCAAACTCCCCCTCAACTCGAAACTTTACTCGCCCATTGGCTTCACACAAGTACGATCATTCATAATCATAACAAATAAAAAAAAAAAAAAACATACAAAACAAAAATATAGAATAAAATGTCTGGAAACATATACTTATTACAGGGCAAAACACGTCTTTGCCAGTAGATGTGTGGAGCTTGGAACTTACCCACAGTTAAGTTGGCCAGCTGCGGGGGCAAGTCAGTGGTGACTAGTCTGTGTCGCAGGATTTGATTCAGCTGATTTAGCGTTGTCTGCTTTTCTGCTTTGGTTATAGGGTCAGGAGGAATAATTTTGTCCTGTAAAAAATGAACGCCATTGCTGTCTATTTCACATTTAGAATATCCACTTTAAGCTCTTGAACACTGTGTTTGACTACTCACTCGGATACAGGTGGGCAGACGCGGATAAGACCCAGTGGTCAATACATCAATGGCGAAAGGGATGGCAAAACTAGGCAAACGTGCATGTACCAAGGCGTCCCTGGCCAGTGATGCCAGTCGATCAGCCGTGTCAACAAATAAATACGCTTGTTGATCCAGAAATGATGAGATCATCTGCAATCAGAGCTAAGAATGAGTACTACATCAACAAGAATGAAAATAACACAGATTGGAGGTGAGAAATAAATCACATACCGCACATTTCTCCACCTTCCCAGCATTACTTGCCCATTTCACAAGAGCAAGCAGACGTACGAAGAGCTGCCGCGTCCGACTGGCAAACTGAACAATTTCAATTTTCCTGTAAGAGACGGATTACATCAGTTATGTTCATATGCACGCATAATGTATCTCAGGGGTTTTCTATCTTTTAGAAGCCAAGGACCCTCAAATCCTGTGAGGAATCCCCTTCCTAAAATTTTAAAAGGCATATATTTTATAGTTATATTATATTACATATATATTTTGTGTATAAAGACCTAATTTGTATTATAAAAACTTAATGTTACATGTCTAAAATATTATTTGGAAAATAAATAATAAATAAGCAATAATAAAGAACACTACTATAATGAGTAGAAAAAAAGAATTGCAATAATGTTTATTTATCGAAGTAAATACATTAGTAAACATTTCTTTTTCCTCTAAACTTTTCCATGAACACCAAGCACTGTCTTGTCCCATTTGAAAACCCCTGGTGTAACCAATATTACATTCATGTTTTCGACATGGCAGTTTCTTACCTTTCCATGTCTGTTTTTCGAGGAAGTCTGTGAAAATCATAAAGATACGGTTAAATAATATCAAATGACAGTACAAAACATTTTACATCTTACATCTAGAAAACTTGGAAGACACAAAAATACAGATCCATAAAAGCAACAGAACAATAAAATTTGTACATATATCTCCATATATGCTCTTATAGCAATTACAGTATACTTGACAATAGACTTGTTTTATAGATAAAAATTTAACCATAAATTCACATAGGCTGCTATAAGCAGAACATTCAAATAAACTAGTTTCATGTTTGCCCTGACAAATTTTACATGGTTAACCAAATAAACATAGTCAGGTAAGAAGTCATACAAGGGTCAGCAAGAGTTGCAGCAACACCCCCACATAAGTTATGCAACCCCATGTAATCTCTACCAACTTAAAATCAAGATTTATAAACATATTGGCCAGTGCTAAACTAAATCTAACTTGTGCCTGACCAATGAGCAGAACAGGTCTGATCTCTCATGAACTCACAGCTCAGCCAGCAGAGTGATCTCATGGTAGGTTCGCTGTAGTAGGAACTCGATCAGGAGGGTCAGCCGGACTCCCTGAGTGGCCGGGGCTCCCGGAGGAGGCTGCGGGGCTGAGCTCGGACCCCCGGCGGGGACCAGCTGCCCGTCCGAACCGATTTGAACTGGAGCCATTTTAAAATACAACGGGAGCGATGTACGGCCACGGATCCGACCCTTTCCACTCGCGTTTACCGCAAACTAGTTCGAGAGAATATTATTACACGTTCGTCCTAATGTTTATAGGCGCCGGTAACAATTTCAACCCATGGAGAAAAGAAGAAATGAGTTTGTAACATGTAAGATGTGGAGAGATGGAGCCCCGCCATCACCCACCGGAGCTGAAGCAGGAAACAAAACTCTTCTTTCCCTAAATGGCGCTGGATGAATTATTCAAAATAAAAGCCACAAACGTGATTTTAAAAGGATTAGATTTGATTTATTTATGTTTTATTTCTTTCACAGTACATAAAAACGGAAGACTAACTTAATTTTTGAAAATGTGTCTTTGTCTGTTTGTGAAGTCAATTAACATTTTAAGCAACATTAGCTGCTGAAAAAGGAACGAATAGAGGACCTTTATTTTGCCAAGGTAAACGGCCGGAAAGAATATCCGGTGTGGAATAAATTTGTATTTTTTAATACATCAAACATGACAAAGTAAAACTACTTTTAAAAACTGGTTAATTTTATGAAACGTATACTAATTATTTTTCACGAACAAATGAAACAACTTCATTGCTATTAATTTTTATTTATTTTTTCATTCTGAACAGGACTTCTGTAAACTAAATATCATATCGAGAGAGAACAAAAAATTATGGATGAAATACTTTGCCAAAATACTAATGTTATGTACCAAAACCGCATTTTACTCAAATGTTTTAAATGTAATGTTTGGGTTATTTTTGCATGCAGTTTTATTTATAGATCTAAATCGGTAGGCTTGGTTACTTTAGTCAAAAGTGAAACCAAGTGATAAATATTGGTGCAATTAATTAATAAATAAATAATAAATTATTTATAATAAAATGTATAATATGAGTCTAAATATTTATGAAATTATTATAATGAGTAATTTAAAAACTAATATAACCATATAATATCATTATAATATAATCATATAATATAATTAATAATAGCCCTATACTATCTCTATAGGGTTGGTCTTTGCCCAGTATTTTCACAGCTTTCCAACCATCCAATCACCTGCTGGGAAGTTTACAGTAGATCAGGTGAACTGCATAAATTATTTTGAACCTAACGACCTAGATTCAGCATTAATACTCAAAACAAATATTTAAAATGGTTAAAACGTCGAGTTAAAATAACAGACATAATACAACTAGGCAATACACACACTATAAAATCAAACATGTAATACGCAAGGTAAAATGAATAACCTGTGCATGCCAGGTTTCAGTGTAGGGGAGGAGTTTATATAAACAGCTCAGCTCAGTAAAGTGTCCGATGGAAGAGACGCACTAAACTCTACATGGAGAATCACTTTAATGATCAAAGGACGGAATGTTCCGCCGGTTCAGACAGCAACGACTGCCAGAGGTATGAACCTGACTTTATATCACTATGATGAAGTGATGTTACTTATAAAATAAAAATCGCTATATTATATGGATAGTGGAACGGTCGCCACGAGATGGTCCAAAACACCTGTGCGTCAGGTGATGTTTGCGTCAGTGTCATATGAACACTTAAACAAGTAAAAAACACTTCAGAAATTGTCATGTAAAAATAATAATAATAATAATAAACTCGTTTTATTTTAGCTTCATAATTTTATGATATTTCGGTTTTTCTTCTTTAACAGTATTCCCTTAAAACAAGTCTTTAAATGTGTCTCTAGGGTGGACCAGTATGGATTTGAGAGAGCAGAAGATTTCAACTATGAATCCTATGAGGAGTTTATGTCCAGGCATTTAGCTGTTGTCACTAGAAGGTCAAACAAGTGGTCGAAGCTTTTGCAGGGCACTGTAAAAGTGGAGAAAAATGTAAAAGGTAGGCAATTTAATGTGTTATATTATATTTTTTTATTATATTGAATTGACACATAAAGGATGAGTTTTTTCACTTTTTAAAGCTGTCATTTGGGTTTGCAGTGAAGCGTTATGTGAGGAAGGGGGTTCCATGTGAACATCGCACTCAGATCTGGATGGCAGCTAGTGGAGCCCAGGACCAGTTGGACAGAAATCCTGGCTACTATCATTCTCTATTAAAGGCTGAGCATGACCCTAAAACAGAAGAGGTTATACGTGCTGGTAAGTTATTTCTCCAGTCATGAAACCGTGTTTTATTTTAAAGCATGATTTTAAATCAGATTGAATAGGACACATGAGAAACAAAAGATTTTTTTTCCAGATATGCACAGAACCTTCCCTGACAACATTCAGTTCCGTGCCTCCTCCCAGCCATGTTTACAAAAAGCCCTGTTTAATGTACTTCTGGCTTATGGACACCACAATAAGGATGTTGGTTACTGTCAGGTAGGCTACTACTGTCATGTACATATGCCCTTTTACACACATGGCCACTAAAGTGTCACTTGAATCCAGGATGTATTGAAGTTCCTACTGTAGATGAGAATCTAAAACTATTGTTGCGTGTATATACTAGAGAATAGTCAATTATAACAAGTGAGGAAGTACGACACTCTAAACTGCTGTAATTTAGTGTTGTTTACCCTGTCAATATAATGACTGAACCTGTTGTACCCGTCTACATTCAAATCAGTAGGCTGCTAAAATGTATCCCTTGTTGCCTTTTTAGGGAATGAACTTTATTGCTGGATATCTCCTCATCATCGCCAAAGATGAAGAGAAGTCTTTCTGGTTAATGGATGCTTTAATTGGCAAGATCTTACCAGGTCGGTCACTTTTACCCACTGTATATAACCAGGACCGCATTGATTAATCATTCTGTTAGGCTTAATCAAAATGTAATAAATTGTTCTGCAACCTCAAACAACTTTCTGTTTCTGAAGACATCATCTAGACCTTGTGGGCAGGGAAAATAATGTTAACCAATAGCCAAATAGCTGTTTAGCCATTGCTTTAGGCTAGTGCTGTATGTAATTTAAGCTTAAATCTTGCCATTCGTTAAAGAGATATTTCCCCCAAAAAATGTATATTCTGTCATCATTTACTCACCCTCATATCACCCAACCGTTATGGCTTTCTTTCTCCTGAAAGATAAAACGAAATATTTGAGAATTAGCTCCATATGTGTCCATATTGGGGAAGTCAATGGTCACCAAAACTATTTGGTTACCAATATCTTGTGTTCCGCAGAAAAAAGAAAGTCATACAGGTTTGAAATGACTGGAGGGTGAGTACATAAAGACAAAATTTAACTTTTGGGGTAAATTATTCTTTTAACACAGCAATTTTATATTTGTTAACTGTAATGATAATGTAATAAATGCTCTGCAAAGTTAATGATAGTTTTGAAGTGCTCAAATCACCCCACCACATAAATCTGAATATCCTATTTGAAGGGATACTCCACCCCAAAATGAAAATTTTGTCATTAATCACTTACCCCCATGTCGAAGCTTCGTTTGGCCTCGGAACACAATTTAAGATATTTTGGATGAAAACCGGGAGGTTTGTGACTGTCCCATTGACTGCCAAGTAAATTACACTGTCAAGGCACAAAAAAGTATAAAAAAAACATTGCCAAAATAGTCCATCTGCCATCAGTGGTTAAATCTGAATTTTATGAAGCGACGAGAATACTTTTTGTTCAACAATTCATCTCCTCTCTGTCTCTCTGTGTCAGCGTAGAGCCATTTTGGAGAGTGCGTATGCTATTCTCTGTCATCAGTAATGCATGGATACACTGTTTCCATTCAAATCAAAGCATAAATAAATGTACAATACTTATTTTTGCGCAAGTGATTAATGACAAAATTTTCATTTTGGGGTGGAGTATCCCTTTAAGATATAAATAATCAGAAATGATGAATTCGTCATAAATCCATTCTGTATCATGTTCCATATATGTTTTGGTTTTTTAATCTAGACTATTACACACCAACAATGCTGGGGCTTAAAATGGATCAAGAGGTGCTTGGAGAGCTTGTCAGGATGAAGGTTCCTGCTGTCTGGCAGGTCATGAATCGGCACGATGTAATGTGGACCCTGGTGGTCTCACGCTGGTTCATCTGCCTGTACGTTGACATACTTCCTGTAGAGGTGAGGATGAAGTTAAAGGTTGTACTTTGTGAAAAGAGTTCAGTGGTAAGCTTTGCAGTCATTGAATTCATTCAATTTTGAAATCTTATGAAATCATTAGCCGGTTTTATGTAGCATAAGTAGAGTTTGTAATGCTGATATTGAATGTAATGATTGGTAGTGGTGTGTTTTTCTCAGACAGTGCTGAGGATATGGGATTGCCTTTTTTACGAAGGATCCAAGATCCTGTTCCGAGTGGCTTTGACTCTGATTCGTCACCATCAGAACCTCATCTCACAGGCACAGAGTCTCCCAGAAATTTGCGAACGCTTTAAACAGATCACTCACGGGGAGTACGTAGAGGACTACCATACATTCATGCAGGTCAATTCTATGGATGCTGTTTATTTAGGCCTACTAACTAAACTAATACTTACTGACCTCTTTATAATGATGTGTTTGTTCTGAAGATTGTTTGTTTGTCATCTCCCTTCAGAAAATCTTTATGGAGCCTGGAGGTCTCTCTACAGCAACAATTGCTAAACTCAGGAAGATGTGTAGGAATCGCATTGCTTCTGTCTAAAACCCTCCTTTACACAAAATTGTGAACATGGACATACAGTTCTGCATGTTCAGGATGAGAATCTATTACTTACTGTGTGGTAAAACTTTATGGTATGTTAAGCTTTTATATGAATATTTTAAACATAATGAAAGGGATACACTACCTTTCCAAAATTTGGGGTCAGTAAGATTTTTTTTGCAAGACGTCTCTTATGATTACCAAGCCTGAATTTATTTGATCAAAACTACAGCAAAACAGTAATATTGTAAAGTATCATTTACAATTTAAAATAAGGCAGCAGCTATTTACACCAAGTGAAAATAGCGGTATTTTTTAACGATATGCTATTTACACTAAGTGCAAATAGCTATAGATTCTATTTACACTATTTTAAAATAGCAAGATTTTCTGCCATTTATATAAGCCTACTACTTATTGCAAATACTGGCAATTATCTGCACCTCAGTATTGTAGTACATTTATAAAACAGTATGCAATAATAACGTATTGAGTGTAAATTATAGTTTTAATTCAAATTATTAAATGGATGCCACCTTATTGGGACAATAAAGCACTCCCTACACCTACCCTATACTTTATTTTCAGCTTTTTGATTATTTTATTGAAAATAAATGCCTTTCCGATGCGATATGAGATTTGAAAAGGGAGAAAAAAAAGTTCGGTAAACGGCAGGTTCGAACTCGGGTCAATTAGTTTACGTCAAAAAGCACATGCTTTACCATCTACGCCACTGAAACTGAAGTAAAACAAGCGTCTTTTTTCAGTGTTGACTATCCCAATCACATGTTGGTGGGTGGAGTCAGTGTAAATAGCCTCTGCCAACAAGAGGGGCTATTTGCACTTAGTGTATTTATATAGAAAGGTTTAAATATGTAATTTTGATTCCTGTGATGGCAAAAAATGTGATTTTTTAGCAGCTATTACTTCAGTCTTCAGTGTCACATGAGCCTTTAGAAATCATTCTAATTTACTGATTTGGTGTTGCTTAATATTAATATTTCATGGATATGGTGATAAATATTGTTTGATTAATGGAAAACCAATAAAGCATTTATTGAATGCTTTTGAAAGATTAGAAACGTCTTAAATTTGACTTTTGATCAATTTAATGTGTCGTTGCTGAATTATTATTTTTCAAAAAAATTTACTGACCCCAACCCCAACCCCAAAAAAAGGTTATCATTTACTGGAGGCATGCCGTTCCAAACTTGTATGATCTTTACTGTTTGAGTATGTGAAACACAAGTATATATTTAGAATTTTAATTTTTGGGTGAACAATCTAAGAGGAATTAACTTTTTTCATTTTTTTACTAATAACAATCAGTTTTCTGTTATAACTAAATAAAGATATTTAACAAGCAAACTCTTTTTCTTGTCTTTTTATTTTTCACTTTATTTAGAAACTTAGAATTGCATTCCCTTAAAACAACATGAACTTCATAGCAATCAAGGCAACACTTCAATATCCACAACAATTCCATTTATGCAGTCACTCCATATGAAGGCGCATCAGAAAGGAGAGATTCATCCACCATATGATCAAGCGTGTTTTTAGTGCACTCCTTGTGTTTGTAACAGCTAACTATTTACCTGGGTCTATTATAGTCTAAACCTACTTCAAGTCATTCAGAACTTCCTGTTGTGTTAGTGTGAATATACCCTTTGTCCATCCAGTAGTGCAAAACCATAATATTTCCTCACTCTAGCAGAATTTCCCTTTTAACATTTTTGAATGAGTGCAAATACAATGCTAAATGGAAGCAAGCAGGCTATATAGTTTTGATATGTAGTATGAGAGGGAAACCGAGCTATTTAGTGTTATTGAAGGGTATTCTACTCTAGAAAGTAACTTTTCATTAAAACTTAGTACCAAACCGACATCTGACTCAACACTTATGCAAGGCTTTTTTAACAGCATTAAATTAATTATTTTTCTTCAATTTCCTGAATCTCAAAAGCTGAGTCTTGTATAGTGTTCAACTCCAAATGAGAACTTTGAGATCAGGATCAGGAAGTAGTGTTTAATATCTAGTCCCTTTTAGACTGAGCAGCAACAGCATCATCAGTTTTCCCTAAATCCTTGTATTTATATAAATAAACGCATGAGGTTAAGTTTAAGAATATGAGGTACCAAACAGATCATATGCTTTCTAACCCAGATTAAGCCTAAATAACAACAAACACCAGGCATTCCTCTAGATAAGCATAATCTGGTTCCTGGAAACAATACCTTAGCATGACCTAGAGCCTCAAACACACCTTTGATTTTTCCCTGCACCCGTAAGTATGCATTATTTATACTATGTTTAACATAATACAACAAAAAGTCCAGGAAGTGCAGGTCCACCTGAGCGATGGCAGGTGAGACACCAGCAGAGGGCAGGGTGGGTTAAAAACTAGGCAGCTGCAGTTGTAGTAGTGTTGTTGAGTCCAGATTAGAACAGAAATCGGTGGTGCCTACACATCCTGGCTTGAAGAATATGAGGTTAGATGGTCTGGTAGCCTGCATGACTTCTGTTCCTGCCAATAAGGTAGGCCAGGATCACGATGAGTACTAGCACAGCCAACGCAGCACCCACAATAATGGGAATCAACATGTCGTCTTCATCTAAATCACACTCCTCAGCTAGAACAGAGACAGAGTGAGAGGAAAGAAGGTGGTGAAAAAAAAACATAAGAAAAATTGGAAAACACAATTTCTGAAAAATGTGTGTGTGTGTGTGTGTGTGTATATATATATATATATTTAGTAGTCCACTGTATGAAGAATGTTTGGGTATAATATGTCATGGTTTACTTTATTTTGCGATCCTCACTTACATAAATGAATTAGTGTCCTGCACCCACTAGTATATAAAAAAAAAATATATATATATATATATATATATATATAGAATAATTTTTGGTTTGACTGAAATTATTCAGACACCAGATATAATTTTAGATTTTTTTTTTTTTTTTACTAGTGTGCAGGACACTATAGTTCTTTTTTTTTGGGCCAAAAAAATTATAGAAAAATATATGGCAAAAAAGGTCAAAATATAAATATACTTTAGACTTTTTTTTTTGTCTTTAAAATTCTAATAATAGTTGTGTGTCATTTTTATTGGAGTGGCTGAACGACACAGTAACCTTATGAAAAAGTTATTGAGTTTATCATCTTCACATTGTTATGACAACTAAGCATTTTATGCTGCGGATTAATCTTGTGTTGAACCCAGAACATTCCTTGAAGAATTAAAGGACAAAACTGATGTTAAAAGAGAGAAAAGAAAAACCTGCTCCAAAATCTCCATTGACAACAAAAGGCTGCACTTGAAGCTGGAAGGTGTTGAGAGAGAAATCCTGTGTAATGCTCAAGATCTTCTCCTTCTGACACATGTAAGAGTGGCCCAGGGTTCCCACCATGTAGTTCAGAGTGGTGTTCCTGAAAACAAGGCCCTCTGGGCAAAAAAAAAAAAAATTAAATTTGCTCAGATTTTAAAAACTAAAACTATTAAACATGGAATATTTAATACTGACTTACTAGCCATATCAGGCAATGCAGCTGACAACTCCAACCCACCAAGATGATACTTGTTTGATGTGGTATTCTAAAAGGAAAAACATATTTCATACGTTATGATGACACCAACATGGTCTGAATAATTTAAGAGGGCATTAGAGGAAATAATTGGAGGTGATGTGAAATTTACCAAAGAAAAGCTGAAAGTCAAATTAATGTTGTCCTCAGAGAGTACGAGAGTTGCACTGTCCAGATCGCAGGATCCAGAGGATTTAACAAGGTTTGGATGCAGGTTCAAGACCTCCTGGACAGTCTGGAAAGAAAGGTATGTTTACATTTAGATTACATTTACAAATGAGGACTAAACCTTCATTACTCCGAATTATAATCATAAAATGGTCATACAAATCCCTTTATCCCAGCAAATCCCTTTAATTACAACAACCCAAGGAATTTTAATAATGCCAAAATAAATAGTATTTGTCATAGAAATGAAGCATACAGGTCCTTTTTCTATGCATCATCTCAGGTGCACAACAAGTTAAGAATGGAAAATTAAATTGTCATTTAAAAAAAGTTTGTTTGTTTACCTACTGAACATAAAAGGAGATATGTAGCACAATATTTCAAGTTACACCTGTCCAATGAAAGTGAAAGTGAAAGTTGCATGTGCAAGTACCTTGCCATGAGAGCTCGAAATAAAGCTAATGTTGAGCTGCAGTCCCATCCGTGCCAAGAGACAGACAGCATCAGTGGCATTGGTGACATTGTAGCTGCCTTGCTCAGGGGGTCCAGGGGTTACAGGAGAAGCCGGAGGAGAGCTGGTTTCAACAGCGACCACAGTGGGCGGAACATCAGCAGTCAAAGTCTGATGTATAGTGAGAGCTGGAACGGTAATGTCGTTACTTTTAAAAGGCTCCAGATGAATTGTAGCACTGGTTAGGGTTAAAGGTGCACCAAGTAAGTTTTTGCTACACTACCCTTATTCATTCCAATAGCTTAAGTAATAGCTTAAGTAACTTTATACTGACATCTACTGACATGGATGCATTGTATTTGTTTACTAAATGCTGCTGCTTCACCAAACCAGTATATTTATTTTTTGTTATTATCATAATTATTTGATGAAGCAAATTGTACCACAGGCTGTTCAGTTAATGGCAATATGGTGGCACCCATGAGGGGGCGACCCCTTACGTGTACACGGTAAGTTACAGTTTCTTTTTTACATATACTGAGCCTTAATAAAAGTACATAATCATCTAATTTCTTAATTTTATAAACGATTTTTTTTTTTTTTAATACTGAACATCTGCACCTTTAAAAATGTATAAACTGGTAGTCAAAAAACAGCATGGATATGGTCGTTTTACAAGATATATCTAAAATATTTCCCTCCAAATGAGAAATACCCAGATTTTCTTACACAGTAGACATACGTAGGCCACGGTTTTGCAGGAATACACATTATTATTTAAAAAAAACATAAGAAATGAAAGAAAGAAAGAAAAACACTGTAACGTTAGCGTCTTCCATAAATATATGGACTACTAGACCGTTTCTTATTATTAATTAATTAACCAAAATATAACCAGACCAAATAGTTCTGCCGCCCAAAATACACTGTATTTAAATCAAACTTACCTAACAGCAGGCTAAAAATTGCCCCGGAGGGCATGTTTTGTTTGCGGATGATGGGAATCATGTTTCTTGACAAAGTAAACCAAAACACGCTCGATGGAAAAACAGATGATGGCAGACTGTGCAATATGCGCCTTCAAACGGACTCTTCAGATAACCGTCGTTATGGTGCAGACGTTAAGACCGCTTTGAACTGCAGCTGTGCCAAATCTGCATCTGATAAACGCACTAGGCCAGATTTGTTTAGTTTCTCGTAACCGCAGCAGAAACACTAGTGTCATGTGAGCGACTGCTAGCATCACGCAACAGCAGCGCTGAGCATGCGCATCTTATTCGTTTTTTTTTTTTTAATGCATTTTGTTGTTGTTGTTGTTCTTTTAGAACAGATAGAAAACAATGTACCATGGAGTGCTGCTATCCATGTCGATAAATTAAATAATAATAATAATAAATGATTCATGATGTGTCACATTTCAGTCATATAAATTAATATTTCTGATATTCCTAAGCGTTGTGATAAATTATTAGTTCTTGGATAGTCAGTGAATCATAAAATAATTCAAATAATCGTAAAAATACACATCAATGTATAACATTTCCTGTAGTGTAGTATTTCATCGTGTGATTGGATAACGAGCCACAGAAGGAATTGTTTGTGTGTGTGTGTGTGTGTGCGCGCGCGCGTGTGTGTTTTTGTTTAGTCGTGATTAATATTTCGACAATTATAAACAAGTAAGTTATTGGCTATATTGTATGTTCCCTGTGGTTAAGCGGTAGGGCCTACTTCAAGAATGGTGAAATATCGTGAAAATGTAGGCTAGATGGATTTAAAAGCGGCTACAGGTAAGTGATCTAGAAATAAGTGATGTAAAGAGCAATGGAATGAGGATACATGTGACTTAAGATACTCCTAAGTGTCACATCACAGAGACAATTTACAAGGAGGCGAAAGATTTTAGGACCATTCCACAGTGCCATCACAGAAGTGTGATAACTGACCTTTTAGCCTTTTATGTTGCTTGCAATGGTTTATTTAAAGAGCCATAATTATCTTATGAAATTTATCTAACACTTATTTTCTTTGAAAATTCAAAATGTCCAGTTTTTTAATGTTTTTAACACTTTTCTTCATGGTTCTGCAAACATTATAGGAACGCTATACTTTTGAATGGTCTCTATGCATTCTGAAAGTAGTAGTAAAGTGTTTTAAAAGTAATGACATTTTATAAAAAAAAAAAAAAAAGGTTAGATGAACATCCAAAGGAAACATTTCAGAAAAAAATAATAAATGCCATGAACAATGGATAAATCATGTTTTTGTGTTAACATTTTGAAAACATTATCAAAGACCACATGACTTTAAACGAACGTTCTTTTAATGTTACTTTAAGAATGTTTGTTCATAACTTTGAGGGAACTTTGCCAAAATGTTAGACAAAGATCTGGAAATGCTCTCTTTTAGCTGGGCCCTTGCTAAAGAAAAAATATTCTAATTTAAACTAGTCTTGTAGCTCAACCACACCAATGGCAAATGCAAAACAGCAGGGGGCACAACATGTACAAACTAGCTTGTGAAATGAAAGTTGCAACCTATTTTCAATTAAAAAAAAAACAGAAGAAAAAAAAATCCCACTTTGATTAATTTTTGATAAGAGTTACAGGTGAAGTTTTTGATCTCTGTTTTGAAGATGTTGCCTGATTCGATTTTTTCCTTAACTGTTAGAACAATTATTTCTATTGTAAATGGTTTCCTGCAGGGGAAAAAGAAGTTTGAT
Source organism: Onychostoma macrolepis (assembly GCF_012432095.1). Taxonomy (NCBI): domain Eukaryota; kingdom Metazoa; phylum Chordata; class Actinopteri; order Cypriniformes; family Cyprinidae; genus Onychostoma; species Onychostoma macrolepis. Next base: position 12,748,094 of record NC_081163.1, read on the forward strand.
TCAGATTTGTTATGAATACATCAACCCAATGCTGTTAAAATGGAAAAATCAAACTCAGCAGACAGTGTAACTTTCGTAACCTGCAATACTGATGAAAGACACATAACTGTTAGCGTGAAGATGGTCTAAAAATATACAGGAAATGCTGGTGAGACTTTTTTGAGATGAGAGGACAAGAGACTCTTTGGTGGAGGCAGTGGTTGTCATTCACTAGAACAGAAAACCCAGGGCTTGGGCCACTTCCTGTTAGGTAAAAGACTGACAGTAGAAGCAATCAAAACAGAAAGGCTAAAAACTGTTGCACATCACTTACAGGCCAAGCAACAGGAAGGTACGGCATCCAAAGAAACTCATCATTTCAAGGAATGTAATGGAAATGAGCAGGACAATCACTCTTTTGTTCTTGGCCTCACATGTGTCCTCCACAGGTAAAATCGTTTCTCTTGCTCTCTACATACTTATTGCATAAGGTGCCTTACAGCTACATACATCTAGCACATTCAGCGCAGAGTTTTGATGGTTTACTATATGGGTTGTGAAATCTGTATTCTTTGCTGCTATATGGGTTGTGAAATCTGTATTTGTTGCTGTCGGGAGTGAATATTATAGAAATTGAATATTAGACTTCTTTTATGTGTTTTCCCCTGTAAAGAACATTGAGGTCAAACATCAGGACATCTTCATGTGGCCATTTTAGTTTCCCGGTACACTCAGCAAGACTGTGACGCCTGTTCAATACACTATTTGTGTTTCCAACATAATGTATGAAAAGATGAAAGGATTTCAGCATTACTATAATGATTTGTAACTCTCATCTTCATTCTTAAATGTCATTTCCTGAGACTCAAAAAGAAGGATCAAGAAAAGCAACTCTGACACTCTAAAACCCACACTCTCCTTTTACGAAACCCAAGGTCAAAATTGACAGAATCAGCAAATAGCAGCTTTTCAAAAGTCAACAACATTAATGACCGCTTAGACACACCTATTGTAGGATACTTTGATTGTTATTTTTATTTACCAAATTTAATTTAAAACAAACACGTTTTTATATTTTTCTTATTATTATCATTAATGATATTATTTTATTGTAGTGGTTGTTGGAAGCATTATTTAAAAGTTATAGTAAAACAAATACAACAACAAATCATGCAGAAGGTGATTATATATTCAGTATAAATACTTAAGAATTATTTTTTAATTATGGAATAATTGTTTTGATATCTCTTTGCCAGGTAAATTCAATGGGTGCAAAAGTTTTAGTACAACAAGCAAATTCAACCACAGAGTTGATTTTTTTTTTTTTTTAGGAAAACAGTATTAGTATTACTTAAAAGGAATGTTTGGTTGTGAAGTAATATTTTAGAAACATGCCTGAATTTTACTAGAGCATTTGTACAAATACACAAAAAGTTTGTGTGGCAAATTAATAACAAAACATGGCAAAAAGACAACAAACTAATTTTTCAATATCTGTTAAATATGTCTGTGTTTGCTGCCACACCGTAACTGGAAGAATTTATGTGCAAGTTTGAAGCAACAGTGAGAAAAATAGATAACTGACGGCATAGCCCCTTAAACATTTTGAATGTACAATGATTTTAACTCAAATTCAAATACACATCTACTAGATATTTGTGACATTTGGAGCGAACTGCAAAATCATTGAATCTGTTGCATATGATAATGCTATCTTAGCAGTCAATTAAAAAATATATATATATATTTCTCATTTTCTTAATTCATCATGATTCTGTGTTGCTGTCATATATTGAATAGAATCACACTAGGTAAACAACTTTATTTTAGTATTAATAGCTTCTTCAAGGTAATTAGGGGCCTAAAATAATTTTTGTCATCGGTGACGACTTTAAATTTGCAATGAATCTCAATCTTAAATTTGTAATGAATCATTCTTTTATATTAAGCAAACAAAATTCAGCTAAGAAGTAATGCATTAGTGATAAATGCATTACTGTAAAATAATCTGCCTGGACATTATCTGTTAATTGTATGCAACGCGTTAATGCTAAAACACAGTGCAAATTCAGAATACAGCTGTTTTACGGAACAAATTCTTCACTTTTATACAGTGCCAGTACGTTGTTCTGTTTTGCTTTGTTTTTTTGAGTGTATAAAGATTTTATTTGTCTAGTCTTGTATACTGTATATTGTCCTTGTTTCTGTATGCAATGATCTTGCAGAAGAAGAGTGCTTTTTACCCCTATGGCATGTGAAAGGTGTGTGGTCAGTTTGCTAACCTTCATCCACCAGCCCCCATAAACACCTACTTGATCTGCAATGATGCAATGGGGGCTTCACTGTTTTGTGCTCATTCTTGCAATTAACTAGACTCATGCAGAGAAACCACCGAACTAGATGACACACACACACACACTCACATTTACACAGAGATCACAGAGAGACAAATAGAGGAGCCTGGGCCCCTTCTGCCTCAAACAGGAAGGCATAAATGCAGTTTTTTTTTTGTTTGTTTTTTTTGTGAACCACTAATGTAGAAGCAAATTACAGATGAGAGTGAGGAATGAGACTCATCCCTTTTACGTGCAATTATGCAAGAATTGTCTACAATAATATTTCAATAGGCTACCAAACAAGCAGTTTAAGATCACAGTAAATGCCGAATGAACTCCGTCGACAAAGCATACCGTATGTTGCATGTTAGTTTTACTTACTTTCTTTTCATGCATTTATCTAATCATTGTCTATTTATCTATAATTTAAATTTATGTATTTCAACAGCGGTAGAGTGTCAGGTTAACTAGACCAAAGTTTATTTGATAAGAGATTCCTGCTTGCCTTACAGTTATTTTTATCTCAATTAGTTGAATGTTTTTTATTTGTCCCAATGATAGGCAAGTATCGTTAGTGCAGGAATGTCTTGATATATTTGAGAACTGATTACATTTAAAAATCATTGATTAAAGTTAAATATGGTTAGATATGGAAGTTTATCAATAAAACCTTGCTAAATTAATAGATCACAATGCAATGCTTGTAAAGTACTTGGATGTGGCCCATCTTCCTCTGTTTAAGAGGAATAATTATGAATGCGATATATATATATAGTGCATGCAATATTGTTTTCATCTAAGAGCGATGTAACTCCATTTTTGTCTGTTTGTTTGAATTTCTGTTGTTTGTACCATTTGTGTTGTGCAGATATGACAAACCATAGTGCAAATACTAGTATTCAGAAGATTTTCATATACACATTTACGTTATTTCAAGTCACGCTCGTTAATAATTACATTTTATTAGAAAACGCATTTAGACTTGTTTAGTTTACGATCAAGACATTTACGGTCTTCAAGAAACATCAAGTAATCTCAAATACTATCCATAGATTTATTTTGATTATTCTGTTATATAAGAGAGTCTGCGGCATATTGAGCAGTCTGATTAAATGTTCCATACATGTGTGCACTGTTTTTATTTATTTTTTTATTTTTTTATTTATTTGAATAGGGACAGTGTACTATTTTTAATAAATGTTTCCATTCAATGAATTGTATCGGATTTAGCTAAAGGCTAATTTTCATCCGTAGTCCCTTGGCAGGTTGTAACTAAACCACCTTTAAAAAATGACACAAAACAAATACTACACATTACATACAATACATTTAGACACCTTCTGTAATATTTAGGCTAAAATGCATAATTTATCTTTCAGTGTTTTGTTGGATTTGTCTTAAAATTTCAGTACATTTTAACTGGTCTCTGTGGTTTGTTTATAAAGTTGTAAAGTCAGTTCGCGTTCTTTTCATCTAATCCAATAAATGCAAGCATATAATTTGTGTCGCTTTTGAGATGCCCCCGTTTAAATTTAAATAATTTACAAGACTCTAGAACTAGACATGAAAGCCTTGGTACTGGAAAGTTGTATCAACATCCCATAGACATTTAGGCATCTCAAATTTTTCAGATGTTTTCCAACTTCTTTTTGTGCCTTAGAACTAAACTAACATCATCTAATCTAAATACAGATTTTTTTCTTTCTGTATTTGCATGGTGGTTTAGGTACTAGAGGTGTTTTTGGCTCATTTTTCCATTCTCTTATGTATTCTTTCTTGTTTTCTTGCTTTTTAACATTAAAAAACCAACTAAGCAGAGAAAGAAGGAAAAGAAGACACACATTACAAAACATCCATAAATAACCAGAACAAGACACCAAATCGAAACACCATGTTTTAGTTGAGTACTTCATAAATGTCTTTTAAAAATGTTTGTTCTCTTTGCAGAGGCCATGTCTGCGAGTGACCCATCGTATTGCTATATTTTAGATGTTTTTCTGCTGCTGTATTCTATCATTTTTACTGCTCTCTACTTCAGAGAGAAGGTAAGTTTAGCTCTAGCATGCACCATTCGTTCCAAGTGACGAAATTTACCTCAGTTTTAACCGCTAACCTGTGTTCTGCCTTGTATTGCTTAGTTTACAAGGGAAGGGCCTGTTCCTCCGGATCCTGTGTCCCCAGAACGTAACCCAAATGAGCCTGTCTATACAGTGAGTTCTCATTACTATATAAGACTCCCAAATAGAGATTTATGTTCAAAGTTCAAATATACTGTGTTGATATGCATTACATTGAATGGGTCATTCCTACTATGAAGTGCATTTTCATCTCCTTATCATGGGTGTAATATGATCTGATAAAATATTAAACCCCCAATTTTTATAGATGAAGTTTGAGCTTATTTTAAGTTTGTAGCCATATTTTTGATGTGCATGGTTGCTTTGCACTTCTGAAAATAATTTTATTAAGCAATTTATTAAGTCCCATCTTTTTTCCTTTTTTTGGCTAATCAAAAACGTTACAAAAACAAGTATTAGCCTATTTTCGCCATCTGTTATATCTCAAACAACTCTGATGGTCTTTTGGCAACCATAGAACAGCTAAAATCCAACTTTAAATATCAAAAGAAAACGCTAACATTCTTCGTTCTGGGTGCATATCGTTACAACACGGTATCTGTTTGCAAGACTCTGTTTACCGCCAAATAGGCCTGGCCTACAGATATGCACTCTGACTAATTTTTAATCTAACATTTTGTGGGTACTGAAATGGTCGCAAAACTCAAATTAAATGTTAATACTTAAAGGTAAAATCAAATATAGGCCTATGTAGGTACGTTTTTACTTCATTCAAGTCTCGATAATTCGCACCCTGAGTCTGGAAAAACCAGAGTCTAAAAACCCTTAAACTACAAAATAAGCATTTTTTTTTTTTTTTTTTATCATGACAAAATTCAAAAACACTGCCTAATTGGAATGACCCAAATGACACAACGTGCGTGCTGTATTTCTTAGGACTTGGATCTGCCTCAGACGAGTTCCGATTATCAGCAACTGGATAGACCGGTGAGATTATTTATGTTTTAATTTACTATACAAGTTTACATTAGCCACAAAGGCAGAGAGCATAGCAGTGCATTAACTGCAAATTAATGATATCTAGTGTGTTGTACACATACTTTACGTCTTGCCTTTATCTCCGATCTTGTTTGTAATCTATGATACAGTATGATAAACGTTAATTGCAGTTCTAAAGGTAATTTTTAGATGCCTACCAACATCTACCTCATATTTACATATTTCAGATAAGAAGACGAGAGCCAGAGACACATTATCAGGTCAGTAATATTTGTCAAAAAGCATGTGAAATAAGATGAACCAGATAAAAGTTTCTTACCTTGGTAAATTAGTAGCACATTTTTTATTCCTGCTGCCCTCCTGTGGTTGTTTACAGTTGAGCACTTATATTTGTACTCGTTCTGCAATGGTGGTTGGTGTATTTACTTTGGTTTGTGTATTTTATAGGAATTGAAACCACATACAAGTGATGAATACCAGGAAATAAGAACTAAAGGAACCAAAGTAAGTGTATCAAGCCTACGAATATGAGAAAAGTGTGTGGGTTGTGGGGTTAGGAAGTGTTTCTGATGTGAGGTTTACCCAGCAGTGATGCATAATATCCTCACTATACTCAGCTGGCAAATCAATCTAAATATCAATGTTCTATTTCTGCAGCCTCGCAAAGGCAAGAGCAAATCTAATGAGGTAATGTACCAATTACTCATTTTAAACACTTGGTTTGATATGTATACTAATGGCATTCACATATTTAAACATAAAAATACCTTTTTATGACCACTTTGTATACAACATAATATTTATCTATAAATATGTTCATACAAGCATCTTTTTAACAAGTTACTATTCCCAAATTTATCCTCTAAGTTAAGTGTCTTGTAAGTGTTCTAGGTAATCACAACATAGTAGGTTTAAAACAGATTACAGTTTTGTAAAAAAAATAAAAAATAAAAAAAGAAGCCAAAATTCATCTGTTTAAGTCACTGGTTTATTCCTTTAAAGGGCCGAACAGGGAGAAACAGGGATGCAGCCGAGGCTGTGGAGATGGAAACTTTTCCCACTGATACATTACACAATTAACACACAACACATGCTCAGGAGCAACCTGTATATCTGCCAACTAACAGATAAATTGTGTATCTTGTTGTATGTTGAATGCATTTATATGTTTTTTTTTTTTTTGTTACTTTGCCTTACCTGTATTTTGTAGTCTTGCATATACTACAATTCAATGGTTTGGTGTCAGTAAGATTTAAAAAAAAAAAAAAAAGTAATACTACTATTTAGCAAGGAAGCATGAATTTGATCAAGTGTCAGTAAAGACATTTTTATAATGATAAAGATTTCTATTTTAAATAGACACTTTTTTATTATAATACAGGATATTGAATGTTAATGCAAGGCATGAACAGATCATTTTTTATAAAATTTTATAAGACAATTTAAGTACTAAACCTCTGTCTGGAGATGTAGTACTGTTTTCTTTTCTTTCTTTTTACATATTTTGTGTGTAAAATACCATATTTTGTGTGTACTACTGTAAAGGCTAAAATAAATTTAAATATCAACTCCATAAATTCATCAACATGATCCAAAATATGGCAAAATATTAACAGACCAAAGACATGTAAGAATATTAAAACACTTGGAAAATGGTTTAATGATGTTTACAACAAAAGAGAACTGTACAGTTACAGTAAAAGATTATCTTTATATATATATATAAAAAACAAACAAAATACAGCAGACAAATGCATCAAATCTACCATGTATCCTGATTCACATACTTATATTCTACACAATCATTCAGTTCTAAGCTACAGCGATGTAGCCATTTAGCGTTCAGTCTTGGGTATATGTCGCTTGATAACAGGCCAAGAGTGGCACTAGAGTTCAGGTCTGTAGTGATACTCAGATTCCAACCAATCATCACTATTACAACAGTGAGTTACAGCGTTCTGAAGGGAGATATAGAAGTACAATCTACAGTATGTGACAGGGTGAAAATGGAACACATTCCTTGAGCTTCAGCCACAGGAAACATGGAAATGAGAGTATAGAGAGGGATTTCTTTTGAAATCAGTGACTAAATTATTATGTACATAGTCTTTTTTATCTTAACCTTTTTTTCTCTTTTGTTTTAAAAACAATGATAAGTTGGGCAGTGAAACTGATATCACATACATTGACACATCCAAAAACATACAAAAATACTATTTCTTTAACCTACAGTAAGACAGTTTTGCAGTTAAATTCCATGCTGTGACAGAAAAAGAGCAACAGATCCAACGAACAAGAAAATGAAAAACGACAAACTTTTTTTCCCCCCATATGCATCTCAGAAAAATACCAAAATATACATCTAAGCTTTGGAATTACTGAGGTTAGGACTACTGTCAGAGCTGGGTTCTGTTTCTTAATACACAAGCTGAAGGGTTTGGGAAGGAAGAGGAAAAAGAACAGAGTAATCTTTGGTATCTGCACTTGTAAAACATTTCATATTTGGATATTTTTGCTTTGGGATAGAGCTTATAGTTGCTTTCGACCCTCCACTCGGCATAAAACTATTAAGATCCATCTGAAAAGGGCCGTGTCGCATAGACGCCGCCCTTGCAGGATGGAGGACAACGATGCATAGTTGCACAGCTGATCAAACCAATTGAAATCATGATAGTGGAAACAGCAAAGCTAGATAAAAGACATCGACAGAACAGCGAAACCACGGGATGACAGCACCTAAAAGACGACTATGGAGAGACGTTGCATGTTTTCAGTAGACAATCATAGAAACAGTGTTGCCTTGCTGCAGCCACAGAGTGGAACTCCAGAGGACAGTTTATCCTGAGCAGGTTGCAGGGAGCCCAGGACATCCTTCAGCATGTATTAATAAACATCACCCAGCCCACGAGGGGTTACTTTAAGTCCTTTCCAGAAGCCGGCAGAGCTGTTTTGCTTCCTCTTTCTACTAAACCCTGCCCACCTGGCCACGAGTGACCAATGATCTAAAACCGCAAGCTGATGGTTGAGGCAGGGCACTAGAAGAGAGAGTTTAGTCCATACAATCACATTGAAAGTCTTTGGTTACCACTGAGAAGGTGAGGAACAAGCAGACCGCAAACCCAGAAGAGCAAACAGCGCAAACTCTGCAACAAATAAGGATTAGGGGTTTGTAAAGAAGACGATTGTCAAATCATAAAAAAAGCTTTGGTATAAAATTAATAAGGGGCTATAGTGTGAACTTAAATTTGTGTTAAAAGCAAAACATAAATAAGTGGGATGGGTTTCTAATATGCATGAGCTTGGGCGGCCTTCTGGGTATCCATCCGGTTCCTCGCTCAAAACTTTAAACAGACATCTGCAGGCTTCCGTTCTGGGACCGATCTTTTTTTATTACTGTTATTTCATCTTTTGAAATAGATTAAAGCAAGTTTTTACTCAGTTTCGAGTTATAAATGAGGTATACAACAGCTCCTTTACTCAGACCAGCTCTCGCTCGGCTCTCTGGTGCATGACCTCTTCTGCAACTATCCTATTTTGTCACTAGACTGAGGGTCTACAGCGGCAAACCCCGCTACAATCGTGAAACTATCCAATCACAAGTCAGAGCATCCACACACGCCAAAATCAAGTGCCAAAAAGGATCCGCAACAACTTCAAATGTACAGAGCTGTTGCCAGGTTCAACATCCTTGGATAAATCACATCCCAAACATCTCATGAGCACACAGGTTAAAAAGGATATCATTTACAGCCAAGTGGTCAATTGCATCAAATGATGTATGACGCGTCCTTATATCCACTTAAAAAAATCAGTTTCCTGTATTTCCTACCAATGAGTCTCACCAAAAAGTCTCACTTTTAAGATATGATGTCAGACAGAACCTCTCTAAAGTATTATCTTTCAAAGTAAATGCACCACTAGCGCCCCCTACATATCAGCTGGAGTTGAGTTATTAGTAAAGCTTTTAACAGGTATCCAACCGGCTTGAATTTTACCTACAAAAAATAGGTAGCAACACTTCCAAAATATCACAAAACACAAATAAAACTCACAGCGTTATTTTCATGGTTGATATGCACCATGTGAGTTTTTACATGCGCACACACACACACACACACACACAAATTCACAACCAAACAAAATCATCTCTCACATCAACATATTACAGTTTGCTACAACGTGTCAAACTCAAAAATAATAGTAAGGCATAAATGATAAATGCAAGTTTTTGTCAAACTAAGAAAGCCAGTGACGTTGCTCCCTCATGATATACAAAAAAAAGGCATAAAGTAATTAAACTCAAATGATTGTTAAAGATTGTTAAAAAGCAACATGGCAAATGAAATTCAGAAAAAGTAAAGCAAAAAAAAAAAAAACTAATTTGGTGCTATCAAGCCTGTTACATCAATGAAAGCTTGGGGCTTTCCTTTAGGAGCACCATCACAAGCCCCTCCCACTCAAACAAACAAACCACATTTAAATGTGGGCAGGGCACACAACAGCCACTCCCACATCACAAGGGTGTGGTTGCAATTTTTGGTCTTGACTTTTTTTTTGTTTATTTTTTATTTTTTAGAATAGCTATAATATAAATGAAGTAATTTTTTTTTTTTTTTCCTTTTAGTGAATAAGCATGACAAAAACACTACATTCAAACTAGATATTAGTTCAAATATAAAATATGAGCATCTTACATAAGTGAATATATATAGAATTTAGAAAAGAAGTTCTCTAATCTTTGAGTCATTCCTCAGATAAATATATCAGTAACTCCCCACAGTCCCGGCGACCACCGGGTCGTGACACTAATGCGCAAAACAACACATAAATCTACACGTCCAGAGAGGCTACGTTGAAATTTCCGGACAGAACCAGCGGAATGAGCAGCAACAAGACCCAGCCGCAAAGACAAAGGCTTTTTTTTTTTTACTTTGGCAAGTAGGATAACAAAATATTCATTACAAGTTAACCTGGACATACCCTTTAAGTAGTAGTAGTAGTACTTGAAATAGCAGTAGTAGACTTATGTGACAATATTATTACAGATTTTCCTGTTATACTTTGTAGTTTTGTTCTACACGTTGGTCATTTTAAAATGGACTGCTAGAAACAGCTTTTGTACATTGGAGTTGACTACTGGTGTCTGCTTAAAGTGAACCTTCCATGTAAGTGCTGCTGAGGTATTTCAAATCATATTAACAATAAAACACAAATAGCGTCGCTAACAAACAGTCGTAACAAAAACTGACAGACATGGCCACAGTAACGAATGACAAAAGGGACAGTAAGGGGAGACTCTGACCTCTTCATCACAGAATTTCAAATGTGAGAGAGTTAAAAGCAATGCTACGGATGAAACGGTACTGTAATTCTCCCAGAATACCTGTTCTCCATTGTTCATTAACAAGAACAACAACAAAAAAGCAAGTCTAGACAGTGTACCAATGCAATACTAAAAATCCATCTTCTTGTCAAATGCCTTTTTCACTTTCACAGGTTCTTCTGGATTTTAAATGAAGAGTTTGGTGGACTCTTGATATTTCTATTGCTATTCATTCGTCGAAACGCAGCATGGGTGTTGAGTCCTATGAGATTACATCCAAAACAAACACTCGCCATGAAGGTAAAAGAATGAAATGAAGGACACAGACTCCCAAAATCTCAACAGCACTTAAACACAAGGCCCTTAAGATTCTCTTTGGATCGTTAAAACGCTCGGATATCGAGAGCTAAAGCAAGTTAGCGCTGCGCTAGAGAAGCTATATTTCTTCATATTTGTCGGACAATGCGAGTCAAAAGAGTAGGGTTTAAAAGAAGTGTAATAGATGGTAATGTTTGTCAGTAGTGAGTAGTGAAAGTGTGGTCAGCAGTACACTGGCCCACACAGGCACAGCAGCTAGTGAGAAATCGACTTTGGTTCAAGCTTTACATCATGGCTGCATTACATTGCGAGGGAAAAACAAAACAGACCATCCGGCTAAGATCCCCTTATTACGTTCTCACCCCTTTATAATGGATATTTCAGGCCCGCTACTGTCCTCCATGGTACAGCCTATACATTGGGCTGGAGTGAAATTTAGAGAAGGCCCTGATTTCAGATTATGGAGGACTGAATCTGGCACCTTACAACTACAAAGAAGAGAAAATGTTCAAAAAGCCTGTTAGGTAAGAACACGCTTGCTTTACTTCCACGTTTACAATTTTCAATTATCTGAACAGAACAGGAAAATGACTCCCCCATTTGTCTCACTTAAAATCCTCATCATTGACCAGCAGAAAGGACAATCCCAAACCTCAAACTGGTCCTCTGCTGTAGTATCACGTCCTGACACTACAAAATTGAGGAGGGACAGCCATCTCAAATAAAAGGGGAAAAAAAAGAAGAACTATGTTTTCGTCTTTGGAAAAGATCAAAATATTGCATTATATTTCCTGTGGTCTACCGAGAGCCTTCGCTCATAAATATTTAGGCTTAAACTACGCTACAGTAGCAATATACAGCAACAGGTATAACAAAGATTTTTGGTATATCTTGAAATAGAGGCAATACAAAGACCTCCGAAATAAAGACCTCTTAAAGCGTGACAGAAGTTCTGCTAAAAACCGAGCAGACTGCAGTTCTCAAATCCAGTTTTTTGGTACAGATACTGTGCACAAGTAGAAAATCAAAGACCCTAAAAAACAAAAACAAACTTGAACATCATCCACCTCAACTTTATCTCGCTTGACCTACACCTTTACAATCAGGTGGTGATACCGTAAGTACCTCCCATGTTAGGAAGACCGTGAGGAGGTTTACCTTACGTGGTTACGTAGTCCTGATGCTAACGTTGCGAGCTCTCAGTTACTGAAGCTTCAAAGTAGATGGTACTGCTCAGTTACTTTTGCCCACGCCGAACAACTCCTCCTTGACGAATCACTTCATAATTCGTTAAAGCTTTTAGTATATTAAGTGAGCTCGTTACTGGGTGAGGATTCAGACCCAGACTAGTCTTCTGCTACAGAGTAAACTACGATATGGTATGAAAACAATATCTGAAAATGTTTCACTAGAAAGAAAGGCCAGTCGAACAATTCCTTAAAGCAATGAAACTGCATCACAGCCGCTTATTACTCCATTTAAAGCCTTGTAACCACAAGTTAGTAAGATACTGGACATAAAGCTAACCCATTGTTTGACAAAAATAAATCATGTGCATCTAAAAGGAAACGTTCCACAGGGACAGGAACGTCTGTAAAGCAGGACCTCCAGTGAAATCATAGACAGAACATTTTTCTACAGTGAGGAAGAGGAGGTTACGGTCAGCAGTAAGAAGGTATCATTCAACACAGAGTAAACAAAGTTTTTTGGTTAAAAGCATTTCAGAAATACCTCCGAACAAGAGGTTTCATGTGAAAATGGGAGAAAAGAGCGAGTTCGCTGAAACGAATTTGTCTTTGCGTCGCACAGAGACTTGGCACAATGTCCAGGGAGGTTTCTGCTCTCCTGATGCAAGCTCTGCGGAGACGCCAACATTCGCTTACGGTTGATTTGGTTGAAGTCAACCCATCAATGAGGTCCAAACATCGCAGATTAAGGTGTAAAGTTAGAACATACAAACTTAAACATTAAAATAACGTTAAAACAACATTAAATCCTATTTAAAAGGTTTGTTTTTGGTGGTAGCAAGAGATTAAAGAAAAACTTAGAAAGAGGAAAGGGGTCTAGGAGAGGAGCGGGTAAAGCTTTCACTGGGCCTTAGAGGCCGTGGTGATGGTGGAGGAGGGCATAGTTGCTGTAGTGACAGCACTCTGGTGGGCATCGGCGGTGATGTGCAGGTTGAGGGCTCCGGCGGCCCCCGCGGCCCCTCCCGCAGACACCAGGCTGACCGGGTTGCTGGCGAGCAGCGACAAGTTCTGAGGGTTCAGAAAGAGCGGTGCCGTCACGAGGTTAGGGGTGCTGCCAGCGCTGGTGTTGGCAAACAGAAAGTTCCCGCACCCATCCAGAGATGTAATGGGCAGAGTGCCACTAGACGCCAGAGCTAGAGAGACAATGAACAACATTTTCACTCCAGGTGTTCAAAAAAACTGATTGGAAAATTATTAGAACAGAGATGCAGCAATATAGAAATTTTGACTGTTAAGATAAATCTTCTGACTGTTCTTCACATAACCCAGCCCCTTGCTTGTTCATTTATGAAATATTTTAGCTAATTTATGCATTCAGATACTGACAAAGGTGTAGTACTACTATACGTTTACAAGCCTTTTTATTATGTTACCAATTATATCGACCAAATTGGACCCCTTAGTTTTCTTTTTATATTAATTATTATTAAATAATACTGAATACACTATTATTATTATTACATAAAAAATCATTTTAATAAGAATCATCATAATCTATCTATTAAAGAGTTGAAAAAAAGGTTGAGACAATATCACATATTTAAACAGGGGCCTCTGGATGAATTGTTGTGGGTGTTCTGTTTCTGATCGTGTAAAACGTACAAACTCAAAAATCTTCTGTGGTTCTCAAATTACACAGTTTTATATTACACTGTATTATTATTTATAATATATATTGTTTTAATAATAATGTAATAAAGTACACTATTACTACTAATAGCAACAAATAATACATTTGAATACAAATTTGCTAAAAACGAATTACAGAAAATATTATTATTATTAATTAGTAGTAATAATGTAACAAAGTACACTACTACTAGTACTAACGAACAATAATGTAATATAAACTTCTGTAAACTGAATTAGAGAAAATTAATATTCAAATAATGCAGATAAAATAATGTTAATATTATAAATAAAAAATAATTGTATTATAAAAATTGCAATGAAAGGTCCATTTTTGAACAAATAAGCCTTTCTATTATGTTACCAATTGTATCGACCAAATCAGATTGATACTAATCATTAAAAAATAAAAATATTAGTAGTAGTAGTAGTAGTATTAAGAACAATATTACTTGTTTTCTTTTTATATGAATTATTATTATTATTATTTCAGAATAATGAAATACACTATTATTATTATTATTATAAAAATAATATTAATAAGAATAATCATAATCTACCTATTAAAGAGGTTTTTTTTTTAAATCCATAAAACCTAATGCACACAGATGGTCAAATGAACTTCTAAAGTTAAACATAAAAAAGGTTTGCACTGTAAGCAAATATGTTGCTTACAATATTTTCATTGTATGCAAATACGTCATTTATAATCTTGGAATTGTATGCAAATATGTTGAATGCAGAAAGCTTTTGAGAGTGTAGAGTGACACAAGTGCCACTAAAACATCTGTTTTACTTCCACATATTCATCTTGCTGGTGATGCCAAAATTAATAAGCACATGCAGAGCCATATTGTAAATACAAGTGTACTTGCCGCTCCACACACCTTGGATCGTGGCCAAGGTGCTGTTGCTCATCAGTGCTGGACTCAAAGCGCTTCCGAGACCACCGGGTGCAAAACTAAGAAGAGCCCCGCTGCACAGGAAACACCAGAGAAAAGTATTAAACACACAGATGTCCAATCACAAGCTTGAGGTTGATGCTCTTTCAGAGAACTAAAATGACACTTACCCAGGAGTGAACTGTGAGGACGTCATGAGCCCAGGATTGAGGCCTGCGGCTGCAGCCATGGCAGCGATGCTGGCGCTGGTGGGCAGCTGGGCGGCTCCTTGCAGAGCAGCTGAGAGGCTGGGGGCCGCCACCATGACCTGCCCAGTGCCCAGAGCCAGGGAGGACTGCGCCTGACTTACTGCCGTCACCGTCTCCTGAGCTAAAGTGTGCTCTGAGGAGGACGTCTGCGCTGCGGTGGGAGAAGGGCTGAGCGAAGGAGAGGATGCTGCGGTGGTGATCACAGGTGCAGTGGAAATGACTGATGCAGTGTTAGTGGTAGCCGAGCCAATAGTTGTGCCTGGAGGAAGAAAAGACTCTTTTAAAAATTGTGAGGTGAACAATAGGAATGTTTTTGGACGTTCTTAGGCTTTTCTTGCCTACCAGTGAAACCGATGCTGGAGACACTAGTGCTGGTGAGAGGCAAAACTGGGTTTACAGTCATCGTAGTCGGTGTGCTACTGGTCACAAGACTTGCTGTACTCGGTGCCTGTAACAGGGGAAAAAAGGAAGAGGTTTAGCACTATTTTAAGCAGTCAGATCTGCTGTGATAAATGAAGGGAGGCAGTTTGCATGTTGTGTACCAGAGGTGTGGTGGGAGAGAAGATTGCTTTGATAGGAGTGCTGATGGCGCTGCCACTGCTGGGTGGGTTGATCCTCTTCTCTTTCTGTCTGCGGTTACAGAACCATACTCGGATCACCTCTTTCTCCATGTTGAGCTGGTCCGCGATCATGGTGATCTCCTCAGAGGTAGGTTTTTGGTTCTGCTTGAAAAGGGCAAAAGCACAAGAAACGCCCTTACGGCAAAAACAAATCACAAAGACCTACAAGTCTTCAGTCCATGGTCTGAATATAAATCTGTGTAAACTGAATTAGTGGAAATTAGTATTAATATTTTAATAACAGAAATAAAAATGTTATTATAAATAAATAAATACAAATAATTGTATTATAAAAATATTTTACCACTACCTCTACTACTACTAATAATGTATTTATTATAAATATGTTCATTAAAAAATGAATTGCAGTTTAATATTAATAGTGTAAAGAATAAATTATTTTAAATAAGTGCAATTATAATAATAAAATGCAATATATATAAATCTGTGTATAAATTACAGAAAATATTAATGAGCGCAAATTATAATAATAATTTAATGTACATTAAAAATATTAAAATATTATAAATAAAGAAAATATTAACTGCATTATTAATAAACACTAATTATTTAATCAATATTTACTATCAATATTTACTATATTTAATTGATAGTTCCATCACATTGTCACTAAAATCCAGCGGAACATTTTGCGGCAGTAAAACTTTAATAACAACTCATCAAATAAGCTCTGATGCGAGATGTCGCTCACCTCCAGAAAGCTCTTTTCTAAGGCCACTCTGATGTTGGTCTCAATGCTGGTCCTCTTCTTGCGGCGGCGGTTCAGGCCCTCCATGCCCAGCCCAGGTGAGCCAAGAGAGCTGGGACTGGACAGGGCCTGGTCAGACGTCTGGTTCTCTGCACAAACAGCGCGCGCAAAAGCACAAAGGAGGAGTGATATAAGCATCTGTGCCGCACAGCACTGCAGATGTGCCTCAAAGCATCAGCTCTACAACTTAGCAACATTATTTAAGTAAAAGATTAGCTTTATATATATTAAATAAAATGCCAGAAAGGAGAGCAGAGACCTGCAGTACTCTGAGAGGAACTCCAAAACTAAAGTGGAATGCGACAGGAATCTTCATATCCTTTCTAACATTCTTCATGGTATACAATGTTATTTTGAGTGAGGGCAGCAAAGGAGAGAAATGGCTCAGAGCAGAGAAAATACATACCTGCATCATTGAGCCATTTTTCAAGCAGAGGCTTCAGTTTGCACATGTTTTTAAAGCTCAGGTTCAAGGCCTCAAAGCGAGAAATGGTGGTTTGGCTGAAGTCATTTCCATAAAGTTTTCCCATGGCAAGGCCAACATCCCCCTGGTACAAGCAACACAATAGCATTAAAGTTTTAAACTTTGAAAAAGTCAACAAGTCACCTTATGAGTCTCAGATAAAGGAGAATGCAAATAATTAGAAATATCATTAATTATATCATATCATAATTAGAAATCACATTCTGTGATGACCTGGATGATTAAATGCCATCAGAGACTTCTGAATAGTGAAATCAACAACAGCGTGCAACAAGACAAACTGTGTGACGAGGGAAGACCCGTTTACCTGCGTGAAGCCCAGTTTGATACGTCTCTGTTTGAAGGTCTTGGCAAACTGCTCTAGCTCCTCCAGGT
The DNA here is from genome assembly GCF_012432095.1 of Onychostoma macrolepis. Taxonomy (NCBI): domain Eukaryota; kingdom Metazoa; phylum Chordata; class Actinopteri; order Cypriniformes; family Cyprinidae; genus Onychostoma; species Onychostoma macrolepis. The sequence goes on from NC_081163.1 coordinate 12,765,401, forward strand.
CACTGGGCTCCTCCAGGCTGGGTGTGTCGATGTGCTTTGGTGTCGTCTGGCTGTGAGGAAGGGACTGGATGGGGGTCGCTGCTATCGTGCGTGTGGGTGTAGCAGTCTGTGAGGTGGAAGGAAAAAGGTGTTTAGCAGTTTTGGAATCTATGCAAATCCACTCTTTTAGATCTGTCTAACAGATTTCCCCCCCCCAAAATAAAAATAAGCTAGATGATGTGTACAAATGGATCCACTGGGTGAATGGGATGCCCCTGACCTGTGTGGCAAGTGTGATGCTTGGCTGGGTCTGCAGGAGGTTGGCTTGGCTTTGAGGTAGTTGAGTTAGAAGGTTCTGGGCCTGCAGGAGACCTGGTTAGAGCAAGAAGAAAGACGAAACAATCAGATAGGCTGATCACATGGAGGAACGGAGAGATCCGAGAATGGTAAGACGACACGGGACTCACTCTGCTGGCCCTGTGGTGTCTGCGAGATGATGAACTGCGCAGGCTGCAGCTGTGTTGCGATGGGGTGGCCCGGCTGGACCAACACAAACTGCTGCAGGTTGAGGTTCTGCTGCTGTTGCAGCTGCTGTAACTGCTGTATTGTTCCATATAAACAGAGAGCGAGAAGAACGTTACTATGTGTCACTATACCAGGTGCACCAGTTAAGCTATGACTGCCATAACAACCTCATCAATTAAAACGAGTGGGGTTCAACAGTAAAGACTTTTTAGATTTTGTTGGAAAAATATATGTTGCTGTTGCCATGACAATCAGCAAAGTAAAACATTTAGGCAAATGATATAGTGTTTTCTGCTATTTTGATCCTAGTGGATTTGCCAATTTAAAAGTGCTCAAATGCACCCACTTTTTTATTGATTTAATCATTTCATTTTGAAACATACACTTCAGTTGCAGCCTCCTTCGTATAAATAGCTGAAGGGCCTGGAGAACAAAAATCACTTATAATTTGTCTGAATGTTAATGGGTTTTTTTCATATTTTGTTGCATTTTAACTATACACATGTACTACATATAGATTTCCATGTAACAAAGAGAACAAGACATTTCAGTACTGAGACTCGGATGAATGAAACCGCGGCTCTCTTACAGGTGTGATCTGGATGGGTTGGGAGAGGGGGATCTGGGTGATGGGGGTGGCAGCGGAGGCAGAGATGCTGGCTCCTGTAGTGCTGCTCTGCTGGCCGGCTGAATGCTGCACCGCTGCTGCTAAGAGCTGAGCCTGAGCCTGCTGCAGCAATAACTGCTGCTGCGCTGGAGTCAATGTCAACTGGAAAAAATAGAACGAGACAAAGAAACAAAGACAAGAATTCATTTAATCTTTAATCACCATATTTGGCACTAGGCCCACTTCCATAAAATTCTCAAGGTGGAAATTACCCCGTTACTCATAAAGCTTTACCCTGGACTCGTGCGTGTTTATTTACTAAATGGCAGTTGCAGATGTTGCCACTGTCAAAATTTACAAACAAAATTTACTATTTACAGTTAGCCATGATTAAGTATATTTAATAACTGTTTGTATTTATGAAAGTGTCTGATAATCCCATGGCCCCCTGTGATAAGTGGTTTGGAGAATCGATGGACTGGTATAAACTAGTAGTATCTGGCTGATCATGAGATCTTGCCAGGTCTGCCCCCATGAGGTGACAAACTGCGTAAAAATTCTTATTTGAGTGTGCATGATTTTAAATATTTCCCTAAATCCACAATTTGTGACCCTGGACCATATAAAACCAGTCATAATTATTTGTAGCATATTTGTAGCAAGAGCAAAAAATACATTGTATGGGTCAAAATTATACATTTTTCTTTTATGCCAAAAATCATTAGGTTATTAAGTAAAGATCATGTTTCATGAAGATATTTTGTAAATTTCCCACCGTAAATATATCAAGACTTCATTTTTGACTAAAGACTTCATTTGAACAACTTTAAAGGCAATTTTCTCAATATTTGGATTTTTTTGCACCCTCAGATTTCTAGATAATAGTTGTATCTCGGCCAAATATTGTCCTATCCTAACAAATCATACAATCAATGGAAAGCTTATTTATTCCAGTTTGGTAGCAGAAGCAAATAAGGATTAATAAGGAGGGTTCAATCTATGTGGAAATGGGGGAAGAGAAAGCAAATATAGAGGAAGACCATCCCAAAATTCCTCTCCAAAATCAAATGTGTTTTGTTTGACGCTCATGTACGGTGATATAAATATACCGCAGCCTTCTGAGACTTCAAGCGGAGAGCAAAGCGGGTATGCTAATTAACGAAACTGTTATGCAGTACATGTAAATTCTGCATAGATTTGCATATTCTCAACCATCTGTTTCCGAGCAACTGCAGAGCAGCTAATTAGCATATGGGGCCCAATAATTTCCCCTGTAACCAGGAGATAGCATGTTGTGCTTTAAATCTCTAATATTTAAAATTAAGACTAATCTCACACATTATTTTTGAATAGACACAACAATGCATGACATCAGGTGGAAAGCCTCAGCAGTCACTCTGAAACATGATAATGACACACGCAGGTCAAGACAGTGGCAGTTTTGTGACTCAGACACGGCCCTGGAGACATCTTTAAATTCCTATAGCTCTTTCATCCATGTCACAGACCACAAATGTGTGTGTGAGCTCAGAGAAAAAGATTATACCTGTTGGAGCAAGGCCTGTGCGTGTGCATTGGTGATTGCGCTTGTTGTTTGCACAGTCTGCCTCTGAAAGTCCAGTCCATTTGTTTGGGCACCTGGAAGAAGAAAAGCAGTCAATGCCACAATAGATCAGAGCCACACAAAAAGGTCTTTTCAACCAAGTTATTCAGCTCCATGGCCTTTCTTATTTCAAACTAAAAAAAAAAAAACGTTCTGCGATACATTTTGAGAGACATTGTCCTACATCTTCAACCTCAGTCAAAGCTGCACAAGTGACCCTTTACAACTTACAAATTGTGAGGTGATAGTCTTTCAACTCGCTCAGATGTAAAAGAAAGTTGTGTTAGAAAGATCAAGGCAAAAGATCTGAGCAGACTACTGGAGAAAATATATAAACATGCAAGTCTCTAAAGAGCCAACTGTTCCTTGGGTAACCCACCAGTGTTTTCGTCCCCGCTCTCCATTGCACATTTACTTGTTTCCGATGGATTACTCATTCTAGAATCTGGAAGAGACAGAGGAAGGTCGAAACTTTCAGTTTCTCTTCAAAGACCAATCATTCAGTGACAGTATCTTCAGCATTTTAAAAAATAAATCCAAACCATGTCCCAATATTTTTTTAAATGAACACTTCAAAAATATTCCTACTTAATATGCTATCGACTACACAGAATGTCTCAGTTTTGTTATGAGAAAATCTAAATGGTGTAAATTAAACCAAACACGTTGACTACTCAACTCCACTTAGCATAGCATCACTATACGGTAAAACAGATCTTTAAATACTGTTGCCGACCACAAACATCACTCACCAGCAGCTGCTGCACCTGCCTTGTCAAGCGTCTCTACGAGCATCACAACAAACTCAGCACCCCTTTCGCAGACAACCCTCAAAAGCAAAGAAGTCTCTCTCTCAGTGTAACTAAACGGTTTGGAGTGGAAAAACAACACACGTGCAGAGCACAGCTAAGCTTCAGTGAAACTGTGGCTGCCTTTTCTCTCAGTCTCTCCGGCTTGCTTGCTTTGCTCTCTCTCTCACTCTCTCCGTGCCATGATTGTCATAACAACTAGAGTGTGAAGAAGTTCGTTTTCATTCTGGAACGGAACAGAAGCGAAGCGGCTGCCAGCGCCGTAATAAAGCATAATCAGTATGCAGCTGATTAAAGCCATATGCAAATCTCCCTCACTTCATTAGCCGAGCAACACTTTGAAGTCCTGCAAGCAATTCATTTCGCACGGCGCTCTTGAGAGCTTTCTCCCTAATTTAAATGTTCATAAATATTTATCATCTCATTAGCATATTAATTGGATCGCTTTGGAGGGAAAAAGGAGGAATGGAAAAAAAATCCAGAGTGTCAATGCACAAGCCCAATTACCTACGGAGCACTGGTTAAATTATGTGAAACAGGTGAGCTTTCTGTCAATGCGATCAAAGCGCACGAACCGGCGAGGTCGGTATCTGGACATAAAGACAGCAGGTTGTGTTCAGAAGCATTTCTTATACATTCTAAGCACCAGAGGTTGCGGATGGAGCTGTTCGGGAAGTAAATTACTTGCCATTCTCCACCATCCTATTCACAAAGCCCCCTGTGGCCCAAACACTTCACGGATCAAATTCCGTGACTTCTGTAGCCGTATTGTCTGGAAAAGAACATGAAGTCTGCTTTGCATATCCAGATTAACTGTGCACCTCATTAACTGATATTTTCAGAGCTTGGCCTAATTACAACAGAGATTTACACATTAGAACAAAGATCCGACAGAGTAAGCATAAAGAAATCCGCCTATCCAAAAGGAAGTACTGCTGACACTTAAAATATTTTTCAGAGTGCTAAACTTTACTCAGACAATAGTAGGATTACAAGACTAGCATAATCCAACAAAACAGCTATAGTTTCATAGGTTATAGCTGTTATTTTTATTTAACTTCTTATCCAAAGACAAACCATTTGACAGTTTAGTTTAATGGCAAAACTAACCTGGAGAGTAATATTCAAATTAGCAAAAAAAATTTCCTCAATTTAATGCAAATATTATACTTTATAAACAGGCATTTGGGGCATTTTATGGAAAAGAGGACTGAATTCAGCACAGAGGACAAAATAATTTCAATATTTCATTACCAGCAAACAGGAACAAATAGCATCATTCATATTCAAATTGTGCATTTGAAAACACATTACATTTGAGTTTCAGAGAGGAACTGATGAAAAATTAAAGACGCTTGATAGTATGATGGAAACCATTCACAGATCACAATTATTTTAACTCATATATTGTCATTTAATATGACAAAAACATTTAACTGGACAACATGAAGTCACTCCAATCTGCCACATATAAATACAAAGAGGATTGTTGCACATAGTTCTCGAAGGTTGGAAAAAGCTACAAACTCTCACTTGATTTTAGGTCTATAATAGGGCTGCAACTAACGATTATTTTAATAATCGATTAATCTGTCGATTTTTTTTTCGATTAATCGATGAATCGGATTAAAAAAAGAAAAAAAAGAAAAGCATTCATTTCCAACCCTTTATTCAAAAACAGAACTAAAATCTTTAGAAAGTGCACAAACATGTTGCTCCTTGAACATCCCTGAGCTGTTATAATAATAATAAAATAAAATAAAATGGACTAACACAAAAACATACACATGTATGCTTTACATCTGCCAAATATATAGACTTTTTTTTTTGGGGGGGGGGGAGTGCAAAAAATTAAATAATTTAACAACACTGCGTCGTTAGCGTTGGTATTGTATCAGACACTTGCACTTAACATTATATGAAAATCAAGCTCAAATGGAGTTAATAATGTTTTGACCAGAGAATGACGGAGATGGAGTGTTTTGTCTGTCATTAGAACGGCTGTAACTGTTATCTGAAGCAGCAAGTGCATTATGCTTTCATCAACTTTTACAGGTTATATAACTTTGATTGTAGCTATATGGGCGCTTAGTTTTTCTTGTCGTTTAATACACTTGGCCAAAATCTCAAATTAAGCGCTTATGCACATAATGCACAGGATATTTAAAACGTATATAGACAGCAAATAACTAATTCTTCTCCACTCTTCAAACACACAAAAACATTATCCTTTACTGACATAGTGTTTGAGTAAAGAAAACGCTGTGCTATTCAAACACCAATTATTTATTCACCCTTGCATTGCGAAAAAGCAGAGATCTCATCTTCTCCAGGCTGTGCGCGCGTCAATCTGAACGGAGGCGGGGTGAAGTTACGAGGTCTCGCTGAGAGCTCGATGATCCAATGGCGTTACAGTTTTACTGACAAGTTATTTTAATGCTTATCATTGGTTTACTATTTTTAAAACTCTCTGATTTAAAATAATAAAACGAATTATAAGCGACTCAAGTTTGGATAATTTTTCACAGCACCTGACTGGGCTAGAGTATGGCAACTGCCATACTCTGCCATACATAACGCCGCCCTGCTCCCACACCTTGGATGACTTGGGTCGCACGGATTTCTCTGCCTCCGCCATGTAGCTTTCCTCTACCTCCGCTCGTTTTTTTTTTTTTTTTGTTTTTACTTTTTTTATTTATGAGGCGCCAAACTCTGCTAGCATCCGTGCGAGAGAGACCGAGTGTGTTCACTCCGCTCCACGCTCAACTAAAGTTTTTTTTTTTTTAATCAAGCGTCTCCGGCGTCGCGCGACACAACGAATCGATTATGAAATTCGTTGCCAACGCTTTAGTAATCGATTTTTATCGATTTAATCGATTCGTTGTTGCAGCCCTAGTCTATAATCATTTTAATTAATAGACTGTTAGCCTGCAGGGACTGTTTCTACATGTTCACATCAGCAGAGCATGAAGAAAAACTCAAGCAAAAGAAAAAAATACAGACAGATGGTCAAAGAGAGATGCAAAATGCCATGAAGTTTCACTACTATGCTTGAAAAGTCTCAATTACTACAAAAATAAAAGTAAGGATTCATGCAGGTAATTTACATTATAGGTATGAGCTGTGGATACAAGAAACAAACAAGTTTCAGCATGTCATTGTCTCTCTAGGCCCTACACACAGAGTGAAAATGTTATCAGTTTAAAAGCAGGGTCTGTTACACCTGTCTCCTTCATGACACGTCTAAAGCCAAACAATGATATGCTAATTTAAATTACAAACCAAACAGTTCTCATGTAGTCAGAGAATTCATGTTAAATGAGGTGATAAGATTTCAAAGCAGATTTAAAAAAATAAATAAATAATTTCCCCAAGCTTCTCTTGTAGTGAGACATCAGGGTAAACTAAGTTTTATGATATAATTTTTCAACAGTTAGCTCTGATCTTTGATATGATAAGCCAAGACATTGTTTTGCCTTAAATGTACTCTATAATATTAATTACAGGAACAACTGTATAAAAGCAATGTTATAAAAAATGGGGGGAAATGACCAAAATCTTTAACCAAGATGTGCGTCATGTTGTTACTGTTAATTAAAACGTATGCTAAATTAAATAAGGCTGAAATAAAATAAAAAGTAAATATTAGATGAAAACTTAGAAAAAATACTAAAATAGTAAATTAGAGCTAAACACATAACAACATTACTTTAGAAAATTACAATTAAAATGAAAATTTAGAATCTTATTCAAAGCATAGGAAATATTATAATAGAATATAATCAATATTAGCATCATTTTCATTATAGCAGTAATACACTATTGGTAATTATGTTATTACTACACCAAAATGTTATAAACTGAATCCAAAACTCTCCAGATTTCATAATAACCACAAAATAAATTACAAACTGCAATTGTTAATACATATATCCAACTTTACCCGCATAAAGCGATAGGCTATTTACCATAGAAAGCTTTAAACTGCCAAACGTGGACTATTACATTAACATTCTGAATTTCTGTAAATCTGTTCTGTAAAGTGCTGTGAAAAACAATATATAAAACTACCAATCATGAATTAGTTCTGAATATCATCTCAACAGTGAATATCTGTGATTCGAACGTAGATACAAAACCACGTCGAGATTAAGAGTTATATTAATGACTGTAAGCAATTTGATGACTAAAGTACTAAAGACTATTTGTCACAAGAGAATAAAAATAGCAAAACTGACTTTTTATGGCTGTTAACGGATGATGAAACACAGTAGAATGACTAAATACACAAGCATACAGATTCTGGAACAATAGTGGAGAAGCTGTGCTCTATTTGAGGATCACCTATTAGACTAGCAAATAAAGCTGGCATAATGCCTGCATACATCTCCTTGAGCAGACAGACCGATACAACGTTACAGAAACACCGGCTGTGCTACAAAGTATCAATTTGTCACAACCGGACTGGATACATTGTATAAACTGCCGTCAGAGTTCCATTTTGGCACGTTCCACCATCCTTCGACAATGAAATGGATTCATTCTGATAGAATATGCTGAACAGCGCATTCTGAGCTCTAGAAGGCCCACATGAATAACATAACAGGGCTACACGCCTGCAATGGGCACAAAAGGCAAGAGAATAGGCATTAAAAAAAATCACGCCGTGTCCTAACTGTACACCAAGCAAGCCCCAGCTGCTCTGCTGTTTCATATTTTCACCGTAAACACGTTGCGCAGACGCCGGCTGATTGCGAGCGAATGAATATTCAAAGCTTTATATGTGGGATTGGCTCACGGCACAATACAGCAACACAAAGCCGCTGGAGTAGCATTAGCCGCTTAGCATGCACACAGCAGCCTTTAGTTATGATTAACTGTAAAATTCTAACAAGCTCTGACCGGGGTCAGTGCAAAACCCCGCGAGCTGTCGCCGATTATGACTAATAAAATATGCAAAGCGGCGATTTCTCGGCGGCGGTATGAATATGTAACGCGGCTGCTCTAATCACACAAAGGAGGCATTTTTCCTTTAATTTGCCGTCGCACTGCATCGCCAGTTTCACCGTCGCACAGACAGAGAATTATTCCCCGATACGTTTCTTTACAGGGTGCATATGATTGCAACATCGGGTTTGAGTATTTTGTTTACGCTTTCCCTACCGCGCTTTTCTGGGTTGAGAGAAACAGTGTTTGAATATGAATATGAATATGTAAAATGCAGTAATGATTACCTGGTCCTGAACTCTCATCTTGACTCGCTGCTCCTCCGTCCGCCATTTTGAATATTTAAGCCCAAATCCTCAAAACACAATACAGAGGCTCACCGATGCACTCACTCACAGCATCAGCATGGCAGATCTGAGAGTTCCCATCAGTGCCTCTCAACTCACCCAGAACCACCTCCAAAGGACACGCTGACATTGATCGTTAACCAGAATTACACTTGTACACACATGTAGACCTTGCATGCGTTATTGGTCATGTGCAAAAAAAATAAATAAATAAAATAAAATAAAAAAGCAAAAGAACGGGAGAAATGAAGAGAAGCTTTGTTTAATAGACAATGTAGTAGCCTAAATTAAAAAGAAAGAAAGAAATGTAGCTATAACATCTTTGTTACATGGAATGATGAAAATTTACTTAAATTAAACATTAACAACAAGGAAAGAAAGGAATGGGTGGTCTATATTACCACAGATACAAATACATTTAGCTTGTTTCTAGGCAGCTATTTGCCTACCGAGGCAATATGTTTAAAGTGTCCCTTTTCCAAATTAATTTTAATCACTTAAAAAAAAATATATATATATATATATATATATATATATTATTCAAATATTTGTAGCATAACAGTACATCTTGCTACAAGTTAATATAAAATAATGCAATAAAGTAATAATAAATAAAGCTGTATAACATACTGAAAGACCCAAATGCCATGACTGCTTCTGTACTTACAGGTCACGACTGTAAAAAAAAAAAAAAAAAAAAAGCAGATGAAACACTATTTTAAAAAACAGTTTTTTTATAAAAGCAATTTTACAAACAAATAAAAAATAATCCGAAAACAATAAAAGGGCTTAAATGAAACAGCCTATGTGGAAAGAGCGCGAGCAAGTCTGTTAACTAGCACAGTTGAGCAGTAAATAGAAACTGATGTTTTTGTGAGCATGGTGTCTGGTAAAGATGAATAGTTCTTTACCAAATGGAAAAATGACCTGTTCACAAAGTGCCTGTAATTTCAATTATGTCTCCTGCACTACCATCTGCTGGTTTTGTGTGGCAATGCACCACAGCTGGAATACACATCCAGTTAGATCAACTACATTTAGATTGGTTGTTCAAAGACGTTAACGATAAAAAAAATCTTAAACAATCACATAGCAAAGCAAAGCATGTAAACCTTATGCTTTATCGAGTGATATTTTACACAAGTCATCCTGAATGAAATGTAGGGAGGTTCAAAGTTGTAACATTTAATATGTCCCTTACTGTTAGCTATGTAAACACCCCCCTCCCCTTGCGTGTCAGTAAATTTTCCAGCAATGACTCCTAATCTGTAGCAATATCACATCTGCCATTTTGTTACAATCTAACTTGTAAAATTTAAGGAAGAGGATAAGAGTCCAAAGTGCAATAAAGGTGTGGTAGACACAGGTGCAGAAGCAAAACAGTTTCGGTGAGCACACAGAAAGCCAAGGAATAAGGATATATAATAAATCTATATGAAAATCTACCTGAGAACCACCATCTATTGCAGTGTGATTGGAAAACGACAAAATGACCAACTGGAAGCTGATTTTCTGCAGCCTGTGTTTAATATCAGGTGAGGTGGTCGGTTTCCTGACGTTCACAATGAGTACAGCTGTCAAGATCAAATCAATGACATTATGTTAGATAAATTATTTAGTGTCAGTATTTTTTGTTTTATTTATTTATTTTTCAGTTGCTCAATATGTAATATTTGTTAAAGGATATATTTTTATATTAATGTATTAATGTTCTTGATGTTTTCACAAGAGCTACAAAATGGCGGATTTTTCCAGCTACTTATTTTATTTATTCATTAGACACAATACACAGTATCAGCAGACTTGTGTATGTAAAATATGTAAAATAATTGAATAAATTATATGATTAAATAAAATAATATTTATCAGCATGTGTAATAATATAACCACACCGAGTTTACTGCTAAACTAAAGTTGTGATTTGTTATACTGTGAGAACATTTTCAAATGTAGAAAAGAATTTTACTTAATATTGTCAGATCATTCCCTTTTATTTTATCTTTCCCTTTCATCTTAAAATCATTTTATTTTAAATTCTGTGTCCTGTTTTTTTTAAAACCTTTGTGAAATATTTTTAAATTCTGCATTTAAAAAATCATTCAGCATTTTAAATTTTGCATTTTGAAAATGATATTCACAAAGCTCTCTCTCTTTGTCTCATAGTGATGTCCGCTAGTTTTGGACTGGAAGTGACGATGAGTCAAGCTAACATGGAGGTTGCCAGGGGTGATGATGTCACCCTTACATGCAATTTTAAACCTAAAAATCAAAACAATGAACTTATCGTTATAACATGGACTGGTGATGCTGATGAGACATCTGGGGAGAAGGTAAGCCAGAAAAAGTTCAACTGTCTACCAAAACACCATTAACCATGATTAGTGTAAAAACAATAACTGTGTAATAATGAATATACTTTCACAATAAAGCCATTAAATGGTTCTTTGTTTTGGCCTCATAGGTCATTTTCGGTAGTTATTACTCCTATGGTAAAGTTGACATTGGACCAGACTATCAAGGCAAAGCCTTGATAGAAACTGACCTTACTGCAAAAACAACGAAATTGACACTAAAAGAAGTCACTCTTAAAGAAAGCAGAAGAATTCGATGTTTTGTTCAGATTCCTGGAGACATTGAAGGCAAAACAGCTGACACTACTTTTCTTTTGGTTCAGGGTAAGATCTCAAGATTTGTCTCAAAAGAGAAGTCCATATATCTTTACATGGTGAGACAACTCCTTCTCAAATGTTGAATGAATATCTAAATTTTTTTTTACAGTTGCACCATCACAACCCATTTGTAAAGTAGTGGGCACAGCAGAATACGGACACAATATTAGCCTAACCTGTGTCTCTGAGGAGGGCTCACCTACACCAACATACAAATGGGAAAGATATAATGTCAAAAATGTCCCTCAAGCATTTCCACTCAAAACCACCGAAAGTAAGTTCTGTCTCTCCTTCAATGGACTATAGTAATTACATATGTTGTCAATCTGTGCTATAGTTTAAACAATATTTTGTGCAACAGAGGATGGAGTTCTGTCTCTGGTCAATGTGTCCATGGAAACATCAGGTTACTATATTTGCCTGTCAAGCAATAAGGTTGGATCAGCCAAATGTAACATGACATTGACTGTAATACCGTGTGAGTATTGGCTCATTTGCCTGCTTTGTTTCTTTTTAAGATGATTTAAGGTGATAATTTATTTTATTCAGATTACCAGTTATATTATCATGTATTGATATTAAAGATCTTGATATTATAGCTTAATGTCAATATGACAATTGACCTGATTTACTATGTACACTCTTATCAATTTATGTTACTCCAAAACACTCTCACAAAAATTTGTAGCTATTATATGTTTTGGTGAGGTTCAGGGGTGGACCTTCATGCTTACTTTTGGGGCAGTCGTGGCCTAATAGTTAGAAAGTTGGACTTGTAACCCAAAGTTTGCAAGTTCGAGTCTCAGGTCCGGCAGGAATTGTCGGTGGGGGGAGTGAACCAGCGCTCTCTTTACCCTCAATACCCTTGAACAAGGCATCGAAGCCCCCAACTGCTCCCCGGGCGCCACAGCATAAATGGCTGCCCACTGCTCCGGGTGTGTGTTCACTGCTGTGTGTGTGCATTTGGATGGGTTAAATGCAGAGCACAAATTCTGAGTATGGGTCACTATACTTGGCCACATGTCACTTCACTTGCCATTTGGGTTTATTGGCATTTTGATATGTGCAAGTATCTTAACAATAGTAAAATGTTTAATGTGTGAAATATTGACCTCTGAAGACCCTTGACTGATTTTCATTTCCATGTCTTTCTGTTTTTACAGCCTCTATGAATCTTGCTACAATAGGAATTGTGGCTGGTTGTGTTGCTGGAGTTACAGTGCTCATAATAGTCATCATCTGCTGCTGCCGCAAACGGAAACAAAAAGCAAAAGACTATGAAATGGAGTAGGTCTCCATTTATGCTCTCAAACTAATAGATGAAGTGATTGTTGGTTTTTGGGTGGTAGGTCCTGGTTGATAGGATGTGTTTTTTACCCATCTGTATGTTTGTTTATTGCCTCAGGAATCCAGTGGTGGAATACCATGACAAACCACCACTAGGAAATACTGAGGACGGGAATACAGACATCATGGCGATCACTGAAGAGGGAACTGACAAAGCTTGCATTGATGACCTCAAAAATCACTGTGATGACCGCAGAGGTAGTCGTGATGACCTCAAAGATCGCTATGACGACCGCAGAGGTAGTCGTGATGACCTCAAAGATCGCTATGACGACCGTAGAGGTAGTCGTGATGACCTCAGAGATCGCTACGACGACCGCAGAGGTAGTCGTGATGACCTCAGAGATCGCTACGACGACCGCAGAGGTAGTCGTGATGACCTCAAAGATCGCTATGACGACCGCAGAGGTAGAGGTAGTCGTGATGACCTCAGAGATCGCTATGACGACCGCAGAGGTAGTCGTGATGACCTCAGAGATCGCTATGACGAACGCAGAGGTAGTCGTGATGACCTCAGAGATCGCTATGACGAACGCAAAGGTAGTCGTGATGACCTCAGAGATCGCTATAATGACCAAAGAGATAGCTACAGATAAAATCAGCAAGATTAGTCTGATGATCGAACCATTGAATTATTATGACCACCACCAAATTTTTTTGATGAAAGGGCAACCACTATGTCAGGATGGTATGCAGTGTTTATTTTTGTTCTGCAGTTGTTTAAACATATTGTTGTAGCTACTATATTGTTCTGTTGTTTTATTATATTTTTCCCTGTTTTGATAATTAAATCAAATTGTGATGTATACCTGCTGTATACCGATGAATCATCCTTTTTGATTTTCTTTTTTATTTGATTTTACAGGATTTTAATAGAATTTTATATACAGCAAAAAAGTTTTGTTATGACTGTTAGCGAAAGTAATTGACATTTTTATTCTGACTGTTCTTCTGAATCATAGATGGATGTAGGCTATTCATTTATTTTTACAGGCAGCGGTTCACATGTAAATACACACTAATGTAAACTGCCCTCTTAAGGACATTTTTGTACATCACATGGCTGGAATTAATTGATGTTACACATACCTGCTTTTCATTGTCTAATTAAAAGGTGATTCGACCTAGCCTACTCAATTAACTGTTTCATTTATTTTTTTCTCAATAAAATGCGTCTTTAGACCAACAGCAAAGACATAATACATAATAAACACATAATAATGCTTTCAATTCACACTTGAAGTCACCTTAAATTATCTTTTGTTTTCTTTACGTTTAGTGCAATATATTGTTGTATTTGTCTGACAGACGCATCCACTTAAAAAAAAAATGGGAGACTGTTTCAGTGACTGTTATATAAAGTAGTTTCTCATATTTCTTTGACATCCGTTTCATTGAGTACAAAAATGCACTCAGTTTTTATTTTCAACTCAGCAACAACCGTTTAGCGTCTTTTAATACGTTCGTTTTTAGATTTTAATTTGCACAGTTGCTTCCCCCTTTAATAAAGTGGTACAGTCCGCTCATTCTGACCAGCGCAGCAGACAGAGATGAACTTAAGCGAATAACAGTCCGAGAGAAGATGGATCACATACCTGTAAACTAAACCGCGCTAAACTGGATCATGGTTTTGTTACACGGATTCTGGATTTTATTCATGCTATTTTCACGTGAGTTGATCTGTTTTCAATTTGACCGCGATATAGAAATAGCAGAAAACTGGGACACACAACTAAAGCAACAGGTTGAGAGCTTAGAAAACCTTGAGCCCGGCTTTATTTTTAGATTGATCACGGGTCCTTGTGACGGTTTTTACTATAATCCATTTCCATTTACACCTGACAATGCATTTACAATTTACAAATTTAATTTATTTAATAAAAAAAAAATAAAACAAAACCTTCTTTTTACACTTTTTATAAATGTGTTAAATGTGTCCGTTACACTTTAACTTTTGACAAGCTTCAAGTTAAGTTCAACTAAAATAAACTACTTAAACTAAAATAAATAAAATATATTAATCTCATTTACATCAGTTTGTATCTCTGTTCAGCATAATATATTAATCTTTGTTATTGATTATTGTAAAATGTCTGCATATGTGTAATGTATAAAAGGGATTTCACAACTAAAGCTTTAACTAGCCTTCTTTAATTATACAGCATAGACAAACATTTGAAACTATTTATCATCCCAAAGTTGTTATTGTGGGAGAGAATTGTGGGAAGTGCTGCTGGAATGTGTGTCAGGGAGTGCAGCTGCATTGTATCAGTTCTTGAAGGGTGGATGCAGCAGAGACAATACAATATATGAAGACTTTTATGAGTATGTCAGTGCTGGCACAACTTTGTGAACTAAAACTACACTCCATAAAAACCCTCTCAGAAGACAGAACGTGCGTACATTTTTTTAGGGTAAAGTTGTTTTGAGCTGGTAAAGAGCTGAATACTATTTTCAGTAGTATATGTGATAGTATGTAATATGCCTCCCTGTAATAGTTTGGTTAGTATCAGCAATTCATTAACACATGTAATCAAGTAAAGTTGTCTGCTAGTAACGGCTTGGTTTAAATCTCTTTAACCTAATTGGGTGTTCATGGATGACTGAGTCAATGAGTGTGTCTTATTGGTGGGACCTCAACATCCCCCCTCCTGCACTGAGTCTTAGTGGGTGGGGGTTCACCATAATGGCAAACAATGAGTCAAACAGGCAACAGAGAGGACAAAAGGAGGACCCCATCTACCCTGAACGGAGCATTAATGAACGTATTCCAGAATTTTCACCTACATTCCCTTCAGCAACACGATCATTCTAAAGTACAGTTGGAAAATGCTCAGGAAGTTGCTCCATTTCCTCTAGGGCAACAATGAATGAGTGAAGATCTCATCCAGACATCTGTGGTGACTGGTTGTTGTATATTTTTATGCAGTGTGCTCCACCCTTTGACAAGAATTACAGTATCTCTGTGTTTGTGGGAGAGACCTCCTCCCGACTTGTACTGAACTTGATCTTTTGTAAGAGTTTTCTCAGAATATTTTAGTTTCACTACCCCACCCCAATCAAACAGTCAGAGCCGGTGACGTCTCTCCAAAAAATGACAGCCCCCACCTCTCTGCGCCCCCTGCATAGCATGGAATTTAACTTTCTTTACTCACACTTCTTTCTTTCTTTCTCACTCTCTTTGTTTTTCACACCAGCAGATTATCCTCTTGGGCGCTTCTCTGATTTTGTCCAGCGTTCTATTTCATAATCTCCCACACACGGCTGGACAAACACCCTCTTTCATGCTTAGAAACACACACACACACATTCAAATGCTGACTGACTGGATCCAGATGTTTTAGGCATTTGTTTTCAGGTCATCTCACCTTGTAATCTCTAGCTGATAAAGTGAATTCCCTATGGAATGGTGTGACTAAGCATTCTCGAAAAGAGAATTTTTTTTTTTGATCCACTGGTTGGTTAGGCCTAGACTGAGAAAGGGCTTTTGGTAATGATCACATGCCTGTCTCTGACTCTATGAAACATACCATTAGACTCAAACACCATAATACTAATCATGAACAGGTCAGCAGTCATTACAGTTGCTGCTGAAAGCTCACTGTATCTTGGAATTTGCATTACTCCTTTTGCTCATGGGTGTGTTTACTTAATATGGTGAGTCTCAATTCTTACTATATCCAACAATTTAAATAAAAAACTGTCAGAATTTTGACAAATTGCTGAAATGACATTCAATTAAAAACTTTTTTATAACTAATTCTAATGACCAATTCTAATATACAACATAAGAATAAGCCAAGTAAAGTATTTTAATGAATGAAGTTTTACACAAATTCTAAGCTCAACCTTCAGTTCTGTTACCCAAGTTATCACAAAACAAATACAAGGTTATCAGTAACTAAAAACTAACATTTGCATCGTTCTGGCGCAGTTTTTGTCTTTACTTTTTATATTTATTTGCTGGAAAATAACATCACACAAAACAGGGTTCTATACGCTGTATTTAAATGTCTCAAACTTTTGTAGAATAATATTTTGTCTTAATTCTAACTGTCCTAATGGTTCTATAGAAGCAATCATGAATTTGCAATACAAATATAACTTTTGCAAATTCTGCATATCTCAGCTTCCTGTCTGGTGCTCTACATAAGGGCTGGAGAACACTACATGACTTTAACAGATTTAAAAAAAACGCTAGCGATCATACACTTGCCGACCTTAATAATTGTTACAGAGATAAACTAGCCATCATACACTAAATGACTGAGGATCACAGACTTTTCAAACTGTTCCAAACACAGCAAAATCATTGAAACACATACCTTGTTACAAGGAGATGCATGAAAAATGAAAACAATATGTGATATCTTCCCACTGGATAGCTAATGAATTAAAGTCTGTGCATATCATACTCTTTTCTGTGAAATCTGCAGACTAGCTCTGACTTTCATCAACTAGTCGACTTGTGTAGTGTATTCCAGCCTTGAGTGTAATTGTGTTGCTCTCATTCAGTAATGTTTACTGTTTTTTCTCTCTCTTTCTCTCTTTTTGGCACAGTGCAAAGTTGTAATGGTGTACAGGTGATTGTGAAAGATGAAAAGAAGTTTGCTATGCTGTTCTCCTCCATCGTTCTTCCGTGTCATTACACCACCCACTCTTCTCAAACCGCTGTGGTGCAGTGGTGGTACAAGTCCTACTGTACAGACCGTACTCGGGATTCCTTCACATTTCCTGAGTCCCTGGGAGTCCATGTATCTGATCTGGGAGCCTCGTCTCATCTGGACTGCTCTGACAACAGCCGCACTGTCCGCATAGTGGCCTCAGCACAAGGATCTTCCATGACCTTAGCAGAGCATTACAAAGGAAGAGACATCTCCATCATTAACAGTAATGCATTTCTGTTGTCTTATAAGTGTGTGCATGTGTGCTTTTTTGTGACAAATGAGGACATAAATTTGTATAATGACAAGGGTATGACATAGGTATTACAAGGAGAAGGTGACTTTTCAGGACATTACCCCATGTCCCCACTTTTCAAAACGCTTATAAATCACACAGAATGGAGTGTATTGAAAATCTAAAAATAGCAGAAAGTTTCCTGTAAGGGGTAGGGTTAGGTGTAGGGTTTAGTGTAGGGCAATAACACATACAGTTTGTACAGTATAAAAACCATTACGCCAATGGGATGTCCTCACTTTTCACAAAAACAAACTTGTGTGTGTGTGTGTTTTAAGAGATTTAGCTTGATTGGAGGTGAAGTTAAATCAAATACAAGGCAGAATACTGAATTTGATCATAACCTTATAAACCTTTCAGTGTTTACGGATAAATAATTTGCACAAAATGACAACATTGGTCAGCTGGAAAGTGAAATTTCACTTAATGGCTCACAAAGGGGACTTCCATGGTCATTTATTAACTAGTCAATACAACAGGTTAGTCTCAAACACAAAACTGTAAAAAGGTCAACAAGTTTCCAGACTAATAATTAATTTAATAACATCAAGATTAGATAAATTAGATAAAGCAGCACTGTCCAAAATATAGATCAAATATGGATCTAATCTACAATTAAAAATATATACATTTACTTGAATAGAAAAAAATTTGCAAAGTGGAATTTCTTGGAAAAAAAAAAAAAAAACAGCTCAAGCAACATACTGTAGATATTTTGACACATTTGGGGTGTCAGATTTACAGTACCATTCAGAACTTTGGTTTGGGTAATTGTGTGTACCAAGGCTGCATTTATTTGATCACAAAATGTAATATATTTCAAATATATATGGTTACTTTGCTAGCGCACCTGTGTGAACTTGAGGGAAATTAATTCATACAGCCACAAACACTGAGATTCAGTTGGTTAAAAGTGATTGCAAAATGACATCAGTTTAAAAAAAAAAAAGTCTGGCATAATTTGTTTGCAGATGCTACTTGTTTAATATTTCTATTTAATGCAATGACATTCATAAAATGACATTTAACTCTGGCTTAATGGTGCAAATACTTCTTGAGGCCACTGTGTAATAAAATCATCTTGTTATTTTTTTTTTTAATTTTGAGCCTGCTCTACTCTCAGTTTTGTGCGTAATCCATCTCCCCCTTAGGAAACCCAGCCGATTGTGCTGTGTTTTCCTGTTCCTTAAATAGGGCTGTTTTTTTCTAGGTCGCACAATGGTCAGGGGGCTGGACCTCATAAAGGTCTCACAAAACACCCCCATGGCTTTCCTTATCAAACACAAACACCCTCTCTTCTGACTTAGGCATCAAAGATTTTCCTCCTCCAGTCACCTCTCCAACAAAGACTAGGATTGTTCTGACAAAATATTTCAGAAAAATAATAGGTATGAATGATATGTTGTTCCTACTGATTAAAAATGTTAGGTGCTAAAGGTAAATTGTGCCTCTGACAGCCTAATACGTTTTTATGTTACTGTGTAAACCAAAAAAATAAAAATATTAAAATGAAACATTTACTCAACTACAAAAGACCTGCCCCCCTTCGTTACTGTTGCTATGTCCAACAAGCCATGCCGCTCTCACTCCACATATCATGTTATCACGCAGTGAAAAATACATTGCGGAGCAAAGAGGACACTGACAACACACCGACAGACAAGACAGAGCAGGTTAATTTTGGTATGAAACATTTTCATTTTTAAAGAAATTCAAACAATAAAACCGTTTTGTGGCTCTTTAATGTGTCGTGACAGATTGTTGTAGCGTCTCAGTTCAAGCAGCATGCAAACTGACCATCTCTTTCTCTTTACTAGTTATTTCATGAAATAAACATGAATGAACATCGGAAGGTATCTTGTTTCAACCACGGAAAGATGTCAATACACACATTTTTTCAAGTTTAAGTCCACCGATGTTAATCTGTTTTCCTATCTGATTTGTTTGTCAGGCAAAAATGGCAGATTCGGCATTATGATTGGTCAGATCTCCTGTCAATCAAACTCCATGCGAAGGGTCAGTTAAACAGCTTGGGTTATAAGCAAATATTTTCTGGATTTTTCAGAAGCAGATCTGCGCATTGGACAGCTGCAGTGGGGTGACAGCGGTGTGTATTTCTGTAAGGTGATCATTTCTGATGACCTGGAAGGGAAAAATGAAGGCCAGGTGGAGCTACTGGTGCAGGGTGAGTCTCATGAGTTCAAATGCTTCTCAAAAACTGAATCAACACTACAGAAAAGCCCGTTGTTGTCTATATAACATGGTTTTAGAAAAGTCTGAATTGCTTGAAAAGGTGTCAGTGAATGCTGTGCTTTAGGGACTCTCAATATTTGTGATTTTTTTTTTCAGAGTTTTCTATAAATAAATAGACCGTGTTCTCTAAAAATGTTTACTTTTGTGTGTGCATGCTTGGTTATTGTGTCTAAATGATTGTTAATGCCAATTCCTGTCTGAATTCCTGAGCGCACTTACAAGCGCTGCCATGACGACAACCAAACGGCGCATGCCTCTCGACAGGGCTCAGATCCTTAATAAGACACGCTATTGTTCATTTGTGCCCTGGCAGATCAGGAAAACCTCACATATTTTGCACATCCTGGGCAGGAAGACTGTGGAGAGAAACAATTTGTTTGGTGCTGTGGGACTGACCCTAACAACATAAGTTATTTCTGTCAGCTCGACAAAGCAAAGTCAGATGCCTCATGCCAGACAAAGAGTATATAACTGACTGTTATCGATGTGAGCAATATAAGCCACTTCTTAAGCCGTTTCCATGGGAACGAAGGGGGTTTCATTGGCCAGGGGATGCCAGGGCCTCCAGAGCAGTCCTGTGCGGTGAAGAGAAAAAACCATGAGAGGGTTAGAGCTTAAACAGGAGGATCAATGATCAGTGTTATGTAGACGCTAAGAAGTCACTGCTGCCCTCTGAGTAATTAAGATTTAATTGGTTTATGAAGTGGAGAGTATAATCTGGAGTATTTGGTGGTTAAAAGTTTGACTTTGTACCAGACACTCCCAAACTTGCTGTGTAGTCATGTTTTACTTACAGTTTAGCTCTTGATTGTTAGTGGTGGATGCCAAGGAAAGCAACACTATTATTACTTAGGATTAGGGATTGCACTGTAAAAATGAACAGTATTTAACAGCAATTTCTTACAATACTATATTCAGAATTCAGTAAAATTAATTAATACAATTTTACTGTAAAATCAAAACATCAACCAAAAATCTCAACTCTTTAGAATAATAACCCACTTTTTAGCAAACTTGTCTTACCAAGGAATTGACCACATTTTTCTTAGGTAAGACAACACATTACTGTGGAAAAAAGTTGCTTATTATTCTGCACAGAGCAGCAACAAATGCATGTGTAGAGCTGTAATTACTACAGATATATTTACGAACATACAGTTGCTTTAAAGTGCCCCTATTATGGGTTATGAAAGGTTCATATTTTGGTTTTGGGAGTCCCCAACAACAGGTTGACATGCATGTAAGGTCAAAAAACACTTTCTTTGTATTATAATATGCATTTTTTTTTTTTACCTTATTTGCTCGACGACTCCCAAACGATTTGTTCAACGATTCATTTTTCCAAACCCCTCCTTTGCATGACGCTAATCTGAGGTGATTGGTCCAATTGGTCGATTTCATTTTCATTTCATCATGCCTGTAATGCCCGATAAAGCAGCTTTGTGCAGGCAGTGCTACTTTGTGTACAGCGTTACCGGGGAAACCGCTATTTTTTTACTGCTTTTAGGGGCACCTAGTGGCAAAGAATGAATTTGCATTTTCATTCAGACCAACGCGAAAATCAAGTTTTCCCAAGTCTGAGCGCGCAACAAGTGGGCGGGAAATGTGCTAATGTTTCATGTTGATGATGTCAACATGAAACGGCTTGGGATTCGTTTTAAAAACGACTCATTTAAATGATTCAGAGTCGACTCTTTCTTTTGAGACACGGTACACTTTCAGATTTAAAATTTGGCAGGATTTTTCATTCACTTAGAGCTGTGTTACACATTGCATGAAAGGTAATTTTCAAAAATCCATAATAGGGGCACTTTAAGTTTCATGTGACTTTTTGGTTATCCCCTTCAGCTGAAAACTTTACGTTTAATTCATTTTCTCTCAGTTGGCATAATAGTGTTAAAGAAACACAAACAGTTGCAGTGAATTATATCAAAAAAAAAAAAAAAGCTTAATGATTGGCTCTTAAAAAGTGATAGTTCACCCAAAAAATTCTGTCATTCACAGAAGAAACATTTGGCTTCAGTGTTGTTTTGTACCCCATTAACTTTTATTTTATGGACGAAAAAACAGTTCTTTAAAGATCCTGTTTAGTGTTCTACAGAAGAAAAGAAATTCATAGAGGTAAAAAAATTTTAAATGAAAATTCTGTCATTACTCACCCTCACGTCGTTTCAAACATGTAATACCTTCATTCATCTTTGAAACACAAATGAAGACATTTTTGATGAAATCTGAGAGCATAGACAACAATGCAACTACCATGTTCAAGGCCCAAAAAGGTAGTAAGGACATTGTTAAAATAGTCCATGTGACATCAGTGGATAAAGCTTAATTTTATGAAGCTATGAAAATATGTTTGATGCGCAGAGGAAACAAAAATAACGACTTAATTCAACAGTTGCGTGTGGTGCTGCTGATGCAGGAGCCGGCGTTCTGACATAGAACATGCATGCGCTCTGCCTTGTTTACAAGCAGTAGCACTGCTGTCTATACAGGGTCAGAAAGTTCTTGGATTTCATCAAAAATGTCTTATATAATTTGTGTTTTGAAGATGAACAAAGGTCTTACGGGTTTGGAATAACATGAAGGTGAGTAATTAATGGCAGAATTTTCATTTTTGGGTGAACTATCCCTTTAAAAAGTCTGATAATGACTTGCAGTCTATACTACACAGCTTGCCTTCCCTATATCTCGGCCTGTCTCTCTCTTCATGTCTTTACTTTACTCACTTACACCCTTTACTCTCAGGTTACGGTTGGTTTAATGACTATAACAGAGGAGTAGAGGAGTTGGATATTATTCCTCTTCCTGTCTGCCAGCTCAGCACTTCCTGTTGCTCAGGGATAAATCTGTTCTGACAGTGGGCAGTTATGTTTATGGCACCCTCTCATTTAGTTTAAAGACTTGTGGCATTTTGTGAAGACCTGTAAAATGTGAATGTGTTTACAGAGTCACAACGAAATGAAAGTAGTGACAGAACTTTTATTCAGTTAATTTCTAAATGTCAAAATTAAAAGAAAGAAAAAATTACACATGCATGAACGAATTGTTCAGTTTAGAAAAACATATAGGATGACTTCATCCTGAATTGAACAGATTCTGTCTCATGCACACTTGTTGCGTTAGGAATTGTATACACTCAAAATTTTGGATCTTTTAGGCCAAACACTGAGGCCAGTTTAGGTGGTGAGAATGCTCTTGATCTTTGGCACTATGCCAGTCATTGACAAAGTACACTCAGTGTAAAATAGACTGTACATTTAAAGCCACCCCTTCATTTCTTTCTCAGGGAAGATGTTTGTTGAAAGGTAATTGGACAGTGCTCTGGGACACCTTTTAATTCCAAACAATGCCAGTACTGTCTCCATGGTGATGATGTACCCTCGCCCCCCTTTCAGGATGGTTAATGAGGCTGTGTGATTAATTAGTCTCCCATATTCCTCCTCTGTCTCTCCCGCTGAAGCCCCCTCTACCTCAGCTCTTTCTCACTCCCCCCGTTTGTGCACATTAGTGAACCTGATCTGTGCTCGGGCCGGATATAAATACTGAACAAATGCACACATCTACATTAGCATAAGCCCTGGGAACCAACAACATGTCAACATATCATTACTGTCAGTTGCTGAGCTATATAAAGAAATGATGTTTAGACAAGAGCTCTTTTTATCTTAACCAATTTTTATAAATCAGTTTTCATTGCTTCCAAATCACTGCTGTTTGCATCTTTTGTATTTATAAATATGTTTTATCCAGTATAATAATTCTATAATTTAAAAATATATAAATGGTACATACATCAAACTGTGTATATATACTTGGAAGCTTTTATTTTACTTTTTTTTTATTGGTTATTTATTTCTTATTTCAATTACTTTCGACTTTAAATGTTCATGTGTTACTTCGATCATTTGCATACAGAAGTTGCATGGTCATACATCATCCTTACAAGTAATGTTATGCACCAAAACTTCACAGAAAAACAGCACTGGCCTAAAATTAGTTTCTCATCCAGAGACAAGTTTGACCTTTCACCCTTTTCTTGGTATCTGTCAGGGACTGCAAACACACACACACACACACACACACACACACATACACACACCTAAGCACATGCACTACCAATCAAATGTTTGGACACACCTATGTATGCATTCTTTATTTTTAATATTTTTACACTGTAGAATAATAGTAAAGCCATCACAGCCATGAAGTAACAAAACTGAAAGAATGGGAATTATGTAGTGACCAAAATTGTTATCCACTCATGCCTACAAAACTAATTTCAAGCATTTAACCATCCAAGTGTGTCCAGAGCTTTTGACTGGTACTGTGTATATATACAGACTTTGTTTATACTTTTGCATTTGATTTAGTCTCTGAACCGACAATCATGCTTAAAACCACAAATCAAATTTTCAAATCACCTTTCAACTTACACTTAATTAATCAACAGCCACTAACAGAGTAACTTTTTTTCATAATAACACACAAGCATTTAAGCATTTACCCATGACCCTAAACTTTGAACTTTCACCTGCTGCCCACTGCTGCTGTTTATGTCTGATCTTCTCCCTTCTCCAGGTAGGACAGGTGTGCTGGATGACATCCTGCCTGAGTTTGATTTGGAGATTATGCCAGGTACGCCTGCCATACCTCTCTCTCCCCTGTCCTTTTCAGTTAACTTGCTTCATCTTCTGCTGCAATCAGCAAACTCCAAAATGCTCCAATCTGATCTGTTCCCTCTGAAAATTAAAAAAAAAGAGATAATTTAAAATTACAGGACATATCAATGGTTGATGTTGCATAACATTACTGCAGATTATACTATATACTGCATAACTTTAAGTAACTAATCACATGATTGTTAGTTTTTATAGTTACATTTACATCTTGCCCTCTGCTGAAGCTTTCTCTCTTTCAGAATGCTAGCAGTATTGCTTGCATTTTTTTTTTTAAGCCACTTGTGTTAAAGACAGCTTCACTGATTATAATGGGAGCGGTAGTTTTGCTGCATCGCATCACGCAGCTAATTTGCAGTGCAGACACGCTGTCACACACACATTCACTGTGTAGGTCTTTACGCCACCAAATTATAAGGAAATAAGAGGTTTTCAACTATATCTGATGGCAAAAAAATAAGGTAAATAAAAAAGTAACACTTCTTACATTTATTGTGTTACATTTAAAAAGTGTATTATGTTAGGTTGGGTAAAAATACAGCTTTTCAGATCTCAGCGTCGCTTCTTCCTACCCTGTTGGCGATGTGCCAGTGTTTCCTACATTGTGCAGGAAAAGAAGTCATATTTCACCCGTGTTTACAGTTCAAATCGAATGCGCTAAGAAGACAGTGTACCACAAAATAATAGCAAAAAAAAGCACATTTACATTGAGTTGTCTTTGCAGGCTGCAAGCAATAACATGCAGTGTGACCAGTGTAGTCTGATTCACCAACAAATGACTCTAATGAAGTGGTTCATGTTAGTGAATCAAAAACATGCAGCAGAATTCACAAACAAATGACACTTATGAGCTGGTCTTTTTTAAATGAACGTGTATATACAAATATAGAAGTATATACAGTATTAGGTAATATCCTAGTGATGTATGTGTGTGTGTGTGTTTGTGTTTAAATTAACTGCAAAGTTTAAGCTCTGTTGTGTGCAGATGTAGGCAATCTGATTTTTTAAACCCAGTCCTGCTATTGTGGTGTAGTCATTTGGTTACCCCATTACCCCAATCAGCCATAAGTGCTCAGAGGCATATGATTTTGAACATTCTTGGGTTGAATAAGAGGTCTGCAATGTATACTGTTGGAATTTTAACACCACACCCAGAGGAAATTCATCATTAGGCCCTTAGAGAGTCCAGATAAGAGGTTGTGCATCATTCAAGCTCTCCCTTGTGGTTGGTCATGATCAGAGACTTCATATCCTGTGGGCAAAAATTATTTCAGGACAGCTTTTGCCACGGAAACCAAGTTTCCTGATGAGTCTTTTTTGTCTCCTTTAGAGTGGGTATTTGTGGGAGTTGTCGTCCTTGGTAGTGTGCTCTTCCTGTTGTTGGTTGGGATCTGCTGGTGCCAGTGTTGCCCTCACTCCTGTTGTTGTTATGTACGCTGCTGCTGCTGTCCTGATACATGTTGTTGTCCAAAACACTGTGAGTACACAAACACACATACATACTACACATATTGCCTGTATTCACAACCTGAAAAAAATTTCCATTTGCCTTCAAAGTATACGAAGCAGGGAAGATGGCAAAGAGCGGCCAGCCTCCTCAGATTGCCATGTATCAACCTTATTACGTTCCTGGTGTTCCTGTGGTTCCTGTGGTCCCTCCTGCCGCGTCATCCATCATTGAACCCAAGTTGACTGTAGTGGCTCCTTCAGTAGAAAACAATATAACTGGAGGTAAGTGACAATACAACAGCATATAAAAAATGTAATGCTAAATATTTTAATGTCTTAGCTTGTTCTCTGAACACACCTGTCTGGTCTGTCTAGTGAATCTGCATTTGTAGAAGCAAGTCTGCATCATCTAACTCAAAGCAAACTCAACTAACATCATCTTCAGCTGCACTGTAACTTTAATCTCAGGCTATCCAGAGTATTTAAAATGTTTAAAGGAATTGCGGTCAGATGAGACGAGAGTGTTTGTTGTATTCGAGTATGTGAACATGAGCTGATAACAGTAGACATTTTTGTAGGAAATAGAAGTTTTAAAGATAGTGACAGTGCAGAAAGCTTGCTGGCATTGTGAACGTATAGCAGTTGTGTTGTCAGTGAAGATGGTGAATGGTTTCAATGTGTGTATCAACAAGTAAAAATGTGGCAAACACTTAAGGGGCAACTGGTTCCTCCCACATGTGAATGGCATTTTTAAACTTGATTGACCAATTAATATTTATTAATATGTTAATTTATTGTTATATTAACCTGTCATTTTAAACATGAAATAAATTTTACTATACAATGCAATTTAACGTGAGAGCACAATCTCATAAAAGCGCCGACTGAAGTGGAAAGTTCTGCAGGTGATTTACTGACAATGCGCGAATTAAGGAACACAGCCAGATTGTTTCCATAATGACCAACGCAATCTACCAAGAGCATCATCTTGTTTAAGACATGCTATTTTTGGGGCATTAAAAAATGGCACAAATACCAGTAAATACTAGCGCAAACCTCTCATAAATTTTTGCCTGAAACGGAAACTTGTACAAATGCATATGCAATAAGGTCAGCCTCAAAAATATACCTGTGCTAATTTTTTACTCTGTGTCTTTTGTACATCCTGACAGCAGTTTTTTAATGCCAAAAGAGAGTTTGCGCTGGTGCAAGCTGTTAGTAAATTTGGCCCTTAAATGTCTAATTATTTGTCCATTTTTAAAGCAATTTATTTATTATTTTTACATTTAACTCCATGAAATAGAAAACATTTTTAAATATAGCTGTTTATTGGCCAATTTATTTATTCATATTTGTATTTTTAAATTAACTGTATTTTTTATTTTAAGTAGCACTCCATAGTTACACTGACTGAGTTGGATTGCAGGTGGTATGTGAATAAGACAGGGTTTTGTGCTATAACAGGCTAAATTTAGTGAATTTGTCCTAGAATGCAAAAATTGCCTAAATCCAGTACATGTGCATGCTTCTGTAAAGGCTTAACTAAGTACTGTGTGAGTGTTACATGCATGTGGCTTAACCTTAAATGATACGCTGTATGTGTGGTATAGTAACATGGACACAGTAGAAACACACAGGTCATGTGTGTGTGTCCACAGTGCGCAGTGGCTATCGACTCCAGGCCAGTCAGGGTCAGGACGCTATGAAGGTTGTGTACTACGTAGAGAGGGACCTGGCACAGTTTCACCCTACCGAGGGGGGCAGTCATCCATGTAAGCCTGTATGCAGTCAGCATGTTTCTGTACACTGAATTTGTCTGTATAAAAAAAGAAAGGCTGAATTTGAGAAGTTGAGTTAGTGAAAAGCTACCAGTGGTCAGCTGACACACCTGATGGCATGTCTAATTCACTTCATTATCATCATCACCATCATCATTATCAGCAGTGTCCTATCAAAGGTCAATGATTGTTTCCAATCTAAGCACTCCCCAGTGGACATGTCTTTTACATTCATCTTAAAGGGATAGTTCATTCTCAAATAATTAAAACACGGTCATCATTTACCTTAATGTCATTCCAAACCTGTATTTTTTTATCTTCTGTGAAACACAAAAGATGATATCTTGAAGGATGCTTCAGTTGTTTTTGTCCATACAATGAAAGTCACATTGATGGCAGATTTTTTTTTTAGATAAACTATCCCTTTAAAATACATCTGTGGTTGTGCATGTCAGACAATTCATAATATTCTAACCAAGTTCAGAATTTTTCACAAAGACATATTTTCCTCTGCATATTACAGACAATGACAACAGATTTGTTATTGCAATAACAAAACATCCAGTCTATAATGATGTCATTGTGTCAGCAGCTGGCAGCCTATCAGAACTGAGCTCTCTGCATGATGGTGACGTAGACTTCAGGCAGACCTATCGCCAGGTCCAAAGGAAGGCACTACCACCCATCATTGACCACATGGAAGAGCCGCGTATCCGAACAGCATCGATCGGCCATGGGCTTCGTCCCTCACATTATCAGAGCAATCACTCTCTGGACGAGCATAACAACAGGTACAATTCAAGTGTGTGTGTGTGCATGACCTCATAATTTAGGACAGGGGTTTTCAAACTGGAGACACAAGAGAGAAATGTTTCTGAAGGATCATGTGACACTGAAGACTAGAGTAATGATGCTGAAATTTAGCTTTGACATCTCAAGAATAAATAACATTTTAAAATATATTAAAATTACGGTGGCCAAGAGAGCTCAACGCGATGCAAATGAAAAAACACATGCAAGTAGAAAAAAACACCTAAAATTAAGAAAACATCTTCATCAGTTTGACAGCACATGTGCTGCAAATACTCACAACACAATCAAAAACAGAAATGCACTGTAAATACTAACAACACAAACAAATACGAACGTGCTGCAAATATGCACAGTCTACATCAGAAATGACAAGTGACAAACCTGGGACATGCTTATAAATGTCTGCACTGAAAGGTGAGATTTTTGTTTATTTTAACATCCTGATCATATGATTCCTTAGCTTTTATTTTTTTAATTATTAGCCTAAATAAGCTGATGAAATGCACAATTACTGTAACTGAAACATTATGTAAGCTGTCTACTATTACAACTTCCATTACAAAAAATAACCATGGTTTTACTATTAAAATAAATAAATAAATAAATAGCCTATATATATATATATATATATATATATATATATATATTTATTATTAGCCTACTGTATATAAAAATAAATACAAATAAAAAATGGCTACTATAGTTAAACCATGGTAAATTAGCTACATAAACCATAGTTTAACCATGGTATTTTTACAACTGTGGTTACACAAATGGTAATCAATATGCCAAAAAAATATGGTTACTACACTTTTACTATAATAAAACCATTTTTAACTTTTGTAAGCGTTGTTAGGATCCCCCATTGTAGGTCTGTGCTACTTGCAGCGCGTTTTTGTGTTTGGTTGTGTTGTGAGTATTTGCTTTTTCTATTTGCATGTGCTTTCTTAAACTGCAGCACATTGAGCTCTCTATAAAATAGAAAACAGTTACTTTAAAGGGGTCATATAATGCGATTTCAAGTTTTCTTTTCTCTTTGGAGTGTTACAAGCTGTTTGTGCATATATAAGATCCCTAAAGTTGCAAAGACTAAAGTCTCAAACCCAAAGAGATATTCTTTATAAAAGTTAAGACTCGTCCACGCCCTCCTAAAATGGCTCATTTAAACACGCCCCCACATGTCTACATCACTGTGTGGGAAGATTTGCATAACACCGCCAAATGTATATGCAAAGAAAGAGGGGCGTGTTTTATTCTGGCTGTAGTATTGTTGCTGCTGCCTGTGCCATGTCCTTGAGATGCTGTTGTTTCATTATGAAAGCGAAAGTACTTTGTTTGGGCTTCCAAAAGAGGACACAACTAGAAATCAGTGTTTAAGTTGTATTTACAACACTGTTCCAGAAGAGTTCAACCCAAATATTAGAGTGTGTGCAGCGCATTTTACAGAGGACTATTTCCTGAACCTGAGAGAGTAGCCTACAATGCCAGCTGTGCACAAAGGCTGTTTCTATAAAGTGGGTCAATTCCAACTTTGCAAGGACATTCTGGCGCTTATGACTCACAGCCTGTAAGTACGTTTTCATATTTAAAGAATTTTCCACTGACTATTCAAACGTGAGTTTTGAGCAGTGTAGAGTAGCGCTTGTTGTTTGTAGTTTTTCCAATCACAAATGCAGACATGGTAATGTTTATGCGGCGCGATGCAATGGGGTAGATGTCTGCGGGACTGTTTTTTAAGTCCTGCTCCCGCGAGGTTATATCCCGCACCCGCCCGCTCCCGCGATATATTTACTCTTTGTTCACCCGCTGTCCGCTTTGAATAATTTTCTTCCCGACCCGACAGTTCCCGCTAAATTTAGATCTCGTTTCCAGAATCACACATTTAAATTTCCTCTACTGAAAGAAAGACAGATAGGCTAACAAATAAAAGTGTAGTCTGCACAAAATTGTATTTGTGATTTTATTCATCTTGTCAAGAGTCTTTTATTGACAGCAAAATGTTAAACACCAAATTCGTTTAACATTTTGCTGCCAACACAGTAGGAGAAAATAAAAATGTACAAAAATTGTATTCTTATTTTTATTCGTCTTGTCAGGATACAATTCGTTTAACCTTTACAACACAATAGGAACAAGTGTCGCAGAGAAAAAAAAATGTAGGTTGTACAAAAATGGCCTATTATAATTTTATTCGTCTTGTCAAAATACTAAATTCGTTTAACATCTTGCTGTAAACACAGTAGCCTAGGAAAAGTGTTGCGGAAGAAAAATAAATAAACAAATAGGACATCTGTCATTTAAAATTATAGGCTAAGCAAAATATAAATACAAAACCGAGTTGAGCGTTCTTCAAGGACTTTATTCTGCTCTGTCACTCATCGACAACCTGCCTGTTCTGTCTGCGGGCCGTATATTCACCACTTGTAGGCAAGCCTGCTCTGAGCATCGTTATGCACATGCTGCGCACAGACACTCGCAAATAAAACGAAGCACTGTTTCATGCGTGCAGGGCGTGCATACAGTCGAGTGCAGGGCAGGCTGTACCGGTGCTTGAATAAAGCGCAGATATGCTGTTCTGAAAAGACGTCGGGAACGGGATATTGTTAGACCGCCCGCTCCCGTTCAAACTGCACCAGAGTTACCGACCGCAACCGCGTTTTATTCAGGAATTTAATCCCGCATCGCAAGAAATCTGGACGGGTCCCGCGTCCCGCGGGAATGCAGACCTCTACAATGGGGCGCAATGCAACGCGACGCGACGCGTAAAAAGACAGTATAAGTCATTATAACCAGTAATTATTGCAACAAATGCCTCCTTTATAATGGGTTTTATTGTTTTTGTCTCGTCGCGCCGGGACACGGCATCACAATTCCTTAAGGGGCATAACATTTCCGTCACACGCTTGAGGTATTCGGCCAATCACAACGCACTGGATAGCTGGCCAAGCAGAGCACACCTCGCTTCTCAGAACCATGAGCTTTGTAAAAATTCACGCGTTTCAGAAATGCGGAGCATAGAGGAGCAACAATAATGTACAGTATGTGGAAAATAATGTGTTTTTTAAAACTTAAACAACATAAACACATTGCATTACACCAAATACACAAAATAATGTTCTTTTTAGCAACATCATATGACCCCTTTAAATTGTATATATATCTGTATAAAAGTATATATGCGAGCACTAATAATATCATGACTGTTTGTGCAGATGGAACTGTCGTTCTGAGCACCTGCCCCGCAAAGCCTTTGATGCTAGGGGGCGCACAGGGTCACTAGATGAGCTGGAAGAGTTTGCTATATCATACGGCCCACACGGTTGTCGGAGAGGTGACTTTCGTGGACCTCAGCGAGACTTTGAAATGGGTCCAAGGTCACGGGACCATCCCATGTCTTACCGAAATGGGCCACGGTATTCTCGAGGTGATGATGACGATGACAATTGGCGCCGTCGAGGCTCACCACCTTCCCCGCCAAAAAGGCACAACACTGCTGACAGTGAGCGTTACCTCACTCGCCAGAGGTCTTATGACGGTACCTACCTGAACACTCTGCTGGAGCGCAAGGCTAGGGGCCACGGAGAGCGAGGTGGGAGGGTTGATGATGACAGTGACACACCCTCAAAAGGCAGTTCCAAGAAGAGCAGTGACTGTTACAACAGCAGGTCACCTAGCCACCGCCCCGAGGAGGACGATCCTTTACCTCCGTACTCTGAGAGGGAGGCGGAGAGGTTTAGAACTGAAGAGCATATAGGGAGGGAACGGTACAGGACTGCTGATCCTGCCATGCGGCCTTTTTCATACACACGTCCGGCCCATGGACTGGCCCATACATTACAGGAGCACAGGGAGGACAGGGACAAATCCAGGAAACTGGTGAGTTACTTATAATCATCTGCCATGGTTTCTGTGCATTGAAGGGTGGACCAAACTTCCTTCAAGCCTAAAAAGAAGAGACCAAGAAGATTCCATTAATATGAAATGTAAAGTCTCAAATGTTAAAGAGCACAAATAAGTGTTCTACTCTTGAAAACAAGCTGTATCTTGTCAAAAAAACATCGCAGCTCACCAACTATGTATTTTATGCATTCATATTTATATAGTGATTAAGTAATTTCAGATATAATGCTCTTCTCAGACCTGTGGCCTTTTGGGTTAATAAAGTTAAATCCAATTTGCAACATCTCTCAATCCCATTTCCTGTGATAAATGTGGCATATGGGGCAACAATAATTTTTAAAAATAAAACTTCTTGTTACAGCTTCAAAATTTAGGGAGCTACTAGATTGACTGGTAAAATTATGATGTTTATTTTGAAGTTACCTGTTTTTATACGTTTTATATGTTAGATTGAATTTCCTTTTTCCTTCTCAGTCTTACCGTTCAAATGTTTGGGGTCAGTACAATTTTTTTTATTTTTATAAATTAATATATTTATTAAGCAAGTATGCATTAAATTGATGTAAAATGACAGTAAACATTTATAATGTTGCAAAAGATTTCTATTTCAAATAAATGCTGTTTTTTTTAACTCTCGTATTATCAAAGAAAAAATCCTGAAAATTTTTCATAAATATTAAGCAGCACAACTGTGTTAACACTGAAGACTTTAATTATTTAAGTAATGGCTTCTGAAAAGCCATCACTGGAATAAATTGAATATTAATAAATATACAAAATATATTGAATATCGCATATAATAAATATATAACATTTTTGAAAACAATTATTTTAAATTAGTATTTTACAATATTACTATTTTTACAGTCTTTTTGGTCAAATAAATGCCACCTTGGTGAGCATAACATTTTACAGACCCCAGATTTTTAAACGGCAGTGTATATAATAATGAAATATTGAAATAAAACTCAAAACGTTTTCAAAATTGTGACATTTTCTCTCAAAATTATGATTTTACATCTCAGTGTGTAAAATATTTTTAACTATTGTCAGCCTATATTTTATTTTATACTTCTTATATGTCATTTGCTTTCCAAAGAGGGATTCAAAGAAATCTGAATATGAAATTATTTTAACTGTACAGTATGTTATTTTTTGTATGCTGAAATTTAAATCATATTCTTTACAAGAATGTATGTAAATGAAAGTCCGCTTTGAAGGATCAAAACGGTTGATTTCTCAGGCAGGTTTTATGTGTTTTTGTTCTGTTTGCCTGATTGTATCATAAAAGCCATCACTAACTCTAATGGGCTCACAGTACAGCATTACACTGGCACACTAACAACGCATCTGCAAACGCATCATGCTAATGGCTGTCTAATGTGTGGCTCTTGGTGTTTTTTTTAACAGACCACTCATCTAAGCAGAGACTCACTAATTGTGTGACGTCGTCAAACTGAGCTGACATCATACTAATAACATCACCATCCAGCTGAAGAGAAATGCCCCAAACACTAAGCATCAATCTGTCAGAAAGACACATTTTATGCAGGATCACACAGACATGAAGATCTTGGGAACTTTTGCTGGTCAAGGGCAAGAACGTAGTGTGTGTTTGTTTTTATTTTCTGTACTGATAATAATGTTAAAAAAAAAAAAAACTATTTCCTCAGACTACCATTGCACTAAAAATATCTTAAAAAGGACATTAAATTGTTCAAATGATATTCAAGTGCTTTAAACATTCCTTGATATATCTTCAGTACTGTAATGGGACGCTGTCTCTGATATTTCAATATTGCCTTTGCCTTTGTTTGCACTGTACTGTACATTTGTGTTAGTGTTAATTAGTTGGCTCTCGAGGGAAGCATGAATTATTGTGCTTTTGATAATGTGCCATTTATTTGTATTTCATGGTTTCAAAATAATGACTTTGATATGAACACTTGCTGTCTGGGCTTATTTTATTTTATTTTTTAACCTTACTGTATTCGTGATAAAATATATCCCTGTTCTTTATCATCAATATCAGGGCATGAACACTTGCTTCTTTGGTCTTGCTTCAACATATGAAAACAAATACAGTAAGGCATTTTTTTTTTAGCAATACAGAATCATGGCCATGCAGGAAACTGGACAGGACACAGAAAAGGAAAGGATGATTCTTTCCAGGATGACATAACAATACCAGGAAACAATCTGATACGAGCCCTCACAGGTGTTTAGTGGTCAAACTTTATGTTTAGATCTCTGTATGTCGCTTTCTTTCACATTGTGCCATAGTTGATAGTTACATTTTATTATTAACGATTATTAAAACATCCTTTCCGCCAATAGTATGTTTACACTGTAAACAAAAACAGCAACTCCCATATGAATATTAGGCCTATGTGTGATGGCAGTTTACAATAGTTTGAAAGAACACAGCTCATTCAGAACTTAGAGCTGGAATTTATTTACTTTTTTTACTTGCAGTTTTTGGGGAAAATAGCATGGTTATAATGTTACATCAAACACAGTTCCATTCTGAGAACAGTGACCAAAAAAACACAACGGCCACAGTCAACAGTTTACCTTTTCCTTTAACCAGTCTAAGCTTATTTGCTGGGGCCTGATTTTCGCACGTCGCTAACTCAGTTAGCTGGATTTAATTGTTGCCGATTTCACTTGATCTTGGATCATTTGGATCATACATCACACATAGGCCTAATATAAATGTAACTACCAACACACACGTTTTTAAAGGGCTGCGCATTATAACCAATCACATACGATTCTGTTGAGCTTATGAATGCAAGAACCAATCAGAAGCCTTCAGATGAGTCATCGCTAAACACACTGTTTCGTCACCTGGCGCGCTTGCTGACTGAATTCTCTCATCAGAAACAACAAAGTGAAGATGTACAAATGTAAGTAAGATATTAATTTCACAGTGTAAACAGCTTTAGAGATTATTAAGGAGAGGCAGTTTTAACATTATGTGACATGACATCTGACGCACAGATGCCATTGGCACATGCCACTATGCTCAGTGACACTTCCGGTGGCACTTCCGGTTTTCAGTGGCATGTGCCAGTAGAGAGTGGCATGTGTCACTAAAACCTGACACGTCTTGTGTCACGGACATTGTCGCGGTGCGTGTCGCACCTTCGGTAGTGACTGACACCTGCCGCTGGGTGCCGCTGCATAATGTAGATAACGGCAGAACGATATTGATTTAATTAACAGTATGTTGCGGTCAAGTAAACGATTTATTGCGTCGCTAAATTCTTTTTTTTGTACAACAAATATTCCTCTATTAAGATTAAAATGTGTCTAATGCCCCTTAATGTGTATTTTTCATTGTAAGTTTATTTCCAGAAGCTTGCTTTGTACAATACATTCAAATGTAAATACGCATTTTTTTTTGTTGTTGTTGCATAGATTTGACAGTTCAGCTTATCAGTTGTAATTATAAAATAATAGAGACTATGCAGAGGCCATAGCTAAAAATAAAAAATTTTTTTTTTAAAAAATAAGAAAAGAAAAGAAAAATGGAACGTTTTAATCAAAAGTGCCACCTGCGCGATCTCCCACATACAATAGCACTGTAGGCTATTGCACAACATTCAGTGTCATCTGCCACTCAAAAACAGATGTGCCATAAACTCAGAACATTTGAGAAAGTATAACCGACTTACATATACCTTTAACTGACTTTTTAAAAATCACTAAATTAGGCTATTTGTTTAGGATATCGCATCACAGTTGCATCTTCTATAGATATAGTTGCGACACTTACGTGACAATGTCAATGACACATGCCACTCTCCACTGACACATGCCAATGAAAACCGGGCTGTGTCATTTGGCATGTGTCAGTGGAGAGTGGCATGTGTCACTAAAACTTGTGACACATGCCACTGAAAACCGTCTATCCAAATGACACAGCCCGGTATGGTATGTGGGAGATCGCGCAGACTACCCATTCTAGGATGTCCGTATAAACTTTACATTGGCCAGCGCCAGATTATCATCTGGCTTTAATATTCAATTCAATTCAAAATTGCTTTATTGGCATGACTGTAAAAAAAATACAATATTTAATATTCTATATAGTAATATAATAATCATATATAAACTAAATAAACATGATTCTGTATTGCTAAAAAAAAAATGCCTTACTGTATTTGTTTTTGTTTATAATTATAACTGTGTAACAAGAAACACTATATATATGTATATATATATATATATATATACAGGTGCTGGTCATATAATTAGAATATCATCAAAAAGTTGATTTATTTCACTAATTCCATTCAAAAAGTGAAACTTGTATATTATATTCATTCATTACACACAGACTGATATATTTCAAATGTTTATTTATTTTAATTTTGATGATTGGCACCCCCATGTAGCCAAAATGGTATGATCATAACACCCCGCGAATATTCGACTGTGAGATTGGGAGTCGAATCAGGCTCCTCGAATCGAAGCATCGAATCGTCGACCATTCAGGGACACCCCTAAAAATTCAGAAAGAAAGAGGGGGAGAGACCAAGGAGATTTAAGCCACTTTTGTTTATGAATGAAGAATTTTGCATTCAATATAAGAAAATTAACAACATATTCAACAGGTAGCTTTGGATTTTCATAATAAAAAATAACATCTTTGAGGATGAAGGTATGGGTCACATTTGTAAGGTTAGAAACATAGGTGCTTAAGTCAACCCATAATTTGTTGGTAACACCACAATCAAAAAACAAATGGGAAGCTGTTTCTTCAACAAAACCACAAAACGAGCAAGACTCATCAACATCAGAATATTTAGAAATAGACAAATTAACGGGATAAATTTTATGAAGGATTTTATAATGAACCTCCTTAACTTTGTTAGATATACAAAATTTACTTGGCAAATGCCAGGCCTTTCTCCAATTTATATTTGTTATAAAGGAACCCCAGTAGAATTTAGGCTAATCTTTCGGGTTAATGAGGGTTTATGACCTGTACTGCAGCCAGCCACCAGGGGGCTTTGCCCCCCTACGGACATCCTTGTGCCCTCCCTCCAGACCGAGGGGGATGACCGAACTTTAGTTTAGCATGTATCGAGCCTTTTCCTGTTAGTAAACATTGTGACGTTTTTTTCTGTGGGCGGAGCTTAGGTGGTGGCAGAAAGATCCCCCTGACCGCTTCACTAACGCTAGCTATGAAGTCTGTTAGCTTGTTTTTTTTAACAATAACTGGAGGAATTCCGATTTTACCTGCATATGTAAGGTCACTCACTGTCCGGGACCGCGTTATTTGGAAAGGTTAACTTTAACGTACGAAACCATATTGGCCGACCTGTACTCACTCAAAGGATGCCTGCAGGGGCTGGTGCTCTCAAGTGGATATAACTGCAGACTGGAGATCTCCAAAATGGGGCGTGAACTCCAAAAGTGGGCAGAACCTCCAAAATGGGGCGGGCTTCAGCCAATTGTTATTGACTTACATTTCAAAATAACACTTTATAAATTAAACATTCTTTCTAGTTTTATCTAAAATAAAATATGATATATAAATCAATATTCTCCGTGAGAGCAGAGCCCAAAGCTCGTGGCCAGTGGTGTTCGGACCCGAGTTTGAACCTCTGCTTAATGATATAAACGAGAATCACTCACAAGCTCTCCCGCGAGCAGTCTTCAGTGCAGCGAAGGGGAAAGATTTTACTCTATCCTTGGTTTTAAGCAACGGGGGCATCCCGGGGCTTGAAATTCACAGGGTAGGATGGGGTAGTGAAGCTGGATGTAACTAAAAAGGTGCCATTGTCCGGTGAGGTTCGGTTGGGGAGTTATGAACGGCCCGGCTCGGATATCTCATATCGCATAATCATATTAACTGCTTATCTCCTGGACTGCAACTTTCTTTTCATCGCCAATCCCGCCGTGCAGCCTGGGTAAGGTTAGGGTCAGGTGTGGGGTAGGTTTAGGGGTTAGCATTTTTTGTAGCATAGTGTAGGAAATTAAATTAACACTGTGAGTGACACAACCAATAAAATCTTTAGAATCAACTGTGGGGCGGAGTTTGCGCTGAAGTTGATTGGGAGAAAAAATTGCGCATGCGTGTCATGTGCCTGTCCGTCAATGGGAGGAAGCCACGCCCTATTTTGGAGCTCCCACCCCGTTTTGGAGTTCCCGCCCCCATTTGGAGATCTCCAGGCTGCAGTTATACCCTTCTCGGTGCTCTCCCTGGCAGTTCGTGGCAGCTGCCACGGTTTTTCTCGCCGTTTCTGCTGTTTGCTCGGTAAAAACTACGCTGTTCTCAGTGGCGAGCGATGGTGTTTTAAAATATTAAGGCAAAGTTCCCACAGGTGTGTTATTTATTATTATTATTGTTATTATTATTATTATTATACATTTTTATGTATCAGCTTCCAGAGTTCGTGCCAGGAGTCATGATCGTTTGTCGCCGTTTCTGCTGTAAACTAGAGTTTTATTTTTAAATAAAAGATTTGATGATGCATATTATATACCAGCAAGCAGATTCGACCAGAATATGAACCCATTAAGGTAAATTGCAAAAGCATTTTCCCATAAAGAACATACACATAAGGAGTGCTAAGCAGTATAGACAGTATATAAGCATGTGTATACTATATACAGGTGTGCAGCCATAATTTCAGAAGTGAGGGGGACATACATTTTTTTTTTTTTCATTTTTATCACATATAAGGCAGAATAGTTTCTGTACTGTAATAAATGCTATGTCAAGTAGCACTGAATTGTTCATATACTTTATTTATTACCTGGAGATGATTGAAAAAAGCACAACTGAACCATATATTGTGGCAATCGTGTTTAATGTCTTCACGTTTCCAAAGGTTTCTGCCTTTTATTCAGATATACTTTTGTCCATATTAGGGATTTCCTGGTAAGTTGTAAGTTATTACTTCTATATGAGTCCATCTTGCACTTTCTGCACCCTCCGGTTTCGTGTATGACTATATATATATATATATATATATATATATATGTAAGGGATGATCAACGGCTAGCTGTGCATTAAACGATTTGAATGCAGGACGTGGAGGCGAAGAACCGCCAGAGGCGCAGCTAAATGAATTTAATTCTGTGCAGTTAAACGAATTTAATCAACACCTGCCAGCCAATCAGAATCGAGTATTCAGACAGACCATGGCATAAATATATATATATATATATATATATATATATATATATACAGTGGGTACGGAAAGTATTCAGACCCCCTTAAATTTTTCACTCTTTGTTATATTGCAGCCATTTGCTAAAATCATTTTTTTTCCTCATTAATGTACACACAGCACCCCATATTGACAGAAAAACACAGAATTGTTGACATTTTTGCAGATTTATTAAAAAAGAAAAACTGAAATATCACATGGTCCTAAGTATTCAGACCCTTTGCTCAGTATTTAGTAGAAGCACCCTTTTGATCCAATACAGCCATGAGTCTTTTTGGGAAAGATGCAACAAGTTTTTCACACCTGGATTTGGGGATCCTCTGCCATTCCTCCTTGCAGATCCTCTCCAGTTCTGTCAGGTTGGATGGTAAACGTTGATGGACAGCCATTTTTAGGTCTCTCCAGAGATGCTCAATTGGGTTTAAGTCAGGGCTCTGGCTGGGCCATTCGAGAACAGTCACGGAGTTGTTGTGAAGCCACTCCTTCGTTATTTTAGCTGTGTGCTTAGGGTCATTGTCTTGTTGGAAGGTAAACCTTCGGCCCAGTCTGAGGTCCTGAGCACTCTGGAGAAGGTTTTCGTCCAGGATATCCCTGTATTTGGCCGCATTCATCTTTCCCTCGATTGCAACCAGTCGTCCTGTCCCTGCAGCTGAAAAACACCCCAACAGATGCTGCCACCACCATGCTTCACTGTTGGGACTGTATTGGACAGGTGATGAGCAGTGCCTGGATTTCTCCACACATACCGCTTAGAATTAAGGCCAAAAAGTTCTATATTGGTCTCATCAGACCAGAGAATCTTATTTCTCACCATCTTGGAGTCCTCCATGCGGGCTTTCATGTGTCTTGCACTGAGGAGAGGCTTCCGTCGGGCCACTCTGCCATAAAGCCCCGACTGGTGGAGGGCTGCAGTGATGGTTGACTTTCTCCCATCTCCCGACTGCATCTCTGGAGCTCAGCCACAGTGATCTTTGGGTTCTTCTTTACCTCTCTCACCAAGGCTCTTCTCCCCCGATAGCTCAGTTTGGCCGGACGGCCAGCTCTAGGAAGGGTTCTGGTCGTCCCAAACGTCTTCCATTTAAGGATTATGGAGGCCACTGTGCTCTTAGGAACCTTAAGTGCATCAGAAATTTTTTTGTAACCTTGGCCAGATCTGTGCCTTGCCACAATTCTGTCTCTGAGCTCTTCAGGCAGTTCCTTTGACCTCATGATTCTCATTTGCTCTGACATGCACTGTGAGCTGTAAGGTCTTATATAGACAGGTGTGTGGCTTTCCTAATCAAGTCCAATCACTATAATCAAACACAGCTGGACTCAAATGAAGGTGTAGAACCGTCTCAAGGATGATCAGAAGAAATGGACAGCACCTGAGTTAAATATATGAGTGTCACAGCAAAGGGTCTGAATACTTAGGACCATGTGATATTTCAGTTTTTCTTTTTTAATAAATCTGCAAAAATGTCAACAATTCTGTGTTTTTCTGTCAATATGGGGTGCTGTGTGTACATTAATGAGGGGAAAAAAATGAACTTAAATGATTTTAGCAAATGGCTGCAATATAACAAAGAGTGAAAAATTTAAGGGGGTCTGAATACTTTCCGTACCCACTGTATATACACACACACACATACATATCTAACCTTACTCTTATCACATTTCCCTGGTTAAATAAACATTACATTAAAAAGGCCAAATACAATTATATTTTGTATATTTACACTGTGTAATATTCTGTTTATCACCAATTTTGTTAAATCTCATCAAGTTAGTGTTTTACGTATTTTTACATTTATTCCAAAATAATAACAAAAGGCAGTAACAATACAAACATATTTTATTTGTCAACTGATGCTCAGCTGTTCTTTTTAACTTTACCAGCGGGTGTCGCTGTTGGACAGAATTACTTTATAAAAACTAGTGACTTTTACACTTTTTAATGTCACATTTTGTAATACTTGCGTTGATTTATTTTTGTTATATCGATCATTTTCTCATCCATTTTTTTTTTCTTTTTCTCTAAAGAGACTCTGCCTCCCTTGTCTTGACTGATGGCAGGCGAAGCCGTACAACACACAAACATCAGAAATTCAGTAATCTTATCCTTGCGGCTTTGAGGTTATGTAAATTTTGGCAGGTTATTTTACATTTATTTCATGCATGCAAATTAATAAAGTGATTAATGGAAATTGGGCAGTTCAATTAAGTATAGAATTTTTGTAATAGCTACAAAAATGAAAATGGGCAAATGTGGGATCACCGAGAAATGAAATGTTTTTTTTAATACAATTTGTATAGCCACGGTTTTGGCACCTTTTTTTATGTGTTGCAAAACCATGTTTAATTTTCGTAAGTTTTGTTGCAAACTATTTTTACTGTTGTTTTATAATGAAAAACAGTAGTAATAAATGTATAATATTTATAGAAAGCATTCATTGTTAGAAAAGATCATTTATGTCATGTACTGTAAATGCTCTAGGCCTACAAGTCTGAGGCATTAACTGTAACATTATTATATACACCAAATATTTTGACCATACTTTCTTCTTTCACAGCAGGAAAACATTTTTTTTGATAGACATCAGGACTGCAGCTGACTGGTGTGGTAACAGAAATTGAAATGGTTTTTTTTTTTTTTTTTAATAAAAAATTTGATTATGCATACTACATACCAACAAGCAGATGAGCACCAAACTAAACCCCTACACAAAGCTGTGTGGGCAGAAAGTTCTCCAGCGGAACTGTTCACTTCTTTCCTGTTTGAAAAGATAGGACTGTGAGATGTTCTGGACATCAATAAACAGCTAATATAGTAATATGCAAGCAACTAGTTAATAACTAAAGTGTTACATTAAATACATTTTTTTTTTTAAATGTTTGTGTGTGCGCGCGTGTTTGTGCTTATATACAGTATTGCTAGCGGCAGCTGGGCACTCCTTATCTGTGTGTATGTTCTTTATGGGAAAATACTTATGCATATAATATGCATCATCAGATCTTTTAGTTAAAAATAAAACTGTAGTTTACAGCAGAAACGGCGACAAACGATCGTGACTCCTGGCACGAACTCTATACACTATGATACATAAACTATGATACATAAAAATGTATAATAATAATAATAATAGTAATACAATTGTGGGAACTTTGCATCATTTAAAAAAAAAAAACCACCACCGCACGCCACTGAGAACAGTGTAGTTTTTACCGAGCAAACAGCAAAAACAGCGAGAGAAACCGTGGCAGCTGCCAGAAATGACCTGGAAGTGGCGCTGCGACCTGCCGCTGCCAGGATTTGCGCCTGCTCTCTCGTGTTTCTAGTCATGAAGATGTAATATGTATTTCAGTTTCAGCAGGTAACTATTTTTACAGCTACATTAATATTCCAGCCACAGTTACTCATAACAATGTATATACAATTACATATGATTAAGCATAGGCCTCGTCAGTTTGTTGTTTTACACACATGCACACAGACATTATT
Organism: Onychostoma macrolepis; assembly: GCF_012432095.1. Taxonomy (NCBI): domain Eukaryota; kingdom Metazoa; phylum Chordata; class Actinopteri; order Cypriniformes; family Cyprinidae; genus Onychostoma; species Onychostoma macrolepis. The sequence continues at coordinate 12,808,736 of NC_081163.1, forward strand.
ATTTCATACACGACATAGTACTGAGATCCATAAGAAATCTTTAGACGCACCCATAACAACAAAAGACAATACTTTATTGAACCTTTTCTGATAAGAAGTGTATGGAAGTGAAAGCATTTTTGACGATCGTTTCTGTCCGGTGAGCTCGTTTGATCTCGTTTAACCACAGCTGTCGTCGGCTTTTTGTCTGGCAGTGGCAGCAGGTATGCGTTAAAATTTCATTTTCAATATTTCAAAATTCTGACTTTATTCTCTTAATTCTGATAAGAAAAATCAACTCGTCATTCGCTCTTTTGAGTTATATCCCACACATCTGGCGTTTTTCCTCCTCAGAATGGACAAACTCGCTATTGTTGAGTTAAATCGAATTATAAAGTCGAAATACGAAATATAAAGTTGAATTTACGAGAGAAAAAAGAAAAAAAAGTCTCAAAAAAGAATTGTGAGACAAAATGTTATAGGTTTAAATAATATTTCATGCTGTAACTGTAGGCCAAAAAAAAAAAAAAATCCCTATGAACTGCATATGTGAATATTATGTAGACCAATTGTTTAAATCAAATTTATGCTTTAAAAGTAGAGTAATCATAGCAGGTTTCATTCATTAGTCTGTCCGTTTAAACGTCTGTTTAGCTTCAAATGGCGTTTTTGACTACAGTATTCTATAAAAATGATTTGCATTCAGATTCTGACATCCAAAGGCACAACAGTACATTTTATCTCTTATTCTGTGGATTTTCCCCGTTACACTCTGCTTGTTACCGTGTGTTTCTGCCACCACAATGCGCGCGCAGCTGCGAGTGACGTAACGGTGACGTCTACACGAAACTGGTCTATAACAGTCTCTAACTCAGTGTAAAATAGTCTAACTGGTTGCTTTTAGAAGGAAAAACTGCCCATAACTCCTGGTCTAGGATCTGTTTTCTTCGTAATAATAGCATAACGAAATAGATTTGGCTAGTGTATCTTCTGCTTTGGAAAGCGTCAAATGATTTTACAATGCATTTTCGCAGAGGGGAGCAAAGTAGCCAATCACAGACCTGTTTGTTGATTTCTACAATGCAATGGCCAATCAGAGGTGTTTAAGTTGGAATCCACGCACTCACCGCTTTTTGTCCAGCGCCGAGTTCTGTCATGCTCCTAACTTCATTAAAAAAATAAAATAAATAAAAGTTTCATTGTGTGGTCACATTAATTGGTTAAAACGGAACTTTGTAAGATCGTGATGAATGAGAGACAGTTTTAATACATTTAAAGGGAGCGCTCTTTGCATGCTGTATACGATAATATATTCAGAATTTAGATAAAACTTGCTTTTCATGCTTGACAGAGATAGATAATCATTTCAGAAGCACAGAGTGATGTGATTCTGCAACCGAGCCTGGTCCAAACGCAGGATTTAGGTAATGAAACTGTTATTAATTATTTGTATTGGCTGCCATGCCAAATCATGCACCTGCTAGCTTTTCTGTTTAATTTGTATTAGTGAATTATTGTAAAGTGTTACCCAAATAATGCATTTTGTGCGTTTACTTGAAAAAAAAGCCCCCCAAAGTCGTGCGTCCTGGCGCCGGGCCTGTCCACATCTATAGATGTGGTTTGAATAAAAATAGTAAAACCCATGTAAAACTGACCAACAGAGAAGCCTGACTATAGTTTTAATACTTTTCCCAGCAGCAGCTGGTAAGGCTGCAAAAATACAACGTTGGGAAAACCCTTTGAGCCGGCAAGTGACGCCCCCTGGTGGTTAAATAACTGTACAAACATATGTCTGCATTCTATCGAATGAAGTAAACAACGCAATAATCCTTTCACTTTGAGCGATGATCCATATTTACAATAATAAAAATTGGAAAATAATTTCATTTTGAACAATAATCAATTAATAACTTTAAATAAAGTAACATGACCCAATTCGGGTGTTGTGCACCTGTTGGTGGGTGGAGTCTGTGGCGTCATCGTGGAATGGGGGAGGGGAATCAGACTTCCAAAGAGCAAAGGTGTGTTTACACTGACTCGAGAGAATTTAGGTAAACTAGAAAATATCTGGATATATTTGCGTCGCATCTTTTACGATGGCATGATGGTCAGCATACATCGTCTGTATTTGTTTGAGTCGCAAATGTAGGATTTTTCTGTGTTCTGGAAAAATACAGTAAAGTAAAAACAACTTCGTGTAACCGAGAAACATGAAAGAAAAACTGAAGCTCAAGGTGCTTGCGCTCGTGCTCTGCGTATTTCCAACAGGTAAGTCGGCATTAAATAACTGTCAGTGTTTAAACTGGAATATTAGGAGTGTTTCATTTAGTGGCATACCACTTTTTAAGAATTTAAAACATTTCTGGTAATTCTATAAGTTTAGTGGCGAGGTTAATCATAAGCAGGTGCAAACATTATAGGCAGATAATCCCGATCACGTGATTTAGCTTAATGCCAGCCACAATGTTATTATTATGTTTTACTGAAACTTGATTTTGTTTGTATGCATAAGAATTTGTTAAATAGACATTTTCAGGCTTGGAACAGGAATAGAAATTAATATAGTCTTTAAAATTTATATAGTGAATATAATTATTTTTTGTTATGCTCAGCTCTAAAATATTTAATTTGCTGAAAATGTTTCTTTGTGAGTATGAAATTGTCAATGTTATGAAATGATTAACTTAACTAAATAAATAAAATTATCGACTGGAAAATAATGAAAACTTGTGATCAGAAATTTGGCAATAAAGCTCTTTCTGATTCTGATTCTGATTCTGGTGAAGGTGTGGAACCCTGATGTTAACTGATCCCTCTCCCTCTATTCTCAGAGCTTTTGTCTATCCAGGTTGCGGTTCCTCATACAGAGAGACACACAATGCTGTTTGCTTCTGTCACTCTGCGATGTGACTATTCCACTACTGCAAACCCACAAGATGTCCTGGTCACATGGCGGTACAAGTCCTTCTGTTTGGATCCAGTGCTGGAATATTACTCAGTTGGTGAGTGGTGTAGGTGAACTGAATATAGAAGGCTTTTTTTATTTTTTGAATAGATGACATGTGGTGATTGATGTGACCATGTACATTTCTTTCTTCAGCATATCAAGCAGCTCTGGGTCTGAAGCAAGACCCAGCCAATGACTGTCCAGACAGTCAGCGCACTGTCCGCATAGTAATTCAGAAAAGAGGCATCAATGAAGCTATTCTGGGGACAGAATATCGAGATCGCAAGATATACGTACAAAACAGTGAGTCTCAACATGCAGAAGCAATGACATAAATCAATTACATTTTTATATTAGTATAGCAGAACACTTAAAATACATAAAAATATAAATATCTGTAAATATTTATTTATGTAAAGCTTATAAATATCTGTTGTCACTCTTTATCTAACAATAAAAACACCCAATAAAACGTTTATAATTTAGAGGCGTTAGAAATTAATTTATCAAATATGATATAGCAGGGTTTATAGGATTAAATTAATTACAGTGTAGACAACTATTATGTGACAACCACAGATGTAGGAATTTATAGAATCACAGTCATGGGAAACAGTTTATTTCATGCTCGCAAGTTGGTCTTAGAAATTTAATTAATCAGATCTTCTCATATATATATATATATATATATATATATATATATATATATTGCTGATTCCTTACAATGTACAAGTTATGTTTGCTTGATTAAGGTTTTACTAACAAGAGCCAGTAATTTAGTTGTTTTTGTTTTGTTTCACAGATGCTGATCTGGTTATCAATGAGGTCATGTGGTGGGACAATGGCATGTATTTCTGCTCCATCGATGCAGCGGGTGATGTTGTGGGAGACTCCGATAAAGAAATCAGACTCATTGTGTATCGTAAGTATCAACACACTGAAGACTTGTGTTCAAACCACAAAAACATTATAGATGCTGATGCTGGTCATACCCCCTCTTCCTCTCAGACTGGCTGACTGTGCTGCTCATCGTCCTCGGTGGACTGCTCCTCCTCATACTGATTTGTATCTGCTGCTGCCAGTGCTGTCCTCAGAACTGCTGCTGCTATGTCCGTTGTCCCTGCTGTCCTCGCACTTGCTGCTGCCCAGAAGAAGGTATCCACGTGCATTGACTTTTTCACTTTAGTATCTTTGTGCATCTGTCACACCAGATAATATGTTACAATATTTATTTTTTAACAATATTCAAAGTGTTCTACTTCTGTTGGAAATAAATGTCTACTGATTACAAAATCACATTCGGCATAACAATTGCTTAGTTTGTCAATAATAATAATAAAATGTTGTATAATATATGTGTATATGTTTTTTTTTTTTTTTTGACAATGAAACCTAAATAATAAGTAGACTGTCAATATAACAAAATATGCAATATAAATATATATTTTTTATTATTAATAATATAAGTATTCTTTTACATTATAATATGAATAAAAACAATATTCATAATAATTTAGTAATATAAATTATAATAATAATATGTGGAACCCTGTTTTTTTTTTTGTTTTTTTTTATCATTTTAACAATAAAAACTAATCTGTGCACTATGACGATACAACATAATGTGCTTTATAATTATTATTATGAAGTATTATTTCAAATAATAAAAAAAAAATTGATAATTTGTTGTCGTCTTATACCAGGTAACTTTCTTCACAGTCCATCCTATAAAATGTAATTTTATTGAAAAATAAAAGGTAGTGAAATTCTTTCATGTTCATTTGTCTATTTAGCGGTGATGCGCCACAAGATGATGCGTGACGCTCAAAAAGCAATGGTACCGTGGCTCCATGGCCAGCCCATCTATGCCCCCATTGCCTCAAAGGCATCTTCTCAAGCAAACCCTTTACTATATTCAGGTCAGTATAACTTCCTCTAGTAATCTGCTAATGTATGTAGTGCTGCTTCTGATCAGTAATGACTTGACACTCATAATTTGTCCTCTACAGGGTCTTTTTCTGAAGCTTCATCCAAACACAACCTTCCCATGGCCCCGATGGTCATTCCTCCTCCTCAACCTGTCCCGCCATTCGTACCTCCCCATGGATACCATGGCAATGGCGGCATTAATGGAAGTGTACGTGGTAATAACCAGGTATTAGATTTTCTGGAGAACCAAGTAAGAGGGATGGATATGGCTGCCCCAATGCTTCAGCCTCAACATCACTACACAGCAGTCCCGTTCCAAAGCCTTCCTCATCAATATGCGGCCCCACAACCACAATATGCAACTCCACTACCTCAACCCATACCCCAAGCTGTGCCTATATCAGCCAGGCCGCCCAGCATGCTCTCAGCCCTGGACGAGATGGGTGTCCAAGGTGTGGAGCGCAGGGTCATCCAGCTGCCTCCCATCATGGGCCGAGCGAAACAGAGCTCTCGGCGGACCAATGATGGTGGAAGACACCGGCTATCTAATCATTCCAGCGGTAGCTCTAATCGCAATGGTTATCATCGTGATGATTCCTGGAGGGAGCCGTCATCTTCACGGAGAGGGACGCAAATGCAGCGCAGTTACAGCGACGAGTCGGACTGGGACGATAGGCGTGGAGGCCGAGGTTCATCAGGACGCAGGGGAGTTTCGGATAGGTCTCGTCCACGTGTTCGCAGTAAAGGGGAGCTTCTGGAGGAGCTGGAGCGTGCGGCAAACCGCAGAGACAGGAGAAACTCACCTTCTCCACGTAGAGGCTCCTGGAGTTCAGACGAGGAGGACGGTTATAGAAAGGGAAAGCGATCTCAAGGGAGATTGTCTGAGAAACCACCAGCTTATTCTACCATTGAGATATTGCCTGGCCACAGCAGGAGGAGTGACCGCTTCTCGGTAAGAATGTAGATTTATGATTTGTTCATCACTAAGAAGCTATGATTATATACTGTGGTCCCAAAAAGGACAAATTTAAATGGAATCATTCACCCCAAAATGAAAATCCTGTCATCATTTATACATCCTCATGTTGTTCCAAACCTGCTAACACAGAAGAAAGTATTTTGAAAAAATGTCTCAGTTCGTTTGAGTTTTATTGTATGAACAAAAACATATTCTTCAAAATAATACTTTTGTCTTCCTTAGAAGAAAGTCATACAGGGTTGGAATGAAATGAAGGTGAATAAATGACAGAATTTTATTTGTGTTTAAAACTATGCTTTAGGTTTGCTGAAATGAAGATTTGAACATAAATAAAACAGCATTTTTAGTATTTTTAAGTCACTTTTGATAAAAGTGTCTTCCAAATGAATAAAAGTAAATGTAAATCATTATGGTTTGTCTCATCATAAATCTTTTTTTTTTTTTTTTTTTACAGGATAAGAGCTCTCGCAGTGGCGTGAGTGTTGTGATCTGAGTCCCTGCCTTGTCCTTCATTTCTAACATAGTTATAGTCACCACCTACAAGTGAATGTCTTCTGGACTACTGTCATTGGGACTAATTAATTGTGTACTTCAGCACAATAATTAAGCAGTAACTGCAAATGGCATGCAATATTAGTAGACAGTAAATGCACTGTACATCTTTTTTTTTTTTACACTTTATTTTATGTTTTAATCTGCTTTAAGATGTTATTTTATCATTTTTTTGAAGAAAAAAAAAAGTTTTATATGTGTAACTTTTCACTGTTTTCACTGTACATTAATTATTAACCACAGCAAGGTTTTTGGTATTTGATCAGTACAGTTTATAGATGACGTTAACATTGATAGCACTTCAGCTGAAGGTTGTACATAAGAGCCTCTTTGGTTCATCTAGGTTCTCTGTTTACTTTTGGTTAATCTTTGTTTGGAGTAGTTTTAATGTTGATTTGGTTGTTTTCTTTGTCTTTTCACTGTGTTGTTATCCAAATAACTGTTACAATCCTTGGGATGATTTAGAATTATATTTGAGTATGTATGAGTACATATGTATTGTTATTAGTTGGATTGCAAAAGAAGAGCAGTACCATTCGTTTAACTCATAATCTAAAACTACATGAACAGTACCAGCAGTTTCCCAAACAAAGATCTTTGTTTTTCTCATGTGCTGAGAATTTATGTAAACACTGGCTACAATAAAGTAACTTTTATACTAGTTTACAGTCTTTTATACTAGAGATCATACATTTTCCAGCATGTTTCATGATTTAATGCAGAAACGTGTACTGTAGATTAAATGTAAAAAAAAAATTATAATTTATTTTGTTTGTACAAGATTGATTAAACAACTGACTTTCTAAAGCATATTCGAGCGTGGTCATTTCGTTCGATGTACGTGATTATGTATCCGTTTTCATCACTCATATTTTAAATGCAAACGTTTAAATAAACAAAAATACTGGGAAGCGCCAGACAGGCCTACAAATCTTCCGTTTGTATGAGAACGCCGTCATTCGCATCGCCTCAGTTTATTGGCTACTTCTGCCCTAAAGGGGCGGGCCGAAGGCGAGAGCGTTGGGAAGCGAAAGTGTCAATGTCATACAAACCTGGATCGTTTCTATCAGTCGATTACAACATCATCTACAGATAACGCGAGTCAGTGGAGACAGACAGCAGCAGGTCAGCGTTTGGATTTAACCTAGTGAAGCAGAAGCTGCCGGTGGACTGGCTGTTCTCAGGTAATAACGCGGCTTTGCTTGTAAACACATGTCTCATTATAGAACAATGACAATGCTAAGCCTCTCCGTAATGTGCATTTGGGCTGAAACACATACTGTTGTTAAAATAAAGATGCGCAGCGAATTCAGATAGCAATGCAATACATAAGGCATTTGCGTTGTTTTTTTGTGTTCTAAAGGCCCTGTTTACAATTGGAGAGGACGAACTTGCAAAAGCTGTATTAGTCATTTTTCTTTGTTGCACCATGACCAGCTCTTTATAATAATCAATTATCCTGGTAACCAAAGTTTATGTGCCAGTTTTACTGCAGTGACTGTTATTACTGTAAAATCATCTTGTTGGAAACCCCTGCTTAAGTTGGTACAGTAGCTGGACATGTTCAATAAACCAGCTTGACCCTCTGGTTTGCTGCTGGTCTAAGGTTGTCTACTGACTATAAACCAGTCACCAAACCAGCATGAACTGGTATTTTGCCATACCATGGTTACCAGGATAGTGAGCTTTCAAAAAGAAGCTTCTCTGAACCTGAATTTTCTCATTTTGCAGGAATCATGAACTCTCTCTCGGGTAAGAGTGTGCTGGCGCTGTGCAGGGTTTTCTCCAGCCCCCTGTCGCTCCCTCCAGCTATCGTAGGGGCAGTGAGGGTCTGTCACTCGGGCGTGAGCTCCAAGGGCACGGTGTTCACCAAAAAACGAGGCTATGATATCACCAGGAACCCCCACTTGAACAAAGTAAGCATCTTTAGGGTTCAAACTCAGTGCACTTGTGATCTACGTGACTAAGCAGCTATTAGATTGTCAGCAGCTGGTGCTTTGATGTGGTTTTATAACATTTAGTAATGCCAAAGTCCCCGCAGATAAGAAAGTACAAAAGTGGCATTGTGAGATCTTGAATCTAAAAGCAAAGTCTTCAAAGACTTTGGCCCCTACCAAGCACTAAGAGGAGATGCGCTGAATATGCTTAGGCTTCTTTTAAAATCAATGCAGAGTTGCAGGATATGACTCAGGAGTTTTGCTAAACACTTTTTGCTGGGTCATGAAAATGTGTCCATTTAAATGTTACTTCGCAATCTGTATCCTGTTTACAAAGACTATCAGGCCAAGATGAGGAATGGGCATGATTGAGAAGTGAACAACTTTAAAGCCATGACGGCTGGAAACTGTTAGACGTAAACAGTGAGCAGAGAATCCAACAGGGGAGGGTGTCCATGCTTGCTTCCTATTGGTCAGAAATAAATAGATCCAACATGTGATGCATCTACCCTAAGCTGGAATGTTGCCCGGTGCAGACCCAGTTGCAGGGTGGTAATTTGTATTTAAACCAGACTGTAGGAGGAGTGCATAATTTTTCTTTTTCATTCACAGCTGTCACGTGTTGTTAATGAAGTTATGGTGCTGTGTTAACAGGGCATGGCGTTCACCCTGGAGGAGAGGTTACAGCTGGGTATCCATGGCCTGCTGCCTCCCTGTTTCCTCTCTCAGGATGTCCAAGTGCTTCGTGTCATGAAGAGCTACGAGACACGCAGTAACCCTCTCGACAAGTAACCAAACTTCATCTGAAACATTCTGTGCATACACTGTATGATCAAAGCCAATGAAAAGCACAGTGACAATAGTTTTCTTGGTCCATTTCCTATTTATACTAAAAAAAAAACATTCTGACTCTGCAGATACATATTGCTGATGACACTGCAGGACAGAAATGAGAAGCTTTTCTATCGTGTGTTAACCTCTGACATTGAAGAATTCATGCCTATCGTCTACACTCCTACTGTGGGCCTGGCCTGCCAACAGTATGGCCTTGCTTTCAGAAGACCAAGGTGAGGTATATACATACTCTGGAACGACTTGTTTAGCCAGACCTGTTCTGAATCAAATGCCTTATAGACACCCAGACTAGTCCAACCCGTTTTTCTTAGCTGCATGGTGAACATACAGTATAAGGCCCATATGATTTTGACTGTGTTTTTTTTTTTCTTGTAGAGGGTTATTTATCACTATCCATGACAAGGGGCATATTGCTACGATGCTGAACTCCTGGCCAGAGGAGGACATTAAGGTTTGTTTAGAGTGATAAAGTGTTATTCGGTGTCAGTAGATGGTTGTTTCATTGTATGTGCATTAATAGGCTATAGTGGTGACCGACGGAGAACGAATCCTGGGATTAGGAGACCTGGGCGGCTATGGAATGGGGATCCCAGTGGGCAAACTAGCTCTGTATACAGCATGTGGAGGAGTGCCACCTCAGCAGTGCCTGCCTGTACTGCTGGATGTGGGCACTGATAATCAGGTAAAACGAGAATAGCATAGTTACACCATGTTTTGAGTCTGTAATTATTTTTATTTTTATGTTTTTGAAAGAAGCCTCTTAAGCTCTCCAAGGCTGCATTTATTTGATCAAAAATACAGTGAAACAGTAATATTGTGAAATATTATTACACTTTCATAACAATATAATTTTATTTTTATAGCAATATAAATTTCTTTACTGTCACTTTTGATCCATTTAATGCATCTACGCTAAAATAAAAGAATTGGCCCCAAACCTTTGAATAATAATGTATATACTGTACAACTGTACTCTGTTGTTCATAGGTTTCATTGGGTTTTCAAACATTGTTGTCCCTATTTGTAACCCTGTTGTCCTTTTTAAGCCATTTTTATTTCTTTTTGTTCAGGCCCTCTTAGATGACCCCTTGTACATTGGCTTAAAGCACAAAAGAGTGAGGGGCAAAGAATACGATGACCTCATTGATGAGTTCATGCAAGCTGTCACCGACAAGTATGTTTGAAACTAAAATTCTGAAATGAAAGATGATTTAGTTACCCATATGATTTACTTAACCTTATGATTTATTTACAACTTCTGTTGTTCGAGTTGTACTTTTAAGCCAGATCTTTTTAGTGAATCAGCTGATCCTGTTAATAAATCTGTTCTGAATGATCTGGTTCACCAGCTCAACTGACTTAATGATTTGGTTCGGTGGTTCTCAAGTTAACAGTTAACTATAGGGGAAGATTACGTGTGTGTGAAATACTTACAGACTGTACAAACATGTCGTCATTTGTTTTCGTTTTTATCTTTTGTTTCAGGTATGGGATGAATTGTCTAATTCAGTTTGAGGATTTTGCCAACAGCAATGCCTTTCGTATTCTCAATAAATACCGCAATCGTTATTGCACCTTTAATGATGATATCCAGGGTAGGTATGCACACTGTAATATCAAACTATAAAGATTTTCATTCTTTATAATGGAAAATGATGGTATTAGAGCCATAAAATTGTTTGCTTATCTCTTTCCCCACCTTTTCAGGCACAGCTTCTGTTGCTGTTGCTGGGATCCTAGCTGCTCTTAAGATTACAAAGAATAAACTCTCTGACCACAAGTTCGTGTTTCAGGGAGCAGGAGAGGTAATGTGAATTTTAATTGAAAGATGCTACAAACTTCTACTGAGAAGTAGCAATTAAAAGATCCATTACAAAACACTTTTAAGCTTACTCCAATTATGCCAGGATTATCAGATGTGTAATTTTTTTTTTTTTGTCACATGACCAGGCCGCCTTGGGCATTGCTCACTTACTGATAATGGCCATGGCCAAGCAAGGTGTATCTCATGCTGAGGCTGTCAAGAGGATTTGGATGGTGGATTCTAAAGGCCTAATTGTCAAGGTAACAATCAAACCTACAGTAGTTTGTCTTTTTTGGCATTTCTTTCCTACAGGCTATATTTGTCCTCCTACTCAACATCTGAATATACAAATGTATGTAGGCTTAATGCAAAATGTCAAAACATAAATTAAAGCAATATTCTGCATTTGAACACCTCCAAAATTAAACATTATACCAAAACTGTTATTTTGTGTCATTTGGCCCGTTAGGGCAGAGGTCATCTGAACCATGAGAAGGAAGAATTTGCACATGAGCATCCACACATAAAGACACTAGAGGAAGTGGTGGAAACCATCAAGCCCACAGCTATCATTGGTAAGGAGGGATTGATCCCATTCTATATATAGTGTTATTTTAATATTATTTCAATGGGTACTATTATAGTACTTATTAATAGTTTGAATTAGCTTTTATTTTTTAGTATTCATTTTAATTTGAGTAATTTCATGATGTGTGTTTGTCATTTATATTCGTGTTTTGTTTTTTTTTTTGTAGTAAAGTGACGAAATCACAAGATTACTAAAACCTAAACTAAACTTAAAATGAAAAATAAAAGCCAATCCAAAATATTATAAAGTACTATAATAGTAACTATATAAATATATTAAAATAACACTCTTTGCTTTTTAAAAATATTAAAAATATTTAGCTTTATTTTATTTTAATTTTGGTAATTTTAGTACCTCAACATTAGCATATTTCGGGTTAGTTACCAAGGTATTTTAAGTATGAAGGTATTTAAGTATTAAGTATATTTTTCCATTATAATATTTATATTTGATTTAATTTTTATTTCAGCTTTTAGTTACTTCAAATTATTTTTAATCGTTTAGTTAACAATAACAACACTGTTACACACATACATTTTATTTACGTTTTATATGTTAAGTTTTTTACAGGATTGACAATGAGAACTGATTGCTGTACTCCACCCCAGTCTCATGTGTTTTTATAGCTGGAATGGTTCTTTGTGCATCTTAATATTTTTTTATTCATCCTGTATGAATTGCAATGGCATATTGAAGCCACTAGTGGGCGTAATTGCAGAAAACATTCAGATTTGAACAAAAGTATTTTATATTTCTGTTCATTATGCTAAATGCAGATTTGAGATCATAAACACCAAACTTCAAACCATCTACAGGTGTGGCTGCCATAGTGGGTGCTTTCACTGAGAAGATCATCAAGAACATGGCCACTCACAACGAACGGCCAATTATTTTTGCCCTTAGCAATCCCACAAGCAAAGCTGAGTGCACAGCAGAGCAGTGTTACACACTTACTGAGGTAATACCCACTGAAATCTAATAGATAAAACTAGTGAAAGTGGTCTTTATTAAAACAATCACATAAAGCATCCCATAGAGCAAATTTTTCACATCAGTTTAAAGGGCATGTGTATGTATCACAGGGAAGGGGCATATTTGCCAGTGGAAGCCCCTTTAAAAAGGTCACTTTGGCAGATGGACGCAGCTTCTACCCTGGCCAGGGAAACAACGCTTATGTGTTCCCTGGAGTAGCATTGGGAGTCATCGCCTGTGGTGTTCGCCATATCTCAGATGACATTTTCCTTACTACAGCAGAGGTAAACGAGCACGGAGAGTCAAGAGCCAACAATAATAAAAGTGAATGTGTGTTCTGTGCAAATTTACTTACAGTGCGAATTGAAAGCTCAAATTAAGGCTTTGATTTCACTCCAGGCGATTTCTGACATGGTTACTGAGGAGCATCTGGCTGAGGGCAGACTGTACCCCCCTCTGAAGACCATCAGAGAAGTGTCCTTCAAAATTGCTGTTAAGGTCAGTAACCATTCTCATATGTAGAGGATGATTACTACTAGAACAGGTCTTATTAGCCAACTCTACATTTTGGCACCCATAAGAAATATGGAATGAGATCATGCTAAATTAAGAGATTTATTAATATAGCAAAGTAGGTTATAAGAGCTGTCAGGTCAGATTTGACAGGGCTTTACCGTTACTTTTTCATGATTGCACTAGTGCTAGTGTACTAAAAATCATAGCTAGTGTAGTACAAAATCAAAATTTGTTGGCTCACAGAACAACATGATTGAAATTGTTTTATTAAATTTAGATATTAATTCTTAGCCAACTCTACAATTCAGCAACCATAAAATATGGAAATATGGAATAATTTAACAAACTATACACTATACTTTTCAAAATTTTGGGGTCAGAAAGATTTTTATAATTAATACTTTTATTCAGCAAGGATGCATTAAACTGATCAAAAGTGACACTAAAGACATTTACAAAATATTTACATTTCATATATATATCTTGAATCAATCATTGTATATAACAAAACACCAGCATGCAACAAAGTATCTCATTTGAAATTCCTCTCAACAATAATCAGCTTCAAGAAAAACTACTAAATGTCTACCAAAGATTTGATGTCATTAAGTTTGTAAACTTCATGGCAGAGTGTAAATTATATTCCCTATAATACCAATAAAGGTTTTCACAAATGGATGAATTTTGACTTTGCAAAAGTTTTTAATAGCAAACAGTAACAAATCTGTCACACTGTACTCTGTTCGCTCACTATATTTCATTTCATTCCTTCTTCTCAAACCCCTTTTTCTTCAGATTGTGGACCACGCCTACAAACAAGGCATTGCTTCCTGGTACCCTGAACCCAAAGATAAAGAGGCCTTTGTTTTATCCCAAGTCTATAACTCTGATTACGACTCCTTCACTCTGGATTCATACAGCTGGCCCAAGGATGCCATGAAAGTTCAGGACGTGTAGATTATTCATCCACAGCCCACTAACGAGGATAAGCTCATATCAGTCACATGCCTTATTTCTCAGTTTATAATCATCTGACAATATACACTCCAGCTCCAGGCCACCCAATCCTTAAAAAGTAGCTGCTCTCACTGATTCGACACAAGATGAGCTGTATCCGCTGAGGGCTAGCAGCGATAAAATTATGCATTGTTCATTCATGCTCAAATTGTCTTCAGAACAGTGGCTCAGTTCAAAAGGAAAAATGCAGCTATGTGTAATAAGCACTTTCCCAATTTACCAGGCTACTGAATTAGTGATCTTCTCCAGTTTATTAGTTCTAAGTTAGCATTCTGTCAGTAATTTCTTTTATATCTAACTAGTGATCCACTCCAAATATTTAGCGTTCCTGGAATTGCAAATATCAATGTAGGGAGAGACTATTTTTGTACAGCGACTCCCACTAGAAAATGACAGACTGCCTGGGTTGAATGTTTGTATGAAAAGGGATTTTCATTAGGTAGGTAGGTAAAGTAGTTATTCAGTTGACTGCAGTTTGAATTGACTCCTTTTGCAAATAATTTTTTTTTTTTTTTTTTTTTTTACAAGTTGTCTATGCCAAAGTTTATCTAATTTTAAATGTATTATTGTCATGTATCAATGAATACTGGAAATTGTTAGCTTGAGTATATCAGTTTATTTAAGTGTCCACCTGAAAAGCAAGCTATATATGTGTTCATTGCAGTGTGTGGAATTGTTTTTAACATTTCTCCTCATTTAGAAATAGGCTTTGCTTATTAGTAACGCACAACTATGGAATTATATTTTCAGATATTCAAGGAGATTTTGAAGGGACAGTGACTTTTAAATAAACACTTAAAAAATATGTGGGTTTTATGTTTATTTAATGAGAGTGAGCTGCTATCTTGGCCTATAGTTATTTTTTATATGGAGCATCTAAAGTGGTTTGCTCTTCAGGATTTTGTTTTTGTTTACTATTCAAAAAGCGACCACAAATGTTCAATGAGAAAACGGATTTAGAATAAACTATATCTAGTATTCTAAAAAATAAATCTAAAAACACAGAAATAGTTGTTGTTTTGCAAGGTGAATATAAATACGTAACAAAAAGCTTAACCTTTAATACTTATTATATATTAGAAACTCCAGATTAATTTAGGGTATAATGTTAAATAGTAATCGTAGAAAGGCTTATTTACACAAGTGCTCAGTCTGTAGAAAGGCACAGTTCCTCCTGTAGGTGACGGTGTTGCTGAAGGCATGCATTTTGTTCCTATGGAATAATTGTACACATTTCCTAGTTCAGGGGTCAATATATCATTAAAATGCCACATAATATCTATAAAGTAAAAAGAAAAGGGGGGCTTTTTTTGTGTTGTATGTTTTGGGTTCCATTTATATCCATAATATGATGTTTGATGGTCAAACTGGCCCTAACTGGTTTTAATACAATTCACCAAAAATCACACTATTAACCAATGTTGCTCAGACATCTTGCAGTGTATTTTTAAGGTTTTTGAAAGTGAATTCGGGAAATGTCTCACTTCTTAAATAACCAGTTTCATTTCTTCTTTCTTGCTCAAGCAATCTTCCGTTATGCCCAGTTAACTTAAAACTCTAAATTATAACTCTGTTTCCTTGATGAATTGTCATTCATTTAAACAATTTCATGACAAACAGTCTATAAACTATTAGCAAAAACACAGTGGGAGATTAGCCTCTACAAATGAGTAACTATCAAAAGTCACTTTTCATGTATATGTATATTATCAATTACTCTAATACTCAATTAATTTGTATCTCTCTGATAATTGTCTTTTATTTTCATTGTTATTATCAATATATATATTAAAAAAACTTTTACATTTGTATCGCAATAAACTGATCTTTGATATCATTTCTCATCTGACTGCACTACTGCATCAGTAAATATCAAGTTCCACAAAGACATTTAGAAAAATGTATTTGATGATGTGCTGCAAGGCTTAAAATAGTGAGGTGAGTGATCACCTGTTTTTTTTATTTTAATTTTTTTTCTCTTGTTGTATGATATGAGTTCTCTTTAGGTGCAGGATGTCTTACAAGATTCATAAAGTAAATTTTGGCCTAATTTTTATGCGGACTTAAAATCAAACTGTAATGTCTATTTTATAGACATTTACATTGAAACTATTCTTTAATATTCTGAACAACACTTAAAGTGCCCTCCAATAATATTGGCACCCTTGGTAAATATGAGCAAAGGCAGCTGTGAAAATAAATCTGCATTGTTTATACTATTTATCTTTCATTCAAAAAAGTTACAAAATTTCAACCTATCATTGAAGTAAAGCAATTGAAAGTGGGGAGAATCTCATGATGAAATAAATGCTTTCTCTAGTTCATGTTGGCCACAATTATTGGCACCCAATTATTGCAACGTCCTTTTCCCAGGGTAACAGCTCTGAGTTTTCTCCTATAATGCCTGAAAAGTTTGGAGAACACCTGATAAGAAATCAGAGACCATTCCTTCATACAGAATCTCTTCAGATTCACAGCTCCATGTTAGTACTTCTTCTCTTCAGGTCACCTCACTCATTTTCTGTAGGGTTCAGGTCAGAGGACTGGGACAGCCATGGTAAAAGATTCATTTTGTGCTCAGTGACCCATTTTTTGTGTTATTTTGATGTTTGTTTTGGATTGTTGTCCTGGTGGAAGATCCAAGCACAGCCCATTATAAGATTTCTAACAGAGGCAGTCAGGCTTAGATTTTTTATCTGTAGGTATTTGATAGAATCCATGATGCCATGCATCTGAAGAAGATGTTCAGGACCTCCAGCAGAAAAACAGGCCAACAACATTAAAGATCCAGCAATATATTTAACCGTGGACATGGGGTACATTTTTTTTTTTTTTATCCCTGTTTACTAAACTCATCTGGTGGGTTTGCTGCCAAAAAGCTCTTTTTTCAGTTTCATCTGACCATATAAGCCAGTGCCATTTGAAGTTCCAGTCGTGTCTGACAACTGAATATGCTGGAATTTTTGGATGAGTGAGGAGAACTTTTCTTGAAACCCTCCCGACCAACATGTGGTGATGTAGGGGCTGTTTGATATGTATATTTTTTAAGGTTTCTGACCCCAAGACTCAACTAATCTCTGCAATTCTCCAGATGTGATCCTTGGAGAGTCTTTGGCCACTCAAACTCTCCTCCTCACCGTGCATTAGGACGATATAGACACACATCCTCTTCCAGGCAGATTTGTAACATCTTTAGTTGATAGGAACCTCTTAATTATCACCCTGATGGTGGAAATGGGGATTTTCAATGCTTTAACTCTTTTCTTACAGCCACTTTCTATTTTGTGATGCGCAACAATCTTGTTCTGCACATCAGAACTATATTCTTAGGTTTTACTCCTTGTGATGGATGTTTAAGGGAATTTGGCCTTTGTGTTGCTCATATTTATAATCCTGTGAATCAGGAAGTCATGGCTGGACAATTTCATGCTCCTAGTCACCCTGGTGTGCTAAAAAATGTAAATAGGAATATGCTTCAGAGATATTTTACTAGTAAGAATTTCTAGGGGTGCCAATAATTGTGGCCAACATTCATTGGAGAAAAACATTTATTTCATCATGAGATTTTCTCCCCACTTTCAATTGTTTTACTTCAATGATAGGTTAGAATTTTGTGAATTTTTTGAATGAAAGATCAAAAGGATAAACAATGCAGATTTATATTCACAGCCGCCTTTGCTCATATTTATCAAGGGTGCCAATATTAGTGGAGGGCACTGTATAGTGTCTTTGGCCTTTACAGTACAGTTAAATAATAATAATAATAATAATAATAATAATAATAAATACATAAAAAATCTGTGGATTGGCATACATATTATTTATTTAGATTTTTACATTGAACCTACATTCTATTAAAATTACCGAACAACGCTTGCAAAACGTGACCTTTACTGTAAAGTAAAATAAGAATAAACCCCAGCACCAACAATTCATCCGTGCACTGGCGTGTGCATGTTTGCACATCAAAGAATCTTTACTAACTCATTGTAATGCGAGGCTATAGTGTTAAAACCACGTGAGCACCCTTATCCGTAGATGCAACGTAACCGGTTTTGTGAACTGAACGGGACAAAAAAGCGATATTTGAATAAATAGTTTATTACTATTTCCTCCTGTTTTTAGAGATGGGGCGGTAGCCTGTGTATGGAAACGATGATGATGCGTGCTTGAGTGTTTTGCAAACGCAGCTCGACGTGCAGTCGATCACTTCTGGTTACTACTGGTTGTCCTCTCATCTAGTCTGATTCAATGACTCGGTTGTTTGGTTATTTGGTTATTTTGTAGACTGACTGTTGGTTATGATGCTGGCGTCATGACGGATGATAAGAAAGCGGTCTGCAGCAGCAGCAGCACGTCGGGACTGAAGCATCAGCACAGAATGTGAGTGAATGATGCTACATTCTTTCGAGATTATAAACACACGAGTTACATTTTCAGTCGTTGCGTCATTGTGTACATGCAGCGGCATCTAAACAGCATCCGATTTGGTCTTACACCAAAATAAAGTTGACTAAAGCATAAGTTGTTTGACAGAGATAAAATGGGTATGTTGTCGAAATACGCCAGAATGTATAAGGATACACATCCTGTTCCGCCTTGATGTATTGCAACGCATGATGCTAGCTGCTGCACAGCGGATGATGCAAGACAGAGACCGTCTAATTGGTATAATATATATATATATATATATATATATATAGGCTATAGCTATAAATTATGGTGTGTAGCCTATGGAATGTAGGTGTGTGTGGCTGTCTCTACAATCCAGTGTTTCCCACAGATTTTGTGAGGCTATGGGGGGTGGAATTGTACCTGGATTTTAAAGTGTCTCAGATTACATTACTTATAGTAGGATACAACGGGGCTAAAAGCCCCCCTTAAGAAAAAAATGTGCTATTCACTGCGCCTAAAATGAATAATTGCAGAAATAATAGGCTATATACGTTGTATTGAACATTAATGGAGCAACAGATTTTGTGTGAAAATAAATCATTCAAGTTGTATATTTTGTCTTATAAATGTATGAGGTGGCAAGGGGGGCCTTTTATCCCACACACCAGCATGGGGTACGGTATTGATACAAATACTTAAGCTAAAATAATGTTTTTTAAAATAATGTCTAAGTTAATACTTGTTCAAAACAATCACTTTAGCAAAGTTTGTACTATTTTCTACTTATTTTGAAAAAAAAAAGAGTAAATTTAGTCATTTTAATAAGTAAAGATTCTGAAAGTATTGAAGAAGATCCAATAATAATTGAATATATAGGCTAGTTACAGTAGTAAAAACAAATGATATTTTATTATATGATATGATTAATATCATGTTTTTAAATATGATGGTTTCATTCTAAACATGGTGATTATCTCTAATATGGACACCCAACATAATATATGATATTTACCGTCTGAATCTAACCATGTCATGTCAACAAATGGAAAAGTCAGCGATCTATTAATTATCATGTTAATTACTGTGCGCCTTTAGCCCCAACAGCAGGGGCGCTTTTTACCCCAAATACCATACTTTTACATATTCTTTCGTTATTTAAAAACTGTTGTTTTAATTATCTTAAACAAAACTGAAAATCATAAAGAAGAGCTCTGTCTCAAAATATATGCATTAATTTTAGAGATTCTCATTTGTTACTTAAATCTACAACATTTTAAAAAACATAAAATATTTGATCAAGTAAGCACAGAATCAACTTCGCGCTGCTGCGCGCGATCGCGTCAAAGATCAGATAAATATACACGTGCATCTTGAAAAGCGAATGTTTTGGAAAGTGCTAAGCCATGTTTTTGTGCCATCTAGAGGTTTAGATGAAAATAATATCAAAGGCGCCTTTAGCCCCGTTGTACCCTACAAATAATACTACTGCTTAGTGTTATGTGATGGGACACTAATTTGAGACACCCAAGCTTCAGTGCGTTTATCTCTTCTTTTACAAAATTAAAGTAAATATGATTGGTGTTGAATTCAAGCAGGGGTGTCAAGTTTTTGAAATCACTTCACTTTCTGGAAATTATGTGAGAAATGTGGCCATGAAATCATCAAACAGAAATACCTCTTGTAAAGTTCACTCAAAGGTCAATGACATAGGATTTAGACAAAATTAATTTTAAGGATATAAATCTGTTATAAATAAAACAATGTTCTAAAGTATCAAGCTATTTTTGTGATGTATTTGTTCATCAAATTTTGCAATAATATTGTTAAAATGTGTTAATAATATTTTCCATTTGAAGCGATCTTTGTTGTCCTACTTTAGAAGATGTTTCAAAAGTGGGACAGCACATTTTGACTGATGTGGGACTACCCGATCTCATGAATGTGCGTATAAACAGTACGCCAAATAAAAATGAAAACTCGTAGTAAAGATACGCAAAAATGGACTTTGTCGTGTATATGCTATACGCGATGGGTAGGATTAGGGTAGATGCGTATCATATGCACGCCAACAAATTTCGTATTATATGCACACGAAAACTGCGTATTATATGCTCGCCAAACACGTGCATGTTATATATACGCCAAAGTCCATTTTTGCCTATCAACGAGTTTTCCTTTTTATTGGGCGTATTATATTCTTTGTTAGTCGATTGATAAAATCTTAAACCAACATCAGTGAACCGTTAACATGCAAATGTGTTAGGCTACTTTCTTAAAATCATGTAAATGATTCAAGTAAATGTTCAATGACAAAAAAAGTTTGGGAATAACATGAATTTGTGAATTTTAATGTGTTTGAAATACAAAAGCCTTCCAAAGACATAGTAATACCATACTCACTGTGGTAATTCAAATAAAAAGAATGTTTATCAGCAGTTGATGCAATGATGAAATGTTGAGAAAACACTTAAAACTGAAATGATTTTTGTAAATCCAGTGGTCAAATGCTGTGTGGCTTCTCAATTTTTTTGTGGCCTCTCAACCTGACTATGACTGGTCTTTGTGTGAATGTCCATAGAACTGGAAGACTTTCTGAATATATATTAGGTAGACTATTTTCGATAGGAAATTTCAAAAAAAGAAAGAAAAGAAAAATAAATAAAGGAGAATCGATAAATTATAAATAATATAGGCTATTGCTATTATGTGAATAAGTAATCCAAAAAAAAAAAAAAAAGTAACTGTAGAGTGTGTTCAAGTTCAAACGGGAAATAAAAAAATATTATATCTATTATTCACCCAATAGCCTAAGAAAGTGAGTAAAATTCTGCACAAAAATGTTGCACAATAAAATGATATATAATAAAAAGGCAGTGGGATAATGCAGCTGCTGCGCAATGTGGACTTCGTGATTGGCCATAATACCTGCACATTGTAGCCAATGGGCGTGCTTCTCTATTAGTGCGCGCGAAGTTTCACAGAACCGCTCTCCAGAGTCGATCTCTTCAGGTAAATAGATTAACTAGTAGGATGAAGCGAGATTTTGGATGCAAACCTGAACAGATGTGATGTCAGAAAATTTGATATAGATAATGCTGTGTTTGTGTATCTGAAATGATCCAGGTTTTTGTATTTAATGTAAAGTCGCTGCGTTCAAATTAAGTGAGGTAAATCCATCACCGTTAAGAGTGAAAACAATCATGGCCGCCATATTGAAGTGAAGAGTCGTAGCAAACCCGATATGCTTAAAACTCTGGCCCCTTCAAAGGGACCTTCTGAATGAAGGATTTCGAATGGTATAACTCATGGACATTTGGCTCCTATAATTCTTTGCGCCGGTGTTGTGCCCATTTTCGACCCCCTGCCAAATTATTACCCCTCTAAGGTTAGTTGAAATCGCTATCTGATTGCCTAATCCTAACCCCTCCCCCACACCTAAACCTACCAATACTAGGGGGGTAATAATCTGGCAGGGGGTCAGAACTGCGTCTTTCGCTTGGCGATATGAAGCAGAAGTGCGTTTCAAAGGAACAGTTTTTTTGGCCCCCTACATCCTTCATCCCTTTGAAGCTCTCATTTTGTAGAATAAACCCTTCGAAGGGAGCAGCGTCTGTCTGATAATGATGTCTACTCGGATAATGCTTTATTATCCGAATTATTTAGATTTTTAAAATGCCCATTAACTTAATTTCAATCCACCGGTTAACATTTTCAACACTGTGTATACTACATCAAATATAGGACAATTTTAATAATAGTTGTCTGTAGCAAAGGGCTTAACGATTAAGGGAATAATTGATTTTGTCAACATTTTTATGAAGAAAGATTAACATATATAGTGCTGAAAGCCAAAATATTAAATGGCATCGATGTATATTTACTGAGTAATCCACTGGTTTGTAGAGGGGGTAAAAATTAAAAATTTCACCTGCGATTACAGACTACAGGGGGTAAAAATGATTTTAATATAATTTGTAATTATGTTTAAATGGGATCCTGATTTGACATAAAGCCATCATAAATGTATTTGGATACTGATGTTTACATGCTACTGTGGTCTGATCTATTTAGCGTGCAATAATGACCAGACATGATCCGCTGTAGTGCTGGAGAGGAGGATGACAGAGAGAGGAAACCATGGAGAAATATCTTCCCAAATATGTCCCATTCTTCACCCTGCTGGCTCTGTCAGGACTCTTATTCCTGCTCTGGAATATCACCTCATTGGAAGTAAGTAAAAGTCAAGTCAAGTCACCTTTATTTTTATAGTGATTTATACAATATAGATGGTGTTACAGCAGCTTTACAGTGATAAACAGGAAAATGACAGAATGAGTTACGGAAACTCATAGGGCTGCATGATAAATCACAACTGAATTGTAATCACCATTTCTGCTTCTCTCGATTTATTAAGCAAAATCATCTTCAGTATTTGTCCGCTGGTTATTTGTACAGAAAAAAATGTTTCATTTTCATTTTCATATTGCATTTGCGTCATCTTGCAGTGGTAGCAAGTATCCACAAGCTTTCATGGTTGCGGTTGCTAGATGTCAAGTGCTTAAATCAGTGCCAATCAGAGTTTTTCTCTTAAATGGACACATTTTCTAATAAAAAAGTCCTATCTTGTGTTTTAGATTGTTTTGTGGACACACTATACAGTACAGACATGGCCAGTCATGATCCACTAAAGTATTGCTCTAGTTCGGGAATCAGTATCAGTAATCCATTTTATTTGCATTGTGGAAGTAGTCAAGTCAAGTCAAGTCACCTTTATTTATATAGCGCTTTTAACAATACAGATTGTGTCAAAGCACTTAACAGTATCAAATTGATAGAGTGTCAGTAATGTATAATGATAAGATTAAACACTCAATTTTCAGTTAAAGGCATTTCATTATTGTATTCAGAGATGTCATTGTCTAGCTCAGTTTAGTTTAAATAGTATCTGTGCAATCAGTAAGTAGTTCATATTTTTATTATTTGTGCAAAACTTAAGTCCGGCTCACAATGTGCGATTTTGACCATGATTTGGCCGCCTGAGACAAATTTAGAAAATTCTAAAAGATTCCTATCCTAGGCTAAAATCTGTAGTCTTTGATTGTTAGTTTGACGTGTTCACCGACTGCCGATTAATGGCTGTTGAGATCAAATTTGACCTCAGATGAAATTCTGACAGTGTCAGAAGATTTGGCACACAGTCCTGCAGTGTGACTTCTCCTACAACGAACATCAAACCGTCTTCGTTTTTCAAGACAAGCCATAATCAGAATTAATGTTAGTGGTTTCTTCTATCCGCCATAATCTCCGGCGCTCCCGTCCTCCGCTCACGGAATTACTATACGTTGCCTTTGCTATATAAACACTGGTTGCGCTGCTGTTTTCATGTGGGTGTGTAGTGCTGCTTACACTATTCTTCTTAAATACGCTGGTATTGCTGCCACTCATATGCTTTTCATGATAGCCAACATTTCAGCCCCACTTGCAATGCAGCTCGCAGTCACTGAACGTTTATAGGTTGATAATGTAAAACACAAGTTTTACCAAGCACACCTGTTTTTAACATGTCTTCTTGACTGTCGTACAGTCTGACATTTATAACAACTGAGATCCCACAGTGTGACATGATCATCATGATCGTACAGTCTGACAAGTACTTCTAAAGGACTTTTAAAAAAATCGCGCAGTCTGTTAATTTTCTTTTTTATGATAGCTAACTACCTTGAAGAAGATAATACTACAGTGAAGTGGTTTGTGGTCACAAAACAACAGGTTGTAGGCAACATAATTTGTTCGTTTGTGGATGTAAATATGGAATGATTTTTTAATTATTAGATTTAGCACACAGCAGATCATTCACCTATTGCCATATTACAATTTTGCTTGTGAAAAAACATATGAGGTTCATACTGTAAGAATAAGGTTACTTTTAAAGTCAGGGTACAAAGCGTGTTTTGTAATATTTCATGATCATGCACTTGTTTTCGAAGGTTATTGTAATAAGCCAACACAGATTAATCTTGCCCTCTGAACTCTGGAAACCTTCTCATGCTTCTCTGTAATGAAATTTCACATTAAAGCTTCTGTGTTTTGTCTTCTGCAGAGCTGGAACTGTCAGACAGTATCTACCTTCTATCAGCTTCAGAACAGCATCCAGTCAGTCTTAAAGACCTCAGAATTTTTTCTACCGGTGGAGTTTAACTACTCCTTCTGTGCCCACCTCGGCCAGGAGCCCACTGCAGAGGAAGCCAGGGAAGAGAGCTATCTTCTCAAATCCATCGCCTGGCCAGAGCCGTTGGTCCTGGGACTGCCGTTACGTCAAAGTAGCGATCCTGCACAGAGCTATTATACGATCCAAGACCCTGGAGATCTCCAGGTGGGTGGGCAACTGGTAGTGAAGGTGCAGATGCACAACTTTTTGGGTCAGCCCAAAAAACATGGAGGAGACTTTCTAGTTGCGCGACTTCACACACCAGAACTGGCAGCAGGTGTGGCTGGCCAGGTACATGACCACAACAATGGAAACTACGCAGTATTTTTCCCGCTGCTTTGGGCAGGTGTTGCCCAGGTGGAACTGACAATGATTCACCCTAGTGAAGCTGTGATGGTCCTCAAGCGATTGAGAGAGGAACAATCAGACCGAGTGTTCTTCAAGAGCCTCTTCCGTTCAGGGTACCTCTCTGAGACCACTCTGTGTAATTTGTGTTTGCCGAACAAACAGCAGCCGCTTTGCAACTACACAGACCCCCAGACCGGAGAACCCTGGTTCTGTTATAAGCCCAAGATGTTGGACTGTGATACACGGATTAACCACTCAAAAGGGGGGTATAAGAAACACCTTCTCACTGTTTATGAGTCATATTTCTTCCAAAGGTGAGTGAGAAGTTAAACCTATTTCTACATTTAGAGTAGTGGTTGAGCGATATATTTATTTCTGTCTGCCGATGCCAACATCTACTGTGCATAAAATCCAGATTATATGTTATAAATATTTCAGTTTAATGATAAACATATACTTTTTTTCTACTTTCTTCATGAATGACACTTTAATTTTGTTTTGTTCTAGTGGAGTAAATATCAAAATTCCAATACACTCTGCAGGGGTGGACAATGTGACTGTTCAACCTGCTAAAGGTATTGTGGCACATGTAATATTATATTTACACTGCCGCTCAAAAGTTTGGGGTTGGTAAGGTTTAAAAAAAAATAATAATTTTAACGTTTTTGAAGGAAATCTCTCACCAAAGCTGCATTGTTTTGATCAAAAACAATGTTCAGTTAAGAACACTCTGGCAATAAAACATAAAGATTGATTTGTTGTCTTTGGCTGTATATGGGTTTTCGGCTTTGCAATATATTATAGCTGAGTCTGCGGTTAACCTCTCAAGGTGCCATCAGCATGAAATTAATACAATAACTGTTGCCGTCCACTAGGGATGCAGCGATTTACCGGTTTTACGATTAACCGCGCTTTAAAACGTCACGGTTAATTAATCGTAAAGGCTCCGCTACACCGAGTGTTTCTGTTGTATGGAATGGAACTGTTGAAACATGAGCAAAACGAAAACAAAGTTACACTAGCGGTGCACCAGCTTAAAATGCCGTGCTTATCAGAGACACGGAGGCTACTAGATTAACTATGACAGAGGAACCAAACAGCGATCCTTTATTTCCACCAGAGAAATGACTGAATTCGATAGTGTGGGACCATTTTAAATTTGGGTACATCAATATTGCCGTAAAAATCGCTGTTAAAGAGTGAATACATAAGGGATAATGCACAGCTAGCCAACCTGTTCTGGCTGTGCAATAAACGATTTTAATGCACGACGTGAAGGCAAGGACCACCTGACGCGACGTTCGTTAGCTCGAACATTCTGCCGCTTCAGAGATGAAATAGTGCAGTGAGAGAGCGCGAGCGCGTGTGTGAAGCGCGCGCAGTCAGCGGAGGCTCGCGAAGCGGAGCCAGGCGCGAGTATAAACGAGGCTTTAGCCTACCTGCATCTGCGTCACTACAAACAATGAAGATTTGAGTTTAGTTATTTAAACAGTCATTTTACCCCCTCTTTGCTGATTAATATAATGTAGCGATCCAGTATCTAAGCTATTTTATTAATGAAAGTCGCTGGGCAGCGTTGACAACACGTTTCTGTCCTCCTAAATGTTTGTGGGCAGCTCGATCTCGATCTCACAAACCAAAATAATAGACATGATTTTCTCAGGCCTTATGTAAAATCAGATGAATAAAGATTATTAAAATGAATAAGTATTGATGACAGTTGATTACAATAATAGTTTAGTTTATTCCCTCATTAGTAACAGTGTCCTCTGTGGGATAAATAAAGTTAATATTAGTCATATATTAATAATACTTCATTAATATTGTGATTTATCATCCCTGTTATAGTATTATTCATAAGTCAATTTATTTTTCACCATCTTTCCAAGTTCTGTACCTCAGGTCCAAAAGAAATGTAGAAAGAATGAAATGAAAACATCAAATACATTTGTTATTTTCAAAATGGAAATACTTACATGGATATTTACAGAGCAGAGGTCACCTTTTTTAATTCCAATAGGAGAGATGGACTTTTTTTTTTTCTTTAGTATTATTATTTTGTGCTGTATTATTGGTTACTGTGTTATTTCTGTTTCAAAAGGCAGCAATAAATAACACTTTAATATCTAAAGAGTGTTTATGTGATTTTATGTTGTGAAATGAATAAATGCATAATAATCGTAATAATCGTGAAACCGTGATTATTCCTCAGACTATAATCGTACCAACAAAATCTATAATCGTTGCATCCCTACCGTCCACATTACACAAGTCAGCTATTAACTGAAACTTATTTACGAGGATGAAGCAGTTAATAGAGACAATGACTATTATGTTTGAGGACTGCTTGGATGGCTTGTCACGATACAGTTATCTGAAATGGAGAGAGAGAAACATTGTACAGCAAGTGCACAGAATATACAATATGTGGAAGATATAATACTGATGTCAAAAGAAGGGGGGTTGAAGGCTTGTTTGTGAGCTTGGCTAAACTGAAGAGGTATTAATCTGGCTCAGTTGGGAATCACAGTGTTTGGAAAAGGTGGAACAGCTGATAAAGAACTGATAGCAGAGATATGCCTGAACTAACACTTGCAATTGATTGAAAGTGCTTTATTTTGCGATAACAACCAGGTAGCTGTACATTATCCTATTTATTACACGGCGCTTGCCACAAAAGTAGCCTAAATAATTAGACACGAAACACTAATCAGCGACAGCAGAGTGATACATGGTCAAGATGACTCCTAGTACCTGGATGAGCCTGTTATTAGTTTTACCGGTTGTTATCGGGGAATAACACACCTTGGAATGTCGTGATTGACCAACCAGAATCAAGTATTTCAGAGAGCTGTGTAATAATGTGCAATATTATTACAATTTAAAATGTTTTCTATTTTAGTATATTTTTAAATGTACCTTGATCCTATAATGGCAAAACTGAATTTTCAGCAGCCATTGCTCCAGTCTTCAGTGTCACATGACCTTTCAGAAATCATTCTAATATGCTGATTTGGTGCTCAAGAAACATTTCATCATTATCAGTGTTGAAAATGCTGTGCTGCTTAATATTTTTGTGGAACCCAACCCAATTTAAATGTGTTCCAAAAACTACTCGCCCTCGTGTCATTCCAAAAATGTAAGACCTTTGTTCAACTTCGAAATTAAGGTATTTATGAAATCCAAGAGCTTTCTGACCCTGTATAGACCGCAACCATAAAAATAAAAAAACAACAAAAATAAAGTTATTTTTGTTTTCTTTTTGCACAAAAAGTATTCTCATAGCTTTAAAAAATTGCAGTTGAACCACTGATGTCACATGGACTATTTTAACGATGTACTTACTACTTTTCTGGACCTTGAACGTGGTAGTTGTGTGTTGCTGTCTATGTAGTCAGGAAGCTCAAGCTCTTGGATCTCATCAAAAATATCATAATTTGTGTCCCGAAGATGAATGAAGGTCTTGCGGGTTTGGAAAGACATGAGGGTGACTGACAGAATTTTCATTTTTGGGTTAAAAAAAAAAAAAAAAAAAACTTACTGACCCCAAACATTTAAAGGTGTATCATTTTAAATATACAAGAACAGTATAAACAGGTTTAAATTCTAAGTTCTTATCAGCATTTTTTCTTTCTTTCTCTCATCATCATTTTAATTTTTTCTTCTGTTTCTTCTTTCCTTCCAGTACAAACCAAAGGAATGCACCTTGAATTCACTCCTTCCGGGTACTACTACCAGGGATCATGGAGGCCTTTGAGTGGTGTCGTCATGCGGCAGTTTAATGGCTCTTCAGTCATAACACAGTGTCTTCGAGGGAAAATGGTGTATATGTATGGAGACTCCACTGTGCGACAGTGGTACGAGTATCTCATTGCCCATGTTCCAGGTCAGTAATATTTTTGAAACTCTTTTTAAAGGTGCTGTATTGATTTGTAGTCTTTATTGATTTGTGGCTTTAACCACATCTCCAAACATTTTTCAGCCAACCCAAAAAAAGCAGAGCATGAAAAAAAATAAGAAAATATAGTGTATAGTATAGTCTCATTGAATAGATTCCATAAAAAGTACAGTGTAAATGTGGCCTGAGACAACTGAAGTACAAATATTTGTTTGTAGTCTAGGGTGAATTTTTCATATATCTTCATGCCAAATAAGTATTTTACACATTTTATTCCTGAGTGGGCATGAATCTATTGTCTTATCTACATCTCACCCTCTGTTTTATCTCACAATACAGAGTTTAAGGAATTCAACTTTCATAGCCCGAAGAATGTTGGCCCGTACATGGCAGTTGACAGCAATCACAACATATTATTGAGATACCGCTGCCACGGGCCACCAATCCGCTTCACGTCCGTGTCCTCAGCTGAGATGCACTACATCTCAAATGAGCTGGATGGCTTACGAGGGGGCTCGGACACGGTGGTCGTGATTAGCATCTGGTCGCATTTCAGTACTTTCCCAGTGCAAGTGTACATACGGCGCCTGCGCCACATCCGCAGGGCGGTGATCCGACTTCTGAACCGAGAACCGGCGACTTTAGTGCTGATCCGCACAGCCAACCTCCAGAAACTGGACCCCGAGTCCAGCTTGTTCAACAGCGACTGGTTCTCCCAACAGCTTGACGCAGTGCTCCGAGCCATGTTTAAAGGTCTGAACGTCCAGCTGGTGGACGCCTGGGAGATGACGCTCGCCCACCATCACCCTCATCAGCTACACCCTCCACCTGACATTATATCAAACATGGTTAACTTCATCCTATCACTCATCTGTCCAGTGAGGAGAAAGAGAAGGCGGGGCTAAACTTCTCAAGCAGTATCTTAAGGAACTGGTGAGACCTAATGCTAATCTTCTTTGGGACCAGCTCTTTTGCTGTCTATTCACCTATTATTTGCTATCTATTTGGCTTGCAAAAGTTTAAAATGATTTTGATGGCAATATTAAAATGCAAAAGCACCATAACAGTTAATGTAGCTCTTTATACTTTAATGGCAATATCCTGAGGTATGCAGAATCTTTTTTTTTTTTTTTCTCCCTAGAACAAGTTTAAAATTTATCTAAAGAGAATAGATAATTCCCCCATAACACATTTATAATAATGGAGCACTTATCATTATTGGTTTTACATTGGACTCTGGCAGACCTCTTAATCTTGAATGAAATTCAGATTTCAGTAATGCGCTTTTTTCCCAAGTCCAGTGGCAACAAATGGATGAGGTTCTGTTAATTATTTATAAAATTATTCTCAAATCATTTCAGCATATTTACGTAGTCAACAGGTGAAAACTAATCAAACGTATTTGCTTGTACTCCAGTCAGGGATTTGAGTAGGGATAGTTCATTAAAAAATTTAAATCCAGTCATCAATTACTCACCCTCACTTTGTTCCAAACCTGTATGACTTTCTTTAATCTGCAAAAAAATTTTTTAAATAATCTTCTTGTGTGTTCCACAGACAGAAAGTCATATTGGGTTGGAATGACATGAGGGGGAGTAAATGATGAGAGGATTTTCATTTTTGGATAAACTATTCCTTTAGGGAAAAAATGAAGCCATCAACCTCAAGGCTGCAACTGTATAAAAAAGGAAAGAAAATGGAGAATTACAGAAGAATAATAACTGTTACAGAATATATATGAGAGTATAATGAACTATGAGTGCAAGCACAACTGTTACTGTGCCTTGGTAAACAGAGATTGTTTTAGCTAGTTATTATCTGTGTCTGTTCAGCTGATACGTAGGCCAAGTCTGGTCACGTGACAAAAGTATAAAGAGCACGCAGGTTGCAGTCTTTGGTATATAAGGGGCACCAGTGTCATCCAGAGATATGAATAATACTTAGTCACTTATTTAAATATACATTTGACTCTTTTGTTACAGTATGATTATTAATGTTAGTGTTCATTTTATCTGTTATGCCCTTGATTAGCTTGAATATAACTTCTCCAATTCTGCATTTACCTCTGAAAGATCTGAAAATGTATACATTAGTTATACCATATGTTCTGTCTGTTCTATTTTATGTATCTAAAAGCAACGTAAAAGACATTTACACTCAAAAGATTTTTTGGAAGAGTTGTTTACGATCAGTTCATGTGCCTTATTTAACACTACCTGTTTTTAAATTAATTTGTTCTATTCCATTTTTATGTGGTTTACAGCTATGAAATTGGGTCTCTGTACTACAGTTTCTACTGCATTTAAAAAAAAAATATTTAAATTTTTTTCAATGGCAAAGGAAGTTCTTATAATTCTTCATCCGTTCAGTGTTTATGAATCACCAAAATAAATTCATTCTAAAGCATCCATTGTGCTCTTCTCTAAACATCTTTTGAATGATCTCTGGCACTGCTGACTGGTATATTATTTTTTGATGCAGTAAGATCTTCTCAGACGAGAAAATTGAATATTTGAAATTATCAGTATTGTAGAAGGAATAAGAATTATTATATTAAAAAAAGCAAATGAGTTTTGTAATAAATGTGAGAATAACAGAGATAAAAACGGAGTATTCGTGATCACATGGATACAAAATCATATTACAATAATAAAAATTCATAATGAAAGATTAATTTAAAAAAAGGGGGCAAAAGTAAAAAAAACAATACTTTTTACTGATTTTGTTTTGGAGCAGGACGACTGGACAAAGGTAAGAATAATAAACTATGTGAATTTGAAAATGTTATTATTAATTATAAAAATAAATTAAAATATATAAAACTGTACTTCATACTAACAACATTTTTTTGACTTTTAATAGGTGACATTCGCAGGTGTTATAAAATAAGCCACAAGCTTTGTGAAGGACGATTTAGCCTCGTGTGCCAAGGGACTTTTTTTACATACATAACTTTGCTGAAAAGATCATATCAACATACCCCGAGCATCAGAAATTTGTGAGATTTGGCATGTTTCTTCAGACTATCTTGTTATGCATGTGTTCCACGTTTTGTTAAGATTGGACACCGCATTCACAAGATTAGTCATTTTGGGTCTCACTCAAAAATATATCAGCCTACATCTCCACATGAGACCTTCAGATTTGGCGCCAATCCAGACATCACAGTCTTTTGTTTACATGATGAGTAATGTTGTAGAATTATTTTATTACAGTCCTGTAGCAGCTGCTTATTATTTATGTTTACCACAGGCATTCAAACTAGTGAGAAATATAGTCAGGAATTTTTCAACCAATGTTATATGTGTAAACAACCTGTAAGCGAAGCATTGTTTCACCTTGTGGATGAAGCCCCTTTCAGGGCCAAAATGGTTCCCAGAAATCTGTTGTATGTGGATCACAGCTTCTGCATTTTCATTCACATCTCATTCTACTGAATGCAGTTTCTTGTAGAACCACAAGGGGCCAGCAGTGTACTGTCACAAAAAACATATACAGTAGGCTAAGAGGGAGAGTAGTATACTACTGCTTAGTATATACTATTTTAGTTTATAAATAATATTTGCAACATCATAATACAACAGTAAAAATTTCAAACAGTATTATGTTACATTGTCAAATGTGACCTCACTATATAATTTAAGAGTGATTTTTAGTTGTCATAATAATTTTGGCTGTCTGATAATGAGTCAAAAATAATGAGGTGTTAAAAATCACAGCTGATAACACCACCTCATATGTCTCACTGGAAACAGGTCAAGTTGTGTGCATTGCATTGTGGGATACATGTGCTCGGGTTGTACAATGCACATTCTGGTGCAGTGTACAAAAAATGCATACTATGAGTAGAATAAACAGTAGAAATTGTGTGAGTAATATGGTAGTATGATACTCCTTAATTGTTTTAAATAATAACATTTTTGTATAATGCTGGATAAAGGTGATTAATGCATAGATGAACCGTACCCTTAATTATCAGTGCAAGACACTTTTAGTAAATTTGATTTTAATATTACTTTATTTTGATGTTAATCAAATTTCCAATATTACAGTACAGTTCAGTGCATATTTTGTAATGTATGGGTTTTGACAAACAATTTCATGTTATGGATATGTAAAAATAAACAAAAAAAGTATTACAGTTGTTTAGTAAATATTTCCTAAGAAATACATATAATGAAGGAGACTTTTCTCAAATTTATTTGGAGACATTCTGATAACAGTATGACAGAAGCTGAGTGAAGTAAGGTACGAATTATGATGGTAACTCAAGTATATTGGATGGAAAACTGTAACTTTATCAAGATGCATTTGAAACAAGCCTTTTAAAGATTGTGCAATCATACTAATATGAATATGTAACATTTTGTGCGTTATTAACAACCATATTATTTTTTGCTATAGGTACAAGTGGCACGAGACAGTGACCTGAGCTCTAAAAGAATCAGATGATCTCTGTTCATGAAGAAAGTATGTGGAGGCTCTACTGGATGACTGATGATGGAGGGGAAGTTTCTGGGGTACCAGGCGAGGAGAGTCCCTTTCGGTCCTCTGGATGCACTTTACACAGCTCTGGTATCAAACCTGAGCTTCTTTCTCCTTTGCCTTCTGTTCCTGGTTATACCTGTGGGGAATAAAGAGCTCATATATTGAACATCCCCCAACTTGGTCACACACCTAAATTACACAATATGCTGGAAGACCCGGTCTGCTTTATTGCTACCAGTCTTGTTAAAGTGTAGATAAGCAAAAGTAAGCTGAGGTCACAGCAGATAAAATGTGAAAAGGTTGGCACAACAGCAATAAAGCATATACTCTCTTAAAAATAAAGGTGCTTCACGATGCCATAGAATAACCTTTTTGTCTAAATGGTTCCATAAAGAACCTTCAATATCTGAAGAACCTTTCTGTTTCCCAAAAGGTTCTTTGTGGCGAAAGAAGCTTCTTCAGATTATAAAAAGGTAAGAACCTTAAACTGAATGGTTCCTTGTGGAACCAAAAATGGTTCTTCTATGGCTTCGCTGTGAAGAACCTTTATTTTTAAGAGTGTACCGTTTTATTTAGAGAGAGGGTGGAAAATGGTCATGAGAAATAAAATTATGAGTATTCTGGGTGCAAAAAAACTTCAATAATAATCCAAAATAAGTACATTTCAAGAGGGAAAACAATGCATAAATACACCATTTTAGGTAACATTTAATTAGACTATGCAGCTGTTTCCTTTTAATGAGCTCTTTTATTATATACATCTACATAGCTGGTGCCCCTGTTTCCTACTTGGCATGAAATAGAAGTTCCTCTTTTCCACCCTATTGTGATGTATATCCAAGCGAAACGGCTTCTTGAATTAGGAAAAAATTACTGTAGACCAGGATTTAATTTGGTCCAGCAGGAATTGATTGGATCATTGTTATTTGCTATTGCTGCGATTTCATTTGAGTGACACATTGCTGGAGGGGAGATGTTATTGTCCTGCCCTCGCAACATGTGAACACGTCGTCAGAGAAGAGAAGAGGTGTCAGTGCAAGGGGGAGGAAAGGTTATTTTGATTGAATATTATTTCGAGGGCAATAAATAAAATAAAAAATTATATGCACATATCATTTATAATAATAATAAAAAAATCATGTTGACTTTAAGTTTCACTTTTTTGTCACAGCCATTGACGGATCCAGAAATGAATCACATGCAGCTTTTATGCAAGACTTGATGCACTTCACTGCCAGACTGTTTGCATCAGCTCAAGGTTTGTTTGGAAACTGGACAAAAGTCTAAAATCAAGAGCATTCACCTTTTGCCCGTTTCCCCATTTAAGTGATTTTATAGCATGTATTGTGTAGGTTAGTGAGAGAACTCACTTCCATATTCTGTAGAGCTGTGATCCTCCTGAACCTCCAACAAAGAAGTTTACAGCAAAGAGATTCCAGTTCTTGGGTATAATAACCAAGGAATACCTGGACCAAATAAGACCTGAAAAACAGAGAGTGAGGGAGATTGGGATCTTTGAATTGTTTTTTTAAATAATTGGTTACTGTGTGAGATATACCTGTGGCTGTCAACACAGCAGATTGGGAGGTACTGAGTTTCTCTGCTGGACGTGTCATGTCCGCTAAGCCAGCCATGACCAGACCCTGTGTGAAATCAGAAATGAAACAATTATCCATCTATATATATATATATATATATATATATATATATATATATATATATATATATATATATAAATAAATAATCAATTAATCCAAAGAACATCCAGATCCTGTGTGTTATTAATCTTACCCATTTAAACATTGGTGCCCAGAAGAAAACAGTCTTTGGACCTAAACAAAAAGAGTTAAACTCAATACAGTTAAACTCATGTTTAACAGATGAAATGTGTGTAATTGTGACAGCAATCAAGTGTTTCAACACAAAACAGTAAAAAAAAAAAAAAAAAAAAGTACTGACACAGAAGATAATTTTTACATGTTTTTACACTAAATACTTGTTCTTGCCAGTACACTTTGTGGTTGTGTTTTCATAACAAATATGTATAATATCTTTCTAAAATATGAAGGTAAATGTAAATAAAATTTTTTACAGCACTGAAGTACACAGATTTGAACCAGAATGTCTGTGAGCTGATGGCTCTGCGTTGTGAATATGTTCACCAGACCATGCCAAAAAGCACAGACCTTAATTGATTTTCAATAAGAAATACAATATACAATGGCTGATGGTACAAATGTTTAATCAATTATGGATTATTATCTGTAAACAATCAATGTTTAAATATTCAATAAGACTAATTGCACCGATCAGCTTTAGTATAGGTCCAGCCATCAGTGATCTACTCAATACAACAGGTTTGTTTTAGAAAATAAAAAAAATGACAAAATACCCATTTTAATATCATTGAATAAAAGATCAGTCATCTCTAGTGCTTAATATGATTCCTGTCAGTCAACCTCTGCTTATCAACACGCATACAATTTGATCACTATTTATTCTACCACCAATGACTAGAACTATAAATACTTTAACTCCCTTTAGAGAACTCATGTGAGATTATTAGAACAGAAAATATTTTCAGTTATTCAGTAACAGAAATATTAGAGAACGATTTCTGTTTCTCAAGGGCACTTTCCACAAATACAGTACACTTTGGTGACCTTTTTTTGTTTGTTTTGTTTTACACTCTCTTTCATTACATGTACAATTAAAATATTTTACAATGGATTATTGTTTAAAATCATAAATATATAATACTAACACTTAGTAATACTAGTTGGAAAACTAGAATCATACAAATCAAGACTTTACAAGCATTAGTCATGTCCCAAAATTTGAACATACAAAAAAATTGTTTAAACATTTAATTAAACAAGTTTAGGCACATCCTTTCACTGACCAATTGATAAAATTGAAGAAAAAAAAAAAAAAACAGTGTTAATTCTCACTTGTGATGTGTAAATACATTTTTAAAAAGAATTTCAAAATCATTGAAAGTGCCAAAAACACAAAAGCAAGTATGGCAAGGCCAGAACTGCAGACCAGTGTCAACAATACACAAATAAATAAATACAAATAATAATAATCATAAACTTCTACATATTATACAGTGGCTATAATTCAATACCATATTAGTTACACGCCAAGCACCTTCATAAATCATTTTCTATCTAAAACCTCAATTCCATTCTAGGCTATGCGTCTAAGGAGACTGATTCTGATCTATTCGTGCACCAAGTTTATTATTACCTTTATTTTAAAGCACTGGAGTCACTCCGTTTTTGACCTTAAACAATGAGACAAAAACACCTTCTCAGGTAGTAGACTCTATGGCTGCACCGTCACTTCAGTGTATGCTGCCACCTCAAGAGGTTAACAGGATCAGTATCAGTGTCAAATAAACTGTCACGCTAACAGCATTTGTGTTACCTGCAGGGTGGTTATAAACAGGTCTCAGTTTAGCCGGCAGCATATGCTCGATCCTGCCGAGGATTCTGTGGTAAGAAGCCCTCAGCCCCACCATAGCCATGATGACTGCTAAACAAGCTAAATGCTACCACTGCAAGCACGAAAATACCGCTGAGGACGTGCAAAGCACTCTGCTGCTATTGACCCGTGATGTTACCAAAAGGCAAGAGCCCGTGGTCAGGAAAACAAGGCCTTTGGACGAGCATAAAGTACAAAGTCTACGATATTGTCCTACTTTCGACCTTGCTAATGCAGTTTACTGCTCTGTTGTCTTGTGAAGTGTCAGTGGGGACGCGTCGCAAAACTAATTGCGTCATGACGTGAATGAGCCGCTGCGGTAAATGATTGGTTAATGTGGTCACGCCTCTTTGTGTGATTGGCTGGAAGGAGTTCGCACGCTCTTAAAAGGCGGGGCTTGGTCAGGACGCTTTGTTGTTTTTTTTGTTTTTTTGTCAGTACGCTTTGAGGAAAGAAACTGTTTTCGCGGTTACGTGGAGAGTATAAAAATTCCTGGAAGATTATTGTGGTATGCTGGGCGTGGAAGTTAAAAGTTTCAATGCATTTCAATAAATAAATAAATCGTCCTTCACAGTGTCATATTTGAGCGAAGAGAGTAACTTAGTTCGACAATAGCATGTTCGGAACAAACATTTATTGATTAATGGTTGATTAATGGTTAATAAACAAATCTAGTCATAAGGGTCAATTTTTGAAAGTGAGATTTATACATCAGCTGAATAAATAAGCTTTCCGTTGATGTATGGTTTGTTATGATAGGACAATATTTGGCCGAGATACAACTATTTAAAAATCTGAGGGTGCAAAAAATATATTTAGAAAATCGCCTTTAAAGTTGTCCAAATGAAGTTATTTGCAATGCATATTACTAATCAAAAACAGTTTTGATATATTTACGGTAGTAAATTTACAAAATATCTTCATGGAACATGAATTATTCTTTACTTAATATTCTAATGATTTTTGGCATAAAAGAATAAATCAATAATTTTGACCCATATTGTTGGCTACTGCTACAAATATCCGGGTCACAAATATACTGCATTTGTGTTTTGTGTATTTTTATTTCTGTATTTTATTTCTGTATGGGACTTGTTACTTTTCCCATCGCTTTTAAGTAGGGACCAATCACCAGTTTCCTTTTTTTTTTTTAAATAAAGAAAGTCTTTATTTAAAAAAAATGGAAACTGGTAATTTACCATGGGTGTTTTTCTTTCGCACGTCAGCCTTTTGAACTAATAGATTTAAACTATTGTTTTTAAATTTTAGTGTACAAATACTGTAGGTGATGTGTTGAGATTTGAATGCAGTCGGTGATTCTCGCATCGGCGTAAATGGTGCGCACATCTGACGCTCTCCAGAGCGACCAACACATTACAGTCAACATACTGCGCGTCTCTCCCTTCCATTGGCTTTGGGCTCGAGATGGATTTGACGTACCAGAGCAGCAGAGGCTAAAGCGGATAGCCAAACAAGAAGCGCAATATTTTTACTACACCTCAAAGCAATCATGCACAAAGTGTCGGGAACGGATCGCCGCGGGGGTGTCGATATCGAGAAGTAATATTTTCTCATTTGTCGATGAACTTATAGCGACTATTAGGCGCTGTAGAGGGAAACAATAATAATCAAACGCCACTGAAGAGGAAGACAAACACACAAGAAAAGCGTCTGCTCTCCCCTTTTCATCCATGCATGTCTCAACATTAGAGGTTTAAACACCATGTCCTGCTCTGGCAACCTCATTTGGGACGTACGAAAACGCACCATTGGATGCACAGATCCATATGCGGTCAGGACAAATTATTTAGGTAAGGAACTACGATCAATAATCTTGAAAATCAGCTGGGAGACTTGTTGACCACGACTTTCTAGGTGACAGCTGTCATTTGAGCTTGTACACAGGACAGGGACACTGGTTAAAGATCATCTGACCTGTTACTCTAATGCTGATCTGTTTTCAGAACGACATGTTTTCGGTGTTATTGGTTACATTTCAATACAGAAAAAAACTGAAATGTCCAGCTGATTTGTCTGGGAAGAGCTCTGTGCTAAATTGCATTGTGTTGATTTTTCGATTTAAGGAGAAGTACTACAGTTGAATTGACGACAGTATTCTCCTTCTTTTTCTGCCTTGTGATTTTACCTATTTACATTTTTAAAATATGCAAATGATTGTCCTCTCTCTCTCTCTCTCTCTCTCTATATATGTGTGTGTGTGTGTGTGTATATATATATATATATATATATATATATATATATATATATATATATATATATATATATATATTAGTCCTCATAATATCTTAATATCTTATTAAATATGCACAGTTGGATATTATTTTAAAAGTGAAATAGACTCCACAGAAAATGTCACAAATGTTACTATTGTTTAATGCTATCAATCTTTCACGAGTCCAAAATATATAAGCAAACATGATGTGGCATATAAAAATGAACCATTTATAAGTTATTATGAACTATAAAGTGCCAAGAAAAAAAGATTTTCAAAAAAATGCTTTGACAATTAAGAACAATATAGTTTAAGTAGCAGTATGTAAAAGTAGAAGGATCTACCTGTCATGAGCTATTAATAGGTTTGTGTTTTTGCATTTTACAGTATATATGCAAATTGGTGTATGCATTCATTGAATGTCAGCACAGATCTTTAGGGCAACAAAGTAAAAAAAATATTTTCAGTGTTAAGTACAGATATGATTAGCAGATATCTTTGATTTATTGCTGTGTAGGACTGGGACTGCCAAAGAAAATTAGCTACCTGGCTAAATCTGGCACATTTTGCATAGATATTTATCTATTATTAATGTGTAATGTTTCTGATTAAATATATAATTAACGAAATTAAATATATATTTTAGATCTTATTCATTTTTTGATAGAGATCCTCAGTCCATATCGGGATTGTAAAATGTTTCCAAAAAAGTTCATAGTACACACACACACACACACACTCATTTACTGACTCTTACATTGTTCAAAAACTGTATTTAATTTCTTCAGTAGAACATAAAATGAGTTATTTACTAAGTTAATGTCCACGCTGTGCTTTTCTGTACAGGAGCTGCTAGGCTCTAAAAAACAGCATAAAAATACCTGTGAGGGTTTGAAATAGAATAGTGATAACAGTGTTTTCACTTTATCTACGAGCGGAGATGCATTTTCACTCAGTATTACTATGTGCCTCCATAATCTTAATATTATGCTTTATAAGAATAAATAGAAATTGTGCTCATGGCTTGACAGTTAAGATAATCTGACATTATCTGATCTTTAAAAGTAATTTTCATGCAAATCACCAAATTTTACCCTACTGGTGAATTTGTAGCTCTGTTATGTAGCCCTCTGCAACATAACACTTGAGCTGAGAGACCTGAGAGAAGTGTCAGCCAGTCTTGGCCGACTTCAAAGCACGCTTATGTAATAGAATCCACCTAGTCTGACCCAAATATGTATTTTAGACAATACCAGTTTAGCTCATTTCTTCCCTGTACCCTAAGAATTAATTGCGGAATTCTATGTGATTAATGGATTGTGCCAATATGTTTAGTCTTTGGTGTCTGTGAGCTGTTTTACCCTGGCTCTCACATTCAGATAGTGATGATAGCATATAGTTCAGAGTGTTCTGTATTTAGCTCGGCTCTCGTTCATGTTATAAAGCCTGCCAATGCTAACAATTAGAAACGCATACGGTGTCAGCCAAAAAAACAACACAGAGTATTTCTGTTTTATGCATTTATGAATGGATTGAGAGCTGAATTGAACCTACATTCCTACAAATGTTAACCATGTCTAGTTTACGAATTCTAACCCAGTCAAGAGTTTCAGCTTTTGTTTTCTTGGCAGACCATTCTCTGTGATGTTGTACCATCAATGCATAGAGCAGTGTCATCTCAGGCTACTGCTGTTCTCCAGGCTCGCACCATTGAAAATGGTTGACCTAAGTTTGGCACTTGCTATTTGTAGCTCCTTATTACACAGGCTGAAAATACAGCCATGGAAAGATCTGTCTTTTACCAACCACACACAGATATCTGCTTGTCAGGATTGGAATAGAAACATAAATGCTATTAATGTTTCTTAATGCAAACATCATTGAATGCGACTTGGTATTGCAGTTGTAAAACACCAGTATTGTTGGGTTCTAAATCACAGTATTTGCATGCCAAATAAATCTGAGGTAATTTATAAGAGATTGGACAAGCAAAAAAAAACAAAACAAGACCCAAATCAGGGTGGTTGTCAACAGTGTATGACAGGGTGTTTTCCGTCTTTGTACAGCGACTCAGCAAATGCAGGAGGTAATGTAATAGTGTTGTGGCAGTTTTCCAAAGCAGTGAAGATATCAGCAGCCATTAACAATCATTCCAACCTTCTCAGCCACATAATATAGTTTTATGGTTGCATCAGCTTAGATTTACTCCATAAATGAGCTTCCAAACGTAGATTTGTGCCTATCACTCATATAAACTTATATATTGTATAGCTAACCTCAGCTCAGCTTTTTATTTGATCAAAAATGCAATGAATACACAATAGAATTTAAAATAAATATGAATTTATATATACATTTTAGTTTAATATATTTAATTTAATATATAAATTTAATATAATTTAAAATGAAATTTATTCCTGTGATGCAAAACTGAATTTTCAGCATCCATTAATCCAGTCTTCAGTGTCACATGATCCTTCAGAAATCATTCTAATGTCCTGATTTGGTGCTTATTATCATCAGTGTTGAAAACAGTTGTGCTGCTTAATATTTATGTAGAAGCTGTGAATTTTGTAGGAATTATAAGAAGCATTTACGGTCACATCATACTTGAAGATGGGGAGAAACCTGTTTGGAAACAGTCAGTTGTGCGGTTATATTTGGTGATGACTGAATTGAATGTGGGACAGATTAAATACTGTTCTTATTCTCTTCTGTAAATTAACAGACATTACAAATGACCTTGGATGTAAAAACTGCCACAGTAAAATGTATACATTTTTTTTCTTCATAGGCAGAAGAGAGTTTGTGCAACGACTGAAACTTGAAGCTGTTCTCAGTGTGCACGATGGATGCGTAAGTCTTTCAAGTCTTTGTTTCACCTGTAATGAAGTCTCTAGTTGTGTCTGATGCTCTTGCCCCTCAGCAATCTTTTTTATGTTGACTAATTTTTTTCCGTGATAAATGTGCCTGTCTGGGTTATATTGTCTCAGGGGAATCAGTGTGCTTCTATTTTGTGTGAGTGTTGTGTGTGTGTGTGTGTCTCTTTCTACCCACTTATCAGTGGCTCCTGTTCTTTATCTGTCAGTGATTTTAAACTCAAAGCCTGATAGGTGCCAGGCAGCCATTGGGGACATCATTTTGTCAGTGCTTTACTGCTGGGACATCCGACGAAGCCATGCACTCTACTTTAATTGCAAGCCTCACAAATAAACTCTCCAATATATCCGTTAACAGGCTTTAACAGACTGGAGCAGGTTTCAATTTGTTTGTGTCAGTGAAAATGATTCTGTATTTTGCTGTAGTCTGGTAACGTCCTTCATACTGAATATGGTAGTAATAATTAAGTGACCTTTATGAGCATTTGTGACCTAAAGATGGGTAGAAACACAGCAGGAAAAAGATTGCAGCACATTTAATGTGGTCTACCAAGGGCTGATCACAATATGCAGATACAACACATGACCTTTGTAAAGCCCCCGCTGGTAGATGCCATAATTACACCATCTGGCTGTATCTTTGAATTTATTATGTATTCTGATAAACTATCACTATCATTCAGAAAGTTTGGGGTCAGTAAGATTTTTTAAAAGAAATTAATTAATACTTAATTAATACAGAAATTCACATTAAAGTAGATATTTACATGCATATTATACATAATATTTTTTATTTCAAATAAATGCCATAATTTTGACGTTTCTGTTTATCAAGATATAGAAAACTGTTTCTTGAGCAGCAAAACAGCATCTTAGAAAAATCTGAGAAAAATCCTTTCTCTATTTTATTTATTTTAAAGTAAAATTTTAAATTGTAACAAAATTTCACAATATTACTGTTTTTACTCAATTCTTGCTCAAGTAAATGCAGCTTTGCTAAGCATATAAGTTATTTTGATATTAATAAGAAGACGATATTTTGAAGAATGTTGGTAACAAAACTGACAACAAAACTGGTAACAAAATTGCCAATAGCCGTTGACTTCCATTTTTTTTCTATACTATGAAAGTCAATAGCTACCATCAGCTGTTTGGTTACCGACATTCTTTAAAATATCTTCTTTTGTGCCCAACAGAATAGAAGCTCATGCAGGTTTGTACAAATGAAGGGTGGGTAAATGATGACAGAATTTTCATTTTTGAGTTATCTTTTTTAAATAAACAACTAAACAAATAAATGACAGAATGTGTAATTGGGTTGCAAGTAAAAGGTTGCAGATGTAGCATCTAGATATTGTTAGCTATAGTCTTCTAAATCTAGCTTTCACTTTGCAGGGGCTAAATGTTGATTTATATTCCTATAAATTAATGAAAAATATGTGTTTGACCATAAACTGCCTTTACATACTGTACATATCTAATTCTATCCCTAAAAAGAACATGGAATTTGTTCCTTTATTGCTTTATAAAAGCTATTCCTATTTATGGAAATTGCTAACAGATGCAGTTTGTTTATTCTGATGACCTTCCTCTTTCACTCTTTTTGAACTGTGTTAATTGATGTGAAAAATCAGGACAAATGCACAGAAAACCTGCTGTGCATTTTTAACTGCAAGAAGAGATAGGTGTCTTTTATCACCTGACGTGGGGTAATGTTTCAGGTTCCATTTTAGTCTCATTTAAAGCACACTCCCCGCGTTCACTAATGACACAGTTCAGGCTGCTTTCAACACTTGTTATTTTAACATGCAGTGCATCTTACTACATCTAACACAATCTAATTCCATCTCCCCACTACACAAAGCAGAGCCGCAGAGTGAAAAGCGGAAGAGCAGAATGAGGGATAAATGCTTAATCCCTCCCAGTGATGTTATTTTAGAAAGGCAGAGGTCAAAGGAAATGGACCCTGTGTGATGAGGTTTGAGCTGCTCTAGAAAGAGGAGGAAAAGCGTGTATCAGCCTTGAGTTAATGAAATATTGATCGCTTGCTCTTAAAGGCACAGGCAGCACATATTACCTCAGTCCATTTCAACTCTAAAACCTTAAAGCAGGATTTTATGTGATGGTTAAATAATGATTATATCGGTAGTTAGGGCTGGGTAAAAAATATTGATTTCTCGATTTTAATCGATTCTCATTTTTACGGAACAATATAGATTCTTAAATCCTGAATGTCCGAAGGTATGACAAAAGAAAGACTAAAACTTACCAACATCCGTATCCTGTCTCATGTAATTGCTCAACGCAACGTCATATTTACCTCAGAAAAAACATATTCAGTGACCATAAACTCATTTTGCTAAATATATGCACCATGTAATATATTAATTACAATTTTTACTGTTCTTCTTCAGTGTTTAATTTATGTTTTAA
Source organism: Onychostoma macrolepis (assembly GCF_012432095.1). Classification (NCBI taxonomy): domain Eukaryota; kingdom Metazoa; phylum Chordata; class Actinopteri; order Cypriniformes; family Cyprinidae; genus Onychostoma; species Onychostoma macrolepis. The sequence continues at coordinate 12,853,183 of NC_081163.1, forward strand.
TAAATCCATCATGTTTTTTATGACAGCCACCATTTAAATGTTTAAACGAATTGGAGTAGAAATATTATGGGTTTCATTCTGGTGAGCTATTTCTTTAAAGAAATTGATAGAGCTATACAAAATTATGGCACAGTTTATTGAACAGAAGAAATTAGCATTTTGTTTTAAGAGTAATCAACATTGTTGTTTATATTAGCTGGTTTTTATGTTTCTTTAAAGGTTAACACCATATCCTGGAATGAGACGGGAGAATACATCTTATCAGGTTCCGATGACACTAACTTGGTTATCACAAACCCTTACAACAGAAAGGTAAGATAACAAATTATATAAATAAAACTGTATTTCACTTTAGTAATGTGTGCTAACGTAGGCATTGTCTTAAATTATTGGATTATTTTTAATCCCTGGCGTACATGTTGTTATTGGAATATATTAAAATTTTTTAATTATTATCGCTATCGGTGGATATCAGATATGATTTAGTCTAATTTACATATATGTATAGATGACCTTTGCTGTCGTTTAATACTGATTTAAAGTTAATCTGTCATAATTAAATAAATAACTGTTAAATGTATTTTTTCATGCTGTCCTTTTTTTAAATATTGATTTTAAGTTTATAGTGAATTAAAATAAATTCTATAGAATACAGAATTTTTTATATAATCCATTTATTAGTTATAGGCAATAACGTGAAATAATTGGTTATTGATAATTGATAATTGTCATCTGCATCCATCAATATCTGCCAGATGTTTCTAGAAAATAATCTAAAATGTTGATGCATTGAATTGCTTGATTAAACCACCCCTGTGCAAATAAGTGGCCTATTTGTTGTTGTTTTTTGTTCAGTTAAGTTAAAATTAACATACTGTACTTTTGTCTTTAGGTCAAGACGACTATTCGTTCTGGACACCGGGCCAACATCTTCAGCGCAAAGTTCATGCCCCACACTAATGATCAACAGATTGTGTCCTGCTCAGGAGATGGCATCATTTTCTACACACACACAGAGAAGAGCCAAGAAATCAACAGGCAGTGCCAGTTCACCTGCCACTATGGCACTGCTTATGAGGTACGATGTTATGAGAAGGAAATAAAAGCCACAAAGAGGGATTGTCTTTGTTTGCAGTTGACATGTGGTGAGGTGGAGGTTGATGTTGATTTTTCTCTTTCTGTTTCTGTCTACAGATAATGACGGTGCCAAATGACCCATATACCTTCTTGTCCTGTGGAGAAGACGGTACAGTGAGGTGGTTTGACTTGCGGATGAAGACGAGCTGCACAAAAGAGGACTGTAAAGATGTAAGAAGGTTTTGAACTTCCATCATCAAACACTGTACACACACGAGCTCAGCATGTTTCTTTTTGGTAGTGCTCTGGGGAGGAGATCTGAGATCAGGCTCCCCTCCCACACCCTTCAGTCTCACCATTACAGCTGGTGAATAACACTGATGCAGAACCTGCACCTCAGACACATTTTTGAGGAAGCAGCATCCAACCTTGATTTTTCAACCCACAGAGTGTGTGCGGTGAGGACGCTGTTAGCCGGAGGGCACAATTGCTTTCTGTTGCTATCAGAAGGCATTTTTGTGTGAGGCAGAGACAACAAGCACATTGCTTGTAAGTGCTGTTTGGATCTCTGCTTGGGTTCTGCCAGTGGCAGGGCTTCGGCTGTTGAATAGGTTTAATATTTTGAATAGGAGAATTTTGAATGAATTCATAATAAATAAACAAATAATCAAATAAATGTCATTTGGTTGGATTTTTTGTTATCTAATGGCAAGGTTTTTAACCTTTATTATTTGTGAAGATACTGCAATTTTTTTTATACTCATAATAGTATATACTTATAGCATTACTGATCTCATGCAATAACATTTCATGCAATAACTGTTTTCAACATTGATAACAATAAATGTTTCTTAAGCACCAAAAAGAGCACCAGAAATCATATTAGATTTAATTCTGAAGAATAATATAACTCAGAAAACTGGAGTAATGGCTGATGAAAATTCAGCTTTGCCATCAAAGAAATAAATTACATTTGAATAATTATTAACACAGAAAACAGTTATTTTAAATTATTATATTTAAACAGTTTTTACTGTATTTTAGATCAAACAAACGCATCCTTGGCAAGCACAAGAGACTTCTTAAAAAATGATTACGCTTTTAAACATTAGTGTACATTATTGATTATATTCCAAACGATACTGTCAATCAATCATGTGTCTAAAAAATTTGACCTTTGTGTTTGATTCAGTAATGTTTATTAAAGATTTCCTGATTGATAAGTTACTATCCACATGTTTATTCCTCTCTTCCTCTCTATGTCATTCCCCACTTTCTCTTTTTCTCTGCTGTTCCTTATCAGGACATTTTGATTAATTGCCGGAGAGCCGCTACCTCAATATCCATTTGCCCCCTGGTCCCCTACTATCTTGCTGTGGGCTGTTCAGATAGCTCAGTGAGGATCTATGACAGAAGAATGCTGGGAACAAGAGCTACGGGTAAGAAATGATTCATGTTCAGCATTTCAGCCTTTTGTTCTTCTGTGTATCCGGTTCACGGTGGAACAAATATGTGCCACGTGATTTAATGATCTTTTATATTTAGCATTTGGAGTCAGATATGGATCTGTGTCCGTTTCGATTACTGCAATTAGAGGTCTTAAACTCTCAGAACTGTATGAAGCATTCTGTTTCTTCTTTTAAACTAGAAAGAAGTCCAAATTTTGAAGTGACTTTTCCTAAAACAGATTTTCTGTTTCACTAGGTAACTACATGGGCAGAGGGACAACCGGCATGTGTGTACGTTTTGTCCCAGCCCACCTGTCCACCAAATCCTGCCGCGTCACCTCTCTGTGTTACAGTGAAGATGGACAAGAAGTGCTGGTCAGTTACTCCTCTGACTATATCTACCTGTTTGACCCCAAAGATGACCAGGCCAGGGAGCTCAAGGGCCCTTCTGAAGAGCGGCGAGAGGAGGTAAGCAGATATCAGGAGGATGTCCACTGGCCGTTTTTTACAGTTGAGCTTATAGTGTGTACCTGAGGTAATTTGTTGTCAGATCAGAGGTTGCATTGACCGAAATGATTTTTTTAGAATTTGCTTTACATCATTTAGATAAAAAATACAGTATCTGCTCTATTGCATTTCACTACTTCAGAAACATTCCATTAGTACAGGATGCTAATAGCGATTAGCAGTGAAGAAAATTAGATTTAAAGCACCCTGTGAAAATATAGACACACAGAAAGATGTTAGTGAGGATTTGTGTAGAGAAACGAGAGAATTCAAGTGTAGACCGGTGGAATAATTAATGGGAAATTCATTAAATCAGATGACCAGATCACAAGAATACAGTGTCTCTTGTTATTTTCACATTGTAAGAGCAGAACAAAAAGGAAAAACCCATGAATCTGCAACTCAGCACTTGACAAGACTGCAACAGCTCTTGCCACAGAAGTTCTTGTGATATCAGCGTCACATTGAAAATAACAAGCATTCAGATGTTTTCATGCCAAATTAAAGGAACAGTTCACCTAAAAATGACAATTTGCTGAAATGTACTCTCCTTCAGGCCATTCAAGATGATGAATTTGTTTCTTCATTGGATCAACAGATTTGGAAAAATGTAGCATTACATCACTGGATCGTCTGCAGTGAATGGGCGCCATCAGAATGTCCAAACAGCTGATAAAAACATCACAGTAATCCACAAGTAATTCAAACGACTCCAGTCCATCAATACAGTCTTGTGAGGCAAAAAGCTGTGGGTTTGTAATAAAAAAATCCATCATTAAGGTGTTTAATCCATTGCTTTAATTTAAAATGCCAGTCCATAATCCATAATAATGCTTCTTCCAGTGAAAAAGTCCATTCCCTGTTGTCCTCTCTCATCAAAATCCATCAACAATGTTTTTGACAGCTCTTTTTTTTTTTTTACTTTTAAACATCTGTGCCTTTTTACTCTCTTAATTCAGACGAGACAACTTTTTCACTAGAGAATGAAATATTATGGATAGAGGACTCGTTTGAAGTTTAAAAATGTATAAATGATAGATCTGTTTCGTACAAACAGCTTTTCACTTCACAAGTTGTTAATTGATGGACTGGAGTCGTGGATTGCTTGTGGATTATTGTGATGTTTTTATCAGTTGTTTGGACTCTCATTCTGACGGCACCTATTCACTGCAGAGGATCCATTGGTGAGTGAGTGATGTAATGCTACATTTCTCCAAATCTGTTCTGATGAAGAAACAAACTCATCTACATCTTAGATGGCCTGAGGGCTGAGCATGGGTAAATACCCAGCAAATTTTAAAATGTGAATCTTCATGGTAAACAAACACGATTTTAAAGGTAACTGTACTAGTATGTGAAAGCATGAGACCCATGCATCCTCTGAGTACATGTACTTGACTACAGACACCAGAGTGCTGCTTGTTCACTCTGAAGCATTCAGACTATGTATCATGTAATGAAATTGCAACCTTTTGTGGTTTATTAATCGCATAAGACCATATCCTACTTCCGATTTGGATTCCATCATTTGTGCAGCCCTAATGGAAATGGAGCCAGACATCTGAAAGTCAAGAGCGATTGGTCTGGGGGCAAGTGTGTGCTGTTAGTCTGTTCATGCCTAAAGCAAAATCTAAATAAAGGACTTCTGAAGTTCCCTGCGCACTTGTCTCATGCACTCTGTATAATCCTCAGCAGTACTGCGCTTCAGTGGTGCAGTTTGAAATGAGTTTTGTAGAGGATGTCAGAGAGGATGGATCAAACGACATTGATGCTATGGTTTAGGATGTGGATCACTGATTGCTGCGCTGCTGAAAGATTTTTCCTTGTTAAGACCAGGCCAGGGAATGAAAATATGTAATAGGGAATTTTATATCTTAATACCATATTGATGTTGTAACAAATGTATTCAGTGAGTGAAATTGGCATGATTACATGAACCTAAATATATTTTCAAAGTACAATTCATTTATTTTATGTGTAAAACGTTTTTAATGAGGAGATGTTTGACTGAAGTTAGACAGGCTTTGTGATCGTTACATCGTGTACTAACCAGGCGTGATGCAACACGTTTCCAGCAACAATTATCTGTCACAATGTGTCACGTTTTTGATACCAGTGAAGACAATCACAGCCAATCCACGAGAAGCATAACATCCATGCAGATTCATTTAAAAACAAGTTTCTTTCTCTTATGCTTATTTATTTGGTCAAACATCAAAAATGTCTATTTTCTTTTGCATATATACTTAAACAGAAGTCTCCTTAAACTAAACTGCCAGTCTACATACTCCGTATACTCTGTATTGGGACTATAGTGGTGAAATTTGCTGGGTCACCGCTCTGGTCCCTTCAGCTGTTGTACGGTGTGATCAGCTGTGTCCGGATCCCCCGCGATCAGATTCCTTTCCAAATAGAGGTGCAGACACACGCAGAGCTCCACAGCTGAGACAGAAATAGGCACCCAGTGCACAATGACTGCCAGCGAGAGTGAAGGAGCTCCTGTTGACTTCAATAAATCTAAACTCTTTTGAAATCAGTGAATGTGGAGCTAAAGCAATGTGAAATTTTTGAGGGCTTAGTATGGTTTACTTGTGTGTATGGTATTCAAACTCATTGTAGGCAGCAGCGATATTAGAGAGGGGCCCTCTTAGGACCTATATAGCATAGCCTATTCATTAGAATGAGGCCCATCTAGTACAAAAAAAGGCCCTGCTGAGGAGGTCTTGTGAAGTAATGTGCACAACTACTGGTTAAATCAATCAAGAATTCAAATTTACATTTTAAATATTACATCTTTTTTAAAGAGTCAATCTGAGTACTGTAGGTTTTACTTAAAATAAATGATGCTTTGCATTAAACCACAAGCACCTTAACAGGCATGTGTCCTTTCCAGCCTCTTAACTAAGTAAAAAAAGAATAGCTCATTTTATCCCTCAATGTGAAGTGGAGAGAAGCTGCAGTGCTCATTATTAGATTATTTTTAGAATGAACGCATTGGTCTCTGATGTGCTTTGTTTGGTCTAGTGTGGCTGTGTTAGAGCCGGTACTTGTCTTGTTAATGCACCCTAGCACCCAAAATAGAGTGTCCTGACTGACTGAGATGGTAAAAGTGAGAGAGTGAGGCACGTGGCAAAGTGGCCTCAATAGTTTATCCCATCAACATCCCAAGGTCTTTCACTTTTTTCAGACCAATGACCCTTTGTTGGATGCAGAAACCACCTGATACATATTGTTTCAAATTAAGTGTTGCTTTTTAAAGGGATAGTTTAGCCCAAAATAAGAACTCATTGTTTACTTTCCTTTTACTTTTCAAAAATTACTTTTTATCAAACAATGTAATAATTGGTGAACCCCCTGTAACACACCTCTGGTTTCAATCCATGATGGCAATTCTGTTTCACTTTGCATTGTACAGTAGCCAAACCCTCTTTTACCATTATGAGATCTGCCCTCATTAAAATGTTTGTTGGTCATACTTCCTACAAACGTGCCGGACTAGATGATTCTAAAGTGATGTCAAGTCTCGGGGTAGAGAGTGTTATTTTTAGGGCATGTGAGAGGTTTTGACTGTGTCTGACAGCTTGTTGATGTGTCTTCCCACAGCTGAGGCAGCCCCCGGTCAAGCGCTTGCGTCTGAGAGGCGACTGGTCAGACACAGGACCGCGCGCTCGGCCTGAGAGCGAGAGGGAGCGTGATGGTAAGATGAGAACGTGCATGCACGCCCTGTCTGTGTCACAAATACTCAGCACACTCAACACACACTGATGGTACATATACACAGGCTGTACATAAACACTGAGGGCTCTGTTTACAAACACATTTATTGGGTGACTTCAGATTAATGCACCAGGAATAGATCCACAGATATGTGTGTTCTCGTACTTGTCAGAAATCACAAATCATTGATCGATTTTGTTTATTTATTTTGGACTAAAAGATGTTGTATAAAGCAGCTTATTTTTATGCTATAATCAGCACTTCCTAGTCTAGCTAACTCCATCACTAATAAATTCTGTAAATTTGAAAAGTGTAACCCACCCCACACTGTTTATTATACCTATTAGGAGCATTTCATAGTCAATACAAAATTTTAGTTTTATTTGATTTGATTTATTAGCACTTTCTACTTATCCACACCCCATCAAAAAGGTCTGTTATACTTTAAAACTGTATTAAAATGTTAAAGCATCAAGGCTTTGTCTACCATAGTTGTTTACCACAACTCATTTGCACATCCACTTCAGCTCCAGCTGTCTCCTCCATGAACAGAGCTGTTGTCTGCACTGGCATTCTCCTCTGCAGTCTCTAGTGTCTCTCAATACATCTTTAATCTCCCTCAGTACCTCTGACTTTGAATATCAACAGCTTAGTTTGTCTAAGGGGAGCTTGTTAGCTTTTCACAGGGATTTAGTCCAAAGACTGCTTTACTTCACTACTTCCTGGCATATTGCAGCTGGCTCTTGATGTAAACAGCAGGCTTCCAATGCTTCTGCTTTCTGTGATTTAGGTTCTGATCTGGTTTGATCATGAAGAAGTTTGTTATCTTTACAGGAGAACAAAGTCCAAATGTATCGCTCATGCAGAGGATGTCGGACATGTTGTCACGCTGGTTTGAAGAGGCCAGTGAGGCCCAGAGCAGCAGAACACGTCCTCAAACTCGACCCAGAGGTAAAACAGCTCAGGTCCACACTGAATATGCTGAATATACACACTATGGATATACTGATATATTCTTCAGAGTTCTTTTCAAAGTTTTTTTTCGTTCTTTGATTTGGGATAGAAAGAATTTTCGTATATGTATCCCATTTGCACCACTGAATAAAAAAAAAAAAAAAAAAAGGTACTTGCGACTTTATCTCACAATTCTGACTTTTTTCTTGGAATTATGAGATATAAACTTGCAATTCTGACTTTTTCTCAGAATTGCGTGATATGAATCCACATTTGTGAGTTATAAAGTCAGTATTGTGTGATTTATAAACTCGCAATTGCAAAAAAAAAAACAGAATTGTAAGATTTAAACTCGCAATTCTGAGAACATGTCAGTCTTTTTGCCCCTTCGTAATTGTTATAACTCGCAATTGTGAGTATATGTCTCACAATTCTGACTTTTCTCAGAATTGCGTGATATGAATCCACATTTGTGAGTTATAAAGTCAGTATTGTGTGATTTATAAACTCGCAATTGCAAAAAAAAAACAGAATTGTAAGATTTAAACTCGCAATTCTGAGAAAAAGTCAGAATTTATCTTACAAATCCAACTTTATTTTTCGCAATTGCGAGTTTATATCCCACTATTCAGACTTTATAACTCACTTGTTATAACTAACTTGTTAGTTTATATCTTGCTATTCTGACTTTGTAACTCACAATTGTGAATTTAAATGAGTCAGAATTGCGAGTTTGTATTAGGACAATTCTGAGAAAAAAAAAGTCAGAATTGCGAGATGTAAACTCACAATTACCATTGTTTATTTTTTATTCAGTGGCAGAAACGGGTTTCCATAGTATACTGTTTGCGAACATAACGACGAACATAACGACAAACATAACATACAATACCGACCTCTCAATAACAAAATAGCATCTGGTCATATAGAGATGTGGATATGTTTGCACAAACTCTGTAATTCTGCATTCCAGTCGAGTCAAGTAAAGTCACATTTATTTATGTAACTTTTTATAGATTTGCTTTAAAAAAAACATTATAGATTGCTTTAAATCAAGCAGTTTTACTGCATTAAATATGAAAAACTGTGTCAGTGTCACTTTCAGTTAGAATTACAACTTTACAACTTTACAATAAAGCAGCTCTTCATTGTGTACAAATTTTGACTTGCGTCTGACTTTGAGGTGGAAATGTTCTCTGGTTGATTTCATCTGTTCAGTCTGTCAAAGAAGGCAGAACCCCAGAGCACACTTTGTTATAAAATAAAAATCTTCATGGACCAATGGTAGTTTGAAGATGTTAACAAACTTTTCTGGAAACTTTGCTTTGGCAAGCTGTTTCGAAATCCAAACAAACTTTCTTTGGACCTGATTTTGTTTTTCAATGACATCACACCAGATCATTTAGTTTGAAGTATATTGCGGCATTAAAAGCTCTTCCATGTGACTTACATCGGCATTGCACAATGGAGGCAATTTCAACTTTGACCCTCTTCGTCAATAAACATCAACCATTGAATGGTGCATTGAAGCATGTATCACACGAAAGAGTGTAAATCGTGGAATTAAGTGTCCTCTGTTAAAAAAACCCCTATGAATTCAAAATTTACTCTTAAATATAAGACTCAAGGTTTGATGATTTTTTTCCCAGTTACGGCCGCTCGACCAGAGGGAACATCTGCAACCTCAGAAACACACACTCAGGCACAGGAGCCCACTGAGGTCTCAGCTGAAGGTGCGATGGAGGTGGAGACACCCTCCTCTGATCCTCCACCTACACCTGCTGCTCCTCCTGCACCTGCAGAGCCTCTCCCCAAGTCTATCTCCTCCTCCTCCTCAGGCTCCTCCTCCACTGTGACAGCTCCTGCCCCCTCCAGCTCGTCCTCCATGGAGAGCGCTGCTTCCTCCTCTCTCCTCTCATCCCCAGACACAGAGCAGAAGAGCCAGGATGAAGTTACGCCCACTCCCTCAGCCACACCCACTCCTTCAGCCACACCCACCCCATCTAGAGAGGCAGCTTTATCTGGTAAGTCTGTCACAGTTGGTAAAACACTGAAGAGTGCATTCATCTTTAATATGAGACAATGGCCATGTTTACATGCACATAATGTTCCATTTAATGTCCATATATTATGTTTAAACTTTTATTTTAAAAATAGATATTTACATGCTTCACAGCGATTAAAAAGGGGTTTTGAGGTCAGTAAGATTTTGTTAAAAGAAATTAATATTTTTATTCAGCAAGGATGCAATCAGTTGATTAAAAGTGACAGTGAAGATATCGGCATATTAGAATGATTTCTGAAGGATCATGTGACACTGAAGACTGAAGTAATGGCTGCTTCAGTTTTGCCATCACAGGAATCAATGACATTTTAAAATATATTTTTAAATATAAAAGAGTTATTTAATTTTAAGTTATATTTTACCATATAATTGTTTTTAAAAACCAAAGTAGTGGCTTAATTCAGATCATATGATCATATTCCAATAGTAATCAGAATTTTCTAGTGCATGTAAATGCAGTCATTGTATCTCTGCTCCATAAAGACGATGTGCTTATAATGAACTTTTGGTAACACTTTACTTGAAGGGGTGTGCATAAGTCTGACATGACACCTTCATAATCATGAATTATGAAGGAGGTTTTATGCATGTTTATGACAACTGTCATTAAGTGTCATTCGCTCAGTTATGTCATTTTTAATGCAAAGATGACATTATTTGACCTAACCCTACCCCTACCCCTACCCTTACCCCTAACCCCTAACCCTAGCCCATAACAAAGACATCTCAAACAATGTCATCTTTGCATTAACTGAGCGATTTGCATCTTTGCATTAACTGACACTTAATGACAGTTGTCATAAACATACATAAAAACCCTTCATATTTTTAGATTATGAAGGTGTCATGTCAGTCTTATGCACACCCCCCTTCAAGTAAAGTGTAACCGAACTTTCAAATCAAATTCATTTCATCCCATTTATATAACTGGTCCATTTATCATGTCTGCTTGCTATATGTCTTTCAACCATCCAACTCTATGCATTTTCTTTTTTAAGACCTATGTGCTGACTGATTTATTGTCTTTAGGTGGGGTTTATTTTTTTGAACATTGTGTGGCGTTAGGGCCTGCATCAACAATCACATAAACCGAGGCAGGATGTTACATGTAGTGTCTTTTGTCTTCTTTTTTTATTGAATGATAAATCCCTCCTTTTTGCTCATCGTGCCATTGCAGACATTTTTATGTGTGCGTTTCTGTTCATGCCCCTAGAAAGAACATGTGTGGACGTGTGAGTGTAATGCACGCTTTTTGATTTTTTATGGCGGGTGATGAAACACTGCAGTCTTGTCTGACATCACTCAGCCTACAGCTTCAATCTTTAATTTGCTCTTTTACCCAGCATTCCTCCTTATCTATGATTTGCCTCTCTTCTTTTTCCCCATCCCATCAATTTTGCCATCCTGCTCTTCTCTCTCCCTCTGACCCCACACTGTCAGAATATGGTCCTCGCAGGCTGCCGGTAAGTTTAGTGTGTAGACGTTTGCAGAGGCTGCTTCTCCTGTCTGATCCCCCAGGACAGGGCAGACGCTCAGTCCCTTCTGTACCCGCGACCTCCAGCACAGAGAGCTCAGCCCAACAGGCTGCTGCTGCTGACGCAGGCCCCCCTGCAGGTTACCATCTCCTCCCAGCCTGCATCCCCGCTCTCCTTTAACCTCCTGACCCCTCTGGCTGCCTGTTTCATGGCTGTGCTGGTTTGCTGCTGCACCTCTGGCTATGGAGTGTGTTCCTCTTCCCCTCTGTCACACAGACGCACACACATCTAATTGCTGGTCATTCACCAACAGCAGAGCTCTGCTCCAAAACCTAGTGAGCTGCCCAGCTAGGTGACATTTTTAGACAACTGACTCAAAAGCTGCCCAAAGTCATGATGCCATGTGTACTTTCCTTTGGCCAAAATATTAGATGGTATTACACACATATATTATTATGAAATATTCTCGCTGTTTAACATAGCTTTTTCCATTTTAATGTATTAAAATGTAATTTATTCCTGTGCTGAATTTATTCCTGTCCTGCCATTACTCTAGTCTTCAGTGTCACATGATACTTTAGAAATCATTCTAATAAGCAGATTTTGGTCAAGAAACATTGTTATTATCAGCATTGAAAACAGTTGTGCTGTTTAAATGTTTTTTTTGTGGAAAACGTGATACATTTATTCGAAAGAACAGCATTTATTTGAAATAGAATTTTGGTAACAATGCAAAAATCTTTGATTGTAAATAAAGGTTTTAAGGGAAAAAAATCTTACTTTTGAATCCTTCTGTATCATACACTGACTATTTGGACAAATTGACTTTATGGACAAGTGTCCACATCAAATGCACCTTGATTTAGGACAGGGCTTTAGAAGCTAGCTGCCTGTGTAGTCGGTAGTAAGTGAGGCAGTTTACTAGATCTTGGAACAGAGCTCAGATGTCAAACATATGCATATACTGCCATCTGTTGATTGATTCATCGGAAATGCAATCGCATAATTACATATAAAGTTGGTTTGTACTGTTTGATGTTGGCAGTTTTTTAGTCTCCAATTTAAACCTTGAACATTGATCCATGTTTATCTTGTTCTTTTCATACCGTCTCTTGTTGAACTTCCCTTTGCAATATTCCGCAAAATACTTCTAGTGTTCACTTATTGTAGACACATATGAAATGGTTAGAGGCAAACTGAACATATTTGTTGCTTTTTGAAGCCAGGCGCTTCAGGAAAAGTTAATTGTATTCCATAACCCTACTGTGTGCAATGTATTTTCTGTGCTTAAAGCATTGCAGCATTAGTTCAGCAACATCCTGACATCACAGCTTGCTGGTTATTCGCAAACTCTTTCCAAAAATTAATGACTTCTGGTTGCTTTGTCGCTGCAAGTCAATGTGGTCTGGCATCTGAATAAATTTTTTCTACCACCATCAGTTTGAACCCCTGAACTTCAGATTGCTGTGTGACTTGTTTATTCTGCCTGAAAGTGAATACTGCATTAAAGAAGGCTATGCATCAGTTTGTTCCTGATAAATTGTGCTCTTGTATTTGCTCACCTCCTGGATGTCATTTCACGTTTTTTTAAGGAACAGTTTACTCAATCTGTAACCCTTGGCTTTGTGTTTATAACTCAGAATTAAGCCTCCTAGACTCATCTTCACAGAGTTTGTGGCTTTTCAGATTGTTGTGGCAAGGTTTTTTTTGCCGTGTGTTTCCTGAGGAAGTTCTGCACTGAAATGTTTGTACTGGCTCTGTTGTTGTTTCAGTTGTTCAGTACGTCTTATTTTTGTTTCAGATTCTCCCTCATCTGTGGTAAACAAACAGCTCGGATCCATGACTCTGGATGAGGAGCAGGGTGCGTCCTTTCCTCTTTTTTTTTTCTTCTCCTTTTGCTCATTTTCGTTCAATCCTTTGCGTCTGTATATTTCTGATTGAAGCGGCTCTTGTCCTCAGTCATCTTAAGAAGACTCTGCAGATTTGCCTCTGGGTAAACAGAGAAACTTCAGAAAGATTCAGAGGCTTTCTGTCAATCATTTTCAGTCAATGGACATACTTTTTCCTCCCCTCCTGTGGGGCCGAGTTCACATCAAGCTCATCTTTCAAATAATGTCCTGAACACAGGGACACATGATTTTTTTCCCCTCACTCTCTACTTAATGAGTTCACCCTCTATGAGACTGATGTGGGCCTGTAACATCAAAATTTAGCTTAAAGGGGTCATATCACATTTTTTTTATTGACCTTTTGAAGTAAGCATTTATTATGCTATAAAAAAAACATTCTGAAACATACTAGTAATTACAGAACTCAAAAATAGTTCAAAAATAGTATTTAACGAAACTAAGCTAGAAAAATGAATTGTTCTGGATTTTTCAAATGTTTTGAAAGAGCTCTCTTATGCTCACCAAGGCCAAAACAGTAAAATAAAAACAGTAATATTGTGAAATCTTTGTACAACTCAAAAATAACTCTTTTCTGTTTTAATATACTCTAAAATCTAGATTATTTTTGTGGTGACATTACTCCAGTTATTACTCCAGTCTTCAGTGTCACATGATCCTTCAGAAATCATTCTAATACGCTGATTTGAAATACAGACTTTTAAGTTTTTGCATTTGTTGTTTTTTTTAAAATTATAAATTAAATTGATTATAACAAAAAAAAAAAAAGTATGGTCCTTGACTAACATTTATTAAATTTAAAAAAAAAAAAAAAGTATGATTTGACTCCTTTAAAATGACTTTGCTATTCTGCTTTGGAATATGGAATGTTTCCTGAAAACCCAGGAAACACCGATTTTGGAGATATTTCTTCTTTACGGCAGTCCTCTTTTCTCCATGTCTGTGCTTTTCCCCCTCAGAACAAGAAACCTAAAATTCTCTTATTACTTTCAGTTGCATTGTGCTAATTCTCTTTGCTTTGGATTAACTGCTTGCAATTGTTGAACTTTAACAAAACTATAATTAAATTTTTGTAGCCTGAAGTCTATCTGCGCAGCTCACTTTGCCACACATTCTTTTCTTTTCTCCTATTTTGTCTACTCTAGGCACCATGTTTGCCACAATATAAATAACGGTGAAACCGCACGATTCTCGATAGCACAGAAAAATGAATATGCTGTTATGCTCATTTATTTAAAAGATTAACCATTATTGTATTGTATTAACAAATAAAAAAAAGCATTAATATTTCTCAGTGAAATCTGAGCATCTGAAGCTGCCATCTGTGCCATTCTGAATCAAGGTATTTCTCAGTACTACAATACTTCAGAAACACTAGTATTGGTACATTGTTTTATTTTAGTATGACCTAGGCATCCCGTGATAATTACATTCTAATATTTCAGAAAAGCTGCTTCTGTGATTAACTGCAGTTGTGACAAATGTAATGTTCCTAAGGAAAGCACTCTTTCTAAAAGCTCAGTTTTACATCCCACATGTTTCCTCTGTCTTCCCTCCAGGAGGTGCAGAAGCAGCAAGACATGTAATCAGTGATCAGAGTACAGGTGTCGTTGAAGCTTCCCTAGACACTAAAGAAACTGTGCCATCCACATCAGCGCCTTCACTTGGCACCAGCCCCGGCTACAGCGGCGGCAGCAGCAGCACTCCTCCAGGGACTGGGCGGACTGGCACAGCAGAACCCATCCTTAGTCTGCACTACAGCACTGAAGGCACCACCACTAGCACCATCAAACTGGACTTCACGGATGAGTGGTGAGTGACCAGAGAATCAGCCTTGATCTCAGCACACAAATCATGCCCACAAGCCCTTAAGAGGCTTGCTATATAATACTGAGTTTAAAAAAAAAAAGTGTACCACAAAATAATGCAATGAAATGCCTTTCTGTTGCATTGTTCAAACAATAAACATACATTAGGCTACAACTAGTTTGATCTGATTCACAGGCAAGAACTGGTTCTTTTAATGAATCACTCATAAAGACTCACAAAATCGCAATATAGATTATTTTGAATCCATTAATAAAAACTAAAATTAAATTATTTTTAGTCGTGTTTAACCCAAAATGAAGTTTTGTGTACGTAAGTTTCTGCATTTGAAATATAAATTTTTCATGTTTTCTCTAAGAAATAAACAGCGTTGTTGTTGACAACCTATAATTAAAAGCCATTTTCGTTAATTGAAAGAAAGCTGAAATAAAACAAATATTAGTTGAAATAAATTTTAAATAAATGTTTTAATTTGCTGAATTTTTTTTGGGTTAAAAAATTTGGAATGTTGCCTTGGCAATCAAATAAAATAAAATAAGTTGAAGTATTAAAATGGCTAAAACTGAAAAATAAACGGTAAATGGAAATATTGTTAATGTTAATTAAAAGGAAAAAAGCTAAATTAATTTGCATTTATTGAAATAAAGCTGAAACAAAATAAAATTAAATACTAGATGGAAAAAAAATGAAATTAAGATATATTGCCTTTGCAACTAATACTAAAATTACCAAAATATAGTAAAAAGAAAGCTAAAAAGAAATATCAAAACAAAAATGAATAAAAATGTCAAAAGCACATTACAAAATGACTAAAATGAAAACTGAAAATATAAACATTATAATATATTGTTATTGTAATTATTATAATGTAGTAATAACATCATTATAATTATAATATTATAATTCAAAATATTAATAAATACTATAATAGTATATAAATAATACTTTGACAAGTCAGACGTCAAGTTTGTTATAAAAGTTATAAAACCAGTTCACAAAGACCCATTCCTGTGAATTGCAAATGATTGTCTGAAATTGTCTTTGGCATCCTCCTTTATTTAATTGTGAGTAAATTATTTTTAAGAATGGCATTTTTTTGTAAGAACAAATCTAACCTTTTTTTGTTGACTATGCACAGGAGCAGTCCAGCGTCCAGTGCCAAAGGCAGCAGTGGAGGACAGAAGCCTGGGGAGGTGGGTGAGAGCCAGATCAGAGAGGAGCAGCCCAAAGGTCAAACCTCGGAGCAAAGTGAGTCTACAACCACATGCCCATTACTACAGAATTTGCTTATTTTTGGAGGTTATCTTAACTTTTCTCTCTTAATCAGGTTCAAGCTCACCCTCAGGGAGTCAACCCACACCCGATGGGAGCCAAACTGTAGACAGTGGCATGGAAAAGGCTTCCATCAGTTCTCAAAACAGCACCCCATCGGCAGCACCACCAGAGGGCCTGTCCACCGAAGACACCGCTCGACCCAGCGCTCCATCAGAGGAGCTCCAGGCTGCTGGTTCGGCGGAGCTGAGTGAGCAGTGCAGGAGGAGCGAGACCGCTGGAACGGGTGGCCAGGGTTCGACTCAACCATCCCGCAATCAGGACTCTGATGACAGCGACGACGACCCCATCCTTATCCCTTCAGCCAGGTACAGAGGAGGTCAGGGACAGAGGTATGGACTCTCGTCATGTCAAGATGTTTAATGATGCAAATCGTCACAATGTGTAGGCAAATGAAATGACAGACGGGAAGTCCCATAAAACATGAGAACATGAGTTTATGCTAAACAGCGTTATCTTTTGGACAATCATAAGTAAAATGCTACTCTTCTCATTAGATTTAATTACAGAGGATCAGCTGTAGGTGATAGGATGATAAGGTACTGTAATATTTCTGAGATGGACACTAATATAACCTGAGTGCAGATTTGATTTGCTTTTCATTAACCTGGTATTCATTTTGTGTGGCTTTGTAAAATATGCTATTAATTATATAATGTGTGTGATTTTAGTAGTTCGTATTAACCTTATTTCTGCCTGAGAGTGTACAAAATGTTTGCATAATGACGCTTTGTTTAGTTACTAATCAAGTAAATTAATTTCATGCATGAATTTATAAGTTACCTTAGGTATAGTTGTTTGGAGTTCAAAAACTGTATTCAGATTTTCACAAAAAAAAAAAAGTTGAAAATGTTGTGCTGCTTGATATTCTTGTCGAACACGATACATTTTTTCCAGGATTCTTTGAATAATTTAAAATAACAGCATTTATTTGAAATAGAAATCTTTTATAACATTGAATAATGTATAAATGTCTTTAATGTCTGTTTTGATTAATTTAATGCATCCTTACTGAACAAAAAGTATTAATTTCTTTAAAAAAAAATTCTTACAGATAATGTCAAAAAGCTAACCTTCCACAGCTCTCTAGAGACATCAGTGATTCATCAGATTCACTCAATAAAAATCTCTCTTTTAAAGAGACCAAATACAGCTTTAAGGCTATTGACTATTATCAGCTATTATATGAAATATCAAAAACACATCATTGTATGAATTTAACATTTACTGTTATGTCATGATATGTGACATTGTCTGCAAAAAATATATATTCAGATCAAATATTATCTCGCTCAATGCTGTTTAAGTTTGTGAAAATTGTCCATCCTGGACTAATATTATGTTGAGTTGTAATGTGTCTTAAAGTTGTTGTGCATAGATTTTTCATGAGCATTGCTCTGCATGCTCTGTTTTTCATAGACGCTCCGCCGCAGCTCGGATCCAGGAGCTGTTCCGCAGGAGAAAAGAACGGCGAGAGATGGAAGAGAGTGAGACTCAGAATATCAGGAGACCCTCTGTCAAGATGATGTACAAGGGCCATCGCAACTCCAGGACCATGGTACGCTGTCTGTTTATTGTCTCATGCATATTTCTGTCACTTCTTATTAGTTCTAGTACAACGAGAATTCATGATTGATTATATAATCATGTAAAAAAAAAAAAAAAGGATTAACAGATGTTTCACTTTAATGAGCTGACTGTGCGTGCAGATTAAGGAGTCGTGTTTCTGGGGGAATAACTTTGTGATGAGCGGCTCGGATTGTGGCCATATCTTCATCTGGGACAGACACACAGGAGAGCACCTGATGCTGCTGGAGGCCGACAACCATGTGGTCAACTGCCTACAGCCTCACCCTTATGACCCCAGTGAGCAAAAAGATGCCTGAAAACAATAGAGATAGAGAGACTCATGAAACATTTAGGTTTAGATGATTTGGATCACATCATTTTGTCTGACATTGTGTTTTTATTTTTTTTTTTACAGTTCTTGCTTCATCTGGAATCGACTATGACATCAAGCTGTGGTCGCCTTTAGAACAGTCACCGTCATTTAACAGAGTCCTTGCTGAAGAGGTATGGATAGTACTTTCTGTTTAAGTCTGTGACGAATATCCTGTTTTGATTCTCCAGACTTTAAAATGTGCATTTAAATGCATATAGTAACACAAACCTGTTGTTTGTTTTGAGATGTAATTAAATCCCCACTAGATGGCACTAGAGCTCCAAGTACTGTGGTTGTCTAAGGGACTGTGTCTGCTTTTATAGAGGAAAATACATAAAATAGAGGCATTTTGAGGCAGTTGTATTGGTATATCTATGCCGTTGCTATACGAGTAAAGTGATGGCAAACTCGTGGATTTAATTTCCTGAGTTGTTTGTGTGCTGTAGGTGATTGCTCGTAATGAGTTAATGCTGGAAGAGACGAGGAACACCATCACCGTCCCTGCTTCCTTCATGCTCCGAATGCTGGCATCATTAAATCACATCAGAACAGGTGAACTTCCTCGTGTCCCTTTTTTAACACACTGACTGTATACATACAATGAGATGAGCCCAAATTTAAACCTTGGCTTTTTTCACTTAAAGCTGGAAAATAAAAAATAAAACAGGAAGTTAATGACCGAATGAGCAAGAAATATAAGATTCTGAACAACCTCTAGATTTTTTATCAAATATGTAAACTACTGTTAAAGAGTTTGGGTAACACTTTACAATAAGGTGTCATTTGTTAACATTAATGTATTAACTAACATGAAAAAAACAATGATTAATACATTTATTACACTATTTATTCATCTTTGTTAACGTTAGTTAATCAAAATACAGTCGTTTGTTAGTTCACAGTGCATTAGCTAATGTTAACAAACACAACTTGTGATTTTAATAATGCATTAGTAAATGGTGAAATTAACGAACTAAGAATGAACAATAATTCCACAGCATTTATTAATCTTAGTTAATGTTAACTAATGAACCTTATTGTAAAGTGTTACCCCAAAAAAAAAAAAGTAGTAGTCAGGGTTATTCAGCTTAAGTGCTGCTGCCATTAAAGTAAAAGATACTAAATACTAAGAAATTTGGTCGAATTATTATCTTTTAAGATAAATAAAATCTCATTTATCAATGATATTGATTTAACTGACCAGCATTTGTCACTGGATACTTACTCTAGCATTTGGTTTTACTACCTTGAACAGGTGTCTAAAAGACCGATCTTTCTTCCTCTTCCCTTCTGTTATCCTCAGACCGTGTGGAGGGTGATCGTTCAGAAGGCTCTGGACAAGAGAACGAGGATGAACAGTAGCCCTTCTGCTACAAGAGAATGGTTTTTTGCTACAGTGCACTTGAGCATTTGAGATTTGTACAAGTTACAAAATAGAGTATTTCCTTGTTAGTTCAGTTTTTGGCATTATTTTTTAATGAGACTTTTCGTACTAATTACTCTATATGAGAGTAAACTGCGTCTGGGGAGTTCATGCGAACAGGATGATACGTAAGAAATTGAAAGATGTGACTAAACGGCTGGTGCTTGAGAGTATTTAAGTGCAATATTAATTTGTTAAACGGTTGAGCTTGGAACGGTGTTAAGTGTGAAACTTTATTGTAGCCTCAAATGAAGAACTCTGATGTTTGTATACCAGGAATTATGCATGTCAAACATGAGTTTGCAGAAAACACGTTCTCTTAAGTCTTTACCAATGTTGGCTCTTTTTTTGTCATTATTAAATCTTGCGTTGCACAGGGATCTTCTGCCTAACCCCAATTACAGGTACTACTTGCAATACTTCATTATCCAAACCAGCCATTATACATTGTTACACTGCAGAATGTTTATAAAAGTTTATTAAAATGAGAACAATTTTTGACTCGGTGTGTACATAAAACCCACTGCTGTCTAGCCAAATGGCTCTAGCATTAGTTGGCAGGTCGTGTTTCTCTCTCCTAACAGCACAGATGGCCTTTGTTGTGGCAGCTGTTGGCTTGAGCGTTCAGCTAAGTGACTAGTGATCGCTGGGAAAAGCTAAGATGAAATATCTCCTCGTCTAATAGCGTGCCATTCGATGCTAACCTCATTCAACAGCACTGTTAAGGAATGTAAGCCATCTTTTTAAATGTTTGTCCACAGATTTTCAGATTAAGTTCCGGTTCCTTTTCAATCCATGTACCAGAGACATTAAATGTGTTGTGATTCAAACAAAACATGACTGAAAGCTTGTTGAGTACCCATAAAGAATTTAATAACACAGTACAAATTAAAAAAAAAAGCATTATGTGCTGTGGTTTGCAGACAAATGCAGCCAGAAGCAGTGCTGCAGTTGACAAAGAAGCCTATTAATATTGGTATATAACTGACTGGCATAATTCAAAAAAAAAAAAATTTAAATAATAGATTCCACAGGAATGATTAATCCTTACTGAGTAAATTTTCATAGTAGGAACAAAAACAGATGTGAGAAGTCTCTGATCAAACGTAACAAAATCTTCAAGTGCAATTGTACCAGTGACTTCAGTAATGGTACTACACATGCTTTCTCGCACCATATGGATAAAACAGCATTTTAAGAGGTATTCTACCTTTTATCATGCCAGTATCTCTCTCTCTCTCTCTCTCTCTCATTTACATGATGTTAATTCAATGCCTGAAAAAAATATTTTGTAAGGTTTTTTGTTTTTTTTGGCCACATAAATATAACCCTAAAGACATTTGGTATATTTTCTATAAACCTGGTAGCACTTATAACGGAATATATTAATAGACCTGAACTTAAATCAGAGGAGAGGAGCTGTAGGATAATCATTCTTACAAACAGTCAGGACGTATAAAACGGAGTGGTTACAGTTTCCTTATAAGAAAAGAGTAAACATAATACACACAGTACCCAACACAGGCAAAATACCTGACAATATATGAGGGCTGTACGTGATTTTACAATAACTTTTATGTTACAAAAACATAACTTATTCTGGTGAGTGACAGATCTAGTACCTGATGACTTGCAGGTACAGCCATCATTTTAGGTCTTTGGCCTCACCAAGGAAAGTAGCAGCAGTTGCTAGCTAAAATCATCAAGTATACGTTCTTTACCTTGTATGTAAATTACACATAAATCACTGTATATCTGTAAACATTTAGCTTATGTGTGCCTTGTACCTTTAAAAGCTGCAGATTACACAATCTGGTCCATTTGCCGAGTCAAAGAACTACTTGGAAGTGTCACCTATTTTTTCCTCATGCTCTTCTTCATCTTCATCATCATCATCTTTAACTATTCCTTCATCAATGCTTTCCATCCTGAGTCTCTGTCCATCCAGGTAACGGGGAGCTCTCTGTGTGTTTCGTACGGTGAACAGACTTGTTGGAATTTGAGTCCATTCCCCAAAGAGTTGAAGCTTGGCATCGTTCTCTATAGCCTTAGCCAGAGACGACGCAAAGCTGTCCAAAGACTTATGGATGTCTGCCGTCACTTGGACTACCGAGGGGTCATCTTGAGAAAAAGAAATGGTAGAAAATTAAACTGACACTTTAATGTTTCTTTGTCAAAGCCCCATAACATGCTGATGATTAACACAAAAAATTACTGCAGAATTATAAGGTGGGACAACTGTTCTGGACATAAACTAGTATGAACAAATGTTATTTTGTAAGTCTACACTTCCTTTAATGTATCATGTAAAAATTACTTTTACTTTTGAATAGTATTGTTTATATAAGATTTCTTTTCATTAATGAAATAAATACTTTTATTCTGCAAGGATGCAGTAAATTGATTTGAAATGGAATAATTTTTGTAGCATTTTTGTTCTTTTTAAATTTCTATTTATCAAAGATCCCTAAAAAATATTTTTTTTTTTTTTTTTTTTTTTTGTAATTAAGCAGAACAGCCATTTTTTCAACACTGATAATAATAAGAAATGCTTCTTGAGCAGCATATTATAATAATTTCTGAAGGATCTTGTGACACTAAAGGCCGGAGTAATGGCTAATGAAAATTCATCTTTGCCATCACAGGGTTGAAATATATTTGAACAGATCTTAAAATAGAAAACCGTTATTTTAAATTGTTATAATACAAAAAATACTGTATTTTTGCTCAAATAAATGCAGGCTTCTTGAGCATACAAGACTACATAAAAAAAAAAAAAAACTTTTTCTTACCGACCCCTAACATTTGATTAATGGTAAAATATATTATATTAGTATTGTACTACATAAGTAGTGTATTGTATTGTATTGTATTATATTATATTAAACCTAACAGTACTGGTGCCAAATAAAATTTTCTAGAAACACTTTGCCAACTACAAAGACATTTTTGCATTGGATGTAAAATAAGAACATGCACCTTTTGGAATCTGATCCACTTGGTCCTCGAATGTGACAGAACTCCTCCTCTTATTGGCAGCACAGTGGGCTGAGTGGGAGGGCTCTGAGGTATAGCTGTCCAACAGCATGACGTCTGTAGCTAGAGGGTAAATCACAGCAGGCATCTTTCAATCAAATATCAGTTTTAACACTGCTCAACACCACCCACCCACACCAGTCTGGACACTGTGGGAGAGCCGCCGAGCAGTGCCGTCTGTCTGTTATGCGATACTCATGGGCACTGTGTTTCCTCAAATGGCAGACCCTGATAACAACAGTCTGCAAGCCAATAAACCACCTCTGCTGACTGCTAAGAGCTGTGGGGGTTGATTCTGTTTGCTTTTCTTGTGTTCAAAGAGGTAAGAATGCAGCAGTATTCAAATCATGGCCTATACTGATAAACAATGACATTAAAATTCAATTTAGTTTTGTCAATGTAAATTAAAACACTAAAAACTAAAATCAGTCATTTTAAAAAAGTGAATTTAGTCATCACAACATTACAATGTATAGTATGAAACATTGATTTTAATATTGAGGTTAGCTAAAATAACAGTTACTAAATTATTAGTGTTTGTAGAGAGCAAATTTAAGTAAGCATTAGAGGATGGCAAATTCAAATGTAAACATGGGGGAAAACAGCATACGCAATTAAATATCCAATAACAGCTGATAATAAATATATCACCAATATCATCCAAGATGGTACTAGTATATTGTGCATTTCTGCAAAAAAAGATATTATTACAAAACTTTTTAAAAGGCAAAGTTCACTCAAAAATGAAAAATTGCCTCCATTTACTCACCAAAATTCATTTGAATATTTTTCCAAGAAAAAGGAAAAAGTTTGTGCAGCTCTCTTCCATAAAACAAAACTTGGAGGCAATGAAAAATGTTTTTACCGTTCATTCATTGTATGAGTCTTCTAAAGCCATTTGATTTTGTGTGAGGAATAGACTTTAAGTTATTTAGGTTGTTATTGACTGAAGGCCTTCCAATTTGTTGTCACTCAAATCTGATTCAGTTTTCAAATATTCAAACGGGTGCAAGGTCAATAATGTCAAACCGTATTTGTTGTATGACTTAACAGCTTAATGCAACACATCAGTTTATGCAGATTCAAGAACTACAACGAAAGAAGATTTTCAGTGAGTAGTGACATGAATTTTGGCCTGTTCCTCATACAAAATTGATCTAGTATGGCTTCAGAAGACTTGAAATACAGCCCACAAGTGGCAAGGACGATTTTTGTGCTACTTACATGGTGCTTTTTTTTAAACTGACAGGAATTGTCCCTAAAAGACAATGCTAAAATACCTCCTTTTTTGTTCCACAGAAGAAACTAGGGAGTCATCAGGATTGGAACAATGTGATGGTAAGTAAATGATGACAACTTTCACCGTTGGATGAATAGTTCCCTTAAATTGTTTTAAATTGACGTGTTATAAACAGTAGAGGGTCTACCTGAGTCCTGGGTGTAGCTGAAGCCAGTGTCTCCCGTGCTGCTTCCACGGCCCAGGAGCTGCCCACCGCCCACTAACATGGCCGTCAGGTGAGGAGACATTCCCAAATCTGTTAAACAACAAAGATCCTCAGACATCTCATCAAAACTTTAGATTACGAAGAATCCTAGGATACAAATAACAGCAGCAGCAGGCTCACCCGTTATCCGGTTAGAGATGCTAAAGAGACGAGAGGTCCGGTGCCGTATAACAAAAGACTCTCTGTAGTAGCGGTCGCCAAAGCACATGCCCAACAGCTCCTTACGTACGGTCTTATTCCACAGCCCATAAATAAGTGGATGACACACGGCACTGGTGAAAGACAGCCAGGAGACCAGCGTCTCCATCTGTGAAGAAACACTGTCTTTACCCCACAGTGCTTCAGTGCTGATAACTACCACATATGGACCCCAAGTGGTCAGAAACGTCCCCAGAACCACCAGAATGGTGACGAAGGCCTTGCATTGGCTCCCAGAGTAGACCAGGCTCTTGCGGCTTCCACTAGAAGATGTGGACGTATTGGAGTTCTTGCGACCATTCTTCTGAGAACTGGACTCCTCTTGAGGCACCACCACACTTCCGCAGTAAACCTTGCGTGCTTTGATGCGGGCCACACGGAAGATGACGCCATAGCAGATCAGCATGGCCGCCAGTGGCAGAAGGCAGCACCACGTAACCCAGAAGGCAGTATAGCTGATCTCCTTGTGCCAAGCCACTGTACAGGTCCACTTGAAGCGGTCAAACTCAAAGGCGGACCAACCAAAAAGTGGAGGCAGGCATCCGACCAGGGAGTGGAGCCACACATAAACGATGGCGACCACAGCTCGGTTTCCCGTGATTTTCATGGGGTAGATCATGGGATATAAAACGGCGTAGTACCTACAATGAGACAGACATTGATATAAGTCAGATACAGTTCAATCATTCCCTCATGAGAGACACATGACTAGCTAATGGAAAGACAAGGGGGTCTTTCTCTAAGATTCTCAAGCTGCCAGAAATAAAGTAGAGTTTGGGTTCTAGGTTTGTGTCTTGATAAAGCTAAATAGGTCTGGTATTTTTCAGTGTGCATCTTGTTCATAAAAACAGTGGATCTGTTCAAGCAAAACTGGAGATAAATGGCTTTAAGAAATACAGTGTGGCCATTGATTACAGCAGTCAAAAAATGTTTTGCCAAGAACTGCTCATGAATTTGAGATTTCATAATAATACAACAATTGACTGAACAGCAAGTATATTTACTTCATATGACACTAACTTTTTGTATCTGTCTGTCTATTCATTTATTTAAAAACACATTAAAATGCAATTTTTAATTTCTGTATTGGATTTTCTATTAATATTTAATGTAAAGTTAGTCCACCAACTCAGACTCACACAGTCCAACCAAAATACAGAAAAAATTAAAAGAGGAAATTATTTAACAGAGAGGACCCCTGCAAACCTTTATGACCTTGTCAAGGTCAATTCATCTGTTTTAAAATATCTAATAATTTTAACATTGCAACACTTTTTGGACACGGTAAGATTAGTTCAGGCTGTAAAATGTCATGTGGTGTGACTTTTATTATTTATTATATTATGAATAAATTATTCATATTTGTGAAAAAAAAAAAAATGTAAATGTAAAAAAACAATATTAAGATCTGTACACTTGCATGTATAAGGAAAAAAAGTTATCACTTTTTAGAGTTATTAAATTTAAACTTTGTTCCTTTTCTTTATCATGAACACCTATTAGCCCTTATTTACAAGGATTCCTCAAACTGTAGGATATGCCAAACATAACGACTGACCTGTCGATGGCAATGGCTCCCAGTGTAAGCATGCTGGATGAGCTGACGAGTAGATGGAGCAGTGCTGTGAAGTTACACCACACCACTCCAAACATCCAATCCCGACGCACCGAGCTGGCCGCAACGAAGGGCAGCGTTAGGACAGACAGCAGCAAATTGGACAAAGTCAGGCTGAAGACAAACTTGTTACTGGGTGTCAGTAAGTAGGGCTTCTTATATAGGGTCACCACAATGACCAGATTTCCCAGACATCCCAGTATGGCTATGACGATGATAGAGACAGACTCCAGGACCACGAGCCCATCGTCATCCAGGCCGTTAGTGGAGTTGACCACCGCTGTCCCATTCTTAGAGCTGTTCATTATGGGAGGCTGCTGGGTACCCAGGACTGGACAGACATGTTGACAAACTACAAGATACGAGAGGAAAAGCAGTCTGATCAAAGCTGTCTGGAACTAAAGATGAAGAAATGATCTGGTGCGGTGGGTTCATTCAAGGGTGTCCTGTAAAGCACTACAAAGCTGTAAAGCTGATTTTGTTTGTACAATACATTGTTCAAATGTGGATTACAAACATTCTTACAATAAACTGTTTGTTAAGAACTGGGCTGTGCTGTGAAACCTCTAGTCTGAAGAGACTGTGCTCAGATTTCAAAATAAGACTTCTACCACATTAGAATCACAGGATGTAAATGGAATGTTTCACAACTAAATGCACACAAAATATGCAAGCTTTACTTCAGGTTAGAAGGCTTACTGCAGACAGCATTAAGTTTACAATAATAAGATAATCAGAAATCATTATATAAAATATGAAAAACAATGATGACAATAATAGTAAATAAATAAAAAATATGTTTAGACACGTAAGCCACACTTATTAATATATATATAACTGCATTAGATAACATATACATAAAATAATAACTCTCAGTATTATTATAAAATAACACTTTTCAGACAAGTATATCACATAAGGAAAAACTTACTGCAGATGCATTTAAGTTAAAATCTAATGCAAAGAATTTCATATAGCTAGTTTATGTGCAGCTTAAATATCCAAATGCGTTTGGGGCCACTGAATGTGGATCATCTGTCATGCCTCTCCAATAAATCGTTAACCATGATGCACGTCCAATGAACAGCCACAGCACAGCAATGTGATCAGCTAGCGGAGAGTGCGAAGCGCACGCAGATTCTCTCTTATTTTTCCAACAACAGCGATATTTTGCATTGAACAAAAATGTGTTTCCGACCATTTCGATTCAAAAATGCATAGTTTATCCTAATGCAATGATAAACGTACCAGTTTTCCAGGCCAGGCGATATCCCGCTGTAGTCCAGCACTGGTAACTTTCTCCGGCTGGCTTTGTTAGTCTGCGACGACTAACTTTGATCCAAAAACTTTCTCTCCTCCTGCAAGATGCCGAGTTTGTTTTCTCACGCTTTCGCGGAACAAAAACGCTTCCCGGAGACGCATGCTCAAAGTTTCAACGCAGTTACAAAGTATTAAATGATCCAGGGATGTTCATTTGTTGCGGCTGCTGCGGTCGGCGGTGAATAAAGAGGCGCTGCTGACGTCACAATGGCGTCGGAAATCCTCCTCTTGAAAACTTCCCTCCATCTCGACTGCAGACAGACAGTCCAGAGGGTCTCACTCTCACCGACTACATAGTCTGCTCTGCAATGTTCTCATATTTGCAAAAATCGGGTTTTATGTCTGTGTTGCACCAAAAATATCTACACATGTTAAAATTAACAGTGAGATTTAGCTATGCTTAAAACAACAGCAAAACGATATATCTATCTAATATTACATAAGCATAAAAGTAGGCATAATAAAACATCATTAAATCATTTTAAGTCATCTTGTGGCCGCGTTTGCTGAGGTCCTCTACTGCTCTGTTTCTTGACTGTGTAAATGTAGCTACAACTAACACTAATTTCAAGAAAATGTTTTGTTTGCTCAATTTGGGTAAAATAAAAAATCCAAAAATTAATGTTGTTCTGGAACATAGATTGAAATATTTTAACCGATCATGAGAAAGGGAAAACTCTTGACAGTGTTTATATACAGCAGTTAAAACACATGCATTAATTTGCATTCGGTGTGTGTGTTGGGCTGATCCAGAGCGAGCAGACATTAATTCAACACTAGGTGGCATATGCGTGCTGTAAACTGTGGGAACACATTAAAAAATTTCTGCAAAAATATTGAATTAAATTATTTAGATGCGCTTTTTAAAAAAGAGATTCAGCGTTTATTTAATATATTTAATTACAACACATTAAATATAGATTTATTTAAAACTATTGTCATATCAGAGAAAGCACAGTGTTCATTCAAAATCACAACCAAGCAGCTCAATCCTCATAGTGATGGATTTCTGCCATTGTTTTGGAATAATCCGGATGTATTTGGAAAATATTGGCGGGTAGATGTAGTTCTTTACTTGTCCATTGTTATCTGTGTTGCCTTGAAATGTCTGTGAAAATAAAATAAAACAATTTTCCTCAATTTTAAGACACAAAACACTGTGGTTAGATGTGTGCAGAAACTTGTTCTAATCCCAAAAAGTGAGACCACTTACCTTTTGTTCATAATCCTCATCATCCGTGTACTTTGTCCATCTCTTGCCATCTTCACTGTACTCCAGAGAATATGCTGTGACAAACATCTCATTGCCTAATGATTTGGCCCCCTGTGTTATAATTCCAGTTATCTTCTTTATATCCTTGAGTTCCACCTGGATCCATGGCTGAATGTCATTGTTCTGTAAATTGCAAACAGTTTATTGAGGCTTGAGGTTTGAAGTGCAGCAAATACCTTTAAGGGTTTCATTTATGAGGTATATCTTAGTTACCTTGGCTTGCCATGCATTGACGGTCCCATATTTATTTAAGCGTGCATACCAAGGATGCCATTGGCCAGAGTACCAACTGGAGGCCGTAGAACTGGCAGTGATTTGAGCATCTGTAATGAAGCCATTTTCCATTCCCAGTGGCACAGAGCAACCTGCCAGCACAATGAGGAGGATTAGTACAATTGAGCTGAACTTTATTGTGTCTTATAAGGCAGTATGAGAAAAATCTGTAAAATTTTTGCCCATACCATCAAGCTCGCAACCATAGTACTCCAAACGGACAGTTGGGTAGTTGTAAAAATGTAAAGGATATAACCTCACGTATCGACCAATCAGAGGTGGGAAAAATATATTCTCCTTCGTGTCGTAAGCTTCGCTGTTTCCTTCAAAAGTCTGTTGGGCATTGGAAAACACAGTGCAGATCTTATGGCTTGTTCACACAGAATGTTTTCATTTTGTTTAAAAAGAATGAAAAATCCATAGGCACGTTTAAACATTTAATTTGATGCAGCGTCTTGGTACAAAAAAGATGTTAGTCTAGTGCAGTGCTTCTCAACCAATGTCCACACCAATGTTCAAATGCCCCCCAGCCCTAGTTTTGGATTCAAAACTTATTTTAATCAATGGGCACTTCTAGATTCTGTAAATTAAACTAAAATAATTATAATTAAAATTAAGTTTTAGTAGATGCATGTTTTTCTTTACACTTAAGGTTGTTTGTGATTTACTGAATAAGGATTAAGGATACAGATTTTTAAAAATATTTTTTACGTGAAATCTGTTCCCCCAGTTTTTTTTTTTTTTAGAGAGCTTGACATAACTAGTAAATGTAATGTATATTCATTATACAAATGCCCATGGTGTTAGATGAGTTTCTATTACTTTGCATGAGGTCTAGAAATAACACTACATTAAATAGGCAGTCTGGGTTTTCCAAGACTGTGGGAATCCTGGTTCGTCAAAGGAAGCAAACTGTTGTTGAGGAGGTAAATTAAAATGATAAATATCTTGGTTTTTAGTTGTTTTAGCTTGCATTTTCACATTTTAAATAATTTGAAGTTGTCTTAAGGCAAGTTTGCTGGGGCCCCCTGCTTGAGAACCATTGGTCTCTGCATGTTAACATAGAAAAACAACTCAAATGCGGTGCAGTGTAATGTTATGAACAGACCCTTATGCTGAAATGTACATTCATTTTATAACTACACAGAAATAGTCACTTGCCTTTCTGACGGTATCACTGTCTCCCTTGTAGAAAGTCCACTTCTTTTTGTCTGTGCTGTAGGAAATGGTGTAGTTCAGCACAAAATTATGCTTCAAGAATTGCTTGGCTCCCTGTGTGGCAACTTTACTAATGACTACCGGCCTCTGGAAGTCCACCTGGAATACAGGAAACAGCCTCTTCAAGTAACTAGTCATTAGCATTTCTTTATTTATGGGCTAATTATCTGCACACCATTATGAGTGGTTACCTGAATGTGCTGTCCTGTCTTTGTCGTACTCCATGCATTGTATTTCCCTGTATTATGTAGTCTGGCCAAATGAGGATACCATTGTCCTTAAAAACAGTTTTAAATGTGTTAATAATGTGACCCTGACTATGCTACATAAAAAGCTATACTTTCAAATCCTACCTCTAGAGTCAGATGCTGATATGTATTCATCCTTCACAGTTCCAGAGTTGAGACCAAGAGGATGATCACAGACTGCAAAACAGACCAGGTAAGATTTAAAGACCTGACAGAATCAATTGTTTTCCTTTAATAAGTTCAGCATGATAAATTACTGTATGTGATACCGTTATCTAACACAAGGAATAACGTCTGCATTCCCCTCTGCTGTGAGAGTCCAACTTCAGACTCCAGCTGCCAGAGACCAGGCTTTGAAGGCAACATTTCCAGTGTGGCAAATCCACCTAAATGATGGGATCTGAGTGTAAATGGCCTTTCTAGATCATCTAGGTAAGTAAGTATCTTCCAACACCACTACAAACCTGGTAAAAGTGGGTAAACACCCTGACGGTGGTCCTTTAATTCCTTATTTATGAACGTTTGTCCATGGAAATGGACACTGTGGAGGTCTTTGGGAGAGCCCATGTTGATCAGATGCCACTTTGCTAGCTGATTTGTGTACATTCGTAGTCCTTTGAGACTGTAGATAATACCATTAATAGCTGAAAAAAAAAAAATAATAATATGTCAAGTAAGTTTATGTAAAGCAATATTCAATTTATTTCGTTTTAATCCAATGATAATGACTGTAGTATAAATACCCCATTATAATTAAAATGATGGAGATAAAAAAGCTAAAGATAAACAGTTTTCTTACCGTCAAACTTTAAATTATTTTTAAAATTTGGATCCATGACTGCTCTTTTGTTTTTCCTTTCAATCCTCTCCCGATTCTCCTCGTAGTACCAGCTCTTATTCTCATCAAACGTCATGAAGAGCAGGACAAACTCTCTTCTGTCCAGCGTCTTTTTATCCAGTGTCCCCTTCCTGCACACCAGAAGCGGTCCAATCAGCCCAGAGTTTATATCTCTCTCCTACGCAAGAAAGTAATTCAGTTGTAATTGAAAACTAATAATAGTTATTTGACACTAGTTTTTATTCAAATGAACGAACAGTACATTTATTACATGGACAGCTCTCATGGAGGAATTCCACTTTAGTTAAGTGGAAAATTAAGAAGCATTCATGCTTACAGGATTCACTGCAGAGTAGTAAGTCCATGTTCGACAGTCAGATTCGTTATTTTGAGGTCCAGATTTGGAATTTATGGTCCACATGTAGATAAAGGTGCTGTTGGGTTGTACGGCATCATCCTGTTTGTACCAGTATGGTGACTGATCATCGTAACTCAGGCCTTCCATTTGTTTTAAGTACTTTACTCCATTTGCATGCAAAGAGTATGGACGACTGGCAAGGTTCCTGAAAAATACCTAGCACGAAAAACAGGAATGTAATTGTTTATGTTTTTTTTCATGTGATTTGCTTCTAATTTTCATTTGTGCACAAGTATGTTCACATATTCAGTGGTCTACCATAACAGTCTGATCAACTTCAGCTTTAATGACCGGACCCAGAATTCCCAGGTGTTCATCCATTTCCCCTCGGATGTCTCGGATACTAAAGGTGCTGTCCAGGTACTTTCTGAATACCGCTTTTTTGAAAGATGTGGGCCTCTCGTTTTGAGATGATTTATCAAGCCTCCTTTGCAAACATAAAAGTGATTTCACAAATGAGTTATACTCTTTTAGATTAATATATTCATGCTTTTTGTTTCTAGAATTGCAAAATTTGGATTATTTGAAATACATGATGCCAACAGTACCTCTGCCCATAACCAGCATAATCCCACTCTTCCTCTTCAACTGAGATGAAAAAAGTTCTGGTATCCTTGTCTCCAGCAATTTTTAAGAAATGCTGGGATGTTGCATCAAGCACTGGGCTTTGCACATCTGCTGCTTTGCTATAAGGGTCTTTGTACTCTACATATTCATAATCTTCTGGGTGATCAACCATACCATCAAAATCTTCAGTCTGCTCATGTTTTGGAACATATAACTCATAATCATTGAAATCGCGTCTTGGCACTCCTATGATGATGGATTTCCCCATCAGGTCATCCTCGCTAGAGATAGGCCTGCTTCCCCTTGGGGTCAACCCAGAAGGTCCAAAACCTCTCGGAGAAAAACCCTTTGCAGAACCATCAGAACGTGGCTGTGGCTTATAATCTTTCCTTTTCTTCGTCTTCATGCCATATCCCTTTCTCGGCTTTATCCTCTGGTGAACTACTTTTTTTTTCTTTTCAGTCTTTGGTTTATTTGAATTTGCTGCGGTCTTGTCTGAGATGTATTTGTTCATGTGATCTGGGATTTCCACATGAACCAGTTCATGTTTGCCGTCATAACCCCAGTGCTCTTCTTTTGGATCGAGATGAGATGTGAGTATGGCCTCGCTGTGATTGTTCTTCAGATAGATGACTACTTCCTCTTCACTTTCGCTTTCTGAGCCGTTTTTCGTGGATGAAACATTGAAAGGGCTGAGAGAAAAGGTCATATTCTCCGTACTGTCTGAAGAAAAGAGCTCTGATGCATTTCTCAAAATTTCACTGTGAGATTTCATTGTAACATTAGTGGGTGATGTGCTGTTCTCTGTTATTTCAGATTCAAGGTCGAGACTGAAATCAGACAAAGTTGCATTTGAAGATTCAGACTCGTTGCTTTGCAAAGTCTTGTTTCTCAAAAGCGAAGACAAACTGAGATTAAAAATCTGCGAAAACATCTCACTGGTGTAATTCACCTTTGTGCTGTTGAGTTCTTGAATCCTTGTTGTGTTTTCAGTTAATTCGCCAATCTCCTCTGGTGTGTCCATTGGTGAGACTTTATATTCTACTGCAGTCTTATAATCTGTTGAAACTTCCAAGTGATGACCACCATCCAGAAGCACAAAATCCTCCTCAGTTTGTGTCTCTGAGCTGTTGGAGAGAGAATCAGGACTAGGCACGTGGTATATGAAGACGGGACCCGAACTATCACGGTCACCATCCGCTAAGTCTGTGTTATTTTTAGTGTTTGCCTCTTCTTGAATTACTGTTTTGTTTACTAAGGTTTGTTTTGAAAGGTTTGATTCAGAATAATTTAGAGATGGACTGTCATCTTCCATGGTAATGTTTCTGTCACCAACTGGAGTATCAGATGAAGTGATACTGGTATTAGTGGGGAAAATGTGTGTTTCATTCATTGTGTGGGAGATGTTGGTTTCAATTATTGGAGAATGATTGGTATTCACAGAGACACTGTCTGCCTCTAAAGATGAACTGACGTTTTCTACTATGTTGGTATTTATTTCAATATCCAGGGTAACATTTGTGGAGACACTTTCCGTTTCATTCACTGGCTTTGTTGGTACACTGCGTACCTTTCTTTCTACAACTGGAAAATGTGAGATAATACTGTCCGTGTCATTGTTTGACATGACCTCTGGTTTGGAATCAAAAACGCTTGTCATGTCTAGCAATGCCTCTTCTGTGCTTTCATTCAAGACTTTATTTGAAGATTGTCTCTTGTCCAAACCAGCCTCCTCAGCTGATAAACCATGAATCTGATTGAAAGATCCGAATGTAGTATTGTGTGATTTGTCCAACTCGTCAATTGAGGCAGGGCTTTTTGTCTCAATAGTCGGCAATAAATCATCGTCAGTATCTAGTATCGAAAAGTCAATTAGCTCAAAGTCATCTTTAAAGCTTTTTAACGACCTCAAACCAAATTCTTCTGCATAGATTTCGGTGTCCTCATCAACCACAATAGGTTTTATTTGTTTTGGTTCCTCTTTTTTAATTTCACTGATGGACGCAGGTTTCCATACAGTGAATTTTTCTGGTTCATAATCATATTCCATTACGTAATCTCTGAAGCATTCAAGGTCCTTGAATTTCACCCTCATCCCTTTAGTGGAATCGTGAGAGTTCAGTGATGCTAAAAGCCAAATACCTATAAAGTGAAGAATGTTAAGTTTAAGTTCATAGTTTTGTGTATTTCTTTGTATAGTCAGTAACAATGTCTTAAAATTCAATTAAATCCATAATAAGTCATTTGGATACTCACCTATATTAAGCATGTTCATAGTGATAGTTTCACCAGTCATGGGAAATAGACTGAGCATATCCTCCTCTCTGTTTTTTAGCTCAAATGAATGGCCATAAAAAGTGGCAGTCTGGATGTAATCTTGTTCGCCAACACTTGATACATGCCAGGTCACGATTTCACCATTACAAAATCCCAATTCTTGGCCACTTTCATATACATAGCCATTGATTGCTGTAAAAGTTGATGCAATAAATACATGTACCAAATATGAATCAACAAGACAACACTGATATAATAAATATCAGAAAATCACTCACTGTGCATAACGTTGGATTTGTAAAACTCTGGATCGTCTCTTTTAACTCTTTTGGGGTCACTGCAGTATGTGTTAATGTTCTCATCATGGTACCAGCTCTTGTTCTCATCAAAGACGGTAAACATTGCATGCTGTTCTTTGTCTGCTTTCAGCTAAAAAAGAGAATTGCTTTCAGTTTCCAAATCCAAGTGAGCTGCTTTGCTATTATAGGCAGCATGGTAACCATTATACAGTTAAACTTCATGATTGAGTTATTCAAAACACTCTACAAAAGTGGCAACTCCATTAAGTGTTACTCACATTTTGATGTTGGCTTGTCACTAAGCTAAAATTGTGAAACTTTAAGCACAAAAATATATATACCACTCAAATATTGGTTGAAATAGCATTTATAGATGTGTGAAAAAACATTAATAGATGCATTTTTAATTCAGTAATGCAAATCAAAATAGATCCATGTAGCTGTATTTATCATTTCTGCTGTGCTGGATTGGATTTTCCACAGTTTTGTCTTATCTGTGAAGAATGCATACATTGCTGCCCTATATTTTGTGCAAAAAAGGTAGCATATAAGGCACAACTACTTTGCTGCCTACTGTTTGGAACAGCCTTCCAATAGAGGGTGTTTCAGTGCCTTACACAGTGATATTGTACAGAAATGATTCATTAGTTTCATTTAAACCATTTGAGTCATTTGACTCTTATGCAGTGGTCTAATATATTGCAAATGGAAAGCAGTTACCTGGACATTCTTTTTGTTGAGGGACTGGCTCTTACAGATGAGAAGAGGACCCACAAGACCAGAGGCAATGTCTCGAGGAGTGTCCACTGCACTGTGGTACATCCTGGTCAGACATCTAGGGTCACTGTCCGTTGGTGTATCTTCCTCAGACACACTCCATGTATATGTATAAATCTCACCTGGTTGAATTCCGTGTGTCTGGTTCCCTTTCAAATGAACAGCAATTTTATTTAAATACATTTTCTCGTATCAGTCATGCTTACTTTTTTATTTTATGATTTTACAGGTACCTTTTCATTGATAAAGAACTTTAGATATTAGGGCTGCAAGACATTGGAAAAAACTGAGATTGTGTTATTTTGTATTTTACTGGGATATTGTATAAGTGACATGACATGTGGCCATTGGTAACCCATACTCGGAATTTGTGCTCTGCATTTAACCCATCCTAAGTGCACACACACAGCAGTGAGCACACACACACCGTGAACACACACCCAGAGCAGTGGGCAGCCATTTATGCTGCGGCGCCCGGGGAGCACACTGTAAAAAAAAAAAAAGTTGAGCCAACTTAAAATTTTAAGGCAACCAGCTTCAGCAGATTTTTGAGTATTCTCAACTTGTTGTTTTAAGTTTATACAACAAAAATTTTAGAATCTCCCATAAAAATAAGTTGAGCAAACTCAAAAATCTGCTGAAGCTGGTAAAAAACATTTTTTTAAGTTTGCTCAACTTCTTTTTTTTTTTTTTACAGTGCAGTTGGGGGTTTGGTGCCTTGCTCAAGGGCACCTCAGTCATGGTATTGAGGGTGGAGAGAGCACTGGCCATTCACTCCCCCCACTGAAAAATCCCCGCCGGACCTGAGACTCAAACCCGCAACTTGGGTTACAAGTCAGATTCTCTAACCATTAGGCCATGACTTCCCCATATGTAAGGCTTTGATTTCAATAAATATGCATTGTTTCAGAGAGAAGCATTGTATCAGAGCAGTTCAGATCACAGTAAGCGAAACAAACCGCTTTGAGATGCTGAAACAAACACCAGATTATGAGCATAGTACAGCGCTTCTGAAGAATGCAACACGTATATATATATTGCCTTCGTGATTTTATTGATTTGATCACACTCTAAGCCATTTTGTGAATTTTTTTTTTTATTCCAATACATCGTGCAGCCCTACATTAGATATACGTATCTTCTCATAATGGTATCAAACAAACCTCCTGCAGGATAACTGGCTCCTTCTGCTGTTTTATCAATGGTCAGTCCATGAGGATAGATACTGTATGGACGTGATGCTTTGTTTTTAAAGACAATCTATAGAAACAACATCACAAACATCATGCATCCTGATCAGAAACATTAAATATGTTCTTAACCCAAAAATAAAATACAATAGTAATGATTAGTGCTGTGATTATGTGAGAAGCGTTATACCTTTATGACATCTCTGATTTGAGCTCTTATCACTGGCCCGAGAATCCCAAGCTCTTTCTTTCTCTGCTTGTCTTCCACTTTTTCTTTAAACGTGCCATCTTTAAACTGAGTAAATACTGCTTTTTTGTATTTTTTACCTATTCGCTGAGGCCCCTGCTTTAAATATTTTGATCGGAAATCCCTGAGTGAATAAAAGTGAGATAAAACATTAGAACGGAGCTCACACAAAGGCATGTCCTATTGATAAATCACGATGCACATACCCATCCATGTTTTCTTTCATATTTGGAGCATAATCCCAGATTATCTCTTCTGCGGCAATGTAGTAGGTCCACTCTTGGCTTTCTTGTTTCTGTTGGATGGTAAGCCGTCTTTTTGGTGCTGTGTACTCATCACACGTCTTGAAATTTAGGTATCCATGCAAACCAGCTGCAAATATGACATCAACATATGACACTGTAATCATTTTTATAAAGTGCAAACTGTCAGCATTAATAGTGATTCTACAAAGCTATGAAGTAGAGACTGTATATGTTGATGTTTTAAACGAATAATTCATGAAATCGTGTGGTTTCTCTGGCAGTTTTTACCTTCCAAGTGCCTGCTAATGTGAGAGGAAATAAGCCAGCGGCCGGGGTGGATACCAGTCATACTGGCACTAGTGGCAGTTCCACTAATGATGCCAACAGTTGAGGTTTTGTGGCCATCATGCAGCAGGACTTGCCCATTGAAGTGTACAGAGAAGAGCTCTGGCTCAGAGCTCATTCCCAGCAGGTGCCAGCTGACTTTAGAGTGGGCGCAGATGTCCAGATCTGGAGGACGACAAGGAGGAGTTTTA
The DNA here is from genome assembly GCF_012432095.1 of Onychostoma macrolepis. NCBI lineage: Eukaryota > Metazoa > Chordata > Actinopteri > Cypriniformes > Cyprinidae > Onychostoma > Onychostoma macrolepis. Next base: position 12,890,937 of record NC_081163.1, read on the forward strand.
CACCTCAGTAGATTTGCAGAAATGATATGTTAGGTGTGGAAAATATCAAACCAACCTGGTACAGAGCCATTTGTGTAGCCATTTATAGTGTATTTGACATTGTGTGCCTGTTCAGGGCCCCCGGTGTTGTACCAGCTCTTGTTCTCATCAAACACTCCAAACAACAGCACAGCCTCCTGATGGAAATGAATCTGATTTCCGGAGCCGTCTAGGGTGCCTGTGGGGCAAGGACACATTAATCGTCTAGACAAATAGAGCTGTTTATAGTTGCGTAATTTCTGGGAAACTCAAACTGTTTAGGGTAGCTGAGCAAAGATGTCCCATAAGAATGGTGTACATTTACTACACTGTAACTTATTTAAAATGAGTTCATTCAGTGTATTATTTTATTAGGGTAAACAAATAAACTCATTTGCCATTTTTTATTGAATAATTAGTTTTCATCAAAAATCACAGTTTGAATTCCATAATACGTCTGCAAGGATTCACAGGCAAAGAAATGAAAATGCTCTGTGAAAGCAAATAAATCAACATTATTTGAGATATTAGCTATATTATTTTAGATATTTTTTTGAGAAATTAAGAAATAATGTTATTCATTAAAATGAAATATTGTTATAAGATACTTTTTTTGTTTTAGAGTACAATAGTATTATTACTAGTAAAATATTCCAATATTGATTTTACTATATAGAGTCTAAGTTTTTACCTTTAGCATGCTAAAGTTGACTGTAAATCCACTTTAAATCCACTTTTCCATTTTAAAGCCTATAACATTTTCATAACCACATCCCACAGGCGCTCTTTTGGCCCAATTCACTTAAATAAAATACATTTGTTACTTTACAAACATAAATAAATAATGTCCACATATCCCCCATTAACAAATAGGCAGTGCTGAGTAGTAACTGATATAATCTGGATTACGTAATCAGATTTCAAAAATGAAGTACGTGTACTTAGAGTATCACATTTGCATGTTCAAGGTTCTCTGACATTAGTTAATGGCCACATGACATGCAGGTAAACAAATTAAATATTTCATTTTGTTGTTATTGATGTTTGATGTTATTATGTTATTTTTAAATGGTTTATTTTATAATTTCATTCATTATTAACTTTTCATTAAACTCACAAACCCCCCTGCAGTTCTTTTATGAACCCCAGTTTGGGAAACATTGGCATAATGTAATCTTTACTGTACACTGTAAAAAAAAAAAAAAAAAAGTTGAGCGAACTTCAAAAAAACTATTTTTGTGGGAGATTCTCAAATTTTTTGTTGTATAAACTTAAAACAACAAGGTGGAAAATTAAATTAAAGGTGGGCATCATAACCCATCTAAGCATAAATATAATAATCATCACATTGTAAATCCAGGATCTTGTTTCTACCTCACATACCTTTCTTGCAGATCAGCATTGTGCCTATTAACCCTGTATTGTAGTCCTTGACTATGTCAAAGTGGGAAAGGTATGTGTAGGTGATACATGGGGGGTCCGCAGCCGTAGGGGTCACCTCAGACGTCACGTCCCATTGGTATGTGTGCTCTTGGCCGGGTAAAATTACGTCATCTTCTTTCTCATAGAGTGACGTGTTGTCAAAGTATAAAGATCCTAATGGGAACATTAGCAGTGTGAGAAGGATGCAACTTCAGATGGTGTTTATTACAATGAAACCAACAGCCATTTATCATGGGAAAAAAAAAAAAAAATGAGGATAGCCTATCTGTAAATATTTATCAGAGACTCGCTGCTTTGGACTTAGGTACAGCCTGTGGTTAATTTGTATCTTGGGTTAACATTTCCAAAGAAATCAAACACAGATGTTTGTGTTACGCAAAGTGTTTACTCAGCTAAAATAATCCATAATGTCCTCTAAACAACAGTCCACTAGATATGTATCTGTCTGTTATTTCATAGCACAGTGTCTATTTTTTACTTTGTTACTAGTGTGCTGTATGTTACAACTCTCTTGCGTCACTCATACTGTTAGAACACACACCCTCTGACTGCTTCCCGTAAGCAATGCCATGTGGGTGGATGCTGCAGGGATGATCTGCCATGTTCTTGAACGTGACAATGATTGTGTCACCCTCTTGCCCTCGCAATGTCGGCCCAAGTAACCCTAGAACATTTGTTTCGAATAATCATGATTTACAAGTTAATGCAATAGTAATGCATAATGACTCATGGATTTTAATGCTGAAACAAAGACATCATCTTTGGTATTCAAAATACCTGAGGACAACGGATGTGTTTTAGCCTGTGTGAATCCCTCATTGTACTCCCTGTATACGACCTTTTTATATGATGGTCCAGTCCTGGAATACAACAACAACCATCAATAAATACATCTCTTAAATGAGCAAATAATAAAAAACTTACACAACAACTCCCATTTGTGTGAAAATGCAGTTTTATTTTAGTAACAAATACTGGTTTTATATTTTGCATTTTCCTTTTAATTTCCATTTAATTTAAAGGTGTTTTTTGTCATTTTTTAAAAAGTTGATATAGTTTTATTAATTATTAACTCAGTTTTAGTTTTCATTATTTTAGCACATTAAGTTATACTAAATGTAACTGAGAAATGTTACCTTGGCAACTAGCCAAAATAAAATAAGTTTAAGTTTTTAAATATTTTATTTCAGTTAATTTTATTTTATTTCAAGAAACAAAAATGCTTTTTGTTGTTGTTTTGGTTTCAATTTACTATAATTACCATGGTGAAATATTGATACATTTTGAATAAAGTCTTGACATAATTGGTCTTAGATATACTATATATTATTTTAACAAACTTTACAGTAGTTTCTTGGTGCTGGTTTAACATTTTGTTTATTTGGGGTTACTTGTATTTCATATAAAATATCTTTGTCACAAGTCCTAATGTTTCCTGAAATTGCTTCAATTTAAAATATTTTCTTTGAATGCTATTTCTTGTCAGTTAATAAACTGTTTTAGTACAGATATGTAATTATTTGTTACATTTTTACAATAGTGAATGACTTCTGACTATCTGTGATATAGCCTACAAGAACCAAACAAACAAAAGGCAAACAATCAATTTAAACCCTAACAAATAATGATCTTTTTCATACCTTTGCTGTCCAGCAGATGTGTAGTCCCAGTTAATATTAACAGCTGCAATGTAATAGCGTCTCTCCACAGCTGTGGCACAATTGCACAGGAATGCCAGAAGGGCCAAACCGTAAGAGGCCCCTGGCCAGGAGCAGAGTTTCATATCTGACAATGAAACTCCAGGTAGAACGGTCTGTTCTGGAGTGCAAGGAAATCTGAACATTCAGAGAAATGTCAGAGAGCTTTATCTCCCCCCACCTCCCTGTTGCACACATGTTTAAACACCGTGTTTGAGGGAAGTGCACTATCAAAAAAACTGAAACTTCTTGTTTTTGTTTAGTCATTAGTACTCTGAGTCTTTTTGAACGTGTAAAACCTTTCCGTTATTGTCAGAAAATATTTTGTTTACAAGAATGGAAAACACCAAGTTACCGTATTTACATATTTGCCAGTTCAATCCTTTCCATTGGAAACAAATGCTAGTTAGTGTCATAATGTTGCCAACTTAACTGCTATCTGCACAAAATGAAGAGGTTCTGCACCATGTTTCACAAACATCAATGTAGCCTAAGTGTTATTCTATTACTATAAATGTGATAATCATGAAATCTGAAATAAATGAATATGGGTTTCAGTTTGTAAGAAATGTCCTCTTTACACTTTTCTGCTCCAGACAGATATGTCATTATAAGGATTTACTCATAATCCCAATGATTCACTTTGAATAGTTTCTTCATACATTGCTTGTTTACAGTGTACACGTTTATGTGAGCAAAAGTCTGTGCATTTGTAGACAGGCACAGTCTGGACCTTGTTTAACACCTCCACCATAGCCACAGACCAGCCGTATAATAACAATATTTGTTATTACAAACTGAGATTTATGTAATATTGCACATGACTCATGACCACTTTTCTCTTAGAAGTGGCTGTTGGGCAAAGACTTCTACTTAGGATTTCCTAACAGACCATCCTCATTACACTTTCCAGACAGATGCCGAGAAACAAAGTCCAGACAAGTATGGAAAACACGTTAAAACAATAAAATGAATAAACATTAAACATTACATACTGTTCAACATTAAAATGTAAAACATACATAATGCATTTAAATGAATGTTAAAAGTGACTGGGAAATGCTCATTTTAGGCATTATTTGAAAAGAAAGCACTCAATTATTGCATACATCTGCATATATAAGCTTAAAAATACTATACTATTTACAACCCTAAAGTAGCCTATAAAAAAAATACACTTAAACTTTTTTCTTGTAGGCTAACTTTACGCTGTGTATTCTTCTGCACACATTCAAACAGTTTATTCCTTATCCAGCAAACAACAAACCAATAGTTGCGACTTTTACTTTCAGTTTTACATTAATTTTTACATGTATGCTAGCTATGCGGGGAAATTTAGCCATCTGTGACTAAGGATGATTTTAATATTCATTAGCCAGCCACGCCTTCACCTTTGGAATACTAAGTGAACGTCAGCATAATCTAATTAATATTAATGAGCAAAGCGTGTTGCTCTGCAACGTTAAACCAAACGATTACGTAGCTTCGTTATACGCATGCGCAAAGAGGCGGAAGCCGTGGGCAGGTTGTTAGTTCGAGTGAGAACATATGGGAAGGTAAATAAACCACCGAACATATCTATTTGTGCTTTATCACCACGTTCACATTATAATAGATACATTGTGAATATCCTGTCGTTGAACTGGAAGATGCACTTCTTTTTTATAGCGTCGGGAACATCATAACAATCACGCTGAATTCCACAATTACTGTGATGAACCACACCACTGTAAATCTTATAATCATTTAACTTTCTAGCGTATCTAGTGGTTGCATCAGTGTTTTACATTCAGAATGTATTTAGACTCTTTCTGTCATTTCTTTTTCATCTATGCATTTTTGTAGTTTGATGTTTAAACAGTGCTGTACTAAAAGATGTAATATTTAAAGCATGATATTTAAAACAATGTCACAGCCTTCACAGAAGACAGAATGTTCATGTTCCTTCTATTCTGAACGGTCTGTGAAGTAAACACAATAGTCATCCCTCATTCCATGAGTTCATGTCTGCATGTTTTGTTGGATGGCTCATCATTTGTGCTTGTGAATCATGTTGAAAACAAAGGGCTAGATACAGAAGGTGGCACGTCTTGACAAAGTGATATTTGAGGAGTGAAAGTGCTGGAGAGACCAATTTATTATTTGATTTCTTATTTCGTGAAAATATTTTTTTACTGGTTCTTCTGTGTTGTGATTATTATGATTTTCTCAGTGATCCTGTTTGTTCTCCTATGAAGAGCTCACGGTTTCCATAATGGCCCCATCCTCCTCCTCTTCCTCTTCTTTATGCCGTTGCTGCTGTCCTTGTTCACGGCTGTGCTCAAGATCTTCAGCCTACACTTTGGTTCTGGGTCTGGGTTTTGTCACCTTGGGAACCGGTCGCATCCTATTACTAAAATTCTCAGCCAACGAAGGTAACATAATATTACACCACCATAGAGCAATTTGATGTAGGATTCCTTACCACCAATGTGCATTTTAAATATAATTTTTTTCTTACCTACAGAAAACAAATATGACTTTCTTCCTGCATCTGTGAATTTAATGGCAGAGGCCATCAAACTAGTTTTTTGTTTAGTGATGTCAGTACGGGTGGTCATTCGAGGTGAGTCAGATTCATTGTCAAACCATACTCATTAACATACTAGTGAATATACAGTCTGTTGAATTGTGATCTATGTTGGAATTTCAGCTTACAGTACATGTTATTTGTTATTGGACTACAACCATTGCTTTTGTTTTTCAGAGGGCCGCTCTTATAAAGATTTGGGGTGTTCATCTGGTGCCTCTTTTCTCAGCTACCTGAAATGGTCCGTTCCCGCATTCCTCTACTTTCTTGATAACCTCATTATCTTCTATGTGATGACCTATCTGCAACCTGTAAGTTGAGTTATTAAAAGTTTATAGTTATGGATAAATGTTAGTGGGAAAGTAACTCTGTGCATTAACTATTTTATACCAAAAATAAAATGATATATATATATATATATATATATATATATGTAAGAGTAAACAAATGTATATATTAAATAGATGTATTTATAAGCTTTCAATGAATTGGGAACTGCAAGACTGTATTTTGCATTTGTTTGATTGAAAATACAGTGAAATATTATTACAATTTAAAATAACAGGTTTATTTATTTCTGTGATGGCAAAGCAAAGCTGAATTTTCAGCAACCATTATAGTCTTGAGTGTCACATGATCATTCACAAATCATTCTAATATGCTAATTTGGTGCGCAATGTTAATAATAATGTTAAAAACAGTTGTGCAACTTAATGTTTTTTGTGGAAATCATAATACATTCTTTGATGAATAGAAAGTTAATTTATTTGAAATAGATGTTATTATAAATGCATTTATCACTTTTGATCAACTTTCAGAGTAAAATCATTCATTTACTTCAAAGAAAAAAATGTATTGACCCCAAACTTATGAATGAAAACAACATTCATATTTTTCTCATGTTTTAATAGGCCATGGCAGTTATGTTTTCCAACATTGTAATTTTTACAACAGCCATTCTCTTCCGTATTGTTCTGAAGTAAGTACCATCATTTCTTGATTACTGTGTTTTTTTTATCTGTTACTGACTTTCCATTTTTTGACCTGCAGGAGGCGCCTGTCTTGGGTGCAGTGGGCATCTTTGGTCATTTTGTTCCTGTCCATTGTGTCATTGACGACTGGCAGTGGTGACCAGCATGCAATTGCTGTACATGGCATCCACCCAGCCCACATTTCCACCCCTTCCAACAGCTGCCTAAAATACGCCCATCGCAAGCCAGAGCATCAGAACTATAATGAAACATACTGGAAACGTGAGCTGTGGGACAGCCAGCTCATCCACAAGCTGAACAGCTTCGGCCTGGGTTACATCCTGCTGCTGCTGCAGTGCTTCATCTCTGCACTGGCCAACATCTACAATGAGAAGATCCTCAAGGAGGGGGAGCAGCTAGTGGAGAGCATCTTCATCCAGAACAGCAAGCTGTACATGTTTGGTTTGATCTTCAACAGCCTCACGCTGCTTCTGCACTATGACTACCGTGAACTAACACTACACTGCGGCCTCCTCTATGGACACAACGTCTTCTCCATCGCACTGGCCTTCGTCACAGCCGCCCTAGGCCTGTCGGTGGCCTTCATTCTCAAGTTCCGTGATAACATGTTCCACGTGCTTACAGGCCAGATCACCACAGTCATCGTCACTGCGCTCTCTCTCTTGCTGTTTGACTTTCGTCCATCAATGGATTTCTTCCTGCAGGCGCCTGCAGTACTGCTAGCCATCTTTATTTACCACAGCAGCAAACTGAAGGATCCAGAGTACGCACTACAGCAGGAGAGGCTCAGGGTCATCAATGGTGAGGTGTTTGAGAGGTCAAGAGGGGTAAGAGTCATTTTGAAAGATTCTAAAAGATTTAAAAAGGTCCCGTTGTATCTCAGCTGATCATTTGTTCCGTATGAGTTACTCGTTTCCACCTTAATTTTTGAAGTACACTCTGACAGTTTAAACAAGGAGCTCTTTGTAGAGGAGGTCTGGCAAACTATAATCCGATTAAGTAAGGACGAGTAAGAAACCTGAATTCTCTGTAATGAAAACACAATTTGGAGAAGCAAAGCCCTACCTTAGATTATTGCATTATTCAAATATATTATACAGCAGGAAATTCCATTAGTGGCATTTTGGCACTTTTTATAGAACTAATATAGAACCCTTGTGAGATACAGTAGAATGGGGGAAAAAGTTAACTTTAACTTCTTTCTGAAAACTTTGGTAACACTTGTATAAGGATCAATTCTAACTATTAACCAGTTGCTTATAAGCATGCCTATTATTAACATATTGGCTGTTCATTAGTACTTATAAAGCACATATTCTACATCCCTAATCCTACCCAATACCTAAACTTTACAACTACCTTAACTAACTATTAGGCAGCAAATTAGGAGTTTATTGAGGCAAAAGTCGTAGTTAATGGTTTATTAATAGCAAGAATTGGACCTTAAATTAAAGTGTGACCAAAACCTTTTTATACATACCTATATACAGATGGATCAAAGTCTGGAGAACCAACGTCAGCCGCATTTGTCCTTAATCATCATATACATGGAAGTATAATTCACAGTCAGAGTTTAGGGTTAACCGCTGAAGCCAATGCTATCATCTAAGCATTAGACCATATAAAGACTACATACCAGAAAAATGTCCTAATAATAACAGACTTAAAGTCATGTCTTACATCCCTTACAAGTGATCACCCAGCACTTGTAAAAAAAAAAAAAAAAAATCTTATCCAAATTGTATATAACTGTACATAATCAACAAATGGCTAAATGAATGGGATCAGTGTACCAACAACAAACTGAATGAAATTAACCTGAATGTGACTAAAAGTTGCATCTTTATGAATAAATAATTGCTGGAATCAGATCTCAGTTCATAAATACACAATGCAGAATAGGACAATCCAGAATGACACACAAGTTCTTAGTATCAAATATGTGACCCTGGACCACAAAACCAGTCTTAAGTGTCTATTTTTCAAGTTATACATTTTTCAAGTTGATGTATGGTTTGTTAGGATCGGACAATATTTGGCGAGATACAACTATTTGAATATCTGGAATCTGAGAGTGCAAAAAAAAAGTTGGACAACTTTAAAGTCCATAGTCCAGTATCTCTTAAACATATTTTATTACTTTGTGCTGGTTTAAGTTCTTTTAGAAAATTCAATTACTCTGTAAACACTTTGGAGTCAATCCTGAATACATTTTTTTATCTGAAGCAGTGTGTTTAACTATTCCGTCTTTCTGTGTCTTGCTTGAGTACATTTTTAACATTTAAAAATGCTTTTATCAGTGATTGATGGCCTGCATTCTTTTCCATTCTGCTGCCTCTCACGTTTGTAAAATGCCAGGCTGTCTTCTGTATGAACGGTCCCTACAAAAAATTCCAGAACTTGCACGAACCTTCTTCATTGGATAGTACCACCAATTATCTATCTGTAAAGATATATCTATAGTCATTAAAAGCTGTTGTGTTTTTCTGTATAACTGCAGTGGTCTGAAAAGAATGTATGTGGTAGTTCATGATTGTGTTTTATGTTTTTATTTTAGGATGGGGAGGAGTTGGAGAGACTAACCAAGGCTAACACAGAGAGCGAATCTGAAGAAGAATCTTTCTGAGTCTGTTTTGAACCCATCTCTCTAATTATTATGTAAATATTCTGGAATCAGCCTGTATATGTATTATAATGAATGATAATTGTTTCAGTCACATGGAATGTCTGCGTGACATGCAAAGGGTTCAAAGAGTTGTTTTATTTTCTTCCCTTACAAACTGTGTAAACATGAGTATGTGTCAAAAGACTGAAAGACAAAGTGACAGTGCAGGTACTTGTTTAAATTTTAATGTACTTCTGTAATGGGAATATAATTACGTTTCAGTGCTTGTGCATGATGTCGTATTTGTTGACATATGACCTTTAAATAATTCTTGGATTTTTGCAATAATAAACATCTGTATTTTAATCCTACATGCTAAAATATGTGTACAGTTTTTATTTAAATTCTTAATAATACTGCTATTTTGTGGCAACTGCTAATATATTACTGACCAGCAGAGGGAGTAATGCACAGAAAAAAATAACTACATCATCTGAGGTGGTGCTTAAGGAGATATGATATGCCTATATCTGAGTGCCTTTATAAAATAAGGAAGGAAAAAACTCAGAGCACATAGTAAGCACTTAAAATTAAATCTCAGCTATATTCTACAAAAGTTCTGCTAAAAAAAGAGCTGACTTGCGATGTTTTGAACATATCTAAAGGCATGATAGCAATATAATATTTTTATTGAAATTAAAGTACAATTTATACGTTTATAAATAAAACATACAGCGACAGTGCTCTTTAAAAATAGAGTAACAATATCAAAACATAGTTTAACAAGAAAAAGCAGGTTGTGACCTTTAAAAACGATCACTTATAGAGAAGACATCCAATAAATACAAATGTTTTGTTAACGTCTTTATCTACAAAAGATTATGTCCATAGATGTGAAACGATATACACCAACATTAAGAGACAGATGTATAGCAGAGGAGATGCATCTTTAAAAATGAACAGCTCTATACGATAAATGTAAAACCAGTTAAAAGGGAAGTTTTCAGTTATTACTCTTACCCTGACACTGTCTTATGTGGAAGTGTAAACCTTAATAGCCATAACCCTGATGATAACCATCCTGGTACCCCTCATGATAGCCATGGTGGTAGCCATAGCCACCGTACTCATCCTCTGGGCAGCGCATGCCCAGAGACTGCTGGATAGCCATTTCCTGTCTGCGGAGCTGCATGGAGTCGATCAAGTCGTAGATGATGGCCATGGACCACATGGGGGACGGGTACCAGGACTTGACATTTCCGTCTTTTCCCACCAGCAGCATGGAGAAGTACTCGGGGCTGATCTGGAAATAGTTTCTAATGTCCCTCACTAGAGAGGCAGATATGCCCTCGCGCTCCACTGTTGCACTTCCTGAAACAAATAAACGTGGGTGTCAGAAATCAGGTGTGCAGCTGCACATAAGCAACATATGGTGGATATACAGGAAATTGTGCCATTTGTTCACCGCAAATGACTTGGCAGTGATTAATAGGATACTGAACTTCACATTATTAGAAAGATTTGAGTTCAGTGCGTAATGCAAAACAATTTGTTTTAGCCGAGCCGATGTGCATGTCACCATTCATCATCACTGCAATTTGATGGGTTATATAAAACATAATTATACCTCAATTTTGCTTTATGCACTTTCTAAGAGAATACTGAATTAGCTTCTGTCCTCTTTTCAACCCTGTTGAATCCTCTGCCATCTTTAAGGGAGTGTTTTTTATTTATTTATTTTTTTTTTTTTAAGTATTTCATTTTGTTTCCATTCACACTGACCTTGTCAAGCTTGATAAAGTTAGCATATAGTTAAATAGTTACTGTTCAAAAGTAGTTTTTTATAATACAGTAATAAACAGTAATATTGTAAAATATTATTGTAATTAAAACACTGTTTTTTACCAAATATAATTTATTCAGAATCCATTCTAATATGCTGATTTGGTGCTCAAGAACAATTTCTTATTATTATCAATGTTGAAAATAGTTGCAGTGTATAATATTTTTGTGGAAACCGTGATACATTTTTTCAGAATTGTTTGATTAATAGAAGGTTCCCAAGAACAGCAGGTATGAAAAATAACTTTACTTTTGATCAATTAAATGCAAAATACCATTGTCTTACAAAACTGTACAACAGTGTCTTTTTTTTTTTTTTTTTTTTTAAATATTCTTAAATGTCACAAAGCATTTAAATATTTACTAAGTAATGGAGTCCTCAAAAAGCAGTGGTGGTTACTGCAGTGGTACCATGGAAAAACTTCTGAACTGTCAAAATAAATAAATCAATACATAATTAAATAAAAATGTATCGTTCTATCTGTCCACCATCTTTCCATTCTTTAGCAAAACTCATACACACACATCTGACTTTAAATAAAGGGCTTTTTAACATAAATAATATTACAAAACTCTCAGACAGAACATTTGCATAGAAACCGGATTTCTTTTTGTCAGATATTGACTTTGCTTTCATCTTACATATGGGTCCTGCCTAGAAGACTTCAATGTCAGCACTCTAAATACAGCTTACAGAATCACTTTTTGATCTTAATGCATCAGACAGACTGCTGATGCAGCCTTTCAAAACACACAGGAGCCTCGGTGCCAGTGAGCGCAACGCTGTCTGAAGTTTCAACAATGATGGAAAATATGTAAACACCTGAGCCCTTCTTCATTTCTGTCCTGCAAAATATTATTCCTGTGAGAACTGTTTGGTCATTTCTGAGCCCAGCCGGAGCTGGAGAGGCTGACTCATGCAGGGAGGGGCCTGGAACCAGAGGCTACTTGCTGCTTTGACTGACACCTAAAAAAGCAGCCAGTGTCAACACAACACCACTGCATCTAACATAACGTGCTGATTAACCCTTAACGCATTAACTAAACACCTTGCTGCTTTGAGGTACATTTTCATCGAGACTTTAAGAATTTGTTTACTACAAGTGCAAAACAGTATACTTTATATGTTTACTAAGATCACAATAAGTAAGAATCTGATTTTTCAGCTCCTATTTAAACCATTTGCTACAAGTGTTTACATACCTGTTAAAAGGTCCTCTCGCACCTCTAGACCACATTTTAGGAGTTTACTGGTAAGTCTCACTTCCCAGAATTGCTTTTTTTTTTTTTTTTGCTAGTGATTCAACATCAGTGGTCTTACCGTTGATGGGGTAAAGCTCCAACACTCCTCCCATGTCTATCAGCTCTGTCCCCACCAGCTTCAGTACTGATACATGGCGAAGACCTGCAAATCGACCAAGACAGAAAGAATTTTTCTAAAATCTGAACACCACCCTGAGTTTTTAAATGATCCCCTGCTGAAATTTAGACCATTTAAGGGCATGTCTGTAGCTTACAGATTGTTGGTAATGGAATATGTGTGGGATGTATTGATAAACAAAGCTGTTTCTCAAGACATTTCAGCCTGACTTGACAGCCATATTCAAATCCAATGTAGGACAAAGCCATTTTTTTTGGTTCATGCCTGTCAAACACTGTAATTGTTCTAAGATCTTTTCCTGGTCACATTCTGCCACATAATTATTATTTTTATAGAGCTGAGTAAAGATGTGACGTCAGTTCGTAAGCTAATTTTCTAAGAGCTCACGTGGTTAACATTATTTCAGGAGACTTTCACATTTTGTTCCACAACATAAACGACTCACAGTCATACAACAAATGTGAATCCTGTGGCCTCAGTTTTTTAAACCCAAGTTGTTAATTGCCAATTCACAACTAGGAATGTCTCTTTATGATTTCCACAGGCATTTGATGTGGAATTTGACTAAGACCATGAGGCTACACTTCACTATTAGCTGTTCCAGGTGTGGTCACTGGATGGGGTCAACACTTAGACCAACAGGCTAGCAAACCACCACTAAAAAAAATATTCTATTTGAATGTCAATAAAGTTCACCTACTCTATGCAAAGCTATATAATATAAAAATAAAGGGGCCATTAAAGAGCTTGCTGCAATGCTGAATAGTTAGTTAATTACATAAGTTATGTGTTTGTCAGGATTTCTGGGAAAGAGACAAAATGGCAAACAGTCACTGCTGTCAAGCTTATTTTCTGGGAAACATTTCTGAATGTACGTATCATCACAAATACACATTGTTCTTGGGAATAATACCAAGAAAAATTCAAAATCCATAACTCAGTGGAGTTTATGAGAGCTGGCTTAGTCTGAACTACAGTAACAATGATCTGGTTTCAATCTTCACAGAGTGACAAGAGAAAATCAATGTGAGATATTATCTTGGCAAACTTGAGACATGAGAAAGAAACATATGCAAAACCCTCTAGAATATACGATCCATCTGTAGTCAAAATCCTCCCCAATAATGCAATGTGTATTTATGTGCAATAATCTGGCATTTTTATCGAAATTCTCCTTCAGTGAGATCCTAAGGATTAGTTATTGTTATTCTTACCCAGGTTGCACGCCTGGCTGTTTAGTGCATAGAGCTGTTGCTGATAGGACCATTCCTCATCATTTGGTGCAGATATGACAAACAACCTCCGTCTCCAGCGGAACCTAAAATCCAGTAGCCCAAAATCATTAGAACAGTACAATACTTGTAAGATGAATCTTTTCAATAGAAAATGCTTATGAACTACCTGGAAAGGAAGTTCTCCAATGATCTTGGCTTGTCTTCTTTTTTACACGTCACCCCATCACGTTTCTGTTGTTCCATCTCTCTGATGCGTGATGAAAACGTGTCGATATAATCAAACACAGCCTTCATCGCAATTGGCACCTCATAATATTGCTGGAAATAAAAAGCTACATGAAACAAGCTTCATAGAGGGTTAGAAACCAAGTATCTTCACTACTAAGGGAATTTTCTCAATAGGTTTTGAGCAGCCAAGAATGCCAAACCCAAAATTATGTGTCAAATCAACAGAGCTGTGAAGAATTCTTGACATTTTTCTGCAAACCACAACAAATATGCTGTGCAAGCAAGAATGCAATCCAAAACGCAATGTCCAGTATTGCATTTCTTTTGACTTTGGGCATTGTAGTTTTTATTATTATTCTTTTGAATTAAATTTGTATCATCTTATTTCTTTACGTAAATTCAACACTTTAATTAAGAGTAAATGCTACATTTGCTATGAATTTTATTTATTTTATAGTGACCATTACTTTAAACCCAGTTAATGAAGGCGTACATAATTAAATTAATATGGATGTTAAAACATGTTCTTAAAACAAAGACTAAGACTCATTCACAGGGACGGTGATGATTCGTGTTTATTTGTGGGCAGTTTATTTATTAGCATAGTCAGTTACGTCAACATTCAGCTCTCACAATTCAGTTCAAACACTACATGCCCAGAATTAACTCAGTATTTGTGGGTGTCTGACTGGCTACGGTTCTGAGGATTTTCAATAGATTTTACTGTCTATCCGCCGGCTGACTGCACAGTGGCTTCTTTGTTTATTCCAGCTGTCTGCAAACAGGACTCGGCTTTGCACTGGCACACCTCACATACCCCTGAAAAGTACTGTGGAAGAACAGAGCTTTAAAGCGGTGAAAATGTAATGTGTGCCAAGTTACGTGTCTTTTACCTTGGCTTTCATGTCCAGATCTGTGAGGACCATATAGAAATCACTGTAGGTCATTCCGTACTCTTTCCTCAGCTCTGTGATGAGATCCTGGTTCTCCAAATCCTCCTGTTTCAGACCTTTCATGGGCTTGTCATTCTCTGCAAAGACGCCACATAAAATCCCATAGACTGATCAACCAACCAGAGAGATAAATACAGAAGATTACAGATGGCTCCACAGTCTGCTAGTTTTGTTTTGACTGTAGTTCAAAGAGACATGCATGTCTTTCATAACATGCAGTACACGGGGCGACCCCTCCGGTGGGGTCAACGCTGGTAGAACTCGGGACACTGAGGCCCTCGGCTATATGAGGAGCTCAATGCTGTTCTGCTGTTCGTCTAAATGGAAAATCACCAGACATGCAGTCTTTTAATGAAGTGCTGCAGGGCCTTAGGGATGGCAGCTCTGTGTGTTTATTCTGGGAACATGGCTTCCTTTTGCTATACAAGAGACAGATAAAAACAGAGCAACTCATGTGAAAGACCCTCTTTGCTCTGTGGAAATTCTGTGGGTGCGTGAGACAGCAGGGGAAGATGCGGCCAACCCAAAGTATTTGTTTTCCTTACCGCAAAATCCAAAGAATTTCTCACTCTGATTTCCAGTGGACAACAAAACAGACCGTTTAAGGCATTCCACTTTCAGCACGGGAGGTGAACTACAATTAAAAACCAATCAAAGCGGAGGCAAAATGCTTTTTCTCCCTCTAAACATGTGGTTTTCTTTAAATAAGATCTTTATTTATCTCACAAGGCCAGAATGTATAATAAGGAGGCTTTAGGCACATGTACTACTTGACTAGTACTATATAAACAACAATTAGGAATCTGAATATCCTGTAAAACAAATAAATACAATTTCTAAATAATAATGATAAAATGAAATCCCCTCTCTGCAGAGTTACATCATAAGCATTACAAACGGAAAATGAGAGATTAGGTTTAGCCACAGCAACGCTCCTAATTATATATGCCTACCATAGCCACAGCACAGGACCTTTAATTGTGGTTTAGGAACCGCTGATCATACAGTCAGTCATGTTTCCTTTTCTAGTACCTCTGATGCTGCACTAGAACCAGTCACAGTGAGCTGGCAGGCTATAAATGCTCAGAACGTGCCAGGCTGATATATGCCTTCATAGAGAGCCTTACGTGTTCACTCAGCTGCCTTTAAGAGAGAGATGTTTATGAGCACCTGTTTTGCTTCCATTTTTCCATCCTGCGGCAGTGAAAGGGACCCCTCACAGAGAGCTATGTGACGCAGACCAGACCGATGAGTATATGGAATAAAAGTCAAAGCACTGACTCATTCAGAGGTAGTCTGGATGATGATGATGATGATGATGATGTCTTTGTTAAACCCTTTCACAGCATTTTGTCTTAACGCTTCTAGAATATAACTGTGTGACGTCTGGTAAATTAACAACAGTGACAACCAGGGTTGTGCAAAATTTTGAATGAAAGAATTAGCTTGCTTTCAACTGATGAGTTGAGCTGGAACTATCTTTCTATCTGGCTACACTATATGGACAAAAGTATTGGGACACCCCCTTCTAATGAACAGGTTTGACTACTTTGATTTCCATGAGTACAAATCTTAATGTTTAAGCATATAATGATATTCTAGGGAATTGTGTGCTTCTAATTTTATAGCAACAGTTTGGACAGGACCCTTCTCTATTCTGACATGACAGTGCCTCTGTGTATAAGGCAAGGTTCAAAAAGAAATGACTGATTCAGTCAGTGTACTGTATGCAGACATGTTCACAAGTCTCTGAGGTCCAAGTCAAGTCTCAAGTCTTTAATGTGGAGTCCAAGTCAAGTCTTAAGTCTTTGAGTTGGAGTCCAAGTCATGTTTCAAGTCTTTGTTCTATTTATTTGCAACAGTTCTTTCAGCTAGTAATTGAGGCTAAATCCGTTTTGAAATAACAATATGATTTTCTCAGAAAAAAACTTTAACAAAATTTAAGACAAATTAGAAATGAAAAGGTGTCAATTTATTGTCAGACAAAACGCTGCACATTTCTTTGTAAAATTGAATTGCGTCAAACAACAAAACTAAATTGAAATATTAAAACAAACCCCAATCAATCAAATAAATAACACAAATAAAAGAGATCTGATATAAACAAACTAAGGCTTAGTTTTTAATCTAAATTGGATCGCATAATTTCGAAATTTGAAGCAAAAACAAAATGGTCTGACTTTAGTTTTGTGAAACTATTCTACATAAAATATCTACACGGAACAAAACAGCAGACAGGCTGAATTAGAAAGTAAATTCACTCTCTGCCAGCAGGTGGCGCTTGAACAGCAACTCGAGTCAGCTGTTCACGAGTCCAAGTCAAGTCCCAAGTCTTTATTTATGGCAAATTTTATGTGACTTAAGTGCGACTCGAGTCCAAGTCCCAGACTCGAGTTTCCATCTCTGACTGTATGTGTATGTAAATGCAGACCTTGAGCCAAAAACTCATCACCAAACATCAATGACTTTTACATAAACTATCTGGACAAAAGTATTGGGACACCCCCTTCTTTTATTTCTATCTCTGTTCCATCAGTTTTGGAAGTGTCTAAAATGACTAACCATATGTACAAGTCATTGGCGTTTGGTGATGACTTTTTGGCTCAAGGTCTGCATTTAAAGTCTCACCAGAGGTGCTCAACTGGGATTAGGACTTGGCTTTCTGCAGACCAGTCAAGTTCTTCCACACTGACTGAATCAATCATTTCTTTTTGAACCTTGCCCTATACACAGAGGCATTGTCATGTCAGAATAGAGAAGGGTCCTGTCCAAACTGTTGCTATAAAATTAGAAGCACACAATTCCCTAGAATATCATTATATGCTTTAACATTTATACTCATGGAAATTACTAAAGTAGTCTTTAGAAGGCGGTGTCCCAATACTTTTGTCCATATAATGTATCTGTAAGGCCTTTAAACCTCTTTAAATGGCATTCTTAATTCTAAATGGCACATAACCCTGGTAAAAACTGATAGGTAGGAAGCATTCAAAGCTAAATTTCATGTAAAAATCTGGTCTTAATTATCTTAGCATGTCTGAGGGAGTGAGCTATTTGAATGAATCCAACAATACTCAATGTTTTTGAATTCAAGCCATAGGCTTCCCTGCTTTTGGAGCAATTCCACAACAACACTGACAATGAAGAAATTGTAAGAATGTAGATTATTGTATGCTTTACCAATCTACCCACCCTGCAAAACTGTCTCATCTGTCAAGAACTGACTGCTGTTTCTGAGCAAAAACTCTCCAGTCAGAATATTAGCTACAAAGGAAACAGACTTTTTCCCATGTCTCAGATAATGAACTAGAGAGAATAACGTGCCAGGGCAGACTCTCTGCACTCTTCCATTTGATTCATCTAGCAGCATTCCGTGACACTTGAACAAGTACCATTCACTCCACTCCCAGACCAAACTTCAAGCGCCTTTGCTGTGAGGTTCTGTGTCATATGAGGTCATAATCTGGTCCCTAACTTACAAGTGAGTGCCAACTGTTGGATGAAAGGCACTTTTTGTTTGGCACATTAAAAGCCCTTAATCTCCAGCATAGGAAAATGGCTTGTGTTTATCAAATCCATCTTCAGCCTAATCATTCATAGTTCCATGTCACAACTAGTAAAGCTCTCAAAGAACAGGAAACAGTTGTTCTTTTTCATGAACGTTGCAGGCTTTTATGATGGGTGGCCTGAGTTCAATTTGGCTCAGTGGGAATGGATGGAATGCTTTGACCGGAACTTCCATAACGTGGGTTTAAATATCCATATGTCAAAACATGACATGGATTCTCAGCAGTGGTTGTTTAAGAATGAGGAAAGCAAAACAATAGGGAAAGAAAACAGGAAAAAAGCAGGCGGCGATGAAAACATTCTTCTATCATTTTTAAAGTTCTTTAAATGCTTTTTTGTGGTTATTATATAGTATATATTTGATTTACTGGACATATACAGGTGCTGGTCATATAATTAGAATATAATCAAAAAGTTGATTTATTTCACTAATTCCATTCAAAAAGTGAAACTTGTATATTATATTCATTCATTACACACAGACTGATATATTTCAAATGTTTATTTCTTTTAATTTCGATGATTAGAGCTTACAGCTCATGAAAGTCAAAAATCAGTATCTCAAAATATTAGAATATTTATATTTGAGTTTGAATAAATGACCATCCCTACAGTATAAATTCTGGGTATCTCTTGTTCTTTGAAACCACAATAATGGGGAAGACTGCTGACTTGGCAATGATCCAGAAGACGAACATTGACACCCTCCTCAAAGAGGGTAAGTCACAGAAGGTCATTACTGAAAGGTGTGGCTGTTTACAGAGTGCTGTATCAAAGCATATTAAATGCAAAGTTGACTGGAAGGAAGAATTTGGGTAGGAAAAGGTGCACAAACAACAGGGATGACCGCAAGCTTGAGAATACAGTCAAGCAAAGCCGATTCAAACACTTGTGAGAGCTTCACAAGGAGAGAACTGAAGCTGGAGTCAGTGCATCAAGAGTCACCACGCCAGACGCCTTCAGGAAAAGGGCTACCAAGCCACTTCTGAACCAGAGACAACGTCAGAAGCATCTTAACTGGGCTGCGGAGAAAAAGAACTGGACTGTTGCTCAGTGGTCCAAAGTCCTCTTTCAGATGAAAGTAAATTTTACATTTCATTTGGAAATCAAGGTCCCAGAGTCTGGAGGAAGAGTGGAGGCACAGAATCCATGTTGCTTGAAGTCCAGTGTGAAGTTTCCACAGTCAGTGATGATTTGGGCTGCCATGTCATCTGCTGGTGTTGGTCCACTGTGTTTTCTGATGTCCACAGTCAACGCAGCCATCTACCAGGAAATTTTAGAGCACTTCATGCTTCCTTCTGCTGACAAGCTTTATGGAGATGCTGATTTCATTTTCCAGCAGGACTTGGCACCTGCCCACACTGCCAAAGGTACCAAAAGCTGGTTCAATGACCATAGTGTTACTGTGCTTGATTGGCCAGCAAACTCGCTTGACCTGAACCCCATAGAGAATCTATGGGGTATTGTCAAGAGGAAGATGAGAGACACCAGACCCAACAATGCAGATGAGCTGAAGGCCACTATCAGAGCAACCTGGGCTCTCATAACACCTGAGCAGTGCCACAGACTGATCGACTCCATGCCACGCCGCATTGCTGCAGTAATTCAGGCAAAGGAGCCCCAACTAAGTATTGAGTGCTGTACATGCTCATACTTTTCATTTTCATACTTTTCAGTTGGCCAAGATTTCTAAAAATCCTTTCTTTGTATTGGTCTTAAGTAATATTCTAATATTTTGAGATACTGATTTTTGACTTTCATGAGCTGTAAGCTCTAATCATCAAAATTAAAAGAAATAAACATTTGAAATATATCAGTCTGTGTGTAATGAATGAATATAATATACAAGTTTCACTTTTTGAATGGAATTAGTGAAATAAATCAACTTTTTGATGATATTCTAATTATATGACCAGCACCTGTATATTGTTTCCAACAAGACAAATGTGGCTTACCAAGTTGGTAATGATCTATTTTCATGGTGCTGTTTGTAAGCGTGCCGAAGATGGTGATGATAGAGACCTTCCTGATGGCCGTCTCACACACATGTTCCAAGTATTCATCCCTTTGCTGAACATACATCGTGTTCTCCTCTGTTGGAGAGGTGATCAACTGAAGTAAAGAGTTTGAAACAGAAGAACTGTAAATAATAATACAATACAGAAATCCACATTTCTTAATCAGACTACTTACAAAGCTACTCACAATTAGTCTCCTTTTGCTTTCAAAATAGTCCAAAAAGGTTGCCAGAGTTCCTTTAGGTGGCGGAGGGGGTGGTGGTGGAGGTCTTTTTGTTGGTTTCTGATACTCTTCTTTCTCATGGATCTTTGATTCTTTCTTTCCATTTTTCTTACCACCCTTTCCATCCTTCCCCCTCCTCTCTGTCTTGTCCTTCTTGTCCTTTTTCTTCTTTTTATCCGACCTGCCCTTGCCTTTCTTGGCAGGCACAATTTCTTTCTCCCTCTCTTCAGGATAGACATCAGTGGGCTCACCTACTTCATATTTCTCTTCATATGGATTGCTAATTTCCTTATCGCCATTTTTTTTCTTTGTAGGCTTAACTTTAGGCTGTTTGTGTTGTGTAGGTACAATGCTGGTTTGTTTGTGGTTATATTCTTTTTTATCTGTGTGGTTGTCCCTGTATTTTGCTGTGTCAGCTTTGGTGTAGACGGGAAGTGTCGTGGGTGAGGTTGTCTGGTGTCTGTCTCTACGGTTGTAATAGTAAGGCTCAGCGGTGGTCTTGTGGGCTGGGATCCATTGTGGGGTAGTATGAGCTCTGGTCGTCCTTGGAGTGGTGGTTGTCCGTGTTGTGGTCGGCCGCGTTGTTGTTGTCGTTGTGGTGGTGGATCGAGTTGTAGTTGGGGGACGTGTGGTGGTGGTGGTAGTTGCTTTGGTAGTGGTGGTAGTGGTCGTTGGTCTAGTTGGTGTTGGAGTAGTTGTTGTAGCCGGTCTTCGAATGGGTTTCCGCATCTCTTTTCTCCTCTCCATTGGTGGGTCCACTTGGGGATCAGTGCTGGGGACGCCCTCTACCACCTGCCCCTCCACCCCAGCTCCTTTACACTTCAGGACAAAGCCTTTCTGCCTGACTTTCTCCATTTTGCGAATGGGTGACTGGTCGATAACTTCGTACATCGCTTCTAGTCTGACAGGGTATGGGTAGCGCTCTTCTACCTGAAGCGTCTTCTTAAGAAGGACCATCCCAAACTTTCCTTTTTCTAATTTAAGAAAGTTCATGAGCCTGGGAATAATAGTCGTATCTAACGGCTCTTCCATCACCTTGCCTTCGTTAGTAATGCGTCTGATTTTCCCACCCAATTCCCCTTCCTGGTGAAAAATGACAATCTGATGCACGTGCCGCTCTGCCAATTCGCAGTAAACATCAGGTTTGAGAAGACTCATCATCAATCTGTAGTAACCATCAGAGTCGTGAGGTGCGGAAATAACCAGCAGGCGGTTTTTCCCTGCAAATGACGCCAGTAAGTTTGGAGAACCAGCACTGCTTGGCATGCGGGACACTCTGGCCCTGGCTCCAGGTGTTCCATCATCTTGCTGGATTGGATTCCTAGACTCACCCTGTGCTGGTCTCCTTTGTGCCAAGACCCTTCTGGATTGGACGTTGCTGGTAACGTTTATACCTTCATCTCCCTGCATCTGCTGGCGTCTACCACTGATCCAAGAAGGAGAACGTGTTTTGATGATCTGATCTTGTCGTGATTTGTTTTGTCTTGCTCGTCTTATGGAAATCATTCCGTGTTTGGCTTGTTTATCGGTCGGGCTGCTCTCTGACACGTAAACAGCCCATGTCAACAGACACAAAACACCGAGACCAAGCGTGTACCTTCCCCTCATGTTTGAAAACTTTAGCAAAACTTAAGTCAGTAGAGAGATACAATCCGGGAAAGCGTCATAAG
This sequence comes from Onychostoma macrolepis, assembly GCF_012432095.1. Taxonomy (NCBI): domain Eukaryota; kingdom Metazoa; phylum Chordata; class Actinopteri; order Cypriniformes; family Cyprinidae; genus Onychostoma; species Onychostoma macrolepis. The sequence continues at coordinate 12,913,378 of NC_081163.1, forward strand.
ATCCAATTTATTGTCTAGAAGTGTTTATAATTCTGTTGCTCAGTGCAAAACAAGGCAGAAGTTATTTAAAACCATCTTTGAGTACTTAACAAAGAAAGAAAATAATTTTCTTTAACAAAAAGACAAAATCGGTCAAGTTGGATCGCCCGTGGTTTTACCTGTAAGTGCGTTTAGGAAACATATCTTGAACATGCAGCGCGCGATCTGGCTGAATCAATGCAAATAGGTATTTACTGCTACCCAGCGCCAGATTTTCTCATCTCATCATTCCTGTATTAAAATGCATATAATCCCTTAATCAGCTGAAAATACATGCCAAGAAGTAAAGCTCCGGTCCTCAGTCAGTCTCGAGAAGTTTGACACGCGCCACTTCAACACAACGCACGTCGAGAAAAATGAGAAAAAGTCAGAAATACTTCCAAAAGTTTGGTAAATACTCTGTGCGGCTCCTTATCACTGGAAGCTTTCCCAGACATGTCAGAAAGTAACAGCACAGCAGCCTCTGTATCCTCTGACGAGCGCACAGGACCAACCCATGCAGCTGAGGGGTGCCAGTGCGCAGAGATTTACTCCTGCAATCAGAGTGAAGACCAGTCTCATAAATATAAAGGTAGCAATATTTACTAATTATAAATATAGCAAGTGATATTACAAAGGCATGTTGTTTCTAAAACGATTAAAATCAAAATGGTCTTTTCTTTTTTTACTGTTCTAAAGCCAAAGAAAATTCTTTAAATATTATCTGGAAAATAGTTTGTATTAAAAGTTGGCTGTGTTATTTTCCCCTACCTGAAGAGAAACATTTCCAGTAAATATTTTTTTCTAAGTAGTATTAAACAAAATAGTGCCTGATAAGCAAACTAAAGGCAACAATGGCGAAAAGAAACTAAATAGAATGGCACAAAAAACAAACATTCCAAAAATATCCTTTGATGCATATATACATTTGGCATTCACTTAAATTGGTGAACTTCAGAAGTTTTCATTTTCAAGTTCGTGTTTATGGATTGATACGTTACACAGATATTCAACGACTGGCAACCCACAGAAACATCATGAAAAGCAGTAATTCTGGTATTTTGTGAAGGGGTCATGTTTCATTCAGAAAAAAGAAAAGAAAATAGCTTTAATGCAAATCTAAAAAGGATTAGGATCACTTCATCATCTATATATTTCAGAATATTTTATAACATACAGATTTTACTATCATACTTTTTGTTCAGCCTATTCACAAGACATTTTTGTCATCACAACGTTTGAATAAAACACCACATATTTTTGACTAACAAGTCACAGAACTTAATTAGTTAATAATAAGTTAATTTGTAACATAGTGCTTAATCTCAAGCATTAAGGATAATAGGTAAAACACTTGAACTAAACAGTCTTAACAATTGAGATGGACTTTAACAATGGAGCTGTGTGATGTGAAATCAAAATCACACGTAGGCCCCTGACATGTATACTCAGCACATGTTTGGCTCTGTCCCTTAAATCAGCCCCAAACTCGGATGATGTAACTGGATAACAGCTGCTGAGCAGAATCCAGGGGGTATGTGGTTGTGGAATAGCTCACCCTGAAAGATAACATACTGTACCATTACCATTATATACCATACCTGATACAGGTTAAAATATTAAACCCCCAAATTCTTCTCAGCAGTTGTTTATCTAGTTACATTATGTCTCTGATCGTTATGTAAAACTCTTGTAAAAAGGTTCAAAAGTTTAAAAGTAGGTCTAGTGCACACATTCCATTCCACAGGCAAAGTTACTTTCTAGTCTCAACTGATTCGATAACATCAGAATGTATGGAACGATCCACATCTGGCTCTTTTTACTGCAATTTTCTGCTTGCTGGTCTTTCTTACCTATTACTTTTGTGTTTTACTTCATTAACAGATGCTTCAATGTGAGCAGCATATGCTTAAGGCTTTTTCCCAGCCCACAATCCTCTATTCCCCTTCATGCTCGCTTCCTGACACATGTGGATCTTAATACAGTGCATCAGTCTGTAATTAAATCCATTTGCGTAAACAGCTACGAAAGATCATCACATCATATAAACAAAGCTCTTTAAATGATGAGAATCTCGGAAACATGTAATTAAACTTAGAAACCATAACACTTTACATCTTTATGCCAGTATTAGACATATACCAGGCTCAGACAGAATCAGCAGACTTTTCACACATTTTCTGCACTGATATGTGGTAAATCTGTGGAACTGTGAGAAATGGCTGTCAAAATCTAAAACTGAATATATTAAATAATGAACAGTGGAGGATGTGTACAACTTTGTAAATGATGACCATACAAATATTTTGGAATATTTTGAGGAGTTCTACAGACAGATTGAGCAGGGGCATAAATTAAAACTGTTAAACCAGACATCGGAGAATCATATTTCTTTTACGACAACATAATCAAAATAACTAAAACGCAGACAACAAAAATGAAGGACATGAGGATTGGAAGCTAAAATTCATCCAACATCCAGCTCCTGATACAAGGAGACACTGGCAATGTTCCTTCAGTTCTACAGAACTGTAATTGGAAATTGCAGTAATGGTGTCCAGAACCCACAGTCCCCTGTTATTAGGTTTGATAAAAGAGATGCAGCTAAGTTGAAAATAGAATGGTCAAAAGCCATTAAATTAACCCTATGAAGAGTGGTGTCCACTACCGTTTGTAGATGTTTTAAACTTAATTTTTAAGATTAAGATTTTATTGTATTAAATTTTAAATTTCTTTAAAATCAATTTTTAAATCACTTTGTTTTTATTGTTGTGATTTTTATTATTTTTAATTTCTTATTATTTTTAATGACTATTTCACTTCCTTCTATGTAAAGCACTTTGAATTACCATTGTGTATGAAATGTGCTATATAAATAAACTTGCCTTGCCTTGCCTTGCCTATTATTTTTTCTGGTCATTGAATCAGATTGGTCTAGCAGCATTTAGCAGTTCAACAGAATTGTCAGGAACGAAACAATTGACTGAGTTGACTTGTCTGAATGAATCATTGAATCTTTTATTCCACCGATTTGATCAATCACAGAAACATTCAGGGACAAAACACCACTACTACTTAAAGCTGAATCACATAGACGTGCATGCATGGCCATCAAGCACTCTGCCATATATTGCTTTAATAACTAAAATGATTCATTGGTGTATAACACTGCATACTGAGCTCAGTATAGTTCAACACACCAACTGCTCAGTAACATATAAAGTACAATATTAATGTCACAGAAAGGAAGATATATGCGCTCAGTCTATATATGCCAACAATACAAATGTCTATGCACACAGGCCTCTACAGAATGCCTAATGCGTTTTGCTCACACCTCACCCATGAACTCATAGTCCTCTTTCAGTCTAACACACAGCTGCTCTTGTTCTCCAATGTGAAGTCTTTATTGTAAACTTGAAGGGGAAAGGTAATATATGCCATCAAATTTAAATTTAAGGACAGAAGCATTAAACAAGCAATAAAAGTGACCCAGACTAGATCCAAATAGACTGCTTTGATTAGCAATCTCCTCTACTTTCCACAAGGATACATATTTTCATTCTTAATAATGTTAGGAGCATTTAATACACAACATTGCAAGCTTTATTTTTATGGAACCGCTTGCTAGTAAAAGGCTTGATAATATGATTGGCTCTGCTACCAAGTAAAGAGCAAAAGCTTCTGGCAAATGAGCCATGAACCAGCCCAGTGTCTTGGCACATGTTGAAAAGCTGAGAACAGCATTAAAACTAGCCATTTAGTTTGTCTTTATAAAAATAAATGGCCTGAGCATTTTTTTTGGCACACTACTGCATCACATATTACACACAGCATGAGTAGCATGAGTACCTGTATATTAAAAAAAAAAATAATGACTGAAATCTACCCAAACACACCATAAAAAGTAAAAGAAAGTGTTTAAGTTTAAATGCACTGTACCAGAGCAAAATATTTACTTATGATAAAATGAATTGAAGTTATACATGCTCTGGTTTTCATATGCTGTTGCTTAGCCTGTTAGCAATGATTTGTGTTAATATTTTCACAACGAATCAACTGTTGTTCCTGCCTGTTTTCCACAGATCATCTGAAGGTATCTCAAGCATTTGTTGTCCCATCCTGTTTCCAGTTGCAGTGACCTCAACAGCCCGTAAAATCTAGGTAAAACCTGTAATCTCTCCAAGGATAGTCCCTCTATAGCTCAGAGTTCTGTCAAACAGACTGTACGGGAAAAGCAAAGAACGGGAAGAGCAGAGTGTAATCTGTTCTCCATGTGAAATTAAACCCTTAGGACAAGCCATTAATTTTCCTCGCACTGTTTGTGTACCTGGAGTGCTTGCAACAGTGTGCACATTCGACCTTGCAAACATTACAGCAGAGTGCCATCACTCTTTGTCAGACGTACAACCTGACCATGTAGTGACCCAGAGTCACAGTGTAAATGGACATTATAAAGTTATGTATAAAAAGAGATAGTTCACCCAAAACAGTGTAATTTTAATTTCACTTTATAGACTATTATAGTTTTTGTTGATATTTTGAATTGGATTGTATTTCTATTTTTTTATATAAATTTTATTTAAAGTTTTGTTGTGTATTTTTGCCATTTTTAATAGTTTTTTGTCTATATGTCTATATACTTAAATGCAAATGAGAAATGTGGAATCTAATGTGGAATGAAAATGAGACATGTTGAACTAGCTGAAATAATTTATGAAAATGTTTTTTTTAATTTTCTTATGGTTTTAGTTTTGGTTAACGATAAACCGGGCCTGAATCAAAAATGAAAACTCATAATTTACTCACTCTCATGTCATTTCAAAGTTGTATGGCTTGCTTTCTTCTGTTTTGAACCCCACTGACTTTTGTTTAATTGAATAGGATAGTGGAGTACAAAGTATAGGGGAACAATATTAATAATATAGACTCAAACCAGGGTTCCCATGGGCCACAGCTCTCATATGTCACTTGAATAGTCACTGCACTATAGCTCTGGCTATGACAGATTGTTAATTTTATTGCAATATGTCATTAATCATATTAAAATAGTAATAGTGCTGATTGCCTTAACAAGCTGTTTGATGTTACTGTAGCTCAGCTACACAAGCCTGGCACTATCAATGCCAAAATGATTGGTTTGATTCCCAGGAAAACATATACTGTTCACTTTGGAAAAATGTGTCTGGCAAATGCATACATTTTAGTTAGATATTGGATGCCCAGTGTATTTAATTATTTGATTAAAAATCTGCTTTCATGGTCTGGCACTGTTGCTACAGACCACAGACTCAAGAAATCTTATACCGTATTCCAGCTCTGCTCCAGACAGTTGTCAGTTTTCAGTCTCTGAGTTAGTCCATGGTATTGGTTTTATTCATAATATGATCCAGACCATCTTGGATTTTACCAGATAAAGCACCTGCTTTTGCTTATATAAGAATAGAGGTTGTTTTAACAGCGCATTGTTTTAAATGAACACCTCACAGACAGCTTGTCAAAAATCCTTTACAATCAAACTAATCTACTTTGTTTAAAGAGAAAAATTATAATTGCATGCCATTTCATATGTCATTCATTAAGGGTTGTGTGTTTCAACTTACTGCGGTTGAAGATCTTCTTATGCTTTCATTTCATTCTTAACTGATTTGAGAGCGTTCACTTCTCTCTCTCGTTCTCTCTCACTTAAAAAAATTATAATTCAAAGACCTTATTATTTGTTGTTTATTTGATGTACCTTTCACTCGGCCCTCAACAATAAATGCATCGCCCAGAATGCTGTTTGAAGAAGGGTAGCCAGCTATTTTATATTAAACCTTTAAGGAGCCAGCTCTGACTTCAGTGTTTGAATAAGGCATTCCACATTCAGGCATTAAAACAACATTCTGTGCGCAGCTCCAGGCAGGACTGACCCACCTCTCCCAATCCTCACCCCCACACATTCACCTCTCTCCCAGTTTCCATTCCCTTTTCGCAATACACACATGCACCCACACACAAAAACACACACATATACAGAAAAGGCCAAGGTTACTTGTGTACACAGCAGAAAAGGTCCAGTCAGTCCAGAGTTGTAATGTTAGCATTTAATCGGCTGTGTCTGCACATTTTTACTTACCTGTTAGGTGTACTTACTGTTCTTTCTTGACAATTTGGAGTAGGTATGTTATGTTAGCAGCTAGCAGACCTTCAGCTTGCTATTTAGAGCTGTTTTTTTTAAGCAAATTTGATCATTTTCAATCTTTTAATAAAATGCCACATGCTACAAAACGCTACTGTGCTACATATTGTCACAATATAAAATAACCTCATCAAATTGCATGTTTAATTCAGCGAACTGAGATGATCCTAGTGGAAATAAAGGGTTATTTTGCAATCTATCTATCTATCTATCTACTCAGTGCCCAAAAGTGTCACCATCATTAATGTACAGTAATTTATATTTACAACAATTTATTTAGCAGATGCATTTTAAAAAAAGATTTTATTTATTATCCCATTTTCCTCTTCTCTTCTTTTTGCTTTACCAGTTTGTTTTTCTTTTCTAAAAATTGTGATGTAAATTTAAAACAACTGACCCCACTTTCTACTCCTATACAGTTGCTAAATGACCACACTTTAAAAGTACATTTACTCTTCAGAGGAATTCCTTTATGAGAAGAAAGCACTCAGACACGTTAGCGTTAGGGATGGTCTGTTGTAGTTCTCTTATAAGAACCATCAGTGGTGGTTTTGTCTCGTGGGCTTCAGACAGACCGGTGGGTGTTTGTTCCATGAGTGCAGCGGACCAGAGCTTTCAGGTTTGTGGTGACACACCCATCAACAAAAGCAGATCTGGTGGGATACAAACACAACTGTTATTGTGTTATAGCAAAAATATATGACAGTTGTTGTCCTTGCTGTTTAGCTGTAAATATTTTGAAAATTACTTGAAAGGTTGTTTTTTTTTTTGCAGGAAAATTATGTGTGTTTATGATGGTGGTCTTTTAAATATCACCTGGAGGGACTTCAGAACAGGAAGTTGTCAGCCAATTATGCATGTTGCCAGTCAATTTAGGCAGTTAGAGACTCATTAGGACTTAAATTGCTTAACTTTTATTATGATTAAAACAAACTATTGATTATTGAGGCTAATGTTAAAGGTTAGCGGTGTAGCGGGTTAGACATCTATGGATTTGTGAGGCAATAAAAACTTTACTGAGAGCCAGTGTAATTGATTTCTCATGGACAGAACCTTGAGGAACATCTGTTCTGAATTTCCTCAGAATTGGAATGATGATGAATTGTGTGTGATATCTGGAGTGCAGATCTGAATTACACTTGATGTTCAAGACAAACTGAACCGAACATCATTGGATATCAGAATAAATGGAAAAAAGACTTTCTAGAAACAATTTCTTTTATAAATGTATCCCCCTTTCCTTTTGTTTCCCCCCCTAGTTTACAATATTTAGATTTTCCTTTAATTTATACAGAACCCCCCCCCCCCAAACAAACCATAAAGCACCTGAGTGAATGAACAGCGTCTCAGTGTTACAATTATGAAGTTTCTCTCCAAGTGCTCAAACCAAATTACATACCACATTGCCAGCTCTCCTGGTTTTGTCAGTGGGTTCTATTTCCCACGGCCATAAGAATAACTGTAGATGATGCTGAGTTTCTTTGCTACCATGCAGTGGGTTATTCCCAATGCTTACATTACTGTCTCAGGACTGAGTGTTCTTCTGTTGTTGTTTTTTCCTATTAACATGATTCCCTCGTACAGAATGTATCTGAAAATTGATGAGTTATGAAATTGCTAACTTACATTGAAGGCACTTAGCCAAAATTAATCATTTGGCCAGAAGAATACTTCTGACTTTAATGTGTGGTCTATAAAAGTCAACTGACATAGATAAACACAACAACTAAGTATGCTTGGGCTAAATTTGACTTTGTTATATGCCAGAGTAAATAAGGCATATGCTATATGTGTTGAATCAACACAGTTCAAATGTGAGAGACATATTATTTGCTCTTGTAAATTTGGACGGGCTTGCATCCAAAAATCCTTCAGTACTTTTCCATAACCTCTTCTTGTACATGAAGTCAGGACATGTTTGATTGGTTCTGCAGCAGATGGAGTGTGTTAAAGTTCACATTTTTTGAAAACCGCTTGACTTCAATTACCGAACATTATGCTCTAAGATAATAGGAGATGGTTTGCAAAGTGAACGAACACTTCAAGGGTGTTCACACAATGCAAATCTGAATGTTTCAAAATGAAAGAGGTTGTGTCTGCACTGGGCATGTCAAAGTAAACATTACGAACCATTTGTCGTCAGAAATACCGCAAGCATGTAGTATGTCATAGAATGTCAGAAAATGGAGTGTGTCAGATTTGTTTACTCTCAGTAAAAGCATGGTCACATTTACTGTTTGACAAATTTGTCAATAATTTCAGTTGGAATACATTCTATCTGGAAGGTCAAATGATTCCCTCACTCAGATTCTGGTCCTGATTTGAGGTGGTTGCGCAAATTTGCAGTATTTATCAGTAAAAATCTGCTTGCTTTGAAAGTGACTTTTTTGTGTGCTGTGCTCTATACATAACTACACTATTGAGAATAGACAATGGACCTTTTTGTCAGTGAAATTTCACTAATGTGAGTGCTAACGTACGCTAATATACTCATTGCGCCGAGCCTTGCGTTGTTAAATGGGCTCTTTTTGGACTTTTTTTATGATGGACTTTTTAAAAGTTACATTCAACAGTCTGAAAACAAATCAGGGTTCACAACCTGTCTAAATATGCCATTGGGACGCATTCGGTCTTCTAATGCAGCCTTTGAAGTATTCAGCCTTTGAATTGGGACACAGCTGGCATCTATGTAATAATGTTTAATGCTGACTAATGTGTCTCCTACAGCTTTTAATTCAACAAAACCTCTTCACAAAATTGACGTAATTCTTGTTTTAATCCATAATTTGTAGCAGTTTCTGCATTAAATGTCTCTGGTATTCAAGAATTTGATTTGTTACACTAATTTGTAAAACTCTCTTTTTATCTGAACAGAAATTTGTCGGCACTGTAGAAGAGCTTAAACAAACCTTGCATGATTGCATAAAAACAGGATGACAAAGGGTAAATGATCTAACAGACCTCTTCTGTGGAAACTTCATAAGGTCAGCTCACGGGCCGACTAGCAGTAAAAGCCAGCACTGACAAAAAGGGAAGTGAATCATCCAACTATAGAACATTCTTTCCAATAACTAAATACTGAAGCAAAGAAAAAGCTGTGTGATTCACTTAGACCATCACACATTTTTTTGTGAATCAGGGAAAGTATGAGAATTTCCACTTTAAATGATATATAGAGGTCTCTAACCCAAATAAAATGGAGATGTGGTTATTAAAAAGAGAGGAATGTGGTGGGAATGATTATAATAAGGTTTCAGCAAGAGGGACATATTTTATCACACGTAAATTAATACAGATGGCCTTAGGCAAATAATATTAAATTGAAGAATGCAGGAAGACATAAAAATAAGTTATAATCAATTCCAAGCACAGGTGTCAGGAGTTACTAATGCTCCCTTAAGAGTGCTTGAGGAGTCCACTGTCTGCTGGAGCAAAATGCACACACAAACCACTTCTCACATACAGAAACAGTCAACTGCTGATAAATTTTTGCTTTTGCCATGGATAAATAATGCAAAAACTTCAGTAAATGGATCCCATATTCAAGTATGTTTGCCAAAATATGTGCTGATTTTAATTTTGTGGAACTGTCTCACAAAATCAAGTGTGCTAACGTTTAAGTTCCAAAATGTACCACAGATTACATCTTTTAAAGAATTGAAAACACACAACAAGCTTGTTCATGAAATCCAGAGAGCAATAAATGCACAAAAAAAAAAAAAAAAAAAAAAATTAATCAAAAATAAATGTAAAAAATGCTATGACATCTCCCACTGGGCCACTGGAAAGCTAATTAAAGAATTTTGTGGAACTTGTGACCTTCTGTGGTCAATACATGATATTTTACTATATATTTTAAGAAAATGGCTGTGCTGATCTGGAGGTGGATTTATATGCACTATAGTATGCAGACACTATGCAGGCATAATGTTCAAAAATCCAATGACTATTGCACTGTTTTAAATGGTGACGTGTCCCAGTTTGTTAACTGAGTGCTGTTTATTTCTGTTTGTCACACTCTCATGGAAGCCTCTAAAATATGTCCTCTTGCCCCACACTGGATTGTTTGGCTGGCAGCTCATGTATTGTGTGCCCTGATGCAAAATAACTTTACACAGAATTATACTTTAAATACCAACACCAGAAGGCCTGCTTCCTCTGCCAGAGAAACAGGACCAGTGTGGGAAAACTTACTGGAATTAGGTGCGTGTTTGCCCTCAAAACTTTGCTTTGAACAATATCTGAAAAAATTGAATCTCATGTTATCAGTTTGTATTTTGTAGCAAAACAATGTATTCTATTTCTGCTGAAAGACTGAAAACAACTTGTATCTGAACAACAACAACAACTGATAATGACTGAACTTTTATTCTGGAGTAAGTAGAAGATCTGGCAAGCAAATGTTTGACAGGAAAAGCTGTCTGGCAGACGGGGAAGGTCTGCTGCACAGGACTGCACTTTTTTTCAGTGAGTTTCAATAAGGTCGTGTAATTAATTAGAAGTGTCATTAATGCCACCTACTGGTAGCTCGTGTCGAGTGTCAACTTTGATTATTCCAATCGTCCAATTACCTCCTATACACCATAATGTGGACAAAATAGAATTTAAAACATACAGCTTCAAAGAATGATGGTATATAGTAGCTATAGCGCGCACGCGCACGCACACGCACACACACACACACACACACACACACACACTCAATGTAGCGTGATACCATTTGAAAACCCATTTAACGCTGTCTCCACCATACAAACATTTCATATTTCTGCCCCTGCAAACTCAAATATTTGCCCCAATCAATATTCTTTTCTCTATTCTGCATCCTTTAACTTGTCTTCTCCCTTATCTGTGATCAAAAAAACAACAAAAAAAAAAAACAGTATTAGCTCCGTGTTCGGCCAGATAGAAACAGCCCCTGTCTGTCCACATATGGCACTGTGAGAAGAGATTTACGTACATTTATAAATTACCTGTCTTCTTCGCTGGTCATAAGAGAGCAAGCGCGACCTCTAGCTCTGCGTATGAATAAAACATACACTAGACTAATAGACAGCTCACCGGTGAACACTAATCGGGATTGTTTGGTATCCATATATGGATATAGTATTCTATAAAGAAATATGAAGTATAGCTACATGAGAACCCATCAACATTTTTCTAAACATTCACACTTTAGGTCTAAACGTCCTACGGGAAAACTTGGCATGAACTTTATCAGCAGTCGCATGACTGAACAGGTAAAGTTGCTTCTTAATCACACTATAAATGATCCACAATTGGTTTGATTTGATTTTTGAAGTTTTGGATAGTACACCTGATATAACTGAATGTATCCTTATTTAACATTGTTACATAATTTTACATTAACATTGCAAGATGATTTATTATACAAATTGACACTCTGTGAGGAGAACTGTTAATAAGTTACAATAGACTAACAACCCCGGTAGATGTCACTGTTTACCCACTTTTTGCAGTACATAAGTGGATGCCTATTTAACTCGAATAATAGTGCAGTTCCAGTCCTTTTATTTTTCTGGTATCTAGTGCAACAGCATAGGATGTTTTACTGCATGTATAACTGTGTTCGTCTGTGTTCACGGAGTATGTGAGCGGTGCAGAATTGTGTGAACTTGCCTGGAGTTAGGAAGAGTTGGTGTTTTCACTTCATGTTCACTTCAAGTGAGGTGCAGGAAATGGAAAACCTGGAGTGGAGCTGAAGTGGACTGATGAGTGAACACTGAGGAGAAATTACTGTTGAGCCACTCCACTCATACTTAGGGAAAACAAGTAAAATACATTAAAAAAAAAATGGGTACCCCTGTATGGGTTTGGTCCCCCTCAGCTAGGGGTGGGCGATATGGCAAAAAATGGGATTTTTTTTAGAAATATCACGATTCACAATATTATCACAATTCTTTGTCATGTTGGATTTTCTATTTTGCAAGCTGTTTGAGCAGTACAGCCAAACTAATTTCCCTAATATAAAGACAAAGCCTTTCAAGGTAACAAAATATAAAAAAGTATGGCGGATATTTAGGCCAAAGTAGGTGAAGATAAAAATCGTTGTCATTATTTTATCTTTGTTATTAAAAAATGAGAGCAAAGATACACATTACAAATACACATAATATACAAATAAAATAAACAGTGTTTTATTTTCAGGTAGTCTACAATAGGTGTATTTAGCAGGAGCATTCAAGAAATTGAATGAACAAATATAAAAATAAAACACTATATAGATTGATTCCTATTAAAGCAACTGTATTAAAGTTTTTCAGTCAAGAGTAGTGAGTGATTTTTCTCTTTGTGTTTTATTAACATTAAAGGAATAATTCACCCCAAAATTAAAATAGACTAGTGTTTGATTTTTTTACCTTCATTTACTCACTCAAAAGTTGTTTTAAACCTGAACGAGTTTCTTCTGCTGAAAATAAATGTTATTTTGAAGAATGTGGAAAACCAAACAGTTGCTGGTCTACAGTGACTTCCATAGTATTTTTTTTTTCCTACTGTTAAAGTCAATGTGAACCAGCAACTGTTTGGTTACCCACATTCTTCAAAATATCTTCTTTTGTGTTCAGCACAAGAAAGAAATTAATACAGGTTTGGGACAACATGTGAGTGAGTAAATAATGACAGAATTACAAGTTTAAGGTGAACTATCCCTTTAAATACTGTCGGCAGCATGTTTAGTACTGTCCCTTTAAGACCTGCACGCATCTAATATAGAGGCACGCATGCCTTTCTCTCAGCTGTTTACCTTCATTTTAGACATAACCAACTGAGTCTATACATAAACCTGGTGTGTTTTGACAGTATTAGCACAAAACATAACTTAGTTCAGTAATCAGGCGCTGTTTGACGGGCTTTTTAGAGCACGCGCTTTGGGTGAATGTGCTCAGAAAAGGCACTTGTCAGAACAGAACACTGAGTGAAACGTTTAACCAGTAAGTCTTTGAAGCAGATGAGGCTATATATCATATCTCTATGATATATAGAGACGGCGGCGCCAGAACTGCAGCTGATAGAATGCGCGCTGAAGTACGATACTACGATATTTCTTCAAAAAAGCAAATCGTGGAGACATTTTTATAGTCCACGATCAAAAATCTTTATATCGAACACCCCTACTCTTGGCAGAAATCGCAGACTAGGGGCACCGGACCCAGTGGCGGTTTTAGGCATGGGCGAACGGGGCAGCCGCCCGGGGCGGCATTTTTTCATGACACGTGGGGGGCGGCACAAGCACTTGGAAAAAAAAAAAAATCATCTGCGCCGCTAAGCGGTTTTCTATTATCTATCATATTATCTATCATATAACTGTGCGGGGAATTGGCAAATTGGCGCCCCTGCTTGTTGAGAAGGTACCGAGCACAGAAGCTGTGTGAGAAGTGGAAAGGGGAGGGGGGTGCGGCCGCGGGGGACAGTTCACCTCTCTCAAATTAGTGGGACAAGTGGGCTAAAGTCAGTCACACCCAGGGGCGCGGGAAGTGCTGAGGGTGCTGTAGCACCCCCTGTTTTTTTTTTATGTGGGCAACTGTTTAATTGTTGGGAATATTAAAAAAAAAAAATCGGAGTGTCTATTTAAGTGCAAATAGTTATGTTGCTGGCATAGGCTATTTACATTAACTCCACCCACAAATGTATGATTGGGATAGTCAAATATGCAAAAGACGGTTACTAGTTGTCAGATTCAGTGGTGCAGATGGTAAAGTTTGCGTTACAGTTCTTTTGACACGATCGACTGGGGTTCGAATCTGCCTTTTGGCGAACTTTTTTTCTCCTTTTTTAAATTTCAAATCACATCAGAAAAGCATTTATTTTTTAATAAAAATGAAGGAAATAATCAAAAAGTTGAACATAAAGAGGGGGCGCTCAGAGGGGGTCTCGCCCGGGGAGTAATTCAATGTAGAACCGCCACTGACCGGACCGCAAGGGCACTTTACCGTCGGATCTCAAAGGGGCAGGGGCTCGGCCCCCCCCCCTTGTGCACGCCACTGTCTCACACCATCCACAATATAACTGAATAAGTACAATGCAAAAATGAAAGCAAGGTGGTAGAGTGCTTTGACTTCTTTTAGAACTATTATTTGTTGGCATAAGAAAAATATACAAGCTAACTGACAAAATTTAGATTGAAAGGTTATCTATAGTGTAGGCTATTAAGTTTTTGTTTCTAGAACTACTGTATCAAAACAATATCACACTTAAAAAACTTTCACTCTGAATATCAACATTTTGTGATTCCACTTACCCGTGTGATATTGCTTAAATTCCTGAGTCTGTTTTCATAACTAGCACATGAGTTTGCGGTGATGATTAAGTAAATGTTGTGCTTTGAACACCCCACCTATCATATTTTTAATGGTCTCACAAAACCGCAGATTGTCTCCTCCCTGTTTAAACTTGCCTACTCTTACGTCGATCCGACTCAACATCTTGCTATTTAGGTGAGGGGTTGGACAGAGCAATCGGGTGTAATCTTCTGCATGGATGAGAACGAAAACATTTGTAACATACAAGTTTGATTTAGTTGGTTTTAAACTAACGCACCGGTAAACAACAAACCACCAGATGATGGCGATATTGCATACAGAATGGTCTACCCTGCCGGAAAAGTCACTTAGATGTGTAAGAGCTACTTAGTGGCAGTAGAAAGTGGATGGATGGTAGTCAGTATGTGTGTGGTCAATGTTCAGCCTCTTACTTGAGTCTTTAGTAGCCTATTGAACTTTTCATATGATTTAGTCCCTATACAAAGTGTTTATACATAGGTTCAGTCTTAATAGACCCTCTTATCTTATTACTAATTGTCTATTTACCAAACAAACAGTTAATTGTTCTCACACAGATGCAGCATAAACAAATTCAAGGCGCCAGAAGCTCAAACAATATGGTTGCACCTTCCAGCGTTTAAATACTTTGCACGCTGTTACTCATGACCCCTCCTCACTTACATAAACATATTTTCATTGTATTGTGTTCATATTTTTCCTCCAGCGCTGCCCACACACCTCCAGTGTGGCGCAGTGCATAACCGGCATGCCTGAAGCTTGTTCTCCGCAGCGTTCACTCAGACTGTTATTGTGGTGTAAACAGGACGTGTCGATTCACATCCCCAGTTATCTCGTTTTTCTCCCCAAACCCATGCATTCCTTGGCGTTTCCTTCAAAGATGAACATAAGGGTCAAGTAAAGGCACTTAGAAACAGGCATAGTGGTGATCTGGGGGAGCTAGAGTGGATCGGTCTGTCTTCCATCAGCCATGTTTAACAGATCATTCCCAGGTTCATGTGACTGGAGACTGCAGGGCAGCTTGGTTTGTTTTAAGAGGGAATGCCTTTAGCATACATTCGAAATATCATGCAGGCTAACTGGCACCATCTCTACGATCATTCATAAAAGGGATATGTTCAAACACCTTTGTTTTGAAGTCGCTCAAAACCGTACGCCACTCATACGCGTGTTTTATAGCTATTCCCTATGCCATCAGTCATGGTGCACTGATAGGCATTGACAAGACGTTTCCAGACTGCTCAAACAAGGGATTACAGAGGCATTTTAAAAGCTCTCGCAGGATGTCAGAGTTCACTTATGGCCCTTTAAAGAGTCTATAACTCTGGAGAGAAACTGGCAAATTCTGCCCCGGTTGGGAATGCCAGGAGCGAATCTTCCTGATCCTATTCTTTAGATGGGAGAACATCAGATGTGACGAGCAGAAATAAAACTGACAGTTCTGTCTTTCTCACTGCATATGTGTAACAGAGTCGAGGACGGCTTGTCCAAAAGATATCGGAGGGAATGTTATGTTTATTTATAATACAATAGACATCAGTCAGATTGCCTTTCACTGAGGCTTGGGAATATAGGTCATGTCTGGAACATGTTTCTGTGAAGCTGTGATGTTAAACATCTCATTTTACCCGTGATCTTCATAGTGTACATCCTGTTCCACTGTGAAAGGTATTAGCACCCGACAAGCAGACAAGATCAGATCAGCCTGTGAAAAGAGATCGTATCTGCATGGCACCCATATAGTATAATATTATGAAAAATATTAAGGAAAGAATGGTTGATATAATGCTGTGATCCCTAAATTCAATTGTAGCATTTAAAATGACTGATTTTAGTTTTTTATATAAATATTTTTAACTTATTTAGGCAAAATAGTATAGATTTTCAATATCTGCCATGTGCTGGTTATCAGCCATATAACCTCTGCTTATCTGTATCAGATAGAATTTTAATATTGGTGCATCCCTGTGTTTAAATGTTTTAATATTTTAAATGTGTCTTAGTTGTGCGTTACAGTGTCTTTTTAAAATGGATGAATTTTTTTCTCGCTGTTTTTTTTTTTTATGCATTTCCTAATCAACCAAATAAACACTTGAATGCTGTCCTTTGATATTAGGAATGTAAATTGGTTGTTTCAGCTTTCCTGTAGCTCAAATAGTATACAGCTTTCCTGTAGCTCAAATAGTAGAGCATGGCGCTAGCAATGCCAAGATCATGGGTTCGATTCCCAGGGAAAGCAAGAGCTGATAAAAAATGTAAAAAACAAAAAACAAAACTATAACTTGAATGCAATGTAAGTCGCTTTGGATAAAAGCGTCTGCTAAATGCATAAATGTAAAATGTAAATGTAAATGTTTCGTAATGATCTGATTTGACGATCTGAGCGATACAATATTTCCTGATACTGTACCTTAAACATGCTCACTGCAATGCAATTATTGTTTAATTAGATTCAGCCAAAAACCAAAAACATGAACATTTACTTCATCATTACACCACTAGCATATATCAAGCTTTGCTTTATTTTGAGTTTATTTAGACAAAATCTTATAAAATTGTATTATCAGCCACAGGCTTATCAACCTGTAAAGGAAAATAATTGGTAGTTTATTTTATTGTCCAGAATTTTCTTTTCAGCCTTTCATGCTTCTTCCCAATCCTTTCCAGGTTTCCCACCCAAGCGCAGAACCAGGTTGTTACAGTGGAAGCGGGTCGTCTCTTTAACCTCTACACTTTATCTTGATCAGATTTCCCTCTGGCTGGGGGTGGGGTGCTGACGGGGGGTGGCGGTATGCCGTGGAGCTATTGAAATTCCAGAGCTGATTTCACATGTTTCACATTGCCCTCATTCTGATCCCTCCTCTGTGACTCATTTTTGGGCCTACGCTGGGGTGTAGAACATGGAGCAGGTGATAGGTGAACTCTTCCTGGCTGACCAGCTCTCTACTGGAAAAACAGGAATGAGGAGTGAAGGAGGGATGGCTGGCGGTTGGTCCCGTCCGAATCGGTTCCCATGTCTTGTTTAGAATTTAATGGGCTGAGACAGTGGGAATCTGACAAGTTTTGTTTAATTTACGAGAAGATGGGCCTGTTTTTGTAGTTTCTCCCCAGGTCGCATACCAAGGATTGTGTGTGTGTGTGTGTGTGTGTTTGTGCATGCATAGAATGGTTTCACGTTTCCATTGCCTAGCAATGGTGTCACTGTTGTTAAGCTGGCTTGGCATCTTGTGTTGTGTTATCTGCCCTATCCTGATGTTTGTGTTCGAAAAGATGGTATCTTGAAAGAGATTGCATGGTGACTTGCCTCTGATATGGAATTTAGTTGGTTATGTCTTACTGATGCATGTGCCTACTGCCTACTGACGTCTATGATTTGAACATTCCCTTCTCCATAATATGTTTCATGAACATTTTTTCTAAATTAACTTGGTGAATCCATACTACTCTTGTTAGAGAGAACAGAAATTCAAAATTCATCCATTTCATATTTGACTTAAGTACAGTTTTGTCTTATACACTCAAGTACTCAACAGGTCTAGTCTTGGGATGTACAATATATTGGTGCTATACTGGTTATTGGCTGACGTTAGATATAGATATATTTTTTACCTTTATTATATTAGACAATAACAGATATTGTACACACTCTTTTCCTCTGCATTTAGATAAGCTTTGCTGTCATAATCATGCCGCTCGTGCAGTTACTGACCCAAACTTGTGTGCCAAAAGATTTCAGTCGCAGAGACTGTGGAACGAGATAAAAGAGTGACAAATGGAAAGAGAACAAGACAGGAAGATAATTTATCTGCAAGTGGTGTTAAGGTAGTTATCTCCTTGCCATGGCCCCAGGTTTGATCTTGGCTTTTTCTGCAGCTAACCTCAGCCTGTGGAATGCCACCGTCTCTTCCATGTGTCACCCAGGAATTTCCCATCCTTTAAATGAGGAGAATGCGGCGCTAATATATAACCAATTACACAAGTAGCATTTCCTGTGTTCCTTTGAGATTTTTTTTTCAAGCTCAAAGTGCCAATCAAGGCTGGAATGCCAGAACATGATTCTTATTTGCTAAGGGTCAGTGCACCATTGCCCCTACATTCTAAAGGCCCATTGTTCCCAAGAGCCGGGAGACTCCATAACCCTCGGCCCCTGTTCTCTTACCCCAGAGCCCCCACATCAAGGGCCCGCACTGTTTACACAGCATCCGCTCCCAGAGTGACCTGCCACGTAAAGGATTAAATAAGGTAGAGCCCTTGCAGCAAAGGACAGAGCGATTCAATCACTGCCACAGATAGTTAGGCTGAACGTGAGAGTGGGAGAGGGAGAGAAGAGGCGACTTGGGTCTAGAAGCTTTTTGTGCAGCGAACAATGGTGAGATTGCTTTACCGAGACACCAAGCTCGCTGTCTTTGTGTGCTTTCTTGATGAACCCACTCAAAGAAACATAAATGTAAAAGAGTTTCTCTCGGAGAACACTTTCCGGAAATCTCAAAGCACCCTCTGATATTGGAGTACAGACTTAATTCAAGAATATCAGTGTTAGTGTTGTTAAATGTACTAAATTAACCTGTAAACTAAATTAGTGTGCTGGTGTGACAATTGAAGTTAGCATTGCTTCAAGATTTCACAGTTAAGGGGTGAGGGATGTGAGCCACCTGTATAGCGGGTTAATAATGAACATCTTCAGAGTCAAGCGAAAGGGCACGATGGGAAATGAACTCTCTCTGTGCAATCAATGGCTAATTAATGGAAACCTGATCATTTTGAGCACTGTAGATGCAGGGGGAATTTGGAAGAATGTATTATACTAAATCCATGCCATACTCCTGGAAATGCAAGAGCAGCGTTCATTTTTACACAGATTTTTTGTTTGTTTTACCTTTAAAACAAAGAAAAATATAATGATTGAGATTTGATTAAAGTTCATTTTATTCAAAGTATAATTTTAGTCTGATAACTAACTTAAACCAAATATGTAAAATGTTACTAAAAACATATAATCGTATGTAACATTCATTATCATTTTTACTGTTCTACAATGCTTAATTTATGTTTACATAAACCCCGTCAAGTTTTTATGACAGCCACACCATTTAAATGTTTCAATTTCAAAAAATTAATTGGAGTAGAAATACAATTATGTAATTGTAACTTTATTATTATAAAAACTTAATTGAGTTTAATTTAAGCATTTGTATACATTACAAATCAGTTAGGGTAAACGTACCTATTAAGCTCGCCAAAATCTACATTGAGACATTTTTAGTGCACAAGATATTGGTTTCAGTACAAAATGTTATGTTAAAATAAAATACTAATCTCTCACACAAAAATATTTAATTTTATTTTAAATGACAAAAGCATTTCAATTAAGATATACATCATTAAATTCAAAAAGTCTGGCTGTGCTTAATGGGTACATTTTTGTACAGAAAAAAAGCAGAACACTAAAATCAAGCAACAAGGCATTCAAGTCGATCAGTTATATATTCATAGCAAAGTGTCATCTAAGCACATTGTAACATCTATACTAGTCCACGTTCAGCTAAGTAACACATTCAAAAATCAAATAAAACAAACCAATAAAACATTTAATTCATGGGGATGAACACAGAAACTAGCCTCATTATGAAGCCTCTTAAATTGATGTCAACTTATCTATAGTCTCTTATGGCTGGAATACACTACATGATTTTTGCCTCGATTTTCCACCTATTTACAGTCTGGAGAAGTTGATGCTAGTTGCCAAAGATCAGAGCCAGTCTGCAGATTTGAGTCGACAGAATCCATAGAAAATCGATTAACTTAACTTAAAGTGACAACCATCAGTTTACAAACCCGATTCCAAAAAAGTTGGGACATTGTACAAATTGTGAATAAAAAAGGAATGCAATAATTTACAAATCTCATAAACTTATATTTTATTCACAATAGAATATAGATAACATATCAAATGTTGAAAGTGAGACATTTTGAAATGTCATGCCAAATATTGGCTCTTTTTGGATTTCATGAGAGATACACATTCCAAAAAAGTTGGGACAGGTAGCAATAAGAGGCCGGAAAAGTTAAATGTACATATAAGGAACAGCTGGAGGACCAATTTGCAACTTATAAGGTCAATTGGCAACATGATTGGGTATAAAAAGAGCCTCTCAGAGTGGCAGTGTCTCTCAGAAGTCAAGATGGGAAGAGGATCACCAATTCCCCCAATGCTGCGACGAAAAATAGTGGAGCAATACCAGAAAGGAGTTTCTCAGAGAAAAATTGCAAAGAGTTTGAAGTTATCATCATCTACAGTGCATAATATCATCCAAAGATTCAGAGAATCTGGAACAATCTCTGTGCGTAAGGGTCAAGGCCGAAAAACCATACTGGATGCCTGTGATCTTCGGGCCCTTAGACGGCACTGCATCACATACAGGAATGCTACTGTAATGGAAATCACAACATGGGCTCAGAAATACTTCCAGAAAACATTGTCGGTGAACACAATCCACCGTGCCATTCGCCGTTGCCGGCTAAAACTCTATAGGTCAAAAAAGAAGCCATATCTAAAAATGATCCAGAAGTGCAGGCGTTTTCTTTGGGCCAAGGCTCATTTAAAACTGTTTTGTGGTCAGATGAATAAAAATTTGAAGTTCTTTTTGGAAAACTGGGACGCCATGTCATCCGGACTAAAGAGGACAAGGACAACCCAAGTTGTTATCAGCACTCAGTTCAGAAGCCTGCATCTCTGATGGTATGAGGTTGCATGAGTGCGTGTGGCATGGGCAGCTTACACATCTGGAAAGGCACCATCAATGCTGAAAGGTATATCCAAGTTCTAGAACAACATATGCTCCCATCCAGACGTCGTCTCTTTCAGGGAAGACCTTGCATTTTCCAACATGACAATGCCAGACCACATACTGCATCAATTACAACATCATGGCTGCGTAGAAGGATCCGGGTACTGAAATGGCCAGCCTGCAGTCCAGATCTTTCACCCATAGAAAACATTTGGCGCATCATAAAGAGGAAGATGCGACAAAGAAGACCTAAGACAGTTGAGCAACTAGAAGCCTGTATTAGACAAGAATGGGACAACATTCCTATTCCTAAACTTGAGCAACTTGTCTCCTCAGTCCCCAGACGTTTGCAGACTGTTATAAAAAGAAGAGGGGATACCACACAGTGGTAAACATGACCTTGTCCCAACTTTTTTGAGATGTGTTGATGCTATGAAATTTTAAAATCAACTTATTTTTCCCTTAAAATGATACATTTTCTCAGTTTAAACATTTGATATGTCATCTATGTTGTATTCTGAATAAAATATTGAAATTTGAAACTTCCACATTATTGCATTCTGTTTTTATTCACAATTTGTACAGTGTCCCAACTGTTTTGGAATCGGGTTTGTATATTTAAAGTCTGTTTATGAAGTATTTACATAAACGTTCAATGTGGAAGAGTTTAAAGAGAGCACACTGAGCTTAATTGGAGCAGCAACAATTTTTAATACATTTCATGTAATATTTATTAAAATTACAGGATTTTGCTAAATAAATAGTCTAGGTCATGTATTAAGTTCATACATATTTTAATATGAACAACTATTATTAACAATATCTATGAAATTATACTTTTTCTTATTGATGTCACACTGAAGCTGTGTGATTTTCATAGTAGTGCACCCTTTAAGCTCACCTTAAAATAATATGAAATCTTTAAAAATTACAGCACTGTAAAACGACAGACCAGCAATAAACTGTACATTTATAATATTATGGATGTAAAAGTACAAGCCAGTAATGCCTGTGAAGTAATATGTTAGCGTAGCACGCAATCTTATACAGCTAGTGTGTTCTGTAGCATCATAGTAGTGCTAAATGCTATGTTGCTAAAACTATCTTTTGGATCTAATGTAATTATTTCCCACATCCAAGTTCCTGGTTATAATATGCAAAAGTCTGAACATTAATCTCTTTATTTTACAATAAGTGAATATGTGAACACATGGAGACCCATATCTCAGTGTGCAATGATCTGATTGACTTGAAATTATAGGAGGTATATAGTAACAAACATATCTATTGGTTAAGACATAAAGTAGGATAATAAATGATTTTTTCTATTAATTATCTGATCTCAAAAATGGAAGTGTGCTTAATAGGTACGTTTACACTGTTAACCATCATTATAGTAATGTAGTACCAACTGACTCTCTTGTATATTTTACAGCATAGTTGATAAAATTTGGCATGTATTGTACCTGATATATATCCAAAATAATCCAATTGCAAACTTGTGAATCACAATTGAATCGAATCATGAAATTTGTGTCAAAATCCAGTGCTAGTAATGAGTACATTATTGTGAAACAGTGTTAATGAATTCTAATGTCAATCCCCAACACTACTGACTATGATTGGATTATTTTTCTTAAAAAAATTGATAATATTTTTCATTAGTTTCTCATCATATTTTTGTCAGCAGTATTTGAATTAAAACTGTTTAATATTGTCATGATGCACATTGTGCATCTTGTATTCGTTATCCATGATGAAATTTAAAAACCATTCATCTGTAATTTCTTTGTGTGCTGTTTTACCACTGCATGCAACCCTTCCCATCTTATTTCATGCCTTCTCATTCCAATTCATGCCGTACAAGAGAGCTCAGGACATTTTGGCATTATTCTCTGCATATTATTTTCCAAACTTCTATTTATTTCTTCCCTCTGTAAAAGATCTTCCTACTCCAGGTGGATGACAGCATGACGGTGAAAGTGAGCATTGCTGCAAGAGTGTGGCATGAAATGAGAGCTGCTGGATGCTGACCATCTCCCTCAGCTGTGTCTTTAGGAGAAGTGTCTGACATCTTCACGCTCGCAGTGGAAGAGAACAGGCAGACGGTGTGCATTGTTAGCATGAAGGGCATTCTATCTATTCCTCTCTGTCAGGGACATCGGCAGCTGTAGAAAAGCTCTGCACGCATTCAGATTGATTCTGCTTCAATGGCAGTTGATTAGATTTCACTTAGCTTTTATTTTCTTTGGCCTCTGGTAATAGCAGAGCCATTCCAAAAAAAAAAAAAAACTGTTTGGATGAATTGGCTTTTGTAAAATCAGTTTATTTGTGCAGACAAACACTGCAACACAGGAACTGAAAGCAACCAAAAGAAGAGATACATTGGCAGCTGTTGCTGGAGAAGTCAAAATTTCCGCTACTTCATTATCAGTTATTGCCAAATTACCTCAGAATGCGACTGTCGCAATTCGCCCCCTAGTGGCATTTTAATACACAATTAATTTGTTTGTGAAGCTGATGTTATATCCAAACAGACCTGTGATGTTTCTCTTTTCATCTCCAGTACAGAAACAGGACAGAAAGAGCATTTTTCCCTCCTCTTATTGACCACGGTGGAATGAATTAATAATAAATAAATAGCTAAAGCTATACAAATGACCGCCAATACTTTTGCCTAAGGCTGCAGTGTTAAACAACCTAAATATTTATAAATTTAGACTCTACAGAAGTAGCAAGTAGTGTGTTTATAAAAGAAAAGACACATTTTGGACCATTTTCACCTCGCGCACATAATTATGATCAGAATACATCACATTCTGATTTGCATATTGTGTAGTCACACAGGATGAAATATTTCAACCCATCTGGAATTATCGAATATATAAATCTGCACCTGCAGTCCACGTTTGACTCACTTTTGGAAACAAATGATTTTGGGTCTGTTGTCTGTCGTAAGCAGTGAAAAGGTGGCTCAAGTCATAGTGGCATCAGTCAGATTAGCTGATTACTGTTTTTGTCATTGAAGACAGTGCAAGTAACTTTTTACAGATGATGCAATTACGATTTAGTTCTAGCTAAATGGGATCACATTTGAAATGCATATTTCAATTCATATTTCAAGCATTTGAAATTGCAGAAATAGTTGTAGAAAACAATGGCAGCAGCGTAATTACTAATTAACCCAAGTTTGCATGGCAGACATTATTCATAATTGTTTAACATCACTGAGCATCTGCAGAACTTTTTCCACCATCTTATTAAAGATTGTAAGAATTCCAGGTGGTCTTATGCATACACACATTCAAACTAGAACAGATCATTCACGTCATATACTCCATACATTCTCGCATCCACATTTGTACATTCAAGAGATAATAAAAAATAAAACTGCCTTGATATTGAATGCTTTTGCGGTGTGTGAATTCTGAAAAGCTTTGACCTGTGACTTGCTGCTCAAATGCAGAAACCAGATTGAAACAAGGGGGTCAGCACTGTTTGCTCTCTAAACTGCTGTCTTTGCGACTATGTCGGGCATGCCAAAAATTCCACTGATTATTGTGTGTGCCGATATGGCTCAAAGGTATGCAGTCACGTTAACAGAAACCTGACCTACCTGACTGATCGAAACTACACCCACGCGTTATTAAGCTCACAATGCTTGTGTGGGAAACAATGAAACGGTCTTGGAAGCTAATTCCTTCCCAGATAGGGGATGGAGATGGACAGCTTTGAATGAAATGAGATATGTGAAGAGAAATGCCAAGGTCTTCTCTTCATTCTGTGGTTGCCAGGATATGCTTTGATTTCTTTTATATTTTATATATTTTTTTCAGACACCACTGGAAAACAGCTTTAGATGATTTCTATTTGCTGCTGCTGCCTCAAAATGCTCTATTTTTACAACATTCCGTACCTTGTGTTTGGCTATTGCAGACAGCTAAGAAGACTCAATAAAATAATTAATTTTTAAATTCTTACTGTTATGTTGCATTGCAACATTGCTCGAGTTTTTATTAATATTTTTCTAGGAAGATTTGCATCCTCAGTGTATTTATTTTTACATTCAGAAATGCATGCATTCAAATAAATGCACATTTCACTCTAATGTCTGAATGAAACAGATTTGTTTCCCAGTCCTAGTGGAAGTGCATTCCTGAGGGCTTTTGTGGTTCTTGTTTTATCCTCCCTGCCTGGCCCAACCCAGCTGTGGGAACAGGACTATGGGGCGTAACTTCGTGCCCAGTCCTCTCACATACTTAAACACACGCATGCACGCACATATCTGTTCACATACAGTATACAGCATGCTCCCTCATTTGCCACAAAAAAAAAAAGAAAAAAAAAAAAGTGACTTTATAATGCACCTGTGAAATTCCCTATCTTGTGCTTTTTAAAGGTTGACTCATTTGTTTCTTGGACCATTTGACTAACAACATGAAGTTTAACTGAGTTTTCTTAAAGTCTATGTTCTTATAAATTTCAGGTAATTATATATTCAAATATTCATGAATACTGAAAAAAAAAAAAAGTCTGTAGTTCATGTAAAATTTAAATATCAAATAATTTCCCAGTTTTTAGGTAAATTTAAATTATATTTAATAAAATGTGGAAAATATGTTTTGTACTCAAAATTATTTTATAGATGCAACTCAAAATATAAAATATGTAATGCTTATAGACATGTAGATTGCTGCTAAGTACCCAAAATGCATCTTTCTCCATTGACGATCATTCAGAAGTAAATGGCACTATATTAGATGTGGTACTTATGTCTGTTTTATTTATTTAATAGTTTAAATATTTATTTATTTTTGTGGCTCTTAAAAGTGTGAAAATGCTTTTTTATTTGTAACATCTGGCTCAGGAGTCATGTCAAGTTTTTATAGTGCTACAATAGAGATTGTTTCGAAGCAGCTCTATCTGAGGGAAATTAAAATTCTTCTATAAAGCAGCTCTAAGACAACAGTGTCATTATTCAATTCCAGTCAATGTTGATACAGTTCAATAGCTGTGTAAATTTCATAACTTATAAAACAATTTCAATTCAGCTATTCACCTTTTTCTTTAACGCGGAAGTAAGCCTATGGGTGAGACTTCCGGTTCAATAGCCGCTATAACGAGGAGAATAACAACATGCAGTAAACGGTAAAACAGTTTGCACTACAAACCAGTGTGTTCATAATTAAGATAATACCTTAAAATAATATGATAAGACACACCAATTTTCAATATCAAGCAGCAAAATGAACTGTTTTGTAAAGCTAAAAATAGCTGGACGCGGATGAGACCGGAAGCTAGACCCATAGAATTTACAAATGGCCACGCCCATTTTTACAGCAAGAAAAAGGTGGATACAGTTCAGTAAGTTCAGTGTTGATTCAGTTCAGTTCAATATCTTAATGTTGCAAAATCCATCAATTATGAACAATAGTCACTAGCAAAAGCCTTGTGGTGTTTTGCGATCAGCCAGTCACAGTTGTCAGGTTGTTGCTTTTCTGCAGCTCCCGATTAATTCGTCACATGACATGTATGGCAAGGATTAGCCAATCAGAGCTGCCAATTTCAGCTACTTCAGTGTGCACTGCAGTATACATCAGATGGCCATTGAACCGTGGGTGGCCTGTGGGTGTGTCGTCTGAGAATAAGTTTGATAGATCCATGTGATGCTTTCTGTCGTCTTGTCAAACCCACGTGCGGGACCTAAACTTGAAAAGATTTGTGCGACTGTGGCTACAAGCGGGCATCAGCCAGTACAGTCAAACCACCGCATAATTCGGCAGAGTGCCGCATGCAGCTCTCAGCCAGTCCTCATTAACCTGCCGTATCCTCAGCTCAGACCTGTGTGGATGACATCCTTTGAGGAGCCAGGAGTGTGTGCTCATTAGACAAGCCCACACACACTGCCTACCTCGGGTCAAGAGCATCTACTGTAGCCACCCTCTCCGTTCCCC
This sequence comes from Onychostoma macrolepis, assembly GCF_012432095.1. Classification (NCBI taxonomy): domain Eukaryota; kingdom Metazoa; phylum Chordata; class Actinopteri; order Cypriniformes; family Cyprinidae; genus Onychostoma; species Onychostoma macrolepis. Next base: position 12,940,619 of record NC_081163.1, read on the forward strand.
TGGCTGATTGATGCCGTTAAGATGTCACAGCATTTCACGTAAAGCCCTCCACTTTAGTCATGATGAGTAGACCAGGTGAGAGGAGAAGAGCACAGGACAGCCATGCTAAGAAGGCCACCAATTTCAAAAAACATTTTTCAAGTAGACTAATTTCCATGTCTGAAAAACATTAGATTTACTCTCCTCACATTTTTCTATAGCTTATAGGCCTGCTGGAAATTTAGGCCTACAGTATTTAGGCCTAAATAATATGGAAATTAGGCCTACTATATGTGGGGAAAAATGCATTATGAAACGGATCAAATTAAATGAGCCCTTGAAAGTGATCTTTTACATACAATGCTCTTATCATGTAGGTTTGAACTGTGCTTTGCGCTGTTGGCATTTTCTTTGTTTTGGCTCCATGCAGTGGTTTTTCTAAAGGGTCAATGACATTCTGTGCCCTTTCCAGTTTACAGTCTGATTATGTCACATCAGCTTGTGAAAGCCCACTGATGTCAGCGGTGCGGTAACAAAACAGCTCGCTTCTCTGAATTTTTTTTTTAATTGTGTACTCTAAATGAACATTGTTGCTAGGCACTCAAGTAACCTTGTCCCATTTGATCTCTTTTATAATCTGTAAAATCATTGGTTTTACAAACAAAATGATTTTTTTTTTTTAACAATAAATAGCTGGAGTTCTTTAGTTCACCGTGCAAAAATGACCTGTGTCTGCTGTTGTTTATTTTACTCAAAAAAACAATAATTCAATTCCTATATGCTTTCATGTTAGTATCACACAGATTTTTCAAGATTATTGGAGTATGTTTTACAAGATGATAGTATTTCTGTTTTTTTACTTTTTAAAATTTGACGTTTAATTCAATGTGCTGTTTCTTTGTAATAGTTTGAAAAATTTTCTAGCAATTTGTTATTGAAAATTGTTATTTTTTTAAACCAGGTTTTTTCATTGCACTTTTTAAATCAAAATCTCACACACTTTTGAGATTTCAGTCAAACAATGCGAAATCAATACAAATGGACTGCGCACATATTCAGTAAGGTGTGAGTGTGTGGGCTGGCTTGTTCAATATTCAAATACCTTTTTTACACATTTATGGCCTTATAAAATGTTTCAAAGTGGACCGACCCGATAAACCGACCTCCTGACTAGCAAAATAAAAGGGCAGGGGACAATCTTATCTGAGTTATGTTTTCTTTTGTGACCTTGGAAACCACTTGATTAGGGGCACATGAAACGCTTGCGGCAAAATCATTTCTCGTTTTCTAACTAAACGTGGCGTGGTTTTATCGGTTTACCCTGATCTGATCAGCTGAGATCCCATTGGTGGTGTGGCGAGATCACAGTACTGTACACAGAGTAGCCTAGAAACTTTAACGTCACATGTTATACAAGTATCTCTTTACCATTTAAGGCCTCAGCTGGTGTTTAGAAAGAATTCTTGCTGACTGTAGGCAGAGAATAAAACCATGGCCAACATGGCAGGTGTGATGTTGGCAGTGATTTATTTATTTATTATTTCTTTCATTTTGCATCTTCACACATTTTGCTCAGTGTGTGATTCTAAGCCGATTTTTGCTTTTGTGTCACAGATAAAATAACATTATTTAATTCGAGGAGGAATAACTTATTGTACAGATTTTTTTGTGTGTGTTTTTCAGTAATGGAATGACTTCTGCTAATGGTACATTTTTACATAATGATGCAAAAAGTGCAGATAAACCCGCTTCTGACTATAAACACTTTTTATAAACTACTAGATGAAAAAGTGAGACTGTTTTTTCCCCCATTTTTACAATTAGATGATGTTTGACCAGTGCTGTGCATTTTTTTTTTTTTTCGTCTCATGTTGTTCCATTAACCATTATCTTATCTTCTCAAATTAGGTCTGGAAGCCATTGTTTTATATAGCTACAGTTGTGAGAATAAAGTATTTAGAGCCTTTGAATTCTGTGATGAACCATTGGTTTAAAGAAAGTTATTGATTTAAAAAATATCAAATCACCTATTAAAAGAATAGAATTGGTGTCAGTTCAGGTATGCTCATAGGAATGGAAAAAAAATCTGATGTTTTGACTTTCCCTAGTTAGATATAGGTGTAGAAGGTGTCAGTTTTACAGAACAGATCCTTATTGATCTATCAAAAACATATCAGAGATCAGAGAACTTGAACTTTGGTACACAGTGGAAGATGAAACTTCTTCACGTGCTTGCATTTCCTCTCTCCCACATTTGCACGCGTATTGTAAGTGCACTGAGCTCAAAGTCTGCTGTGACCGCACCTTAAGCCTTCCGCTCATTAGCTGGATGCTAGCTGCTTCGCAAAGAAGATGTGCTTATTTTGACAGTCTGGCAGCCTGAAATGAGTGGAATCACTTTGTTCTGTTACAGCAGTATTTTCGCCTACCAGATATGGTTCCAGAGACCACAGTGGTTATTAAATCTAATATTCTGTATAAAGCCTTTAACTGAGTGCGATGAACTGCGTTCAGCCTTTCAATTAATTTGTGCGTTGTTTAGCAGTGACCCAATAATAAGCTACAAAATGTGACCTGAACCTGCATTATCTTTTTGCCTTTGTATTGAAAGATAAAATGTGTATAATAGTGTGTTTCATGACTCGCCAGCTGAGTTTTCTGTCGTCAATTCTGTGGTCTGCACACCCAATGTTCTCCCCTCTGCATGTGTTTAGCATGCCGTGTCTCGGGAAAAAGCCACCACAACTATGTCATGCAGACATTTATTTTTGCCTTGTAAAACTACCCAAATGTTGTGGCATTTTTGAAAATAGTTTGTACCGTTTGTGATACAAAAACCGGCCCGGGGAAGGAGCTTTCTGAGGCAATACGAGACCTTTATGGAAGGCATGCAATGAGGCAGTTGAAATGTTTTAATTGACATGAAAAAAGGCTTGATAACGCTGGACGTCACTCAGCCCACACTAAAGCAAACAGATCTGAACGTGTCAAAGGCCTTTGACGTCCCTCTTACAGCGTAGGTCATATTATCTTCAGCTCGGACGGACTGTGGTTGAACCGCTATGAAGAAAGCATTCCCTCCCTCTTTCATTTGGCCGTCTCTCTCTCTCACACGCTACCTCGTTTTGCTTCCTTATTCGTGGTGTGCTAAACCTCACTATTATTCAGCAGATCCACACAATTCTGTGTTTTTTGTTCATTGCTGTTGGTTATGGAAGCCTATGACGCTGCTGAGAGAGACTTTTGTCATGTGAGAGCAATAGTCTAGTCTCTGTGTGGTATCCCCTCTGCCCCCTTCAAATAAACAAACACACAGGCTGATTTGCTGACCTCTAGGTTAGTGACAAATGTACGTCATATATCACCGTCACCTTTGAAACTACCAAGTCTTTCAAATGCCGGCCTGCCATCAAAGACCAAAACACGTGGGTTTAGTTTTGGCCTCTAGCCTTTGGCACAGACTTTGAGCTTATTTGTTTATTTGTGAATGTGTCATATACCCTATCGAGATATGTTTTAAGCATTAAGAAATCTGTGAAATGTGATGTTTGTCTGGGTCTTTATGCTGTCTAACACATCCTGGCCCTGTTTGTAGCCCAATAATGACTTCCAAACAATTAAAGTACTCAGAAAGTCAGAATAAGTAATATGATATGCGGTCTGTACAGTTAACCCAATTAACTAATTTCCAGTTAAAGGTGGGGTATGCATTTTTTCAAAAAACGCTTTAGAAAACGAGTCTGGGCCGAGTACCAAAATAAACTTGTAGCCAATCAGCAATAAGGGCAAAGAACTTATACTGACAAGATGTGAAAGCCAATAGAACGTTCCATTGCAACAGCGGCGCCCAGCTCTTCCGCCATTTTGGGGTGAAAGTGACTCGGCACTCCACTAGATTCTAGCTGTCGCTATGGCAAATATCAGCTGCTTTGTTTAAAAAAAAAACATACATTAAACCTGAAATACAAAGTGACCGTTGAAAATCATTAGAAATTTGCGTCAATAGCCTATGTCATAAATAGAACGTGGCAGCAGTTTACTGTCAGCGATTCGTCGTGTCGTGTCGTGGCGCGGCATCCAGACAGCATCACTGATTATAATGAGTTCTATAGTATTTTGTCGTGCTGCTCGCATCCGGTGTAGACACGGTGTTACGATAAGGCAAGAAGTAGGACCCGTGTAAATATCGGATCAGCTTTCCAGCGCTGGAGAGAACTCAAGGAGCGGGAAGGCCTGTGATCGGACACCGAGGTTGCTTTGTTTCTTCTCGATCGGTGAGTAACATTGGTTTTGCTTTGTTTCACAGAAATAATCGTTGCCGTGTGGGGCGGAGCTATCAAAATAGGGGCGAGACCACTGATCTATAATAGAGAACTGGATTGCTCATGACATCATGAAAGTGAAACCACCGCGCCGCCATATTGGTATTCCCCACTATTCCAATACATTCCATTGAATTAATAGGAAATCTTACGAATTTAATGAGAAAACATCACCTAACAAGTCAGCGTTTTTAAATCTGAAGTATCCCTGTACATTCTTACAATGCAAACACCCTAAGCATGTAAATGGTTAAATGCGTATTAAAAAGTTACGTTCATTACAGTAGCCGAACATCAGACGAACATGATAAACATCAGACGGACACGACCTCAACATATAACAAATGACAAAGTGCTCATTCTGAAATCTGAAGATTTATGCTTTGTATACAAAGCATAACATGTATACTTAAGTTACACACATACCTTCGCCTTTTGTTTATGTAATTTTGTTATAGTGTTTTTATTTGTACAGTAGGCTTAGTGCAAATGTTTCAACAATGATTTCATTAACGGCATTCGTTTTGAAGGAAGTAATGATTTAAACGGTGGTAAAATAAATGATTAATTTAGCATATATATAAAATTTTACATGGAAACGGTAATGCTAGTAGCCTAACGTTAAACAATTTGCGCGATCTTGGAGTATCTGAAATAGATGCTGCTCAATCAGGACATTAAAAATATACACATCATAATTTATTTAGAGAAATAACTGACTACATACAGTATGGATTTAAAGACATGAAGCTTTATTTCCAAGATGATGGATGGTAAGTTAAGCTTTCATTTTTAGTACAACATAGAGCAATAAAATAACAGAGGCTATTGTATTCACTGAATATTCAAATCAATTGCTGATACTAATACGTTCATGTTTAATAATTCCTGAATAATTACGTACATAAATATTTTGGCTATATTTTGCGTTAGATCAGTTAACCTTACATTACCTGTGTAGACAGGGCAGGGCGCAGCAGACACCCACCTAAACGATTTAAATTTATCGCTTATCCTGCCCAAAAAGACCATAAACATTGCCGATAACATCTGAAGTAAAAATTAATTTACATACACCTAACATAAAAACTAATCCTGTGTGACTGATTTGCTTCAAATCGGGTGATATTTGGTCAGTGTTTTAGCTGTGATTCAATGGTGCTTTCTGCCGGTAGGGAATAGTAAGATGGCGGATCGAACACTTCCGGTGGCTTCACGGCCTGTCGGCAGTTTAGAACGCAATGAGCGATCCAGTCATATATATAGATCAGTGGGCGAGACCCTTTTGGGGTAGGGGTGTGTTTGTTTTGGTGATTTCAAATGTCAACATTGGCTACCAGAAATCGCTTACCTCACCTTTAACTAATAACACAGTTAACAAATTCCAACTTAAATTATGGTGTTGTGGTGCTGTTTACTCACAACAAAAACAGTAGTCAAAATTTCTACTTCCATTTGTTGTCAGAGAAACCGCCAATATATGATGTATGTCGATTAGGTAGCACTTTTCAATAAGGTTTAGGTGACTGAGCTAACAATGAATAACAATTTTACAGAATGTATTAATGTACGTAGGTTAATGTTATAAATATACTATTCTTATTTCATGTTTTCTTGAATCCCAACTTGTCACATACCACTTACATGCATCTATGTGTTAGCATTTACATTAATAACCTTAGAAGGTAAAAACAGCTTAAAAACAGCTTTGGCCGCACATACGTACCTCTCCATTTTGCTACATCTGAAAAAGTCAAAAGAGATTTTTCACAAAGTTCTTCCATAGAGCAAAGGACAGTGGGCAAAATAGTCCAAAGAGCATGAATGGATACACTACACACCTTAGACAATCTATTTTTACCATACTATGATTTGGAATGCAATAATTCTTATCTTTTTAATTGGAACATGTAGGTAAAATAAGCAAACTGCATCTTCAGGTAGTAACAGCACTGACTGTTTGCCTAAGGAAGGACTTTTTTTTTTTTCTTTTTTTTGCTTGCACGTCAAAGACACCTATTATGAAATAAAAAATTTTTTAGATATGATTGTTTTATATTTTTAATAATAAAAAAAAGTTTTAAAAGGGAAAAAAATGCTTTCTTTTTACATGACAGGAAAATATTTAACCAGTATATGCTTGGGTTATGATAGACACATTTCTCTGGAATGTGCCAAATTCAGCTTTTACTCTGTCACATTTAACATGTTTTTATTTTGCCAGTGCAATCATTTGAAATAAGGAGCAGGGAAAATCATGCAGCAAGAGCATAATTAAAGGCACAATCATTCATACATTTTGACAACTTTGATATGCACGATTCATTTGGACTTTGTGAATGCATTTCAAATGATGCCAGATTATTTGCTTTGGATGGAGGCGTTTTGTAATTTACTGCAGCACGTTAAGGTTCATTTTGTTTGGTGTTACTCATAAGAAGAGCTCTTACAGTATGTATGGATTCTCACTGTTTGTTTATACAGTATGTTCCAGAAAGATGATGTTCTCCTAAGAAAACCAGGTGTATTTTTAGCAGAAATTGTGATATCCAATTATTAAGTGTAGGCACGGCAGTGTCAAGAAAGGAGTAGTTCAATCAAGAAATGTGAATGTTTAGTAATCATTTCCTTCATGTAATTTCAAACCCATCTAAAAAAATCATCAATTTATTACAGAAGGAATATGAGGACTGAGAATGTCAAGCTCAAGCAAAATGACAAAACAAGCACTACATACAGTAAGTTATCTTTGCACTATATGTTTAGATGCTATACGAATGTTTTTTACACTTGACTGATCATTTTCAGTGAGCTGTTAACTGCTGCAACCAGATCATTTGAGACTGTGAACAAATCCTTGAACAAATCACCGATTCATTGAAAAGATATATCTCTAAAGATCAATTCTTTCACAAATGTGAACAAGTATATTCTTCAAAAATCTTCACCATCCCAATTGCTCAAAAAAATAAAAATAAATAAGAGGTGATGCGCCCTTCCCGCACCGCACCCGCACCCGCACCCGCACCCGCGACCGCTCTCACCTCGTGTTTGCGGCTGAATGCGAATGATCATAATTGATAGACAACTATGCCCGTGAAAAGACAACAGCAATAGGCTGTAAAAAAAAAAAAAAACAATAATAATAATTAATACGAAGCCCGTGCATCACTTTCAGGTAGGCTACATTCATAATGCTTTCTGTTGACGTTAATAACGTGTTTTAATGTCGGTAATAATTTCACCACCACCAACACATCTAATATTCTCTCTGAGTTTTGCATGTTCCCTTGCGAAAATTAGCCATGGTTTTAACACGAATAAAACCAAAAATCATGGTTCTTGTAGCCATGGTAACCGCGTTTTGTTACTTCAAATAATAATTTACAAAGAAGTATTAAGATAATATTTTTTGTGGTTATAAAAACAAACCTAAGTCAACAACAGCCTTTAAAATGAATTAAAATGCATTATATAAAAACAATGAGGCAATAACGATTGGTTAATTAATAATTATATGTTTCATTGAATAACACTGTTAAACTACATAATGTAATACAAAATAAACAATTTATGCACATTACATGTTATTACAAATGCCTGCAAAGGGCAAGTACTCCAGAGTGCAATCTGGACTATTGGGGCGGGGCGACACATTGGGGTGGGGCGACACGTGTCGCTCCGCCCACCCCCGATTCCATTGGTTTATAACACGGCAAATCTTACAATACAATACAATTCTGCTTAGGGCATCTATTTGGCCAACAGCGGCCCTGTGTATGTATGTGTGGGGCGGAGCTATCAAAATAGGGGTGAGATCACTGATCTATTATAGATCAGTGGGTGAGATCCTTTTGGGGTAGGGGCGTGTTTGTTTTGGTGATTTCAAATATCAACATTGGCTACCAGAAATCGCTTACCCCACCTTTAAGAGTAGGAGTAAGGGGCTTTTTCTTTGTTTTTCTATCTAAACGTGCTAGACGGATGTGTATGACCATTGCACTCGCGTCTTGCATCTTCTGCAGCTTCTCGCACATGAGCGCCGCATTTTTAAGATGCCGTGTCAAGTTAAAAGAATTTCAATTTTTACATGCAATGCCACTCATCAATGTCAGTTCCAAAACAGTGGACCGATCAGAAGATCCCGGAGGCTGGGCAAGCATTGCAACTTTTGTTTACAATTGCAAGTTGGCATGGCAACTGTTTTATTTGACGGCAACGGACTGGTTTATTTGAAGGGGATGGATACATTTTGTATCATTTTCATACATGTGGACCTCTATTTGTCATTACCACATATTTGGCCATATTTCTGAGTTGTCGGTTTATTTGGATGCACTTGTATGCAAATGCTCAGTGTCATTCGCAATGACTCAACCCCCGTGTTTGCACATCACTTCGGAGCTCTTGCCTCTTGCCTGTCTTCTCTCCAAAAGCGAAAAACTGGAAGAAACCACACAAGAAAAGAAAGATCTGCTCAGGCACCTCTTCGCTGGCACAATTCAGCGTCTGCTCCACTCACCTTGAGACGTCCACCCCCCACCTTTCTCACCCCCACACCCAAGAAAATGTGCCATCTAGAAATGGACTATGGCTGAGAGAAGGAGAGGAAAAAAGAAAGCAATTAGTCATCGATTTCAAAGAGAGTGTATAATAAAACGTTTCCCCCCTAAGGTAAACCTGCGGAATACAAACACGAATTAACCACCCACACAAGTCCTGTGAATAAGGCTAGAAGAATATACGGCGGCCCACACAACTGCTATTAAAGAGTGACACACTTAGACACACCGACACATGTAGATATGCCTCTCACCTCCCTGTCACTCTACCCTTAGAGAAGTCGTACAGCCTTTCAATATTCATCGTGTAAAAAGCACAGACTATACTCGGGTCCTCAGATCTTTTCACACTCACAAGATGGAGTTCTTTCATAGCCGTGCGCTGCGGGGTGAGATAAATGTACACCAAACCTAAATGTAACGTGAACATGCACTGCAAGAAATGTCTGTGTGAAAATAAGAGATAAAGTGATACATTTAGTGAGGTTTGTTTAACTAGTAAAAAAAATTAGCTGAGAAAAATAAAACATAAACATAAAAACTTAAATTTATCTTGCTTGGTATTTCCAGGAAATTTACAGTTTTTTTAATGTATTATATTATATTATATTAGTCATTATTAATTGCCTCTCAGGGATACTTGCATTTAGCACTCAAAACTGTACATTATCTTTTATAAATTGAGTCCAAAATGCAATTTGACAATTTTTTTTCTTGTCTCTTCAAATGTTGTATAGAAGTCTCTTTGTCTACAGCTGAACCACAACATGATTGTGCATATGATATTTCTTTAAATAATACAATTTTAATAACAATGTCATATTTTTGTTGACTTTGTTGTGTATTTTTGGGTAATACTTTAATGAAAAAGCTGAAATTATGTCATCCTGTATTACTGAGCCCGTCATGTTTCTGTTAGAGGACTCAGTTTGGACACCTACTCGACATCCTCCCGCTCTCCGCTGTTACCCTAGCAACGGCTATGGTTACTAGGGTGCCTGGTCTCCCAATGGGCTTTCACTGCGTTTGACTGTTTTTGAATTGAGAGAGAGAGAGAGAAAGTGAGAGGACAAGTGTTTGTAAAAAATCCACATTCAGAATTTCCCAATCCCACATGCAACTTAAACTGCAATCGCATCAAAAAACCAGCAAAGGTTAAACCTCAGATCACTTTGACCTTTTTTAAAATCTCAATGTGTAGGCCCTCACAGGCCTCAAACCTTTGGAAAAAGTACAGAAATACTTCTTAGAACAGGATGCTTAAGTAAAGAATTGGTACAATTTGTTCCCTAAGTGGTCACAAAACCCTCACAAGTATTATTTTTTTTGTATATGTATGTGTGTGTGTGTGTGTGTGTGTGTGTGTGTGTATATATATATATATAGCACTATTATATATTATATATATATATAATATATAATATACACACACACACATATACATACATGCACATATATATAATAGTACTGTATGACACTATATTCATATAGCATTGAATTTATAGTACATGCCACTCTGAAGTACTTGAGAGAGTACCATGGTATTATCCAAAAACCCATGGTTCTTTTTTTGTGTGACATAGAATGCCCTGTTTTGTTTTGTCTGAGAAACCCAGCAAATGTTTCAATGTGGTTTGTGTTCAATGCATTGTCTGATTTTATAGCAGGTCTTTACCAATGATGAGCACACTTGCCACAGAAGTGTGACATCAATAGAGTCTTAGTTTCCAGGAAAGAAATATAGTCTGTTCTGTCCCTTCACCCACATGTGCAGATGAGACATGATGAACTACTTCTCTGAGGCCACTCTGGGATGTCCAGAGATGAGCTCTTTCAGTTTTTGAATTGTGAGTGAGTGATGGGAAAAATGACTGGGGCTGAACTCATTTGCAACCCTGTTTGCCCCATAACCTGTTTTGTTTGTTGAGTGAAACAGGATGTTCAATGAAAGAAAATGTACAGTGGGACAAGCTTGATTTTATGCATCTGTAGTTGATTGGATTGTAAAAGAATAGGCATTTCGGGTGTTTTTGAAAGAATAGTGTTATGCTTAAGGCTGTATTATTTAATTAAAAAAAAACATTATGAAGTATTATTACAAATTGACATAACATTTTTCAGCTGTGATTAAATTTTAAAATTTATTCCTGTGATGACAAACTGAAATTTCCAGCAGTCATTACTCCACTCTTTAGTGTCACAGTTGTGCTACTCAGTATTTTTGTGGAAACCATGATATTTCTTGTATGATTCATTAATGAATAAGATGAAAAAACAGCATTCATTTGAAATAGAAACCCTTTTGTAAAATTATAAATGTCTTTATTATCACTTTAATGTCTTATATAGTAATCTAAAAAGGCTACAGCAGCTGAAGTGACGTCAACAGAAAACGAAAGTTGTCTCAGAAAAAGAAAATTATTACATTTTGTTTAAAGGTTATGAAGACATCATTTTTTTAATGTGCACCGATGAATTTTTCGCCAGGAAAGTGCATAAAGTAAATGGGGTCAATTTTTATTTTAATTTTTTCTCTTTCTCTTTTTTTAGTCAAGAGCAATAAATATCTCCTTTTTAACTTTTTTTTTATTTAAAAACAAATTTTGGAAGAAGAACAATACATCCAGAGCTCAAAAAGTGATTTTGATGCAGGATGCATGCCAGACAGAAGTTGGTGGCCTTTAGTAAACAGTAGAAAATGGTCATGATGGTCTGACCTCCAAACATTATTGAAGCAGACTCTCATAAGGGTCTCGATGTGACTCATCGCCCTATGCGGTGTCTGAAGTAGGAAGGGTTGACACGAGCGCTAATGTATTCAGAAGCTTTTCACTTATCAAGAGCTGTTAGCTCATCATTGTGAAATGTCAGACCAATTTCTGTCTGTATGATTCACCCAGGTGTTCTTTGTTGCTACATGTTGCCCCCAGAATTTAGAATATGTCAACGGCATTGATGTATTTTAACATGCCTGGAGAGACTTGGACTTTTCCCCCTTGTGCCTTGACTGATGCTTGCATGTAATTTTAAACATTAAAACCACAACCAGTGGCACTTTTTAGAAAATTAGACATTCAAGGTCCAGTCCTACTGTAATGAAGCAACCTGCGTCTGTGATGTCCGAGCGAGCACTTTATCTCCTCACCAGCCGCTGCCTTTCAGCTACGTTGTAAATGAGTGTCCCTCCTTAGCCGGACAAAGCCTCTCATTCCCACTGGAATGCAATAAGACAGAGCATGCGGCTGAGTTTGATGCCTCGTTTCAAAAGGCGCCTCGTCTCAGGTTGCGCAGGTGTACATGTGCTCTGGATTTGCTGTTATTGAATGACTGAATTAACAGGGGGCCGCATTTGTCACAGCCTTGTAACCTCCCGCCGACAGACCTCCCGTCATCAAGGCCAAGAACGAGAAGAAAGCAAGCGGGATGCAGGCGAAAAACGTCTGTCAGCACTCTGCCATGTCTATATAATCCTCCAAGACAAATTAGCAGGATCTTTCAGAAAAAGGAAAGCCCTTTTTACCCACTGTAGGAAGTGCAAACCATCTCTCCTCATGGGGGATCGTTTCTTTCTTTCTGGTTTTTCATGCTGAGGTTCAGCTGTTACTTTGGAGAAGATTTTTTTTCCCCCAACCGTCAAATGTTGTCCAGTATCATTGCAAACATATGATATCATGTTCCTTGAGCATTTGAGTTCAGTCTGTCTTTTTCAAGATTTTAATTACTCAAATTGTCTTAAGCAAAAAACACACAGGTGATGACATGGGTCATAAAATGACTTGACCCTCCACAGACTGCACAGGACCACCGGGGTTCACCAGAGAAAGAGAACTAATTTACAGTATCTCACAGAAGTGAGTACACCCCTCACATTTTTGTCAATATTTTATTATATCTTTTCATGTGACAACACTGAAGAAATGACACTTTTCTACAATGTAAAGTAGTGAGTGTACAGCTTGTATAACAGTGTAAATTTTCTGTCCCCTCAAAATAACTCAACACACAGCCATTAATGTCTAAACCGCTGGCCACAAAAGTGAGTACACCCCTAAGTGAAAATGTCTAAATTGGTCCCAATTAGCCATTTTCTTTCCCCGGTGTCATGTGACTCGTTGGTGTTACAAGGTCTCAGGTGTGAATGGGGAGCAGCTGTGTTAAATTTGGTGTTATCGCTCTCACTCTCTCATACTGGTCACTGGAAGTACCTTTGAGGAGTACAAAGACAAGTGTGTCTTGCCTACAGTCAAGCATGGTGGTGGGAGTGTCATGGTCTGGGGCTGCATGAGTGCTGCCGGCACTGGGGAGCTACAGTTCATTGAGGGAACCATGAATGCCAACATGTACAGTGACATACTGAAGCAGAAGATGATGCCCTCCCTTCGGAGACTGGGCAGCAGGGCAGTATTCCAACATGATAACGACCCCAAACACACCTCCAAGACGACCACTGCCTTGCTAAAGGAGCTGAGGGTAAAGGTGATGGACTGGCCAAGCATGTCTCCAGACCTAAACCCTATTGAGCATCTGTGGGGCATCCTCAGATGGAAGGTGGAGGAGTGTAAGGTCTCTAACATCCACCAGCTCCGTGATGTCGTCATGGAGGAGTGGAAGAGGACTCCAGTGGCAACCTGTGAAGCTCTGGTGAACTCCATGCCCAAGAGGGTTAAAGGCAGTGCTGGAAAATAATGGTGGCCACACAAAACATTGACACTTTGGGCCCAGTTTGGACATTTTCACTTAGGGGTGTACTCACTTTTGTGGCCAGCGGTTTAGACATTAATGGCTGTGTGTTGAGTTATTTTGAGGGGACAGCAAATTTACACTGTTATACAAGCTGTACACTCACTACTTTACATTGTAGCAAAGTGTCATTTCTTCAGTGTTGTCACATGAAAAGATATAATAAAATATTTACAAAAATGTGAGGGGTGTACTCACTTCTGTGAGATACTTTATGTCCCCCTGTATGAGTCTCCAGTACTCTCATCCGCAGTTCACACATTTTTTATTATAATTTTTTTTTTTTTTCTAAATACACAGCTCAAATAACCCTGAGAACCATTAGCTTATAATCCATCATTTATGGGGCTTTTAAGATCTAAATTTAGTTTTATGAGTATGTCCGAACATGTTTCCGATGTGTCTCTTAAAAGGGTCATCAGATGCCCATTTTCCAAAAGTTGGTGTGATTTCTTTAGGGTCTTCGTGAATTGTCTGTAATATACTTTGGTAAAAATTGCTCAATAGTCGTGTAAAACAACACCCTTTTTACCTGGTCAAAACATCTCTGTTCACAGTGACCTGCTTTCATTTCATCCGATGTCCCCTTTAACAAGATATGTGCCAGCTGTTCTTCTTCTTATTATTCTTTTATTATTGGGTTGGCTTGAGAAACTATTTAAGCAGCTTCTTCTTATTCTTATGAGACTAAATTTCTGAACGCTCCTCCTCCTAGAGCTTTCAAGCTACAACCATCAAACTCAGCTCAGCTCTTCAGACTTATCTGACATAGTGTGCTTTATCTTTTCTAACTGATCCGACTTATAGTTTTCATAAAAATGAAGATTAAAAATCATAAAAATCCCATAGACTTACATTGACGGAATGTTCAGATGAGCCAAGACTATTCAAACTCCAACTGTCAAAATTCAAATGTAAACAAACCGAAGCCCATTAGACTCAATCAAGCTTCTCTTATAAGTACTATTTCTGACTCATTCAAACTCATTCAAACTCAAATAATATTTCTTATCTATCTATCTATCTATCTATCCTAGCGACATGCTAATCATGCTAGAAACATACTAACGACATGCTAATCATACTTGGAACATGCTAGCGACATGTTAGTAACTTGCTAATCATGCTAACAAACATGCTAATCATGCTAGAAACATGCTAGACACTTGCTAGTCATGCTAACAACATGCTATTAACATGCTAATCATGCCAGCAATACGCTAGTAACAGGCTAATCATGCTAAAAACATGCTAATCATGCTAGAAACATGTTATCAACATCTTTCTAATCTATCTACAACTGCTTTAAACTCTCAAGCTAGGCTTTCTCAAGCCAACCTAAAGTTTGTCTTGACAAACTTTTTTTTATCTACTATTATTATACATTTTATATACACTACCTTTCAAAACTTTGGGGTCAATATTTTTTTTTTCTTTTTTTGAAAGAAGTTTGTTTACCAAGGCTGCATTTATTTAATCAAAAATACAGCACAAACTGTGAAATTATTAAAATATATATATATATAAAATAATAATAATAATATTACAAATTAAAAGAACTCTTTTCTATTTGAATATATTTTAAAGTTACATTTATTTCTGTGGTGGCAAAGCTGAATTTTCAGTAGCCATTGCTCCAGTCTTCAGTTTTACATGAAACTTCAGAAATCATTCTAATACGCTGATTTAGTGTTTAAGAAACATTTCTGATAATTTATCAGTGTTGAAATGGGTATGATGCTTAATATTTTTGTGAAAACTGTGATACATTTTCTTTTAGTTTTTTTGATGAATGCGATTGAGAATAGCAAAAGAATAGCATTTATTTAAAAGAAATTTAAATTTCTTTACTGTTGATCAAATGAAATAATTTTTTTTTTAATGGTACTGTATGTTAGAATAAGAATAGTGGCAAGATCTGCAATAGAAACATTAGCTAAAGGTACAAAAACCTCAGACAGTGAGAATGGATGGAGCTTAGGTTAGGGTAATGGTTTTATGTGGGCTATGTGATTTCTAATTTGGCTTGCAACATTTTCTGATCCTGTTCTCCACTCATCTACTTATCATTGCCTGTCCTTTTTTAAACTATGATTTCGAGTGAAAATGTGAAAAATTAAGGTTTAAATGAAAATTTGGAAAATGAAAAAGTTTATTTAATTCTGTGAATCACAGTGTGAAGATTACAAACAGTCGTTTTCCTCACTTCTGTGACCCCTACGCCATTCAAACTTCACCTTTATGTCTAATATTTTTATCACACATTCATTAACTACCACTAATTAATTAAGAAGTCCAAGGGGAATTTAGTTGAGTCTCATCCATTGCAAGCCCAATATGTTTACTGTCATTGCACTTAAGGTTTATATTAACATGTTAACTCCTGAAAAAAAAAATTCAGCATGAGCGAAACAGATAGACGGTGAGAGAGAAAGTGCAAAAAAAGAGACAAATCTATTGTCTCTTTGTTTTTTCTGCTTGTCTCGGTGGAATTACTTTTCTGCGGTTGAACTTCCCACCTTGCTTCAAGCACTCTAGCCCACTCCACAGCCCCCACCCCCCACAGCTGTCCCTGGAGAGGACCCCCCTGACCCTCCTCAGCCTATCTGCGCCAATGCAGCCCACTTCTCTGAGTCCTGGAGAGGAGAGTCGGGCTCCACCGAGCAGCTGGTGAAGAGGCAGAGAGATGACGCCTCTCTAGCTCGCTCTCTCATTCTCTCTTATTCTTTGCCAAGTTACATCCAAATGTCCGTAGTCCAGGCAACTAAATTCACTCATGGACTAATGCACCTGTATTTAAAAAATATATATTTTAATGTAAATATTATGTGTGGCACTTTCAAGGAATACAAGTTTTGGAGGCACAAGTGACATGTTTATTATTGAGAGAGCTGTTGGATAAGCTATAATCGTAACCTAAAATGAACCTAGTATGTCTTTATCTTCCATTACAGATCCATTATTTGTGGTTGGTGCGCAATATATACAACTGAAATTTTTTTATATGCACATTATATTGCATTAATGCATTATGTTGCATGGATTCAGTGTCTGTGTGAAGAGTGAAGGTAGATCATCACTTTCAGGACTCAGGAGCGCTGATCCGATAACGTGTCAAACTCCTCTGACCCTGATCGGCAAAGTTCCCCGCAGGGCCTTTGAAAGGAAGCAGACTAATGGTCATTCATCACTAAGCACTGGGTAAACATAGGAAGTGAGAGGGTGATCGTGCCTTAGTGTAATTTATGTGGGAAGCGATGTGTGTACAACCGCGTGCAGGGCCGAGGTTTCTACGTTAGGCTCCAGAATGCTTTTATTGAAGGTTCTACTTGACCCATAGCGAATCACCTCAGAGGCACCTGATCTAAAGGTGCTTTCTCCAGACTGGCCCCCCAGCTTGATCTTGTTTGAACTTGGTGATCTGTGCGTGAAGATGAGCTGAGAATATAAATTGTTAAGGCAATAAAGAAGTCTCGCTGTACAACAAAAATATTTATACAATATTACAATTAATTTAAAGTAATAGTTCACCCAAAAATAAACATTTGCTGAAAATGTAAGGCCATCCAAGATGCAGATGAGTTTGTTTCTTCATCAGATTTGGAGAAATTATGTCATTTGCTCACCATTAGATCTTCTGTAGTGAATGGTTGCCATCAGAATGAGAGTCCAAACAGCTGATTAAAAAAACATGACAATAATCCACAATCCACACCACTCAAGTCCATCAATTAACATATTGGGAATTGAAAATCTGCAAGTTTGTAAGAAATAAAATCCATCATTAAGAGGTTTTAACTTTAAATAGTCACTTCTGGAAATAATATTTCCTCTAGTGAAAAAAAATCCATCCTCTCATCTCACATCAAAATCCACCAACAAATTTCTTTAAAACTGTTTTGAACTTTTTTAGCTTGTAAATGGTTTTGGATCTGAGCATATTTCTCTCCTGTTTCAGACGACACTGCTTTTTCAGTGGAGAAAGCAATATTATGGATGGAGGAATCATATTTTAACCAGAAGCAATGGTTTAAATGGTTTGTCACAAGACATTAATTGATTGACTAGAGTTGTGTGGATTATTTGTGGATTACTGTTATGTTTTTATCAAATACTTGAAACCACATTCTGACGGCACCCATTCACTATAGAGCAGGGGTAGGCAACTTCGGTCCTGGAGTGCCGATGTGCTGCAGAGTTTAGCTCCAACCCTGAAAAAAACCTCACCTGCCTGTAGCCCTAGTAAATCTGAAGACCTTGATTAGCTTGTTCAGGTGTGTTTGATTAGGGTTAGAGCTAAACTCTACAGAACAGCGGCACTCCAGGACTGACGTTGCCTACCCCTGCTATAGAGGATCCATTGGTGAGCTAGTGATGTGCTAAATTTCTCCAAATCTGCTCCATCTTGGATGGCCTGAGGGTAAGTAAGTTTTCAGGAAATTTTCATTTTTGGGTGAATTATTCCTTTAAATGCTGCCCCCTAAAACCTTGTTTTCTTGTAGAATCCGTTACATCTAAGTGTATGCACATGTATATTTGGTTTAGGTTTAGTCTTGCATTCTTACGGTCTTATTGTTCCCTTTCACTGTCACTCAGTGAATCTTCCAGCCCCTTAAGCATGTGTGACTAAGACATACCAATCCACAAGTTCATTCAAGGCAAACGGTACAAATATGATAACAATCCTGTTGGTTCATGCTCCTGTAGTATATGTTCATGGTGAAATACCAGTGATATACAGGTCGACACATCTTTTCTAGATTTAATAGACCTGGGTTAAATAGAGATGCTTGAAAGCCTGCTGTTAACAATTGACGATTAACAGAGATGCTGATATTGTTCTCTAACTTAATTCCTTTGCATTATCTCTTAAATACTGCTACTGTTGGCTCAGTGGGGAAGCAGCCATTAATGTAATTAATTAAAAAACATGACCATGAAGTTGTGAAGTTAATCTGAATAGCCTGATTGTTTTGAGAATTTGTGTTGCCATGTTAGTAGAACCAAATTTATAAACAGAACTGCATTTGTCAGGGGACTTTGACACTTATGCACAGAGAATGGTGATGTTCAATAGTTTATCTAATAATTCATGTGCTGGTTATAATATTATTTTTAATCATTTTATTTTAGGATTTTTTGCCTTCGTATGATCCAGGTTGGTTGACCCTGGGTCCCTGTGAGCCACCAGTTATATGTCCCAAGAATGGCCAAAGAAAAAAGCATCACAACTCAACACTGATTGATTGATTGATTGATTGTACAGTCATGAGACCATTCCTGCTGGTAGCTTGATGTATTTAAAGGGATATTCAGGATTATTTACAATTGAATCTCTTTAGACAGCATCTGTGGCAGTAATTTAGTCTTGTCCCTCATTTTGTAAAACAATGGATGTTCACAGTAATGTGCTTACAATAGAATCCTTGCAGGGAAGCGGGCAGCACGTCAAATAAATGTTTAATGTGCAAATGTAAGACTGTTTTGCAAGAATAACCATAAAACATTTGTTGTCATGAAACTTGTGTGCAGGAATTCCTTGCCAACATTGTCTGTTATTTAGTATTTGTTCATATGTGCCAAGGAGAGACATGGGAGGTATATGACTATAGCTGTATAGTAAGCACAGTTAGTAGGTACGGACGATCTGACAGGTCTCTACAGCTTATATAACAAACCATTTTTAAATCAAAAGTTTGTGCTTTAACAGAAATGCTTTAACTCCAGCCAAAAGGCTACAATGTTGGTGTATTACTATAAACTAATTTTCTATTCATTTTTATAAACTGAGGGATGAGTCAAAACTATTTTGTGTGGTAATCAGTAAGATGCTATTGTTCCGAGTATATTGTTCTCTAATAATAAGACATGCCTTGGGTGTGGAATTGTGTTGCTAGTGGGTTGCACAAAAAAGCAAGCAGCTACCTTTGAAGGGGTATGAAACAGAGCATTAAAAATAATTAAGAGGAACTTGGGCATCTTGTTGCAGTTTCCTGGCCTGCTGACTTCAAGAGAGCAATTCACTGTGAGACTGATATTTCAGACACATCCTCTTCTTGAGCTCCTTGCACTAGCTGGAAATGGACGAAACTAGTGAACAAAATAATGTGATAAAGGGGAGGAAAAATAGTTTGAGTAATTCTACCATTGTTATCAAACTGTCTAAATAGGGATGAACGATATATCTGATATATTTCTGATATTTAATTGTGCATGCTAATTTCTCCTATTTTTTACATTACCATTGTCATCATCTACCTCTCAGCTGAAGTTAATCTTTAAATGTATTAGCAAGTTTCAAAAAGAATATCCATTTTTTTTCACACTGTACATTATAACATTGTGATGACTAATTTTACTTGTAGCATTTACAATGATTTATTTTTTTTAGATAAAACAGTATAGAATTTTGATATCTGTCATTTGTGAGTTCTTCAGCCATAAAATGAAAATAGTTCTGTTATATTAAAATCTGTATCCAAATGTAATATTGCTGCATCCCTACATTTAGATATTTTGGACTTTAGTTTTAGTGGTTTTAGTTGTGCTGATTTTTGAGGGCCGCATTAGTGTCATTTTAAAACTTTTTTTCTCAAATGCATTTTCTTTGCTGGCCAAATAAAGACACTTGAACGGCGTCCATAGATATTAATGAACCCAGAATAATATTCCGGACTGCTATAACATTCCTGGAATGAAGACTACAAAAGGAAGCGCTTTTTCAGGCAGAATTCTTCTTCGCTGAATTCTCACTTTAATAAGAATTTGAGGTACCATCAAGGACAACTCATGTATGCCACTGAACCTTTTGGCTCATTAGACAGGTGATGCCGTAGTCTCGCTCGCCTCTGTAAGAGGGAGTGTTAGGATAATGGTGCCGCAGAATCACATTACCAAACACCCACACATGCATGCATACATAGACGCCAGCATACACTCGACCATCGGCGCAGAACGCAAAGACAAAGAGACGAATGGGACTAGATAGCCTTCGTATGTGGCTTCCCTGGTCCATCCAGATGGGGATGAATTGAGCGACGGAGGCTGGCTTCATATTTATTCATCACCCTCGGTTTCTTGTCTCAAACACTCACATACTGAATGTTTCTCCTATTATATCCATCAGGGTTGCTGAAGCTTTTGTGCACCGCATTCGTCTAGGAGAAGGTGTTACATCACAGTGGAGCACAACAGGGGATGTGGAAGGCTTAATCAGCCCTTCGGTGCCCAAACGGGCTTCCCACACTCTGTCGAGGGGTCACCCCACCACCTCCATCTCCATTTGAAACACTCCAAAACGGGGGCTCACAATCCAGCGTGTGGGGGTGGAGGAGGGCTACAATGGGTCGCAGCGGCAGTCTGTGAAAAATCAGCGCTGGTAGCGGACAAAAGGTAATGGAGAGCCTACACATTTGAGTCGTGACTCCTGCATGAAACAGCTGTAGGAGTTGTCTGACTGCACTTGTAGTGCTGTTGCATAACAAACTGGGCGGCTTTAATCGTGATGGGCGCAGGTCAGTTTTCCTGCGGCACATTCAGCCCCTCGGAGAGGCACTCCTCTCTCAAATAGCACTAATCCACTGAGTGCATTTCAATTCGGTACTCAGCGATTCAGCGAACACCCCCGCGGTGCGCGTGTGTATGTGTATGCGCGCGAGTGCATCACACACTCGCAGAAAATCAGGAGCGAAATGGCCACAAGCTGGTTATGTTGCACATACTTTTGAAACTGAAATTTTATGTTAGATAAGAAAAGAGCAAATTTCCAAGCCTCGTTTGACAAATTGTTTGACGTGCTTGGAGCTGCCTTCCAAAGCTTGCATTTGCTCTCCGCGTGCAGCCACTCTCTGATGTTCGGGCAAAAGAAAATGTGACACAAATGAGTTCCCTTTTTTCATATTTAAGGCAAAGAGCAGATCTAATGTTGATGGTGGCTGGCGATAATTGAACGTGTGACAGGTAGTGCGACTGAGTGCAGGCGGAAGGCCTCAATCAGGAAATGAAAGGAAATGTGCGAAGAACACTTGGCTGGAGGGAGGAGACTTATGTCAGGGTGCTATAGACTAAAGTGCTCTGCTGAAAGATCCATCAAATTAATCTCTTAGTCTTTCTAAAGCAGAGGTGCTGTTACCCATAGTCTGGCTGTGGCATTGAGTTGAACAATACTTTAGTTCATTTAAATTCATTAAAGAAATATTGGTAGATAAAGGAACCTCAAGCATTTATACACATCTAACAATCTGCTACTAAATGTTTAGCAAGCCTTAGTATTTTAATTCAAAATTAAACATTTCTAGTGTATGTGAATATTAAGAATAACATATCCACACTGTCACATTCTGATTAATAAGAAAAGTCATATTACTAAATGTAAATTACAGGCTGCCATAACTTTTGATAACAAGTAAAAGTTATTTAGTTGTGTGACGTCTCTCGCTGCATCATATTCCATTACTGTCAAAAGTTCAAACATATAATTATTATTATTATTATATTTCTTGAGGCACAATGCAATTTATTAGCACTTAGAGTCATACAGAAATGTACTTTATATTCTAGAATATAAACAGCAGCTGTTTTATTGATTGGCTCGCCTAATTGTAATGAGTGAGTTAAAATGGCAGTAAGACAGTAAAACACATTCATACCAACTGAAATAACGCAGGAATATAAAACTCTGTTCAAATTCAATGTCAAATATGGACATTTTCCTGCAGGATATACAGCACAAAACATATGAAAATAAACAGGATAGAAATACAATTCTGCATTCACAAAGGAGTCCAGTTATGAATTTGCATGTCACCTTAATGTAAAAAAAAAAAAAGAAATGTATGTGATTTGATCACCAATATTTGTCTTATGTGAGACTCACAAAATCCATTTTAACCTCAGTTTTTAAATCAGAACCACAACAGGAGCAGGTTGCCAGGAGATTCAGAGGACATTTTTCAAGCTTGAAAGGTCATAAAAGTTTTACCTCCTTTTATTAATCAAATTTGTATTTTCTTTCATGTAGTGTAACACCTCAACCTATATTTTTATATCATTTTTTTTCTCCTCGAAACCTCCTGTGCATGTCAAAATATCTGTAAACATATTTCTGTCCTGAATTGTACACTTCCAAAATGTACTGGCCACACATATAATCTTGTTTTTTGATAAAATGGGAAGTGTTTGACTCGTATTCAGTAAAGGAACATCTTAAACTGTTTAATATACCAAATGACTAACAAGTTGTTTTCTCAGAATGGCAATCATAACAGCCCAATCAAAAAGTGACGACTTCAGAAGCTATTAGACGATGACATCCTGTTCTTCTGCACAAAGTACTCAAACTGTCTCCCTCCAGTAAAATATTAAGCAGTGTATGTTTGAGATGTTTATTATAAACTCGGTCAGTAGCACAGCAGCGCAGCAGTAACACAAACTTACTTGCGGTGCCCGTGAGATGAATAAATCATGCCAACGGCTCACATCAAATGAGAGCCATGTTTATGAAAGAGCCATTAGGTCAACACTCACGGTACTATGACAGAGACAGATGCTGCAATAAATCATAACAACAGATAACAAGTTTGATGGTACTTTAAACCAACCTCGGGCGAAAATTCCTGCTTTCCCAAGGTACGCAAATCCAGACCTTTTGAGAGAGGTCAGAGGAGTCAAATACCGCAAGGAAATCTCCTCGAGATGAACCCCAAAACATTGAAAAACCTCCCTCAGGGTTTGTTCAGAGTGGCTCTGTTGCTTGGAAACCAGACGTGTTTGTCTTATGTTTTGTATTATGTCCTACCCGCTCTGAAGCCTCTGCTGTTGAAATTTTTGTATGTATGATTTGCATTGAACATGTCGGTCGGGGCGCTTACCTCTGCTGCAGTGCATTGGAGTGATTTACTTACAACTGACTGTGGATGATAATGAGGTACTTGTGCGGTGAGTGACGGGGTTGCTGTTTTCACAGGAGGAATCGCAGTGGGGCAGCTCCCTCCTGGCTCACGGCCCCTCTGGCTCCCCCATTATGTTCAACAAAGAATGTAAATCCACTGTTAGCTATTAGAGTCCCTCCTCTCCTCCTTCCCACACAAGCCCCTGCTCCAAAGGGGCACTGAGAACATTCCACCAAAGCTGTGGAATTTCACTGTTTTCAGGGAGAATTGTGGAACGTAAATGAATCGTTTTAATTCCATGCTTTCTGTAGCAATGAGGTAATAAGACATTTGTACTTGTGCTTTAGCAACAGAAGGCCAATGCGAGATCAAAAATGAATTTTGAACAAGAACTTTACCAAGAAGAATGCATTTATTTCTGATTCAAAAGTTAGCCTTGGATAAAACTCTTTTACCTTGAAAATGAAAGTGACCTATTACTACTTAACTGTGTTAAAACATCTTTGGTGTTTACATGACTTCACCACCTTCAAATATAATTCAACTCATCAGATTGAAGGTTTCTTTCCAGTAGTCTCTTTGGTTTCATTCATCTTTTGGCATTGTGTGCTGTCACGTTCCTCAATTTTTGACTATTTGTAGAATTAATAATCAATTAATTGTGGTAAAAACTTTTTTAATTGTAATTTTTATGCTTTGTATGCATAACCAAAAAAAACAAAAACCCCACCCACCAACATTCCACAGGCCACAATCAACAACCTGATCAACTCTATGCGAAGGAGATGTGTTGCACTGCGTGAGGCAAATGGTGGTCACACCAGATACTGACTGGTTTTTGGACCCCCTCGGACCCCCCCCAATACAGTAAAACTGCACATTTTAGAGTGGCCTTTTATTGTGGCCAGCCTAAGGCACACCTGTGCAATAATCATGCGGTCTAATCTTGATAAACCACACCTGTGAGGTGGATGGATTATCTCGGCAAAGGAGAAGTGCTCACTAACACAGATTTAGACAGATTTGTGAACAATATTTGAGAGAAATAGGCCTTTTGTGTACACGGAAAAAGTCCTAGATCTTTGAGTTCAGCTCATGAAAAATGGGGGCAAAAACAAAAGTGTTCAGTGTAGATATAGATATATACGTAGATATATATACGTAGATCCTTATGTATCGCGGCCCATAGAAACAGTCGCTAATGAGGCATCTGCGAATATATATCTATGTGCCAGAGCACGTTGACGCGTCACGCGCCGAATGTTGTGAATGAGCTCAGGACAGTTGGACATTGCGTGTATCAGAGGTAAAAAATTATATAAATACTGTTCAGTTCCTTGCACAGACCGATCGTTTCGTGTCTTAAGACCTCAATGTATCGTCACGAGCCGCAGGGTTTAATTTGGTTTTGTCTGTGTATGTTTTTTTTGTTTTTTTTATCTTAAAGCTTTGGAACGTTTGAAACCCATTGACTGGCATTATATGTCTGACAGACTGCAACGGTTTGAGTTAAAAATCTTCATTTGTGTTTTACTGAAGAAACAAAGTTACCTACATCTTGGATGCCCTGGGGGTAAGCAGATAAACATCAAATTTTCATTTTTGGGTGAACTATCCCTTTAATGCGATCCCATGCAAAGCATGCTGGCAACTACACATCCACTGTTCAAAAATTATTAATGTAGTCCTAACACAAAATGATTTAGCCAGGTGGACTGAACATAATGGAAATAAGTTATTTATTTTATTTTTTTAAATCAAGAATTTTGTTGTTTCTGCCCATTTTAACAAGTAATTAGAATTTTTTTTTGTGCAGGACCATTTTTCTGTACCTGCTTTTTTGACTCTTGCACCCATTGACTTGGATGTTATGAATTACCAAGGACCATGTGTTCAGCTAAAAACATTAGTGTTCTACTGAAGTAAAAAGTTACCTGCATTTGGAATGGCCTGGGGGTGAGTAAATTAAAAAGTAAAAATTTTTGAGCAGTTTTTAATTTTTGGGTGAACTACACTTTCAATGTTTATTGCTAATGAATTTACATGCAAACAGTCTTCTATTTTGGGGAAAGTATAGCCACAGAAAATTTATAGAAAATTAAAAGGCTTGTGTATATTTAGTTTGACCTCCTGAGATTGACAAAAATATTTCCTCAAGTTTAAGTAGGTTTCGCTGACCATTTGTTGACAAGTTGATCTGGGCCGTATTTTGTACCATATTTGTGGAAAGTTCTTGTCTACTTTTCCTTCAACGCTCTTCATTTTACATTAACTGCGCTGTGTCCTCACATTACACAGAAAATTAAATTTGTGAAGAATAAGTTGTCTGATTTTATATGAGAGCTCGTATCCATCATCATACTGGCTGAATTTTTTGCATTTTTGTAAATGCTTCCTTGGTACAACTTGGTTGGCAAAATTTTCACTGACATCAGTATTTTTTTTCCACCAGGAGACATTAAAAGCCACAAGTATGGGGGCCAGACTCTTACAGTGTCCTTTGGCATTCTCTAGCATTTGGTGACCTCTCAATGACAGAGCTAGCAATGGGCTGCAGCTTGCTAGGTGAGTTTTGCCAGCTTGTTCAATTGTCCTACTGTGCCATTGTGACGCTGCAGCAATCTAAGCTTGAGAGCACCAGAGAGCCTTGCCTCATTAGTGCGGGACATTTGTCAGCCACCTGCTTGTTTTATAGCACCCTATCGTATGCAGCGCAAAAATATATCATCTGAAATGCTGACAACACAAACTAACATTTATCTCAAAATAAAGACAGGACTGTCTCTGCTGTCTACAGCTTTTTTACTTTTCCGGCTACCCCACGTCAAAAGCACTTCTCCTCTTTTTATTTTTTTTTCTTCAATTTTTCTGTTTAATAAGTTGTGGTTTCCAGTGTGCATGTGGGTGTCACATTGGCGTGTACAATAAGTTCCACTGACTTTCATCCTACTGAGCGTTGAGCTGTGCTGTGAGGTTTTGCAGCATCTCAGGAGCCACGGCTGAAAGGCCATGGCCCTGTGCTAGTGTGTGGGTTATAGGATGGGCTGTGTGGGGTGACCTCCGTCAATGCTACCTCCTCCTCTGTCATTTACTTACCACCAGCACTCCCACTGAGGAGATGAGGCGCTGTCAGCCTGTGGTCTCTGTCATCTGGTACACAGGGTGAATTCTGGGTGGAGTATTGGGGAGAGCAAGCTGCAGTCAAGAAACTCCATGATACTCTAGGCCAGGGAGATATGTGATGGCATTTGTTTTGTCTTATCACTAAAATAATTATCTGGTTTAAGCCTTTTTATTTATTGATTTTTTTAGGTTACTTGAAAAAGTGGAATATCTTTATCTTAGTGATGTGCCATATCTGTGTTTTTCTTATATTTCAATATGAACTCATATATCAGTTACCTGGTTTCCATTGATAGAATTAATATACATTACTGTTCAAATATTTGGAGGGTTTTTTTTTTTATGTGATATTCTATAAGTAAAATTGTGGGAAAAAAAGTTTCCTATTTTAATATATTTTAAAATGTAATTTATTCCTGTGATGGCAGGAACAAGTTGGATTTTCAGCATCATTACTCCAGTCTTCAGTGTCACATGATCCTTCAGAAATCATTCTATATGCTGATTTGGTGCCCAAGGAACATTTATTATTATTGTCAATATTGAAAACGGTCTGCTTGCTTAATATATTTGTGGAAGCCGTCTTACATGACAAATAGAAAGTTCAATAGAACAGCATTTGTTTGAAATAGAAATCTTTTTACATTATACATGTCTTTACTGCCACTTTTGATCAATTTAATGCATCCTTGCTAAACAAAAGCATTTTATATATTTGAGTGCCATGTATTCTCGTGTAATTGCATTATTTAAGCACCATTCTAAGAGCAAATGCATTTCAATTGAGTCAAGTCTTATGCACTTCATATAAGGATTACTTTTTATATTAAATTCAGAGCTTCTGCATATGAATAATGTTCCATATCAGTAACTTATGAGATGCCATGAAAGTTTAGATGTTGCCTTTGAAGACAGCTGCTTATGTAGGCCATAATGTTGTGTTGCTATATAATTAATAACCTTCATAATGTAACTGATGAGTTCTCGTGCAGATTTGCAGAGCTTCTTGCACAACTCTGTGGCTATAAGTGGTCTTCTGTGGGCGTAAATGCAAGCCATGCCTACTCCATCATGGGCAATGCTTGCATTAATTGTTCCACATGTGTATCACGGATTCACTTTGACCCCAAACAAACATACAGGCGTGTTCAAGCGTAAACACACACATTCGCAGTGGCTTCCTGCAGCCACCACCTACTTACCCGCCTCCATCCACCCACGTCCCACTCCACCCTTCACTTCCCCTCAGTGACTGACAGCCCACCTAACAACCCTGCAAACCCCCACTCACATACACATCGAAGGGAAAGGTCACCCCCGGTTCAACCTCTCCTCAATAACAATGGCACATGTTCATAATCAGGCACGAGGGCTGGCACAGATTGCTCAGCCGCAGATGGAGGGAGAGAGGGAAGATTGAGTATTGAAAGTAGCTGCAATGCAATTCACAAGGTCCCTACATAGTGTTCGCTGCTCTTACACTGAGTAAGAAATACCTGCAGAAGTTCACCTTAATTAAAGGGGTTTTGAGTATGAAGATGTGTATATACTGTGTATATAATCTAAACTGATTTATTCATATTTATGAATCTATTCAATTCATCCATTTGTATATAAAATATGTATTCAAAAGTAAAAAAAAAAAAAGTAGTTTATGCATGTATGTGTATGTATTTGTGTATGTGGCTGTATATATAGATTTTGTATGTATACTGTATGTACAGTATATGTGTAAAGTTATGTATATATACAAAATTGTCAAAACTAACTTAATCCCTTAAGTTAGTGAATTTTTATTATTTGTGTTTGATACTTATAGCAAATATTTGCAAAAATGCTGCAAAATTCAATGCAATATGATTTAATACATTAGAAAAAAATACCTTTTGAATTTTTTTCACTCATATATACATTTTGAAAATGTAAAGAGGTTAATCATGATTAGTTACTTTAATGTACATTTTAGTAAAACTTTACAATAATTGTGAGTTTAGTTAAAATTAAGACTAATATATTAGGTATCATAAAATAACAAACACTTTACAGCATTTATTAATCTTGGTTAATGTTTGCGTGAAAAATTTAAATACGTATTGGAACATTTATGAATTAACCTACATTAGTCAATGTTTCAAAAATTGTAAATTAGTAGTTCATATTACCTAATGCATTAGTAATATTAATGAACCTTATTGTGAATTGTATCCATTTTTTCTGTGTAAATTTGATAACTCTGATATTCCGGCAAAATAAACACAATGCCCACTGGACTGAGCAAACATGCTCTTTGTGATTTGGAATCTCACTTAAGATGGCTGAACACCTTGTGAAGTCCACTTCACAGTGCACAAGACACTGTTCCCAGTGTTTCACACCATACATGCTGGATTCAGAGTATTGATGAACGTGTAAAATGGGTATGTCAGAATCACCATTTTCTCACATTATTTTGTTGTTCACATTTAATCCCATGGCCTTTGGTTTACACGTTTCATCAGGCATTGCCTGCGGAATATTAATGGCAATATTTTTTTATGACTATGAAACCACATGGCATGAAACCTGATATCCCATTTCTCATTATCGATGCCATTATGTTTTGAGATGTGTGAAAACACTTCTTAATTATCCCTGACTTTCCTCCCTAGGAATGTCCTTGATATAGCCTTGATCTCTCTCCTATCAAAACAAAATGACACCATAACGAGCATAATGGAATAGATACTTTAAAAAGATTGTGTCATGTGGGTCTGAACAAGTTTCTTATGTGGATCCAGGTTTATACTCTAAGCACTGGCAGCCACATACACTCATGTCATATGGTCTCATTAAAAGGTCTCCACAAGTTTTTCATTCCGTCCTTGGTCTTCTCAGCTGAATGGAGCAGCCAGGCTTGTGTTTTGAGTAGTGTATATCACTATGTTCAGTGAGTCACGGCACCGGAACCTTCATCTGCACTGACTCAGCCCTGGGAAGAGGCGACACGGGGGAGACGCTCATAGCGGCAGTGGGATGTTTCAGAGCAGATACAGGGAATCCCACGTAAACGATACCCAAAGGAGAAACGTGGAATTGGCACAGTCATAGATGGTGTTATAAGAGGGAGATCCAGAGGATGGCAGATAGCGGGCATGAGTACACAATCACATGAGTCCTCATGTGGGAGAACAGCATTCCAAAGAACCGTCTTTGATCTGTAACCTCATCCTGACCCCAAATAAAAGAAAGACAAAATCAAATTACATTTTTTTTTTTTTCTTCTTTTAATTTCAAGGCCAGGATGGCCATGTTTATTCATTTAGCAGACACACTTCAATCCAACGAAAAACGCAATACAAATAGAGTAGAAACATATTTTCTGTTATTTCTTGAATACTGCAGTGGATTCTGCTGTTCCGATGAAGATTTGGGAATTTATTCTTTTACAGTTGTACTTGAGCAATATTACAAAATAATAGATCAAGTAATGCGTAAAGCTCAAGTTTTCAATAAAGTGACACTGTCCAGCAGCAACACCAGTGTATAATACTTTTTTATCCAAGTCCAAATCAATATCAATGTGAAATTAAAGTGATATCTCAGCTCTGTGAAATTAAAGCTACAAATCCATGTCTGCAACCACCATTAACACTTGTTTCAGGAGTTCACCCTTACATCTAATCTGATAGCAAATAGTAAGCATATTTTGGCGTGCTGTCCTGGGGGAGGGCTCTGAGCACGGAATATGGCCCGAATCCAGAGAACTTCCCCCTATCCCTAATATGGGATAAAAATAGATTAGGGGTGGAGGAGGGATGCCGGAAAACTGTCATTGGACAGAGGTAGGTAGGCTGCATATATATATATATATATATATATATATATATATACGTATTGTGCTAGTTAGGATGGATAGCTAAACAAGTTTAGTTGATTAGTTGATTATCTGATCATGCTCCTCCCGAACCTTGTTAATAAAACATCATAATGTTTGAGGATTTGACCAATTTTGGCTGTTTAATAAAAGCTGAAAGACAGTTAGTAGTAACAAAAGGTACACACAAGATTATTTTTACTGTATTATTGATTGTTGTACTGTATTGCATTGTACATACTTTATCATTGAAACAATAGGAAAATGTTTAAAAAACAGAGAAAGTTTGTAACCTTGGTTCTCTGAGTAGGGAACGAGATGCTGCGATGACATCATCACTTTGGGAACACCCACGGTGTGACGAATGTCTGAAGCCCTTATACCATCATGCCAGTTTCATTGGCCAAATTGCGCATAAATATAGCAAATACATACATACACACGTGCTGTATGCTATATCAGCGTGCTACGCGCTATTTCATCAGATGTCCATATATGACTGAAGGAAGCGCTATCAAGGTACGGAACGGCCCGCATCGCAGCATCTCGTTCCCTACTCAGGGAACCAAGGTTACATACATAACCGGGATGTTCCCTTTAATAGGTTCACTTCAATGCTGCGATGACATCATTGCTTTGGGAACGCTATACCATAACGCCTGATGTACCTTAAATAGCTGTAGACCCAGGAAAGCTTCTTCTCTTCTGACTCTCTGTGGTCATTAAAAATCCCAGAATGTCTTTCGAAAAGAGTAGAGGTGTGACCTCGGCATCCTGGCCAAATTCGCCCATTGGCCTCTGACTATCATGGCCTCCTAACAATCCCCATATCTGCTGATTGGCTTCATCACTCTGTCTCCTCTCCACCAGTAAGCTGGTGTGGTTGGCGTTCTGGCGTGCTATGGCTGCCGTCGCATCATCCAGGTGGATGCTGCACACTGGTGGTGGATGAGGAGACCCCCCCCCCCAATATAAAGCGATTTGAAAGCTTAGAAAAGCGCAATATAAATGTAAGGAATTATTATTCTCAAGCGGAAAAGACCCGGGAGCCAGGAGCCATACTCACGTCCAGACTGTAGAACTTGATGAAGTTGCTAGGAGAGGACCATCCTGCCACAGCACAAACATCTTCCATTGATGACCCTTTCAAAAAGACCTGTGAAGAAGCCACTGCTCTTGTAGAGTGAGCATGCAATCCTAGAGGCAAAGTAAGGCCATGTGCCTCGTAGGCCAAAGAGATAGCATCCACTATCCAATGTGACATTCGCTGTTTAGTGACAGCAGAGCCTCTGCTCTTACCACCAAAACACACAAACAGCTGGTCAGAACCATGCCACTGAGCTGTGCGGTCTACATAAGTCCTTAGTGCCCTCACTGGGCAGAGATTCATGCTACCTGACCCCGCGTCAATGGGGGAGAAAGCCTCTAAGACCACTTGCTGAAAGTGAAATGGGTTCGACGTGACCTTAGGAACGTAGTCAGGCCTAGGTCGCAGTAATACTTTTACCAACCCTGGGGCAAAGTCCATACACGACGGGCTGATGGAAAGAGCCTGTAAATCCCCTACTCTCATAAGGGAGGACAAAGCCATCAAGAGAAATGTCTTGACGGTTAACAGCTTCTCCGACACGGACTCCAACGACTCAAAGGGATGGCCTGACAGACCCTCCAAAACGATCGATAGATCCCAGGAAGGAACTTGTGTCGGGCGGGAAGGCCTAAGCCGTCTCGAACCTCGCATAAAACGTGAGACCAAAAGATGACGACCCACTGAAACACCTCCTGCGAGTGCATGTCCCGCAGATATGGCCGCTACATACACTTTGAGAGTAGCGGGGGTCACTCCCTCAGAAAAACGACTCTGAAGAAACTCCAGCACTGAACCTATGGGGCAATGAACTGGGTCCAGAATACGTTGCCTACACCACGAGGCAAAGAGTCTCCACTTGAAAGCATATAAGTGTCTTGTGGAGGGAGCTCTAGAGTTAATAATGGTGTCGGTAGTCTCAGCCGAGAGACCGGAACACATTCATGCATTCTGCTGAGGGGCCACACCCATAACTTCCATAATTCCGGCCGAGGATGCCGAATCGTGCCCCGAGCTTGTGTCAACAGATCGTATCTGAGGGGAACCTCCCAAGGTTCTCCCGCCTATAAACAAACTGACCAGGTTCGAAAACCATGACTGGGTGGGCCACCACGAGGCCACTAATAGCACTCTGTCTGATTGTACTCTGAGCAGAACAACTGGGAGCAGCCGGACAGGGGAAAATGCATACAGGCTGGTTCTGGGCCATCTGTGGGCCAGAGCATCTAGACCTAGAGGAGACAGGGAAAACCAGAGCGGGCAGTGTGTAGTCGTGCTCGAAGCGAACAGATCCACTTTCGCTCGGTCGAACCTCTGCCATATGAGATTCACCACCTGGGGGTGTAATCTCCATTTCCCGTCCTCCAGGCTCTGTCTCGAGAGCAAGTCCGCTCCTGAGTTCAGGTGACCTGGGAACTGCTCTAATCGACAAGAATTTGGTTTGAGCCCACAGAAGAACACTTCTCGCCAGCCTGTACAGGGGGCGAGAATGTAATCTTCCTTGACGATTCAGGTAAGAAACTACAGACATGTTGTCCGTCCTGATTAATACATGACAGCCTTTCAACTGAGGTAAGAACTGTCTGAGAGACAAACGATTTATGTGCCAGCTCCGAAGTTCGTCTGTCCAAATGCCACGGACTGGTAGTCCTGAGTGGACCACCCCCCAGCCCGTCAGGGATGCGTCCGTTGTGATAGTTTTACGATGAGAACACATCCCTAGCGAGACTCCTTCCTGAAGGAACGGGGATCTTTTCCAAAGCTTTAGAGCACAAAAGCCTCAGCGTGTTACCGTAATTCAGTGAAGTGGATGACAATGAGGTGAAATGTTCTGGCTCCGTTCTGGCTCCGTTGGCGTCCGCGAGAACAGGTAGCGTGAGCAGGGCTGCTATACAGGTAGTGTGAGCAAGGCTGCTATACTTAAGTTCACCTGAGTTTCCTACATATGGAGCCGAAGCGACTGATTGATTTTTCTCGAACTCTGAAGGCTGGGACACGCAGAGTGTCAGAGGAAGTGCTCGACGTAAGGACTCGACCTAAAACCGCCCAAGGCGCAGCCAGTGGCGGGACAGTTAAGATCTGAGCCAGGAGGCTACAGGGAGAGAGGCGGATACGCTTGTGTGGTCCGACCAAACTCTCTAAAGGAGGGCCTGGCCTCCGAAGCCGAGCGAAAGAATCAGGAGCTACTACTAGGAGCCTGAGAACGAGAGGCCATGGCCGTCGAACTCAGGTCTATCCGTTTACGTTGGTGCGGGCGAACTGGTGGGCGAGACCTAGGACCACAATCCTTCTGAGGGGGTGCCATAGGCGACGGTTCACCACGCTGAACCTCCCGATGATGATGTAGAGAAGATGAGCGTGAACGGACCACTGGTGGTTGACGCTCTGCCTCCCTAGGCCTATGCGGAATGAGCTGGCGAAAGGCGGCAAACTGCTGCTTCGCTGATCGAAACCTTTCCACCACGGTGGTGACGTAATCCCCAAATAGGCCATCCTTTGAAATGGGAGCATCCAGGAGAAACGTTTTGTCCTTTTCTTTAATGTCAGTGAGAGTGAGCCAAGGTGGCGCTCAACTGACACCATACTTGCCACGGACCTACCCACCGCTAAAGCTGTATGATTGTTAGCTCTAAGCGCCAAATCTGTAGCTCTCCTTAGCTCCTTAACAGCCTCAGGAGTGAGGCCTTCACCTTCACCCAACTCCTTGAGAAGCTCTGCCTGATAGGCTTGGAGCACGCCCATAGAGTGCAGCGTGGCTGCAGCCTGCCCAGCGGCCATGTACAATTTCCAGACTGGGCTTGGACGGTAACGAGGGACGTGATTTCCAGGAAGGAGCTGAATTAGGCGCGAGATGGGTCGCGAGAGTCTCTTCGACGGCCGGCATCGTACTGTAAATTGAAGTGAACTTATGAAAGGGAACTAATACTTTTTTTCAGCAAGGATACATTAAATTGATAGTGTTTTTAAAACTTTTTATTCATTAAAGAATCTTGAACATGGTTTCCACAAAAATATTAAGTAGCACAGCTGTTTTCAACATTGATAATAATAAGAAATACTTCTTGATCACCAAGTGACACAGAAGACTGGAGTAATGGCTGCTGAAAATTCAGCTTTGCATCACAGGAATAAATTACATTTTACAAAACAGTAATTTGAATCGTAATATTATTTGGTAATATTACTGTTTTTACTGTTAAGAATTTAAAAAAAAAATCTTACCAACCCCAAACTTTTGAAGAGTACTGTGTAATTTTATTAAATTATAAAACAAATGTCAACAAACTACAATTTGTGTTTTAGGTATGTGGTTTATGACAGAATGACCTTTGACACTTGCTATGAATGGTATGTAAACTTAAGGCCTTCCTCCACACCTGACTCACCCTTACCTGAAAGCATAGGAAACATTTCTCTAGCAGGGTGTCCTGTTCTTACTTGTTATAACAAGTGCAGTAGAGGTATGGAAGTCGATGTAATGCAGCCAAGCTTTCAGAATGAGAGATTTGACTATCTAGGTATGCTCATAATTGTCAGTTTGTGAATATTGCTCTGCTGGAGGGCGACTCCTTCTCACATTCCTTAACGTCTTGATCTTAATTACCTGTCTGCATGTCCAGCAAGCTTTTAAAGAGAGCACTCATGGGCTGTTTGGTGAAGCACCTTAATAGAGAATCCCCAAGTTTTTGCACATTTCATAGCAGAATTCCTTTGTGAGTAAATGACTGTTTAACAAGAGGAACTGGATTTGGATGGGGGGGGACAGAACATTTACGTAGGGTGTGCCTGAACAGCTAAGCCCACCCCTGTTGCATAGTATTTGTACCTGGAGTGTCTCCATGCTCAAACAGGTGAGGTGGTTTTATTTGTTCCTTATCTACGATTCTCACGTTAGTTTTGCCAGACGTTAAACATTTCAGGAAGTGGCTTTGGTGCAGTCCTCTCACCAGATGCTAACAGCTACAAACAATAACTTAAGCAAACAAGTGTATAACAACAGTCAATAGCATGATGCCTCCCATGATACCTTGGTGTGCTAGTGCTAGTGCGCTCTTAAAAATAAAGGTTCTCTATGTGATGTTTTATTAACAAATTTCGGGAGGAGCACGCGCAGATAATTAATGGGCTAAATGCAGAGCTCGGACCCCTCTCCCCGTACAGGGGGAGTATCCTGGGCTCGGGGGTAAGTACCGAGCTCGGAGCCCTCTCCCTGGACAGCACGCCAAATACGCATAACCTTTACTCAGTTTATCAGTAAGTGTGAACTCGTGAATGATAGTTCATTGAAGAACATCCATGGAACAAAAGGCTGTTCATTGTTCTATACCTCGTAGCCATTTATTATTGATAAATATTAGTGAAATGCATATTGCTAAATGATCATTACAGCTCAAAATAAATCACTTCATGAGGGGAAGAGTTTTCAAGTTATCAGAATGATCGCCTGTACACTTTATAATTTTAGCAAAACCATCTTTTAGTGTCTTGTTGACCACTCTTGTCCACATGTTAAATGTTAGGTCAGAAGTCATTTAGTTTCAGGCTGTTCCAGGTATGGAGGTTCAGTTTTGATGTGCTTTGCTTCTACAGCACTCGTAATCAGATAGCGGTTAAAGTCATAATTAGTCTGCAATCTGAATTTAAGATTTGCATATTCTTAGAAATACAGAATATTAAGTTTTACAGTAATGACAAAGCGTTCTGATAATGGCATTTGTTTTCTTTCATTTTTGTTTTGATGTCTCAACTGCAAACCAGCCAGGAGAAAAGAAACAAGGTCTGCGCTGGCTGTCAGTGGTGCGAGTGCAGCAGTGGCCTTCAGAACACATGATGGGCATTCAGACTTGTGATTGCATTTGAATTCAGTTTCTGATTTTCAACTTAAGTACCAAACAGGATGCAAAATTGCATTTTTAAATTTCAGAATAAGGAAGTAGAATTAAAAGAATGTTGTCTTGTTTAAACATTTTGAAAAAAATGGTTTAGATAGATAGATCAAATCAATTAAATGTGTAGAAGAACACTTCATTTCCCAGAATGCATTACCTGTCTTGAACTTCCTTTTAGATAATTTAATTTCCTCTTGACTTCTTCCCCAACATCCATTGAAGCAATCGAGGTATCACTGCTCACTTGTGACAACGGCAGAGTTTACCCCATCAATCGATGTGCTAACAAAAGTTTAGCTCTGATCTTTCTCAACAAATACTTCAATACAACTATTTAAACCAATATTTCTGTATGTTTTTATGCAATCACAACATCAGCTTAGCATCATGTTAACCCGAAATTAATTGTGTTGTATTCTTTACTGAATGAATTAAGGTTACTGGTACCAGGCAAACATGCTTTGAATGGAAAGTCGTGCTCATTGGGGTGTAGCCTTCCATAAATAATCAGCTCGTAAAGCAACTTCAAACCTAAATCAACACATTCCTAGTGTTTTAAATTTAATTTGAATAATTTCCATGTAAGTACGTATAAGCACCCTGTTATGAATTACCAGTGTCTCTTTTTGTTTTCATTGCTGTGAAATTAAAAGGGGAACTCCCTTCTACAGCAAAACGAGAACAGTATTTTACCAGCATGTCCTCCTCCACCTAACATACCATACATCTCTTTATTTATCTTCTTCTACTTTAATTTAAAGGAAAAATATACAATGTATTTTATACTAGATATAAATTATAATTATTTAACTTGTGTCAAATAAATTCTAACTGGCTCCAGATGCAGGAATAACACTTATTTCCTCTTAATAGCACAGACAAGTTAAGGTTAAAAATAATAGCTAAAAATAGAACATGTGAGTTGGAATTATCTTGAAATAGCTCATCAGTCCTCTGTGAAAATAATTCAGATACCTGAACAAAATGTTTCGCATTCCATGAGTAAAGTCTGCATTCTGCCTTTTACTTGAAATTGTTGGTTGAGGAGCATAAATGAATGTTTATTGTTTTAGAGCACAATTACTGTTGAGTTTCATATAGTGGCATTTAATATTTCAGAAGTGTTATTTACCATTAAGTAGTTCATGAAATGTCCAAGAAACTTACTATGTATTTCTGTTCCACTACCTATGTTAAAACTGGTATTTTGTCCATGAAACGGAGAGCTCACCCAACATAGTAAATTCATGACTTGCGTTTATCTGCAGAACACAAATAGAAGATATTTTGAAGAATGTTGACTTCAATAGTATGTCAAAAAAAAAACATTGAGATATTTCTCGTAAGTAATAAGGGTGAGACATGAGGCAAAGTAAATGATGACTGAATTTTAATTTTTGGGTGAATTGTCCCTTTATATTTAAAGTTCGTTTTGAAAATAAAGATAATACTGCCTTATTACGGTAATCATTGTCTGAGCAGAGAGTCCAGAGGGTTTTCCCACTGTGTCTGTCCACATCCCACCTATGAAAAAGTACCTAACTTAAAGATGTCTGCAAAGTGTTGCGAAGTAAACAGATTCATCTTCCTGGCAATAGTCTTTTTCAAGAAAAAAGAACACAAAAGATAACAATGTTACTTGCATTCTATGTTTTCTTAAAACTCCAAACCACCACAAGGGCAACATGAGCTAAAAAACTTTATGCAGAAACATGGAAAGTTATTGATTGTGAATGACTCTTGATCTTCAGTGCAGAGCAATAATTTAATCAATTACTCTCCTGCCATTATCATTCCATGGGTCCCCCTCATTTTATGAAGTGCATATGGGTGCTTGCAGGTATCTCAGGTTTCCACAGCATGATTCTGTGTTGTTCCTGGGTAAATTCGCTTTAAACAGCAGGATAGAAATTTCAAGAGTGGACACCCTGAATCTGAGAAAGAACCCAGTGACCCGAGTGACTGTGAGAACAGGTTTAGCTGATGAACTCTCTGTGGGTAAAATCTGGGTTAAGGTGGGAGAGGATTTTCGGGAAACTGTGGTGAGGGTGTATAAGGGTGGGGTCTTTGTGCTTGCATATGTGATGAAAACTTACTCAACTAAATACATGAGTGTTTTTGTTTCTTAGAAGCCACACCTTTTCATTATGAATAATAACAAGGGTTCAAATCTCACGGTCTGTTTTTTTTTTTTTTTAAAGAATTACCTTAATGTATAATAGCACGGACAATTTACAAGCAATACATAAATTATTGACAGTTTACCAAGGCTGTAAATTGTTTAATTAATGTAATTAATTAACTTTTCTGACAAATATTTACGGGCACTCAAGGAAACAAATCAGATATGTCAGCATTTGTTGTTTGCGTGCATAGGAACAAAAACTTCCCAAACTAATTGGATTCTTTAAGTAAACTTTATCTGTCGTAGATATTAGTGGTTAATATTGGTAGTTTGTAG
Organism: Onychostoma macrolepis; assembly: GCF_012432095.1. Taxonomy (NCBI): domain Eukaryota; kingdom Metazoa; phylum Chordata; class Actinopteri; order Cypriniformes; family Cyprinidae; genus Onychostoma; species Onychostoma macrolepis. Next base: position 12,979,525 of record NC_081163.1, read on the forward strand.
TTCATAAGTTTAGACCTTTAAATGTTGTGTTCAAGTCAGTTAGAAATAAGAGGTCAGAAGTCAGGCATGTCTGAAAAAGATAAATAATATTTCCTAAAAATGTGCCTATTGTCATTGACGGTTCCATGAAGAACCTTTAAGACCCATGGGACATTTCCATTGTACAATGTTTCTTTAAAGGGGAAATTAGATGCAAAATTCACTTTTACATGGGGGTTTGCATATAAATGTGTCTTAGCAGTGTGTGGATACATTCACTTCTTTTTTAAAAATCCCCCCAAAACCTACACAGTCTCAATTATCAAGCCATTTTTATTTTTATTTTGAGTATGACGTTATACTGCTCATGCCCTGCCAACGACCACTGACGGACTGTCCCATATTAGCATATTTCCACCCTCAGTACTTGGATGTAAAAGTGAACATAAGAGTCTTCAATTTCCCCTGACATCAGAGCCAATGAGGATGCAGTGGATTGGTTTTGTTTTTGATGGTAACGCGAGAGGGGCGAGGTGAGCAGTAGCTCATTATCATTTAAAGTGACATGCACCAAAACAGATCGCTGTGAACAGAGCTGTTTTTGACCAGGTAAAAAGAATGTTGTTTTACACGACCATTGAGAAATTTTAACCAAAGTATGTTGTAGACATTTCATGAAGACCCTAAAGAATCATACCAACCTCTCTGGAAATGGGCATCCCATGTCCCCTTTAAAATAATTGAGGTTAAAAGTTGCCATAGAAGAACCTTTTAGAACAGTTCTTAAAAGAAGCATTTTTTTCTTAACGTGAAGAACATTTTAATAATCCGAAGAACCTTTTTCTACTGTAAAGAACTTTTTGGAAAAGCTCCATGGGTGTTAAGGGTACTTCATTTTTAAGAATGTATAATGGGAAAAGTTTCTTTAGATTGTTATTCTAGAAAAAAGGTTATTTTATGAACTGCTAACAGAAAGTTTTTTTGTAGTGGAAGCCAACATTTTATTGCATTGCTACAAAAACACCCTTGTGCAGCCTTAATTTTTAAGAGTGTATATTATGCCAATATACAATATTATGCAATTTTTCTTTGCAAGTATCTTGTTTTAAGAATGCTTAGATATTTTAACTAAAAAGGCTAAGAACTAATCAACAAAATGATTTTCACAACTGAAGTTGAATGTTTTAGACACCAGCAAAAGTATTTTTTTCCAGATAAACCTCGTTTGTTTCCATTAGAGTCTATAAAATCTGTCTGCATATTGATAGAGAGCTTGTGCTCTGCCCACGCATAATTCCTTCCTCTTGTCTGTAGCCATTATTGCCTGAATATATATGAATATTCTTTCAGTCTCGCTCTCTAAAATAGTCCAATTACCAGCTCGGAAAAGTAATCACAAATTGAAGCGCACACACCCACCTCTGCTTAATGCACAGCACTGAAGGTAAAGCTGTATAACCGTGATGGTTGGTTCTAATAGAGCACTTGTTTTCTAAATGGACTCTCAGATAGACAAGTTCGTATTTTATGACCTCTTTGCGGCTGGTTAGTTTTAAAAGGGTAAGGACATGGAGAGTTTGACTCCAACACATCTTCCTAGAAATGGGAATTAAAAAGAAGACAACAACATACAGCTCTTTCCCTCCACATAGAGTAATAAACTGCTCCATTGTGATATTTCAGAGTTGATGGAAATACTGATTGATATGTTTGGGGCCACATATTCATATTCGTTTTTTTGTGATGTTGCCTCAAACACTGTTTGATCTCTGATTACATTCTCAACAAAGGCATATGTTTTCCATACACTGACATTTCATTGAGTCCTCACACTTTTAAAAGCATGCACTGTCTATGAGTGTTAAAGGACTGGTTTGATGAGATGCACATGGAAAACAGTACACATTTTGAGGTGACCTATTTATGATTTAATGGAGTGAGTAATCAATCCAATAACAGGGTGAGCATTGTGAGGTCATGAGTTACAATTTCACATCCAATTTCCTTTTTCCCCTCAGATGACAAATCCTAACCGGATCAAGTCTCAAAACTGATTATTTTTCTGTAAGAACAGCTTGTGAAGAAAGCCAAAAGATATATTGCATAAACGGTATCACAATGCTTTTTTATTTAAAAAACAAAACTATATTTATTGATAACATTACAGATATTTACAGACCATTAACAGAAATGTATTCATTTATTTTCATTTAAAAATATAATTCAAATCAAGTTTTTTAATTATGTGTTAATAGAATTTAAAATGAATATAAATTTTAATAGATATTTAGTTAAGAATTAAAATGTTTTCTCTGTGTACAGTCTCAAGATATTACAGTGTACATTGTAACTGTTTCTCACATTTGTTTTGTTTTTTTGCTAAATTAATCAGTCTGATTGTGCCTGATGAAGAGTTTTGCTTAAACGCCTCTTGTTGGCGAGAATAAATTCTTAGAGCAACAGTATGCCAACTTTTTGTGCTTTCTCATTGATTTTTTTGGTTATTTTCATTACTTTTTCTACTTAACCATAATTGAGATGTGAAAAACCGATGAAAAAAAAAAAAAAACTGGAAAAAAGAGGAAAAACTGAACTATGTGTGGGCTGACTGTGGTAGGCTGGTCAGGTGACGGCATTTTAAAGTAGGCAGTGAATGTGTGTGTGTGTGTGTGTGTGTGTGTGTGGGGGGGGTGGGCTGGGGCTGACTTACAGAGCCGTGTAGGCAGGAAACCTTCCCTGCTCACACACGCTTACCATGCAGCCATGGGGGTGGAGAGATGCTATGTAGTTAAACCCAAGGCAGCCTGTGGATACAACACTTCCAGCGTGACACTCGCAGAGAACGGCAAAAGCTCAGCTTCAAACACACACACACACACACACACACACACACATATAACAGCAGATCTCAACAGGATACTGCAGTCAGTCACAGGCACATGAACACTGGAGGAAATGGAGTGACAAGAAAAAGGAAGACACAAATCACACCGTGCCATGTGTGCAGGTAAGATTCTTTTGAAGATGAACGTAAACTTTTTGAGTGAAATCAAATGACTGGAGTTGATCTACATGACTTGAAATTTCAGATGGAATGAGAGTTTCTGCAATGATGTAAAGTTTTGGCTCAGTCTCTCTCATGCTAAAAATGTGGTCAATTTCAGCTCCTCATGAATAGAAAAGAGGCGCCTCACTGTTTGCAGTGCGCTGCAGTGAGAGTGGATCCTCTGTGCTGTGAGAGGCTGTTGACAGACTGGGATCTGTAATTGTTTTTTCTGTGCTGAAAGAGTGTCTCTGCTAGAATGGAATGCAAGAGACTGAAATGCAGCTTTGCTCTTTGTTCTCCGCAGTTAAAGAGAGATAAATGGCGCACGTACACCTATCTGCTTCTTCCCAAAGTGCTTAAACTTGCCAGCGGGATCTCGGCTAATGCCATTATCTGCCGTATTTGTTTGTGTTGTATCCCATTCTGTACAAAACCAGATCAGAGCTATCATGAGAAACTTATTGTGTTGGAGCGTGTGTGTGTGGGTGGATATGTGTGTGTGCCCTGTGCATGTGCACTCAGGAGCACATGAGTGTGTGTGGGTGTTTGGATATAGGTATTTGTGTGGGAGGGTGTAGCTCAGTGTGTGTGGGTGACCAAGTGCGTGTGTGCACAAGTGAAGTGTGTGTATGTGAAATATTCCACCCATTTGCAGAAGGCGAGGGGTGCCTGTCAAACCCAGAGCATTCCTGTGCTCTCTGAAGCGGCGCTCGATGAATGCAGCGAATTTCAGCTGAAATGCGAAGACAAAAGCCAGGGGGACATTTAAGAGGGTTTAGCTCAGACGGATCTCTGGGAATCAATCCCCCCTCGCTGCAGTGGGAAAATCCAGCGCTTGGGCTTGTATTTCAGGTTCAGCTGGAGACGGTTGCTGCTTGCCGCCGAGGGGCTTTCCCAAAATGGGGCACAACCGGGAGGGGATACAAAGAGACCCACCTGTGGTGCTGTTAGAATCGCACTATGTGCTGGGAGCGTGAAGTGTCTTGCTGTCGTTTCCCCGCGGGGTTGGCGATATTTTTCATTTCCAGTTCACTGATTAATGCGCCGATGTATTTAAATGGTGTGTGGTCTGAGAGGTGGTCTCATTCCGTCCTTACAAATGACAAACAAAGAGGGACATTTCTATGGATGCGCCGCTTGCGAGTGGCGTTTATGTTCAAACTCGAGCGCAGAGAAGCATAAGATTTAGCGAGTACCAACTCACTCGTTCACTTGCATACTTCACCAGAAAAATCTCTGCAGGCTGCGTCATCTTAGCAAACCTAAGACATACAAATATCAATTTTTAATGCAATAAAACATAATTGTTAGTTCAGTATAGATTCATTTTAGATGGGTTTTAAACAGTGGTAAGTACTGACATATTCTGTCTTTTTTTTAAACTGTGTACACTTACTTGGTATCGATTCAGTTAGCAATAAGGCCTGATTGGTTTGAATTGTTTCAATCTTTCTGAATTGATTTACTCTCTGTGACTGAGATGCCTAACTAAAGAACTGAATTAGTTGGTCTTATGTATTAATTGTTCTTCCTCACGAAATGTCGTATCTAAACATTTTATTTCCCTTTTTGAAGATTGCTCGACCTAAAAATTCATTGAGGAAGAGTATGTTCGTCTACACTGAAAATCTATAGTTCTATAGTTCACTGTCTGAATGAGGAAAGAGGTGAAAGTTCATCTGAATTCCTTTAAGATGAAATTGCACTTAGGAATTTGAGGTCCTTGTACATGCACCAAGAATTTTTGTTCACTACTTTGCAGTGTGAATTTTTTATTGCACATATATAGGCACTTCATTCTTCGTAGACTTTTAAATGTACCTAAGAATCCAAGATCAAAGAATGTAGAAACCACATGCAACATGGTGATCTATGTTGTAGAAAATATGATAAAGAATAGTAACACATGAACAGCATATAACAGGAGTGGTTATTCATTACAATATGTCTGGTCTAACTAAACAAAGGCAACATGTCCTTTAGACTATAGATAAACAAATTCCAGCCACAGCTGACTCAGTCGCAGATGATTGAAGGTACTTGTCAGGAGGAGACTCAGAGAATGCATTTAGGTATTGTTTGCTATTGTCTGCATCTTAAGCCAAGCGTAACCATATACAATACCTTGAAAAATATTTAGTTCTTAGAGCACCTCTCTGATTTTATATCTGCATTCTCCCATATTGTAACACGCTATTCATAAACAGTAAATCAACATCGATTCATTATCATGAGCAGCAAGTGGGGGAAAACTGTATTTGCCAGTGGATTTCACTTGATCCACAAGTGCACTCACTGCCAAATACTACAGCTGGCATAATTCTGTGTACAGATTTTACTTCTCATTAAAGGCTTTTCCAAATATTTTATAGATATACTTCGGCTGGTCAAGTAAAGATTATTTTAAAATAATAGGTGCATTCAGTTTGTGCCATGAGAATGGGTTCCCTTAAAACATTCAACTGTATTTCTACATTCTGGGTGCTGTATATGTTATTGAACCTCTTGCGACTGTCATTTGAAGAGGTTAGTCTTGGAACTGATGAAAGCATAAATGTTGCCAAGTCATTATTGATCATGATATAACTGAAGAATCAAATCATGCTACCCTCAGTGAGCTGAAGAAATATTGAGTTGAAATAGTGCACATTTTACATTTTTTATTGTAAGGAATTTGGATGTTTCTCAATAGTTAATGGAATTTGTGTCTGTGATAAACAAAAAATATGTATTTGTAATCATTTAGCTCCAATATATCCGTTAAGTGTTAGAAAATCAGAATTAGCATTGTTTAGTCCCTTTTTTCCAGATATTTTTTTTTTAAAATTTGCATTATTATTTGAAAGTGTATTAATCCACTTTTGAATACAGCGACTAAATTATCAACCGTTTTCTTCTCACGCATTGTCTGATGCTTGTCTTATTTGGCTGAAGCAGCTGTGAAACTGATATTTAAAATGTTTCCATACCAGTAAAGGCTCATACTGTGCTGTGTGTGTGAGCAGGGCTGAAGAGCCCTGCTGCGCAGGTTATGTTTTCATATTTTTCTGTGTGCAGATGTGCTCACACTGATTAGATCGGAACAATATATGTTAGCTACAAATTAGGTTTTTCAGAGTAAAATCTTTAACATATAACATTTCTCTTTATTAATAATATGCCACATTTCTCAATTCAAAACAGATTGATTTATTGAAGCTTGATCTAATTCTATAAATGATGGTTTAGCGCATTCGAATCTGCTTTCCTCATTTAAAATTTAATTTGTGTGCACATTTTGTTAGCTATTTGGACATATCCATCCATGGAATGACAGAAATGTTTTTCTTAAACCCTGTCAGAATGATCATTCGTGCAAATTTCCCCAAGTTCATCATCTGCTCATCCTTCCCTTGAAAGCCTTCTCTGAGATGTTCTCTGTGAAAGTGTGAGAGAGAATGAAATAAGAACCAGACATTTCATCATATGCCAATCTGGCACTTTGGAAATTTTATGTAAATCACTGGGCACCTCCCACAGCTGTTGTATTTCCCCCATGCATCCTTTCTGCATTCGGGACAAGGACTGAAGAAGAGTGTTCATGGTCTGTTGTGAATGAGACAATGTGGTCAGTTAGGTGAACTCCCATTGTACTTCTTTCCTGCTAGTCTTACTCTCTGGTGAAACCCCGGGTGTCTACTGTAAAAACAATTCTGCTGTTGAGAGAGAGAGGGAAAGCAAAGGGGGAACCAGGTTGTACACAAAGCTCAGTGGTTTCCCATTTCAGTGTACACCAACAAAACTACTTGGTGGTGAACGCATGCATATTACTCATTTGTCAACATGCAAATTTCAGCATCTGGCATGCACTGCAGTTAAAATTTTGTCTTAAGAAACTGGCTTTTTCCATTTCCATTGCCATTGATTAGGTCTTAAATTCTCTCATATCCTTTAGGATATTTTGAGTGTATTGAAGTTACAATTTCTTTAGACTTCAAAAAGATTATAATGTCCAGATGAGAAACTGATTTCTGAACTACCATTCAGTGTTAACTCATAAGCAATAATCTTCAATGAGTAAATTTCAGAAACCACATCTGGGGAATGTAAGCTCATTACAAAGCATCTAAATACACATGAAAGGCTTGTTTCAAATTAATTTTACCAAATGCGATTCAATCAACTGAACGCCTTTAGTGTTAACGTCCTCCTCAATTGGATTAAAGTCCCTAAACTAATTTTAGAGGAAAACAAGTACTGAGATAAACACTCTTCAACTTGTGCCAATCTGGCATTTAAAAAACGTCTTAAAGTTCCTGATGATATAACCTGTAAATAAAGGTTATTTAATGGTTCTTCGTGGCACAAACTTCTTCATATCAAGAATGTTTTTCACCATAAATGTTGTTGTCCTCTGTGTGGTTGTTTGGAGAACAACTTGATAATAGGTTCTTGGACAATAGCTTATTGGTTAATGGAATCTGTAAAACGGTGATTCCCAACCATGTCATTTAAGCAAAATTGTTAGGACTATGGAGTACCTAAGACAAAATAAAAAAAAAAGATTGGGAATCCCAGCATTAAAAAAAAAAAAAACACTATTTAGGAAAGTTACAAGTTAGTGAAAGTGCATTTAAATAGAAGCTTGCAAACAGAAGTCGCGTTCGCCTGCGCTGGTAACCATAGCAACAGCAGAGCTCAACAGCGTTCTATTTGGATTCGTAATCGGTTGTTGTTGTTTTAAGAAGTAGACAATTTAAGATAGCTGACATTTGACTAACTGTATTAGAGACGAACAGCGAAAATTACTCACAGTCCTTTAATCGCCGAAAGTCAGTGAATAATTCGAACACAGTTTAAAGTACACAGTTGTTGTTGTTGTTGTTGTTGTTGTCTACTTAACCAGAATATTGTTTTAAAAAAAACCTCTGTGGAATTTTAAAAAGTTGTCTAGTGGCTTCGGGCTTTATTTTTTTAATGTACAGTTTTTTTCGACACGAAGAACAACAAAATGTACTGACAAATTCCCCTTTGAATCTACTGTTGAAATCTTTATCATCTGCCTACAAATGAAAGTTATGAGGACGCAGCTGTTTTACCCCTTTCTGTTCTCAGAAACATGCAAGAAAAATGATGTCATCTCAGCATAGAACTCTCGCTTTTTCTGCACAAAAGTCTATTTCTGACTTAGGAGTTTCCTCAAATCGTGTGCATATATATATTATAGGCCTGCCTGCAGTGCGTTATATCCCCGTTATATCCGCGCGCGAAGGGACGGCCCCGGCAGAGGGGGATTTCTGAACTGAATGCTGGTTAGTGAAGTCAGCAGCGTTCATGTGAATGGGGCAGCAGTGGCATTTCCAAGCCATTCGGTATGTTAATGCACAACGTGAAAAGGCGGCCGGCGCAAGGAAAAGGGAAATGACAAGGAGATGAATGAAACATGCGATGATGAACTTGAAGTGGTTCTGCATTCGCAACGGAGTCGTACTTTCATTTTGTCGACCGAGCTCATTTTTTCATGCCTTTCTTTCTTTTTTTTCCTGGACGCAGAGAAAAAGATTGTCCGCTATCAGCGGTGATGGTGCGCGGAGGAAGAATGCGAGCATGCAGCGAAGTCAAACAAAAGGTGCGTCCTGTGTCTATTTTATTATATTGTGCCATAAGCTGCAGATTGTGTATGATTGAGATGCATTGTTTAGCGTTTGGTTCATCTTTTTATTTTTTCTTTCTTTCTTTCGCGTACCATATGGCCAAACTAGCTTCAATGCCACAAATATGATACATATGTGATAATTAATTTTAAAAGAATATTGTTTTTGCTGCTTCCTGCATTTATGTTGCTTTGTGTCTAAAACCTCGAACTTACAATGCCGCATGCACGAAACACACACACACACACACACACACACACACACACACACACACAGACAGAGAATGCTGTAGCTACAGTGTGTGTGTGTGGTATCTGACAAATGCATTTTATAGAGAGAGAGAGAGAGAGAGAGAAAGAGAGACTGTGAAAAAGTGGTTTAATGACTTGTCATAAGTTACACAGACGTTTTATTTCTATATTTTTGTTATTTAGTGTAAGGGCCATTTGGTTGAGGGTGATGTATTCTTTTTTCCTCTTCTTGAAGTGAGGTAGGAGGGGAGGGTTTGTGAACTGAAGAAAAGGAAATTCTTGTGTGTGTTTTGGAATGCTGTTGCCCCGGGGGGACTGAAAGAATTGAGTTGGGGAATAAGAGAGGGGCGAGTTTAGAGAGGGGAAACAAGGGGGGACACATTTCCCCTTTCCTCTTTTTCCCCCCAAATGACAAGGATAACACCACTGCTTAGGAAGATGAAGTGCAGTGGCCGGACGCCTGCAAGTGGATTGAACGGACGCATTATGTACATGGATTCAATGAACCCGCTCACCCCAGCACCCTTCATCGCCCCCGTTACGCACCCCCACACTGAAGGGATTGGGAGCGAAATCTCTGTGTTCATTTTTAATTACTAAACTAGTGCTAATAGGCTACTTCTAAAACAAATGAGACATAATGCAATTAAAATGCTTTTTTGCATCTGTAACTACTTTTAATTAGTCTACTTTAACTGTCCAACAGTTTTATTTTTTTAAATCTGTGTTAGCCAAATGATGTCATGCACCCCCAAATCATTAGCCTAATAGTCCTAAAATACCTGTTTAGTGTGAATTTGTACTTTTTTGTTTCAAATATTTTCCATCAGGGGGCACACATGAGACATACTGTGATAATAGTGTGCAGAGGGTGATAAGAGGAAACCTTGTGTGAAAGCAGTAAAAAAAAAATCTAATCCTATTGGTCATATCTAAATTTGATATTGTAAAATATGGCTAGCAACTTATCTGTAACAATAGCTGCAGCATTTTTAACACCTGATATTGTCTTATTCACGTATTTTGTTTATTTGTTTTCATAATCTGCTTTTGAGCTTACTTTGCGTCCTTAAAGACTAAAAGGCTCAATGCCTGGTGCATCGTATTTGTTGAATTATACGAGTACAGGAGAAATTGGATTATTTCTCAGTAAACCTATGTCAAAATGTAATTTCAATTTTCCACAAATGGTGCGTCTGATCAGTTACAAAGTAGTGCATTAACAGAGTCTTCTTTGTGCTGTCAGACATGTCAGAGAATTTTCTTTTCGCCCTCAAAAGTGCTTTTAATGGATCCAGCACCTCAATTGGCATAATGATAAGGATGTGAATGATTCATACCGCTGTATATTTCAGTTAAGTACCTCAAAGTGCCTTAAAAGGGCTTCCCTTTTATAGCAACGGCTGTATAATTGCCACATTTTCATGTTCAATTACACAATAGTATTTTAAACCTTTTATCCATAGTGTACAGTTCACTGTTACAGAGGTTATAATTAATGTAAAATGTGTAATTATTAAAAGGAAGAAATGACGTGATTATTTGTGTGATTCGAGATTGTTTAGCAAGTTGAAGCGCTCATCTCTGGAGATTATTTGAGTTGTGATGAAGAATGGCTGTTGGTGATCGCCCACACGCAAATGTGAAATATTCTAATGAGCAATCTGTCTCACTTGAGTGTCATCTAGCTGGTCCGTTTCAACAAAATGTTCCTTCACAGTCCTGAGGGGTTTAATTTGAATTGGACATGTTATACAACATAATATTGGTCCATGATAGCTGGAACGGTTTTGAGAGTGATATATACATTTTTAGTATTAGCATTATGATGTGGCATTATAACACACTTCCTTCTCTTTCTCATTTTTCTGTAGTGCCTCAGATGAATATTCCTGAAACAGGACAGGATGGACTTGCTAAAACCAAATCACACACTCCTCCTGCACTGGTAGGTTCAACATTTTCTCTTTAGTGTCTTTCCTAAGGGTGAGCGAGCTGCAGTGGGCATTTTTAGAAATCGATAGACTCTGATGGTGTGCTTTTGAAAGTTTAGGTGATGATTGGCAGGTGCCAGACTTGATCCTGGGTCTGTGAGAAGAGTGAGACCCAGTGCACGGCAGGAGGTTGTGTTGGAAAGAAATGTGGTCAATTGTTTCAAAAGAAAAAGTTAGAAAGAAAGGGATGCAGTGTATCCTCCAAAAAGATTCAGTATTTTACACACACACACACACACACACGCGTGCGGCATCAACGTATAGAGGATAATAGCCCACACATTAGCCTGAGTGCCGTGGTTCTTTAGATCTGAGGAGATGACATCATAAATGGCTCCCTCGATGTGGGCTCAGCTCGTGGGTAGAAGAGGTGTATGTGTGCAGAGGAGTAGAGAAAGTGAAAATAAGAGACAGAACGATCATCTCTCCCTTTCTGTAAAGCCCGTAGGCTCCGAGCCCATCGTTTTCACACCCACTCTCTGGTTTGTGTGGGTGTTTGAGTGGGCAGCAAACTTGTGACTCATCCTTGTTCAGACCCACACAGGGGCAACTCCTCTCCTCTCCTCTCCTCTCCTCTCCTCTCCTCTCCTCTCCTCTCCTCTCCTCTCCTCTCCTCTCCTCTCCTCTCCTCTCCTCTCCTCTCCTTCATCTCACATGTGTTGTAAGCTTTGGATGTTAATAATTTGCAGCTGAATAATCGATTCACTTATTTATTTTCATCTAACCGATGACACATCATCCCCTCTACTCAACCTGTGACTAGTATCTTTTTTTGTGCTCTTTCAAGAGAGTAGTATTACACATGAATGATGCAGTGCCGTGAGTCATATGTCAAAGATTATTGTATTCACTCTCTTTTTGTCCTTATTTATACATCGCTGTTCATACAGAAGACTTTTGTTTTCCTGACAAGGCTGTGAAGTCCCGACATTTCCTTCATAAAGTGCGCACGGTCAGCATCACTACATTAATCAACTAAAGATCAACTCAAAACTTCTTTTGTGAGCTTCATCACTAAGTTACTCAAGTATCCCTTCAGTGACACCAAACCAAAAATGTGTTGCTTTTGACTCATTGGTGTTGAAGAAATCGACATCTGGTGTTTTCATAGGCTATATGTGCTATTGTCTCTTCCACACAAATTAACACAACATGCACATATTAATTTAGTTTTTAGAGCTTTTTTTTCCTGAAGTGAAATGAACTGAAAAATAAATAAATAAATGCGATCAACATTAATTATTAATGACCTGATCTTTTTATTAGGGCTTAAAATTTCTTAACAAAAATATCAGGGCTGTCAGTAATTTTTATGCATACATTTTTATCTCTTTCAATTCTAATAAAACTTTGAATTTTAAATAAATATATATATTTTTAAATAAAAATATTACGCATAATAATTATTATGATCATAATATATTGTAATTTTTATTAATTATAATTTATATAGAATTATATATATATATATATATATATATATATATATATATATATATATATATATATATATTATTATTATTACTGGGAGGATGTTCATTCTATAGACCATTTGATTGGACAGAAATTTGTGTAGTGCTGGATGAGTCATCAATATTTTGAGAGAGTAAATTTTATATACATATTCATCTGCAAAAACGTAATTCTGAGAACCTTTAGGAGTATGCTAGCATATAAATTGCTTCAATACTTCTAGACATGGACAAAAAAAAACTCAGATACCCCTGCTTGGTAAACTTTGATCCAAAAGTTAAAGTCGTCATTTATCAGAAATTGTATTTGAATGTACCATGGGGATGAAATAGTTCTACTCCTCTTCAATAGACTATCTTCCAAAAAGCCTTCACTAGAGACAGTGAATTCTTTGAGATGATTACAGTTAACCTAATGCATGCTTAAAAACCATTGTGTGATGGCAGACAAAACATCGGCAGAGATTCGCTGCGATCAGAGAGTTTTTTGTTTTGTTTTTTTAAAACCCTGAATCACACGTGAGGGCAAAGGCGGACAATACAGCAGCACCAGGAAGTCTGCAGGGGATGTGTGACGGCGGACTGTGCACCCCTCTTAAATTAAAGACAAAAGGACACAGGCTGGGACTGTGGTAGACACCCCTAGCATCCCCCAGGCTCCTATCAGCTCCGTCGGCAGATGAGCCAGATAAAGACGTGTGTGCTCTGGAGGAAATGAACCCTGCTGACCCGTAGCCCTGTAAACAGCTGGAGAAGAGCCCCTGACTCTCTCTCTCAGTTTTTTTAATGTCATTTCTTCCCTCCCGCACTCACAATTGGCTCTCGTTCTGCTCAATCTTCTAGTCCAAGGTTACTCTCTTTCCCCAAATCTCTTTATCTCTCTCTCGGAGTCTCCCTTTCTCCGTCACCCCTGCCGTTGTCCAGCATGATCCCGGGCCAGAGTAATCAGTCCCGCCTTTGATTACGCCACTCTGCCTTAGCGAGGAATGCATTGAGGGGAACTTTATCAGCATTGTATAACATCAGCACTTTCTCTCCGGCCCTGAGATAATTGAAGGTGGTACTCCAGGAAGCCCTGAAAGAGCCCTTGTCTGGGCTGGGGGAGGCCGGGCGCAGAGGGTGGGCGCAGGAGGGTGGGGGGCTGGGCGTGAGAGCAGGAAACCCTTCTTGGCGTGGAATGGAATGTTTCAAAAGAACGTGTTCGGAACTTCCAGGATGAGGGCGTCTGCCGCTCCACCGCTGGTCACTCTCATTTGCTGGAGCACTGGCTCTGGAGAGGGGGACGGAAAAGGGAAGCAGTGGCTCTCCTCTCCTTTCGTACTCTCTCTCTCGCTGGCGGACCAGCCCACTCACAGGATATAAGCAAGGGGGAAGCGTGGACCAGAGCGGATGGGGTCACCGTGGCGCAAGGCGGGGGTCCCGCATCCTGAGTTTATAGGCTGGGGGGACGAGGGTCCTGGGTGTGTGTCAGTGTGAGCGTGAGCAGGGAGTGTGTGGGCAGCTGAGAAGGAGTGAAAAGACGTGGGTGTTGAGGGGGCGAAGACAGAAGAATGCTTGAGAGAGAGAGAGAGAGTGAGAGTGAGGGAAAGCAACAATCTCCGCTGCTTTTCATCTGACACCTTTTAAAGGGCCAGCCAAGGGGTGGAGAAGGAGCCAGTCAGGCTCCTTTTACCGTATCTTACGGTTTCCCACCCAGCATCCACCCAGACCCCTGCAAATTGGACAGGAAAGGCATAGCATCGTACTTATTAGCAAACTGATTTATTGCTCACAAAAGGAAACGCTTCATTATTGTTCCTTCAAGTCAGGCTTCTTTATTTTATTATTTCTTTATGTTCATTTATTATAACACTGAAATTTTTTTTAGCAATTTTACTAACAGAAAGTTGTTTTTGCAATAAGTATTCCTAATATATACACTACCGTTTTGGGTCAGCAAGATTTAATTTAAGAAGTTACTACTTCTATTTAGCAAGAATGTATGAAATTGGTCAAAAGTGAAAAAGACTTTAACATTATTAAAAACATTTCAAGTAAATGCTGTTCTTTTGAACTTTTTATTCATCAAAGAATTCTAAAATAAAATGTGACTTCCACAACAATTTCAAGCAGCGCTGTTTTCAATATTGATCATAATAATCAGCAATCAGCCAAATCAGCATATTAGAATGATTTCTGAAGACTGTGCCACTGAAGACAGTAATGGCTGCTGGAAAAAAACTGCTTCACTATCTCAGAAGTACATTTTAAAATGTATTAAAATATAAAACATTTATTTTGAATTGTTATATTATTTCACAATATTGTTGTTTTTACAGAATTTTTAACCAAATAGCCTTGACGAGCATAAGAAACTTCTTTCAAAAAACATAAAAAAATGCTTTGAATAAAAAGATTTATGCTTAAAATAATGATTATTAGCAGTACAGTGAATCAGATGTTGTTTCAGTTGATTCTTCAATTCAGATCAGCACGATTCCTCAGACAGATTCAAACTGGTAACTGAAATCTTTTGGGAATCAGACTACACTAGTCACGCTGTATGTTTTTGATTTAATTGGACTATACTCGTGCCATGTTATTTTTCTTGTCATTATTTTGCAGTACACACTCTTTTTATTGCATCACATTTAGTACCAGTTTCACGATTCAGTCCAAGTACAGAAGTGTACGAGCACTTCCATCACATACTTAAGTAAATCAGTCACATGATAGATTTCCTCAATCATCATGTTTCATATTAGCCGCTCAGTCAGACCGAAGTGAAAAATGAAGATTGCCTCCGCGTATGCAGAAGAGTCCCATTGTTCTGTGAGGCATCTCCAACAGTCACAAAGTGTCAGACAATTATAATCACAGTTGTAAGGCTAATCATTAATAGACTGTTCGTTTCCTCAATAGGAATGTTTCACATTCCTGGATCAGGGTCAGATTCGCCTCCACTCACCGGCTCAATCCCTCATTGTCTTGTCAGCTACAGTATGTCAAACAGATGGTTGGCATGGTTACAAGGTATCTGGGTGCACGGTCTTGTGCCTTTTTAAAAGCTGCGTCTGCATGCTGGTGAAGTGATGGAGGAAGAGCGTGTGAATGCATGTAGCAGAATATAACACAAGCATGCAGGGTTATCTGCAGCCGATAAGACGCATGAAGTCATGCCTTTGCGGCATGACAATGACATCACAGCTGCGTCCCTGCCTGCCAGCAGCCACCTAATATAGACATTCAGTGCCTGGGGCCAGACTGGTAGAGACCGGCGTGGCAGGACCCGGCAGGCATGCACACAAGCCACGAAACTGCGCTGTGGGAGGAGGGAGAGTGAGGTGGCAACACGTCACCCTGACGTCTCTCAAACTAATTCCTGTGTGGCTCAAGCGAGCCGAGAACACTCATGTGATTTTGGCTCATTCACATAAATGAGGGCAATTTGCTGCCTCTGTCACCATGAGATCCTCAGTGTGCCTTAGGATTGATGTGGTCACCTGATGTTGGCAGCTGCTGTACCCGTTGTGCAAACCACCCTGGATGAGTCTGATTACAGCATGGGTCACTTTTAACCTACTGAGATGGAGCCTCTTGTTTTGCAGGTGATGCTTAATGCTTATTTATGCACATAAAATGATGAAAACTCTGCTAATGTTTGCAGTGTGAGAGATGTTTCTTTGAGTTTAAGCTAGTTAAATGTAATTTAAAGTGGGAATCGTAGGAGCAATTACTTACAAAATTGAAATGAGCCATTGGGCTTATGAATAATGCCGGTCTTGCATTCCTTCTAAATCTGTCTTGACCCCTGTCTTGCGTCAGGTCATAGTTTATCAGGTTCCAGTGAGGTTGCAGAGGACGGTTATGGAAGGCTGGACGAGTCTTTCATCTTTACATTTATGGTGGTGTTGGCAGCTATAGCTCACACCTTTTACACCACAGCAATGCGAAGAATTTAGGGCTATTTCTGTTTTCCGGTGTGGTTGTTGTCATCATTATGTGCTTATAGACAGAGGCCCTCCAGCTCAAATGTACTGCATGTAATATATGACTGGGATTCCAAAAAAAAAGAAGAAAAAAGCGTTTTTTATTTCATTTTTTTAAACACTGTAATGCATCAGACCTGAAATTTAATAAGTAAATAGTTCAAAACATGGTTGGCATGGTTGATTTGTTTTTGATTTTTACTATAGGGTAAAGAAACAGAAAAAGATTTAATGTTGAAGTGACTGGGTTTTCAAAGTACATGGTAGGTTTCAATTTAAATAGTAAAATTACAGCATGTTGCAGTTTAGGATCGGTTGGATATTGTTTAAAGTCATTTTTGCTGTTTAATATTTAAGAAAGGAAAAATTGTTAAAGAACTGTTAATCTGCAATATTTTAATACGACAATCATACATACATTTTGATGAAATATATACATAAATATAATGTAAATTTAAATATATTTTTATGTTTTTTTCCCTTTTTTGAAGTTGTTCAGTTGATTTGATATCTAAGGTAGCATTTAAGATCATTTCCTCAAGTAGGAACACCGTTTTTAAATTCCTCTCCTAAATGAAAGGACTGGGAAGCACATGGTTGCAACAACAATTGCCCCTGCTTGCCCTGTGGTTACATTGTAATGTTCCTGACTCATAAGCTCTCAACCTACTGACAACAAAATGAACGAGACAAAAATTGTTCACAAAAAAAAAGTAAAAAGCGGCATGTTGACGGGTTACGATGTGTGATTCATCGTCACCTCCTCCCTTCTATTGGAACACACGCTGTCTGTAGGTCAAGCTCAGTTTCACCATGCAGACTGACACAGCAGGAGCTTGAACACTTTCTGAATGTTGTGTACAGATTGCTGTAAAGAGATGGGGAACGTAGGAGGGAGATACGTAGACTAAAGGCAATTGATGTATACTGACCTACATAATGTCTTAAATCACAGATCTTTGTAATTCCAAGAGATTCATGTAAAATCTATAAACTAAATATAAAGTGGCGCTTAAAAATCTGAAACTGCTCATGAATCTTTTTCTATTTTACACTTTTCTGATTTAATATAATTCAGTTATTATTATTTCTTTTTACAATCTGAACTTTTGTAACCAGTGTCACCAGTGACTTAGAAATTTTTTAATATAATACTCAATTTGATATTTTAAATATGAAAATATTTTGTCATAAACTTTATTTTACAATATTCTAAATCCTAAAACTTGCTGTTTATTTCCAGGTTTATATTAGATTTTTAATTCCAAATTTCAAGACTTTAAGAACTAACCTAATAGTAAGAATATTTTGATGAAGTATATCTTGAAAATAGCTTAGAAATCAAAATGTTTGGAAATGATCAAACCACAAGTTTAATCTTTCTCATTGAATAGCATGACTAGGATCTTTTTCTCTGAGTCACATAAGAGACCTGTATTCCCCCTTTTCGCTTCTCATGACTGAGCCTCATTTGAGCATCCTGTAAAATCAGCGGCGGTTGAAGAGCCGGTGGGTCGTCAGAGGGGCGGCAGCACTGGCTGACCGTCCGCTGTTTGTGCATTGTAAATGGGCAGTAGGGAAGCACAGAGCTACGCTGTGTTACTCAGGCAGCGGGGGTAAAATACAGGGCTTGTGCGAGCGACCACGCGGCGTGGTTCACGGCACACGGAGATGACTCACTATTCTCTCGGTGACTAACAACTAAAATATGGCAGTTTAAAAGAAGTTTCAGTGGTGCTCCAGTTCCATAGGGCTGTGGAGAGAGGGAGATGGGCAGGTAGAGTTGTCATTTCTTCCACCTCTCTGCATATCACTTTCTTTCGTTCTTTCTTTTATTTCACTGGAAAGGTGACGCTCTGAAATATTAAACAGCCGAGTGTCCCTCTGTGGTGTCAGGTTTCCCACAGCTGATGAGAATTCAGGTACTTTCTCCAAGATGGAGAATTAGGGGCTTATGAAGGAGATGAGACAGGATGAGTCGAAGCAGCATTTCTGATACACTGGAACTGGATTAAAAAGCACGTTTTCATAAATGATCACGAAAATGATGATAGGGGGACATTTGAATTTGAACTCAGATGAACTAATGTTAGTATATAAGACATAAAAGATTTAAAATTTTGGAGTGAATTTTTGTTAGTTTCCCTATTAACTTATTTAAAAAAACAGTTTTATCCAGTTGTATTGATTATAATTTGACTCTACATAATATCAGTTTGTTGAGACTTTCAAGAGGTTTGTTTTACGTCGTCATGAACGGCATGCTTGTTTGACATTGGTGGACCCATTTAGAAAAGCATTTAGACTGGTTGGTACGGTAGAACGGGAGCGAATTCTTCACTGAAAGACACTAACTAACGTTCCTCGGTCACATAAGTAGGGGAGTTTCCTGCTCCTAAAGATCCGAGGCACAGCCTAGGCGTTTTTCACCACGACTGCCGGCTTTTCTCTCTCTCCCTTCCTCCCTTTCGCTCTCCCCCTTCTTTTTTTCTGAATGGGTGTCCTCTCTCTAACCTCTCAATTCACAGCAGCATTGAAACAGGACACTACCCTGAACACTGATAGGCTGCGGGCAAAACGCTCAGCCCCTCAACCCGACACTATAAGTACTCTGGCAGTCCGTCTCCAGTGTATGACTGACTGTTTAGAGGTAGAGAGAGAGAAAGAGAGAGAGAGTTGGAGGGGGCGGTAGAGAGTTTAAATTCAGTGACAGTGATAACAATGATATTATTCGTTCTCCGCTGAAACGGGGAAGCACTTTCAGAGTCTACGGCACGCTTCCTCTGTCTCTATCGCTTTAAGAGTGTTACTGATTAGTCGCTAAAGAATGCGAGTGGAAAGAGAGAGAGAAAAAAGGGAGAGACAGACTGAGAGCATTCGAGCCTGGAACTCGCATGGAGAAGACTGATAATACTGAGCTGAGTAGAGTTTTGTTTTATTTTCCAGCAGTTCAGAGACGTTAATGGAGCTCTCACTCTCTCTCTGAGTGTGTGTTTGCGGCTCCTGAAGACGAAGGGGGAAGTCGGGGACCCCGCACATGCAGGCAGCGCTCAGCCGTCAGGAAATACTCTTTTCACCCAGACAGAGTAAGTCAATGAGAGGGGAAAAAAGACACAGAGCTCTGGCTACTAATGGATATCATATGGTGTGCTTTAAAACTGAGAAATTGTTTGCAGGTTTTCGATAACTAGACTGAGAGGTTCGGAGGCTGAAATTAGGGACACAGTTTGGAAATGTAATATACAGTGTGTGTGTGTGTGTGTGTGTATATATATATATATATATATATATATATATATATACACCTGTATGTATATGTGTGTGTTTGTGTGTGTGTGCTTGCGTGCGTGTTAACTTTGTATGGATAGGACTGCCATTCATTCCATGTGCTTTCATTTTCATCTGTCACATGACGGAATTTAACTGAGGAAAATTGATGTTTTTAACCTAACCGAAACGAATTACTGAGCTGATATGGAAAATATCTCAGCTTTATCAGTGTCGCTAATGTGTTGAAACGCTGTTTTTGGCTAATTCTAGTAGCTGTTCTCCAGATACAACATGTGGGTCCTTTTTGAGAAAGAATTGTCAATGTGCCTGTTGGAGGCTGAGAACATATTTTGGGGGTTTCCCCTGGGAGAGCGGTTGCTGCGTTCCACCAATGAGAGAGCGCTCTGTTGTGGCTATGGCTAGCGAGCACAGAAGGAGGAAGAATTTATAGAGAGTACCCTACACAATGCTGCTTCTTATGAATGGAGCGTGTGAGTATCACTTCTGATTGGCTGGCTGCTCTTGGGTAATCAGAGGACACATTCTCTGGTTTGCCGGCCGGCCCACTAGTGGCCAGCCAGTGGGTGGAATCACCGGTGTTTAGATTTACCTTCTGTCTTTTCAACCAGCTGTTGTTGCAATATTGGGCAATAAAGGCAGAGTGTTTGTTCGTACTGTGTAGATATATTTGTAGTGATATTTGTGAGGCTGTGTGTCAGTACATAGAACAAAAAAACTGCTCAGGGCTGCAGATGTTTATCTTAGTCAATGGCCAATCAGAATGTGAGAGAGACACTAGATTCGGCCCTATGCCCAGCTGTTGTCCTTCAGGATCTATTGTACGTGAATGACCTTCAAAGGAGTTAAGTCGAATTACTGACTTTGAGTCAGAACTTTTTGTTGTTGAATATAAATATACAAAATTAGTATGTAATGTTTAATCATATAGATTTGTTCAAAGTGAATTAAAGGAAATGAAACCTTGATTTTAATTTAAATGATTAAAATTAATTAATTTTTAAAGATATTAATATAATTTTTTCAGCAAAGATGCATTATATAGATTTAAAAAAAAAAACCAGTAAAGATATTTATAATTTTACAAAAGATTTCTGTTTTGAATAAATGCTATTCTTTTTACATTTCTATTCACCAAATAATCCTGAAAATATTTAACAGCACCTCTGTTTTCAACATTGATAATAATTAAAAGTTTTTACATATTAGAATGATTTCTGAGGGATCATGTGACCCGGAAGACTGGAGTAATGGCTAATAAATCACATTTTAAAATATAAAACAGTTATTTTAACTTGTATAATAATATTTTGCAATATTTAATATATTATTTTCTATCAGTAAGCTAAAAGTTTACAGGTAGGAGAAATAAAGATTTGATCTGTGAAAATTTTATTTTACACTCGATTTACGTAGCATGCCACTAACTCTTTCCCAGTCTATCTAGTTTGCTGCAGACGCAGGAAGCGCAGTTAAAGTCCCTTAAACCGTCACCTCACACACTAACCTAATTATTTTATTGCCGACTATACACAGGCGCCTTCCGGAAATTACTGCAAACAATAGCTACCCTAAAATTAGATTTCAAGGCTACCTGCCATCATGTAAGGCCCTGACAGGAAGTGAAGTCGAAGGATGTTGGGCGTTGGGTGTGGAGAGGGTGTGTATGTGTGTGCATGCGAGACTGACGCCTCATACAGCCGAAGGAATGTGCCGGTCACACACTGACCCCCGTGCTTGCAGAAGGGTGCGGCGGTAGAACCTACGCCCACCAACGTGCTCACGCATCCTCCGTGTCTTTGTGTTTCTAAAACTATATGAAATCTACCACTCCCTCCAGTCCAGCTCACAACAGGCGAGTTCTCATGCCCACCCAAGGAAGTCTGGCTTAAAGGGATTGTTCACGTAAAAATGAAAATTATGGCATCGTTTACTCACTCTCATGTCATTCCAAACCTGTATGGCTTACTTTTTTTTTTCCCCTGAAGAACACAAAAGATGTTTTGAACAATGTTTTTGTCCTAATGAAAGTCAGTGGGATCAAACTAAGACATTTTTCAAAATAAGTCTGGAACGCAAATGATGGCAGCATTTTCATTTTTTTGGGTGAACTATTCCTTTAAGCTTTATTATTACTTTTTAAAATTCATTGCGAGGTAGGAATTTTGCCATTGCATTCACCAGCATGATCCTCGTGAAAGACCTGGGTTTATCATATCACAGGGCTTCCGTTGTCTCTGAAATATGCATGATAGTGTAGTGCAATGCCCACAAGGTATTTAGATGAGATCATAAAGTGTCAGTTTATCAAGACGTCTTGCCGGCTTTTGCTCAAACGCTGTCTCAAGGCTGAAATTAACGTGATGATGCTGCTCTGATTTCTAGGTCATACTTTTTCAAACAGTTAGAGTTTCAGTGGCAGTTGTGAATCATCAGGTGGCTTTTTAGAGGAAGAATTGTCAGACTTACACTCCCTGTAGAGGGAGTGGTGGGAGTGACTAGTGTGGGGAGCCGCTGGCACGTTCCACCCATGTAGAGTGCTTTCGTATCCATGGGTGTGTACCGGCAACATTTATGTCACCGTGCTTGACACAACCTTGACATACCTGCCGTAAATGTGCCACAGGGTCAGTTTTGTCAGCTTACGTAAGCGATTTTACTCTACATACTCTCTTGCGCTTATCTGTTTAAGCAACAGCAAAATTCTCTCTCAAACTCAAAATCTGGTCTTCATAAAGCAGACTTCCCGTAACACACTTGCTTTTGTTCCCAGCTCTGTCTCCATGGCTCCCTGCTCCTGATGTAATGAAAGTTGCAAAGAGATGCAATAGAGGGAGGCAGACAGAGAGAAGGTGTGTGAGTGACGTACACACTCAGGTAACGGCACAACACACACACCCAGCGCTCTGTGTAACCATGCCCATATATGGGCAGTGTTTCCACACCTGGGCAGAGTGCAGGCAGTGCATTGAATTCCAATAAGCAACGTGCATAGTACGTGCGGCAACACGTCATGGAAAATGAGAATCAATGGCAATCACGGTATTTCCTCTCTCTCTTTCTTGTTTCCAGCGTCCAATCAAAGTAAATTATGAAGCAGGTAGCAGATTGTCCACAGCTAAATGCAAACCATTCTGTTAGCAAGGTTGTGCACCATTAAAGCAGCACTGAAAATGCCAGTTAAATCCTGAATACATATATATAGCCACATTGTTTCTTCTCTTTAAAAATCAAAATCTGTGTTGTATAATGAATTTTTAATAATGAATATCATTTTTTCATTTATTTACAGAAACATTAGATGTTAACTAATAACTAATCTTTGAAATGAAACAAAATGATGAAGTGTTAAATTTATATCTCATTATATTTAAGTAGACCACTATGGAACACGTCATTTTCTAATTTACTTCTAATTTAATTTACTCAATACATTATAGTGTAAATATAAAATAAATATAATAGATACATTTTTATATTAATATTTATTTTCATAGAGTTTTTTTTTCAACAGCACGATGGACATTTTGTGTTGCTGCATTGCAATATTCAAGTGTTGATGTATTCACTGTTTTGGCAGTATTGAACTTTCTGTCCGATCCTATTCTGCATGTTTTAATAACAACTTGTCGAAAAATAGGACCACTGGCAGCATGTTAAGCAGAAAAGCAGAGCAGCCCAGCTTCATGCCCTGGAAGACCTGCATCCAAACTCTTTATGGCCTCTGCGATCTGTGCTCCGGGGTTGAGGTGGTTCACATATCAGCGGCAGGGTTAGTGCACTCTCAAACAGAGCGAGTATTATAGCTATTTTAAGAGCGTTGTGTTGCCTTAATGGAGAAGAATTTATCGGCCCTCATTTAGGTGTAATGCTATACGCTTCACTGTGCTTCGAGAGCGGGACCGGGCCCAGGGCAGCGCTGGGAGTTGTTCGCGTTGGGGAATAGAAGGCTTTTGCTCTCCAGGCCAGCGTGTGAGTGGGTGTGCTGTGGGCCAGACTCCTTCATTCTCTCTCGATCTTTCTCTCCCTTCTCGTTCGAGCCTGCGCTTCTGCCAAGGCCTTGTAAAGGGACTGTAGGCTCTGTTGTGTGCCAGCTCTTTCCCAACAATACAGCCCTCTGGAAAGAGTCTCTCGCTTCTCCTTACCGAGAGTCCAGTGCAGAGCTTCCAGTAGCTGGTCTCCGAATGGCAGGAAAGCACATGCGTGCGGCTTTTCGTGCGTATGGTAGTTTGGCGTGAGACTTCACCGTCCTCCTCAGAGTGCTAAGGGATCGCCTTTCACTTCAAACCTGACCCATCTGTAGGGCTTCACTCTAATGGGACCCGCATTACAAGCCATAAAGCAAATGGACTTCCCGCCTCTGGAGTCGGTCAGGTCTTGGCAAAAAGGGGAACTCCCAGTGCAATGGCAGCATGGCAGAAACCTCTCACCTTCCCTGAACTCTTGGGGGAAATGGAGCCTCTTTCTCTGATCCAGTCTCTCACTGGTTAGCGATTGTTTTAGAAGCCGGTCGGAACCAATTACGCTCACCCTCCCGATGGCAGATTGAGCGCCCTTATCTGATCTATCCGTCAGGCTAATGGAATTACACGTTGATTCGTAGAAAGTTGGTAGAAAGCGGAGATCTGACTCTTCCCTCCCCCCATGAGGGGCAAGTGGGCTTAGGGGAAATGAAATGAATCTCCCTTACACCTTTCACAGAGCCAGGGCCAAACTCTCCACGTACGATCGTATCACCGAAACCCTATCGAGGTTGATTATCAACACTAGGGTACCCAGACGCAATCCCTCATCAAGCCTGGAATGGCACGGTTACTTACTCTAAATCAAATTAGACTTTAAAACCAACCCTCTCGCTTTCTCAATGACAGGAGACCACCTCTTCGTGAAAGCGATATCTTTTTTGTTTTGAATGAAGCTGAGACCTGCTCATTGCTTGTTTTCAATACGACCACGTTCATAGCAAACAGCCGGTATTGACAGAAAGCAGTCCAGACTTCTTTAGAATCATTGCCCCATGTAGGTATGAGGTCAAAGGCGGCGAGGACTAAACACAGCCAGAGCCTTCAGTAGAAAATTGATTTTTGCCGTAAGCTATGAGCGCCGGCTGTCAGACAGATCACCTCAAAGATCGAAAATAGTTCTGCTAGTAAACCAGGCAGCCTTATAAGTGATACTGTGTACCTCAGAAATTTAAGGTTCAACAAAGTAGTCCTCGGTGGCGTCTGAACAGAACTGAAATGTTACAATGGTGATTCTAAGATTCTGAGGTTTGAATCATTCATCACTTATTGATTCTCTTGTGCTCTCCTACAAACACACTGGCATGTACAAATAGAAACACACACACACACCCCCTCTCGAACACTTGCCTGGGTTCCCCTCCTTCCTCCTGTGCTCAGGGTTGCTGCGGTAATGATTCAGTTCCTGTTTGGTTGCCGACCACATTGACAGCATTCTGGTCAGGGGCTCGGCTGCTGCTCCTCTCAAAATCTGGATGTGGTCAGGCTAGTCATCTCCCAGGCAGCCAGGAGGAAACCCACATCAACTGAAATTCGCTGGTGCTCCAGGAATAGCCCAGCTCAGGGAGGTTACCCTGGCAGCTTCCTCTCTTCCCTTTCTCCTCCCCTCCAATCTTCAGCCTCCCCCTACAAAGACAGCCCTGGCCCACGTCTTGTAAATAGTGAGTAGTACAAGTAGAGGCTCATCAGTTCTGGTTTTGGACCTGCCCCGGTATCTGGATCTGCATCAATAAACACAAAGCCTGCTGTGATCTGGGCTCTGCCTGCAGTGAACGTCTTCATTAGAGATGATTGATCATTATCATTAATGTTGCTGAACATTTTTCATCAAAAGCAGCGCTATATAAATCACATTCGCTATTTGATTCGGTTTTCATTATGGAGCCTAGAGAGACATTGCTCTCTCTCCTTGAAATATCGCTCTGGAGTTCCCCTCAAGGCTTTGACGATTTGTAACTTTGATGTCTGTTCATAAGGCCACCTAAAGGCCCTTGCTTTTTAAGAAACATCATGAATTTACCTGTCATGCTTTGTGCATTTCTCTCTTTGATCAGTAGCAAAAATAATTCCAATGCTGTTAGAAGGTGCCGTGCAGGAGTCAAAAGCAAGAGGTCTTTGGCTCAATCTACAGATGGGTTTTAAGGGACATTTTTACGTTAAGTGCAGTGACAAGGATGGTGGTAGCATCTCATCCTTTAGTGCTTTGGAAAAGCCTTTTGTTTGTGCGCTCAAAGAAAAGCCTGGTGTGGGGTAAAAAGTGGGCCTCACTCTTTCAGTAAGGGGCCTATGTTGGTTTGGGTCCCTCTGAAGATCCATTGTTGACATTTCTTAGTGTTATTGATGTTAGTGGACTTGCATGGCATTTGAGATATGTTTAGCTATGTGGGTTTTTAATTGCAAATAATTTATTCTTTCTCTCTTTTTTCTTACAGGGTTATTCAGACAGGCTCAATCTATTCAGATCACAAGATGCTCCATGTCTTCATTTCAATTTAGGTGAGCACATGCTTATATTTAATTTATATATCATTTAATATTGCAGCTACTTTCCTGCCTCACTGCATTTGCCAACTTCTTTAGTATCTTCAGTCTTCTGGACGCATAAATGTATAATGAAAAAATGCGATAAAATAACAAATTCAGAGTGTTCGAATTGAATAGAGGTTTTTCATAGACCGTCAGCTTCCACATCAGTGTCTGCTGCAAAGCTATTACGCTTTAACTCGCCATCACATTTAATCTGAAATGTGCAGAAATGTCTGCTGCAGCACTTTGAAAAGAACCTTAGCTCAGAACTTTAGTATATACAATACAAGCCGTGTCTTATGTGCTGACTAGCAGGGCCCTGGGCTGAGCAGTGACTGTGGAAGGTTATGAATGGAATGTGCCGGAATTCTCCTAATGTTTACAGGTCATTCATGTGAAGTCGCGGGCTGGGGCTTCTCCTTAGGGGCAGACAATAGTGTTGCAGCAGGAAGCACATACCTCCCTTGAGAGCCTCACGGCACACTCCCCTACCCTATTATAGCGCCACACACAAGAAAATAAAAAACGGAGCAAATTAGGAAGGCTTAATGGGCCGGTAGATGCATGTATATTTGTAACTTCACCACATGAATTGTTTAGTTTACTTAAAGCATGGCTTTTGTGATTCACGTCTTTACAATGTGTCTGTTCGTGCATTTAATTTTCAGAGCCTGTTGTTGGTGCTGCCAGAAAAAATACAATAGGAATGTAAATGGAACAGAATGAAACAATATAGCTGTCAACATTAGCTGTCACTCTGGAAATGAAACAGCAAATTTTGACAGAATTTTTAAACCCTAGAATCCAAAGCACTTTACGGTCAACAAGGCAGACAGTCAGTTTTTCATTTAAACCGCATAATCATAACTCTAGCATAGCATAAACTAAAAGCCCACGTTTACAAGACACAACAACACAGAGATCCATTCTACAAGCACCATTCTATTAAGGCCATTCTCA
This sequence comes from Onychostoma macrolepis, assembly GCF_012432095.1. Taxonomy (NCBI): domain Eukaryota; kingdom Metazoa; phylum Chordata; class Actinopteri; order Cypriniformes; family Cyprinidae; genus Onychostoma; species Onychostoma macrolepis. The sequence goes on from NC_081163.1 coordinate 13,006,664, forward strand.
CATGACAGTTCACTGCTCACTAAATGGCCTTAACTGTTTCATAAACACTCTGTAACAAAAGAGTACTGTGTCCGTACTGTGGTACAGTGATAGTATCTTGTCGTACTTTGATATATGGGTCAATGGTGTGACGCTCATTTTTTGTTTTTATCTTGAATTTATCTTTTTCTCTATCTACACTGCTGTTCAAAAGTTTGGGTTGGTAATATTTTTAATGTTTTTAAAAAAAAGTAGTCTCTTATATGTTAATCAAGGCTGCCGTTATATTTTCAAAAAATACAGTAAAAATAATAGTGAAATATTAATATATTTTAAAATGTAATTAATTCCTGTGATGGCAAAACTGAATTTTAGCAGCTATTAATCCAGTCTTCAGTGCCACATGATCCTTCATAAATTATTGTAATATGCTGAATTGGTGCTCAAGAAACACTTCTCATGTTGAAAAAAAGCTGTGCTGCTTAATATTTTTGTGGACACTAGGATACATTTTTTTCCTTCCAGGATTTTTTAATGAACAGCATTATTTGGAGCAGAAATCTTTTGTAGCAACGTAATCGTCTTTGCTGTCACTTTTGATTTAATGCATCTTAGTTGAATAAATTAAATGCATCCTTGCTGAATAAAATTATTCTTTTCCTATTGAATTAAATTCATTTTGATATTTTGGTAATACTTTAGATTAGGGAACACATATTCACTTTTAACAAAGAGTTTTCCTTCAATAAACTCTTAATTTGCTGCTTATTAATAGTTAGTAAGTTCGTTGTTAAGTTTAGCAATTGAGTCAGGTTAAGTGATCTAGGTCATGCAGAATGAGGCATTTATATGTGTCTAATAAGTACAACTAAACAGCCAATATGCTAGTAATATGTGTGCTAATAAGCTAGTTAATGTTGAGAATTGGTCCTTAAATTAAACGATATTTATATTTTTGGAAGAAAAAAAAATTTGTTATATATATGATTACACCACCATTTTTTTCTGTGGGCACAATTATTGGTATTCATTGACCCATATACCTTGATACTGAATGAATGCCATATTAATTTACTATTTACTATACCTTAAGGTACTTGATAGGTAATTATTTGCAGGCAAGGCTCCTATTAGTCAAATTGACCCCTATATGTCCATCCTTTTACCATTCTAGGATCAACCAGACACAATTAATCAATCCATTGTCTCTTTTTCAATAAAAACCATCAGTCGTTCTCTGACCTCATGCTGTCACTGTCCCACAGTCTAATCAGACTGCTTATAGAGGGCCAAACGTTGACAGCGAGCAGGGACTGAGCACTGGAATTCAGGTTAGGAATGAACTCCCTAATGGAGAAAAATTGGAGTCAAGTGACCATCAGCTGGTCGAAGTATGTTTGATCAATACAGTCACAAGGTCTCAGGTATGCAGAGCTGGAGCCTTTACAGAAGGGGGCAAAGCAGCCTACAATCTCTGCATGCTCCTGTCAGTCAAACGGCTTTATTGTTACCCATTACAATAATCTTGTACATAAATGGCCTTACACTCTCAGCATCCTTGCCAACGGGAAGTATTTAGCGCTATGTGAGTCACTCTCTTTTGTTTGTCTAGCTGAGGATGATTTAATTAGTCGACGACCCAATCAAAGTGCACCTTTGGCGGCTAACAAGCACCCACTTCTAATTAATAAGACTTGAATTGAGCGCTCTGACTGATGTAGCCTAATGCATGCCAAACCACTAAGTGGATTCGGGAAATAATAGTCGCAAAACCAGGCTTACATTTTCATGATATCTAACAGCCTTAACATAATGCTCAGGTCAAAGAAAAAGGTTTATGGTGCCATCTGTTACGAGAAAAATGCACAACGCAGGTCTGGTTAGGTTAAAAGGGTGTGATGAGCACCTTTAAAACATGCCGGAGCCATGGCCTTGGTCTGCCTGCCTGCCGTCCTGCCTCCAGGCTAATGGGAAAGAATGAGAAATATTTGCGAGAGTGCTAACGCCATGCTTAAAAATTAGCTCCCCCTCCCCCGGTGCTGCCTGTCTGTGTGCTGCAAGCGAAAAGAAGGGCTGTTGTCATCCTCTGGAGCTGCAGACACTTTGATTTGGGGTTGTCTAACCATTGGCTTCTTTGTTTCTGTCTTCCTCAGGCACTGGGGACGGCTCAAGTGGACGAGCGCTGCCAGCGGCTTGTTAGGGTGCTCATGAGGTGCTCAGTAGTCAGTGTAGATCCTGTGTTGCAATCAGCAGCTACATCTGGCTACTGGGTCTCTGATGGCATTTTCTGCTTCCTGTTGGCACATTCCTTTCAGATTGTGTGGTATGTTATCACAATGTGTGCCTCATCCTGTCAGAATAGGACTCGCTCTTTCATGGACGTTAAAGAGGGCTCTTGTCACAACAGCCTGTCTCTTCGACCAGAGCGATTTGGTGGTGCTTTTGCACTTTTTGCCTAGTTTATTGTGGGTTTTTCTTTTCTTTTCTTTTTTTTTTCCTCAAAAAATTTGATCAAGGTGAGTGAACTGTCAAAGTGTAGCTAAAAGTCTCGAGAACCCATTTCAGACGTCTTTGAAAGAAAGGATTGAGACATTGTTTCTTGTTTGACTGCTGAAGATTCAGTTTAAGTGATTAGGTAACAAAGGACAAGGCGACATGTCACATTCTCTTTGTGATTTGCCTGTCACAGGGGGCTGTCTTTGTGCAAATGTTTTTGAGTTGTTGAAGGCTGACAAATAATGAGAGTTAAACGCGCAGACATGCTGAATCGCACTGGTTTCAGAGAGCGAAGGATGAATTCTTTTGTGCTGTCGTGAACCTGGCATACAATGTAGATTTCTGTGTGGTACAATCTACAGCTACATTGTCTGCTGGGTTTCAGGCCAGCAGAAAAATACTGCTCTGCTCAGAAATTGAAAAGGTGAGACGTTAAGTCGTTATGCATGCTTGAAAAAGATGTATTCCTACTATGAGAATAAAATACAATAAAAGTACTGAAAGTATAAAAACTATGATGTGTCCAATTATTTCTCTTCGTGTTTATTCTTACCGTGGGTTCAGCTTGATATTTGTAGAGCTGCACGGATTCTATCCAATGACAGACTGTCAAATTTCACCAGGGATTAAAAAGGCATCCAAGATATTTCAGCCGTACACCCAGAAGAGCTTCTTATCACTATTACCCATCTGCGTCTGAATACACCCACCCACAACACACACATACACACACACACACACACACACACAATGAAAGTTAGAAGAAAAATTCAGCATTCATGCAATATAAAATCACATTCTGAAATCTACCTATATTGCATACCGTTATGTCTTTAGGGATTCGGTGCATAGAAAAACTAATGAAGAACTGAAGAAAGCCTGAAGCCTCCAGAGAACTCGGTTCATTAAGTCCTCACACAATCTGACTACGATATTGACAGAGATGCCTTGCAGGAACGCTGTAGCACATCTCTCACAGTCCTCACTTTGTGTTATGTGTCTTTTTGTAATGCATTCAAACAGCAGCGAATGCCAGCATATTCTATATTACTGCATAATATAAAAGCAGTCCAGAGAATTTATGACACTGCAAGATAATGCAATTTTATAAAACAAAATACCTGTTACGCTCCAAAGAGCACTTGTGGTTTGCCATGGTTCTTGAGAGTTTTTAAGAGAACCACATTCCAAAAGTTCCATTTGAAATTCCTTTTGTAGTCCCTGGGTGTTTCCTGCAACAAGCAATTAGTTTGTTCACCCTGATGCAAATATGCCCAATCAGAACAGATCTGATGTTTAACGTAGTTATTACATTTACATTTAATCATTTAGTAAATGCTTTTATCAAAACAACTTGAGAAACATCACAAACAATTTGTCAAAGAAGAGCTTCGTATATTCACAATGCCAAGTTTCCACAGTAAGCGGACATCAGGAGTGAGATTTTGGAGAGATGAGATTTCTACCAAGCATGACACATTTAACAAAATGTCCTGGCGCTCGTCATTTTCGCACCTGTTTAGGTCACAGTGTTAAGGTGTAATCACACTTAAACTTTGAGCGCCATTCACTTCCATCCATATGCATGTGAGTGGGAAAGCAGAAACGCAAGCACATGTGAAGACGTTTTGCAAACTTGTACCAAAGTTCAAATTTGGTAAACTCTGACCTAGATATTTACATAAAGTTGTTTGCGCTAAAAGTCACAGACTGACCTCTTGGGTCAAATGAAAAGAACAAATCTCAGAGCTGCATACTGTTTGCAAAGTTCCAAGAAAATGGTACAAGTGTATTTAACTTAAAATTATTTTTATTTTACATTTACATTATTTTATTTTAAAAGTGCAACTTTGCCATTGTGATATTCATGACGATGTAACGACACATGCTCAAAGCCTGAGCATGTACAAAAGAATGAACAGAGAAATGAAAGTGGAGGGGGGTCTGAATGCAGCGGGCCATTATGGCAGTCGGGCACAGGTGTTTCCAATGATGCCATTTCCCCTTGCACTACTGTTTGTACAACAGGAATATGGAGGCAGGTGGTCATGAGCCTCTGAATGCGCTCTATACTGCGAGCCACTGCTTAGCCAGCGGATACTGGAACCACTTCAATAAAACAACAGGAACAGGGAAAACACGCTCGGGCTGCTCCAGGAACAGCCACTTCCCATCTGTCTGCTCACCCCAACAGACAGCCGTCATGTGACCGTATTCCCTTCGTGAAGCGCAAAATTCACACCCCTCAGACGAGGGACGAAACCGTTTCACAGTGATTAAAATGTCTGACAACTGTTACATTTTAATTGAAATACAAAATATGAATAATGATAAAAGCTTGTTTTTGCTTAAACTTATTTATGTTTTACATTGAATTCTTGCGACTTTTGCCTCAATAAACTCCTGATTTGCTACTTATTAATAGTTATGTAATTAAGTTTAGGTATTAGGGATGTAGAATATGGTCATGCAGCATACGTGCTTTATAAGTACTAATAAACACCCAATACTGTATATTAATAATAAGCAACTAGTTAATAGTGAGAATTGGTCCCTCTACTAAAGTGTTATCTTTACATTTTACAACACGACACTGCATTGCTAACACCTGTTGCTCTACACAGGAAGTCTCGTATCTGCTAACTAAATCATAAATGGGCGCCACTTTCTTTTCAGACAACATCATTTCTGTTTTTGTGAGCTAAAACTCTGACGTTGGAGTTATCCAACTGTCTGCAGCAACAAGTTTTTTCGCACTAACATTTCCAGAGGGGAAAGTATCCAGGGTGAAAGTATTCCAGTAATGTAAACCTCTGAATAGCGTGTAATGGACGTAAATCGTTCCTTTGATATCTTGTGCGGCAAGAGCTGTGTGATGACATCAGCGGGGGTTCTCCGGGGCCATGGTTGGGCTTGTGTGGAATGCTAATTGATGCTCTGTCAGGGCTTCCCTTGGGTAACTGCGAGGACTGATAGAGGCAGATTAGCCGCAGAGAAATGTCCACGCATTTATCTGAGCATCGAGACGCCTTTACATGGCTTCTCTTGAATGGGTCAAAGGTGAGGGGTGCAGTGTGGGGTGAGGGCTGACCGACGGCCCTGACGTCATTTGTTCAGAATATCTGCATGGTGAGCTGCGCTGTCGTCAACACCGCATGCAGATTTCCACCCCTTGTTTTATTTTCTCTCACCATAAATCAGATACGAATGAAGTCATGGTCGCACAAAACACACACACACACACTGTAGTGTAGTTGGTTTGAATGTGGTGTAATACCCAGATAACCTGCAAAGGTCGTATAGCGACATTAATCTCAGTCAGCCCTGACCTTTTCACACCCCACACAAGAGTAGATCTATTCAAATATATTATAGATATTCTTTCTACCTCCCACAGTCCTTGTAGCGCATTATAATATTGGACTGTAATGCAATACAATATGGAAACTCTGCATATAAAATACTAGGCAAAGCAGGGGATCCCGAGCATGCACTTTACATGTCTTTTATATGGGGCTATTAGTTTGTGCGCTTGGATGTGTCTTTGCATAAGGCATTAAAAGGCACTGTGGAAATTTTCTTTGGCGCACAAATGCATTCGACAATAAAACCCCACACTGAAAGAGCGCTCGCAGGAGCATTGTATTTTCTCTCAATACCTGAGTGACTCATAGAGAATCTCTTAATATCAGCGCAGCTTACGTGGACCTCAGTGCCAAGGGCAGATTAGAAACTGATGAAAGTTTCTGCATTTCACTTAGCTGCATAGACTCCATTCCATCTGCTCGCTCGGGTACCATGGAGACGAGGCCTTGTCTCGACTGTGAAGATTTCTGGACGGAGAGCGCTTGGTGCGAAAACTGCCTCTCTCCAAATGCTCTGAAAGATGAGCCAATAATTATATAGGCAAATAAATCCTTTTTATTAAAAACTGTGTTAATAGTCCCAAAGGTTGTTGTTCAAAAGCAAACAAGTTCCCTTAAGACACCACTAAAAGGTCTAAGAAAAACGATTTGTATTTTGCATAATGCGCATTACATAAATTTAATCATTAATACTTTAAAATAAGGTTCCATTTTTTAGCAACAGTTAATGCATTAAGTATCATGAACTTATAAAAGACAACATTTTACAGCATTTATTAATCTAGGTTAATGTATTTTATACCACTTAAAATGTTACAAATGTATTATATGTACATATTACTGTATTTTTATTTATTGATATTATTAACATTATTAGTAGTAGTAGTAGTATCAGTATTTATTTATTTATTTATTTTCTCCAGGTGCTTTTGGTATGGTCATACTTCATTTCAAGGTCAAATTCTCGCTATTAACAAACCATTAACTATGACTTTTGCCTCAATAAACTCCTAATTTCCTGCTTATTAATATTAAGGTAGTTGTAAAGTTTAGGTATTGGGTAGGATTAGGGATGTAGAATATGGTCATGCAGAATATATGTCATGTTGTGCTGTTCAGGAAGAACACGGGAGGCATGAAGAAACATTTAACAGTCTTTAATCAAGGAAACACTGGGAATAATCCACAATTGGAGCTGAGCAAACACATGTAAAAACAAGTAGACCTGACAAACACAAACTGAACAAACAGACTGGGGCTTATAAACACAGGATAACGAGGGACAGACAGGTGCGGGGATCCAACTAATGATCAAATAAGGGAACACTGAACAGAAACGGGCAAAACAGGTCCATAATCCTGACATATGCCCCCCCTCCCAGAAGGTGCGTCCTTGCGCCGTAGAACAACAGAGGGGGGAAACGGGTGGGACCTAAGGAGGAGGCTCAGGAGGAGGACGGATATCTGAAAGGAGGATGACGGGCAGAGACAGGAGGGACCCGGAGCAGGATGAGCACAGCAAGACCCAGGCCACAGCCATGATGCTGGCCCACGTTGGAGCCGACAGAGGGAGGAGCCATGGAGGAGGAATGGCCGCCGACTCCAGGGGGCCGACCAATGGCGGCGGAGCAGGTGGAGGAGGAGACCGAGGCAGAGACGGAGAGCCAACGAGCCAGGAAGATGCCGAGGATTCGGGGGGCCAGGGTGGAGCCGAGGGCCCTGGCGACCGAGGTGGAGATCCGGAGATCCATGGCGGAGCTGGAGCAACTGAGGACCAAGGTGGAGCTGGCGGGAGGAAGGAGCCCAGAGGAAGGAGCCCAACGGAGCCGGTGGGAAAGAGCGACGAGGTGCAGCCAGAGGAGCGGTGGTGGGTCGACACCCCACCAAAGTGGAGCCGGAGGGACGAGGGAGCCCGGTGGAGCTGATGGATCGACGATCCTCTGCTCAGTCACTCGGCTTTGCACTGGCTCGTCGATCGCGGAGGGAAATGGCTCTCCGTCATCGGTGGGCTCGGGCTGATGCTCCACATCGCGGGGGAGATGGTGGGTCCTTTTCTTGCCAGTATCCACTCTCCAAAGGCGCCGAAGTCCATTTTCAGATGACGGCGTGTCGTCCGGGGTAGCTGGAGGTGTTTCCTAGGAGCAGGAACAGTCTCGTATGGTCCTCGAGAGATTTGTCCCCCAGCAGGACACTTGCGGTAAAGAAGGGCATCCATGCAGGGAACACAACGGAAGCAAAACACTGAGGGAAAAACGGAAACAAAAACGGAGGGAACACATGGAGTTTACTATTTGTAGGTTGGGTCTTCTGCAGTGATGGGAATAACGGTGTTATAAATAAACGGCATTACTAACAGTGTTATTTTTTTCAGTAACGAGTAATCAAAGGAACTACTGTTTCCCCGTTACAACGCCGTTACCGTTACCATTACTGACAATAAAATGCAGCGTTACTATAATTTATTATAATATTATTAGAATTTTATTTTTCAGTTCTTCTGAATGGATGCGCAGTGTAGCTGTATTTGACGAACCATAAACTCTAGTGTGAAGGCGCACGGCTCACGGTCGCTTTGTCTCATACGCGCAAAGAAATATACAGAGCAAGAGAGTCTTTCATAACATGCAGAATTGACGTGACATGTAAACGATATTCTTTGTTTTATTCTCCAGCTGTTTATTTTGTAATTCTTCAGCTTTCAAGAACTGCCGGTTTCTCTGGTAGTGGGCGGAACTAATGCGGAAACGACAATCTCGTTGGCTGGCGCTCACCTATTATCACCCCTGTTTTGATTTCAGCAAATCAGTTCTAGCGAACGCAGACTATGTGATTAATATTCATGAACCCAGCAGCTCATTAATCCTTAGTGCGTTTAATATTGTTATTAGTAGTAGAATTTGTTGTAGTTTTGTTATCTTATCAATTTTGTTCAATAGAAACACTAAATGACAAACAATATCTTAAGCACCACCACCAGTCCTAAGTTCAGTCAACATGACAAATATGCATTACTTGGTTATTCTAATTACTAAAGTTCTATCATCATATAATGCTAAATTATCATATCATATTGCTTAACTGACTGATGCTAAGTGTCAGTAGATAAATAGTGTAGATTAATATACAATGTTTTATAATAATAATTTATTCTATTTAGTGTCCATTTCATTAATTTAACATATTTAATATTGGGGACATCCAAGTTATTTGACATTTGAATTTTTTTTTTTTAAGTAATTAGTTACTTTCCCTGGTAATTAGTTACTTTTATAATGATGTAACTCAGTTACTAACTCAGTTACTATTTGTGATAAGTAACTAGTAACTATAACTAATTACTTTTTTAAAGTAATGTGCCCAACACTGGTCTTCATGTTACACTGTTCAGGAAGAACACGGGAGGCACAATGAAATGTTTAAGAGTCTTTAATCAAGGAAACACTGGGAATAATCCACAATAGGAGCTGAGCAAACACGTAGAAACAAGTAGACCCGACAAATACAAACTGAACAGACTGGGGCTTATAAACACAGGATAACGAGGGACAGACAGGTGCGGGGAATCAACTAATGATCAAATAAGGGAACACTGAACAGAAACAGGGGCAAAACAGGTCCATAATCCTGACAATATGTGCTTTATAAGTAGTAATAAACAGCCAATATGTTAATATGATAATAAGCAACTTAATCGTGAGAATTGTCCCCTAAACTGAAGTGTTACCTTTGGTATTTGTTTCTGTTTTTTAATAAAAGAAAATCAATAAAAATAAGAAAAAAATATTATTATATGTAGAGCCTTGCCTAATAAATGCTGTATTTTCATTATTAGTTCATGACACCTAATGCATTAAAGGAAAAAGATATTTTGAAAAATGTCTGGGGAAAAATTGTTTTTATACAATGAAAGTCAGTTTTATTGTATGAACAAAGACTTGAAATAATTTTGTGGTGTGCAAAAGAAAAAGAGTCAGGTTTGGAGCTATGAGAAGGTGTGTAAATGGACAGAACTTCATAATTGTAAAGTCCATTTAATCAAGCTTCTTTCATCTGAATCTGATCATTTGCTGTGAATGATAAAAGAGTCTTGTGGGAGCCGGAAGCTGCCTATCCAGTACCAAATCTCGGTACAGATTGCTGTCTTACATCCGAACCCTGATATGACTCATATCTGCGCCTAACGCCTGTGCTATGGGTTTGCTGTGACCGTTTGGCATCTCTGGCGGCCCCCTGTGTGGGTGGGAATGCATTCTGTCTGAATTACTCAGTACTAAGTACCTGTGAAGCTTTAAAAACATGATACACTCCATCAACATTCAGCAAGTCTTGTCCTGCTTTAGGGGTTTATACGTTTATCCTGTAGGTAACGCTGGCTACCTCATGCAGAGTGTACAATACACACATGTGCTGGTCTCATGACCACGGCAGACTGGGCGGGAAGACGGTGGAGGGTGGGAATGTGTTAAGTGTATACATAGAGACCACACCGAGTGCAAGTCACGTACTGTATGAAGGAGTTCAGGGTCATAACGGTGTCTGTGTGACATGACGAGGACCAGGAGCCACCTCAACGAGCAGATCAAAGGAACATTTTGTTGGTTGCTTCCAAGGTTATTGCTGCCAAAACTATTACGAAGACAAAAACTAGCAGTAAAGTAATCTTTAATAGACTTAAAAATATGAGTTTGAAATTTAAATGCGCACTACAAAATGAATAAAAACGAATTAGAAGTACAGAGAAAATGACATTTAATTAATCTCGTTAACTGGGCTACTAGTGGTGAGTTAATCTGATCGAATCAATGACCTAAATAACCAATAAAATGATCTACCATAAAACTAACTAAAATTTGACTGAGATTCAAAAACAAGTCGGTAACACTTTAAAATATGTATACACTTATAAAGTACTTAAAAATCATTTGCAAACTATTAGTTTAGTTAATTCATAACTGTAGTTAATACATTAATAGACTGTACAAATAGTGAGTTATTCATTCATTAGCACTGTGATTAACACAATTATTATTATTTAATTAAAAGATAAAGTCTATTGTATATTAACTACAGTTTATAAACTATGAATTAACTGTAAACTAATATTTTTTAATCATTTGTAAGTACTTTATTAGTGTATACTACTTATTTTAAAGGGTCAAATATGCTTCATGATTTTTGATGGGTTTTTTCTTCTTTTGTTGATGTGGTTGTGTTGGATATTAGTTAATGCATTATGATCATGAGCTAACAATAAACGTTTTTTAAACAACATTTATTTATTTATTGTAAATGTATACACTACAGTTCAAATGTTTCGGGGTGCATTTATTTATTATTTAAAATACAGTAAAACAACAATTTAAAATAAAAATATTTTACATTTTAAAATGTAATTTATTCCTGTGGTGATTGATTTGGATATCAAAAGCATTTATTATTTATTACTATTATTATGTTGTATAAACCGTTATGCTGATTATTATTTTTTGTGGAAACCATGAAGCTTTTTTTCCCCTCAGAATTCTTTAATTATTTTATTTAATTAATTTTTAATTAATTAAAAGTTTTGAAATAGAAATCTTTTGTAACATTTTAAATGTCCATAATTTACTTTATCTTTCTTGCTGAATAAAACCATTAATTAAAAAAATAATACATAAAAAAATAAAAATAAAGACAACTTACAGACCCAAAATTTTGAACAGTAGTGTACATAATACACTATTGTCCATTGTTAATTCATGTTCATTCATAAAACATTAACTATTAATTTGTTCATTTATAACTTGAAATGTCAAAAATGTATATGAAAAAATTAACCTTAACTATATTAACCATACTGTTAATTGTTATTTCATGCTAGCTATTGATTTATCAATTACATTAGATGAAAGATGAACAATATGTCCCACCTGTAAAGTCAGAATCATAGCATTTTAATTAGACTGCAGCGTGATTCTTCAGTGAGCATCCTGGTCCTTTCCACATGTAGACCAGCAGCCAAGGAAGAGGATCCCCATACGCCCAGATGCATGCGGCGGATGTGCTTCACTTCCTCTTTCCCTCCCTTCCTTCCTTCTCTCTCTCTGTCATGATCCAAGGTGTGCATATTCCACACTGCATCCTGCCACTGGAACGAGAGGAGGTTAAACAGACAAACACAAATCACAAGAGACATGATCACTGCATGCATTAAAATATTTGGACTGCAGACAGTTCTGGGCATCCTAATCCTCTTTGTTGGCATAGATGACTCCAATATGTTCATACATTAATTTTACATCCAATAGTGGAAGAGGTGCCCATGCGTGATGACCGCAATCATCTTCTAGAGAACATTTTCTAAATGGATAACTAAAAATACAAATGTTTCCACAAGCAGTAATCCGTGACCTGGCAAGTTAGGGGTGATGGAAGTGAATATGTGTACAGACAGGACTAGCTGCTAGACATCTGAGAAGAGGTCAACAGTCAAGGGTTAATTATCTTTTAATATAGCAGCATGTCCTCATGTCTCTTTCCACTTCTGAACTGTGACATCACTGCCTTGCTATGCTGAGGCTAAACATGGTGTATCAGTTGATTGTAAATTAAACTCAGTAAAAAGCATGCAGTTTGATAGTTGACTTATCCTTTCGTCATTGAGATTTTTTATGCATATATTATATTATTCTTATATTATTACTTTTTATATTTATAAAAGATGCTTATATAGGTGCATCTCAATAAATTAGAATGTCGTGGAAAAGTTCATTTATTTCAGTAATTCAACTCAAATTGTGAAACTCGTGTATTAAATAAATTCAATGCACACAGACTGAAGTAGTTTAAGTCTTTGGTTCTTTTAATTGTGATGATTTTGGCTCACATTTAACAAAAACCCACCAATTCACTATCTCAACAAATTACAATATGGTGACATGCCAATCAGCTAATCAACTCAAAACACCTGCAAAGGCTTCCTGAGCCTTCAAAATGGTCTCTCAGTTTGGTTCACTAGGCTACACAATCATGGGGAAGACTGCTGATCTGAAAGTTGTCCAGAAGACAATCATTGACACCCTTCACAAGGAGGGTAAGCCACAAACATTCATTGCCAAAGAAGCTGGCTGTTCACAGAGTGCTATATCCAAGCATGCTAACAGAAAGTTGAGAAGAAGGAAAAAGTGTGGAAGAAAAAGATGCACAACCAACCGAGAGAACCGCAGCCTTATGAGGATTGTCAAGCAAAATTGATTCAAGAATTTAGGTGAACTTCACAAGGAATGGACTGAGGCTGGGGTCAAGGCATCATGAGCCACCACACAGAGACGTGTCAAGGAATTTGGCTACAGTTGTCGTATTCCTATTGTTAAGCCTCTCCTGAACCACAGACAACGTCAGAGGCGTCTCACCTGGGCTAAGGAGGAGAAGAACTGGACTGTTGCCCAGTGGTCCAAAGTCCTCTTTTCAGATGAGAGCAAGTTTTGTATTTCTTTTGGAAACCAAGGTCCTAGAGTCTGGAGGAAGGGTGGAGAAGCTCATAGCCCAAGCTGCTTGAAGTCCAGTGTTAAGTTTCCACAGTCTGTGATGATTTGGGGTACAATGTCATCTGCTGGTGTTTGTCTGAAAACCAAAGTCACTGCACCCGTTTACCAAGAAATTTTGGAGCACTTCATGCTTCCTTCTGCTGACCAACTTTTTAAAGATGCTGATTTCATTTTCCAGCAGGATTTTGCACCTGCCCACACTGCCAAAAGCACCAAAGTTGGTTAAATGACCATGGTGTTTGTATGCTTGACTGGCTAGCAAACTCACCAGACCTGAACCCCATAGAGAATCTATGGGGTATTGTCAAGAGGAAAATGAGAAACAAGAGACCAAAAAAATGCAGATGAGCTGAAGGCCACTGTCAAAAAAACCTGGGCTTCCATACCACCTCAGCAGTGCCACAAACTGATCACCTCCATGCCACGCCAAATTAAAGTAATTAAAGCAAAAGGAGCCCCTACCAAGTATTGAGTACACATACAGTAAATGAACATACTTTACAGAAGGCCAACAATTCACTAAAAAAATTTTTTTAATTGGTCTTATGAAGTATTCTAATTTGTTGAGATAGTGAATTGGTGGGTTTTTGTTAAATGTGAAATCACAATTAAAAGAATCAAATCAAAATCATAAAAATAACCAATGACTTAAACTACTTCAGTCTGTGTGCATTGAATTTATTTAATACACGAGTTTCACAATTTGAGTTGAATTACTGAAATAAATGAACTTTTCCACGACATTCTAATTTATTGAGATGCACCTGTATATAGCATTTGCATGCTATTTTCTATATGGATTAGCAGCATGTAATAGCCAAATTTCATTTGTGCAAAAAATGGGTGTTTGCAACATTAACAGTGTGTGAATTTTTACATTAATATAGATTTTTGGACAACTCATTAAAAATGCCTGAAGTGTTTCCCCAAAATGCATTCCTGAGATTCCCTACAAAACAGCAATATCTTACTAAACTAAAATCACACTTATAGAAGGTCGCTGCAAAATTTCAGAAAATGTGTATTTACAAGAAACTCTATATTATAGTTACAAAAAAAAAAAAAAAAAGAAAGACAGGAAGATAAAAAGGTGATGTCAGCCATTTTTAAAAACCAAAAAGAGGAAGTTGCGAGTTCCTTATTAAAGGGTTAGTTCATTCAAAAATGAAACTTCTGTCATAATGTCCTCACCTTCAAATGTTGTTTTTCTGTATAACATTAAATGGTGAATTTGTATAATCCTTTAATCACACATTTTCTTGTTTCTATACATCAACAGTTCATGACCATGTTTGTCAAGCTCTAAAAAGGAAAAAACAAAACAAACAAAACAAACAAAAAAAACCCCACAAAAGTCATCCATATGACTACTTCTATTTCTTATATTTATATTTTTTTAAATCTTGCCTTGCTTTTCAAATCAATATTTGTAATATGGCACCATGACTAATAATCATGTCATTGTAAAGTCAAATTTGACTAACAAGAGCCATAGTGGATGTCTTGCCATTGACATCATGTTACATTTGACCCTGATGTAGCAGGATACAAACTGTCATTGCGAAGTTCTTTCATCAGATCCACTGCTCTTAAAGGAACAGAGCAACCAAATCTACATTTACTGACTCTCATGTTGTTCCAACACAGTATGCTTTTAATTTTGAATAATGTACAACACAAACAACTCATACTGATTTGGACAATACGAGTCCAAATACAGTAAACAAGAACATTTGCATTTTTGTGTGAACTATTTCTTTAAATTACTGCCATTTTTGTGCCACGGTTCCACAGCAGCAGACTAAGAGTGACAATATGTGAAAAATGGCTGTCAACTGTGCACTGCTGTTGCTCATTACTGTATCTGACCACATGACCTGGTACGATCCCTGATGCCCTACAGAGTGGGACAGTAGCTTACAAAGTCTGGCGAGGCAGCACAACTCAGCAGTCAGGGAGCATCTGACCCCAGCCAGTGGCATGTGACACGGGTTAGATTTTCATTCATACCCTGAGCCCTGTAGAAAGGAAGCTGTTGTGCAATATGAGGAGGAGGGGAGAGAAGCCATCATTGATGGATGAAAAAGAGGAAGAAGGCATGACAGAAATGAACACCACATGACAGGAGGCCACCGTACAGGGATTACAAGTTTTTTTCCCTCTCTCTCTCTCTCTCTCTGAAAGCCTTTTTACCATCTATAGAGTTCATCTGGTAAGTCTTTCCTTGTTGGTGCACTCACTTATCTAATTATACTAAAAAGGCAGCTGATGGCAAAATTAACTAAGACAGCTCACAAAAAATGAGATGGTTCATCCAAAAATAAAATTCTGTCGTCGTTTACTCACCCTTATGTCGTTCCAAACCTGTATGATTTGATATGACCCGCATGAAGAGAAATTCAACACAGTGTACATTTCCATACAATGAATCACTTCTTCCACATTCATTGTATTAAAAACAGCAGTATGAACATTGTGATAAATGTATTTTTTTGTTTCACAGCAATGTTGGGGAGTAACTAGTGTAACAGACAAAATAATGTTACCCTTTATTTTAAGGTGTCCTTGTTACAGTGTAATTATACATTTAAGTACTGAGTAATATTAATTAACTACATGAACTTACTATGTGGTTAGGGTTATTATGTAATTATGCATAATTTATTGTTATTACAATAGTACGTACATGTAACATGTGTAACAAGGACACCTTAAAATAAAGTGTAACCCAAAATAAATGTAATGTAATCTGTTACAGTTACTGAGAAAAAGTGTAATTAAATCATTTACTTACAAAAATGTTAATGATGACAAAGGGGGTTACAATTTTCACACATATTTGATTGATTTCTTTCCCAAATTGCATTGACTGCTCTAAAATATGAGACACCAATGTTTCAGAAGTTTAGGGCACAGAATAGGACACGTGTCACACTGTGTAGGAGAGATGACAGAGATGAGGATTGTTGTGAACTTTTATCTTCTAAAGTTTAGGCAACTCAGAAGTGAAGACCAGGAGACGTTGGGATATCTTTCATACAGAAGTTACTGTTTATTGAGAACTCGCTGTGCGTCGCTGTAGTCATCCAAGTCTAACTAAAAGCAGTGATACATTGTAGTTTTAAATACATTTAGGGGGCAGTGCTTAGGAGTGAAAACAAAGCACCTGGGTGACGACCTTTAAGCATGCAAATGAGGTATTCAGGTATAGAATCCTGCCCCATTTAACCACTCCTAATCTAATCAGCCTAACTGCCCAAAGATTGGGGCAGGGGCATCAAGAGCAATTACAAACAAAAGGCAAGAGTCTCTGTCGTCTGGCTCATTAGACTTACAATAAGAGAACAGGAACTGGCAGGGACCTCTTGAATCGTTCATCTGATGTCATCATCTTCACCATAAATGCTAAATACAATGTATATAACTTCTTCAGTTTGTACACTATTACATTGGAATCTAAATTAAACATTTAAATAAATTTGTAATCCCACAATTCCCCCTTTGAGAGTTCTAATAACTCTCACAAAATACAAATTTAGACACTTAAAAGTTCATTCTTGTAACATGTGATCGTTACAGGCACATAGCACTTGTTCTGTGTTGATTGTCTGTAGGACGAACTGCATGCTGACACAGAAACAAACATGCAGCTCCGTGAATTTCTTAATAGTCTTTTCTGGTTGGAACTGTCATTTCTCGTGATGGGCGTGAGTCATTTGTTGCATGAAACACTTGATACTAACAGGTTTCCGAACCATGAAGAATTATCTTCAGCCATCAGGTGTAATTTTGCTGAAAGATCAAGAATGTCTTGATCATGTTGCTGGATGACTGAAGTTCTCGTATGTGATTCTCTGCGTTGTGTATTTTTTTCTTTGTTCTGTCTTCCGTGACAGTTGGCTCGGCAGTGGGTCTCGTTGTCTTTTAGAGGTTGTGGCTTCATACGCAGGTGAGGAGTTCGGTGCGCATGGGTCTTGGAACAGCCATCAAGTGGTATCTGCACAGAGGAAGAAAGAAAACAAAAAGACAGAGCAGTATTTGTTCTAAAGACTGCAAACATTAGGGTTGTATCCTCTGTTCAATCTGAGTCTGCTATTGTTGTTCCTTCTTTCCCTATTTCTTAATTCACGAGACACCTAAAGAACAGTGAGGTGAGGGTGGACTAGTGGATGGGGAAAGGCCTATGAGGGTGTGTTCACCACAGGGTTGGCCCCCGAAGCCTGTTGCATCCGGTTCTTCCCTGGGTTCCTCACTGGTCCATGTGTCCTATCCTATCCCTGTAGGTGGTGTGCAAACTTTAGTGTGTGACATCTCCATCCTCTAATGGAACATCAGTCATAACAAACATCATAACCCAAAGAGGATAGGTGAGTGACTGTGGTGTGCTGTAGTATAGCTTTGAAGGCTGTGAGTGTACTTAACTAGCATTCTCTCAGTGGAAGGAAGTGACAGTAACCTTCCTGTAGTTTTATTTACAAAGAATCTTTCAGCTTTGTTGTACATTACTGGGGAATTAAGCACTCACAGCCCTAACAGTTAACACCTGAGCAAACTGCTCCAACAGTTCGGTGAAGCGGGAGGGGCTGCTTCAGAGTACCAAGTAGACTGAGTAGAAGCTGAGTAAAGCTGTTAATTTCTCCTAATGTCTTTTTGCTTTTCCTACACTCTTTCATCCAGTGTCCAGGTTTACCACAGTAATAACAACTGCCCTCCTTCTTAGGACACTTACGTTTCTGTCGGTTCTCTGTGTTGACCTTAAAGGACGCTGCTGCAATCTTTACTCTGGCTTTAACATCAGAGTCTCTTTCCCAAGTAGCTAAGCTGTCCAAGCTGTTTTGCAAGCTTCCAGTGGACCATGTTAGGTCTAAGAACGGCAAAGCTGATCTGTACTCTGATAAAAGGCCATCAAACCATGTTCGAACTAGTGGTCCTTTGTCATCAAGCACACTTTCAGGATCATCCACTATTCCACTGTAAGTTACAGCTGACTGACAAAACCTTTCAGTGTATTCACTCACAGTTTCTTCTTTCCTTTGCACACAGTCAGTGATTCTGGACCAGTCTATCTTGGGTCCTATGATATTCTTTAGAATTTTCAAAACACCTTCTCTCAAATCATCTCTACTGGCATGTTGTAGTTCAGAAGTAACAGCAGACTCAAAACTGTTGAATTCAGATTCAGTTAGAATTTGTGACATCAGCTGTGTGACTTCTGCTAACGACATGTCGTAGAGACGCATTTTGTTGATCAATGCTCTTCTAAATTCAGAAAAATCTGTGCGTGCTGAGGGTAAGCTCTGGGACAGTCTCTCTATATCTTTAGGTCCTAGTGTTTTGGCAACAGTTTGTACTTGCACAACAGAAGAGTTGGGAGCAACACTTTCAATTCCCTCAATTCCTTGAGATCGTCTCTTAGCGCCACATACCTTCACTGAATCTACAGGCACATCAATTACTGATTGGATGATTACATCTCTTTCAAAGAAAGCTTGTAAGTCAGGATAATTGTCATCCGGTTGACTAACTTCTTCCACATCAGTTTTTGCTGAAGCTTTGTTGTGGTTCAATTTCTTAGTAAAATAGGATACTCTAGCACGGAGCTCTTTGTTCTGTTTCTCTAGCTCTGAGTTACGCTGAGATTGTTGTGTAGCTAGCGCTAAACCAAATTCTCTGTGGCAGCAGATAATACCTTTCACATTGTTCTTGCGAACACATGCTCCTAATACCTTTTTACACTCATCTACAGACCAAGTCTTGTCTGGATGGATCTCATATTTCTGCGTTAGTTCTTGTCTAACTTTCTCAGTGATTATTAGGTTCATTTGTTCCCCTAACAGTGTTTTGAATTCACTATCTGACCACAATGGAGTCGCAAGACCATCCTTTTCTGTTGTTTGAATCAGCCTAGCATTCCTTCTAACCATTTTGTACGTTTCTTCTGTACCACACAATCAAAACACTAAAAACTTCTCTGATCAACAGAGGGTACATTTGTTAACACAGCTTAACCATTGTTAACTTTCCAAATTACCAACACGTCACACTTAACTTCCCTGCCTACAAGGACAGAGGATAAACCAAAATTATTAGCCTGAAATGCTAACCTTCTCTGTGAAAAGAGGATAAACCAAAATAACTAGCAAATTATTAAAAATAAATTTGTAATCCCACAGGATCAAACAAATAGTCTTTATTATATTCCAGAACAAAGGGGTAATCCACAAGGAAACAGCAGACACACGAGCAAGACGATAGAGACCCAACAATCACTGACTGAACAGAATGGGGCTTAAATGCACAGGATAATGAGGGATAGACAGGTGCGGGGAATCAACTAATAATCAAACTAAACGAGGACAGGAACATGACCAAATAAGGACAAACAGGAACAGAAACGGGCAAAACATGACACAAACAGTCCAGGGGTCCGTTCTTCGTACGTCGCTAACTCAGTTAGCTGGATTTGATTGTTGACGATTTCGCTTGATCTGGGATAATTTGGTTCTTCGAAGCTCATCCTGGACTTGCTGTCATAGCAACGGGTCCATAAGCTTAAACCTGCTCGGGAATCATGTAAAAAAATTACAAATAAATTAAAAACAGTGCACATTTCATTTATCTATTATAACATTTATGTAGTTTTGTTTCCTTATAAAGGTCAGGTGTCTTTTTTAATGATATGATGTCATTAGGTTGCTGTCTTGCCGCCAGCCAATCGCTGCATTGCTGATCATGGTTTCCAGTATAGATGCATCTGCCCTTTTCGGGGAACACGAGAACGCGCAGTAATTTTAGACAACTTAATCCAGATATTTTAATCTAATACGCAAATTCGTTTGAAGAACCAAATTAGCCAGAGATCAATAATCAGGATTAGAAGATCTGGAATCTTTCAAATCATCTCAGATGTAATAAACGACGTACGAAGAACGGGCCCCACAATCCTGACAACATGCTTATTTGATAACTGTTTTATTTCCTATTTGGGTTTATGTATGGGCCTGTTTACACCTGGTCACTTCATGCGTTTTCTCTGATCGGATATCTATGTTAAAACATTTCCATTTACACTTGGCCACATAAATGTGTCTTCGCAAAACGGATATAAATCCGTTCTTCAATTCCCGCGCTATATGCAAATTTAACGGAGTTCACGTCAATGAAAGCAATAGATACGCGCTGCATTTTATTCATTATCAGATAATTTCAATATCAGAGACAGCAACAGGAGAGAGCACAGCACTGGAAAGATAGGTTAGTCACTACTTTTAATGAAGATGATTGTGTGTTGAGCGTCTGCGACTTACTTTCAGTTTCATTCGCGGCAGTTTGCGCGTCGGCTTGCTGAAGAGATACTCAGCTACTCATCTGCGGTGATGCTTGTTGCATTGGCGCTGTCATATCTGACTATAACATGCCATACAGCCTATAAAACGCGCTCGCACGTTTATTGTTTTAATATTTTGGGAGGAGTGAAACTAGCATATGTGGTTTCAACAACCAGATGCATTTACACTTGTCCAGTTTCGTCTGGAATGCGGCCCAGACCACCTCCTGAAGTGGTTTGAGCGATCGGATTTATATCCGTCTCGAATGCGTTTCGGAGTGCATTTACACATGGTCTTTTCACGATCTGATAGCTATCCGATCAGAAAAAAACGCATGAAGTGACCAGGTGTAAACAGCCCCTATATGTTTTTTTTAAAAATTTTTTATTTAACTGTTTTTTTTTTTCAAAAGCATTATTAGATGCCAGTGTTTCCTGTCATAGCAATTTGATTTCAAAAACAGTATCTTGACTACTAAACTACATCTTATGATTTTAAATCTGTATTTAACCTTAGAACGATCTCAAAGTAAAAAGAGGTGCTAAAGTCTGATTTTGTGGCGGCTGTGCTGTAAAATTAAATTATTATAATCTTATGATAACAAATTTTGAAAGTCTGATGGTAATCAGTGTAGAGCACTACTGTAAGGTTAACCCTGCATGGTTTAAATGTTTCAAATTGATTAAGAGTTTAAAACATTCGTTTTAAATTTAAAAAAGTAATTACATGCAATCAGTTACATAGTTACACTACTTTTTACATTTTAAATAGGGTAACTTGTACATTTCCAAAGTAACCTTCCCAACACTGTTTCACAGTCAGGTGGGTTTGGAACATCATGAGGGCAAGTACATGACAGAATTTTTAGTAACTTTTTAGATTAGAAAACACGTATTCACTTTATTCACCTCAATAAACTCCTAATTTGCTGCTTACGGACTGTAAGTAAGGTAATTGTTGTAGTAATTCGGTTTAGGTAATGAGTAGTATTACAGAATAGACAATAGATTCCAGAATGCATTAATATGTGCTTTATAAGTACTAATAAACAGCCAATATGCTAGTAATATGCATGCTAATAAGCAACTAGTTAATAGTGAATAGTGTTCCCTAATCTAAAGTGTTACAGAATTTTCATTTTTGGATGAACTATCCCTTTAATGGCTGCTGTAATGACAGCTCAAAAGCTGAATCTGTGATTTCGAGCTTCTCACTCTCCTTTATTTGAAGATCTTCTACAACTCGGCACACAGCAAGATTTTGAGTGTGTCCTTTTGTTTCGAGTAGCTTAAGAGTAAGACTGTTGCCTAGCGACTACCCTGCATTACAGCATTACAACACATACTTCAGGGTTAGTGTGTGCATGTTTTTTGTGTGTGAATCAGCTGAGAGCCTGTTTTCCAGTGCAGGGGATATCCTAAGGTTTAATCTCTAGAGAAAACATCTTCCACCTCAACACATTTATGGATGCCAGGCTCTGGGACAGTAAAACACATCCTGGGAAGCATCATTCCATTGCTGAAATGATCTGTTGGAGGTTTTGGCCGTGTGAGATGAAACACATTGAATGACATACACACCCTGTGTAGCAGGTGCCTTTGGGATCAAGTATTGGCAGTAAACTCTGCCCATTAATATTTGATGTATTTTCTGTATTTTTACTGAATGCAATATGACTTTTCTATCTATCTATCTATCTATCTATCTATCTATCTATCTATCTATCTATCTATCACACACAACTACCAAGTCTGGGGTCAGCAAGATTTTATTGTTTTTGAAATAAGTCTCTTAAGCTCACTAAAGTCGTATTTATTTATTTACAGTAATATTGTGAATTTTGTTGTTAATGTCATCATGTTTTTGTTACATTTTTAAAATATAATTTATTCCTGTGATGGCAAAGCCATTACTTCAGACTTCACATGCTACTTAAGAAATGATTTTAATATGTTGATTTGGTGCTCAAGAAACATTTCTTATTATTATCAATGTTGAAGACAGTTGTGCTGCCTAATATTTTTTGTGGAAATGATACATGATGCATTTTTTTCAGGATTATTTGATGAATAGAAAGTTCAAAAAATTATAGAAATGTCTTTACTGTCACTTTTGAAAAATGTAATGCATCCTTCCTGAATAAAAGTTAGTTTCTTTAAAAAAACATCTTCCCTTAAACTTGGTAGAATGGTATAGTGTATATATACAATTATAACAAAATTAATCAAATATAAATTCCAAGCTATTTCCTCACTTTCTCAACAATGAGATTTCTTATGCTTCTTATCACAAAGTTCTGGTTTAAGTGTAAGACTTTGGGCTCTAAAGAGTTAAATGCAATGCTAAAGCATTGAAACGCGAGAGCTGATGAGGAAGAGGAAAGCGAGAGAGAGCAAATTCAGGGGAATTTCAGGGAACCAGGGTGAACAGTCGGAGAATGGTCTTTCTCCGATTCTCTCGTCTCAACATAGACTTTCAGATGCTGAACTCCACAGAAGTGACAGCTCTGTTCCTCAGCAGCCATTAACAGTGTCTCTGGACTGACACTGCAACGGCTGCTATACGCCACCCGGCACAATGTGACCACAAAAGGGATTGGTGTCACTTTCTTGGCGCTCAAACTACTTTGAAGACCCCATTTCCTTGGCAAAGCTGAATCAGCCTTGAAAAAAATGCAACGGCTGAGTCATACTTCCTCCTGGATATGACAGCGCTTCCTCCACAAACTGATCTGTCCTCCCTCCCCTCCCCACATTTTAAAAAACGTTAAAGGGACGGAACATGGAAGAAGTGAGAAGGCAATGAGTCCACTCTGGTCTCAAACATAATAAACCTACATGGAAATATAAGACAGGCAAGCTCAAAATAAATGACTCAGAATGCATGTGATATATATGGCCTTGATTTAAATCTGTTTATATACTATTATACAGCATTTTTTTTTTCTTTTCTCTTTTTTTTTAAGGAAATTAATGATTTTATTCAGCAAGGATGTATGAATCAAAAGTAACAGTATTGCATTACCAAACATTCAAATTTTCTAGTTCTATTTTTTATTTCTTTTGAGCTTTCTATTCATCGAAGAATCCTGAAAAAATAAAAAATAAATAAAATGTATCACGGTTTCCACAAAAATATTAAGCAGCACAAGTGTTTTTAACAATGACAATAAGAAATACTTCTTGAGATTTCTGAAGGATCTGAAGACTGGAGTAATGGCTGATAAAAAAAAAAAAAAAAAAAATTAGCTTTGCCATTACAGGAACAGATTATACTAAAAAATACACACACACACACACACACACACACACACACACACACATATATATATATATATATATAAAATAGAAAACACCTGTTTTAAATTGCAATAATATTCCACAATATTACTTTTTTTAATTAAAGAAATGCTGCCTTGGTGAGCATTTTGCTCAAATCATACATTTATTATACTACACAGTGTGTAATATACACATTTTATAAGGAGTAATTTATTAGCTTTGATTTTGTATTTTACTGATTTTTTAAATCCTTTCTATATTTACTACTACTTCATAATAATAATAATAATTATTATTATTATTTTGCAATTATAAATATATAACAATAAATAACATTTCTGTCCATATGTGATAGCCAGTGCAAGGGAAATTCCAAAGACTGATAAAAAAACCTGTTGCACTTCTGCAAATACAGCATCAAGCATGGCTGCTGAACTATGAATAATCATTTAAGAGATTTGAGTAATTGCTTAAATGTAATATAAAAGAAAGAAGGGAAAGTTTTGCTAACAACACGTATGTCACACGAGTAAACAAACACAGTCCCCATACGCCAAACAAACACACACCCTGGTCAAATGGTACGTCATTTCTACAGGTGTCACTTGTTAGAAGCAGGATCTTTCCACTCTGTTTTGTTGACACATAACAGCACAGCCATAAAAGACAACGACAATCGTCAGATGAGTGACGCTGACATAGGGGATCAACCTCTGCCGGATTGTCCCAATGATGTCATTACCAGCTTGCTGCCTCAAACACGGACTGATTACTTAATGAATGATATAGATAGAAAACATTTAGTTTTCCATTGACACAAGCACACAGGTACCGGGACCATCATGAACTCCACTAACTAAAGTCATAAATGAATTCAGTCCTTTCAGTGTAAAACCTAAAGCTTTCGTTTTCCTTGAACTCTATTCAGGGGGTATTGTAGACGGAGTGAAAAAGAAATGACTCAGACGGAGCAAATGGTAGTAGGAAGAGAGCGGACAAATATGGGCTCTGCGCTCTACTTCACTGAAGACAGATCCGCCAGGGCTGGACGAAAGCCTGTGGACCAGATCGAGAGCGGTTGAGACCACACTGGAACCCACAGGGTCCCTCAAGGTGTTCTGTCAGCATGCCAACATAGCCATGCTGATTCATTCACCACGTACTGCAAACCAAACCCTCCTACAAGCCCCAGCATTTAACTCGTGGCGGCAGTCGTCACCCCACAGATCCGATTCCTCACAGCTGACACATCAACCCAGACAAACATAACAGATCTCAAAACTTTTCCTAAACATCACCTTATATTTACAGTATGAATATGAGTTGAAATTGCACAAATGACACAAATGCTTCTTTTCTCTAGCAGTGGTTTAGTAAGTTGCTC
The DNA here is from genome assembly GCF_012432095.1 of Onychostoma macrolepis. NCBI lineage: Eukaryota > Metazoa > Chordata > Actinopteri > Cypriniformes > Cyprinidae > Onychostoma > Onychostoma macrolepis. Next base: position 13,032,026 of record NC_081163.1, read on the forward strand.
TCAAATAGAAAATGTTCCAAAAGGGCTTTCGCATAGAATGCTGTAGAAGAACCATTTTGGGTTTCTCAAAGAACTTTTCAGAGAACAGTTGTCAAAATACCAATTTTTTTCTAAGTCTGAAGAACATTCTAATAAACTAAAGAACCTTATTCCACTATAAAGTGGAATGGAAATTGGAACTTTTATTTATAAGAGTGTGGTTAGTTCTCACATCCTTATTAAATTACAATATCTTTGTGATATCTTTATGTCCTTCAAACTAAAATTACAATGTTATCATATTTTACTACAGCTGTTGGGTAAACAAATTAACATTTTAAACATAAGATTGAACTGTGTTCTCAGCACAAGAGAGTTTTTCTAAATGTCAGGTTGGGAAAGTTGTCACGTGTTTTAGGTGTTATAATTTTATCGATTGCAGTAATAGGCTATTTGTTGGGCAAAATAATTGTCTGATATTTCTGCATGTTATATTTCATTTTTGCTATCTTAAAAAGCAAACAAACAAATAAGTTAGTTTTATTTGAAATAACTAATGGACCGTTTAAAGACATATTTTCTGGACAATACCAATGGAAACGTTCAAGAGCAACAAAGACTTTAGAACATGCTTTTATAGACAAATTCACTTTCAAAAATGAACATATCGTGAGATGTTTCAGTACATCGAGCAAAATGAGTCAAAACTAACTCCGGTTTCCCTTTATTATTCTCCGAATACGAGTGCTACAAAAGTATTGAACTACCAGAGAGTCAATGTACTACGAACAGTAAGAAGCTGTCATAAACAATTACAGCACTTTAAGTGTAGCTGCTTGAAAATATTCCTTCTCGTTAAACTTGATCATCCGCACAAACTTCCTGTCGGTTTACTCATGGATGATGAATGACACATCGCAGAAATTATAAATAAATACATTAAAATATATATAGTTTATATCATTTAAATATATATATATGACATTTAATGCACTAACGTACTCTGCATCATTCTTATTTTGATCCAAACAATTAAATTGCAATATCATTGCGATGAATAAGCATCCACATTTCCTCAAAGCCAGTTCGCATGTTGCTAGTTGTTTGTACAGCTGTCTAAATTCAGTTGGAGTTGTAAACATCGCCATCGCGTGGTTTTTATGTCGACAAACCACAATGTTCTCTTTACAGTGTCTGAAAGGCGAATAGCCTATGAATTGAAATACCTGTTAACTTCATTTACTTCTCCAGAGAACTCTGCCTTTAATCTAGTAGCCTACAAACCGTTTAATGACATCCATTCAAACTCTTTTTTCAGTTCAAATACGGAATTAACAAAAGCCCAGAGAAAAGAAGGCGCGCTCCGAGTGTCATGACAACGGCGATCAAACATTCAAAAATCTTGTAAGCATTGGTATTTACTTAAAAGAAATGCTAATTTGGTATGAATTATTTTGCAATTAGTTTGATCTTGAACTTGAAGGTGTTTCAAACCTTAAAACTTTTTAAAACACATTTTAAATGATGTTAGTCATTAGTTTAAATGCACAACCCGTATTCATAGCTAGCGGCAAAGATTTACATTACAATCCGTTTTGGTTTATGATAATATGTGCACTTTGACATAATAGCGGAAATATAATCTGATGCCACACATGAGTAAGATCATCAGCACGAACACTAACGCAACTGGTATTTGGGGGAATTTTGTGCTTAGGGCCATAATAACGGACAAGTCCATTTCCGAAGTCAGGGATGTAGGTCATCTGCTTTAAAGATGCATATTTACACAGTAAAAACACAGTACAATTTACCTTGGCATAGATTTATCAAGCATACCATCGCTATAGTGAATAATAATTAATATGGCATCTAATTCATATAGTTTGGAATATTTTTGTCATTTTTTATTAGTGCTGATAACACTAGCCACATATAGTCTCTATTATTAACAATAACCGTAGTGAGTACAGAATTATGACGAGGACTGATACATTGGGTTTGCAAAAGTAGATTAAATAGCCTATGGCCTACTATAGGCTAATAAATTATAATTAGGCAATCAAATTATTAAGAACTTATTGTCTTTAATGGATACCATATTGTCTACAATAAATTTGGCACAGGTTTATGCAACCATGAGGTCTTTATTTGTCATAGGAAAGCTTGCAAGTGCAACCGTTTCATTTAGTGAGATTTGGTTTAGTCACTTAGTCAAAAAAACTCCGTTTCCGCTCGTCCCGGGACTCGACCGAAACACTGATGATTAATACACGGTGAGTCAAACGCGCAGTGGACTATTTATGTCCCCTATATATAGAGTCAAGAACCGTTCACTCCCAGTGCAGGTCACTGCTTTACTTTACTTCTAGGCACAAACAGACATTGTGTTTATTCATTACATTTATTTTATTTTTTAAACTATGCCTTACAATAACTTTTAGTGGTACTTGATCTGGGCTGGTACAGAAAGGTGGTAAGTTCTAACACCACAAGGATCGATATCATGAACTAACGGGAGATTGCTGTAGCCTGTTAATCATTTTGGGTAAAAATGTCAGTTAAATGACTGTAATGAATAGCATCCAAAACAATAAATCCCGAAAATGGAGAAGGAAACACCTAAAAGTATATAGACTAGTATTACATGTAACTTCAATATTTAACAACGTATGTCTAATACATTGTTTATTTTGTTGGGGCAAAGTTAAACAATATTCACCGCCATTCATGTTTTTCAATGATTCATCGTTGACACACAGCCTCGAATAGGAGACTGTGTTAAATTTACTCCACTTCCTACAATAATTTAACGATGTTTTCCTGTGGTCGGATGACTAGAGCAAAGAAAACTTCCAGAATTCACTCCCACATATTGATATTTTCCTTTTATCTTAAATAATCTCCTGTGTTCTCCATACAGCTATGAGTCAGCGCGAGTAAAAAAACACAAGCATGTTTAACATGCACTAGACGAATCACTAGCGTGACTAACGCGACAGGAATAAACTTTTCAGTTTCAAACGCAGAAGAAGTCAGTCTTACAAGTCTCACGATTGACATCTATTGCCCGTTTTGTGTATTGCACAGTTGTCTAAGAAAAAAGTGGAATAATAGATAGCAACAACACAATACCAACACTTAATATTTTCAGAGGCGAATACTTACTGCCATACTGCTTACTGCACAGCCTACTATTTATTAAAATTATTATATGCCTATTATTATGTACCTATTATATGTCACATAAGCTTATTGCATTGCATATTTAATTCAGCAAGCATTCTTTTTATTATTCAAATTATGATTGCTTTTCTACACTTTAGACATTAAATATTTGCTTGGTAAGATCGTGTCTAATGATCTAGAGCAAATAGAGCTTAGCTCTGTTTGCTCTAGACTAGATCATTAGACATGATTTTAGGGTTGGAAGCCTGTTTGAAACATTTGTTTTGTACCTTACAAAAACACTGTCTGTCATACTGTGGACACTGACAGTGTACATACTGCAGACATAGTACGCGTAATATAGTAGTACGTTATTCTGAACCAAACAGTCAATTATGCTTCAGTTTTTTAATATGAAACATTATAATGCTTTTTTTCCCCCAATATTTTTGACATAATTTTATATTAATTATTCAAATTAATTTATACAAACTTCAAAACTCAATCTTTAAAATTTAATATTGCATTATTAGTTGTGTATGTGGAATCAATAATTTACATATACACAGGGCTTAAAAATCACCATTTCAGAAAAACCCAATGGATAAAACAGGGTTTCCAGCCTTTGCGTGTACAGCTTTGAAATTAGGCTGTGTGCAGGAGGAAGTATCACCATGACGACAAGGGTTATCTTTGTTCACCATGTGTTTCCTGTCTAAGTGAGGTGTTTAGTGCAGGGGATATAACAGATCTACTACAGCTAACACTCAAGAGGTGCCACTTCATTGTTTAATGTGCTCATGTTAAGTGTGGAGGGCTTTGGGGCTGCCACTATGGTGCTGTGATTCGGGGGTTTAGGATTCAGTGATGGCAGGGATATGGTCAGAGGTCTGGACATTGTACCTCATATTGGCATTTGGTACTCCAGACCCCTCACCAGCACCCCAAGAGAAACTTGACTTCAGAAGAGTCTTCTTGGGTTTGGATAAATGCAACGCCTGCATTGGGACATCCATTTGCAAGAAGTTTTTCAAGGATGAAATAAGGTAAACTATAGGATATTTACTATTAATACAGAAAAATCTTTTTTCGTTGTCCTTATGCAGAGGTTTTAAAGATATTCAACAAGGTATCCAAATGTCCAAATATTGAAGTAAAGATGTTCTGTTTTTTCCATATGCATCTTCACTGACCTAATATACTATATTCAGGGTTAAATAACTTTCTTCTTGTATATATAGAGCTATTCAAACAAGAGCACCGCATACCATCGGAAAATAAAACATCAATAGGAAGCTGCCTTTTTCTACATCGAAATTGTCTTCAAAATGTGCAGCTCACAATATCTAATCATTGATCTGAGTGAGCATGAGCAATGAAAGCAAAAGCAGGAAGCTAATGTGGACACTGATTATTTCACCGCAGGTTTGAAAGATGGCTGACTGCTCAGTCTAATCTCTCCTCAGCAGATGTGCGCTCATATGAGGGAAACTATACAGACAGCACAGCGGGCTGGAGACCTGTGGTGCTATCCTACGTGATGTCTCCTCACCTGCACCAGATATCAGACAATAGCATTTGCACCTCAGCAGGCAAAGGGAAATCCTGCAGCATTGAAGCAGTCCTCAGGGCCACTTCACGCTTCCAGAGTTGGGTCCACTCCAACCTACTACTTCCCAGCATGGTGAAGGTCTGCATTCGGTCTCTGTATTTTGATGTCTATTTGAGGTCAGCAGTGGCTCAGGATTTAAGGTCTGAACAATTAAATTTCAAAGGGTTATTAATCTGAAAACTAGAAGGTGCCAATTTAGCACTTACAATGTGCCAAATTATTTCTCGATTATCAATGGTTCTTAAAGCAAAGCTTTGGTAAAGATGAAGGTAACAAGTGCATTTCTTCCTTTGTAGCCAAACTTTAAACAAATTATGTTTTACGGGTGTTTCTTCAACTTTGGGCACTTTTATGTTTATGTTCCATTTCTAAATTACAGCGGTAATTCCCCCCCCACAACAAACCATTCTGCTTTAAATAAAGTTCAAAATGAACGAAGTTGAAGAAACACTATACATCACATTTGAAAACTTAAATCAAAATTCCTTTTCTAGGGTCTGGTCACCCCGATGCTGCGCTGTCCATCTCAGAGGCTGCTGGACCGCATTGTGCGACGTTACTTTGAAGTGACTGATGTGGGAAGCGTGCAGATGAAGCACTTCAGTGAAAAGGACAAGCTCAGACTTCTTTATACCCTGGCTGTCAATCAACAACCTCTCATACTGCAGGTATAACAATAAGTGATTGTGGATAAAAGGGATACAGCTACGGCTGGAAACTAACAATAAATTAAATTGTCCACCTATTCGATTGTGTTTTATTAACATCTACACCTACCCCAACCTTATACCTACCCCTTACAATAATGCTATATTGATGTGTGCATGCCCAGTAGCCACAGGTGTATGCTTTAACCACAACAAGTGAATATTGCATTGTGCTGTAATTGAGCTAGCAACGTCAAGTCATAGGTTCGATTCCCAGGGCATTCCCAATGCATGAACTCAGCTTGAACATTGGGGGACACAATTTGATTTATAAAGTGTAAACAGAATGGTGAAGGAAATTCTAGGTGTAATTCTAGTTAGGAAGTAATCATTTTGAACTGTTTGGAAATAATATTGTAAAATATGCACACATTAACTCGTAACTGCGTAATAATATGTCCAAAACAGAACGTTTCTTCCCTCGTCAACATTCAGTTAGGAATTACACGAATCACGGAAATGACAGGCAACTTATTTGAAATTCCAATTCAGAACGGCCATGTGTGAGAAAAAAAGTCAAGTATGTTTACATTTCTATTGTTAAACAGTCGTCAAATATTACAATCTTACCTCGCTTTCTGTTCTCTGTTAACTGGCGGACGGTTCGTTCGCGCCACAATTCGCGCTCTGCTTCTGTGCCGTAAACCCCGCCTACTCTAATCTGATTGGCCATCTCAGTCATTTTGCGCTTTTAGACCGCTGGGGCAGACCTTTTAAACCTTGCCATCACTCATCAAAATGTATAGGGCAGGCCACAAAAATGCAATGTGAATAGCATTGAATAAAAGCATACCATAATTACAAACATTGCTATTTCAAGTAATTGATTTAATTAATTAGTATTGATAGATAAAAACTCAGAAATAAACTTAGAATTACAAAACTGCGATTCTTGAAAAAAGACAGAACTGCGAGACATAAACTCGAAAAAAGTCGCAAAATTTTTTTTAACACTCCGTGGAGGAAACAACCTTCCAATACTAGCTCTCTATATAAAGAACACGAAAACGTACACACTGGCATTGCCTGCTCGAGCTCCCTTGCTTCCTGTTTTCAGTCCTACTTTTGACTTTTCTGCCCACAGATGTTTCCAGGCACGGAGGGCTGGCCCTTCCTCCGCTACCATGGCTCCTGTGGAAGGATGATGGTCTGGGCAGGGAGCAAACCCCTCAGGAGCCTGTTTTCCTCTCCGCTGGAGCGCCGCGCTGACATTGCCTACCAGCTTCTTCACATCACCCTGAGCCTGAGCTCCAACAGCCTCCAGTTCAGCCTCTTCTACACCAGCCTCTCAGAGGACATGTTTGGTACCTTGGATGATAGCAGGGTCTTCATTGTGGATGCCAGTACCATAGGGATTATCGACTTGCAGGAAGGTCAGTTTTAGCTTACTCACATATGCATTGCTTTTACCATGTACACAGACAAACTTGCTTTATCCATGTTTCAAGTGTAATTCAAGTCTTCTATTCATCAAAGTGATCAATTTTTAAATTATGATTTAGCTTTACTGGACACTGGTGCTATGTGTCATGCTGCATGTGTTATTATACCTAAATCATTACAGTCCTCTTTCCTGCAGGATATCCTCCTGATGAAGACATGCAACCAGAACACCTCGATGTCTTCTCCTGTCTCAGTGGATCTTGTGAGAGACCTCCTCCATGTGAGACTGTTCGAGCCGCACAGAGTTTTATCTTACTTTGCAAACATGTCATTAACAATCTGCTCATGCCTAATGATGTGCAGTCAGGTCTTCTTCCCAAAGAAGCCGTCAGTGCGCTTGCTATCTGTGCAGACCAATCTCAGTCTGACCAACGAATAATTGCTGCCATCCAAACCTTAAAAACATTTTACAGACATTAAGGCCATGCAGCGCTCTCTATGGATACAGGTATCCTGAATGCCTCTATAATGACAGGTTCTAGACCAAAACTACCCACCTAAAGGGATAGTTCACCCAGAAATTAAAATTGTGTCAACTTTTACACACCCTCACATGGTTTCCAAACTGGTATGACTTTCTTTATTCTATGGAACATAGAAAATATTTAAAACTAAGTGTTTTTTTTTTCCTTTTCTCGTCCATCCATTGGAAGTCAATGGTCTCCATTTGTTTGCTTCTTCAAAATATATTTTATGTTCAGCAGAAGGTGGTTGTACAGGTTTGGAATGATAAGACTGAGTAAATGACAGAATTTTAACTTTTAGGGGGACCATCCATTTAAGGCACTTTACTGACTGCATAAAGGTATGAACCTGGCAGCATGGCAATATGGAATACAGCACTTAAGTTTTTTTTTAATGAAATGGACTGTGTAATCTCATCAGTATATATCCAGTGAAGGATCTTTATGTTATCAAAGCACAGCTGAAAAACAAACCTTGAGACATATGCAAAAAATAAATAAATTGGTCTATTCAAATTGCAAAAATATTATAACTCACAGACGAGACAAGGAATTTCATCACAAAAGAATATTTTAATTACAAAGACAACTCTGATTAGTAACCCATAAACCATATCAATCTTCATGTTTCTGTACAATACTTGCTAAGCGGTTTTATTCATGTATAGAAAATGTAAAAAGAGAAATGTTCAAAATGACATTACTCCATAAAATTTAATGGCAGGAACTCTGAAAAAAAATAACAGCATTCCATCAACAAATATTTTCAAGCAATAAATATTTATAAATAGTGTAAATTTACAACAAGATTAGAAATAACACAAAAACACAAATTAAAGTTTATTTCTTAGTCTATGTGCAACCCATTTTTCTTTGTGACTTGGCTATCCCCCCCCCACAACTTAACTTTTTCCTTAAGAAAAAGACAAAAATATTTTTAAGAAAAAAAAAATAAATTCACATTACAAATTTCTCTTTTTTGTTACCTAAAGAAAATGTTGAACAAAAAAGCCCAGCTACGGTAGTACTTAAAGGAAATAAGATTGAAAGAAAATCATGTATTAGCTCGTACATGAAGTACAGAAGATGACAAAAGAAACAAAAACCAAAAAAGAGGATTAAAGCAACAGTAAAATAAAAAAGGAAGAGTCAGTAGTTTTGAGTGATTTTGCCATTTGTGGTATATACACAAAACCATTTTCCCTCAGCAATTAGTCTATTTGTAGTTTGTGTTTCAAAGAGAAGTGGTGCTGAACAAGCTGAAACAGTCCTGAAGATGGAGACGATCCCACTTCACTCCAGTGGGCCAGAACTCCATACTTGGCAAGGTTGCATAGACAAACAGCTTAGAACCAGCAGCCTTGTGGGGTTTGCTACAGAAACCAGTGGTGTGGAACTGGGTCAGGTCTCCTGAATATCAGAAAGAGATGTGTTGCGTTCCAGGGTGTTATCCGAAGAACCGTTAATGTTAACGTCAAGTTGAGGAGGAGGCCAGAGGTGGGGCCTGTGGAAACAGCCAGAGGATATTAAGCATGCCCATTTCTTGCCACCTGAGACCATTAATCATACGAATAAGGGCGTAAGGGCTTTGAGACTTACTAATGTGAACTGGTCATACACGTGCATGAGGTCCTCTATTCTGTACTGCTCTAAAACCACAAAGTTCTCAAGGTTAGGGCAGCATCTCCGAGCACAGCCCTGGCAGTGCACCACGTATGTCTTACGTGAGTTACTCTCACTGGTGACAAACAGCAGATCAAAGACCTCCACCTGCGATAACACAAAAAAAGAAAAGAAAGAAAAAAGAAATATTAAAATGTGCATGAATAGAAAAGACCCCAATCAAATGAAAATGTAATAATATATTTAAATAATATTATTAAAATGAACTGAAATATAAACAAATAAAAGCCCTTAAATGTAATTTTTGCGTTTTTGGTAAAACCAGGTTAAAGCAAAAAAAAAAAAAAAAAAACAGGTGAAAATGTAAAAATATTTTATTTATAATATTAAATTACCTAATGAATAATATTAATTACCTAATGGTAAACAAAGTGTCAAGAAAAACTTGGAATGTTGACTTCACAAAGCCTTGTACAAAATTTCTAGGACAGAAATTCTAGAATCTAAAAGTTTATATATTTCAACATTCAACATCACGTGCATATTTCATCCATAGTCAATGTGATCTCAACATGATGGTTATGATGAGTGGGGTGTAGAACAAACACAGGGGTCTTCAACCACTTATTTTTTTTATGATGCTTCCAACTGTTTGTGATTATATGATAAGAATGTTCAAAAATCACTTTAAATAGAGATCACATTTGCAAAGTGAAATTTCTAGCCAAAGAAAACTTTGAAAGCTGAGCATAACTAGAAATATTTTAAATAATACACTTGAATACTTGACATTTTCATGATTTTTCCCATGCATTTAAAGAATTTAATTATTTTAAGTCCATTTTAAACATTCCGATGTGTCAATTATGAGAAATGTAAAAAGAGCTTTTTCTAGCCCACTGATATGACTAAAGTCTTCACCTCATGTGATGATTATGTGATTTCAAACAAATGTGCCAAAGCAAACATTTATTTCGAGTGTAAAACTATTGTCTATTATTTACAACTTACAGACAATTCAAATCTAAAGAACCTTTGGTGAAGAATACACACCTCACAGATGCTACAGTAGTGAGCAGGTTCGTCCTTGGTCCTTCCATGCCAAACTAGCTCTTTTCCAGCAGCTATAAGCGCCTCCCTCAACGTCTGACACTGCTTTAGTGTCCTCAACAAACAATACCTGAGGAGGAGGAAAAGACCTTATTTAACACTTCCATTAATCTGCTTGAAATCTCAGTCACACTAAACTTCATCCTTTTGACCTCTCAAAGAACCACAATCATAAATGTGCTGAAGCAAACTCACTTGATCATCTCAAAGAGTTTGTGGTCTGAAACTTTGATGTTCCTGGCCATGTTCCAAGAGAGGTGAATCATGGGAACGATGGATTTGACACTCTGGAGTTTGTTCCACTCATAGCGTTCCACAGCTAACTTGTACTGATGCACTGAGGAAGAACAGATAAGAATTAAACACTTTGAACAGTTAACAAAGAGATTAACTACATTTTAACTTAAGGTTTAAGGCTTTATCAAATATACTGATATTGTGTTTCACTTTTATTATTATATTTTACTTTAAAAGACTGTAAAATATCACCTTCTTCAAAATTGATACACACAACCGTTTAAAACCAAATGAGCTGCCTACCAAGACAGCATTTTGTTGTGGTTTTATTCATGGCCTTTTAAAAACAGCCGGAGACTCACTGCGCCTTCAAAACAACCCAACAGAGTTGTGTAGACCAAAAAAGTTTCCCAAAGAGTAAAATACTTGAAAAAAGCCCACTCTCAAAAATCAAAAGTAACAAGCGAGATGAAAGCAGTGTAAGCAATTTACACTGAAAAAAAACAAGGCAAACGTTTCGGTCACATGTTAACCATTTTCAATGCCAAGCTAACAATTGTTGAGAGTATGCTGGCTTTTTTCAAGTATTTTATTCATGGCCTTTTAAAAATAAATATACGTATCCTTCTTTGATAAAATTATCTCAAAATAATTAAATAATTAACTGGCGGACTAGACAAGATCAACAAGATTATCGACAAGATAATGTAGCCTATTCTAAAAATTAAAAAAATTAAGACTGTAAAATACTTTTGACTCTTAAAAGGCTGAAATGTGAAGTTTATCATTTTATAAAACCTTCTGTTTTTGTGAAAACCTGCATCTGAACTGTAAATCATGTTTTTATAGACATTTTAATTTTACATTTTTTGTGCAGGTCTTGAAAAGGTCTTAAAAATCTTGTTTGGTCTCGTACTGTATTGCGTCCCTTGTCAGTGTTGGGCGCTTGCTTGGCCATTTGTTGTGATCAACAGGAAAGTGCGTTCAAGCGCCAGCAGAAGACCGTGTAAAGTAATTGAGAGAAGCAGTCTATCAGCGGAAGTTAAAATCAGCTTGTAAGTGTATTTACTTGTCTCATTAGTGTTTAGTGCAGTTGTCGTTGCTAGGAAACGCTTGTTTTGTTAACTGTGTGGAGACGTGCTGAAATCACATTTGGTCTCGTACTGTATCGCGTCCCTTGTCAGTGTCGGGCACTTGCTTGGCCATTTGTTGTGATTAACAGGAAAGTGTGTTCAGCTGAATTGGATTAGAATTTTGTTAGATGGGTATAAAAAAAATCTTAGTTTACTGCGGCAGCAGTTGTGTAAGGCCTCCTCGTGTGAAGACCGAAGAGTGTAAAGACCATCGACTCTACCGTGCGACTCCAGCGGACAGGGACACCAGCAAAGGATATAAGTATCGCCTTTTATTTTGCCTCTTTCCTACTACTTGTTTCACGTCTGTTTCAGTTTTTATAACCATTTCTTACTATGTGTAAGTTGTTGTTTTTTTAGCATGTGTGTTTGGCTCAGTGTTATTTTTTTAGGATTACTGATAAACTAATGTAGTTTGATTTGTATTTGTTATCCATTTTAGTTTTAATTACAGTTGTTGTAATGTTGTCGTTTTATTCGTTTTTTTATTATATCTGTATAGGTTTTCTTTTTTTACACCGAGTTTGAGTTTTATGTGTGTGTGTGTGTGTGTGTGTGTATATGTGTGTGTACATACACATATGCAGTTAATTTTTGGTGTTTGGCTTAGTGTTATGTTAGAATCATTATTATACTCATACCTTTTGTTGTTTTAATATTTTGAATTGTTTTTGGCTTTATTTTAAATTTTCCTTTAAATGTTTAGTTTTGTAATGTCGTTGTATGCATTTATCACTTTTATTTACTTTATATTCTTAAATGTGTGTATAGTATTTATAGAGTTTTAACTTTTAGTTTTAGTTACTTTTTCTTATTTGTAAGTCGCTTTGGATAAAAGCGTCTGCTAAATGACTAAAAGTAAAAGTAATTTAAGCCAAAATATCCTGCAGATACCTTGGTCTGGCAAAAACCATCAATTGTTTTTATATATAACTTTCCGGACCTCGGCTGGTGAGAAGAGTTCATTACTGGCCCTCAAGCCATTTTAGTTGAAGACCCCTGGGGCCTCATGTATAAAACTTTCCGTAGATTTCATCTTAAAAGTGTACATATGCAGAAAAACTAGATTCTGCGCCAGAACCTGCGCAAAAATCATTTTATAAATCCCTGAAGATTGTGCGTACATGTGTCTCCTCCCCAAAATCCCCATATATGGAGCTTACAATGCCTACTTTTACTATGCATAACCTCATCTGCATATCATTTCCATGCATATTCCCATCCACGTGACACCAAGTTTAACACCGTCAAAGGTACAAAACGTTAGTTAAATGACATGCGGACTAAAAATGCTATTTGTACGGTACATTACATTGCTAAAAATCATTCACTGTCCTTGTCTGGTTTTCGAATAAATATATCAAAATGAAATAGTATAAAAACAAAATTGTATAAAATACTTCTCAGAGAATCTTTTTAGAATAGAATGGATCTCTTTCTTTTCCACAGGCCAAAGCAGTATATAATTGTTTTAAACAAATCAGATATTTTAGGATATTTAAATAGGCTATAGTAGAATCAGAAATAGGCTACGGTGTGTGTACATAATTGTCTGACGCAGCTTCACTGACAAAATATTATAAAAAAAAAAAAAAGAAGAAATGTGCAAATCTTACCGCTTGCTTCAGATTCTATCCTTCAATCACAATGCTATTTTCATAATGTTCTGAAGATCGCAAAAGAAGTCTGCCTTCACACGAAATAAACACCTCCGTGCAGCCTGGTTGTGCAGTAGGCTAATATAATCGGACCCATTTAAACTTGCCAATGGACCGTTCGACCACCGAATCCAGCAGTGTCTGCCACAATATCGAAGTAAGCGCACATATCGTTGATGTTTTTGCTAAAAATATTTTCTCTTAACATGAGATCTGCAGTTTAAAGAAACATTACTGTGCTGTCATTAAAACAGCATGTAACAAGAAAAGTGATCAAAAAACAGCACATTCACTACAAATACAAATTCACTCAAATAACATTTTTTTGAATAATGACTATGTAATGTCAATGCTTAACTCCATTAATCAGCAGAATATTTAATCTAAATGTGTATATTGAAAGGAAAAGAGAGTCCGAAATCATTAATTCGCTATTACGCCAGTAAAAGAGTGCGTACGCACGGTCTTGAGTTCCTGTACAGTGTGCACATATTTACGCCAAGTTTATGTACGTGGGAAATTGCGTACGCACATTTCTATGCCCGTTTTGTGCGTATGTTTATACATGAGGCCCCTGGTCTAGAGTGTCCATACGGTGTGCACATATTTTCATTTTGCCCGTTTTGGCCCCTGGTGGTCCAATATCAGTAATAAGCAATTTGACATATTTACCAGTGAGTGGTCCTACATTCCAGGCAATGTTGTTGCACCAGCCAATAGCCTGAACCCAATGCACAGTGCCTGTATTGAGCCAGACCAGATCACCTGGTCGCTGGATAAAGCGATACACTGGAACATTGGCCTCATACAAGTCCTCTAGATTTGGCCACCATGAGCCCATTAGGTAATTTATATTATTCCTGCATAAAGAATATGTCAGTCAGTAAGACATAGACTTACAAACATGCTTAAATTCATATTTTATCCTAAATTTGCGGTAAAACACAAAATTGGGTGTTTCAGCAGAATTAAAGCATTTTTGATTGTGCTTACTTTTCACAGAAGTCATTCATGACACCCCAGTACAGCTCAGGAACAGCAAACCATTCACAATCTCCAGGGCCGATGTTAATGTTCACAGAGCAGAAGTTGTTATTTTCTTGATGACCTGAATGGAAAAAAGAAATAGTTTTTATTAACATCCCGACTTTCAACTCTGTAACGTCTGTATTTGAGCAATGTCTCGGTAAAGCACGGCGAGATGTGCATGTGCTTGCATGCCAATAAGCTGACCTGGTGTCCTGCTGCCTGGGACCTTCATGTAGAGCTGGACTGTGTTCATGCCGAGAATGGTGTGGCCCACATGACTGAGCAGATTCCCTGCAGACACCACCCGCACGAAGGCAGGCAGCTTACTCAACTCAGCCAGCTGCAGCTTCCACCTGCAAAGCCACAGGGTGAAGAGGTCAGATGCAGTGACCTAACATGTCCCCTGTTCCATCATAACTCTAGGAGTCTGTCTGAACACTGAGGTCTGAAAAGGCCCATTTAACACTCTCAATCCTCCTTCAGACTTCAATTAAACTCTCTTCTAGAGCATCTTGATGAAGCACTAAACCACATGAGGCATGCATTAAAGTGATTTTATTACTGTTAAAGGTTGTTAAACAACATGAAGCGGAGTGCCTTTTCACCATGGTAAAAAACACTTCATGAACTCAAGTGGCTTACTGCTTTTATAAAGGACATTTGACCATTAAAGAAACAAGTGTTTAAATGATTACAGTTATTTCAGATTCTGCTAGGTGACTATTATCCTAGAATTCAAGAATTACTGCAAAGACATTTGTTATAAATTATTGTAACTATTTCTATTATAAATAAATGACAAAATTTACAAGAAATAAAAGTGTAATCAACACTTCAGAAAACGGCACTGTAGCTGTTCCACACTTCTTGAAGCTGCAATCATTTTCTGCTAAGAAAGATTTCTCATATTTACCAAGAAAAGTAATAAGAAACTTTCTCAATTACAAAATTAGCACATTAGGAAGCTCTATTCAACACTCCAGTCTACTATCACAGCTAAAATGTTAAATTTTAAAATGTCTAAAAATAGAAAAAGTCTATTTTAACCTTTGTGCTGAAAATCCTTTACCCAATTTAGTGTTACTCGTCAAAAATGACAGGCCTTTTAAAAATTGCTTGCAAATGTCTCATCACAAATTATCACCAAATCTTGGATTCAATCTTTTTGTCAACTTGTTTTCTTTCAATTAGGATTGGTCGTGGGCCTCACTGATCTAAGCTTATTCACCTCAGAGTCAGTAAGTTTAGTCCAATGTATTAACAATGACTAGCATTTTTAGGAAAATGAAAATCTAAAGAGGGTCAAAACGACTGGAACAACATGAAGGTTAAACTGTAGTGTTATGTAAACTGTAATGTTTGGTTTTTATTGCTTCTATTGTCCTTATTTGTAAGTTGCTTTGGATAAAAGCGTCTGCTAAATGACCAAATGTAAATGTAATAATTGTTACTGTTTTTGATAGTATTCTGCTTAGTATTGTGCTTAGATAGTATATACACTGTCATACTGGCCTTACCGATGCTCGCCACAGTTGTGCCTATATCTGCAATTTTACAACCAAATGTTGTGCCTGCAAATGCATTTTGCAAAAAAAAAAAAAAAAGTTGCTTCTGACTTTGGGACTTTAAAGGATTAGTTCACTCAAGAATTAAAATCCAAGATGTTAATGTCTTTCTTTCTTTGGTCAAAATTAAGAAATTAAGGTTTTTGAGGAAAACATTACAGGATTTTGTTTAGAAGCTCCAAATTGCAGGTTCGGTGCTGCTTCAAAGGGCTCTACACGATAGGAATAAGGGTCTTATCTAGTGAAACAATCAGTAATTTTCTAAAGAAAACAAAAAAAATTATGCACTTTTTAACCACTATGAAAAACTGTGACCTTTCCAACGTGATTATGTAATGCGTGAAGTTGTGGACGTGCATCGCGTAGCTAGTTCAAAGATGAGCATTTGTGATTAAAAAGTATATAAATGTTTATTTCTTTTAGAAAATGTCACTAGATAAGACCTTTATTCCTCAGCTGGGATCGTGTAGAGCACTTTGAAGATGCATCGAAACTGTATTCTGGACCTTCAACCCATTGGCCACCATTAAAGTCCATATAAAGTCCTTTATGGAGAAAAATCCTGGAATATTTTCCTCAAAAACCTTCATTTCTTTTTGACTGAAGAACAAAAGACATGAACATCTTGGATGACATGCGGGTGAGTAAATTATCAGGAAATTTTAATTCTGGAGTGAACTAATCCTTTAATGCACAAGCAGATCTGCAACTTTGTATTGCATATTAGATGTTTTGTGCTTGAATGCTTAGAAGGCGAAAAAAGCCAGTGAGCACTTACTTTTTCTCATCTGACAAGTCAATGTTGGTCCCAAACTTGATGTGCTTAAAGGGACCTCTTCTTCTGTGGACCACACTGAAACAAAACACAGGCTCCAGTTACAGACTATGGTTCTGTCAAAAGTCTTTAAAACATTTAGACTTCAATTGAACATGGACTTACTTTTCTGATGGAGCAGATTCTGTGTCTGAGTGGTCTTTCTGCCCTTTCTTTTCATTTTCCTCCTGTTAGATAAAAAAAAAAAGTGAAAAAGCAGCCATTAGACTCCAAGCACCAATCATGAAGTGTTTCACAGTATCAACAGCAAACTCTTCATGAGGAGGAAATATGGATTGTTGACATGCTGTCCCCAGTACTGAGCCAATGGACAATCAAGAGTGGAAAATTGTGGCAATTATTTTTAAGTAGAGTTGAAAAAATGTTTGTTCCAAACAAAATATCCACATTAAACTGAATCCAGTACTAAAATATTAAGCTAATCTCCCGACATCTTGGGATTGCATGTTTTTTCTTAATGTGGGAATTATGACAACTCACCCGCAATGATTCCTGGAAAGACGAGGCCTGGTACTGAGCGTATCTGGCGATGGTGGTGTGAGACCGGCTGCTTTCAAATCGCCACATCTTTCTGCTTCCCGTCACATCCCAGTTCTCATCAGTGGGCTGAGATAACTGAGTCCTCACCTCCACCAGGTGCTCTGGGTTGGCCTCCACCAGAGTCTTAGTAGAGAACAATCCTAGGTCTAACATGAAGAGAAAGACACCAAAATGTCAACTGATGAAAACAAAGGGTAAAAACTGAAATAAATGTATTATGTTAAATAATGTTAATATGTTAATATGTTTAATAATTAAATATTTAATTATTAACAACAACAATAATAATTTCAAAAAGGGGATTACTTTTTTGCATGTTTAAGGTATGGTTTTGGAGAGAATGTTTTTATGAGAATTTTTAAATTAGCAACAAAAGACATCGGGAGGGGAAAAAAAAGTGCTGGAATCGAATTTAGGCCACCTGCATATAAACCATCATTACACTGACGAATGCAACCAAACTGCCACACCATTTCTACAACTCTAACATGAATATGAGGTTAACATACCAAAACCTTAAGCATAGACTGAGGCCATATGTACAAAAATATGGACAAACAACACTTTTTTGCCATTTGACATGACAGGCAGTATACACATTTTGTCCAAATGGCCCAATTTTCCCAAACAGCAACTTGTCAGACAGTAATGATGGAAAAAAATAAATATTATGTACCAACATACATACATACATACATACATATACATATATATACACACACACACACAATAACAAGCATACAATATCAGTCAGAATATAAATTTAAAATTTAATGTCAATTTCCCCTAAAATACTTCTACTTTCTGTAGAACGGTGACCATTAGTGCCCATCTGAAAGCAAAAGTATATATTCCATGTCATTTATGAGGTTTGAAGAGCAGGTACATAAAAGGTACATAAAAACTCAATTTAAGAAGAACCCTACTGCTGTTTTTTTCTGTGGTGGGGATGCTCCCATGTAATGCCACTTTCAACATGCAGATGGTGCTGTTGTCATTTACACCCAAGTCATCCTGAAACGTGTGCCAAAACTCACTTCTTGCTAGTTAAATGTCTCCTGACTGAGTGCTCACAAAACTACAACATAATCATTTAAACAAAGGTGCTAATATGCAACAAAACCCATAAAATGGTAAATTAAAATACAGAAAACAGATCAGCGTTCACACATACACAGTGCTTTGGCAAGCACTCAAATGTGCACAAGCGCCCAGAAACACACTCTCACCTAACTTGAGTGCTCCAGCCAGGCCACGGATCACTGTAACGGGGTTGGCTGCGTTTGTGCAGAACTGGTGTAGCGGCGGAAAGAAAGCATCCCTCTTGTTCTCCAGCTGCCAAAGATTTAAAAAGTAGGTTTATTTGACTGGAGAAAATAAAAGCTTGGAATTAAAAAAAAAAAAAGGGGGGTGTAATATTGCAAGCATAAATTAAGGTCAAACAAAGTTGACTTCTTTTCCATAGCAACAAATGCCTTTAATCGGTGCAATTGGACCTTTTTGCCTTGTATTTTGACTTGTAAATAGCATGACGGCTGTAATACTAGAAAGAGTAGATAAAGAGCAACCAGGCTGCACCGTGTCAGATGATGGATGTTTTACTCACATAAATACTAGGGGTGGGAGGATTGAGCTTGTCCTTTGGCAGAGGAGGGAAGGGTGCAGGTGGTAACCGTGGAGGGGGACACTTGTCCAGCAAGATGCTGTTACTGGACAAACCATTCTTCCCCAGGTTTCTGCAAAATAATTTTCATGAGATATTTATCAGCACATGCCCAAATGGCTGTTTGTAACAGAACAGAATAGAATATACATAATTTATATTATCCAAATCTCATTTGAATTGACTGCATGCTACTGTGAAGATTGTAATCTCTGATGTATTCTCATCAACTTGACAGGGACATTGAGGGTCAGTACATGTGCTGTTGCTTTCTAGACACAGGTGGAGCCATCAGCCAGATCACTAGAGACGGAGAGACATACTGGCAATGTTCTTCCCCATCAACAGCCATTCCAGTCAAAACAAACAGTGTAATAAGACTGTAAGCACTGAGGAAACGTCCCACATTAAACAACATGGCAGAGGGTCAAAAGTTCAGTAACTAAAATTTCTCTAAATAATTACAGCTGTGAGGCTGGAGCGTAGTCATGCTGGCTTTTGTTTGGAAGCGGAACCTTGGTGATTGTGAAAACTGACAACTTGGACACTGCCTGACATTTTCTGCAGCTTAAGCCCTATTCGGACGGGATTAGTTTTACATGGAGAGGTGGGGTAAAGTAATTTTTTCCAGAGCTTCTCAGTGATTAGTCCCGTCCGAATGTGCCATCTCAGTAATCATTACGGACGATGTCAGTAAAGATTACAGTGACTTTCACCTTCTGTAAAAAGGTCCAAAATAATTACCTCAGATAATACTAATCCCGTGCGAATAGACCAGCCGTAATTTCCTATTTAAAAGTAGTTTTCCGCGTTTGAAGAAACAGTTGCGTTGTAGGCGGTGGGACAAGTCTGTGGCAAACTTCGAATGTTTTCTGCATATGACAATGCATACCATTCAGATCAAAAAGAAGGTCGAAAGCACTTGTTAGAGACACAAAACTTCTGTTAGCTTTAGGTAAGTGTCTATTGCAAACAGAATCCAATCATAATTTAATTAATAAATCGATGGATGTAGCACACACATGACGACAGGGAGGTGACGGCGGTGCGTACATCGAGTTACTCCTCCCACTTCTGGTAGTTTTACTGAGATTTCTTATCCCGTGCGAATTGGCCATTAATATTACAGGCGTCCTGTGGTAAATTAACATTACTCCATCTACCCTTGTAAAACTAATCCAGTCCGAATAGGGCTTTAGTCTCTGTGTTGTTGGGTAGTTGTGGCACTTTTGCTGTCATTATTAGTGATGGAATAGCTTCTTTTTTTTTTTTACATGCTGCAGCATAAAACAATATTTTGCCAGCAGGGATTTATCAGTTTTTCTTACTACTAGGCACTAGATGGGTTAACAAATGCATATGAAATTAGCACTCCAATACACACAAACAAATCTGTACATATGAAATCAGCACTCCAATAAAAAAAATAAATGATGAATAAACAAACCTGTGCATACACTGCTGTTTTTTAAATGTCATTTAAGGCTACATTTACTTGATCAAAAATAAAATAAAAGCTTTAATATTGTACAATACTGTTGTTTTAATGTATTTAGTGTCACAAAACATTAATAATTATCAATTTTGAAAACTTGCACTGCACAATATTTCTGCTGAAACCTTGATACATTTTTTTCTCCAAGATTCTTTGAATAGAAAGTTCAAAAAGAAACGTTTGCATTATTATAAATGTCTTTACTGTTACTTTTGCTCAATTTAGTGCATCCTCACTGAATAGAAGTATACATTTTTGCTAATCAAAAAAACATACTGACCCCAAACTTTTAAACAGTAGTGTACATATATAACTACTATGTTGGCAGCATACTGAAAGTAATCAAAGACCATCTAGAAGAGAACCACACACAGCTGTATATTTTACAGACACAACCCTAACATAGTTAGTAGACACGTCCCATGACTAGGGGTGTGACATTAACTCGATATGGCGATATAATCGCCATCCTTCTCCATGTGATACGAGAATCGATATCTGGTGCCAAATATCGATATTTTAATTCATACAATAAGGTGCTCTAAATAGATTTCCCTGTTCACAGTGTCTAAAAACGCATAGAAATCGCAGCCGCACCATTTCCATCTTTCCAAAAGAGCTCAGACTCTGAGCAAGTTCCATGAACCGCTTTCTCTATGAAGATGGGGAAGCACGAGGAACCGAAGGATAAACAGATTTCCAGCCACTGTATTTTTTTATATATATATATATATATATTTTAGTGTTGTCAAAAGACCCGGTACTTCGGTACCAAGTCGGTACTAAAAAAGTGAAAACGTCACGGTACCAGGTTTTTTTAAGTACCGGTGGTACCGAGTACCCGGTCAACCCGGTTCTTGACACGTACGGCCCGATGATTTCCGCGATACAGAAAACGCAGACGGAATCCAGTTATAAAAACGGAATTTACAGTTTAGCACGGAATGTCACGGAGTTTGTCAAAGTTTGGATGAATTAATCAAAAGTAGGTCATTGCACTTAAATCAAATCGCGACGTGGACTAGTATCTGTAAATATTAAGCTGCAAAAGTCGATTCAAATATGAATCCCGCATGTTCTGCGAGTCTCTGTGTGAGTGAATGAATGGCAGAGACGCGCGGTTTTTTCTTTTTTTTACTTCATACACTGAAGCGCGCCCGATGCTCGCGGTGATTCATCATCTGCCATCTCAATGAGGACATAAATACATAAACAACATCTACAGAACTGCTCTGAGAGTCATTTTACCGTTTCATTGAGTAAAACCAGCGTCATATCATATAGCTACACAGAAATGTAAAGGTATTCACGGCAACCCGTCAAAATAAAAGTTCATCTTAAAGACATTGTGCCAGAAATATAATTTTTTATATATATATATATATATATATATATATATATATATATATATATATATATATATATATATATATATATATATATATATATATATATATATATATATTATATAAATTTATTTAAAAATTTTCACAATATTTCTTCCATATTTTAATTTTAATAGTAAATCCCTTTATTTACCAAAACAATACAATGCGTTTCAATTTAATTAATTAAAAGACAAATTAAATTTGGGTGAAACTTGTTTACTGTTTTTCATACTTTTATTACTTGCGGAAAAACTTGAAACACAATTTAAATAAAGTATAAAGAATGGCATTGATTTTTGTACATTTTTATTTTTGTTTGACTTTATTAAAAATAGTGTGTTTTTTTTAATTAGCATGTGGTACCGAAATTGGTACCGAGAACCGTGGATTTTGACTGGTATCGGTACCGAATACTGAAATTTTGGTACCATGACAACACTAATATATATATATATATATTTATGGAGATGAAAACTGCCCCAAAAATAGCTATCAGCATGGACCATGTTATTATTGCAGAGCGCATATTCAGTTCATGAGTAGGCTAACCTCTCCGCTTGGAACGCAGGTGGATTTCCCTCACTACATGAGTGAGAGAGAGAGAGAGAGAGAGAGAGAGAGAGTGCCGCCGGTGCGTCCAGTTTTATGTGAACAAAACTAGATGCTCTCCCTCTCTCTCTCAGATATTACAAGTGCGCGTTATGCAGTGTGAACAGTGGGCACCGATTGGCAGAAACATAAATGTGCACCTACAACATAGAGGACGAAACAAAACTTTGTCAGAGCCACAATACGGCGCAGAAGCGTGCAGCGTGTGCTTGCCGCGGATCTACATTTGAAATAACGAAGCTGAGCGCACAAAAGACGTGATGTGAACGGCTATTTCTTCGTGTGGGGCTCCGTTTTTATTATGAGAGGAGTAGAAAGGTTGAGAAGCACTCCAGGTAAATTTTGAAATGTACCAGGTTTATATTATATCGATCTATCTAGTATTTTTTTTCTGTTTGATAAGCAGTTAAATGTTTGTTTACACAAAAAAATAAAAGTGTAAGCTTTTAATAAGTCCAAGAACAAAATTATTAATTTAGCCTACTCAACATGTTAAAATTGATTTACAGAACTTTTTTTGCCGTTTTCTAACAGTTTGGACTTGAATAAAGAAAGAAAACTTGCACTTAACCTTTTCACAGGCATTTTGTTAGATATCGTGATGTATCATAGGATTTTCTAGAAATATATTGATTATCGCAGAATCGCTGTATCGTGCGTACCCTGCGATTCCCACCCCTAAGAAATATAACACTAATCAAGTATTTACCTTCCAATATCAACAAGTAACTACCTTCCAAATAATTAACAGCTCACCACTGCAAATCTCTTTCTAGCACAAATCAAAACAATACATCAAATCATCAGCCTAAACCATTTTACAGCAGATTTAAACCAAATCAACTAGGATGGATTTGTATTATAACAGAAAAGGTGATAATATGGTCTAGCCATGTAATTTATATGCACACACACACACACACACACAAAAAGCTTATAATCCTATTAAGGTGGCTTGGTATAACCATAACCAAAAAAAAAAAAGAAACAGCACAAAACCCGTCAAGAAATCTGTTTGGAATTCTGCACAACTAGGCCCAAGTGCATACAGGAATGATTAACTCACCTGCATGCTTTGAGCACGTCACTGGAGCTGGGGTAGATGGAGACAGAAGACCAGGGGGCGAACGAGGGAGGCTTGGGTTTATGACAAATCAGCGGAGATGCCACCTTCAAGGGGCTCTGAGAGTCCTCCAGACCTTTGCCATTGAGCGTGGGGCTGTTAAGGCTGTTAAGACTGTTCTGAGTGCTGTGATGGTCTGCTGATTTGGGTGAGGGTGTGGCCGTAGACATGGCAGAAGACGGGGAGGAGGCCACCGAGTTCTCCTGCGCCTTAAGCCCCTGGTGCAGACTCGGGTGAACGTTGTTAACCTTTGTGCCGGCAGCCGTCAACCCACTGCCATTACTATTATTACTATCATTGGCTTTTCCAATCAACAAGGCAGAGAGCTGAGGATTGTCTGAACTAAGTACACCTGGTGAGCAGGGTTTCGCCCCAGCAGCGTCTGCCTGGCCCTGATGGACGTGATTAGGCAGTCCTTCTGCAGTGGCAGTGCTGTTAGGCGTCCCTGCGGAATGCCCGTTTCCTGAAGGCTTGCTCTCTTTGGTGTGCACCATGCCTTGCTGTCCACCTGAGGTAGCAGAGTGAGGAGAGCTAGGGGAGGGGAGGTGATTGTGACTGGCCTCCTGCGCTAACGTGTCGCTGGCTGTGGCCGAACATCCGACCTGATTTGGAACGCCAGTGCCGGCTGCCGGGGTAGGCTGGGACGTCCCAGCGGAAGAGAAAGGCTGCTCGCCATTGGGACCTGCTGAATATGAACCGGGACTCTTCTGAAGCCCCTGCAATAAAGATAAAGTGCAAGGAATGCAGGGTTAAGCAGTGAAATTGTTATTCTTACATTCTAACTTAAAGGAGTCATCAGATGCCCATTTTCCACAAGTTGATATGATTCTTTAGGGTCTTAATGAAATGTCTATAACATACTTTGGTTAAAATTTCTCAATGGTAGTGTAAAAAACACCTTTTTCCCCCTGTCAAAATCAGCACTGTTTTCAGCAAGCCGTTTTTTTTGTCTATGTTGCTTTAAATGCTAATGAGATCTGCTGACCCCACCCCTCTCTTCCATGGAGTGACGAGCAAACTTTAAACTTCAGCCGCGAAACTAGCACGTTATCATGAAAGGCGATTTGCAAAGATTCATTAAAAACCCTTATACTCACTTCTGTAGATAAAGCTGGATCACAAATGATTCGGGTGAACAGACCCATTTAGACAGATCGGAGATCGGCGCATTCCCTTCAAAACGAAAGTAACCTTAATCCTCTGCGTTAATCCTATATTCATTATTACATCCAACAACAAAACGCCGCAATCGCTTAATCGGACACATCTTGTCTTCCCCTGCACTGGAGTCGACTCAATGGCAGATGGATGATCTAAGGTCTAAGGTAAGATGGCCCTGTCAATCAAATATTGTGGGAGGGACCTGTACAGAACTACATCATTCTGACAGGAACCTCAGAACAGCCTGATTTGAGAGAGGGGATTTTAAAACAGGGATTTAAATCAACACGAACTCAGCACACCTGAGAAACTGATAGGTATGTAGGAGAAATATTCCAACAACGAATCCAATTAATGAAAAGTAAAATCCCGCACACTATCAGTCCATGCTAAATATAGAAATTTATTACAGGAACCAGCAACTATTGACCGAATATGTCATGCTTGATGATGATCAATAGACTGAAATGTTGCTGGTTCCTGTAATAAATTTCTATATTTAGCATGGACTGATAGTGTGCGGGATTTTACTTTTCATTAAAACAGGGATTTAAAAAAAAACACTGGGTGGATTTTTATCATTATAGGGTGGATGTGTACACACACTTCCAACAAACATTTGTGTTCAAACAACTTGTAAAGTGAATTTTGCATCCGATGACCCCTTTAAGAATTTAAAACTAGAGAAGCAAAATATATTGGTATTTTATACTGAATATATAAATGTGCCTGCTGATTTATCCTATTTTACACAAAATTAAGTTTGCCATATTGGATTATTTTTTAAAAGTTAATTTTTTTAAAACAATTTAATTGAACAATATTCAATGTAACCTTTAGAAAATCTCAAGATCAATATCAAAGCATTGAGCAAGAATGCAATAAAACAATTAAAAGTGAAAGTACAGACTTTTACATTGTTGCAAAAAATTCAATTAATAAATGCTGTTCTTTTAAAAAATGTAAACTTCATATTTAAAGAATCCTGAATAGAAAGAACCACAGCATATTTTTTTTTCACTAACTTAAAGGGGTCATATGATGCTATTTTAAAGATCATTATTTTGTGTATTTGGTGTAACAAAATATGTTGACATGCTTTAATGTTAAAAAAAGCACATTATTTTTCAAATACTGTACATTATTGTAGCTCCTCTATGTCCCGCCTCTCTCAAATTTGTTATTTTCTACAAAGCCCCTCCTTCCAACAAGCACAGTCTGCTCTGATTGGCCAGCTGACCCAGTGCATTGTGATTGGCCGAACACCACAAGCACGCGTCGTAAATGTAAGATTTTCATAATCGAGCTTTCAAAATAAATGTAGACAGTTAATAATGTCCTTAGTTTTACCACCAGTTCAAGCCCGAAAGAGGAACAGAGTCGCATGACAGACACAGTGATGATGCTCGTGTGTATTTGCAGTACACAAGCTGCGATTAAGACAGCTGACTCCACTGTAATGTAACCCTATCTCTCTCTCTCTCACACACACACACACAACGCGATACTCTACACGGCGCAAACTCCGCATTTGAACAGTCAATAGCAAATACTTAAACTAATAACAAAACATACTTACAGTCGCTGATTCAGAAGCGCCAGATTGTCATAGCAAAGTAAGAATTGACCCTCTTTTTTTTTTTTCGAAAGCCTTTGCACAGCCAGCCTTGTACTCTCCTAGGTTCACAAAACTGTTGTCCATAAAATGCATTGCACAAATTCGAACATCTGTCGTGCTGTTCTGTTGTAAATAATCGTAATGATTCCTAACTGCATCTACTTTCAGAAGGCCAAATAAAGTATTTTTTCCAAAAAATACAGTGTTTCTCTGATATGGCTGCATCAACACTACTGTGGTTACTGAAACCACGCCTTCTTTCTTTGCGTGAACATTTGGGTGGCATTACGCAAATATTTCCACATCGTAATAGCCATGTATTAGGCTATTTTGATTACCCCATTACAGTCACTTTACAGTTCGTGCTATCATAAAAATACACTTACTCGTAGGTTTAAAATTCTGCATGTCACATTGTCCAACTACAAATATTTCAGCGAAATATATCTTTTAGTAAAAATTATTGCGCTCCTATTACATTGCGTGTCTGTTTGGCGTGCATGCACATGGCAGCGCTTGTTCACAGAAGTCTGTGAAGTGTAGCGGAGATTAGCGAAGACGACGCCTCGTGCACTCCTAACAGCAAAATGGAAATATTCCCATGACTTTCTAACATTTTCAGATGGAGAATAAACCTGTAAAATGTAAGTTATGAATTAAGGAAAACAGCTCATCTCAAACACATTAAACATCTCAAGTAAGAGTCTGTCAGCGGCACACGTAGCATTTGTCAGAGCCGCTTCAAACTATACTATATATATATCTTACGAGTTTTTTTAAAGCCCTTAATATAAAGCTTGTCACGTTTAGAACAAATTGGATAATGCACTTTCTCCGCAGTGGCTGAGTCTGTGTCCTCCGCTATACATTTCAGTTGTGCTCATGTCAAACTACTGTATATTAGGGCTGGTCCGAATACCATTTTTTGAGCTTCGAAGCTTCGGTAGTAATCAACACCGAATAGTCGAAGCTTCGGAGGAAGGGGGCACTCCCAAATCACAAATCACTCCCAAATCAGAAATTAGCAACACAGTAATTACTGACACCGTAAAGGCTATTTAAATGAAAGAATGAAAGATGAAGTTCAATGAACTGTAATAAAGAACACGGTAGCATACTTTCAATAACAGCAACACATTTTATTTAACGAACAGTTTAAGTAAAATAATTTTTTTATGACTGCCATAGTCGCAAGTATTTTCCAAGCAAATTAAGTGCACGTTTTTATCATGTGTAAAATTACTGATTAACATGGCGTTTGCTGCTCGTTTTTATTTTACAACAACAATATACTATAGGCGTACTACTTACAGAACTCAAGTGATTTTTCAAACTTGATGTACTGCTGTGGCAGGCCAGTTTCAAATTTCATATTTGGCACACTGCCTTTGTCTAGTCCTCACTCAATTTAAAGTGCTCCCACACAGCTGAGGTCTTCAGCATTTCTGTCTTCTCTTCCAGATGAACTGAATCATGAGATTCGTGACGTTCACTCATGAGCGATTCATATTCAAGCGCGAATGAGAACCGTTTCGCAGGGGATGCCAGGGGTTCGAAAAAATAAATAAATAAAAATAGAATATTCAAATCTCAAAATTGAAAATCGAATGCCAACCCACCGAACAAATACTCTGGTCCAGCCCTACTGTATATCGATATAAACTTCTGTATATCGGTATTGCCTCATACCCAGGGCTTAAAACTAACTTTTGCCAGTGACGTGATAAAATTAACCAGCCAAATTTCTTTTTTTGCAAAAATAGGCAGTTATTACTACTATGACTAAACATATTTACAATGTTTTTAATTTGTCCTTTACTTTACTAAAAGAAACTGAGATTTATTGATTTATTTTTATTGATTTATTTATTTTATTATTCTTTTTTTTTTATAAACTCCGTTTGCAGTGCGTATGTGGTGCGTATTTTTTCCTCGCACCCATGTTAACAGATTAGACCAGGGCTATTCAGTTAGCTTCATTTGAGGGCCAGGTTATCGAACAGAAAATTTGAAGGGGGTCAAGGGGGTGGGGGCAGTCCCGATCTCTTTCTGGGGGGACCTATAAAATTAGACATTAAATTGAAATCTTAAATCTATAAAGGGTTAACATTAGTGCTGTCTGTCAATCATTTAAAAAATAATCTCACATTTTTCTGTAATTAATCATGATTAATCGCATATTTATATTGTCATAATTTCACATTGAACCTCCAAATTAATGTAGAAACAGCAAAGATATGCTTTTAATGGCATCTATTTACTAAATAGTAGCCTAATGAAGTACTGGTCTCTCTATTAAATGCATTTTCCTAAATATTACCAATTAATTATAGCCATTTAACATTTACAGTATAGCCTTATTGAAAGCCATTATTTTTAACATTTAATAGGCTCTGAAATATTAAGTGATTTAAAAACAATCTTCACATAAAATATAAATTGTATATGCATAAACTATACAGATTAATCTTTATTCAAGCTACAAAAGTTAAATCAGCGACTAGGAGCAGTTTTCGTTTGTTCTTTGAGTTACATCAATGACAGACTTCAGCAGGTTTTACACACACTCTCTTTAAAACCTAATGCACATGACGCGGATCTGACATCTCCAAACTCTTTACGGTCATTTAAGACTTTATAACTCATTTAAGACTACGTTTACGAGGTAACTCGCCAAAACCGCATATTTTGACAATTTTGCAGGTATGAGTCACCACATTCTCGGGTTAGGAAGAATAAAGAAGGGAAAAGTTAATCTTCCGAAATGAAGCTGCAATATCTTCTCGGGTAAAAGTTAATAGAACCGTGTTTAGGGATAAGCTGGCCATCACACTGCTCTGACTTTATCAGCCCATTTGTATCCAATTATTTGATTTCTTATTCGCTCTTGTCGCTTATGACAGAACAGCATCACGAGGATCTAGTCTTCGGAAAATATTATTTTATATTTATATTTTATATGTCAGAAACAGCGAATCTCTTTAAAAATGGGCTGTTGTTCTCACTACATTGCATTGTTATATTTCGTAAAAGCTTTACCCGCCAACTGGCGACTCACACTATTACATACGATATATCGATATGTTCTTTATAAGCGATACGGTATGAGCAGGGCCTAAAATTAACACTCGCCAAGCGCCAAATGTGAGTAAAAATCGGCGTTGACAAGTGTTAATTTTAGGCCCTGCTCATACCGTATTGCTTATAAAGAACATATCGATATATCGTACACACTCGATATACCGCCCAGCCCTAACAGCAATACATAAAAGATCAAAACCAACATGTTAAATGTCATGGATGTATATTTACAAAGTAATCCATTATTTTGTAGATTTTACCAACAGACCTACCAATCTCTACATAAAAATAAAATGATGATGCCAAATCATTTTACCCCTCTGTAATTTGGCTCCAAATCCCAGGTAAAAATTTTAATTCTGAACCAGTTTTACAAAATAGTGGACTACTCCATAAACAGGCATGTGATCGGCTAGAGAGAAAAAAAAGAAGACAAATCTGACCACGCCCCAAGTCAAGCCCCCAACACTTATTATTAAAAATATACGTTTTAGCACAAATATATTGATGTATCTTATATTGTAATACATACTGTTGTCCTGTAAAAATAAAAAGCAGCATTTAATAATCATAACAATATAATATATTATAATAAAGTACTACAATATATTATAGTAAAGTATATAGAATTGTTATTATTATTAAAGTACCTGCCAAAAGTTTGGAAACATTACAATTATTAATGATTTTTAAATAAATATCTTCTGGTCATCAAGGCTGAATTTATTTGATCAAAAAGTAATACTATTACTATTTTATTATATTATAAAATGTAATGTTATTCCTGTGATGCAAAGCAGAATTTTCTTCATCATTACTCCAGTTTTCAGTGTCACATGTCATTTTGTGACATTGTCACTTTTAGAAATCATTACAATTTATTTGACTCAAGAAACATTTCTGATTATTATCAATGTTGAAAACAATTTTGCTGCTTCATATTTTGTGGAAATGGTGATAAACTTTATTTTTCAGGATTTTTTGATAAATATAAAGTTTAATGAACAGCATTTATTTGTATTTATCAAATATATTAATTAAATTTGTTAATGCATTTATTAAATATAAATCATTGTCTTCACTCACTTTATCACTTTCATGCATGATGAATAAAATTAATTTCTCTCTCTTTTTTAAATCTTATACAAATGTTTGAGTGGTATTGTTTACACAAAAATATTAAGCAGCTTTTAAGCAGCAAAACTTTTAACACTGATAATGAGAAATGTTTCTTGAGCAGCAAATAAGCATATTAGAATGATTTCTGAAGGATTGTGTAACACTGAAACTAAACGTTTCCAATGACAAATGTTGAGTTCCCAAATTTGCACCATTTGCGTGATTTCAATCATCATGCAGTACCCCCCCCCCCCCCACCCAAACCCAAAAACAAAAAAACCTCGGAAAATACAGAAATCTGTATTTATACGGAAAAACCACATCCCTGAATAAATATTTATTCATAACATTAATATTTTGGCTGACATAACTGTTTATCTTTCTTCAGGAAAAAATATTTAACAAAATTTTAAGCTGGACAAGTTTCTGAAATGTGGTTGATTTGAGACAGAACAACCCTATAGAACTTTCTTATCTTATCATACATGACATGATAATTACGATCTTATCATATCGGCCAGGACATTTAATCTCACCTGAGTGGAATTAATGTGTTGGCTTTTCCACGGTTCATCATCCATGCTGCTGCTGGTGGGGGTTGTGCAGTTATGAGGTAGTGCGTTTTGCCGCAAGTAAGGCACGTTTCCGTTGCTCCCCGATCCTGGGAGGTGATTATTGCCCACAGAGACGGCATCTGTGTTACCCAGGGTTCCAGCCGTGCATGGGGCGGGGCTTGCAGGGACAGGTCCGTTGGCTATTGGCTGAGCAGCGCATCGTGAGTGGGCGGAGGGTGTGCGGGAAAGAGCGATGTGTGGATGGTGAGAGGAGGATGTGGAATTAGAGTTCATAGGCAGTGAGGGGTCGGCTATAGGACCGTTGGACACACTGGGTCGTATCTGACCCATAGCATTCAGCCTCATCTGTTGGGGAGAACAAGACCATCAGTATCAAAAATTCAGTAAGTTAATTTAGGCTACCTCCAGCCTGTCTAAAAGTTTGCAGCCTGTTATGCACAACTATACATGACACATACCTGCTGATTCTGTTGCATTAGACTGAGCTGCTTTTCCAACTGTTCCAGCATCTGCAGCTGCACTGGCTTCAGATTAGCCCTGTTGGTCCGTAACTGTTCCAGAAGCTGAGTGTAAATTTTTTTTTTTAAATATAAAAAAAAAAAAAACAGATCAGAATAAATCAGAATAGTTTGTTTTGCACCAGCTCTAGTATAATATCTTGAAAAAAAATGCTCTACTGGTCAAAAGATTTTTTTGTTTTTGAAAATTTTCTCATGATCACGATGTATGCAATCGAAACTACAGTAAAAACAGTAATAATGTGAAATAATATAGCAATTTAAAAGAATGGTTATCTGTTTTCATATATTTTTAAAAACAATTTATTTCTTTGGTAACAAAGCTGAATTTTCAGCAGCCATTACTTCAGCCTTCAGTGTCACATGATCTTTGAAGTTCAAAAAGAACAGCATTTATTTGAAATAGAAATCTTTTGTAACAAATTTCTGTACTGTGACTTTTGATGAATTTAATGCATCACTGTTTAAAGAATTAATATTAAAAATAGAAATTTGAATCTAGAATGGTAGTGTATCACAGTTTCAAAAAACAAAAACAGCAAAAACTGTTTATTATTGATAATAATAGCAAACACTTCTTGAGCATCAAATCTTCAAATTAGAATTATTTCTGAAAATCATTAGACACTGACACCTGGCGTAATGACTGCTGAAAATTCAGCTGTCGTCACAGGAATAAATAATGTTTTAAAATATATAAAATAGAAAATGTATTTTTAATTGTAATATTTCACAATATTAGTGTTTTTATCATACATTTTGGTCAAATAAAAGCAGCCTTGGTGAACTTGAGAAACTTTATTCAAAAACAAAAAGGAAAAAAGTTGGCTGTTAGTGTACATAAATCAACAATTTACAGATGTAGAAATAACCATAAAAATTGAATCTACCAACCTGAAGCTTCTGTGGGGTTAAACTCCAGTTGGGGACTTGATGACCTGGATCATTTTCCCAGGAATCTGGTGAATTCTGACGGTGAAATGAGAAACCAGTGAAAAATCAAACATTGCTAGATAGTTGTAACAGATTAAACAAATTAAAATGCTGTCCTGTAGTACCCTGGCTGGACTTGTGGTCCTCTTCCTTTTGGCTGGGCTGGACTGGTCATCAGTCTGGCCTGAGACCATATGAAGGGGAAGAGACTGGCCTGGGATTTGGGACTGGGCTTCACTGCTCTGATGAGCTTTGCAGGTGATCTGCTATTGGCAACAAATACAAAATCGCAGTTGACAGTTCCGTCCCGCGCAGAAATGACTCGGAGCATTTAAAATTGACAGTTGCATGAACATTTCACTAAAGTAACCAAAATTGCATTTATGCACCACTGATTGGCAATGAAGAGTCAATACTGACATTTCAGTGTCAAACTGCTCCCTTTCACAATAAGCAAAAGGATTGTGTTTATGCCAACTTTCAAGCTCTTAATTATACCAGTTAAATATAGTCATAGTTTTAAATGGTTCCCCAAAATTAGTGACCAATATGTTGAAACAAAGGATGATGTGTGCTGATGAGTGCTATGGTCTAATGAACTAGAGGAAATAACTTTAAACCTTAGCAGTTTAAGATTATTCTCCAGAATCAATGTTAACAACAACATTGTTCTGTATGACTGGAAATTAAGGACCATTTAGTGGTACTTAATCATGAAGTCAGGCCTTACCACACACTTTGATGTTTCATTAAAGGAATGTCACTTGAGTTCAGTACAGGCTAAGCTCATTCGACAGCATTTGTTACGCAAGATCTGTGGTTATGGGGCTTCTGCTGATTAAAAAATACGGCCATACTCCAAGATTTTTTTAAATGTTTTTAAGAGAAGTCTCTTTTCATCACCAAGGCTTCATTTATTTGACCAAAAATACAGTAAAAACAGTAGTACTGTAAAATAGTTATAAAAATGTTTTACATTTTTCATTATATTATAAAATCCGATAACTACATTTCAGTTTCACATGTTCCTTCAGAAATCATTCTAATAAGCTGATTTAGTGCTCAAGAAACATTTTTGATTATAAACGTTGACAGTCGTGCTACTTAATAGTCTTGTGGAAACTGTGATCATTTTTTTTTCTCCAGGACTCTTTGATAATTTTTTATAGATAAATAAATGAATAAATAAATAAATTACTGACCTCATACTTTTTATGATAGTATGCATGTACAATATGGTGTTGTCAAAAGTACCGACTTCGGTACTGAAATTTTAAAAACGCCCATTTCCCGCTAACATTTAAGTGCTGTTGAGCCGATTCTTAAAACACTGCTGATTGGCCAATGTGTTCACGCACTCAACAGATATGACTGTGATTGGCTACAATGACCAATCAATGGTATATAAGAATCGGCTCAACAGTGCTCAAATGTTAGGGTGAATCCCATTTCTCTGTCTTACCCCTTCCCCTTCCCCCTTCCCCTTAGTTTTGCGCGTTCACGTGAGAGTAAGGGCTATCCCAATTCTCGTTTTGATCAAGGGGTAGGGCTAAGGGGAAGGGGTAGATACCCCTTAAAACCAAGCATTTTCACGAGCTTACTTGAAACCGAGGGGTACCCAGAACACACTGCGCAACCGGCAACAATCAAGTATTTGCGGCTTAAATAATTTATTTAAAAATTACGACAGTCTTGTTTTGTGCTCTAGACAGTTCTGTACATATATATTTGCAACCATGTTCTTAATTGAAACGTTTTTAAAAAAAAATCGCTAGTTTGCGACGCTAACGTTACATTGCTGATTTGCACAACAGTCCCGCAGACTAGCCTTGAATGGACTTCATGCATGTCTACAGTTTTAACAAGTTTGTAAAACGATCCAAAGTTCGTGATCGACAGTTGTCGGCTCTGGTGACGTAGCAGCCAGCTAGCGACGGTGTATGATGACGTAACCGTAACCAAGTGGTGTCTCATTTCATAGGGGTATGTTTTCACCCCTAGCGCTTACCACTCGGTTTCGAGGGACAAGGGCTAGGGGTAAGACGTAGGGGAAGGGGTAAGACAGAGAACTGGGATTCACCCTTAGCGGGAAATGGACGTTTTTAAAATTTCAGTACCGACTGGTACCGAAGTCAATACTTTTGACAACACTAGTATAATATTGAATAGTTTTCTGGCTGTACTATATAAACAAGCATGCATTTTAATGTTTATTGCCTGACTAGGTTTACTTTCATTGTACAGTAAATACCTTATTGTAACTGTAACATTTACTTTAAAAAAATAAATAAATAAAATTAAGGGTCAAGTTCAAATTGTTTTCTGTAGTGAACCATAATGCCACCAATAGCGTCAAACTCAACCTGTACTGAACCCAAATCATTTCTTTAAAATGTCACAATGTCCAAGCTACCACTAAAAAAAATCATTTTTACGAGTATAAACCATTAGATAGTGTAAGAGTTTCTACTGGCTTGTCTAGCTGATCTGTTCTCACCTGTTGTGTTGTGTTGAGCGCTCCCTGTCTGGAGGTGAGCTCTGCTGGGATTGGTAGGCTCCATGCCTCCTCAATACTAGGGAGCATTTTACTTTTACTTGGTAAACTACCTTGCTGAAGATTACACAACTGAGCCTAGAAAAAGATTGCGCAGAAAACATGTTCAGTGCCGGATTCAGCTAAGCTTGAGTCAATGCAATGGTGGTATGCATCAAATCACAGATGAAAATGACACTCATATCATCCTCAGTGTATAGTATGTCAGACAAGGGGACGTGATTCAACTCAAACAGGAAGGAACTCAAAAACGAACAATGTTCACAATCTTCCCGAAAGAAAAACACAATGATGGGCACATTAAAATGAAACATGTACACTTCCTCTCCTGAAAACGTCATGCACAAGCACTCTCTCTACCTGGAGGCATTTAATGCGAGCGGTTAGAGCTGGGATGTTACTGCAGGACTTGCTGCACGTGGCATTGATGTAGCACTTGATGGCATCCTGCGGCTGGTTGCAGGACTCGTAGAGTGTGCCCAGGTCCATCCAGGCGGCCGCATGGCTGTGGTCCAGTTGCACTGCACAGATATATGCCTGCAGTGCATCCATCGGCTGGTTCTGCTGCTGATACAACACACTGGAGAAGCAAGCACAGCAAATAGGAGTGGTTAAAAAGGGAAAGCTAAATAAACATACGGATCATAACTAGCTGCCACAGGTTAATGCATCAAGAAACAATTCATATCTTCCACATAAAATTTTGCCATGACAACCCATGGATGACAAACATTTCGTAACGACTATAATCAAATGTACCATTTTTTATTTTATGATTAGCTTTGCTGACATTTTGGGAGGTTCCTTGTGGTCTAATTAGGTAAAAGGGTTTCCACAACTTGTGATAGGTATTTATACATGGTTGATAGGTGTTTGTACATGGTTGCTTCCAGTGTTAGCTGTTAAATCACCTTCTTATCACAATCCTGAGGAGGATGTTTTAGCATAAATGTCTTGAGCATTTCTGTCTCTCCCCAGAGAGCAATATAAACCAAGCCTGAGGCAACATCAGCCCCAAATGACCCATTTACACCCAGCTACCAAAAACAACAAACAACAAGAATGTCTCATTTTAATGTGCAAGAAATGCACATAAATAATAAATGGAAGCAGCTTAACCTCACAAACAACGATCATCAAGAGCTTACCCAATTGAGCACCATGTATCTGCACTGGCCTCAGACTTATCGATAGACTGTCGGTAAGATATGAAGGCATCTTGGACCTTCCCAATACTTGAGTAGCACCTGCATGACAACCGAAAACACAAAATCCAGACACTTTCAAGCATATGAGTTATAGAGCTAAAATGAGAGAATTATATTTATATGATTATGCATTTGACAGACACTTTCAGCAAATTACAGTGGATTCAAGATATGCATTTCATCAGTTCATGCATCGCTCAAAAGTTTGAGCTACACAAACTCAGTTTTGTTAAACAAAAAAATGAAAGGGATTAAAGCAAAAAAAAAAATCCTGAGCCTGAACTTTTTTCCGAGGGTTGGGGGGATGGACACATACACAGGGTTATTTGGCAAACAAACAAATTTGAAAATGATTTTCCTTGAAACTACTTGATAAATAAACTAATAAAACTAAATGTTACAAATAAAGTGCTGCGCACGCAAAGAACGCAATTACTGTGGCAACTTTAACATTTGAAAGGATACTATGGCAAAGTTACTGCTTGCCTTATTCAAACTGATTTTTTTTCATGAATATATGATTGTCCTGAAGAAAGCTGTATCATACACTTTGAAAATTATGAGCTGAAAAAACAGGCTTTAATATGACTATTTATACATAAACTAATGTGAGGCAATAATAATTGGCTCAAATAAAGTATCAAAACCAAGTAATTAATTGGTTTTATTGTTAATTACATGGTTTCACTGTTAAAATACATGTAATATTCCTATATTATAAAAAAATACCTGCAGAGGGCACCAACGGCCTCGTGATGTTTCATATGATTCAACAACCTTTAAATTCATTTAATAAAGTCAGAAACTTTTATTTTGAAATTGCGATGTACAATCAATCGCATAATTAGAAACATTTAAGGTTTATAAATGATTCACGTTACAAATCTAGTGAGATAAAGCACAGTTTTCCCAGATGAACGTAAACTCACCGCATATGCAGAGGAAGAGTTTAGCCCCTTTCACACTTACAGTCTTTACTGGTAAAATCCTTTTCAAAACTACCGGTAAATTTGTTCTGGCAATCATATAGTTCTTATGGAGATGACATAATTACTTTGAGCTGTTTACAAAGCTCAGGAAAGCTATTAAAAAAGCAGCAATGTAAATATGGCACTAGATAGACACCTTTGCGCCTCGCAGGTTTTTCAATGTGTCGCATGCTTCTTTTCGATTCCACTGCTATTATGTGCGTCTCGTGTTTATAAGAGCAAAAATTTTGGATGGCTAGTAATGTTAGTTTGGTTGAGAGTGAAAGCTGTGTTCCCTCTTATACCATTGGTAGGCGAACTCATGAACTCGAACGTGATATCAACAAGTAAGCAATGTAGCCCTGCGTCCCAATGTGCACACTATCCACCCTATCTGCCCTAAATAGTATTGAAAATTACATATATAACAGAATTTAGGATGGATAGTATGCACTACGCAGGGCTACATTTAAAAAAACTTGTTGATATCACGTTCGAGTTCATGAGTTCTTTTTTTTTGATAACTTTAAGACCTGAATGTATGTATGTATGCATGCACGTATGCAAATAAAATTAATAAAAAATATATATATTATAATATAATATAACATAATATAATATACACGGAAGAGGAATTTCATTTAAATCAGGTAAAATTTTTGCTTACCTGCCCAAGAAATACCAAGACTGTCCCGAATTGGGGTCTGCTTCTAGAGACTTCTGCAGACACTGAATAGCATAGCTGCTCTTGTTGGCTTTATCTCCCAACTGTTCGACTGTGTGATGCATCCAGCCTGAGGGAGTGATGGGAAACATGAGGATTAAATAAGAAACTGCATTCTGAACAAAACAACTAGAACACTCTCTGCTACAGCACTAAGTCACGGTATGCACTGTGGAGGCTGTTACACTGGTACTCATAAAGGGAGCAAATGGTTCGCTCGTTATCTTCAGGGTAGGGTGGGGAGATGAGGTGGAGTAGGATCGGGGGGTCGGGCGGTTTCTACTACCACCAGCAGCTTCAAAAGGTCTCCGCAGAGATGACTCTGTCCAAACAGCCCCTCTCCTCTCCATTCCCAGCCAGCCAGAAGTTGTTAAGGAGAACGAGACAGTGTGCAGACAAAGAACTTCCCCCATGTGGCCTGGCTTCTCCTAGGCACTGATCCTAGCCGAGCTCTTAACACCTGTGGCAAGCGCCTGCACCCGGGACACGTTACTACAGCAACCAGACCATTGTCGACAATTGCAGGGGCAACGTGGCAATGGTTTTATGGCAGCTGCTTTTTTTTTTTTTTTTGCACTTTCTTTTTGGACTAGCAAAAGAAAGAAGCTTGGTGTGATGAAGAGCTGTAGTTTGAGGATTCAAAACGGACAACTGTGCCAATTATTCAAATTATTATACTTATTGATGCTTTTTAACCCAAAGTACCTTGCAGACAGCTCCATCCTGGAGTGCTTTGCTCATTGATGCCACTTTCCCAGTTTATGGATTGCCCTTAGCTCAGATTTCTAACCAC
Organism: Onychostoma macrolepis; assembly: GCF_012432095.1. Taxonomy (NCBI): domain Eukaryota; kingdom Metazoa; phylum Chordata; class Actinopteri; order Cypriniformes; family Cyprinidae; genus Onychostoma; species Onychostoma macrolepis. The sequence continues at coordinate 13,070,659 of NC_081163.1, forward strand.
ACCACAGCATCCCAAAAGCAATCTACACATTTATTAACAACAATCACATCTGGCAAAATTGCACAACCTTGAGAACTGCAACATATCTTAGAAAACCCGGACTGTACATTTGAGGATGCTGTTATTACGAATCCCACTAATATTATTTGGGGAGATGGCATGGTGCAATACATTAGTGAAGACTGTCTGAAAGCTGAATGGATGAATTATGATGAACAATTACCTAATCTGAAAATTAAAAAAAAAAAAGACTGAAAAACCAAAATGAAATATTCTTTCTTTACAAAGCATTTCAAAATAAGTACACATCTGTAGAATTTGTGACTGCAGAATTCCAAACAGCTGTGCAGAATGGAACCACTCTCTTGCATGCTCTTCCCCCCCACCCAACAAGACTGAAATATTTACTATATTTTGCCACATATATTCATTACCACACTGAGATCCATATCTTGTATGCAAAATCTGCGCAGAAAGTGTGCAGATTCCATTCTTTGACTAATCAAGATTAAAATCACAGCAAACAATCATCTACATAGGAAACACACTATTTAAAATAAAGCCCGGTTTCCCACACATTTTGACCAATGAATTTATATAACTTCTTCCAGCTGGTTGTGATTACTGGATGGATTTTTCAGATCATTTTATGAACACTGGACTGCAGTTGATGAAATATTTAATAGCTAAGCATAACTAGACATATCTGATGACAGAAATCAGGACTTTTCCATGACTTATTTTATTAACTTCCATGACTTTTCCAGGCATAAAAATCACAAATTCTGATATTTCCAGGTTTTTCATGACTGTGGGAAGCAGGAAGTAAGTAAAACACACACTCACCTAATTGTTGGAGCGTAGTTGCCTTCACCTGTGCAGGGAGATTCTCTGTTTGTAACAGACTCTCGTAAGCTTCCTTTGCGATGCGGTATTTCTTCTGCAGACAGACAGAGAAGAGGAGAGAGGTTTTAACAGACAAAAGGGTCAGCGCTTTTACGGCACCTCTGGGTGGACACAAAGGGCCTCGTTAGACACACCACAATGTACAGTCTCAGGAAGAGAGGAAACCCACTGGACACTGACCAGGCCAGACACAGGGACGCAGGAGGAGAGAGGCAAACACACAGACAGACGCAGGGGGAGGGTCAGTCCAGACTAGACTTAAGTCAGACAAACAGAGACATGCTCTGTATCAGTGTAACTTGAGAAGCCCTCTCAAATGAAGTGTTTGTTTTTCTTAGCGACCTTGACACAGATCTTTGTTGGAGCTGATGGCTGACCACCATAGCTGACCAACACAACTCCAAACACACTTAAAAAGCAACCTCATCTGTGTGTGGTGGACAATAAAATTGACCTATTGTAAAACTTAGGCATTGGTTGGCTGATAAGTGCAGTCATCATTCCTTACAGCAAAGTTTTGATAGAAAGAGTATGGAAATTTGTATGAGATTTAATACAATTGCATTCATTTTTAATTTAATATAAGGCGAGGTGGATAAGAACTATGTTTGCAGAACAGAAAAGACTGACAGAGTAACAAGAGTCTATCGCTCATCAAAAAGACTAACTACAGGGAAGCTGAAGCAAAACCAAGAGGACAAGGTGGGGATTGGTTGGTTGAACACACACAACGTCAAGGAGGCACCCCAGAAACAAATCCATCAATCAAGAGCGCATGTTTGGGCAGGAGCAGTAAACTGAGCAAAAGAAAACCCCAGGACCAACAACACTGCCCTGTAACCTCTAGAACCTGCTTCCTTTACAAACAGTCATTTATAATGCCAAAAGAACACAACAGTAGGGTTGTGGCAGTTTCTAAAATCATTTTAAATTTGGCAATTAAATATGAGGTACTAGTGAAAGTACAAGATGCACCCACCAGAAAAGCTAATGATAGCATGAAAATGGTGATCGTGGCAAGTAATAGCTGCAGTTTCTGCAGGGTATTGGAGGTACTGAGAGTAATGGTAAATAGTGTTTACTAAAACTAATAACGTCTAATTTGAAAACACAAACACACTGCAAAGCACTGCTAATGTAGTCAATTAAAAAATGTTTAAAAAAAATAATAAAATGCTAAAACCTGCCAAATATGAAGATCTCTTAGGGAAACTTTTTTGGGGAAAAAATGCTGTGAAATACCTAAAACTATTTAAATTAATGCATCGTTAAAGTGATAGTTAAATCAAAAATGACTTTATTCACCCTCATGTCGTACTTGTTTGTTGAACACAAAAGAATATGAAGAATGATGGTAACCAAACAGTTGCTGGAAATCAGTGACTTCCATAGTAAGGAAGAGAAAAAAACAAATACAATGTGAACCAGCATCTATTTGGTTACCAACATTCTTCAATATCTTCTTTTGTGTTCAGCAGAAGAAATGCATTGTAGAACGTCATAATTTGAAGACGATGTGATATGTGCACATACATATCAAAGGGGGAAGTCGTGGCCTAATGGTTAGAGAGTCGCATTCATAATCCAAAAGGTTGCGAGTTCGAGTCTCGGGCCGGCGGGAATTGTAGGTGGGGGGAGTGAATGTACAGCGCTCTCTCCACCTCAATACATAAATGGCTGCCCACTGCTCCGAGTGTGTGTTCACGGTGTGTGTGTGTGTGTGTGTGTGTGTGTGTTCACTGCTGTGTGTGTGCACGTTGGATGGGTTAAATGCAGAGCATCCGAGTATCACCATACTTGGCCGTATGTCACTTCACTACATGTTCGGTTCATTAAAAAAATAACCACTTTTGCCTTAATATACATAATGAGTACTAAAGTTGTTTTCACTGATTTGCAACCTGTTCGAATGTGTCAATCTCAAAAAGTGTGTTTTAGGGTTTCATGACACTTCAAGTTAATATATCAATACACCATTTCTACTAATAAAAAAAGTTCTCTTTCACATTTATCATCTAATGTTTGACATCACAGATTCAACATCCTTTGTCTATCCCACATAGTCTTATCTTCAGTTGCATCAAATTGAATAGAATAAATAGAATAGAATCAAATAGAATATTTATGATCACTATCTATCTATGGATTGGAATTTACTTCAAGAACCAAGGTCTGCGTAAAAACAAACAGTCACTGTTGCCGTCTATATCATCCAGAACATTATACCCCAAAACATGAGTTTCAGCGAAACTGCATATTTATCTGCATATTCTGATAAAATGTTACAAAAAAAGAGGAACACTCACCTGAATTTCATATACATGAGCGATGTGGAACTGAACTGTAGGGACAAAAAGAGGAACTGATTAACACCGGAAATCCTTTTCTAATGGAAACTGCATTCAAATCTGATATCAGGCCAAATATTAAACCAGTGTTCTTTGTCTTCACTGTTTCAGCTTGAGCGTTAATAAGCTTATGGGTGTACAGACACCGGGAAGGAAGAATATTAGCTTGCCCTTTGTGCACTTCAAGCATGTCATTACTGCCCGTATGCAAGGCAACACACAGCTGAATCCAGTCATGCAGTTTCCCTGGCAACTGGAGTCTCAGGCAGGATGAAAATGGTAAGAGGAAAAATATAATTGAGGAAATACTCCTTTTTCCTATAATAACCTCTCTCAAGAAGACAAAAAAAAAAATGTAGCTGTTCACTGCTAAAAAAAAACAAACAAAAAAAAACTAAACAAAAACTCATGCATAATGTGAATGCAGTTTCCTAATAAAAAGATATGTAATAGAAATGAACATGCATTGGAGGGTACTTACTTTCAGCTTTGGACAAAGTGCAGGGTGTGGAGTCAATCAGTGCCAGCTGAAAATGCTGCAAGACAAGGTGAAGTTTGATTAGACTGGATATAGTTAGTAACAGAAACCGGGTATTTTTTATTGTCTAAATTGTCATTCTGAAATTAGATCCACCCAAATGATTTTGGCATCAAATAACCATACCAACATAATCATCCATCTAAAGAAATTGGCTACAGCGAAAGCACCATTTCTTCTCCAACCAATGCATTTATGTCCAAAAATAAATCTGCTTCCTCTAATAATATGCAACGAGCCATATGGGACTAATAACAAACTTCTATTGTTACAACGCCATTAAAAACAGATTCAACTAAATTCTAAACTATATCATAATAAAATGTAATTATGAAATGGAGACAGAAATTTAGGAAATGAATCGATCACTGTTTTCCCAAAACAACCTCAACCACAATTCCATCCATCAAACTATCCCATGACTCCACATCTGTTGAGAAACTGATCACTGGACATTTGGATGATGGCCACAGACTTTTATGAACCCCAGCTGTGTTAGCTGCAATTTTTAACCATTCAGAAAATGCACAAGTACTATGCATTCACCAGTGGCCAAGGTCCTATTCATTTTTATGAGTGAATCTAATAAAGCCGGTCATATTTTTGCAGGCTATAATATATCGTTATGCAATAATGGCCAAAACAATCACGCGGTCATTAATTCCTTCCAATCATGATCCAATCAAATCCCAGTGTACACTTTTCAATCACTTAAAACTTAGAAAGACAAATTAAGTAAAACAGAAAAAAAGCAATTCTTGCTTCATTCATTCATTCCTTCTATAATTGCCATTAGTAAATATGTCTACATGTATACAGCTGCTAAATGATTCTGACTCGAGAGATGAAACACAGCAAGGTCACGAGGATGTGATCCTGCAGTCAGACACAGCTAGCGTTGTACATTATGTTGTATGCAGGGCATAGAAACACTCTCTGTGAGCAGCATGATCACAACACTAATCACAAACCTTTTAACAACCCCAGACATAAAGAACCATGCTCAGGTTACCAAGAAACCAGCCCAAAAGCAAAGCCTTTAATAAAGCACTGAACCTGACCCAGCATAGAGGTACCTAGAGGAAACCCATTCACCTGCATAGCAACAACTGAGGAACGTGGCCATGCATTACAATGTCCTGATGACCAGCGTACAGAACTCAAAGATACGACTTTAAATATAATACTATCACTGGAGTCAAATCAACAGAAAATATGCAAATTGGATACAGAATTCACATATTTTAGAATAATGGAAATATAAAATGGTGTGCAACCAAAAGTTAATTTTGCCATGAACTAGCATTAAAAGTCAAACATTTAACAATCTCAGCACTTACACGCCAACAAATCATCACTACCTTCTGTCAAAACAAGAAAACATACACATCTATCTGCTTCATTTAGACATCCTCTAACAAACAGAAACATGGATTACTGACCATAGAAAGCCCTTTGTGCCGAGCTGATCTCCACTGACCAACTGCTTCCTACACGCTCGCCCGCTCTCTATGGCTCTCGACTGGCAAGTAGATAATGCAGCAGGATTACCAGTGTGTCTCTCTCTCTAATACTGATTACTATTCAAGAGAGAGCAGCGGCAGCAGCGGCTGAGAGATGACACGCTGCTCTCTCCTCTCTCTCTCACTCCATACCTTCAGGCATTTTTCATCACGCACACAACATACGGCTGCCGTAAGCCTTCACTCTCTCACTCACTGCAGGAAATCAGGACAGAGGGACAGTAGAGAGAACAGGGAAAAAATAAGATGAGAAAAGCAGGAGGCGGCAAGCTATTCAGTGCATCATATCAGCAGGCAATAAAACAGTTCTAATAATGGAACCAACACACTTTCAGGAAGCGTTCTTCATAAAAAAAAAAAAAAAAAAAAAAGCGCTAGACAGAGCATAATAGAAAGCAACACAGCTGCCACAACACACATTTTTATCTCGAGATAGCATCTTTACAGAGAAACAACAGCAACCTATCCCACAGCGGCCTACGTTAGACTTACAATTTAAAAAAATATATACATCTTGACACACATACACAGTCACAAATACATAATTGTTAAAAAAAACTGATCAAAGGATTCATTAAATGAATGAGAAGTGACAGTAAAAACATTTGTTACAAAAGATAGTGTTTCAAATAAATGCGATTCTTTTGAGCTTGCTTTTCAAAGAATTCTGAAAGAAAATGTTTCTTAATTTCCATAAAAAATAAGCAGCAAAACTGTTCTCAAGATAAAAGTTAATCACAATTTCACCATCCAGTGAGGCACATCAACCATACCTTGGAGTTATTATTGATGATCAGTTGACTTTCTCAGACCACATTGCTAAAACTGCCCGGTCCTGCAGATTTGCTTTATTCAACATCAAGAAGATCAGGCCCTTTCTGTCTGAACATGCTTCACAACTCCTTGTTCAAGCTCTTGTTCTGTCCAGACTGGACTATTGCAATGCTCTCTTGACAGGTCTTCCAGCCAGTTCTATCAAACACTTTACAATTAACCCAGAACGAGATTAATTTTTAATGAGCCAAAAAGAATGCATGTCACACCTCCGTTTATCAATTTGCACTGGCTACCAATAGCTGCTCGCATAAAATTCAAGGCATTAATGTGTGCCTACAAAACCATCACTGGCTCTGCACCACTTTACCTAAATTCATTACTTTAGACTTATGTGCCTCTAGAAACTTACGTTCTGCAAGTGAACGTCGCTTTATTGTGCCATCCCAGAGAGGCACAAAATCACTTTTCACAGACTTTTAAATTAAATGTTCCCTCCTGGTGGAACGACCTGCCCAACTCAATCCCAGCAGCTGAGTCCTTAGCCATCTTTAAGAATCGGCTAAAAACCACATCTTTATTTGACCCTCTAACTCTAGCACTCTCCATTCTAATTCTATACTAAAAAAAAAATAAAAAATACTAACACTAGCTTTTCTAATCTTTTTGTATTCTATCTATTTGTTTTCTTTTTATTTATTGCACAATTAAAAAAGGCCTCTAACACTAGCTTGCTCTGTTCTTTTTATTTATTATATTAAAAAAATAAAAATAAAAAAAACTTGCTACGTGTACTGCGTTAAGCTAACTGAGACTTTATAGCACTTGCATATAATTGCTCTTTTGTTGATTTTGATTACTTCCATCGTCCTCGTTTGTAAAGCCTGGCTCACACTACAGGACGTTTAGCCCGATTTAGCCCCGATTTCCCCCTCCCGAGAATCGGAGCAAAAATCTTGAGCACCTCGATCGGTCCTGATGTTCGGCACGGATTATCTGGTAATGTGAGGCGTTCACTGATCGAATGTTGCACCTCCTGATCTGCTCGCACACAAATCAGGGCTGCCCCGATCATATCAAACATGTTTGATATTTAGGATTTAAATCGGGATGATGACCTGTTATGACTACGTCAGTAATTTCACAATAGCCAAAGCACGACCGCCAAACAGCTGTTGGATGGTGGAGATGGAGGACACCGTTTCCTGACGTTTTGTAGTAACATGACTGGCTCTATAATGTGTCAAAAACGTATCATCACAACCGTAAGGAGAAAGAGAAGCGCTAGGGTGAAATTGCCTCAGTTTTGAGCGTACCGGGTGAGTGCAGAAAGCTGCTAGCACACTAGCTAACATGTAAACATTGCTGACGAGCTGCTGCGTGAGATCACGAAAGGCACTCAATCTGGCATGATAAACTTAATATCTTGTAGTGTGTGCATGTGTAAGATTTGAGGGAAGATAATCTGCAAAGATTCTCCTTGTGTGTGTGCTGCAACCAGATTTCATAATCGGTTAGGATTTTAAAACTCCTGTAGTGCGAGCCCGGCTGAAGTCGCTTTGGATAAAAGCGTCTGCTAAATGACTAAATGTAAATGTAAAGACTCTTGATGTTTCTCGAGTCGGCATATCAGTATGATTTCTCAAGGATCATGTGACACTGAAGGCAGTAATGGCTGCTGAAAATTACCATTAAAGGAATAAGTTACACCTTAAAATATATTAAAATAGAAAATTATTTTAATTTGTAAAAAGATTTCACAATATTACTTTACATATATTTTATTTTGATCAAAATAATCAAATAAAAAAAAAAAAAAAAAATTGATCAAGACTTCTTTCTAAAAATATTAAATACATAAATAATAAAAATTGACCCCAAACATTTGAACAGTACCACAATACCACAGTTTTTATATGGATAATGGACATAATAGTACAGCTCCTAATATCTGGAAAGGTGGAAATCTTAAAAAATAAATAAATATTTTTTAACCTGGTCTAGTCAGTCAATGTACATACTTGAGCTGAGTGAATGGATTACCAAACTATCAAAAAGATTTTGATAGTTTCGTAATCTTAAAGTGGGCATATACAGTTTAAATTCTTCCCATTAATATTTCTACAACAGATTGGTCGCCTTTCCATTATGCTGTAGCTGCAATAATTTCAGTCAGTCCTCATGAAAAAGGTCAGTATGCTACGTAACTAGGGATAAACAAATTTAGAAACCACTATGGCTTATGATTATATTTATGCTATGGCTGATAAACATTATTATTTATGGTCAATTGATTTATGGCCAACATACAGGGTATGCTTTTGTCAAAGGTAAATATTAAGCTTAATATCATCTGGGATAAGTTAAGAAACACTAAAAACAAAAACACAGGTATATCAAATCTCTCTAAATGCAACTATGACGGAGCAAAAAATAAAAATCCCACAAATGACTATGCATAAATACAATACACAGATTCAAATACGCACCACAATCCTGAACAGAGATCAAAATTTTAAATGCAGATAGCAGAGTATAAATGTATCAGTCTATATGTGACCCTGGACCACAAAACCAGTCTTAAGTCGTTGGGGTATATTTGTAGCAATAGCCAAAAATACATTGTACGAGTCAAAATTATCCATTTTTCCAATATCCAAAAATCATTAGGATATTAAGTAAAGATCATGTTCCATGAAGATATTTAGTGAATTTCCTACCGTAAATGTATCAAAACTTAATTTTTGATCAGTAATATGCATTGCTAAGAACTTCATTTGGACAACTTTAAAGGACATTTCTCAGTATTTACATTTTTTTGCAACCTCAGATTCCAGCTTTTCAAATAGTTGTATCTTGGCCAAATATTGTCCGATCCTAACAAACCATACATCAATTGAAAGCTTATTTATTCAGCTTTCAGATGATGTATAAATCTCAAAAATCTGAAAAATTGACATGACTGGTTTTGTGGTCAGGGTCACATGTGTCAATGCAATGTCAGAAGGGATGACACTGCAAATAAAGCAAGGCGTTTTGGCAACACATTTACGACACATAACGCTACAGATACATTGTTTTAGAATGCAGATGTAATAGCAAGATCACCTCCTGTTGTCTCCTATGGCAGACACTTACCAGAGGGTTATGTTCGAGTGGAGGGTTGTATGGGAGATATTTACAGAATGCAGGGAAAGGTAAAGAGAGCACTGCTGCCTGCCCTCAGAGCTGCCGCTTTGTTCCCGTAAGTGGGACACACAGGGAGCCGGTGAGCATTCAGCTGGCTGCCAACCAGCCCCTGCCACCCCTTCCCCAAAGCAGAGAGAGGACGTGCTGCACGTACAGCTCTCGCAACGTATTAGCACTCACTTGCTCTGGCTCACAATAAACTGAAGAGTAAAGGATGGCTGAGGATAGGGATGTTCATTTCTGTTATTTCTCCTAATCGACAACCGACGCTCGTTAACCGATTATTAACCATTAACCGACGAGATTTTAAATTAGAACTGAATTAAATTAGAAAGAATTTAATGTCTGTGACCTGTTAAAAATACTAACATTTGTATTCCAAGGATTTATTTTACATGCGCAAAAAGCAGCAAACAACAGAACATGAGATTCACATGGTTATATCATATATCACGCACCTGCAGAGCTTCTGCAAGCAGAGAAAAACAAAGCTACGCTATATAGCGAGTTTCAGTTTCGTTTTAGCCTAAATTAATTTGTTTTGGCTTGTCGTTTGTATAGCTACAGCTTCTTATATTTTTAATTCTTGTTCTTTTCTAAATACTGTTAAATTGAAAGGATTTGTTGTGGAGTGAGGGGAACTAAAATAGCCTAGCTATGTTTAAAGTGTTTATTATAATGTTTGCAAACATTTCGCGTTGGCATTAGGCCTATATTTCTGAATGAAATAAAACGAGACTTATACGCAACTTATGTTTTTTTACCTTTAAATTTTTTTTTATACACGTAGCGTATTTTAACCATGCAGCAAACCTTTTAAAATATTTTGATAAAAATTACTGGAAAAAAATAAAAATAAATAAATGACGTTTTAAACTGTTTAACTGATTGTATTAATCGTCGCTTACCGGTTAACCGTTTAAAATGAGCATCCCTAGTTGAAGATTTTGAATGCACTGCATTCACACACATTTAAGCGGCATTTATACTTAGCGGAGCTGCGCGTAAAGTTACCAAAAATGCCGTGCACACCGCCATGTGAAACGACACCGCACGCTCTCAAAGCGGACTTCCACAAACACCGCGATGACATCATATTTGCAGCGCGCACCCAGCTGAACTTGTGGATGCGTAGAGGATAAATCAGCCTTTATATTCTGCGGTTTCATAAGAACAACCCCCTCAGGAAGAGACTATCTGACTGACAAGTAAAAGAACCATTAACGGCCTATTTTATGTAGTTTACACAGCTATGTATCTGTACTAAAGATGCACCGATTGCAATTTTCTTGGCCGATTCAGATTTCCAATTTTTTGGAAGTGTGACCTGCCGATACTGATTTTTGTTGATTCCAATTTTTTTTTCTCCAAGAACTATAACTGACAGCATGCACAATCAAAAATCTACGCAAATTTCAACGCAAAAAATATTTACATAAAAGAAATTAAACATTTTTTTTTTAAACATACAAATAAATGTTGAAAAAATGCAATGATACTTTTAAATATGACTAAACCACCAGTAGGTGGCAGCAAGTGTCCGTTTTAATGTCATTTATTCATTCATTCAACCGATTCATTCAAATGGCAAGGCAAGTGAATGTCCTTATGATTGGGCCACTGAATCATTGACTCACTCAATTAGTTCAAAAATGTGGACTCATTCGATAACGAAACACTGCTGTGTTGCTCAGAGACATGAAACAGTTCTGCTGTGGCTTTGATCTGAACCATTTTCGTCAGCGAAAAACTTGTGTATAAAATCTAAGTCGCTTAATTTTAACTTCTTGTTTACTGAAATACTATTGTATAAAATCTGTGTCATTGCAATCGTGTTGATATTGATATTCAGGGAAACATCATGGCCGTATAACGTTGCTTATCTAAATCATATTTTGTAAAAAACTAAATAAATAAAAATATTCTATAAATCTATAAATTTCTGTGAGTTACTTTGTGTGTGCTGTCTCTCTCACACACTCACTGCCTAATCTGGCACGACAAATACATTATCAGTCGCTATTTATATTGAATGCAATTAAAATTAGAATCATTATCATGCGAAACGATGTGTTTACACGCAACTGTGAGTGTGCGCATGGCTGTGACGTCATTGCCTGTGTCGCTGGCAATAAAAGGATCGGCTCGGAACCGGCAAGAAGTGAGACTGACCGGCCAGTCACCGATCCGGGCCGGTCATGCGAAAAATCGGCCGATTCGGTGCATCTTTAATCTGTACTGCTGTGGATCTGATGCCATAAACATCATGAACGTAAAATCAGTAAGCACACTGGACCAGTGAGTGGGATCAAGAAGAGATGAGGAGAGGTTTGGAACAAGGGAAACATTTTTGAAAAGAGGAGGAAGTCGATGAGCTTAAAAATCAAATCCTCTGCACAGAGGTTGTCTTTCCTTTAGCCCAGATGGCTACTCAGCATGCACACACACTCACATTAGGAGAGCATGTAGAGATGAGAAAAAAAAAAAACCTCTCCCTTGCCCTCAATGGCCTCAACAATAGGAGAGAGATTCATAAAAGGACAGTTAAGTTGATACAAAAAACAAAACAAAACAAAAAAACACTCCAAAAGCAATAAAATAAGCGAGTAAAAAGGCTAAACCAGTGTATTTACTGACAAGACTGTAAATCTGAACAAAATCACTTGACTGAGGTCAAGAATCACTGGTGATTCACTGACCTACAAAACAGTTACGGTTTGCCAAAAACAGCCTGCAGCACTGTAATCCCTGACCAGAGTAGAAGCCAAGAGACTGGAGGAGCTAATTATAAGCCTGCTAATCAACCCACTACAAACAAACAAAAACCACATTTCTACAATACTGAAATGCACAAATAAATGTTAAATGAATACACTATGATAAACAAGCTAAAATAAACATAGCATCATGGCATGTTAACAATTAGAAGGAAATTAGGTCAACTTGTTCTTTAGTTTGTAAAAAATTAAGGCCCTTCAGTTTGTTATATTTAACCTTTCAACTGCTGTCACAAACATGTAAAGCCAATAAACTCAAACACTGCATAAGTATTACCACTCATTGCATAACAGAAAAAAACATCTGCCCACAGAAATGACACCTCTAATGTATATCTACACTGAACAAAATTATAAAACGCAACACTTTTGTTTTTGCCCCCATTTTTCATGAGCTGAACTCAAAGATCTAAGACTTTTTCCATCTACACAAAAGGCCTATTTCTCTCAAATATTGTTCACAAATCTGTCTAAATCTGTGTTAGTGAGCACTTCTCCTTTGCCGAGATACTCCATCCACCTCACGGGGGGGGCATATCAAGATGCTGATTAGTAGAGGTCGACCGATAGTGAATTTTACCGATACCGATAGCTAGGTTGGACCACACTGGTCGATACAGATTAATCAACCGATAGTTTTCAAAATAGATACTGAAAGAGAGCTAGTGCTTTACTATTTAAAAAAATAAATAAAAAGCAGCAACAGTACTGAACCATACTTTGTAAATGAATAAAAAAATATTAATATTATTTACTATATTGATCATTAAAGTTATTTCATAGTTTGCTAATGTTAAAAGAAGAAACTTTAAAATTTAAAAATGTAGCCTATTAGTAGCTAATAGTGAATGTTGAAATGAACAAACTCTAACAAGGAACAATACTTCAACAGTTTTCATTAATGCTACGAATGGACTCTTATTTACCATTTAATTTCAACAGCAATGCTCTACACAAGGCCATAGCATTAAAATTACATACATATGGATATTGTATGTGTACTCAAACACTTTATTTGCTTTTATTTTTTAACACTTGATAATTATCTAATCAAAAAAAAAAAAAAAAAAAGTCACACACCGGGCAAAAGCGCAACGCTGCGTCTAGGAGAACTCAGAGGTATCACACACTCACACACCAGACGCTTTGCGTTCAAACCAAGTAGCGGTCTAAAACAATTTATTTAAAATCACCAAACGGACATAAGTTTGCTTCAAGAATGAACAATGTGGCATAAATGAGTTTGAAGTTCGGCGTTTAAAAAACAGAGCAAGCGGAGAGAGAACGCGCAATCTGTATTACAGCTCTCTATATGAAGCATACAGACTTTATTAGAGCCACAGAAAGACAAACGTTTTGCTGAAAAATGCACAATACATAATTTATAGCCTAGGGTGAAGTCATTATGTACATTCACAACGATTTGGGACAAATATAACGTAATTTAATAGAAAACTGTGAATGGCGCTCTGTTCCGCGGCAGGCTTTTCTGTCGGCTGTATTTAAATGTGAGTCTGGAGTTTCCCGCTCTGTGCAACGCGCAGTGTCACGTGTCAAAATAAACAACACGTGCCGTCAGTGATTTCCGCCTCTAGAGGCCGCTCTCGTACTGTATAATGCCAGCGGACCCTTCTCAGCCACTCCAGCAACGGTTGCAAACCGGAAAACTATCGGCATGGATTTTTGCCGATAACCCATAGTTGTGGCAATCAACTATCGGTGCCGATTAATCGGCAAAACCGATGAATCGTTTGACCTCTACTGATTAGACAGCATGATTATTGCACAGGTGTGCCTTAGGCTGGCCACAATAAAAAAGGCCACTCTAAAATGTGCAGTTTTACTGCATTGTGGGGGTCCGAAAACTAGTCAGTATCCGGTGTGACCACCATTTGCCTCACGCAGTGAGTTGATCAGGTTGTTGATTGTGGCCTGTGTAGGCATGGGCCGGTATGAGATTCTAATGGTATGATAACCTTAGATAAAAATATCACGGTTTCACGGTATCACGGTATTGTGATTACAGCTCTAAAATGTTATTTTTAAATGTCTGGGTAAAAAAAAAACAATGTTTTTTCCACTGAACACAATACATTTTATTTTTAAGAAACATATAGAACATTTTGGAACGGTAAACATGTCAGGCTAAATAATTAATATAAATAATTGAATTCTTGTTAATTAATAAATTATTTTCTGTAAAAAAAAAAAAAAAAAGTTTTTTTTTTTTTTAAATGCAGTCACTTAACCTAAACCTACAGCTCAATAATCAAAAACATAAATCAAAACAATTTCTGTAAAAAATAAAAAAATGCAGTCATTAAACCTGCAGCTCAACAAGGTTTTTGGAGATATGCTCACTTTCTACACATTCATCTTTCAGTCCAAGTTATGAGCGGTGAGGTACAAAGATGTGGGCACATTCACATAAGGAGAGTGCGCAATTGTGTCACACACACACAGTCTCTCTCCGTATAATACTCAAACAGTGGCAAAGACACCTGAGAGCCAGCAGTTTGTTTCTTTTTTAAAATGACGTGATTTTGAACAGATGTAAACAACGGCAGGAGGCTTAAAATTATAGACGTGATACCAGCTAAATTTATTGTACCATATCGCAGAAATGTAGTACTTTAGTCTGTAGTACTCTATTCCCCGCTCTGTGAAGTAACGTGAGGGCTAATTAACTAGCTAACCTCAACTAGTTTCCTCCATGTTATCTGCCTCGGTAGCAAGCCGAATAGTATTTATTTCAACACTGAAACAACCGGCGAATGGGTCTCTGTCTTGATCGAGGGTGAAAGAGGGAGAAATGAAGACGACACGGATATATCTTTGTGTACGACCTGGAAGTATTTATTTAGCGATCGGCGCCAAAACGTCATCTGTACGGAACATCGTTGTGTACGCAACATGATTGGTCTACGTTACCCGAGAAATTCCCATACGGCAGACTTCGTCTTTTTCGACGGGGGAAAAAGTTCCAGGGATTCACCTCATGCGGCCATCATCCTACACACAGGTTACTCTCACTGACCGCTGTCCGGAGGGGGAGGGGTCGTTTGACTCGTTACGCTCTTCACTGCTCACAACTGAGTCCTGCACTTTCCGTCTTTGACGACACGTAAAAAAGCAGCGCATACCGCAGGAACGGTATAACGGAAAATTTTAGTGGTTTTGAAACCGTGAATTTTCCAAACCGCGGTATACCTTGAAACCGGTTATCGTCCCATGCCTAGGCCTGTGGAATGTTGGTCCACTCCTCTTCAATGGCTGTGCGAAGTTCCTGGATATTGCCTGGAGCATGCTGTCGTATACGCCGATCCAGAGCATCCCAAACATGCTCAATGGGTGACATGTCCGGTGAGTATGCTGGCCATGCAAGAACTGAATGTTTTCAGTTTCCAGGAATTGTGTACAGATCCTTGCAACATGGGGCCGTGCATTATCATGCTGAACATGAGGTGATGGTCGTGGATGAATGGCACAACAATGGGCCTCAGGATCTTGTCACGGTATCTCGGTGCATTCAAAATGCCATCAATAAAATGCACCTGTGTTCGTTGTCCATAACATATGCCTGCCCATACCATATCCCCACCGCCACCATGGGCCAGTCGATCCACAACGTTGACATCAGCAAACCGCTCAACCACACGACACCATACACGCTGTCTGCCATCTGCCCTGTATGGAAAACCGGGATTCATTCGTGAAGAGAACACCTCTCCAAAGTGCCAGACGCCAGAATGTGAGCATTTGCCCACTCAAGTCGGTTACGATGACGAACTGCAGTCGGGTCAAGACCCCGATGAGGATGAAGAGCATGCAGATGAGCTTCCCTGAGACGGTTTCTGACAGTTTGTGCAGAAATTCTTTGGTTATGCAAACCGATTGTTGCAGCAGCTGTCCGGGTGGATGGTCTCAGACGATCTTGGAGGTGAAGATGCTGGATGTGGAGGTCCTGGGCTGGTGTGGTTACATGTGGTCTGCGGTTGTGAGGCCGTTTGGATGTACTGCCAAATTCTCTGAAACGCCTTTGGAGACAGCTTATGGTAGAGAAATGAACATTCAATTCACAGGCAACAGCTCTGGTGGACATTCCTGCAGTCAGCATGCCAATTGCACACTCCCTCAAAACTTGCGACATCTGTAGCATTGTAGAGTGGCCTTTTATTGTGGCCAGCCTAAGGCATATCTGTGCAAAAATAGATTATCTCGGCAAAGGAGAAGTGCTCACTAACACAGATTTAGACAGATTTGTGAACAATATTTGAGAGAAATAGGCCTTTTGTGTAGAGGTCGACCAATTCATCGGTTTTGCCGATTAATCGGCACCGATAGTTGATTGCCAAAAATCCATGCCGATAGTTTTCCGGTTTGCAACCATTGCTGGAGTGGCTGAGAAGGGTCCGCTGGCATTATACAGTACGAGAGCAGCCTCTAGAGGTGGAAATCACTGACAGCACGTGTTGTTTATTTTGACACGTGACACTGCGCGCTGCACAGAGCGGGAAACTC
The DNA here is from genome assembly GCF_012432095.1 of Onychostoma macrolepis. Classification (NCBI taxonomy): domain Eukaryota; kingdom Metazoa; phylum Chordata; class Actinopteri; order Cypriniformes; family Cyprinidae; genus Onychostoma; species Onychostoma macrolepis. The sequence goes on from NC_081163.1 coordinate 13,087,235, forward strand.
CAGACGCGCATTTAAATACAGCCGACAGAAAAGCCTGCCGCGGAACAGAGCGCCATTCACATTGTTTTCTATTAAATTAAATTTACCAAATCATTGTGAATGTACATAATGATTTCACCCTAGGCTATAAATTATGTATTGTGCATTTTTCAGCAAAACATGTGTCTTTCTGTGGCTCTAATAAAGTCTGTATGCTTCATATAGAGAGCTGTAATAGATCGCGATTTCTCTTTCCGCTTGCTCTGTTTTTTTAAACAGTGAACTTCAAACTCATTTATGCCACATTGTTCATTCTTGAAGCAAACTTATGTCCGTTTGGGGATTAAATAAATTGTTTTAGACCACCACTTGAATTGAACGCAAAGCGTCTGGTGTGTGTGTGTGTGTGTGTGTGTGATACCTCTGAGTTCTCCTAGACGCAGCGCTGCGCTTTTGCGTGTGTGTGACTAACATTTTTTTTTTATTATTAGATAATTATCAAGTGTTAAAGGTGTTGTATGTAGGATTGACAAAAAATAAAAAAATAGAAGCATATAAAGTGTGTGAGTACACATACAATATCCATATGCATGTAATTTTAATGCTATGGCCTTGCGTAGATATTTAAAGATGGCCATCTTTAAGCATGATTGTTGAAATTAAATGGTAACACTTAACAATAAGAGTCCATTTGTAGCATTAATGAAAACTGTAGAAGTATTGTTCCTTGTTGGAGTGTGTTCATTTCAACATTCACTATTAGCAACTAATAGGGTACATTTTTAAAATTTTAAAGTTTCTTCTTTTAACATTAGCAAACTATGAAATAACTTTAATGATCAATATAGTAAATAATATAATATTTTTATTCATTTGCAATGTATGGTTCAGTACTGTTACTGCTTTTTTTTTTTTTTTTTAAATAGTAAAGCACTAGCTTTCTTTCAGTATCCATTTTGAAAACTATCGGTTGATTAATCGGTATCGGCCAGTGTGGTCCAACCTAGCTATCGGTATCGGTAAAATCCACTATCGGTCGACCTCTACTTTTGTGTACATAGAAAAATTCTTAGATCTTTGAGTTCAGCTCATGAAAAATGGGGGCAAAAACAAAAGTGTTGCGTTTATAATTTTGTTCAGTGCAAGTTAATCTTCAGGGTAGGGTTGTACCAGCCATTCATAAGTTCTTACTTAAATTAGAACGTTAAGTCCACACTAGAGGCTTAGTAACTACTAGCTAGTTTGTAACTAAATCTATACATTATTTGGTTGCACGAGTTGTTCATAAGGCAGGACGTTGCTAGTAGTTCGTAAGCTCTCCGTAAAGTAATGCGTAGTCACAAAATATAACGTTTACCTTAATAGAAACCTTCAAATACATGAGCAAAACTTATATGCTATAAATTGCCTCACGCATACTAACGGTAAAAACAAGTTTCCATTAAAAACGATACATTAGTATTAGTCTACATGTAAGCTAGTTTTATATGTAAATAACATTCAAAAACTGTAATTGAAATAAGGATCAATAAATACTGAAAGGAAAAAAAAAAAAACATAAGAAATGCCATTTATTTCATCTGACATGCGCAAACACGGACCGAAGCGCGCAGAGGAGCGCTGTAGATGGGGTGTTAAATAAACGCTCAAAAAGAAAAGTACGTTTATTCACATATTGTTCTCTCTCTCCTAATATGTACAGGAGTATAAATGTCAGCAGAATCATATTTGCCTAAAGGATTGAAGGTTGTCCGGTAAAAGAAGAGCATATTGATGCAGTTCACTCAGTCTGCTATTTTATTCCAAGCGTTACTCCTGATCAGACGCTTCCGTAATTATTTAGTTTATACGTAGAGTTACACTTCAACTAAGTGTAGTGGTGCAACGAAAAACTATTTAGTAGTGCGTAAATTGTAACTTAGTGCCCATTTACGTCAAAACTAGGCTAAGTTGTAACTTGTGTACAGATGGCGCAACCGGCCCCTGGTATCATACTGCTAAAAAGGAAAACTGTAAAAGGTGTGCTTCAAATAAGACATATAATGTGGCCTGCTGTTTCAAAGGGAAAACTTCTCCAATACTAACCTTGACCAATGACCTGACGACAATGCCAACAGTCTGAACTAAATTACTGACACCAGCATCACAACACTTAATAAACACACAAATTTCAAAAGGGTCCTCACACCATAGGTGCTTGGGAATTAAAAACACATTCAGAAGACCAGTATCTTGTATTAAGGCACATTTAACCAGCATTTAAGCCTGGCAGTAAGTACATTATAGAGCATGCAGCTACTGTAGCTCCAAGAGTAGAGCATGGGACTAGCAACGCCAAGGTTTTTAGTTCAAGGGTTTGATTCCCAGGGAATGCACAAATTCAAAAATGTAATGCTAGAATGCAATGCTAGTCACATGCAAAAAAAAAAAAAATGTTTAAATGTAATGTAGAGAAGGAGACTTGGCCATTAAAAGACATACCTTGAGGCTCGACTCGTAGTCTGTGTTGACTTTAAACATCAGGCCGAGTCGCAGATGGATCTCCTTGGCTCTTGAGAAACTAGGGTCAATGTAAAGCACCTCCTGAAATGCTTTAATCGCCCTGTGGAAGAAAAGAAACATCAAAAAATCTTAAGGAAGAGACACTCATTTATAGATGCAATGTGATTAATAATTAAATAATGATTAACTTATAATTAATCAAAAAAATCTGTGAAATTAAAATTTGGGAAATGAATGGTTTGAAGCAACAAATAGTAAAATTGATTGGCGCATGTGCTTCAAAAGCAAAAGCAAAAGTATTATGCACTGGAATGCAACGGAATTACAAGTGAAACTAGTGCTGCGTGGTTGACTCTGTTGTAACCCATCTATTTATATTACATATATATGCATGACATTCAAATTCATAACGGAGTGCCACACACAGTGGACTATTACACTTGATCTCCACCTCTGACAGAGATTGCAACACGTTGTCAGCTCACAGCAGTGGGTTTTGCTTGCTTATACAATGTTCGCTCAGACAAACAGAGGGTGTTTTTGCTGAGCCACGGCCCACTGAACTCAATGGCCCCGATCCCCCTTCTCTCCCCTCCCCTCCAAACAGTCTTTTCTGCTCTCTCTGCAGAGCACTGCAGTGTGTGAGAGCTCTGCATGACAGAACGCAAAGCTTTATCATCAATTCTTCATCCCCTGTAAATCACATTACTCTCACAAGAGCCAAAGCTATATGACACTATATAAAAAGAAATTTAAAAGATCAATAAATATGCAAATGTTCATTAGATCAATTAGCATGGTGACTGGCATTATAATTCATTTTTTTTATGAATTTTGTGGGGAAACACAAAAGATATTGTGGCCACGAATTATGAGTTTGTTCTCATGACTTAATTTGTTCCCTCATTTTAGTTAAATCATAGGTTAACAAGGGAACAAATGAATGAAACGCGAACAGTAGCCACAAATTACTTAATTCATTAGTCGTAGTAATGAATTTACAAGTTGACTGAATTATTAATTTTTTATATCTATTATTTCAGCAGGACACAGGAGTATTTCACATGCGCCAGTATTCAGTTTCTCTTTCCCCGCAGCTCAACATCCAATATAAATGCCTCACTCGTGCTGAAAATATAATATAATATTATGCTTTTCTGCCCATTTACAAATGGTGTGAGAGTTGCTGTGGAATATTAGGAGAAAACGAAGATATGAGACAAGATGGGCTCCAACCTGTTCCCAATATTTGATGTTCAAGGACTTTGTATTGTTTCTATTTTAATGTAAGTTTAAAGTTTAGAACACATTAAAAGCATAATTTACAAGCCCTAACAACTCGCTCGCTTCTTTGCGTCTGCTGCACGTGTTTTGTGCATAAGCTGCACGTACCCCCAAAACTATGCACCTTGCTTAATCGACCATCAATTAGTTTCAACAATTAAATTTATCATCAACAATTAAACTAAACTATCGCTCCAGATTCATTAGCAATCCTAATCTCTATAGTCCCAATGCTGGTTAAATTTTTTTCCAATTGTAAATATTCATGATACTACATCAACATCCCACTCACTTGTTCTGCCAGTACCACTTACACAACACAAACCTAAAATCTAGGCAAGCCAGGACAACTGATTTGCTAAAAGGACTGGAAGCCAGTAAACTAAATATCATAAGATATATGTAGTCCAAAACCCATGCCACAACCAGCCCAGCATGTAACCACATAGCTAATCAAAAAAAAAAAAAAAAAAAAAAAAAAAAGCTGTTTTCTCCATTTCAAGACTCCACAAATAGAAAATTGAAAGGCAAATAAGATTACTTTAACCACAAAATTTAGGATTACAAACTATAAACAAAATCTGGCTGGATCATCCTATTATAGTAAGGAAAATCATTACATAACTGCCTGGCTATAGGCTACATCTCTTTGTCTCTCAACCATGCTGGCTTTGAAGATCCCTGAATAACAGCAAATGGCAAGTGAGTGAACAAGAATAAGAGAGAGAATGAGAGAGAGAAAATGGGAAGCAAGGTCATCTCAGTTTCCTGCTCGGGAAATGAAAGGCAGGGGAAGATTACCTCATCATTTACTAGCAATAAAGAATCCATGACTGGGTCACATGCTCTAAAGTCACTGCACACTGAACTTAATAATCTAAGTTACGAACAATAGGATTACTTGACCTACAGGACAAAAACGTGACAAAGATGTTTAGACTTCCAATGAGTAATTGAGTCAAGGACCTGAAAGCTACATGGGACCAAAAAAACACAACTGAACATAATGCTCCAGGTTCAATAATAGTTATGGTGTGTGCTCACCAAAAGCAAAATGAATATTCGCATTGTGTTGTCGCTCTAGACTACTTGCAGAATGTTTTTCATGGCACTTTTTTCATGTGAATAAAAACATTGCATAATGTTCTCCTCCATTTTCTGATATAACCAAACGTGTCAAACCGGAAATGTCAATTAGCTCTTCCCTGATTGGCTTGCATGACAACACGTCACATGAATTTTCTGCTCAAGCTGAAATTTTTCAACTTGTGCAGAGGACGCAATTAAGATGTAGATCACATTTGCGGCAATTGCAGCAACCTTTGCATTAGGGATGGTAAGATTCACTGATTCGCATTTGTGCATTGGCATAAAAGTTAATGTGATACATCGATATAAAAAGTTTGCATTGGACACAAGCTTGCATTTGTATCTGTAGTTTCTAACATATTTGCATTGGTAAAAAAACTATTTATACATAATTATTAGATGATGTTCTATACTTTCATTATTTAGAAAGTGACCAATAACATTCTCCTCTCTAAACAATTTCTTAAGCGTGTTCTCTTATTCACCACTGCAGCTACATGAATATAATGCATCACAACGCTACGGAGACCAAGGCATGTCCTGAGACTCCCATAGAATATAGATTAACATGGCTGTCTGTCTGTACCAAAGAAATAAGTGAACTATCTGTACTAGGGATGTGCGGGTCTAGTCGACTAGACGGTACAGCTCCTGCTAGTCGACACTGAAATCAGTAGTCGATTACACGAGAGAAAAAAAATTACCATAATTTTAACGTTACATTTAAAACATTTTAACAACAAGCTAAAATAAAACTTTTGAAAAATATTTAAATATTTTTAAAAGCATATCTGGGCGTAAACTATTTTTACCTCAGACCTTGCATGCCCTTTCTTCATGTCCGTTGTGGCGAGCTCGAAATGACCAGCGAAGAACCAGCAAGGTGTGGGATTATTTTGAATTAGAAGGAAATGGAAAAGTTGTGTAAACTGTGTAATGTCAAATTGGCTTACAATAACTCTACTGGAGCAATGTGTAATCATATTCAATACAGGCATGTATGCGTTAGCTTGGAGGCTAGCCAAAGCCAGCAAATGTCAATCATGTCATACACTACAACCCGCTGCTGAGGTCCGCGATCCCATCCGCGCCGTCTATTCCTCTAAAACCCACTCCGGTGGTGGTGCGGGATTTCCAGGCTCTTTTCGAAACTGTCTGCTTGCTTGTAGTTATCTCTCTGTGTGCCTGTGACTTCAGTTCCTGCAGAGCGCATTTTTTTTTTCAAGTGCAGAATCGCCTCTAGTCCAGTCTTTCGCTAGACCATGTTAACATGTTAAATTCACTGAACAAATGCGCATGGTCTGAGTAAGTAAAACGAGCATTGTTTTGTTTTTAGACAATATAGCCAACATGAAGCACATTTTTAAAAGCCGTTTTAATGCAATTCCTTGATAAACTTTCCCATTGTTTTTGACTTGTGTTTTAATATGTTGGCTAATGTTATATGAAAATTAAGAATTCTGTCAATCTATTTTCCATTTCTGCATTGCTCCAGCTGATCTGAATAAATAAGCTATGCACTGGTTTATGTTGAGTGTATGCTCTTCCTTATTTTCTGTTTAACGACCGTCTAAAATTAAATGATGATAACGTGAAGCAAGCATACGGCATAATCGTGACCTATTTTTAGCAGATTTCATTGAGGGATTTGACAGTGTGATGCAAAGATTAAGTATTTCAAGTCTAGGCTGTTATACACAGTTTTTTTTTTTTCCCTTTTGCCATTTTTTGGGGGTTTCTAGCTTTTAGACTAGTCGGATACAAAACTTCTGTTTAAACGACAGTCAAATTAGTCGTAGCGCACATCCCTAATCTGTACCATATTGAATTGCATCGCATCATATTTTTTCCCATCGCATCGTATTGCACTGAACCGCATTGTGTTAAATCGAATAGAAACCGGATCGCACTGCATCGTAATGGGGTGAATCGCATCGCATCAGTAGCTGCTTCATATGCATCTTTAATGTATCGTATCAAGATGCGTATTGCATCGGCCTCAGTTATGAAGATGCACACCCCTACTTTGCATTGACTTTGTATGTAATCTACTGTGAATAATTAAATTCACTTTTGGCGTGCACACTATATCAACAGCATCTGTGACATTGTACATCAACATAGGAAAAAAAAATTTACACTCAAAAACATGCCTTTACCGTAATTTTCAAAAGGGAAAGACAATGTCCCAGAGAAAGTTCAAATATACAGTTTCAAAATTACAAAACTTAACTTCACAAAACTTAAAACCATATGCTTTAGCATGACACTATGTGATTGAATTGCTAACCAACCTTAACCTTGCCTGTGCAATGATATCAGTTATCCATTAGGCACTTTTTACATGACGCAAACTGCCTACAGGCATTAGAGGAATAACCATTTCATCCACCTAAACAGTAAACACTAATTAAAAGGACGCGTTACAAAGTATTTCTTTAAAAGAAAAAAAATTACATTTCACATAATAATGTAAGAGCTTTAACAAATACGAGCTTGTCATTTGTGCTTTCAACCCCAGCTATTTATAACTGCAGCATACATTCCCATACCAACAATGCAGATGGTTTATTTCTAACAACTATCAACTTGTCATTGCTATTTTATCCATTATTCACATCAATGTACTTCTAAATTTGCCAAGTTAATGCAAATATTCTTGCTGCTTGAGCAAGATGAACATCCCAGGTGAAAAAAAAAAAAAAAAAGTACACTTCCATACTAAAAATTATTCTTTAGTACTCAACTGTGCTATTTTGGAATGCCATGAATATGAACTAAAATGCACTTTCAACATACTATCTCTGTATTTCAAAAATACATGTAAATGTATTTAGTCACCACTTTTAGTACACTTGAGTGTTCTAGTGTATGAAAGATGGTTCAAGTGTACTACAAGTGGTAACGTTCTTCACAGGGCCAGCGTGAAGAACGTTCAGGACTGTAGACGGATGTGTCACTTGCCCGATCGGGCCACTGCAGCGTTGTCACGAAAGTTTATCATTTGCATTTGTTTTTAAGCCTTGTTAATTTAAAAATTCAAGAGATTACAAAGCAATTGGGCGTGAAAGACAACTCTTTTCAGTACTTGTGCACAGACAGCCGCGTCTCTGATACGCGCGAGCCACCTGAACGGGCAAATACATACAAAAGTATGTCAAAATACACATCCTGGCAAGTAACTTTAACAATGATTAATCTATTGAATTTATACACTGGAGTACAAATGCACCTGTCGACCGGATATTTTGTTTTATTTTAGAGCATCTTCTGTTCCGTGCTTGCACAATATGCACTGCAATCATTTTCCCAAATGGCATTTGTGTGGAAATATTATGTTATTATTATAATTAGTCTGTAAACGGCCGTTAACAGAGGCCAGAGACGATGAAGACGGACACAAAGAGGAGAAAACACTGTAGCACTAGCAGGCAGAACAAAATCACTGTTCAAGATGCACGAAATATAGGAAGAAAATCCAAATATTGAATTTTAAATGAACATGTTTCTGAGGGGAACTGGCTGTTTTCAGAAATGGCATTTTCTTTTCATCTTGTCTCCATATAATGCATATTAAATTGGTGTTAATACGCGCAGCGCTGCTGTGTTTACAGCGGTAACCAAGGAAACGCTGCACCACTGTTCCATGAGTGCCGCCTGCTGTCAGAGTGAAATTGCGTCTCATTCAGCCAGTCTGCTGTTTTTATTTTGTGTCGATGTAACGTCATGTAATGTTAGCATAATTTCACAAAGCTAAAGGTCGTTGTGTTTTTGCTTCAGATTTTGAAATTATACAGTCTAATATAAATCAAACATTGCACTTTTTTTTTTTTGTGGATTAATCCGTGATTAAAATATCAAATGGCTATGAAAAATCAAGGTGCAGCACAGAATGAATAATATTCAAATGTTATTTTGTGTGTGATTTTTCAATTTCTGTACCTGAACATCTACAAAACACAAAAACCTAAAGCATCATTTCATTTCTATCTTTGTGCTATAGGCCTATGTTTATTTGTGCTAATACTTGTTCATTTGTTCTTAGTTACTGGCTGTCACTTGTCTTTAAAAATGTTTAAACTTTATATTTATGATTATTTTTGACTAGTGCTTTTTGCTGTGGTATTGAAATTGACAGAGAATTGTAAAATTTTATTGATATCTAAAATATTGGTGTCATATAAGCTTATTTATTAGAATACAAGATAACATAGATCAAAAACAATGATAACACCAACTATTTTATTTTTTGTGGCAGGGCCAGTGAAAATGTTGGCAGGGCAAGTAAAAATTTGGTCCGACCGGGCCAGTAGAAAAAATCCTTAGCGTTGATCCCTGCAGTTGAGTACACTTAGATGATCTTAAGTTTACCTTAAGAAGTACTAAAGAATCATTTTTAGTATATCAAGTAGGGATGTAACGCCGTTTAATTTTTTAATTATCATTAAAACCGTATTCGATTATTGCGATTTGAACATCTCACAATAAATAAATACTGTCCAGCATAAAGCACAGTTTTCAGTAACAGTCTCACATGCGCACAGCAGCAGAGTAACTTAGTTTCGTTTTGGCGGAAAAGCTGGGAGGTTTTAAAAGAGTGCCGAGTAGTGATCGACCGATATTGATTTTTTTATAACCGATACCAATTATTTGCATGTTTATGTGCCCGATAACCGATATGCTGAACCGATATTTATTTACTGTTATAAAGTAAATAACTAACTGAGTGAAGTAAGTCCATACTTCACTTTGGTTTTTCCTCCTTTCAGTCATCTTAAAAAGTTGAAAATTAATTTCATGTTAAATTTAATCTTAATATTTGTTATAAATTTAATCATTACAACAATAAAAACATTTCATTTATAAAAAGCATCAGCGGCAACACTGATTTGAACAATAAGCAAAATAAATGTAGAATGTCTCATTTTCAAATGGAGAAAATAAAGGACAGGAGTCATAACTTCATTTAAACTACAGTTTTAGGTTTATAAGCCATTTAAAAGAGTGAAGAATAATTCACTGGATAATGTTAATTCACTGAATAATATTCTCTGGAATATTGAAATATAACAAACAAAACATCGTGTTTTATTGCATTTCTCAACTGGTATGTTATATCAGAATTATTCATATGTTTTTGTCATTCTAGATTATGAAACGCCTGCTGACAGTGCGGTTTATCTATGCATCTACACAGAACTATAGCCTACTCAAATTGCAATCGCTCGTGGAGATAATAATTTCCATAGCGATGCATTTATTTAGATGTTTATTTACAAAATAATGGTTATAAAGTAAATGTTAATATAATTTAGCGTGTTTTAAACAAGTGAATCTTGTTAAAAGTTACATGCGGTGGTCGTGCTGAAGCATTTCCTGAGCATCAACTGCTGAGTGCACAGCAATATGAAAGCGGCTTCACGAGACTAATGATTAGCATATACAACAGAGAGAGAATTAAATTCAGCGCTTTTATTTCCAACATGTGCTCATTCATGGCTGCATATAATTTAATTCAGGCAAAGTTATGTCTTTATTGGGACAGACTGACGGATTATCTTACTTGACTCTGTGAGTTCGTCTCTATTTCTTAGAGCAAAGCTGTATAAACTGCATATCAGGCATTTATGTAATGCATCCAATTTGTGCATTAATGGCTATGTTAAATAAAGTTTACTAACCACAGCAAATCAAGTACCTGTGCAGACCGTTGTTGTTGTCTCGTCTCCCCTCAGACGCGCTGCAATGGCGATCCTGCACGCAATTCTCAAAACACCCACAAGATTATCGCGTTTATCGGTGAATCTGATATTACAAAACCGATATCTGATTATGGTAAAATGCTTAAATATCGGGAAAAATATCTGTAAATCGATATATCGGTCGATCTCTAGCGCTGAGGGAATTATACGGGAAACAGCTGTAATTCAGCTTTTCCATATAAAGCGCCACCTGTTGTCAGAGAGTGGATTTACAGAGACTTATATTTACATTCAGCCTGTGTGCAGTTTCTGTCTGGCCAAAACTGGCCGAATTTGCATGCCCTGCTGTAAATTTTGACCAGTTGAGGAAAAACAAGCTTATGTGGATTCTACACATTTAAACAATTCAGATAAGTTATGTAGAATTATTTGTGGAGCAGATAAAATACATATAACCATTTATTAATAAGTTATTTTGACTTGACCCTTTTCTTTATTTAAAGGCTGAAATGTGAGATTTACCTTTATATGAAACTTTTTCAAAGCTTTATTTGAACATTTACATTAGATATTTGAACATGCTATTAAACTGTTCTAAAATCCGAACATCATTGGTAATGTTATTGTTTTAGTGGTTATGCAAACAAAAAGTCATTTTATTTGTTATTTGTTGATTTTTAAATATAAAACTTGGTGAAGGGATTTATGTGTCGGTGCTTTTTGAACATCTCCAGCACATTTTAATAATACCGTGATAATACTGATAACCGTGATCATTTTGGTCACTATAATCGTGATAAGAAATTTTCACACCGTCACATGCCTAATATTAAGTACAAATTTAGTGTGCGAAAAAAAGAGCACTTTAAGTACATTATGGAAGTGCACTTGTTTTTCACCTGGGATATCTAACAGAGCATGTCTGAGGCATACCCTTACAAATCCAACATGGTATGCCTACCTTCTCTGTCCAGAATGGGCATCTGAGGGGGTGCGCTGCACTGCCCTAAGACAAGGAAAGAGGGCACCTCCAGTAGTAAATATCACAATTGCCAAATCAATACCAATATCCTATTAAATTTAATATGCTATGCATTAATATATAAAATTGACCTTAAAACACTATTGGGGAGGGAAAAAAAGTTGACTGATTCATGAATGAGGGAATGTGATGCTTTTCCCATAATCCTTTAAGGCCCGACTGCCATTCTGTAGTACAAGATTACCAACTGAACACAATATCGGTCTTTGGGAGATTTTGAATGTTAAATGTTATCTAATGTAACCCGACTAGAGACAGTATAATCCTATATACTGAAGTGAATCATGGGGGACCTGTAGGCTTATAAACTAGTAAAGACAACTACACTGATCAAAAATAAAATAAAGAAATAAAGAAACTGTGTTCAAAATTTAAAGTGACCAATTATCCCAAGCACCGTGTAAATGCTGAGAGAGAGAGAGAGATATTATACCGAATCCATTTTTGAATATTTTAAACAAATCTGACCCCGTTTTAATATTTAAGACCAAACAACATCTTTTAACTCATAACTGGACTATGTTGAACATAAATCAAATTGATGTCTTTTTAATCACATCTTGCAGTAATCACCTAGTGCCAGAGTGTTGCATTTTTAAGCTTCTAATGAAACAAGTGAGGACAGAGAAGGTCAAACCGTAAATTAAGTGAACAAAATGACCTTTATCATTGTTTATCCATGTACAATATCAAAGAACAGAAATTTAAAATTGAATTTCACAATGTTTATTAAATGCTTTTGCAACAAAAGTGGATGTCTATTTGTCAATATTGTTGCCATTTCTCGAGCAATGTTTTCTGCTTGCGCTTTGCTGCTGTAGCCAGCACTGCCAACTAGCATTTTGGCTGTATACTTATAGAACGATGCAGACACACCAATACAGAACTAGGAACACAAACAACCACGCTCTAGGTTAATTATAACAGGCCCAGTGAACCAAATTCATATCACCTCCTGAGCAAAAGTTTACGGATCATGTACAAATTGGAAGGCACTCTAACAACAGCCCACACAAACACTTGTATTTTAGTAGACTACAAACAAATGGAGAATGAAGAGCCCCTTTACTTTGAACCACACAGTGCATGCAGACTGTATATTTAACTGCCATCATTTTGTGGTTTAATCGCATCTCGCAAAACAATAATTTTAATTCAATTAATTGCTTAGCCATGCTTTAGACAAAGCCACCAAGAGATACGGTCTCCAAAACAACACTTCAGTTATTCATCGACTGAAAGCGGACAAAAAAATAATGCACATACTTTCTGCAGTCTTTAACAACAACAACAACAAAAGACTGAATGTAAAAAAAAAAAAATACGAACAAGGAGAATAAAATAAAGAATTTCTAATTAGTCTGTAAGCTGAGAAAGCATCAACATCACACTTCAGGTCATGAAAAATGCTATTAGGGATGATATTTCAACAATGTTACAGATGAAAAAAGAAAAAAAAAACTAGATGGAATGCACGAGAAAACAAATGCATCACAGAACACACAGTAATTGTGTACTTACCAGTGAAAAGCATTGTAATGGAAGTAAACCAAACCAAGGCCGTATAAAAAGGCAGCATTCTGGAAAAAAAAAAATAAAGCTGAGAGTTAGAAACATAATGAGAAGAAACTATTCATTAATTCATCATAGTTTAATTAATCAGCAAAATAGCTTTCTAATAAAGAATGGCACCTTAAGCATGAGTAAGGATGGTTTACCCTCACAGTGGGTCTGACACATCTGCACTCAGCAGGGGACAGAAATGTCTGCGGCTAATGAGCATGTGTTAAACTAAAAAGGTGGCAAAGTCTTCGTCTCCCGCAACCACAAAAGGTTATATTTACATAACGGAATGTGCAACACAATAAGGATCAATGAAACATTATCGTGTCTGAACCTCTTATCTGTGCTCACAGAGGCAAAGCGTGACTCAAACTGAAAGCCACTGCGGCTTGTCTTCCCCACAAATGCACTTTCGTTAGATGATGAAACTAGATGGTAAGTTGACGAAGTGAATAATTTAAGAATTCAACTAGAACTGGGTTATATGGTCTAACAAATACAAACCCCAATCACCATTTTCATATAGACAAGGTGAGTTTCATGACAGCTTGTATATGCAGCACAAACCACAAAACTTGTAACCAATTTGAATTTTTAGTGAGTTTTCCACTTTAAAGCACTGAAAGAAGAGTCAAATAGCTTAAGCCTGACAGCTAAAATATTATTACACACTTTAATCATCAAAAATAACGTAAATATCCAATATGTAATCATAGAAGGCAAGAAGGGCAAGAAGGCAGGATTATCAGTGAATAAAAATTTATATTTCAGGCTGTTGCATTTTAACCAGAGTGGACCTAAAGGAAAAAGTGTAGATAAAGCAAGAGCAAATTTTGCTTTTGCATTTATGTGACACACATTGCATTCAAAGTACACATTTTTTCAGTTCATGCATTCCAATGCACTCAAATGACAAGACTGTCTTGAAAGTGCAAATCAGGTTTCACATTTTAGATGAATCCTCTGTTCCAATGCAATCAGGAAGTCAACAATGACATGGGCTTACAACGACCTGCACGACAGCGCATGCTACTTATTTACAATCTAAAAAGGTTGACTGTCTCACAAGACCTCGGACAGCAGTGTGAAGTCAGGACAGGCTCAGAATAAAGCGTGCCAGAGAAGCACCGACTGCAAAGCACATGGTGCATCACTCTGACAGGTTGACGCTACTGCACACGGGCCGCTCATCACACCTGCACAAATCACACACAGCTGTCTGACTGCTGAGACAGCACCCTTTTTAACCCCTTCAGCACAGGCACAAATTTAGAACATGCCCTGACTCTGAGAGCAAAAAATAAAATCGGGGAGGAAAAAAAAAACCTAAGCTTTGGAGAAAGTATGAAATCTTCAACTTCCACAGCTGCGGTCTGCAATGTTTCCATTGGCAAATTTTCCATTCAGGCGTCCAAAATAAATAGTGCCAATGCAAAAGTGAAATTTATAGTACGAACAGTTAGAAAGTACCTAATAACTCACATAGGAACGTTCAGTCCATCTGTGCTGGAAATCAGTTTCTATTAGCCGTATGCTGAGGCTTAGCGCCTGATATGTGAGAGATGACACTTCTACAGTTGACAGCCATATCTGAAGTCAAATCACAGGGCTCGACATTAAGACTTGACATGTGCTTGTCCTTAGGAAAAAGTTACTTGTCTGGGGCCAAAAAAAAAAAAAAAAGGCCTTAAAAAAAAAAAAAAATCCATTCTGAATCAAATGTCTCATCACTGGTCTATGAGGTCTTACTTTAATCAGCATGTGTGTGATATTTGCCTTAAATCGATTTCTAGGACACTTTGTAACTTCATGAAAGGCAATATTTTCCTAACCTTACTAAATGTACGTGTCATGTCGAATTTTGTAATTTTATCAATACATTCAGTTAGAATAATTAGGCTCTGTATGGTTGTTACCATTCAAATGAAATCGCTATCAACAAACTCCATCTTTCCACTGCAGAGGAAACACTGAAGCTGCATTGAAAGCACCATTTAGATGCATTTACTTATACTGTTTAATGAAGATAAGAGGTTCCATGAATGCATTTACACAGTAAAATTGCAAATGCATAAATAATGTTATAAGATTAATGTTTTACTTTAACACATAAACATGAAATGTTGGAAAAATGCAATGATACTTTTAAATGTGAAACCAAACCACAGTAGGTGGCAGCAAGTCACTGTCTTAATGAGTGAGTCACTGATTCAACCAATTCGTTCAAATGGCTATTTCATTCAATAAATAAAGCAAGTGGCTCACTGAATCATTGACTCACCCGATTTGTTCAAAAATGCTGAATCATTCAGTAACGAAACACTGCTGTATGTTGCTCGGAGGTGCGCTACTGTTCTGCTGTGGCTTTTAGAACTATTTTCGTTAAAAAAAAACGGTCAAAAATGTGTCTAAAAATGTAAGTCAGTTAATATTAACTACTTGTTTACTGAACTACTGTTGTATAAAATCAATGTCACATTTGCAAATGTGCTGGTGCTTGGTCGTGTGATGATCATATGTTATATAGAATTAAAAAAAAAAATTCTAACGCAGTATGTCTGTTCAAGTTTGTTTCTTTGTGTGTGCTGTTGCGCCTATTAGGGTTTTTTTTTTACCGCGAGTCAGATAGGCTGCACGAGCCTCAACCTTGATACTGTCAATACATTATCCGTTATCAGTCATCATTTACACTGAAAGTAATAAAATCAGAATCATTCTCACCAAAGTTTCAGTGCTGCCCTAGTTATTGATGTGTTAATTTTATTCATTTCTAGCAATTATCGTCGATTTGATTGCACAGATACTATTTAAACTAAACTGAGCTAGACAATGACATCTCTGAACTCAATAATGAAATGCCTTTAACTGAAAATTGAGTGTTTAATCTTATCATTATACATCACTGACACTCTATCCTCCAATTTGATACTGTTAAGTGCTTTGACACAATCTGTATTGTTAAAAGCGCTATATAAATAAAAGTGACTTGACTTGACTTGTTAATCAGGTTACTTGTCCGGTCGGGCAAGTAAAATTCTCTTTCACTTGCCCCTTCACAAAATCCACTTGTCCCGGACAAGCATTAATGTCGAGCCCTGAATCACATTGAAAGTTTACTCTGCTATGGAAATTTCACAGCCAAAAGCATCACTCTTGCTCTAGGAGAGAACCCAGAACTGTCAGAGGCCATTACTGACACTCCTGCAGGATCTCATTTCACATTCAA
This sequence comes from Onychostoma macrolepis, assembly GCF_012432095.1. NCBI lineage: Eukaryota > Metazoa > Chordata > Actinopteri > Cypriniformes > Cyprinidae > Onychostoma > Onychostoma macrolepis. The sequence continues at coordinate 13,103,622 of NC_081163.1, forward strand.
AAACTCTCTTAGAGACAGTTACACCTAGCCATATCAAACTGAATTGTTTTCACTAATAACGGACACATGGAATTACATCTGTTATAGGCGATCCAAATGCAAGTAGCCATACTACAAATAGTCCAATTGAGTTTTGTGCATGTACATTTGTTCAGTTCTTATTGTATCACTATTGCTTAGCAGACTTTCAGTTTAAAACCCTTGTTTTGACGCAATGATTACACCACCTTTTGATATTTTCTATGATGCATTAGACCAGTGGTGCCCAATACTGTTCCTGGAGATCTCAGTTCCAAACCTGCTTCAACACAATTGTCTGTAATTATAAAGTGTTCCTGAAGATCTTAATTGGCTGGTTCAGTTGTGTTTGATCAGGGTAGAGCTGAACTTTGTAGGAAGGTAGATCTCTAGGAACTGGATTGGGTACCGCTGCATTAGACAAATGAAATATTACCACATGCATCCACAACCACCTCCAAAAGTGGGCGTGATCGTATCACAATGAACTCCTAAAACACACTGGACACTGTTAACACCTGTATTTAACACTGCCTACACATTGGAAGGATTTAACAACAAGAGTAAACTGTGCAAGTGCACAACCAATGAGAATCAAGCATCCCTCACCTTCCAGTAGTCTGACTGTAAACTGTAGTATCTCTGGTATGCAGATAATGCTGAGCAGAAAACAAAAGAAACTTATTAAGACTGACAGTGATATTTTTTAATGCCAATAAAAGAAATAGTCCTTGGGTCAGAACTCACCTTTAGGATAATCTTCCAGTAAAAGGTTGAAGTGACCTAACTGGCAAAACACCTCTGGCTCCACTTTCCCTTCAGCTTTTAAGATGTAGACGTCATAGCAGCGAACAGCCTGTGAAGCAAACGATAAATGAGAACACAAGTCAGCATGCCCACCTGGAGAAACCAACCAGTTTGTCTTGAACTTGGTAAATCATTTTCCATGACAAACCAATTGTGACTGTTACATAATTTTCTCAATCAACTACCGTTCAATTCAACCAATTACTATTGTCATTTCCCATAAAATGGAGGTGAAGATATATAATGCAAAAGAGATAGTATAACATTGCAAAAGATTTTTATTTCAAAATGTTGTTGTTTTGAACTTTCTATGCATCAAAAAATCCTGAAAACAAAAAAAACTTAGTTTCCACAAAAATATTGAGCAGCTCAACTGTTTTCAGTATTTATTATCATAGCAAATGTGTTTTCTATCAAATAAATGCAGCCCTGCTGAAAACAAACAACATAATATATATATCCTATATTTTGAACTGTAGTGTACATGTCGGAAATGAGTGCGTTTTCAAAGTTCAACATTAATGTTCATATATGTGCTTTATAAAACATATTATAATTACTTAAAGCTGCAGTCCGTAAGTTTTGCCTCTTTGTTGCCATCTGTTTGAAAACCTAGAATTGTAGCTCTGTGTGGAGTTATCTTCCGTTGTGCATCGGCGCGGAGTATGTGTGTCAGTCACCGCACCGGTGTGGTTACTGTACTAAGGAATCAGATTCTAGCCTACGTCTTGGAATAGGACCCAAATAAGAATTTTCAGCGTATATTGCCATCTGAGCAAGTAACAAGTCTGCCACGTTTGTTCTGACAAACTGAGGAAAAAAGCATTACAATAAATCGGGCTACCAATGGTAATTAAATCTAACAATCGGTTAGCTCATATCACATCAAATCGTGCAAATTATTATTATTGTTATACTTTATTCTCAAATTATTAATGTTAACAATCAGCATTGTGTGACAATGAGTATAGTGTGTAGATTTAAATTTCTGTACAGTCTAATATCTAATTGTCATACCAATCGAATTTCATATAAAAAAATTATTTTAACCCAAAAAGCAAACTATGCTCCCTTCGAACTGGTTGTCTTTAAAATACAAATCTTGTGTAATCCCAGGCTATCTGTAATCAGAAGCACATTTAAAACTGGAATATAATTGAATTTCATTCACATGCGTTTCATAAACACATAATCCTTTCTGGATTACAACCCGCCATCAAAATGACATTTAATAATTCTAGCTGCTGTGAGAAAAGGCTATAAATGATCCGTCACCTGCAGGATCCTCACGTGCGATAGTCTAGTAGCCGGGATAACTTCTTTATGTTTACAGACGTGACGTAAAGACGCAGTGCCATGCTCGAGTTTCCCACGAAAACCTACCATTACCACTCAAATTAGAAAACATTATTATAAGCTAACTGTTAGGCTAATATAATAATTATAATCAGGCTAAAACAAGGCGGTAGTTTTGAACACTGGCTGGTTATGTACTTGCTCAAATATTGATTTCGGATCATTTTTAACCCCAAAAAGTTACAGACTGCAGCTTTAAATACATCTAACAATCTTAACCGCAAATTAATTGTGGCAAATTAATTACTAACGCACCATTAAAGATCTCTTTTGGTAGAATGTTGGAGACAAAAGGACACTGAAGTACATAAGAACCCATCACTGTAAATATACTAATGCAGCACCCAATATCCAACCAGTAGTCTTGTTTGCTTGTCCTGTCAGTACTCTTTAAAGCTCAGATACATCTACAAGGTCACCCGAGTTGAACAGAGCTGAAGGTCATAGAAAAGGTTATTTTCTTTGACAAGAAGTTCAGAACATTGAGGTTTTCACTGTTTTCTTGTCTGTGTTTTGGATTATTTCACTTGTTTTAAATTGCTAAAACATGCATTAGGCTGCAGAATATGAAATTGCAACACATACAAGCTAAACATTCAGACTGACCAATGCAAACTTTGATACACTGAATAATCGGTTCTTGTTTATAAAGCTCAATCTATGCGAGTACTCTGTAAAATATCTTGCATGAACATTTTCTTTTTAGATAATATCTAGGTACCAAAATAACTTCAGAATAGTCAGTGATAAACGGATTAATACATGTTCTAGATAAACTAAAATGAAATGCTCATTTAACCGTTGTGTTCACAAGGTCTTTAAAGAGGTGCTGGCTGTATCTAGGACACTGAACGTTTTGACAGACATGGCTAGTTTGTGGGAAGAGTTGCACAGCAGCAGACAGACAGCAAGCAGCGCTCACCGACAGCACAACATCTCTGAGCAGAGCGAGGGATGCGCACGTCTATTTCTAAATGAATCATCTCATTCTTATCAGAGCCACCAAAGCCTCAAAATGTGTGGCCCATGGCAGAGATGGTAATTAAACATTCCACAGGTCCATCTACCACTGTCTATCTACCACTGTTAAGGCCCATTCACACTATAAAGATAACGGTAACTATGGCATCCACACTAATACACAATAATGTTCTGTTCATTAGAACCCTGACAACTGAACTTTAAATGCTTTGGCTCCTTAAAGTGTGCTCGATTCTGTTTGGCAAAGATTTTATCATTCATTCAAGTGAAATAATCGCTCTGAAAGTAAATTTAATTAAATAGTTCCTGTGTTATTGTTATAGTTGTGTTGTGGACTTCCCTATTCTCAAAGTAGTAAGATTCGTTCACAGCAAGGATGATAACTCTTAAGTTACTACGTTTTAATAAAAGCCTTGATTATAGCTAAGTACACACTACAGCCATAACAATAAGGACACAGAGGAATGATATTGTTGGAATCGCTCAAGATTTTTTTCTCCAGCTGATGAACAACAAAAACACTGATAACCAATCACAATCCACCCAACTTTAAAGAGCTTGAGACAAATCTACAGCTAGAGTTTATAATAACCAGAACATTATTGTATGTTGGTGTGGATGCAAATATACCGGAAGTGATCTTTCTTCGTGTGAACGGGCCTTTAGAACGATTATTAAAGCTTTATAGTTACTGTTAAAATTATCGTTCTTGGTATGAAAGGTCACTATATTTTAAGACACATCAATTATTTATGGCATTGCTTATGGCAAATTAATGTCTACAAACAATAATTCCAAGCTATTAATATAATTATTGTTCAGTATAGTTTTGTCTACAAGCTTACATTTATACTTTAGATTTTTTTTTAAATCTAAACTTTTTCAGTTACATGGACTTTTTAATCTTTTATCTTTATCACTTTACTGCAGTTCATGCTGACTTCATGGGTCCTACGATATGACAATAAATTTTTAAAAACAAATATATGCTTTCCTTATGTTATAAACAACAGACATATGTATAAACAAAAGCAAAATTCCTTAAAACAAATCAAGTGACAAAAGATACAGCACTGACGTACTGCAACAAATGCTGCTTGCAAAGGCAACCTGGCAAAGTCAACTTTCTTGGCCATAATGACAAACCCCTTCAGAAGTACTCAACTCTGCAAAATGCAATGTTAAACCTCACACAAGTTCTCGTAAGCAACTTGATTACTGATTTACTGAAAGCCTGGATGTTGTGATAGGACTGAAAAGAGCCCAGCAGCGTTCAAATGACTCTCCTCACATGCAGTTACAGTTGGTTAGCATCATGCTAACTAGCTAACATGTAGGCACTGCCTTGTAAACCACTGAGATCAGAGCTTTAAACTTCCCAGTTCATCTTGAAACACTAAAATAGCCTACAGTCTGGTCTAAGATTGGCAAAATAAGTTCAATAATTAACCAATTTGGCCTAACCGAGTATAAACAGCTGGGCTAGCTAAACTTATAACTTACACTGAGAAGGTTTATTAACATCATACGACAGATGCACCTTTTGGCTCAATAATAATAATAAAAAAAGATATTAAGAGACGTTTCTCTACAATTAAGATAATTAATTATATCAAACAACCTTCGACTGCTTAGCTGACATTCAAATGGTGGCAAACGAATAAAAACAACACCCTCATTAACGTTACCCTCAACTCTTCATTTCAGAGTCGCGCTGACAATGGGTGAACGAGGTCATAATAGGTGAAAATGGCTTTATTCAAAATAGATTTACTCACAAAATTAAGTCTGACTGCTGTTTACATGCGCAAGAACTCGACAAAGCCAGCACCCAAACTAATATAACACTCAGTTTAATAACTTTCACAGCAGACTGATATTTAAAATAATCACCGCAGAGCAACTACAAATCCCCATCACTGACATGCATTGTGCAGCCTAAATCAAGTCAGTTTCATTGGTATAGCACTTTTCACGATACTCAAATCAGTTTAATGAAAAGTTAATATTTATAATATCCCAAGTCTCCATGCAGTAGCATTTAGCGGATTAGAGCTGGGCGATAATATAGTTTAAATTTGCGACGATAAACAACCAGGCAGATGTGCTATTTATTGCTTTACGTGAGTATATGTATGCCGATGAAGTTAGATGCACTATATCCAACTTTTAATGTGTCCTTTTAAGTATATCAATACTGTACAGTACAATATAAATTTAATACTGTGCGTCTTTTTGCATTTTATAGAATGTATACGTTTACAGCATTATAAAAGTGTCACACACACACACACAGCATTATTCTGTACAATGCAATGTTCGTCTCTGTGCATTATTCTGACTGTGTATTGCTGCTGATTAATAAAGTATATATTTATGTCTACACAGACCCCCTTGAGTGTCATTGCATATAACTTAGTGTTGTATCAATATTACGCATTTTTTCTGTGCAATACGAGTATACTTGCAGAGTGATGTTGTATGATTTGCAGAGCTATGTGTCTATCTGTCTCCAGACATCCATCAGTGTCATATAATCATACCTTCAACAGCAAGGCCTTCGTTCTGGCGCCATCTTCATGAAGCCTCTGAAATCCAAACAGTGTGCTGCAAATAGAGGACAACACAGGCGGTTCCGTGTTACTTTACCTGCACCGCATTCATTTGCACCGCTTTAACATGCGGGGAAGGTTCGTAAAGATGCACGGAGGGTCATCGGTGCAAGTAAAGGGGCTTTAACTGACCTGTCTATGCTGGCTAAGCGCTCCCTTTCTTGCGGCGTAAGCTTCGGAAAGTCCTCCTCGGTTTCACTCGCTTTTCCCGCCGCCATTTTCTTTTCCTCATCACCATCACCAGCAGCAGCAGCAGCAGCGCGAGCTACAGCGGCCACTGACACTCCGCACGATTTCATAGACAAAAAACTCCAGCGAAAATATTTACGCACCGCAAGCCGAGCACCTTTTTGCGTAGATCTAAACGCAAAAAAGAATAGACGGAAAATAATTTCCTCTGAACACCCCCTTTTTCACATTGTCCTCGACATAAATGAGTCGCAGGTAGCAGGTACACTAAAATGCATGCAGAACGAGCAATGCAGGATTTAACGGTAAATAGTTATTTAGTAATATCTCAAACTTCCCCCTAGTCGCCAGCTCAAACTTGTTATAATTGTGTCACTCAAGCGAACCCACGCCGCCGCCGTCGGAACGCCTTCTCTGCGGTTTTGGCCAATGGCTGCGTTCGGTGGGGACCACGTGATCGGCCTTGTCTTGGGATCCTTTTTTTCATATAAACTTTCAAGGGGGAGGGTAAATAACAAACCCCTCAACTTTACGCCGCATCTTCGCCTGCTGCGATTGGCTCACCAGGATTTATTATGATTACGTAACACCAACATAAAACGCCTTATTGGCTCAAGCATCTGTCTGTTTGAAAACTCAGGATTTTGAGGATGTAAGGAAAACGTTGCCTGATTTCTACAATTATTAAACAGTTTGTTAGTTACACGAACCAGTATGATTTTCATTCCTCCAGATTGTGTGGTACATTCTTATTCTAGATTATAGAACATTTATTTTTCTTTCTTTTATTCTGTAATTTTTATTTTTGTACTGTACCGTAAAGTATTTGATTTTATTGTGTTTGTAGTTACCTCCAGTTATGTGTTTTTCTAATGGTGTATATAATAAATATCATTCTATTCTATCATATCCCATAAAGTATCATCCTATCCTGTCCTATCCTATCTTATCCTATCATGTTTTCTTTCTTTCTTCCACTATTCTCTTTAAAGTTATTAGAAATATCTCTACATCCTTCAACATATTAAGCAAGAACGTAATAAAGAGAGAAATATAGAAATAATCCCACTTCTTTCTTTCTCTTCTTCCCTTGCTTAAACATGATTATTATACTACAGTGTTTCTTATTATATGAAATTTAGCCAGTTTCAGGCAGTATGTGTAAAGACTTCTGATATTTAGGTAAATATTTTAAACTGTTAAATTACACTTGAAATAATTTGTAAAGTGTTTTGTGAATAACGCCTGCAAGCGGTCGTAGGAGTCTGTGGACAGTGATCGCACGTAAATTACGCAGGATTTTGCGTAGAGCTGCAGCGGTTTTGAGCAATGTGAATAGAGCCTCATAAAATGGCGGATCGCGGTGAAGGTAAATAAATTGGCCAGCCAAACATTTGAATAAATAGCCTTGATTGATAACGTGTTTATTTAACCATATAGGTTATATGCAACGAGATTCCAAGAGTTTCCAATGTAGTCGAGCAGCATAGTGATCGATTATTATCGCGGCATACTGTACAGATATCATTTGGCTAAATCGCGGGAAATCCACTCATACTGTTTTAATTCTCATTCATGTCTTTGTAACTGCATGTTGGTGAATACATTCAAAATATCCTCTGAAGTGCATTGCTCCTAGGTTTGATATTTCAGTGTAAGGTGCGATGGTGAGGTTTGAGGACCTTATTATCAGTGTTAAAATTCCCAGTGAAAGGTTCGTGCTGTTTGTTAACTTTGTTTGTTTTTAAATCAGATCATAAAGGGATTAATCTAAAATATTAAAGAATGTAAAGCAGTTTGTGGACCTACAGTTGGTTCTTGGGTGGAAATACACAAATAATGTGTATGTCAATTGTTTAACAATGCAAAACATCCTAATGAATTATATAAGGGTGTATTTTCACTTGCATCCATACTTTGTGATTTTGGACGCTGTAAATATAAGATACTTAATGTATAACAGTTGCTTTTGTTTTCAGATGTAGATGCAGAGAGTGAAGATGAATTATATGAGGTGGTTAACATCACAGATTACGCCAGGAGGCATCAATGGTGGAGTCGTGTTTTTGGGAACAGTACAGGACCCATTGCAGAAAAGTACTCTGTGGCTTCACAGATAATGATGGGTGGAGTGACAGGATGGTTGGTGTTAATATGCTATTTCATATGTGCTGTAATCTTTGATTCACCAACTTTAGTATACTATTCCACATGTATGAAATAAATGCATTAATTACTTTGTCCTTTGTCCTCCAGGTGTGCTGGTTATCTTTTTCAGAGAGTTGGAAAAATTGTGGCTACTGCTGTTGGAGGGGGATTTCTTTTGCTACAAGTATGGATTATTAAAATGCTTGCATCATATGTCGTAGCCAATGGTTTACACAAAAATGAAAATTTGATAAATGTTTACTCACTCTCAGGCCATTCATGTAGATGTAAAATTTAGCATTAGATCTCTTGCTCACCAGTGGATCCTCTGCTGTTGGGTGCCATCAGAATGAGAGTTCAAACAGCTGATAAAAACATCACAATGATTACAATAAAACACAGCTTCAGTTCATTAATTAACATCTTATGAATTGAAAGTCTCTGTGTTTGGAATAAACAAATACATCATTGATTCATTTTTAACTTTAAACAGTTTCTTCCAGCTAAAATACAAGGCCTCTATCCATATTATTGCTTTTTCATTCTGACGGTACCCATTCACTGCAGAGAGTCCACTGGTAAGCAAGTGATGTAATGCTGAATTTCTCCAAATCTGCTCCAGTGATTGTTTCTCAAACTCATTGGATGGCCTGAGGGTGAGTAAATTTTCAGCAAAGTTTCATTTTTGAGTGAACTATTCCTTTAAGGGTTTATTATGCTTCCATGTCATCTTAAGTGGGAAAAAAATCTTACTTTTCTCATTTCAGATTGCCAACCACAGTGGCTATGTACAGGTTGACTGGAGGAAAGTGGAAAAGGATGTCAATAAAGCAAAAAAGCATTTGAAGAAAAATGCAAACAAAGCAGCCCCTGAGCTCAATTCCTTTATAGAAGAAGTGGGTATTCTTTCATACATTCGTCATAACTTCATAGTCTATTAGCTATTTTGAGCTCCCATAGTTCTATAAAGCATTTTGTATTATTATTTAGTGTGTGCAACTTAATTATTAGGTTGTTACTTATCCTACATTCTGTAAATGGTGTATTTTTCTTACAGTCAACAGAATTTGTGAAGAGGAATATTGTTATCTCTGGTGGATTTGTTGGAGGATTTCTGCTGGGACTGGCATCCTAAATGAACCCTGGCTCTACTGTGTTGCCACTGATATAAGTAGTTTGCACATTAATATTCTCCCTTATGTCGGTATCACAGCGATACAACACTGAAACTTGATGTATTGTGTGAAGCAGTGCAATGGACGTTTGCTGAACTGTTGTTCTAAATATATTCCTCTACAATGCTGTTCTTAAATGTACATAGCTTAATCATCCTGATGAAGAGAGAGATATTGTGCCAATAATTTTTAGAAAATTGTTGGTGTGGTTTTATGTTATTTTTAATTTTATTTTGCATACTCTTAATCATTAAGACATCAACATGAGGTATGTTACATATACAACTAAAGTGTTTCTTATTGTACTTTGTTTTTGACAATACATTATTTGAGTTAGTTGTATAATTTCCATAATATTTACTTATGTATGTAAGCATGTATTATTTTTTGAGTGTTTTACTTTGTGATGGATTTTTTTTTTTAAATATACAGAATCACCCACCAATAACATGTTTGTGGAAATAATAAAAAATTATGTCTTTCTGGTTGTTTATGGTCTATACATGTTGTTTTGTTTTTTTACAAGGAAAAAAAACTCAAAACTTAATAAAGGTTTAAAAACATCTCTATATAATTTATGGTAGACAAAAGCATGGACTTCTTTAAATACAGTTTTAAAAAATATATATATTTTACAGGGTAAGTGCTTTTATAAGAATTTGCCATTTTTTTGTCAGTGCATGTTATGCGTTATGAAAAAGAGAGATATTCAAAACTGGCCAAAACAAAAACTTATTGACATTCCTGAAATATGATTTGTGTCTTTCAAACGAAATCATATTTGAACTGAAGACCAATGAATGTACTGTCACGTGATCTGCGTTTCGTTGCCTAGCAATAATATTTGCAAACAAGTTGTTATCTTGGCAACCGGTTCTCAGCAGTCGGGTCGTCCTGCACTGAGAAAATCCTACATCGCTTGCTACTAATAATGGCTTTACCAATGTTGCCTGGAAATTCAGTCAATAGAAATGTAAGTGATACCAAAATTATCTATAGAAATGTTCTGTCTGTGTTGAGGGAAAATAACTTTATGTGAGTAAGGGCTGTTTAAGTATTGCTAGCTATGTTAGTAGAGCGGTTTGCTAATATTTACTTTAAAAACTGAAAATATTGAAAGTGCGTGCGTGTGGTATCTAATATTCTATTTAGTTAGTTAGCGAATTCATTTCTGTAATCATTGCTGCCTAAAACGTTGAAAGTGGTGCCAAATTCACAACCCGCAGTGAAGTTCATTCTGTTTTCAACCATTAATTACTGACGAAGAAAACCAAAAACACATAAATTGGAGTACAGATGACAGAACAATAGTTAAACTGATAGAAACAAAGATTCTGTCATTAAATTATGAAAACAGTTTACAATGTCATTTTATTTTCTCCTCATTATTTTCCAGCTTGGAAAAGACAAATTTCACAAATCTCAGCATTTTGATTATTCAAATGGAGTAGCCATGATGGTTGGGTCAGAAAAGCCAGGCATAGGAGGAGAACTTCTCCTGGGGCAGAGCGCAAGACCCAAGTATTCACTTTTTCCAAAGGGAGAGGGCAGCGATGCTCCAGCATGGATTGCTTTTGACAAACAGGTTTGTCATTATTATGAGGGAACATAATATACTAGCCGTTTTACCTAGTGCTGTGCAAAGCATATTAATTTTCCAATTTTCTTACCTGAAGGTCCTGTGTTTTGATGCTTATTTCCAAGAAGCTGTACCTCAGAGGAGGGAAGAAAAATATAGAGTGCGAAAGTGCAAGATTTACTTCTATCTAGAGGATGACACCGTACAAGTAGTGGAGCCAGAGCTCAAAAACAGTGGAATCCCACAGGGTAAACCATCAGAATTAAATGCATAGCATCCTGATTAATGACAAACCAGTAAAAACATCCTGTTTAAATCCATCTGTTCTCCTCCTATGTAGGAACCCTGATTCGGAGGCACCGTATTCCTCTCCCAGCTCCTAAAGATGATTGCTTCTACAATGTGCACCATTTTAACATCAACCAGGAAATAGTGTTCTATAACAGAACCTTTATGATTACGGACTGTGACCCCTACACACGCAACTTCTTGATAAAAATGGGGGTGCGCCTAAAGCCCCCTGCTTCCAGGCCAGCAGATCCCTATACCACCCATCGACAAGAGGTAAGAAAGCACCATGTGTCTACATAGCAATATCAATACTTCAATATTATACTGTTTCTTTCCCTCTCACAGATGGAGGAGAACATGAAGCCGCTGCGGCCTTATGAAAGAATAGATACCCTGAAGCAGTTTTTGGAACATGACCGCAAAGTCCTGCGCTTCTACTGCTACTGGGATGATACTGAGAGCATGTTTGGAGACCCCAGAGAGCTGATCTTGCATTACTTCCTGGCAGATGACACAATGGAAATTTACGAAGTTGTCCTTCCAAACTCTGGTCGAGATGCTGTCCCTAAATTTCTGCACAGGGGCAAGCTTCCCAAGGTCTGTAAAAAACAGCACTGCAAAAAAATTAAAATAAATAAATTACATTAACATATCCATAATTTAATAACAGATCTTGATAATAAGAAGAAATGTTTCTTGAGCACTAAATTCAGCTTTGCTATCACATTTTAAAATATATTCAAATATGAAATTGTTATTTTATATATTATAATATTTCACAATATTACTGTTTTTACTGTATTTTGATCAAATAATTGCAGAGGTGATGACTTCAATGAATGTGTTTGAAAAATCTGAAATTAAATGGTTACTGTTCAATCCAGTTTAGTGGTTATCAGTTCCTCTCTACTCTTTTGCTTGGACAAATTTCTCCATCCTCCATGCCAAGCTTTTATCCAGACTGACAGGGCTGAAAGAACATCCAACTTCCCTAAAGCACTTTTCAGTTTCCTCCCTGCTTGTTTTGCAGTCTAAATTCATTATGAAGGAAGAAGGATTGTTCAGGGGGTTTTTCTGTTGTCATGTAGTCTTGTCACTCATTCTGTTGCTTTTCACTAAATGTCATCTAAAAAGGTTTTGTGGGAATCACCCAGTGAGAAAATAATTATGAAGCCATTAGCAAATCTCACTTGTCCTTCAAGTTATGAAAAATTAAATTTATTTTGCTCTTGATTGTGTCAAACCAGCATGCTCCTATTCCCAAACGTCAGCCTGGAGAAGTAACAGACCGCACAGTCCTCAATGTATTCGGACCAGTCGGACAAGGAGGACGCTACATTTTGGATAGCCTCAAGGTAAGCGCTGACTAAAAAATGGTCCATTATCATTGCCCTTAGGAATTTCATAACAATAGTTTATTGTTCTTAATAAAATGTTTAATTAGTTCAGTAGCCAATTCTTTCAGTTTTAATGGACTAGTATGTCAGTGTCTTCTTAACATTTTACAGACTGGAGCAGTAGAAGAAGAATTCTACAAAGACTGTGACCTGACCATTGGAGGCATCATTAATATGTGGGGTCGTAGGATGTTGATATGTGACTGCGACAACTTCACTAAAGAGTATTATCGCTCTAAATATGGTATTGGTGAGTTACATCATGACTCAAGGGGACTCATAGGTGATATGTATATTTGATTAATATGTCCAAATTCATGATTTGTGTGAATGAAAACAATTTAATTTCAGGCAAAAGAGAGTATATAAATAACCTTTTTTCGCATTATTATTTATTTTTACTATTATTAAATTATTAGAATATTTATAGTATAAAATAGAACAGGAGAATAGATTATTTCTATTATTATGTGGTTTTAAAAAAAATTGGAGGGAGGGGTTTGGCACCGCTATTAATGACCACATGATGTCAGTATTGAGTTTCACCTGTGACTCATATTTGTTTTGATTGCTACAAACGAACTCTCTACTTCAGCATGTGCATAAGCAGCATGTGCAATCTTATGCTCTAACTGCTTTTTGTAGTAAACTGAAAAGAAAATTGACATACCCCAACCCCTCATTCTCAGTACACATCGCATCTGTGTGGTCTGACAAGCTGTTCATAATTTTCAAAGTCTTCCTGTCGCAAATCCCTCATCTCTACGAGAGCCTAATGCTCCCTAGTGTGCTTTCATCTCTGTGAATAACTGTCTGAATAATACGCATTGAACAACAGAAGACTAAAGGAGCAGAACTGATTGACAGCTCAAGGTGACTCAGTTTTTGGACAGCAGATATGAGCAATGACCAGCCTGGCCTCTTTATCTTCAAAAGCCCAGACATGAGAAGCACACGAGCTCCATGCCAGCGGTAACACAATACGGGTCCGCGTGCATCTGTCTGCTGCGGCGTTATGCTGGCCGAAGAGATCATAGCATTAGTTACACATGAGCCTAATGGAGCCGGGTCGACACATGCTCTGATGAAGCGCTTGTCCGTTTCTCAGAGGTTAAAAGGTTGCGGATTGAATTCATATGGGTAAACGCAACCTGTTTGGCCTCACTTCCGGTTTTCCATGCATATGTCTGCTTAAATGTGTGTGTGTTTTTGATGTTTTCTTCCTGTGTGGCTTCACAGAGGACTTCACACCTGTCTCATACCAGGCCTCGCTCCCTCCTAAACCAGCCAGACAGGTGCCACCCTACAATGGATTTGGATCTGAGGAAGATTCGCTGTGCTCCTGTCAGGGTTTGCTGCTTAAACCTCCACAGAAGGATTTCAAGAAGCTTATGGAAAAAGACAGGTAACCAGTGGAGCTAATCTCCCTTAGGACATCCAGAGTATATGCTTCCCTTTCATTTAAAACCATTAATATTAGATCAAAACAACATGTCAGGCCCTTACTGGCTTTCTGATCATTTTGACAGGAGACATTAGACCCTTGTCTGTCCTACTAAAGTCATCCTTCATCAGTTAAGTGCAGCTCTTTGCAGTAGAGCACATGGCCTTTATAAATAATCAGAAGCTCAAATGCAATCTCACCATACTTCCGATGTAAAACACGCTTTTTCAGGTCAGTTTATTATTACACATTGTTTTCACAGTGCTTTGCTTCCAAATATAATCCCAGAACCAGTATCACACTGCAAATTACTGTCTCGCTCAATTTGCTTTGGACAATATAATGTTAGACATTGGCAGGCTTAGAGTTTGAAGGGAAAAAGAATGCTCTTCTAAGTGACAGGACTAATTGAATAAGCAAGGAAACTTCTTCAATGTAAGTAAGGAACCAAGACCCATTCTGATCTTGTCAGCCTGGCGAACTAAATATTTAAAGAATAGTCACTGTAAGTTGGAAAGAGAACAGATCTTCAAACTTTCTAGCAAAGTTAGGGAGTCCATTAGTATAGTGAGCATATAAGAAAACTTGGCGCAAATGTGTCCCATGCAGTTGGTCTGTTCAGTCTATGAGGCTGTCTCAAGTCGGAATTTTCAGCAGCCATTACTTGTCTACAGTGTCACATGATTCTTCAGAAATTATTATTTTATGCTGATTTGTGCATACATTTGTATTCTGAAGAAGACGGAAAGTCATACAGGTTGGGAACATCTTGAGAGAAAGTAAATAATGACAAAATCTCTTCAAAATAACCATTTTAAAAATCATCAAACTCTAGTGCATTGTTTGGATGTGTTATTCAGTGTACAAATGGTATAGGATAAATAAATACTTTTTAAAATGAGAATAACTGTTTAGCTATTTAGTAGTCAAAAACATCTTCATGATTAATTTGATTTTAAAATGTCAAATCAATGATAAATTAAACTTTTTTTCTCAACTTTAGGCAAGGTCTGGTTAGCAATGTGTTGAGATTTGTGGCGAAAATGCTGACAGACAGTCCTATCGACAAGGAACGTGTTTTTATCATATATGTCTACCTCAGTGATGACACCATAGCAGTCTTTGAACCTCCTCAGAGAAACTCAGGTACTGCTGTCCTGTTCCTTTAAATTCAGATCAGATAAAAACATAATTAAGGTTCTACCTAATGTTATTCCATTGTTCTTGTGTTTAAGGTGTGATTGGGGGTAAGTTTTTCAAGAGAGGTCGAGTGAAGAAGCCAGGACAGGAGTTGTTTAAGAGTGAGATGTCCGAGTATTTCATAGCTCAGGATTTGTATGTGGGAGCTCGGCTGGATCTGAACAATCAGCCCTTCCAGCTGCTGGATGCTGATGAATTTACATACAACTACATGGAGCAGCATGCAGATGAGGTAACGCACAAAAATCCTAAAGCCTCTTCTCTTTTGATTAAAATTGTTTTACACAGAAACTTCATTGAAATCCCTTCAATTATGTTTCTCAATTACTTAGTTCCCCAAGGCCAATATTGGCACCATTATTAGCAAGGTAAAATCCATCAGTGAGGAAGAGCAGAAGAAAGTAAAACAGTTCTTCACCACGAGTGACCCAAGCAGCACTGGCTTCATTCCATATGAGTCATTTAGGTAAGAAGGCAGCCAAAAAAACACAAATAAAAGGTACATAACACCCTGTTCTAGCTTGCCATATAATTTATTTTGAGTGCAATTTTGGCTTAGACTCACTGAATTTGAGATTTTATTGTGGGTGGGATTACCTACAGAAATAGAACTGACTCGCAAAATGTCCTGTTGCAGTTGTGGCTGATTGGGGACAAAACCTGGAGTTATTTTGGTTGCTGAGCCTGGTTACAACACAGTATAAGAAACAAACTGTACTTAATTCTAATTCCTAACATACACAACACGGTTGTGTTATAAAAAACGTATTGTCAAATAAAAGCAGCAAAAGCCCTGTTTTTTTTTTTTTTTAAACAGCATATGCTGGTGTTTAGGTATATTTTGAAGCATGGCAGCTGGTTTGAGCTGGATTAAGCAGGTCCTTAGTTGGTCATGAGCTGGTTTAAGCTGTTCCTGAGCAAGTAGCTCCTGCTCAGGACCAGCTCATAACCAGTTTATAACCAGCTCAGGGCCAGCTTAAACCAGCTCATGACCAACTAAGGACCAGCTGCTAAGCTTCAAAATATACGTACCCAGTACACGATTTAGTTTGACAGTGCACAAGCATTCTGTAAATGGTTGTGTTCTTCACAGGACTCTGTTGGCTGAAATGGACGTTCAGTTGTCTGACCACGAGATCATAACGCTGGCTCGCAATTATTTATCGCGGGAACAACCAGAGGTGGACTTGGGTCTCATGCTTGCTGTGGCTCAGGATCAGCTAAAGAAGAAAAACTTTGAGAACTTTACAGATATGATTCGAGCTTTCACACATGAGGACCGGGACAGGTAGCACTCAAGCAGGGTTCATTTTCTGTCTCAAATCTAACTTTTTAAAATAGATTTTCTTGTATTTAATTAATTGTGCACATAGGGCTGTCGGTATATACAAATACTTCAAATATTTATTTTTACAATTTATTTTTGAGTAGTTTTACAAATTTCACATGCTTATTGTTTAGCTTCAAAATGGCATCATTTTTTGTGCATTCAGTTCCTCTTGGAAAGGAAATAAAATATCAAACATTTTGCTAAAATTTCTATACATTTTACTTTATAATATTGTTTTGGTTTACATGTTTCCAGATTTTAATTAAATTTTGAAAACCATATTTTTTTGATATGGTCTTAGACATTTGGACCCCACTGAATTTAAGCATAATTGTTCTCATAAATTAATGTTATCTTTGTCCAAATATATATTTCCTTCTGTTTTCTTCAATCTGTTACTTGTAAGCACCCTGTCGCAGTATATGCACATGACCAAATGTATATTATAAGAAATCAACATTGACATAAACATGCATTCATACAGAACCACAAAATCATTCCCCGTTGTTCCGTAAGGACACCCTATCTTAGCTATTCAGAGTCACGCAGGCACTGATGTGGACCACTAACAATCACGGTGAGGTAGAATAACCATCAATCTGCTTTAGATTGAGGGGGTGCGATTAGTTCCAGCGGTTCAAGTGAAGCATTGGAAACAGATGAAGACCTGTGGCATGTTGCAGGCAGGGGAAATAGATGAGGAAGAATGCCGACAGGTCAACGTGCTTGTCCTGTTTATGTGGCCCTGTGGAAAGTTGAGTTATTTTACGATGTTCTGAAAATAATGAACCAGGAATGTCTACAGCTGTCCGTCATGAAATCCATAAGAAAATTGTATATGATGATAATTTTTGAATAAATTATTTTCTAATGTATTTTTTAATATGTACCATTCAAAAGTTTGGGGCCAATACTTTCTAAAGAAATTAACTTTTTTTATTCAGCAAGGATGCATTACATTGTTTAAAAGTAACAGTGAAGCCATTGTAGCATTACAAATTGTTAATTGTAATTCAGAGAAATACATCGTTCAAAAACGTAATAAATTCTACAGATTATATATCTTGATTTATGTTGATTTAATTTAGTTAATAGAAGTTAATTGATAAAGAAAATCTATGCATGACATTTTTTGACAACATTCTCATTTGACAGCATTTTTACACAAGTGCTTAAAACTTGTAACAGTACTGTAGCTTTGCAGGTAGGTTTCTTGAAGCATCTTGGAGACGTAACCACAGTTCTTCTGGATTTAGTCGGTCTCAGTTTGTTCTGTTTCTTCATGTCATTCCAGACAGACTGGATGAGGACGAGATCAGATCTCTGTGTGGAGCACTGGCTGTTGTCAGACTCCGAGTGCAAACAAAAATCTCACTGGATTATTACATTTAATAGCAAAATTAATGTTTGGAAATGTAAACCGATATTTCCTACTGACACACTACAGCAAAAGATAGAAATAAGTGACTTAAAACCATTTTTTAGCTGGTGAAAATACCTAATAATTTTGGCCACCACTGTATATATATATACAGTATATTACAGAATGTGTTGACATGAGTTACTTATTCTTCTTTCTGTCTATTCAAATGGTGCTGCTGTAGATCTGGACACCTCTCTTCTAAAGAGGTACAGATCATCTTTAAAGCCTTCCGACTGCCCCTGTCTGAAGACCTACAACGAGCCCTCCTCGAAAAGTAGGGTCAACGGAGCAAAACTCCCATTTATTATCCAAGAAACATTTCACCACAACACATCCTTATTTCCTGCATCTCTCATGTTTGCATCCAGGTTTCAAGACGAGTCTGAGAAGATTGACTATCACGCCTTCCTATCCAGTATCAATTGGAGAGAAAACCCCGCCCCTGCAGTGCTTCCAGATGTCACTGTGAAGGTGAGTTTAAAATCGGTCTGGATGACTATCAAAAAAACAGTCCAATTGTTCTGTCATCAAACACATATTTTGAGATGTCAGTCTTTGTCTTTTGCTAAAGCGGCCACATATACATGAGAGTGTTTGTGTCAGGGTCCAGGCCCTAGTAACCTGTGGGCCCCACAAGCTTTGAGCACCTACAAGCCTCATCTCAAGTAAATCAGCCTTGAGAAAAACCCACTCAACAACTACTCTGAAGTGGAGCTTTTATTACAGCGCAGTAATTTAGCATGCCTCCTTGGAGCCTAAGCAGAACCATCTGCTCACGGACTCACAATGAGAAGCCTTCCAGTTGTGCTGGGTCTTAACAATCCAGCAGGGGGAGCCAGCAGTCGATTTGTCTGTATAGTTTCTCACCGCTGTCTTTTCTTTGTAATCAAGGCTTTTAGGACCATACATAGTGATTCCAAGATGGATCTATAAGAAGCAAGCCAGGCTGTGTGATTATGTGTTTTTTGCTTTGTTCACTCATTTCTCATAGCTCATTTCACTGTGTTTATTGACCGCTAAATTTGCCAGTTTCCAGCCATTTCCTGTGGCCCTCACTGAACCTAATTTAGCAGCCATTACAATGGTGAATTGCCCTGCATTTATCAAATACTTCTCAGTATGAAAGAAAGAAGAATAAGACCACAAGACCACACTGAAACTGTAAGGATCGATCGGTCTGTCTAATCGGTCTAGTCTAGTGACTTGAGCCATGTTTCATAAAAACCACATGAAGCTCTGTGCATAAAAAGTATGTATACTTGCTATATGTTACATATGTGACAGGATAACCAGATGCCTTGGATTTCCAGGGACTTTTTCTTCCTTTGGTGGCCAATATGCACTGATATCCAGTGTTGTTTTAGATTTATTTATATTATAGTATTTATTCATTTCATTATAGTGTACGATTATAGTATTTATTCATATTTTGAATTAGCTTCAGCTTTGCATTTTCATGTATAATTTTAGTAACTTTGTTGTTTCCTTGTCATTTTAAATTCAATTTGGATTTTTAAAAAATATTTCTATTTAGCTTTAATTTATTTTTGTTTACATTTTAGTCATTTTTGTACTTCAGTTTAAGTTTTTAATGTCTGTTGAATTAACAAAAATATTTTTAATCCATTTTAGGTTTAGTTAAAATTGTCTTTTGACAAACATTAGTTTAAGGAAAGCGAGTTACGGTCCTTGCACACTGAGTCCGAAATTTTCGCCGTCATGAAATCGGGTTTGATTTTCTGCATTTTTCACATCCATAGCAAGCATTTTGAGAGGTGTTTTAACGCATCTGACTGTGTGCAAGGTTTGGATGATAAATACAAAAAAAACGCATATGAAAATTTCGGAATCAGTATGCAAGGACCTTTACTCTGAACAGTTTTTACAGTTCATAAGTGTGTGCTGATGACTACACTGATTTATAGTAGTACGTCAGAGTATGATATACAATAACTCATCACAGTTCTACATTTACCATGTTCAAATCACACAAAACTGTCCCCTTTTTTGAATTCATAGATAATAACATTGGATATTTTAGTGATATATAGACTGTTGAACTAAAAATGTTCCCAGTTTCATTCGAGAAATCTGGTCACCTTAACATATTGAGCAATAAAAAATCTTATCTGCAGCAATTCTTTTAAAAAGATGATTACGTATCTGATTTACTGAACCACGCAAAGTCGTTAAACATTTGTCATATATTTTTAAATAGCAAGTACAAGACATTTACCATGTGCTAAAGTCAATCCGGTCTGATAAATCTATGTCTTGGTTCACCTTAATTTGCAGAGACATGAAATGAGAGTGCCAGCTAAACATATGTGCTGCAGGAACCTCTGTGAACTGTTTCTCAAACCCTGTCGTGCTGTTGTTTTCAGTTTGACGCAGACTGGAGAGGAGACGCTGCAGACCCTGCATTTAAAACCATCAACTACTCTCTCCTTCTGGAGGACGTCTTTGGCAGCGCCAC
Organism: Onychostoma macrolepis; assembly: GCF_012432095.1. Classification (NCBI taxonomy): domain Eukaryota; kingdom Metazoa; phylum Chordata; class Actinopteri; order Cypriniformes; family Cyprinidae; genus Onychostoma; species Onychostoma macrolepis. The sequence goes on from NC_081163.1 coordinate 13,124,048, forward strand.
GAACATTAATGACAGCTGAGAACGGCCTGATGGGATCCTCAATAACATGAGAAAGTCAAGAAATCTGCTCGACTTTTGTGTATTGCGCTGATTAAATTCACATTGTTGCACATTGTTGTTTCTGTTGTGCTGCATGAATGTCATAATACCGTTTATGTGTATTTTTTTATCCGACATAAAATCAAAAACATGCTGGAATGAGAGAGCTGTTTGGAAGTGCCTTGGGACCAAGTGTGGATCAGTTAAAAATATGAGCTGCTAAATCAAACCATATTTCATATACAGGCAGACAGACATGCACATTTACCATGATTATGTGGATAAAGCTGTCAATATAATACAACAACATGCCACAGGCATATGAGAGAAAATAACTGCCCGCTATACAGTACCCAAACTCAGATTTCCCAAAGGTCTTTTCATGGTTTAGCTAAAGGAAGCGAGCGTTTTTCCCATGGTAAAAAGGAAAGGTCCAACATCCTAATTTTATAACCTGCATTGGCTTTTCACGCTCTGATCTGGCACATTATGCAAGTGATAAATGCTGATGCTGTATATAAAAAGACAGGTTGAGCGTGTCTGTAATCAGAGCTTTAGCGATCAAGGCCTCAGTTCCTGGCCAAGACAAAATAAGTGCATTACATCACACTGGTATTATCAAGTCTTCATTCCTAGCCTTCACACTTACTAAAATATTAGCCTCATGAGTTAGCAGGCTTCTGTCCGAAACAAAGGCTGACGGATCTAGGACATTTTTAGCCTGTCTCCAGTGAATGGGGAATTAGGACTTACACATTTTAACATCCCAGAATGCAACAATGACCCTGGTTACATATGGTATTAACATCCATCTCTGTGGTGAGCATTAAATAGCCTACAAATACAAAATCTGTCCAAAAAACTGTTTTGGAATCTGATGATCCCTCAGACCACATTTTGAAGTAGTATTCATTGTATTTGTAGTGTAAATGCTGATGTGTCACAGGCAATAATGAGGAACAGATATTTTATGCAAAACAAAGTCTGCTCAATTAATAAATATATATTTAAGCATGCACATTCTCATTTAATAAAGGTACTCAAGTAGATAACTACAAGCATGAAGCTTAAAATGTCCAGCTCAATAAGATGTTGATGTCAGGTGTAAACATTACCTTAACATTATCAGTAATGTTTTCATTTCTGTCTGGAGCACATTAATGGCTCAGAGGTTAAATCCTAAAAATAAGATTTTTGATCGTGGACTATAAAAATGTCTCCACGATTTGCTTTTTTGAAGAAATATCGTAGTATCATACTTCAGCGCGCATTCTATCAGCTGCAGTTCTGGCGCCGCCGTCTCTATATAGGCCTACTATACAACGCCACATACATTCAGATCAGTGTTAACTCAGCGGTAGTTACTCTCACGGGACACTGCACTTATTCGCAGTCACCAAAAGTACATTATCTGCATCTGCTTCAAAGACTTACTGGTTAAACGTTTCACTCAGTGTTCTGTTCTGACAAGTGCCTTTTCTGAGCACATTCACACAAAGCGCGTGCTCTAAAAAGCCCGTCAAACAGTGCCTGATTACTGAACTAAGTTATGTTTTGTGCTAATACTGTCAAAACACACCAGGTTTATGTATAGACTCAGTTGGTTATGTCTAAAATGAAGGTAAACAGCTGAGAGAAACGCATGCGTGCTGTATATTAGATGCGTGCAGGTCTTAAAGGGACAGTACTAAACATGCTGCCGGCAGTACTTAAAGGGATAGTTCACCCTAAACTTGTAATTCTGTCATTATTTACTCACTCACATGTTGTCCCAAACCTGTATTAATTTCTTTCTTGTGCTGAACACAAAAGAAGATATTTTGAAGAATGTGGGTAACCAAACAGTTGCTGGTTCACATTGACTTTAACAGTAGGAAGAAAAAAAAATACTATGGAAGTCACTGTAGACCAGCAACTGTTTGGTTTTCCACATTCTTCAAAATAGCATTTATTTTCAGCAGAAGAAACTCGTTCAGGTTTAAAACAACTTTTGAGTGAGTAAATGAAGGTAAAAAAATCAAACACTAGCCTATTTTAATTTTGGGGTGAATTATTCCTTTAATGTTAATAAAACACCAAACACAAAGAGAAAAATCACTCACTACTCTTGACTGAAAAACTTTAATACAGTTGCTTTAATAGGAATCAATATATATGGTGTTTTATTTTTATATTTGTTCATTCAATTTCATGACTGCTCCTGCTAAATACACCTATTGTAGACTACCTGAAAATAAAACATTGTTTATTTTATTTGTATATTACGTGTATTTGTAATGTGTATCTTTGCTTTGCTCTGTTACCTTGAAAGGCTTTGTCTTTATAATAGGAAATTAGTTTGGCTGTAATGCTCAAAGAGCTTGCAAAATAGAAAATCCAACATGACAAAGAATTGTGATAATATTGTGAAAATATTGAACATTAGCGAAATCTGCGTGGGGCTTCTCCCTCCCTCTCTCAGGTAAAACCGCGCGGATTCTGAAATGATGACTGCCTGGATTTCGCCCGCGAACCATCACAGGTCAACAGTAAATGTGACTGTACCTTCACCGAAAGAAAACTGAGGTAAGTGGCTTGGTTCAGAGTGCTAGGAACTCGTGGATCACCCGTCACAAAGTTTAAACCTACAGCCTTTCAGAACATTAAGCAATAGTGTTCATCGTTTTAATAGTTCCTGGCTCTTGTTTAGCTTATGTTTATTCAGTCTCCAGTCGAGTCTCCTTAGGTTTCTGAACAGGAAAATGTAATAAAAATCTCTGGTGCAAAAGATCTCCAATTATTTTTTTTAAAGGTCTATTGGTGGTTGCTAAATGTTTCAATTATAGAGTTACAGTCAAAACCAATCGTATTGCTTTGGTTTTTAATTCTTTAGCAAATACCTTCTTAGCCAAACTGACTTACTACAATAGACACAGACCTGAAGTTTTGAACCAAAAACATTTAACCACTAAACTGCCATCAAACCACGGTAGACAGTTTAAATTGTAAAAGAGGAGAGAACTGTTCCCTTAAAGGTGAAGTGTGACCATTTTCAAACTTGAAATGTCTAAGATTATGTAGAGAAAACTATAGGTAAACAATTTATGGGTTGGTTTCACCTAAACATGGAAAAAAATATGGTGGTTCTGGAGTGCCATCAAAACATTGCTGTTTGCTGGAGCAGCTATATAGCCAATGGCATGTTTTTGGATGGGACTAGCTGTTTAGCTAACCAATGGCAGACATGAGAGAAACCTGTTTGAAACAGTCATAAGTTTTGCATTTGGTGACTAGTGATCCACGAATTCCACGCTTCCAGCTTTAGGAACTACAATTTGGGACTTTAGAAACTAAAATGTCTGCTTTTTCTTTTTTCAGTTTGACATCATAATGTCTTTCCATTTCATATTCAAATCTTGTTAACATTCATGAATAACATAACTGAAAACAAAAACATGAAAATTCCTAATGATAATTTTAATTAGTAAAAACTGCCACCCTAGACCTCCATACCTTGAAATAGTCTGAAACTGAATGGCAGTAGATAAAATTTATCTTTTAAACAGCATCTATTACTTATATTAAGGTTTGTTTAATCTAGTAGAAGATACCACTTACAGAAACTGCCTAAACACACAATTAATCAAGATCCTCATTTTGTTAGATGAGTTTTAATGTAATAGGAAAATCTGCTGGAACTTAGTGGACGGTCCTTTTCCCAGCTACAAACTTGACAATGCCTACAGGTATTGGCACACTGAAAGGCAGAATTAAGTCCTTTTAGGAGGCCAGTCATAGCCTCACGTACACATGGGGAAACAGTTACATTCCCCTCAGTTTTGCCTTTAGATGTTCTTGTTTTTTTTTACTGCACCGTCATAGTTGACTCCACTCTCAAAAACTAATTCACACAGAAATCTAATAATATGCATCTTTCTGTTATTTCCTTGCAAAGCACTTATTTTAGTATGTGTTTTTGCCTGCTAGACCTGGTACAGTGATCAATGCAAAGTTGTCTTTGGCAAGTATTATTTGAAATAGCTAGAGGAAGAAAAGTTTTTCTACACCGGCTGTAAATTTGGACTATGGACTATTTTCATCCAGGTCAGCGTTCCCAGAGGAGCTCATTTCTGGAAGACAGTGCGACAGCATGCATTGTTTTAATATAAATCACCCGAAATTATGAGACTTTTTTGTCATGTAGCTTGAAATGAGACTTCACGATCAAATCCCGAGTTTGAAAACTTTGGCTCACTTCATGTTCTTTGCTTGACAAGCTGCTTTGCAACCCTCAGTCTGTCTGTTGTGGCTAAAAAATAAGAGCCAAATTCAGTTGACGGGGAGACATATGAATCTGTGGATAAAATGCATGGATAAATACTGTCATGTAAGAAGACATCAAGGCAAACGCAATGTATTTTGACAATACTCACCCCCTTTATCCTCCTTGAAAATGTTGGGTCTTTCATAAAAAGGTTTGAATGCACTGAAACAAATAATAGATGGATAGACAAATGCAGATATAACTTGAGATCATGCAGAGATGACTTGATATAATACTTGTGCCACGTCAGATTGCAAAACGGAAGTTGAAAAAATAGTTGAGTGTTGAAAGACTGCAGATGCTCCTGGATACAATAAAAATATAATGGACAGGCATGAGAAGGGCTCATTTCCAGAACGGGAAGCTTTCGGAGGAAATCTCTGCTAAGGCTATTTTGCTCTCGCTGACATACCAGGTCAACGCCAGTCTTCATTTGTCTCGCAGTCGTAGAAAGGATTCAGAGAAATTATTTATTTTTTACTCGTATATGCGTATGTGTACGCCTCACTAAAATAACTAGCTAGTGGCCATGTAACATAACCCTGTTGTCACGATCAGCCCACTTTGAATTAGCATTGTGCTAATCTACTTCAATTCAGATTTGCAGTGTGTGAACAGGAGTTGCTGCTTGTTAATTATGGTGCTGTCAAGGGGGTCGAGAGATAGAAGGTGAGAACATTTGTGAGGTCACACCAAGCCTTGCAGGTAATTTATGCTTGGTAAACTTTTGACCTCCTGAGCTTTTAGCACAGATTTTATTTCTCAAGGGGCTTCTAACTTAGCATGATCCTGTGTGTGCCATCTGATCATGTTTTGTGCTGCATTTCTTTTGTAAAACTACGTTAGTCAATATTTGCAGTTAAGTTAGGCCATTTCCTGGCCTTTTCTTTTGTATGAGAAGCTTCAAACTAAGTCATTTTTAATTTTTTGGCAGACTTGGCAAGCATCATGGAAACTGCTGGATAAAGATGGTAAGATCTGACAATCAGATATTTTCAAGCCACAAACCTTCAGTCTGTTTTCAGATGAAGTGCATATCTCGAATTTTTCTCCCTCTAGTGCCAATATCTGCAGTAATTTAATTTCAACTGCCTCCTCGACCATGATGTTTAAAGGACATTTTTTGGCCACAGAAGGACAAAATTTGAGAAAAACAGAAATGCTTGCTGGATTCTCTCCATGTCGGAGATGTGAAATAGTAATTATGCGTTCATTGGGAACTCATAATTGCACATCTGTTTTTTATTTTATATTCCAAGAATGCATTTATGTGCTTTGCATTTGAAATGCAATTTCTTCATATTTTGTAAGAATTTCAAAACCCGTGCTAGCGTATGAAGACGTGAATTTAATACAGCTATTGTCATTCCCCCCTTTGTAGTTGTTCTTGAGGTAGAATAAAATAGTTTTTTTTCCATTATCCTACAACATATAACTACATGCATACTTCAAAATAGCTTCCAGCTGAATTGAGTTACACCTCCCAAGTCTCATGGAAGACAGCAACGAAACCCAGCAGACCAATTGTTTTTAAGTAAACTCCGCTAACAGTTTTATAACCTGGACCTCGTAAAAGAGGGCCAGACTTTTGGTCAGTCCTCTTGATTTGGCTGGAATCCCCATTTGCTTGTCGGTGTGGCAGCTGGGGGCGAGTATGTGTGTGTCCCTAAGGTGATATACGACTGCTGTGTCACGTTCCACATCTGACAACCATCCCAAGATGTACATCATCCATCCTTTTCCCTTTTCCATGTGATTCCTTAATAAAAGAGGGGGTGTGAATGTCAAAGCGGAGGGGAGGGGAACCGAGAGGGAGGGGAAGGAGTCAGAGCTCACACACAATCGGCATGCGTGAGAGAGAGTAAAAGAGAAACAGAGAGAGGGGAGAGAGCAAGTGGATGAGGGAGAAGGAGAGATCTAAAGGCAATTTTTGGTTAAAAAAAAAAAATTAAATTAATTTCTGTCCTAGAGGAGCCAGCTGGGATTGGATATTGCAGGTTAAACGGCACCAGGCAGAAGGTAAGACCACCACCACCGTTGTAAAGGTGACCAGGTCATCAGAGTTACTTTTCATTGGCTGCAATGTTATCGCTATACATTTGTGTTTTACTGTTTCCTTGTTTCGGAAGCTCATACCTTTCTAAATAAATGCTAAATATAAATAAAAAATGTAATATATATATAAAAATTAGATTTCTTAATTCTTAGATTTCATTTTTTTTTTTTTTTTATATAATGCATTGCCAGAAGTGACAAGCTAATTGTGGTCATCAATTGACCTCACAATTTAAGAATCCAATTTTAAGAGAGACTGCATATTAATAACATTAAGATGAGACACAGTGATTTTGCTCCGAAATGACTCATAACCGAAGGAAAATGGCTATGTTATAAATCACGAGCTTCACATAATGTGTGCTGTGGGAGGTCGGTTGCTAAGGTAAGCCATCAGCTGCTTGTCTAGCACAGACAGGGACTGAATACTCAATTTAATGCTAAGCCAGAGGTCGTTAGCTGAGCGCACCAGATGAGAAATCATAGATATTCTGAGGATTGTTTATGGACCTTGAGGAAGAGGTGAACTAGAACACACTTTCTTCCAGATGTTAGATATAAAAGCAGACAATGTCAACCAGTGCGCAACTCATTCATAATCAGTACTACATGATACATAGTCCTTTGACGACTCTTCAAGCTCATAACAAAGATATTAAAGCCTGAGGTATTTTCAGAAGATGACGACAGCCGTCAATTTGCAAGTCACATTAAAGTGGGAAGGTTAACGGGACAACATAACAGGGTCTCTAATTCATTTAACTGGAAACCCCGCCACGGATTTACTGTGCGCAGACCCTTTCATCCTTTAGCATTCCAATCAGACCGGCGCTTTTCTGAGAAGCTAAATGTAAAGCTAACATTAGTTTAGCATTGGCTCACATGGTGCCCTGTCTATTGGCAACAAGCTACTTTCAAATCCACTGTGTTTGTCTTATCTTTATCACAGGGGATATATTTAGTGTGGGCTTTAGTGTGGAGACGTGGGTTACTGGCGTCGGCGTGTGGTGGCAGTGCCCCTGGCATGCTGCTTGGGTTGCAGATGGGCATGGGAGGAGGACTGTGGGGTGATCCCAGCAGGAATCTGCCCTTTGGTTTATTAAAAGCCGGTCAAACAATAGGGTGCTAAACAAGCAGAAAACAGTGACGTAAACCCTTCACCGGAGGAGGGGGTTTGGGCATGTCAATGTGACTGAGAAGACAATTCTGCTTATTGGCAAATACTAGGTGACCACACGCCTCACTCAACAACTGTGGACTCAGCTGCTGTCAGACCCATCAAGAGCGCCCTTTTGAAGTTTTCATATCCTTGTTAGAGTACTCAAATGATGAAATGAAATCTGAGAGATTCATAGGAAACATGATGCAATTCATTAAAATTCTCTTGTATAAATCAACAAATATTGTTTATATTATACAACAGTTAAAGGTGGGGTAAGTGATTTCTGGTAGCAAATGTTGATCACCAAAACAAACACGCCCCTACCCCAAAAGGGTCTCGCCCCTATTTTGATAGCTCCGCCCCACACATACGTACGCAACCCAGGCAACGATTAGTTCTGTGAAACAAAGCAAAACCAATGTTACTCACCTATCCAGAAGAAATAAAGCAACCTCGGCGTCCGATCGCACGCTTTCCCACTCCTTGAGTTCTCTCCAGCGCTGGAAAGCTGATCCGATATTTAAACGGGTCCTACTTCTTGCCTTATCGTAACACTGTGTCTACACCGGACGCGAGCGGCGCAACGCAACAAAATACTATAGAACTCATTAAAATCAGTGATGCTGTCTACACTTGATGCGGCATGGCTCAATACGACGAATCCCCGACAGCAAACTGCTGCCACGTTCCATTTATGACGTATTGACACAAATTTCAAATGATTTTCAAAGGTTGCTTTGTTGCGTCCAGTGTAGACAGACTTTAGCTGTTGCGTCTGGTGTAGACACCGTGTATAAGCCCTCTTTTGTTCTGCAGACATTTTCCTCTTTTTTTTATTTTTATTTTTATCCGCCATCTCTATCTTTCTGTCGTTGCTCGGCTAATGTCCGTCATGTGCACTGAGCGCTCTCTCCTCTGCATCATGAGTAGACAAGCCCCTTACTGCTGATTGGCTACAAGTTTGTTTTGTTACTCGGTCCCGACTCAGTTTTCTAAAGTGTTTTTGAAAAAGTACATACCCCACCTTTAAGGCATGGGGATTTTTAGTGAATCTTTCCATGCGCCAGTAGGTGGCGACAAGATGACAATTAAGTATTCATGAAACAATAGGCAAAAAGTACCCAGGTGACCTACTACTTCCGCCAAGATTTACTATCCCATGAGGCCATGGTAGTTGCAAATGTCATTGAAGCCATGTAATTTTTTTACGGTTACAAAGTGTATGTTTTAATTCAAATGTAGTACCTACTTAGTATGCAAACCCAGCTAGTGTCTTAATAAATAGGACAGAAAAAAAAAATCTCCAATGATTCATTAAAAAAACTGAATCATTCAGGAAAAAGACTAGTGTGTATTGCGCTAAGATTCACAACAGATTTCACAAAAGAATATGCAGAATTCTGTTGACTCATTTGGAACCATTTTTGTTGACTGCAAAAATACACAAATTATCATCCAATATTGTGTCTAAAATTTAAGTTGCTCAATATTAACATTGTGTTTACTCCAATATCATGATTCCTTTTATACAACATTAATGTGCAATCATTATGATCCAGATTAAATGTCCTTTCAATTTGATTATTTTCTCAGCATAGTTTGGTTTGAAGGCATTAGGCGACTTTGAGATGGATTACCTCAGAAATTGAGCTCTATCTTCAAATAAGCCCATTTCTGCACAGCAATGTTGAGAAAACTATAACTAATAATGTGGATTCGATTGTCTCAATCCACATAATCCAACCCCTTAGGTGGTTTTGAGTCGAAAATCCTCCTTAAAATGACAGTCTGTGCTTTATCTTAAGCAGAAAGAGCAGCAAGGGTTAGAACAGGAGACAGACTGAGATTTCAAGAGCCTACTCATGATCCCCTTTAGTTTCTTGCAGTGTCTGCAATGAAAAACCACCATGTGAAGATGCCCTGACATGAAAAGCTAATAGACACTATAGTTTTTAACGGTATCACAACACAGAGGCCTGGGTGAGGTGAGAAGCAGCACTGAATAGTGTGCAACAACTCATGCCATACGGCCTCTAACCTGTGGCTGCTTTTGAATGTCAGGAATTTCACAGTCCTAATGGTGCAGACGGCGAGGCCCCTCTCCAGCCTTGCCGCAGCCTGAGAGGATCAGCCACGATCAAAAGATCCATACTCTATTTTCACAACTACCAGTGCCACGCCTAGGGTCAGTTCATTCCAGGGATCCACTCCCTAAGTGGCGTTATAGCTGTGGATGGGACTCCCGGTTAAGACGCGGTCCCTAAGTGAGCAGTCTGGGCCATGGGAGTTCAGTGCAGTGGGGTTCTGGCATGTCTCACCCGGCCCTGGCTCCTGCCTTCCTCTTAAATTTTTGTTTTTTTGTTTTTTTTCTTCCTGTGGGATAAAATTTGGCAGTTAGTGAATATAAAAGATACCCTGTTTTGCATCTTGCAACTTAGAAATATTATTGGGATAGCTCACTTTTACTCACCCTCATGTCGCTCCAATGACTTTGTTTCTTCTGTGGGACACACAAGATATTTTCAAGAATGCTTCAACTTTTTATGCAACCAATAAAACTTTGAAACACTGACTTCACTGCATGTACAGAAAAAAAAAAAAAAAGTTTTCCACAGAATAAAAGTAATAATATAATAAAGGGAACACTTTATTTTGAGGATCAATTCTCACTATTAACTAGTTGATTATTAGCATGCATATTACTAGCATATTGGCTGTTTATTAGTACTAATAAAGAACATAAAAATGCTTTATTCTGTATAACTGTATTCAAGATCCCTTAATCCACCCCTACCTAAATTTAACAACAACGATTATTAACCATTATTGAGCAGCAAATTAAAAGTTTATTGAGGGAAAACTCCTAGTTATAAGTGAACATGTGTTCCTTATTCTAAAGTGTTACCATAATAATAATAAATTTAATAAAGTAAAAACAAAGAAAATCATACAGGATTGGAACGATATGAGTGAGTAAATGCAAAGACTGTATACCAAGATGGTTTACTTATTTTACTTATGCATGAAAGAAACTGCAATAAGTCCCTCCTTCTAAATTAAAAGGTCAGTCGTCAATTTGTAAAGCAACTGTGTCACTGCAACCACTGTTAGAAGCTCTAGTTACCATAGAAACAGTCATAGGCTCGCACTTTGGATGACTGCATATGCACATTTTTTTAAAACCATTTGAGTGTAAAATAATAAAATAAAACAATTAGATAACATAATGAACACATGTCAGATTTTGTTGCTGATTTGAAATGTTATTAAATTACGAGTTTTTGAGATTTTGGTATTTCCCCAATTTAAGCAGATAGGAGTTGGTCTTGCATGCCTGAAATAGCTGCCCGGAGGCGTTGCAAATATGGCCACCGAGTGAACGGACTTTGTAAAATTTCTAAAAATGAAAATTCTATAATTTACCAACGTATGACACTGCAGAGGCAAAAAATATACTAAACACTGGTTTAGACTCCTCTGAAAATGTCCATGCTGAGAAAAACAAGTTCTTGTCTCCGTCTCTGATTGTACTGTGAGAACTAATTAAAGGAAACATTCGACTACAGCTTGCATCAGATAGTTATGGTAAGACTCCAACACGTCAACGCTCATTTTTTCCTAGTCTATAAACTCAAAACTTTAAGTTTACAAAGTGAATAGGGAGATATGAAGCCAGAGAGGGAAACAATTCCTCTGCTCAGAGGTGGACAGATGTGGTGGACGCCATCTCAGATGGAGCAGATTGTAACTCCTTCTGATGTTTGTAGACACACTGGGCTTTATAAATCTACAGGCCGAAGCAGGTGTGGACGCTGTGGAGGTCAACATTACCTTACATTGAATTCTGGCAAGAAGCAACACACCCACAACTGTCCTAACAGCACTAGAAGCTTTTGACCGATGAAGCTGCCATGGATGGTTGCGGCATGAGGTCACCGTCTCATTGTTTATGAACTAAATTGGATCTATAGTTATCTTTTGAGCTGGGGTGTCTACACTGCATTGTAAATGCCCATTATGGTGCCTTCAGATCAGTGCGGCAGACGCCCTCAACCAGGTTTGAATGTCAACAGTCTTGTCTGGGCACGATGATGATGATGAAGATGGCGGCTGGTATGCCCAATATTAAATAAATGATGAAGCGAGAGTGTCCTGTATTTAAAGCATCCGAGTTAAGAACAGACTGTGAAATGTGCTTTTGTAAACCCAGCAACACATGCTCTCTGGTGCAGTTAAACATTTCAGGGAGTATTTATTTAAACAGGCAAATTGATACCTAAAATCCTTACTCGAGGAATGCTAAAAGTTAAATGAGTCGCTCCGGTAAGAAAAACACAAGGAGAAAGCTTTAAATTAGTCTGATGTGTTTGTGATTTCAGAGCAATTGCGGGTTTCGAAATAAAATTGGAAAGAGGTTTAGACATAATGCAAGGCATTGTTTTAGTGAATGATAATTTCCTCTCTGTCTGATCCAGGTTTGCGGAGTCGGTTACCCTCAGGGCTCTGCTACTCCTTCTCCCCCTCATTACACCAAACCTTTTAGCAGTTGTGGCTCAGTGAATTTAACTGCCGCGCACAAAACATTGTCATGAGGACTGTAAAGCACTAAGCTCATGAAAAAATAAGTATACATGTATAAATATGCACCTAAATTGGCAGTTGTTTTGCTGTCATGAGAGAACTTGCGTGGAGACTTGTTTCTTTTTATGAAAAATTCATTTCTGGGGAAATTCACTCCAGGCTGTTTATTAATATATTAGGTTTCCTCGCTGTGTAATAAAAACACCATGTTTTTCAGTGTTGGGATTGTTAGAATAACACTACAGCGGTCTGCCAGCACTCCTCATACATCACAGCCCACTTATTCCTGGCTGGAGACATGGCAGCAATCACCTTAACCAGCTGGCAAAGGCACAACAGACGTCTGTCTCGGCTCATCTGTCACTGCCGGGTTCTCACGCAGACAAACTCCCACTCTCCCTTACTCTGCACCTTACCTTACCTGCCCAGTCCCTCCACTAACAACTTAAACAGCTCTGCTAACTGGGCGTAACGTGCGAAACATTACCTGATATTGCGCTCTCAGGTGGGTGTCTTTACTGCAGCTTGCGTCCTGGACTAACCGTGGTTCCTTTCTTTACCCACAGACACATCCAGACCACTCAAGAGGATGGCTGAGTTTAAAGAGAACGCTCACTACATGTTTCGGTTCACAAATGCGGCATCAAAGTCACAGTGGAGAGCTCTTTGTTGTCTTCTGTAGGAGACGGTCAAGCTTTCTTTTGTTTTACCAGTGGAAGTTGTGGACAATATGAGGAACTCAGTCGCTCTGAGCCAGCCTGGGATTCTACTTCTTCTGGTCACATGTCCTCTGCTGACAATCCTGCATGGTGTAACCTGTAAGGCAGAGAGTGGACACTTAGGGGACAATGATCCTGACAGGTGTATGAGACATCATTTTGTTGAGACCATCACACATCCTATCTACAAGTGCAATTCAAAGGTAAGAAAACAATGTTGATGCTATCACTCTAGTGATTTTGATTGTATTTGTGCCATACATGTTAAATATCCTTAAACTAGTTTCATATTTTTAGAAATATTTCTGCCCGTTTGTTCCAACATATCAGTTAAATTAAGTTAATCATATAATTGAAACAATTAGTAAAAAAATTTACTTTTTATTTATACCATTTTATAACATTTAGTCTGTAAATATATTTCTGTAAGTCTCACAAATATATGTATGTATGTATGTATGTATCTATCTATCACAGTAAGAGTTTCCAGTTCAACATTTAGAATATGAAAACTAACTTAATTTAACAATGATTTACAGTTCAGCGAGGGAGTCATTTGTGAACAATTAATTGACTTAAACTTTTTAAATTAAGTAAAATCTAAATATTAGATGAAAAACTTAAAGATGTCTTAGGAAATAACTGAAATTGAAGTACTAGAATTACTCAAACTAAAAAAAAAAAATTTAAAAATGTAAAAAACACCATACAGACATTTCTTGCATCTCACCAATGTCAATTTGATTTTAAATTATTGTCACACATTTTTATTTTTGTCGCATGTCAGTGTGGAGGAGTTCTTTTGGTCTTATTTTTTTTTTTTAAAGAAAAAAAAAAAAGTCTTATTAGCATCCAAGTGAAAGTCACACAAAATCGAGCTCCCATGATTCTTACTGAATTACAAAAATGGTCTGGGAGGTCAGCTCCTCTTGTAAGACAATACACTCTCTACACCCACAACTTTCCTGCTAACAAGCTGCTTAAAAACAAATCAAGTCTCCTGGTGTTTAAAAGGTTTTAAATTTAAAAACTGACCCCAGGGATGTCGCTCATAATTAGAACCCAAGGCTGAGAAGAAACCTCGTTTTCATTTATTGAATCAGATAGCATGGCTGGCTTGTCTAATGACCTCTACCTTTAGTTACTTTGACACCTTGGCAAGGAACACTGCAAACAGCCTGCCTGTGCGGCCCAAAGCCTCGCCAGAAATAAGCACTCATGGGATGCATAAAATGTCTGGGAGATGGCATTGTTCCAGGGCTCCACACAGTCCTGTGCCTGACTCATTTTTTGGTTATCAAAACAATAGAGTGCCTCAGATACATCCCCTCAAAATAAAGCCATCGATAATAAACACTCTGGGATGAGTTCCAGATGCTCCGATTCACCTGTACCCCTCAGAAGGGCAGCCTCTCATGATCTGTATATCGTGAATTAAGATTCTCAGGCTCTCGTTCTTACAAACCCAGCTGGGCTGTGTCAACAAATATCCAACTTCCAATAAACTAAAGATGAGCTAGTCAGCCACCTGTGCTGGAGCTGAAAATCTTCGTTCTGCAAGCATTACACACTGTATTTTCTAATTATAAGACAAACAACCTCGATAATCCAAAAGCAGTGGGTAAAAAAAGAAAAGAAAACATAGTCGGTAAAACATTCATTCAAGGATCTAAATGAGGCAGCTGAGTCTGTCTAAAGTAATTATGACAGATTCTGCGTACGTGATTTTTTTTTACTGTTGCTTCCAGAAAGTGCTTAGTGAATAGGGTTGGGAAAAAATACTGATATTACAATTAATCGTAATTTTAATTTTAAAAGATCTCTACTTCAGATCCCAAGAACTAGGCCTATCCTTTGTTGCCTGCACAGTTTTCAGTATCACACTTTGCTCAGTCAGTCATTAATGAATGAAATGAATTTACCATCTTGATCTTTGAATCTTATTCAGCAAAATGTGCTAATCTTTATTCAAATCATTTTGTTCATTGCTAAAAGGTTACATTTCATGATAAAATGTTAACATTTTCAACAGGAAACGTCGCAAAACAAGCAGTCATACCAACATATGTAATTTTTTGAAAATTATTATAATGCAGCCAAAGATTCATTACATGACAAATAACCTCCAGAGTCCTGAGTATTTCATTAATTTGTCATTTGACAAATGCAATGAACAGATGTTCAAGAAGGACCCAACATGTTTTATGTGAGCTGCAGTATGAATTTAAATAAGATATAACAAATGCATGATACCACATTTTTATCAAATTGCAGCCAACTGTATACATAAGATGAGTATGATTCACAACAAATGCCCTTTTTAGTAAATCACAAACATTCAGCGCAACCATTGCAGTCAGATTCAAAAACAAACTACTCTAATAAACCGGTTCGTTTTAGTGAATTAAAAACCTTCACTGCAACTGGTGTAGAACCACTGACAAACCAATGACTCTTATGAACCGGTTATTTTTAGTCAATCAATGGCGCAACTGCAAGTGTGATATTGCTTTTACACAACAGTTCAATAACCAAGAAGTTAATATTTTCAAACAAAACCACAAAGGAATAATATCAAGTTCCAGTCAACACACAGTGGTAGGGTTCCTGAATGAATCAACATTGTGGAAAAAAATAATAAAAAATGCAATGACATTTTGTCTCCAGCTGGCTTAATGACCTTCTGAAAGAATCCTCACAAACTAATGCACAGACTGAAGCCTGAGTCTGTCTGGAATGGCAAACACATACAAGTGGAGTGATACAAGCAGTGAAAAGTCCTAAAAATCTTAACAGCTTTCCGGAAGAAAAGCAATTGAATGTTTACATCATCCACAAAATATTTAACAGCTTAATTTTTAAAATTCATATTTTTATAATGTACCAAGAAGGTTCCCTGTATAATTAACAGAGATAATTTCTTGGATATGTAAGCAAAATGGACATTATAGACAATCTGAAGTACGTTTCCACTCTGGAAATAAATCGGAAAACAATTTGTATTATGCAATGAACTAACAGTTAAAATGTCCTCTCTCAAAAACAGTTTCTGATTGACAGGCAAGTACACAGGCCCATTGTCTAAAAGCAGCACAATGGATTAAGCTCAACTGAGTCACCTTTAAAGAAGCTTATTACACATTGCATTAGTTATGAGGATGGCTGTTGCTTCCATGCAAATTTCAGCAGTGCGACACAATAGGATCCACCTGCGCAGTCACTCTGAGATAAATATAGAGGGGAAGAAGAGCTTACATCTGCTGCCCAGCTTTTGTCACCTTGCCATATTTCCTTGGATATCCATCTTCCGTTGGCCACACACCTCCACTGCACCTCCCTCTGAAATCCCCCACATCTCTCCACCGATTGTTTTACGAACATGGCCGTATGCCTACAGTTTCAGGTGACATTAAATAATGACATCAGCTAAAAGCAGCAAGCAAATGCCGCTTCATTCATGGACGTCGGACCATGAGTGATGCATATCGGGTGCTTTTTGGCTTCAGACAGGCTAGTGTTCCTTATAATGGGGGTGACACTCTGCTAACACTATGCAGCTGAAAGACAACATGACATAGGAGTCCATTTACGGAGTGTTCAGGAATGTGGCGGCCCGTGGTCTGGCCAGCACCTCATATTCTGAATCAGTAGACCATTGAACTGGGTCACGTTTGTGTCTATCATTGCAGATGAGCATCACTCATTAACCTTTAATTACCAGAGAACTCTTATATAGGACAGAGCTTTTTTTGATGAGCGAATCCCTCTTTATCAGCCAGTAACTTCAGCGATGTAGCCAGGTGGATCACTGACCCCCATAAATCGGTCCCACAAAGTGCAAAGCCTTTCATCTGTCACACAACAATCCTCACAAAGCAGACGGGGCAAATTTGTGGGATTGAGGTATTTGGGGGAGTCAAGTAGCTTGAGCATCCAGGTCTGGGAGAGATCAACCACACTCCCATCAACATGCAGGTGCAAGGTCAAAGTGAGAAAGTACACAAGCTTTCTTTGTTCAACACTCCAAACTTTCTCAGGAAGCTTATCTTAGTCCTGACACAGGGTTCAAATTAGGGATGGCACAGGACTTCTTGCTTTATAATAGCTAAACATGTTTGTGCACAAGTTCCACTGGTGAAACCACTAAAGAAAATGATGTCTTTAACACACATTCCACAGTTTATGTATTCAAAAATGGGTAAAGCCAATTTGGGACTACAAAAATGAAGACTGAAAATGGCTTTATTTTTTAAGGAAATGAAAGAAAAAAGAAATTAATCAATAAAAGGGACAGTTCACCCAAACATGAAAATTCTGGCATTAATTACTCACCCTCATGTTGTTCCAAACCCATAAGACCTTTGTTCATCTTCGGAACACAAATTAAGATATTTTTGATGAAATCCGAGAGCTTTTTGACCCTGAATATACAGCAATGCAACTACCGCGTTCAAGGCCCAGAAATGTAGAAAGGACATCGTTGAGACAAAACAGTGATTCAACCGTAATTTTATGAAGCATAGCTTCATACTACATTTCTGTGCTCTGAATGTGGTAGTTGCGTTGCTGTTTATTCAGGGTCAGAAAGCTCTCAGATTTCATCAAAAAAATCTTAATTTGTGTTCCGAAGGTGAACGAAGGTCTTAGGGGTTTGGAACGACATAAGGACTATTCCTTGAACTATTCCTTTAATCAAATTGGGCTCAGATTCTATTCTTTGTAGATAGACCGATTAATACATAGACAGACAGATAGATGGATAGATAGACAAGCTTACTCAAACATGGACTTAATGAACCTTTTTTCTTTACAGATGGTTCTCCTGGCTCGATGTGAGGGTCACTGCAGTCACACGTCCCGTTCAGACCCGCTGATCTCTTTCAGCTCCGTCCTGAAGCAGCCTTTCAAAAGCACGTGTTTCTGCTGCCGTCCACATACCTCCAAACTGAAGGCTGTACGTCTGCGATGCTCGGGCGGGACACGGATAACCGCTACTTACCGTTACATCCTTGCGTGCAGCTGCGAGGAGTGCAGCTGAATAAATTTGTCATGGAGAAAGACCCTCTGGCTGAAACACATTTAAAAAAAAAAAAAGTTGAAGGTACACTTTATTGCTGATGATTCAGAGCAAGCATTTTACGATTCATTAGCACTACCACAATGTTGCCAACAACCCATCAAGACTTCAAGAAGAATCACGTCACGTGTAAAGCGGCGCATGCACTCGGATTTCCAGATGTCGGCCCACCCGTCGCACCTGCGCATGCGCTCAGCCAGTCAATTTACTTTTATTGCATTCCATTGTTTTGATCACTGCGTGTGTAAAATAGCGGATGCCGACAACAAAATCGTAAATCTTGAAGGAATTTTGATGAAGCTGAAGGGGAGTCACTTTGACAAACTATGTTTTACAATATCCGAGAGACTTGATACACAGACCAGGACAGAAATGTTTGCATAGACAATGCAAGTGGTGAACTATAAAAGTTTGAGTTATGTCTAGAATAGGAATTGGTAGTTCACTCCCCTAAAGTCTGGTTTGGAATCACATGATAAAATGTTGGGGTGTATTGTCCCTTTATGGTCTCTGGATTTGCTCACGTTCCAGCATACATTTTTGCTTCATTATACTGGCTTAATATTTAAACATTGAAAAATACTCTTGTAATGATCATATTGCCATTTTTAGACTTTGTAAACCTCCTACAGCTTTTTTTACTGTGGAGATCACAGTAATCTACCATGCCAGACTGTATGTGGAAAATGTCAGTGTTAAGTCTGTTTATTTCATCATCAAAGTCTCGCAATGGCTCATGACACATAATAGCAGCAGGTTGTCAAGCTAATCACGTACAGTTATGATAACTATGATGTTTGCATTGTGGTATTGTACAGTAAATGACGAGTACCATATATATATATATATATATATATATATATATATATAAAATGTATTGTTCCTCAAATCTCTCTTGTCTGTGGAAATAAATTCACCCTCTACAAATTGCTGAAACTGTACCACTGGGAAATTATGACAGTTTGCTTGCTGGACAGGTTTGTACTCCACTACAAACCTGACAGCTTTTTGGGCTCTGCACATGAATCTAATAAACAGTGCCCTTTTGTTTTTAAAGACTGACTGGCTGCCTTGTGCTAGCTGTCTTGTTACACATACTTTGGCTCCTCGATACAATGTGACTTTCAGTGGGGCTATAATTAACTTAATGGCTAATTTGACAGCATGACAGACAGTCCACATAATAGCTGTCAGATGAGTTCTCTGTAATTTTTATGGCTGCCCCAAGACATCTCCCCACACGATCGGCTGCACAACCGAGGCACCCGGTTAAATGTCATATCACATTGTTCTCTGACCTTGCATTAATTCTAACATAACGTTCCAGGTGTTGTACACGTGTGCTTCTTTATTCCCTTTCTAACAAGTGATAATTCAAGCAAAACAGACAAGTTATTTAAACTAAATGGGGTTAAGTATTTCACCTGATTACTGCTAATTGAAGCCAGTCCTGATTTTGGCCCAAAAGACTTTTCCTTTTTCCGTGGTGTCCACTTGAGTGAAGATGATGTTTAACCATCTAAAACAAAAGGAGGTAAGTAATTTTCTCCCAGAAATCATACAGAGATCCCATGATTCTGGAATAAAAGACAAATGAATTGTGATCATTGATCGACACATGACTGCAATATCATTTTGATCTCTCATAAGATACCAAAATGAGGCAGTGTAGTATTCTGTCCTAGCCTAACCAATATCAGCTGCAATGTTTCATTACTTAAATTGAAATTATTCGCTTGTGTGTTTTTTTTTTGAGACAATCCTCCTTTACTGAGTTTGCACACACAGCTACTTGCAATAAAATCTGTTGTAAGAAAAAACAAACAATTAATTAAAAGCAAAAACACTATGTTTTACACATTGTAAAAGGATGTACCTCATTCCACTAAAAATATGTTTTTACATTTAATCAGTGATAGTACAAGGAGTATGAAGAGGTATATGACAAAGTAACATATTTACATAGGTGTTACTGTTCGAGTTGAGTTTCCATGTTGCACACTTACGTAGCAATTACGCCCTCTTGTGGCCGAGATAGTTGCTGGACTGCTCGGGCTTTATCTTATTTTATCTTATTTTTTTTCATTATATATTGAAATAAATATTTCAACCAAAGTTCTGTCATTAATTACTCGGTTTAATGTAATTTTAATTCTTCTGGGGAGCACTACAAGAGATACTATGAAGAATGTTCATGCAAGTCTTTTCCCTACAATCATATATATATATATATATATATATATATAAAAGAGCTATCAAGCTCCAAAAATATCTATACAACCCTGCCTACACTCTATCCCAAGTCTTAAGCCAAAGCATTCCAGCCACAGCCAAAAGAAAATCTTATCAGTGAGTATCTCACTCTCAAGTGAAATAACTGAAAATGTAGACATTCATTGATGCACAGCTACTTATTCTAAATTTGGATATTATTGCAAATTGTGATACTGTATATTGCAATATTTCATATGAAATTATTAAGATATATCTATCATAATATTGCATATGTATGTACCATGTATGTATGAAGTTTGTTTTGTATAACATTTGTCGCTTGCATCTTGGAAAAAAAGATGTTAAAAGAATCATCTTACTGAAGGCCAGTTGTCTGACATATAAACTTGCCCGCACCATAAATGACTACCACATGTTTTAATATAAATGTATATGGATCTGCCAGTAGAAATTGGATATAGGGCACCAATATCTTTATATCTTACTAAGGGCAAAGAGATGTTCGTGTTGAGTCTGGGTAACTTGCTTAATCGAATGAGATCAAACAATGGATTTGGATTATCTGCAGTATACTTATCATGTACATTATAATGTATGACCTGACAGCTCCATCCGGAAGTAATTTAGGTTTATATTTATATATATACATATATATATATATATATATATATATATATATACAGTATATAATGTGTGTGTGTGTGTGTCAGTCTGAAGCAATGTGTGTGAATCTTCAGGCACAATCTACATGACTACATCCACCAGATGGCAGCAAATTCTATAAGAAACAGTGGATGCAAAAAAAAAAAATACTAAAAATCCAATTAGGGTATACAACAAAATAACAGACACACAACTAAACACAGACCAAGTAGTATATACACTTTTCATGCAAATATCACAAAAGTATTTCACCAAAAAATACAAATAAATAAATAAATATGTTAGGTTTTAAAAGACATACAAATGTACAGGACACTTCCTAGCTCTCAAACTTAGTTGAACATGTTCATGAAGTACACCTATGGTTACTCTGTTAGGACACCGGTGTAAATTTCACATTTCATTTTGAAGGGGAGGGGGGGAGGGGGGACTTGCAACTAACCCTCTGGAGAACTTGAGCCCTTGAAATGTGCCTAGAATGCCCTAAAGAATAAATATGAAGTGTCTCAAAATGTGGAATACTTGCACATGCTGCACTGTACTGTATTATCATACTACTCATCTGGGTACGTTAACTGCTAACCAACGATACTTTCATGTATCTTCTTCACACACCTCGTATTGGCTTTTTTACTTATCGACTGCAGTAAAATCTAAATTAAAAACTTAACAGGACAACAAGCCTAGCCAGAAAATCTGAAAATTATTTTCAATTTTAAAATGTCCTCAGGGGGCGCCAGTAGCAATTACTGTAATATTGCTGCAGTGTTTCTTTTGTTGCTAGGCAGATTGTTTTGTACAATATTATCTTGGCGGGTGCGCAGTGTCAAGTATCCGACAAATTTGTATATTTTGTATTACATACAACAGTTCTTTAAAATGAAATAATATCAAGTAACTTACATTTCAGACAAAAAAGGCCAGGATATTCAAGAAGCTGACTTTGCTGGACGGCAAACACCGCAAAGAATAAAAGCTGGTCCAGATCTCCGTTAGTGGAGCAGAATGACAGAATGTTTCGTTTCCCGCACAAAGCCTCCTCTAGTCAACCAGCTTCAGATCCACTCCGGTTCCCTTTCGATTCGGTCACTTCTACATTGCTATGGAATTATCCCTTCCTCCATATACTACTGAAGCCTTATTGAATCACGCCAGTGAAACTGGCCAATGGCGTTCAAGTGCGCGAAATATGAGGGGGACTCCCACTCTATATAAAGCAGCGCTTGTACGTCATCCATTCAGAATCTTTTCCTTCTTGCTTTTCTACGAGAAGCAAGAAGCCTATCATAAAGACTACTCACCGTGATCTACACACTGCAGCGGACACGCCTTCTCTTCCCCTGCTGTGTTCCGGTGAGCTTCGGACTCGGTCAAGTATGACTCGCGATTGCCTCTCCTGCGCAGAGCCAATCGAATCTTCGGATGGCCACGAATCGTACATCTTCTGCCTGGGTTGCGCCCATGCAGAGGCAGCGCTTGGGGGGTCGGAGATATGAGTCTCCGGACTCTCAGGCTCCATGTGGCCATCGTCCAAGGCGATGAACTCGCCCAACTAGCCCTGCCACGCTCTTCCTCTGCAGCCTCTTTCAAGCCAAGGAGGAAAGTCCACGTGCTCCTCACGCCCCTGCTGCAGGTCCCCTTCCAGTGCGCTTCATGACCGCTGATCTCCGCCCCTCCCCTGACGCTCCATGGAGGGCACAGAAGAGGAGGAGGATGCCATTTCGATGGCAGCGTCTGCGAGAGAGGAGTGGTCCAACAGCCCGCTGGATTACACTGCGCCCCACAACAGCGACACGGGGGACCTCCATCATAGTGATGTCAAGCTCCTACGCATCCTGTCCAAGGCAGTTGATGAGCTCAGCTTGGAGTGGGGGCCCCTCCTACCGAGCTGGCCAGAAGCCATCCGGACAAGTGGTACCTCCAGATGGACCGCGGCTGAAAGGACACCCCGCGGAGGCCCGGCCCCTTTTTCCCCGAGGTGCACGACGAGATAGCGTGGAACGTAAGTCGTGGAACGCGCCACTCACCAGTTGAGTGCACAACACGGGATCCTCCCTCCTGTCTTCTGTGGACGGTGCTTACCAAGTGAGGTATGTTAAAATAGAAGCCGTTGTTGCCCATCTCTGTCCTTCAGCCGCGGCGAGCTGGAGAGTGAGAAACAACGCATCTCTCCCCTCTAAACCACTGCAAACTTCGCTGGCAAGGCTTTCTCCGCTGCAGGCCAAGCAGCTTCAGCACAGCACGTGATGGTGATACTCCAGGTGTATCAGGCTAAGCTACTCAAAGAGCTCTGACGCACCACGAATCTGGCCCTCAGAGTGACGAAGGTGACAGCTCGAGCGATAGGCCGCAATATGGGGAATCATGTGGTGCTAGATCGTCACCTGTGGCTTACCCTGACTGAGTTAAAGGACTCAGAGAAGATGGCTCTTCTGGATGCACCCGTAAATCCCTCAGGTCTCTTCGGAGCAGCGGTGGAGACGTTCACGGAGCGCTTCGTTGAATCCTCAGCACAGTGCGCGGGAAGACCGCATTCCCCTTCTAGACAGCCATGGCTGAAGCGCCATCAGGGCTTGAAGAGCCAGAGGCCCCTCCCTGACAGAGACGGCAGGCCGCCAGCACCAGAAACAAAGCCGCATTCCTGACGTTGTCCCTCGGAGAAGGAAAGCTGCACCCAGCGCCAAAGACGAGCCACTGAAAAAGTGTGCTCACTCCGCTGTGTGTGCTCACGCCCCCCTGCCTGTTGCGAGAGGTGAGTAAAATTGTCATGTTTGTGTTTAGACTGTTCCACTATGCAGTGCAATAAAGTTAAAAAAAACACAAAACTCACCTCAATATCAGGGCAATTTTCCTCCTCTCACTCCCCTCTCCCCCATCACTCACTCTCATGCTCTAAACTCCCCACCACCCAACAGTGAGTTATCCCTCACAGTATGCAGTCCGCCTCAACCGCTTTCACAGTTCACAGATGCGTGGCAGGCACTGGGGTACCTGAATGGGTTATGAAATCAATAAAGAACGGCTACAAGCTTCAGTTCTTTCACAGGCCACCCCTTTTCAACGGTGTGTTAATGTCCACTGTACGGGAGCAGAATGCCTCAGTTCTGTGAGAGGAAATACACAACCTCCTCGCAAAACGCACAGTAGAGAGAGACAGTGCCCCTTGCAGATCGCGAGAGCCGCTTCTACAGTCGTTATTTTCTGATACCAAAGAAAGCCGGCAGCATCCGCCCAATCTTCACCGCTGAATCACGTGCTTTCGAAGCGCACGTTCAAAATGATTAAGCTGAGACAAATCCTCTCACACATCAGGACGAGATATTGGTTTATCTCTGTGGATTTAAAGGATGCTTATTTTTTGCACATTCAGGTAGCCCCTCGCCACAGGCGTTTCCTGAGGTTTGCATTCGAGGGGATAGCGTATCAATTCATGGTACTACCCTTTGGCTTAAGTCTGGCTCCATGTACATTCACAAAATGCATGGATGCGGTTCTCTCCCCTCTGAAGCAGAGCGGAATGCGCATCCTGAATGTTTGGCTAGTCTTAGCCCAATCAGAGAGCGCATTGCTCAGTGACAAACTCAGACTTCTTGCTCATCTCCAGAGCTTAGGGCTGACTGTGAATATGCAAAAGAGCATGCTGGTACTGACCCAGAACATATGCCTGTCACCTCGACAGTGTGCAAATTAGGGTTCCTGCATATGCGACTGCTTCAGCTCTGGCTAAAGAGCTGTGTGCCACAGAGTGCATGACTGCTTGCATGCACTGACCCCTTGGCACGATATGACTCTGTATCGCCGGGGTATTCCCGTTGGCCAAGTGATCAGGAGAAAGACTGTTATGACAGATGCATCGAGCACGGGCTGGAGAGCTGTATGCGACAGCAGACCAGCCTTTGGGACGTGGTCTGAAACTGAGAAGTTGTGGCACATAAATTGTCTAGCGCTCGAGTGCTTTCTCCCGGACATTCTCCTCCGTCACGTTCTCATCATGACGGACAGCATGACAGTGGTAGCGTTTATAAATCACCAAGGTGGTGTGAGCTCGCGGCCACTGCTGCGGCTAGCGAAAGACCTGCTTTTGTGGGCAGATCAACACCTCATCTCCATCCGAGCAGTACATGTCCCCGGACTCCTGAATTATGGAGCAGACTTACTGTCGAGGGGCGGGGTGATCCACGGAGAGTGGAGATTACACCCTTTGACAGTCAACATGATTTGGAGTGTATTCGGCAGGACGGAAGTGGATCTCTTCGCTTCAGCGGAGAACACTCACTGCCCGCTGTTTTATTCACTGACACACTCTCCCCTTGAGTGGATGCAGTAGCTCACAGCTGGCCAAAAGTACGCAAGTATGCCTTTCCTTCAGTGAAACTTCTGCCTCGAGTGCTTTGCAAAATCAGAGAGGAAAGGGAATCTGTTCTGTTAGTGGCACCGAAATGGCCCAACCAGCTGTGGTTCCCAGAACTGGTGGAGATACTGGACTATCCCACTGAGGAGAGACCTCCTCTCTCAAGTTCAGTTAACGATATGGCACCGAAATCCAGAGTCAGAACGCTCAACGGAGCTTGCCTGTAACAGATGCGCTTCCTCGGCGCGTGTTGAACACTATCTCTGAGGTTAGGGCTCCGTCCACTAGATGCCTTCACGCTCATAAATGGAAAGTTTTCACGAATTGGTGCGGGTTGCGGGGCAAAACCCATTCAGCTGCCCAATACCATTAATTCTTGCCTTCCTTCAAGAACGATTTGATAGTGGTCGTATGCCTTCCACATTGAAAGTGTATGTGGCCGCTATAGCGGCATTTCATGCGCACGTTGATAATCGCCCAATAGGCAGAAATGACCTGGTCATACGATTCTTAAAAGAAGGCTGAACCCTCCTCGCCCTTCCACCCTGCCCACTTGGCATTTGGTGCTTGTGCTTGACACTCTCACACCCCATGCAATCAGCGAGCTTGCGCGCTCTCTCTCTCTCAAGACAGCGCTGCTACTCGCGCTGGTCTCTGTTAAGCGAGTTGGTGACCTGCAAGCTCTGTCAATTGACAACTTGTGTATTGAGTTCGGGCCAGGTGATTGCAGACTTACCTTAAAGCCTAGGAAAAGTTATGTGCCTAAAGTGCTTTCAACTCCATTTAAACACTGGCCATGCCGGAGCTGCTTAATACACTCTTGTGCCCTGTACGTGCGCTCAATTTATATTGAGCGCTCTAGACAGTTCAGGCTCTCGCAGCAGCTATTTGTATGCTTCGGAGAGCGCACAAAAGGCCTGCCTGTGTCCAAGCAAAGGCTGTCACACTGGATTGTCAACACAATTGCTTTGGTTTATGACTCTAAGGGCGTGGAATGTCCTATAGGGGTTCGGGCCAATCCACCCGTGGACTTGCATCCTCATGGGCCTGGGCAAATGGGCCTATTCATGACATTTGTATGGCAGAAGGCTGGTCGTCACCCAGCACTTTCGTAAGGTTTTATAACCTAGATGTATCGTCGCTTGTCTCACATGTGCTGTCAGTGCGAGCGGCGCACCCGCCTATTCAGCCTTAGTTATGATCTGAGCGGCATGCCTAAGTGGTTTCGACCAGGTCGTATACACCCCTGTATTGATGTACCACCAATTCAATGCTGTCCCCTATCAGCTTATCACATTGTTATGATATAGTTCATTACATCTTTTAGGACATGATCACCATCATACTCTACTTATTTGAGCACCAGTACGGCCTTTGCATCACAACACATAATTTCATTGAAATTAAACAAACTTAAATTAATCTATATGTGAAGGCGCCGAAGCCACCACCATTTGACATTCTCTGTTTCACCGGAGTAAACTCCGCCCCTGGTGTGACATGGCATCGTCTAGTTTACTTGACTTTTACATGGTTTTGACCAGGTCCTGTAGACTGAGCTGTGTTTACCAAAAGCGCCAATACCATTGCCGCTCTCATTACGGTTCTGTATGTGAAGCTTAACATACTTAGTCGAGCCATGATCCATCGCTGTGACACGGTGGGATTTTATACGTTCCCATAGCAATGTAGAAGTGACCGAATTGAAAGGGAACGCTTCCGGTTACTCACGTAACCTCAGTTCCCTGAGATGAGGGAACGAGACATTGCTCTTATTGCCGGATCTTAGAATGCCAAGTTGCTTCAGTCAAGATTCTGAATGGATGACGTACAAGCGCTGCCTTATATAGAGTGGGAGTCCCCCTCATGTTTTGCGCGCTTGAACGCCATTGGCCAGTTTCACTGGCGTGATTCAATAAGGCTTCAGTAGTATTTGGAGGAAGGGATAATTCCCATAGCAATGTATCATTCCCTCATCTCAGGGAACCGAGGTTACATGAGTAACCGGAAGCGTTTTCCATTTTCTGCTTCATGCGCACTAGTGAGAGAAACACTGCACTGAGCGATTGTGAACCGGTAGACAACACAAGTTAAAAAATTGCTGCACAGCTCTGCTTCCCATCGCAAAAGAAAACACTGATGTTTGGGCTTTCAAAAACCTGTTACAGGTGAATTCAGTGGCGGTTTAGCACATTAAAACAACGCTGATGACACACACTACGTCAGGGTTTGAATTCGCATATGTTCATTGGTTGTTTTCTAGACCTTTTGCGTCAGAGAAACAAGCGCGTAGCCATCTTTAGAATTTTCTCTTTGAACTTCAGTTTTCGCTGTTGAAGAGTGAGCTGGTGAAGTGGATTTACTTATTGTAAAACACTGAGTTAACGAAAGTTATCTTGTGCATTGTAATGTTCGAAGGTGATGTCATAACATGTCAGTAGACCGGGAAGATTTTAAAACCAGTGGTTAATTCATAAATTCGTACGACCTTACCTTCATGCTGTGGATGTACAAACCGGAAGACAGAAGACAACGATCGCTGTGCTGAAAAGGGGCGGGGCTACAGTGCACACTACTGAGTGAATTTGTAGCCTAAATTTAGTGAGCAATTTCAGACACAGCAAAACAGTGAAATGTTGAGTTCTGGAACGCTGGTTGACCAATCAAATTCGAGGACCATGAAATGACTCTATCATATGTATATATATTTTTACAATAAATTTATACACTCATTTTATTAAAATTGTATAATCAAATGTTCGTATATTTTTTTAAATATCTATTTGTACAATAATGTTGTACTGTTAAAATAGAAATATGTGCTCCTCCTGTTGGCACTCATTACATAGCACGCAGATGGGAGCTTTTACCCCAGTGCTCTTCTAATCTGTCATTCCCAATGATAGGAGGCGGGGGCGGGGCTCAGAATGCTTTGAACACAGATGCGGAGCGGCTCTTCTGCTCTGAGCGGAGCGCCAGTGAAACGAACAGCACCATGACTGCGAACGCATACGACGTGATTGTGATTGGCGGAGGCATCTCAGGTTAGTGTCATCAAAATAGCGCATAAAACTTAAAATAATCTCATTGCAATTGACGCACTGTTAAAGTAACTTTATATCACTGAAGATTACAGGCTAATGGTAGTCATGCTGAGTTATGATCATCGTTATAGAGCAAAATAAGGCGCGCGACAGACCCGTGCTGAACGACTATTCCATTTCCTAAGAAGCTTAGACACCTTATAACAACACTGTACCATGGCTACGTTTAAAAATGATAATGCATATTTACGTTTTAAATAGGACTGTGTTAGTTTGCCAAAAGGACAGGGTTAGTTCTGCAGACTTCAAGTGAATTTGCTCGCGGTGTCACCTGAACTTGCTCTTCCACTTCCGTGACATGATTATTTCATATTCATAACGCCAGAGGCAGAGGCAGTTAAGTGGTAAGCAACAGTGTTGCTGGTAGCTGGTACCATATAAGCTGGTAGTTATATATAACATGCCCATTAACTTTTTTTTTTTATAGGCTACTCAACATGATATTTTAGTTTAAAATATACGTGTGTATAAACAAGTGTATATTTTTATAAATCACGTTTACCTTCACTAGCTCATTTAGAAAGGTCCTGCAATATGACAGTTTATTTTATTTTTTTTGAAAGAACAAATATTTCATAATTTCTACTGTTAGGCTAAGCATCTAGTATACTCTGCATTTATAATAATTATAGAAATATATATGTTTTTGTTTATAATAGTTTTAGATG
Organism: Onychostoma macrolepis; assembly: GCF_012432095.1. Classification (NCBI taxonomy): domain Eukaryota; kingdom Metazoa; phylum Chordata; class Actinopteri; order Cypriniformes; family Cyprinidae; genus Onychostoma; species Onychostoma macrolepis. Next base: position 13,153,005 of record NC_081163.1, read on the forward strand.
AATTATGTCAAACTAGATAACATTAGCTGCCCATTTTGCAATGTAAACTACCCATCCTTATTACACTTTGTCTGCAATACTTGATTCTGATTAGTCAATCACTGCATTCATCAGATATTTCAGAATAATGACCAGCAATGTTGCATAACTGATCATCTATCCTTGTGGTCTTGTTTTATGTCTCTAATAATTTTAACTGTATATTTTAGCTCAAACAATATTTCATGTCCATTTATTTATTTGAAAAAGATCTATAGAAAATCTTGTTAGATGCAACATGTTCTCAAGACATGGGCATTTCACACCTAAAACTATATTTAAGGTTATCTTATGTGGAATGACATTGTCTACTCAATTTCAAACAATATTTTTATCATTTATTATTTTATAATCATACATTATACATACAGTTTTAATCACCTCATATTAAGATATTTCATAAAATATATTTTCTTTTAAAAATGTTGAGCAAGACCATTTAAAATGAACTAGAAAATGCCCAAATAATGTTTAAAAATGACGAATGTGGTTAACCCAGAATATACTTTTTTTTTTTTTTTTAATATTTATATAAATGTTAACGTAAACTGACTTCTAAAAAGAAAATTCCTTAAACATGCGTCAGCTACACACATATGCTGCAGTCCTCGCATGCACATACTTGCAATGCTCTGGTGCTCTTCATAGGCTTAACCCATACAAAATCATTGTTAAACATTGCTTTGAAGAATGTGTATGCAACTCATGGTTAAATAAGATCAAATCAGTGTAGCGTTAAAAGCCTAAACCTGTCAAACTCTATATCACAATAATCCCAATGAGAAAAGTAGTGTCCTTTGACCCTGGTGGAAAACCCACACTTCCCTGGGAAGTTGATTTTACAGAGATTGCAGAGAGATTTATGAATATCTTGCACTACAGTAGGATGCAGTATTGATTAGAAAATACTACGTGATAAGGATTCTGTTTCAGTCGGTCCTAGAATGTGACCTATTTTGTGTAGAGTTGCCTAAAAGCACAGCATAACGTCCTTATGATTATGACCTGACAGGAAATTCCATTTACTTTGTTTAAACTGACTTGTTCCCACAGTGAATATGCATTATTATATACAGGCGTGATAATTTAAACCCAGCTCAGAGGGAGTGCACACAGGATGAAATATTGCTTGTGTAAGAACAGCATTCATGGATATACAGAACTGAGCAAAACAGCATCAAGATGTCCTACCGATAACCTGATGGAAACTTTATTTCTATTCATGCAGACAGTATTGATGGTTTCGATTTTATATGATATGCAAGAAGACTATATACTATATACTGTATACTGTAGTTATGTAGATCACAGTTTATTAACTCTTAATAGGCTACTGATTAATCAAACTCAGACTTTGTTTCAGAAAATAAAGGTACTACTCTGCTTGAAAAAAGCCAATGAATGTAATCAGTCACTATTATGTAACAAGGCCACACATGGTGCACCATGGACCCGGCATCACCCAAACTATTGCTGTAGAACCTTTTCAGAATCAGAATTTTGATTCACTGCCAAGTTTATACGAGTCAATGCTAAACAAACTGCACTTTTGAATCTGTAAAACATTTGCCATTAATGCATGTGTGGAATATTGCACGTCATTGGTAGTGTGAAGCTAGTTACACATTCACCCTCTGGTCAAAGGTGCAGTGCAATTCATGCAATGACATGTAAGTTATTTTTCATGATCTGATTTGTACAGTAATGCATTAAAAATGTTGCAGTTCATGTAAATATGATCCAGGACTGTCTGCTTTTGACACATGGAGTAGATAGAAAGAGACAAAAGTTTTTTCACAAATTGGCTGTCATCGTACATCCATCCATCCATTGCGGATGTTTTTCACCTGTTGGCCTTTGAAGAAAATCAAGAGTTTCTTCTTATTCTAACCAAACCTCATAAAGTGGGTTGAAAAGAAATGCAACATTGCTTCGGGGACCTTTTAATAACGACCCAGCACTCCCTGCAAATCCAATTACTATTTGCAAAGCCACTGGAGGTGCTCAGAGAGACAGCATGTTGGCAGAGGTGGTAAACAAAGCTGACAACTCATTTTTATGCTCCCTGGGATCCAAGAACACCCGACAGCAAATGTGTATTTGTGTCTGTTGTCAAGCGCCACAGGGGCTGTGCTTGACATAGAAGAGAGACAACTGAAGCCTTTCAGCTAAACAATGGAAATGACACCTTTACCCTTGTGACGTTATTGTTTCATGTCAACGACTGAATTAAATTGTCACAGTTTACATTTAATTCCCATGTTTAAAGTCGAAGTTCCTGCAGCTCAAACAGTAGAGTGCTAGCAACGCCAAGGTCATGGGTTCTATTTCCCAGGAACTAATAAAATGAAGAACTTGAATACAATGTTTTAGTTGTTTTGGATAGAAGCGTTTGCTAAATACATAAATGTAAATTTAAACCATAATTTCTGTACCACTAGTCTTAACAAACAAAACAAAAATAACAAAAGGAAAATGAACTATATTTCCTGAAATATTACTGGCTCTTTCTTGTGCAAACGTTGCTGTCATGATCCTAGGATGTTTTATATATTGTCAGCATGTTACCATGATGTTCTGGTTGCAAGGGCAATGTTAGGTGGTTCCTTACTTGCCAAAACAAAAGAGCCCAAGTCTGTATTGCAGTTGGTTTCTAAAGGAGAGTCTCAAGCCATATATAATGTGATTTTATTGGATATTTTGGCTCATTTTAAAGTAAAAATGAGCACACCTTTCTTCAATAAGTCAGGCAGTTTGAGGTATCATTAAGGTCCATAGCGCAAATTTCTTGGCAAAGATTATTGTTTACATATAGGTTTTATGTAAACTTTATTTTTTTAAATCTCTCCACTTCTGTCACTGGTCAGAAAAACAGAAAGTCCAGCACCCAAACTCATGACATTGGGTGAACCAGTGCTGGACTGGTCTTTGATAGCACCACATAACCACTCTGTTTACGCCCATCAGAGAAATCAGCCTACAAATAATTTAGGGTGTTTTGTGTGTGGTTCAGCTTGTATATCTGAACAAACAAAGTGATATCAGACGCCCCTAAAAGGACCCAAAAGAGAACCGTATTCAGACCACCTGATGTCAATGATGTCCCGGTACGCTTTTCGTTTAGATTTTTTTTTTTTAATTAAGAAAAAAAATGTACAACTTATCTTCAATCTTATCTGATAAAAAAAAAGGAAGTTGAATTAACATTATGCATAACGTATGTATTTAATTTTAAATTTGACTGAAATACGTTATTAAAGTTCTGCAAATGTCTTGACCGGTAACATGATCAGGGATTGCCAGCTCTTCCTCTCCCCCTTCCACGTCCACTTCATCTTCTAAGTTTTCCAGACTCCAGTATTCCTCTGCTGCACAGAATCTGGGGTCTGAGTCCTTATTAAGTTGTGGTGTGAACAAGAAAGGGTTTGAGGTGATCACTTCAGTGCTGAAGAGTACCAAAAAAAGAACCAGGTTCTCTCTTGTGTTCACTATATTTGGAACACCAAAAGGACTGAGGTCACTTTGGCTGGTTCCCTTTCTGGTTCACTTTAAGTGAACTGGGTTTGGTTCTTTTAAAATAAACTATATGTGAAAATAACCCTTAATGATAGGTGAATGTGCATATCAAATTAGGAAAGGGGAAAGTATTTTTATATAAAGTTTCTTTATGTCTCTTTGGGCTTACATGTAGAAATAGCTGTCAGAAACAAAAGCATTAGGAAGTTGTTTTGCTCAGAACTCTAGTAGGTCTCAGCAACAGCTCTCATGGGGTGTGCAAGTGGAGGGCAGGAATTCCACATCTAATTGCGGAGGCTGTTGACGCTGACGCTTCCTGGTGAGTGTCCTGCTCTTGCTAAAGAACTTTGGCATTCCTGTTTTGGAAGACAGCCAGGAAAGGCCGGAAGCATGGAGATTCACAGGCCGTTCCTGTGAAGTGTCAGAATGGGTCACTTTTACAATGTGGTTTTGTGCTTATTGACAAGGTATATACACATACCAGTGGCGTGCGGTGGTGTTTTAAAATGAGGAGGCAGTTATAAGTTTATATATATATATATATATAAATATATATAAAATTCATGTCTTAGTGTGTTTACACTCAGTGCAGATAGCTATAGATTCTGTTTACAGCTGGATTTTCTGCTAATTATACTACTTATTGCAAACCGTGGCAGTTCTGCACCTCAGTATTGTAGTACATTATAAAACAGTATGCAGTAATAACATATTCAGTGTAAATTATAGTTTTAATTCAAATTACTAAATGGATGTCACCTTACTGGGACATTAAATCCCTCCCTACACCTACCATAACCCTACCCGATACTTTAAGTTCAACTTTTAGATTATTTCCTTCATTATTATTGAAAATACATGCCTTTCCGACGTGATATCTGATTTGAAAAGGTGGGGGGGGGGTAAGTTCGGCAAAACACGGATTCGAACCCGCGTCGATCGCGTCAAAAACGACTTCTACAAGTAATTCACCATCTGCGCCATTGGAGCTGTTATTGAATGATGGTCTTCAGTAATGCTTTGTAATCACACGTTGGTGGGCGGAGTTAGTGTAATGCACTTGTAAATAGACACTCCGTTTTTTATTTGTGAACTGATGCTCAGCTGTTTTTTTTTTAATAGTCAACTTTTTTTCGGCTCATCGACATAAAAGCCCTGTCACAAAAATTGTCACAGCCACGAAGATACATCTTTCATTTCATCAAGCTGAATGCTCACTAAAAACTGACACAGTCATCATGTTTTCAAGCCATTTCATGTTTCATTTTGACATGACACAAAGCAGTGATATCTAAGCGGGAGAGTTGTTTACTTACTTTATAATTAGTCAATAACGCCATTATTTTCTTCATTCAGGCCGAGAGCTCGCACGAAAACAAGAGGCGGGATTTATCGTACGAACCAATCACCTCCAATGGTGGTGGCATTGCCTCCTCTCACGTGATTTCCCCCCATTCATTTCAATAGGTGTGTTCGATCGGCGGCTGACTTGAAGAAGTGCATGCCGGTTAGAAAATTTGTCCGACATGAACTGGCGCCGACGCCACGTCACTGTCACATGTGGCATCAAAGTAGTGCAGTTTCTCCAGAGCAACTGCGGGAGCGCTGATGACCACACAGCTGTTTCACGATTGGCCAAATTCACCACATGACAACAATGACGTGTGTTTCTAACATCCTCAATAGAGTGGGGGAACTATGATGTCACTTTGTAGGCGAAAACCCGGAAGCGAGTTAGCATTTTAGCACTTCCGGTTCCAACGTCCCAGAGTCAATGGGTTTTCTGAATGGGATTTTGGTTAAATCCCTAAAATAAGGTCCGTGGTTCACACAGGCTCAAGATACTTTCACGTTTTATTCTACGACATAAAACACACCAGTTACACCCCACTCGTGATTTCTTTAAGCTGTTATGTTTCTTAAAAAAGACGGTTGCTAACAAGTTGCTAAATGGGACTACAGACGCTGTCGGAGACATTAAACGTCATCACGCCGAACAGTTTATCAATATACAGTATTTTCCAGTTGTAGTATAATTTGTAATTCAATTAATTTTAGGATAACCAATGAATAGTTTACAGAATTTTATATTGTTGTTCGATGTTGTTTTTTTTGCTTTGCCCCTGAAATGCGACACACGTCCTATTGGTTTTTTGTCGAAGGAACCAGTTTCATGCTAACCGCCGATCCGCCTACAAAGTGATGTCATAGTTCCCCCACTCTATTCCAATACAGCTCACAAATATTATTTTACTAGGAAAATATCACAATCGTGTGAAAAATGGAAGCTAAGCCAAACTTTGAACATTTTATAAAAAGAGATTAAACAAATGGTACTACTACATTAGATAAAATTAAGAACAAAAAAGCAAGAAAGACCTATGAAGCTTTTTGTTACTTTAAATTGTTGTAATTTTACCCCTGGCATGAATTCACTTTACATATTCTTATGAATGTTTATTTGTTTTTGTACTTGTTGTGAGTTGTATATGCTTGTACAAACCTTTGTATAATTTTTGCATAATAATAAAAAAAAATACTGCCCACAAATCTGTTTTTAGAACAGTAAAAGCTTTTTTTTTTACTGTATAGTCACAATGTTATAATGAGTCACATTTAATAATAAAAAAACACTGATAAAGGCTTATTGGTATTTAAATAGTACATGTTTATGTTGAACTTTATTCTTGAACAGATGGCCCTGTATTAAGCAGTATATAAAAAGTGTTTCTGTTGCTCATGAAAACATTTCTGAAACGTCCGTGCATTTGACAAATACTGCATGTTATTAGGCTTGTTTGAGATGCGCCTCGCCTGAAATGTAGGCGAGAGTAGGCGGCTGCAGTGAGGGGAGGAGTGAAATAAGAGCAGTCAAGACGGACAGTTCTGACCTCTCGAAGTGGAACAGATACCAACGAGATCAAAGGCAGATATCGCGTTATTCTCACTCATATGCTGTGCTGCTGATAAACATGATATAATTTCAGTTCTGTTGCTTTTATATGAATAGCAATATGATGAACAAGACACTCAAAGTGCTTGCTATTTAATTCCATACGAAATGCGTATTTGTCATCCATTTCTACTTCAATACAAACGTGTATTTTAGATTTTTATTGAAATATGGCAACAATCACATATCTCACCCAGAGATCGCACTGTCATAGTGTTTGGAAATATTCATGCATAATTTAGATACATAATCGTATGAAATCAGATTTAATAAATAAAACATTTTAGAAGAGAATGCAGCATCACGGTTGTCTGAACCAATGAGCATTAGGCTGTGTCGTCAGTCAGTCGTTTCCCATCATGCTTTTGATCAGCGCAGTCGGTGGAGAGCAACTGCGCGCGACTGCTCAATCCGACACAGCCGCCTCGCCGTCGCGAGAGTTTTTTGGCACACCTCAGGGTGACATCAGAGCAAGGCGGACCTAACTCGGACACTTTTCTAACCGGCATGCATCTCGCGGCGATCACCGGTGATCGGTTCTGCGCAGATTTTGCTAATCTCAAACAAGCCTATTCACTTCATCTGTGATAAGAGTATCCAAACACCGCGAGAGCATCACTACCGGAAGCAGAAAGAGTCCGACTTCACGTCTCCGCTTTCAATTCCGCCCCCGACTGCAAGCGGCTATTCTCGCCGATAGGTCTGTGCGGCGCCGCATGAAGTCGAACACACCTAATGAGCCTCCAGAAAAGGGCGCATTCGACTTTAAGCGGCGCTGTGCAGAGAGTGTATGACATCAAAGTACCGTGAGAGCGATAAGAGAGCAGATGGATCCTTATGCTTTCGAATGGCTCTCGCGGTACTTTGATGTCATACACTTACCATTCTGCGCAGCGCCGCTTAAAGTCGAACGCGCCTAAAGTCACGGCACGCTTTGGGGTCTCTGTAGAAAGTCAATGGACCGAAGGGAGGCAAGCCTCCGCTGTAACTTTACCTGCAGGTGTCGCTGTTGGACAGTGTTACTTTATGAAAACGAGTGACTTATAGAATTTTAATATCATATTTAGTCATATTTGCGCTGTTTTATTTTTGTAAAATCGATTATTTTCTCATCCAATTTTGAGGAGAGGAGACACTGCCTCCCTCGCCTCCTCGGAGGAAACGCCCCTGACACATACCTCTTCATGAGTGTTTGTGTAATGATGGCTTTGCAAAGACGTACTACCATTCAGAAATTTAGGGGTTAGTTTGTTTTTATTTGTTTATAAATAAATAAATAAAGGTGTTTTTATTTAGTAAGGATGCATTGAATTGATCAAAAGTGACAGTAAAGATGATGTTACAAAAGTATCAAATAATTTTTTTGGAAATCTATTCATCATCAAAGAATATATAAAAAAGTGTTTCACGGTTTCCACAAAAATGATTAAGCAGCAAACTCTTTTACACATTGATAATGTAAGAAATGTTTCAGGATATTAGAATGAATTCTAAAGGATGATGTGACCATCACAGGAATAAATGACATTTTAAAATATCTTAAGATAGAAAACAGTTGTCAATAACATTGCACAATATTATACAGTAATGTTATAATTTTTGAACAATACAGTTTAGAGTGTATTTTTGATCAAATAAATGCAGCCTTTCTGTGCAGAAGAAACATAAACATTAAAACCTAACCAAACCCAAGCCTTTGAATGGTAGTGTCCAAAATAAAACTTCAGTCAGACATTGCACAGAATTAACTGTAAAATAAACCAGACTTAGAAAAGTTAAACTTTTCTCAACATTGTCGCCTCAGACACAGCCACATTGATTTAGGTTGCAGTCACTCGTTTTCCTGGAAACTGCCAGCTCTGTTAGACAAGACTTTTGGTTGTTTTGTCAGTTCAGAAATGTGTTAACACCTCTTCAAAATTACGGAAACAATGTTTATTTCAGTAATAAATACAGCTGTGGATCTCTGAAAGTGATTTTTAGAGCTCGGCACATTTTGATGAATTTGGAATCATTCTTTAATATCTCCAGTCACTCTCTTTATGATCCTTTTTTAAAAAACATAGTGGTAAACCAAACATCTGAACTTGGAAAAACATGTCTGCATAGTCCTAGAGAGCTAGGGAAATACTCAAATGCCTAAATGCCTTTTTGCAGTGTCCTCTAAGCTTGTGTAAACAAACGTCATTGGCCTGGTTTTTTCCTCTCTGAGCCGTGCAGAGACGAGCCTGTCTCCAGCTTGACTGGCTTCGTTATGCAACTTAAGATAATACTGCTCTGTTCCTCTCTTAGAAGAACAACTGTCCTCGTGGTTGCAGGAGAACATGCCATTTCACTGATCTCTCTGTAATTGCTTTTCAATAATGCATCTAAACATCGATGTTGGAGCCTATTATAGAAAGCAATTGCTTCTAGAAGAGCATGAAGCATCAGGAACTGTGCGTGCTGTCACGTACATGTTTTTGAAATTTAAGAAAACCTCCTTTCCTTTGTGTTGAATTGACTTGGTGCATATTTAAACCATGTAAAGGAATTAAGCATGCTTTAATGTAGACAGAAAAATGCATTAAAGTTCTTGTTTGCTGTGCTTTCAGGTCATAGGCCCAAGCATGTTGCTGCTGCACAGCTGAGGTTAGAGAGCAAATTACTTTGTTATTATAATACTGCTAAAAAAAAACTAACCACAAATATTGCTTCTCTAGTTTATTTACCCTGATTTAGGGATACTTAGATATTGGTACTGAACAACGATGTGACTATTTTATGTAGTGTATGATATCTTCAAATATGGAGATGAACATTTCTTTCATTATATTTCATGCATTTAAATAGGAATGCACGAAATATTAGTACCATTGGTTTTTATTTTTAATAATGTATTTTTTTTATTTCTATTTTATATATTGGATGATATTGTATATTTAATTGTTAATGCTCATTTTTACCTATTTTTTACATAGATTAGATTTCTTATGTTATCTAATGTTAAAGTTAATCTTTAAAAACACTAATAATTTGAATAATTCTGTTAAATCTAATATTTTGCATAATCTCTGAATGATTATTCTTTATATTATCAATTTTATACTTGCATTACAATACCTAAATTCATTTGTAAAATTTAAAACCATTCATTTTAGTTTATTTTCAATTTATTTAGAAAAAAATATCACTGTTTTGATATTGAACGCTGTTATTGGCATAACATGAAAATAATGCCTAGTTTTTCGGTATAGATTTAAATTATTATATTGGTCCATTTCTATCTAGTCAACAATACTCTCTCAAAGTCCTGGTTACTTTTGTCTTGTGCGATTAAATGATGAATGAGCTGCTTGCTAAAGCTGATATTAGAATTTTAATTGAGGGATGAACCACAGACTTAAAGGTGGCCTGTGTCACCTCCAGTCTATGGCTTATTGACTGTTAATGTGTTGTGATAATGTGATTGTGCAATTACCACTACAGCTGACAGACATAGCCTCTTAAATGTGATTCTTCTTGGTCTGTAATTGTAGGTTTTATTAGGGTCTGTAAGAGTGCAAACAAAGCAATTGGGTTTAGATTGTAGTATTAATACTAATGGCAAATTGTAATATGATAGAGTTCTAGACCTGACCTTTCAAAGGAACAGAGTTGTAAACTAATCCTGGCCTATTTTGGAAAGACATATTGATGCAATGCATTAGTATAAAACAGTATTCCTGATTTGAGGTCAATTGTTATAATTCTCAATGACAATGCTGTTGCTAATGTCTTGAGAACAAAAATGTAAATAACATCAGTTTTTTAATACTTGTTTGCATTTACAACAATTGCATGCATGAATATATAAAATATGCATGCGTAATTAATTCAATGTTTCACCATGGATGCAAACGGTAGACTTTACTTTATAAAAACTACTTTTAATGCTCATTTTAGTTAAATGTAGAAGGTTTGGTGGTCAGCTGCAGCATATAGTAATTGTGCAACAAGAGAAAAGTGCATAACCCTGTTCTTACAGGACAAATTGATGCTGCATAAGATCCAGATCAGGCCTATAAGCTAGTATGTTGTCTGATTTACCGTCTTTACCTTTTGTTTGATGTCTTATTGAAAAGCCTAATCTTGTTATGTCATGTCAATTAGAGCAAGAGTGCACAGCCCGATTCTTGTTCCCAGTGAATACAGGGAGGTAATTGGTATAGATTTACCTTTGCCAAGCGACTGCATCTTTATATGTACTGTTGCCACGGAAACCCCATCCACCCTCAGACTCTTGTTTCCTAGTAAATGGCTCCCTGAACCGGCACCAACAAAAGGAGTGAATCCTAAATATGTTGTTTTATCATGATCAGCTAGGTCTCTATAATATTGTACGTGATCAGAGGACATTTTTAGACCAAAACACAACACAGTTGCATGTTATTCCTTACCGCCTCAATTATGCTACAATAATGAAGCACTGCTTGTGAAATATAATCATTAGAATAGATATATTTCTACTACCTGAGCGTATTATTACTTGCAAAATTCCCCAGTTTCACAGAAGATCCTGTATTTTTAAATGTAGTTTTTTATTTTGTTTGTTTTTATTCATGTGTAAATTCCACTCTTATTTTAGTTTCATGCTGCTTGACATGTTGTTAAGTTCAGATGCAACAACTTAAGATGAAGAAATAGAGTGGATGTAGAATGAGAAATGAATTGGGTGGAAATGCAAAGAAAAGAAGGAAACAAAGACCTTGAAAGAATGTAGCTAAGTCTTTCCCAGTTAGAGACAAGCACTTTGATCTCCCAGAATTCTCTTCAAAGAAAGTTTGACCTTTTCCTCAGTGATTTGACATTCCAATTGGGGTCATATCTTCTCCATATGTGTGAATGATAATCTGTTGCATGCAACTCAAGTGTTTATCATTTAAACTGATTTAGTTTTGCCAAACATACATGTCCCATAGATCAGTGAGGTATGTCATAATTCAGCCTTTATTTAGAGCCACTTCCTGTAAAATAGTAGCTAGCTATGTAATGTGTCATTTTGCACTAATTTTTTACTATCATTTGGTCTGAGGTTTTCATTAGTCCATGGCTTATTTTACAAACCTTCCAGGGACTGTATTTCCGAGCCTGGGTGTTTAGGTTGCAGAGTCGTGATTCATGGCTTGATCTTTTAAGCTTATTTGGATGGCAGATTTTAACCAGATTGACTGCTTAAACTTAATTGTCTGCTAAATTGTAAGCTATGGTTTTAAAGTAGACCCATTATGCCCCGTTTTACACTAGGTGAAATAAGTCTCAGGTGTACCCAGAATGTGTCTGTAAAGTTTCAGCTCAAAACACCCCTCAGATCATTTATTATATCATTTTTAAAATGCCTATTTTGAGTGGAAGCAGAAACTAGCTGTTTTCGTGCATGCATCTTTAAATACAAATGAGCAGCTGCTCCCCGCCAACTTTTCCAGAATAAGGCAGTCTTTACAGCTCATACCTCAGATAATCTGCTAAAAACATGTTTGGTTTTGATTATCATGTCTATCACGCTGAAATCATACGTTTTAAACCATATTAGTTTAAACTTCTGATATACGATTTTCTAAACGCATACATCCGAAGCATATGCATGTGAGTAATAAAGAACCAAGTTCTTTTTCATGTCTTATTGCACTTAAACTGCCAAATGCACACAAGTTTATGCTAAAAACACACGAGTTACAAAAACAGTCGGTTATGTCTGTGAAGGTAAACAGCTGGGAAAGAAATTATATTAGATCTGTGTGACAACAGCGTAATATAAGGTAAATAAATCAATAAATCCACTGCTCTCTTGTCTCCTCTGAGGCTGGGACTCTAAATAGCGTTCTATGCTCATCTGTGCAGCCATTTCTCCATGGTCTTAGAACTGGTACACCGTTGTCGTTTGCTAAAACACAATGGCTGTGGGTGGAAACATGCAGATTAAGGGGCGGTAATATTATAATAAATCCACTTTCTACGTCATGGTGGGAGTGAAATCTGAGCGGCTCATTTTTCACAAGCTTGTAGAGAAAGGCTTACCAAAAAAAAAAAGACTGGGTTGTTCTTTTTCACGTTTTCTGGGTTGGTAGATGCACTGGGGACCTTAAACATGGAAAAGATTTTCAGATTTTCTTGATATGTCACCTTTAATGTCTCTACAGTATTTTTGACCAAAATTTGTCTTTTTGCTTGAATGAGCATGAGTAACTGCAACTTCGATACTTAGTCTGAAAGGATAAAAAAACAAAAACTATAATTTTGCCATTATTTACTCGCCTTTATGTCTTTGTCAGCGCTTATCTGGCAGTTGTTGTCTTTGAATCATACTTGTCTGTCATTTCCTGAAAAAAAAAAAAGGGATGGTGTTTGTAAAGACTAATTATTTGTGTTATTTAAAAGGTTTGCAGTGTTTGATTTAGTTCAAGTTGCAAGAAAGCAGCAGATCTTTTTTTCCTTATAATGACCTACAGTATATCCAAGTGAAAAAATAAGGAAAAAAGGCATGAAGCAGACTAAATGATCAGAGAAGTCTGTCATTTCGCTTGAAGTTCGAGATGATATTTAAATGAAAAATTATGAGGTCAATTTTATTAACGAATCTTATGTATGGATGATTTGTTCAGACTAAGGTCAATAAAGTACATTTACAAAATATATAAGGTGAATTTATTTCATGCTGTTTTTAAAGATCTTCTGTAAAAAAAAAAATAATGCAACAGTGAAGGCTGAAAACAGAGCATGAAGTTTAAGACTACTAGAATTGCAAAATACTTGAATTAATATATAAACTGGCAGGATGTCCAACTAAGAGACGCAGTTGAATGACTGATGCACAGATGTGGGCGCCTACTGAGAGAAAAAACATGAATGTAACCGAATGCATGTGTACTTAGACCAACAATCAAAATATTTTGCAGTCTGAACACAAGAGCGTGACCTGTGTGAACGGCCCCAAGTCTATAATTGTGATCTTATAAAAGTCAAGCACGAATCTTTCTTAAGCTTGACCACACTTTGGGATGTTTACTGTGCATTTACTGTTACTGTCGCCAGTGTTTATTGTAAACATGTTGTTTTTAGCAAACTGCGAGCTTCGTTTTTGTATTCAGTTCCATATGTGTTTACTTGGCAGTGGTAGAGTTCAGTCAGTGTGGTCCCTTCAGTACTGCACTTGAGTGACAAAGACCACAGCTACTATTATGTTTCTGCCAACTTCAAGTTTTTTTCTTCCTTTCCTGACCATTTAATGTCTCAGAAAGAAGAAAATATATACTTCTGAGACAGCCAAACATGCAAGACCAAACTTTCTCTCATGAGAGCTTTTTATGTTAAAGGAATATTTTCAGTTCAGCCAAGCAGTGACAAATGGAAATAAACTAGTGCTGTCAGTCGATTAAAAAATTGAATCGCGTTAATCACAGTCGTGGACTGTGATTAATCATGATTAATCACAAATTTAAAATACTAGGATTTACCTGTAAATATGTTGAAAAAGAAATGCATGACAAATTAGTTTAAGGAAACAGAACCTTTCACACGTCTGCCAGGTATGAGACATAATCCTGATTATTCTTTTATCATTATTCTTTTGTTTTTATTCAGCCATTATCAGCCTTTATACTGGCAATAAAACGTTTACCAAGCCACATCGCTTCAATCCCAGTATATATTTACCCAACTATTATCAAAAGTGTTTCTAAATAAATACAACAAAACATTTATTGCGACCTTACATGAAGTATTATGACAAAATGCATTATGAAGAAGAATTGGACCTGTTCTGCAGCTGCATTAGAGCTAATATTAGCATCATGCTACATAAGACAATTTATGAGATTAATAATACACAGAACTCACTTCAAACCACCATCGAGTGTTTGTAATAACTTCCTTTTGCGATCACATGTGGAATTTGGTCGTTTACTGTTGTTAAAATATGCTATTTATAGCCTTTTATATCGCTGCACAAATTAGCATTTCAGATGTACACATTCAACAAAAACAAAAAAATCACATACAGATATATCCTATCGTAATTGTGTGTTTATTATCTAATATAATTTCTTATATTTATTTCTGCTGTGTAAAAGTCTTAACATGTGCTCTGCTGAAACTCACGTTGTTTGTGATGTTACAACCGCCTCTCCGTTCTTAAGATGCCAGGGACACATTCCAAATATAATACACATTAGTAAAAGGATCTATTTTAATTTTTATTTGTCTATATACACTTTGAGCGGTCGCAGTACATTATAAAAGTAGCCCAAAAAAACGCAAACCACAGCTCTGTAATTTTTCCTGCGACTGTATTTTCAAAATAGCCCACTTGTGCCGCTGTCCTGGCAACACTGGTGCTGTACCCTCATCACACAATGATAGATAACCTTCCGCGCTGCAATGACGGGAAGAAGTTGGGGTCAAACCTTATCAAGCGATTAATTTGCGTTAAAAAAATATTAACGCGTTAACGTTGACACCCCTAAAATAAACACAACATATAGATCATATAATATTTTATAGACATCATATAGACAACTCTCAAATATGTGTGGTAGTGAGTATGACTTTGTTTGCACTGTCTTTAACATGGTAGCATCAGATTGGCCGGTAATTGCATACATGTGTGAAATATGAGGTTATTTTGAATTGGTTCTTGGAATATTTCACTTTGGGGTGAGACTTGAATACCTCCTACTCATGCCACCTGGTTAAATAATCAGGTTTCACTACAGCGTATACGACAGTGAGCTCATTTATCGTTCTCGGCCTTGTTCAGACAGGCATCAATTTTTTATTTATTTTAATTTTTTGGTCTGAGAACCAAAAACACATTAAATTCCAATGTTTACATACCTGACCCAAAGTACATTCTTTGGAACGTGTCTCTGTCTGAATGGTGGAAATTCATGTGTTTTTTCCCCATATTTTGGATATTAATGTTACATCATCAAGTTTTTAATATAGTCTGACCAAATATAGTCCAAATTTATTTGCATTTTGCACACCTTTTCCTCATGTGGTGAGTGTTTTTGAACACTGTATATGCATGAAGGTGTAAAATGCCATGATGGACATGAGCAAACCAAATGGCCAAGTTTCATCTTCTTTTTCCACACTAACAGCCACTCTCAGTTGTTGTATGAGTCTCTTGTCATTGTGCTGACGCATTTCTATAGTAACTGATGTATACATGTAATATTGGCTATGCTGTCTGAACAAACAGATCAGATTTCATCATTTGCTAAATGGACAGTCAGTCCCAAATATTGGATTTGAAAACCAAATTGTCTTTAGTAGTGTGAACAAAGCCTTAGAGGTTTATATTGGATTTCTTTCTAGCTCTGTGGCTCAGCCAAAACATCATTTAGTAAAACAATCATTTCAAACCTGTCAGATATCAGACTTCACAGCTGTGGCCAGGGTTTGTAAGCCTCTGCAGTTTCTTTTATATCTGTGCTGTTGCTGAGCGAATGAAGTGTCTGCGTGATGTAGGTCACTGTCGGCCACAGAACCCAAATGATGGAGAGCATTTCAGATGTTTGGCCCGTGTGTTTGGGTAAGCTGTTTGTCTGGGTGTCTGCCACTTTCTCCGCTTATCAAAGGCAGTTTGTAGTATTATATAAGCTTCAAAGGTCATGCATTGACCTCAGATGTTCTCTGCTGCATTGTCACATCACTGTAGCTGTTATAGAAAACAGGTTTATCTTTTTAATTATTTTTTTGTTTGACAGGCCATTTTCCAATTTTGATCTAAATGTGGTTTTTCCGATAAAATATTAATCTCATTCATTTCCATAAGGGCAAAAGACCAACTTAATTTTTTTATTAGATGTGTGTGTATATATATATAATATTTTAGCTGGTTCATATTTCCAGCATGGTGAAAAGTCATTACACCATATGAAATTCACAGGAGCAGTTTTACTTCCTCTGTAAGGAGAGGAAGTCCTTATGTGTGTGTGTTCAGAGACAGGAAACTCCTGTGAATTGGTGTTTGACTTGCGATTTTTCCTTGCAGGGAACCTAGTTCTCACTTGTGGCTTCTAGTTTTGAGTGATGCATTGGAGGAAACTGTTGATTTATTGCTCTGACACCATAATCACTGCGCAGCCTCAGGGGGTTAAACGGGAATCTCATCTCACTGATTGCAGGGAAGATGCAAAGATTTATTGAAATATATAAGTGGTTTTATACTGATAGTGTTGCCCATGGGACATCTTAGATACTGTGAGTGTGAAGTTTTTTATTTATTTTTTTACGCATGACACAAGGCTTCAACAATAGACCCGGAGAGACTTTCAGACTGGTTGATGGAGATGTCACTGTATTATTGGCCCAGTGCTGTGTTGTCACAATGTATTACATTTGTTGATCATTTACATGGGTTTTTATGTCTTGAAACTTTAACATTTGGCTTTCTATGATAGACTTAATCTTGTTGTTGTGATATTGGACTAATTAAGTATTTATCTAGCAGGCTGTCATAGATAAGGTGTTGTTGAATTTCAAGAATGACTTGTGATACTATAGCTTAGGAAGCATCATGAGACTGATGTGATAGCTGATGAAAATTGAGCTTTCCCATCACAGGAATAAATGACATTTTAAAATATATTCAAATAGAAAATAGTTGTTTTAAGATGTAAAAATATTTTACAATATTACTGTTTTAACTGTATTTTTGATTAAATCAATGCAGCCTTGGTGAGCATAAGAGACTTCTTTCAAAAACATTAAAAATGCTTACCAACCCTAAACCTTTAAAGGTGTACACACACACATAATTTTTTTTTTTATAATTATTATAATTTTTTTTAAATGTGTTTTTTGTTTTCTTTTGTTTTCACAAATTGTTTTGTGGCAGTTCCTGGGAAAAGTTTGCAAGGCAAGTGAGAACTACAGGCCAAACAAGGTCTGTATTAAAAAAAAAAAAAAAAACTTGTTGAACCCTGCAGATTTCCACAGAATTGGACATGCATACCATTCACAAAGTTCCACACATCTTCTCCCTGCATGTTCATTACATGCTTTGGCTAATTTGATTATATTTTCAGTTCCTAATATGAATACACCACTCCCAGGACTGTTTGACTAATTTTACCAGACCCCTGTTGTCTTTAATTTACAAGTTGAGGCGAATGGAAGACAAACTATTTATATGCCACATATTGCTTACACAAAAGAGGTTTAAAAATGTAGATGTCAATTTTAGCAGGTCAGTCATGATATCACACTCAATAGAAAGCCAATAACAACACTGTTATTGATAACTACTCTGCACAGTCAGACAGAAAGTAAGTTGTCAAGACAGGAACAACCTTTAATATTATCAGGACAGGAACAGTTTGAAAGAAAAAAGTACTTCTGACCACAGACTACTGGCATCTCAAATGAACTCTAAATCTCTGTCTTAGCAGTTAGCCAAAGTACAAATTCTTTTCCCTCTCTCTCTTCATCATCTCCTGAATAAACATAAGTTTTCTCAAAGACCAATCTAGCAGATATTTTTACATATACTATGTCTACTAAATCTTACAGTCTGCATTTTTTACATTCCCAATTCACAGGTCTGAGTGCCGCCAAGTTATTGGTGGAGAGCGGCCTGAATCCTGTGCTCCTGGAAGCCAGAAACCGTGTTGGTGGAAGAACCTACACTGTTCAGGTACGATACTCATCTGAAGCAAATGAAATTACTTCATTGCATGACACACGGTCTACTTTTACATGTGTGATAGGAACATGAGTCATAGATTATAATCACAACCAGGGGTGTGTGCGATATTATAATATCATAGTTGTTTTAACAACGTGCAACTTAATATTATTGAGTATGTCACTCACAAAACATTAACTCACAAATACACTCCTTGAGTCAACACATTCATTGTGATGTTGCCTATTTCAAGAATCATTGCTTCACATTTCAGTATTCAGAATTATACTTTGAAACATTGTTTATGTCATGTGTGTAAATACATTTATGCCACCTCTGCATTCAACAGTCTATGTAAATACATGTAAATGCCACTTCAGATGCAGTTTCTGTGCCACTTCTGCACTGCAAAAATGGATATAGTTGATAGTGGTTTATCTGGTATATTTGATCGGTAACAGCCCTTTGAATTTATTGATTAAATGTAAGAATTTGTGACAAAAGGTGATGCATGCATCTAATAAAGTTAGAAAAAAATGCCCCTAAAGTTAATAACACTGCTTTTTAACCTGATTTAACCTTGAGTCATTTGGCACAAGTCGGCTATTCGCCACCACGGCGAGTCTGTCGAAAGTCAAAACAGAGTTTCAAGATGCCTAGTGGGAGGCTGCGTACACATGGAAGGGAATCTGCTGTCTTTGCATGCATATTCTAACACTTCCTTTTTTGTTTTTCCTTTTTTTGGTCTCAGCGTGGCTTGTAGAAATTTTAGTGACTATTTCACTGTGAATCTGTGTGCTTTCAGAATAAGGAGACCAAATGGGTGGATCTGGGAGGAGCGTACATTGGGCCCACTCAAAACCGCATCCTGAGAATAGCCAAACAGTACGGCGTGAAAACATACAAAGTCAACGAGGAGGAGTCTCTGATTCACTATGTGAAGGTAAACCCCAGTGAAGGCCTACACATGTAGCAGCTTAGACTTATTACCGAATCAAAAGCAAAACATCTGCAAAATTCAAACAAGATTTTTCCCCTGCCCCAAAATCCAGCTCTTCATAGCCTCAGGCCAAAGCTTTGGCTAATAATACGGCCTTTTGTTTGAGCACACTCATGTCTTAATGCACAGGAAGTCAGAGCTAGCCCCGGTTCGCACTGCTGAACAGTGCTGAATACCGAGTCCCTCCTTCACATTAGTGTGTTGAGCTCAAGCCTGGAGATGCTAATCGCTGCCTGAAGGAAGTCTGTAATATGGTTTCAGATGCTTGGAGTGGGTAAGAAGGGCGGATCTCAAGAAACCAGCCACCCCTCCTCCTGCCCCATATCCAATTTGAGTAGACGCATCACTGCCCTTAGCACATGCACGCTGCATGACCTTATTAGATTTGGCTGTAGATTCAGTGTCTTCTCCGCTCTGACCCTGCTATTACATGGATAAATCACTGGATTCTTAGTACTGCTCTTTCTCATGTGGGCTTTACTGCTTTCTGTGGTCATATTTCATAAGAAAAATACAGGTTGTTTTAAAGTTATCATGGTAAATCAAAGGGGTTCTTGAGATGGAGACCAGGAAAACGACAAGCTCACACATACTCAAGAAGGCGGAGTGCACGAAGGGAAAGGTCATGGTGGAGATTCATTGGAGTGTTCATTGTTGATTATGTCAGGATGGAACTGGATTTCAGTTGCCGTGGAAAAGACCCTTTGGCATGTTTCCCATAATCTTTGATTTTGCCCAGCAGAATAGTTAGCTGTGTAACACCATTACCATCAAATCTATACATTATCAGTGTAAATATTTGGTTAAAAATCAGGAATGTGAAAGTAGTAGAATCTTGTTAAAGGGAAAGTTCAACCAAAAATGAAAATTGTTGTTCCAGACCTATATGATTTTATTTTGTCCGTTGAACACAAAAGGATAAATTTTGAGGAATGTGCTGGTTGTGCTTTTCTACGCAGTTACAATGAATAGTGCTTTCTAGCTTTAAAAAGCAGCAACATATCATAAAAGTGGTTCAAATGACTGTTCCGTAATGAAAGTCACATGATAGCTTGTTGTTTCAGTGGTCTGTTAAATGTGGCGAGTCAGTGAGTTGAATTTGAGATCAGTGAATAAGTCATGATTCAGTCATGAATCAGACATATAGACGGTACTTTTCTCAATATTTCCAGCTAATAACTTTGACAAAGAACTATTATATGTCTTCAGAAGTCATATACGGAACACTTCAGATTATAAGTGCCTTTACTGTCAGTTTTGATCAGTTTAATGCATCCTTCTTGAATAAAAGTATTAATATTTTTTAGGGATACATCGATTCGATACTCAGGATCGGTATCGGCTCCGATACTGGTCTTTTCTGCCGGATCGGGTATCGGTCAGACGAGACCGATCCAAATCCGATATTGTGCATATACTATTCTGTGTTATTGTTAAGCCCCATGAAAGCACTCATTATCATAATCATTATAAAGCACCATAAAGTCAAAGTCCAAGTGTTCTGAAACCGTTCCGTAGTTTAATGTGAGGTACAGATGAATATTTAAGTCGTTAAATTCAAGTTAACATAAAAGCTTCTCTCTGCTGCAGCTGTCTGTCATCCTCCATTCAGCGTTCAAACTGCGTGTCGCGTTTGGACAGTCAAGATGATGAAACTCTCTCCAAGAGTACACAGTAAAACTGTTAAAAGAAAAGGCTCAATAAATTATTGCACAGATTTAATAAACTACGCATCAATATCTCTTGTGCTTTGAACTTCTCTATGCGGAGCAGCGTGCTGTGACATTCTGTGTACGGGACGCGCATAAGCATTTTGTGCTGCTCTGTATTGGAGCTTTTCGTATTATAATACTTTTGCACAATGAAAGATTATTTATAACGTTTCTTGTTCTGTCCTTTAAGGCTATTAACAATCTAATGGAGGCAGCAACATATGATAGATAGGACTCCTCTATCATATGTTGCTGCCTTTATTACTGTGCTATACATTTAAAAGGAATGTCTTTTAATTTTATTGTTAAATTTATATGTAAATACATTTACTTGTTTTCATTAATGTATTTTACAACAATACAGAGAGCAATGTGTAAGTCCTGTACTTATTCACTTTTATTTGTTCCCCACTAAATAATGTTATTTCACTAAATGTTTAGAATTTATAAAATTGTGCACTCATGATTTTTCTAGAATAACTTTTGCTGCTAAATTATCCACTAACCCAGTTTTTAATAGTATTTTTGTCATAGATTATGATTATATATTTTTCATTTGTTATTTTTCATTAAAGCTGCAGTCCGTAACTTTTTTTGGTTAAAAATGATCCAAAATCAATATTTGAGCAAGGACATAACCAGCCAGTGTTCAAAACTATTGCCTTACTTTAGCCCGATTCACAACGGTTAGCTTCAGGGTTCCCGGGGGTCCTTAAAAAGTCTTAAAAGGTCTTAAATTTACTTTATCAAATTTAAGGTCATAAAAAGTCTTAAATTGTCTTAATTATGATTTCAAGAGGTCTTAAATTTGGGTACAGACCAGAATCGCGATACAGCTTAATGTGACGATTAAACTTCAAAAGTGCTATAAATAAAATATGAGCGCTGCACGTTTCAAAGTCCGGTGCTGCGCTGCTTCGTGTTCTGGCGTTACCGGGGAAACCGTTCGAAAGCGCCTCCTGAATCTGCATGTTCAATAGGGCTGTTGTTGTGAGTAGGAGGCTGTAGTTTCAGAACTGGATTTCTAGGACCCTATAGTTTTTTTGTTTGTTTTTTAATTATTTTATTTATTTATTTTTTGCATGTATGTATTGTGTCAGGTCTTCCAGCCAGTTCTATCAAACCTTTACAATTAATCCAGAACGTGGCAGCAAGATTAATTTTTAATGAGCCAAAAAGAATGTAAGAGAGAATGAAGAACATCACACCTCTCTCTATTCTAATTCTATTCTTAAAAAAAAAATAAAATAAAATAAAAAAATAACACTAGCTTTTCTAATCTTTTTGTATTCTGTTTTCTTTTTATTTATTATACAATTAACAAAAGCAAAAAAAGGCCTCTAACACTAGCTTGCTCTATTCTTTTTCTATTCTATGCTTTTGTTTTACTTATTATATAATTTAAAAAAAAATCTCTTGCTACGTGTACTGCGTTAGGCTAAATGAGACTTGTTATAGCACTTGCATATCGTTGCTCTTTTGTTGATTTTGATTGCTTCCATTGTCCTCATTTATAAGTCACTTTGGATAAAAGCATCTGCTAAATGACTGAATATTAGTGGCTCATACTATTTTATAGCACTTGGTATTCAATTCTGTATATTATTATTTTTAAGGAATTATGTAGTTATTTAATTGTATACACTTAATTATTGTCCTAACCAACTCCTAACTCTAAACATACACGTTGGTAACCCTCTAGAAATATTTAACCTAATTTATTTAAATATTCAATACATTCTGGTTTAAAATTCAGTTTTCTTGGAAAGAAGACTTGTGTCTGTGCGAGACTTCAGTTAATTAGCTACAGCGCTTCACGTCTGATGTGCTGTTTGTTTGCATCTCTTTGTTTGATGTTTGAATCAGGTCTCCTTTGTTGGAATAGATGGTGCTGTCCCAAAAAATAGGGTCCTATGCAGTCCTAGAACTGCAGCCTCTAGTATTGCAGGAACATTGGGTTGTTTTTGTTCAGACCAATGCAAAAATCGACCCATGTTTTTACCCTGCAAACACGCAGAGCTGTAAATGTGAACTGGTGGAGCGATAAGGAGATAATTCATTATAAAAATTTGTTATTTAATTAATATGTGACCCTGGACCACAAAACCAGTCTTAAGTGTCAATTTTTCAAAATCTGAAAAAAATTCATCTGAAAGCCGAATAAATGAGCTTTCCATTGATGTATGGTTTGTTAGGATCGGACAACATTTGGCCGAGATACAACTATTTGAAAATCTGGAATCTGAGGGTGCAAAAATATCTAAATATTGAGAGAATCGCCTTTAAAGTTGTCCAAATGAAGTTCTTAGCAATGCATATTACTAATCAAAAATTTACTTTTGATATATTTACAGTAGGAAATTTACAAAATATCTTTACTTAATATCCTAATGATTTTTCACATAAAAGAAAAATCAATCATTTTGACCCATACAATGTATTGTTGGCTATTGCTACAAATATACCTCAGCGACTTAAGACTGGTTTTGTGGTCCAGGGTCACATATAATAATTTATTGATAATTGTTTAAATTAATATAATTAATACTTTTGACTCATCCATTTTCTTAAAAAATGGTTTAAAGGCTGAAATGTGAAGTGTATCATTTTATAAAACTTTTTGTTTTGTGAAAACTTCTATCTGAACTGTAAATCGTGCTTTTTACATTCATTTTACAGTTTACCATAGACATTGCCCTACCCTGCTCATATGGTATTAATTTTATTTGTGCAGGTCTTAAAAAGTCTTAAATTTGAGCTTAAAAATCCTGCAGCAACCCTGAGCTTATAATAATGTTTTCTAATTTGAGTGGTAATGGTATGTTTTCACGGGAAATTCTAGCATGGCACTGCGTCATTGCATCACGTCTGTAAACATAAAGAAGTTGTCCTGGCTACTAGACTATCGCACGAGAGGATCCTGCATGTGGCGCATCGTTTATAGCCTTTTCTCACAGCAGCTGGAATTATTAAATGTATCATTTTGATGGCGGATTGTAATACAGAAAGTATTATGTGTTTATGAAACACATGTGAATGAAATTAAATTATATTCCAGTTTTAAATGTGTTTCTGATTACAGATAGCCTGAATTTACACAATATTTGTATTTTAAAGACAACCAGTTCGAAGGGAGCATAGTTTGCTTTTTGGGTTAAAAGAATTTCTTAATATGAAATTCGAATGGTATGACAATTAGATTAAACTGTACAGAAATTGAAATCTACACACTTTACTCATAGTGATGCAATGCTGATGTGGTTAATTTGAGAATAAAGTATAACAATAATAATAATTTGCACGGTTTCATGTGACATGAGCTAATCGATCATTAGATTAAATCACCATTGGAAGCATGATTTATTGTAATGCTTTTTTCCACAGTTGGTCAGAACAAACGTGGCAGACTTGTTACTTACTTGTTCAGATGACAATTCTTATTTGGGTCATATATTCCGAGATGTAGACTAATCTGTAAATATCCACACCGGCGCGGTGATTGACAGCTACATATACTCCTCAAAACATTAGATTCATCCGCACTGGAGCTGTGCCAGAGTACAACCCCACACAATCAAGATAATTCCGCAAGTAACTGCAATTCCAGGTTTTCAAACATAGATGGCGACAAAGAGACAAAACGTACAGACTGCAGCTTTAAAATGAAGTTGTCTATATTTAGTAGATTGTGTTTAACACACAAAAGGGTGACTATCAGGTCAACACACAGAAGTATAGAAATTCTACACTGATTTAAAAAAAACTGCACTGGTATCGGATCGGATCGGAATCGGCTGATACTCAGAATTTTCTGCATTGGATCGGATTGGATCTGAAAAAATGGTATCGTTGCATATTTTTTAACAAAATCTTACAGACCCCAAATTCTAATGATATTGTACTTTATATGTAGGTTATATATATTTTTGTTTGCTAGTGTTTTTTTGATCTTTTGAGTTACAGTACAGTGCCTCATGTTCCTGCTGGAGTCATTTCTATAAAAATGCAAACTCTTTAAAAAAACAATCATTGGTTCCTGTTCCTTGGTTTGTGCAGTTTGACAGCACAATTATTGTCAAAGTCAATATCAAACCAGCTCTTCCTTAACAGGTTTTGTCAGAATAAACCCAAAGGCAGTAATGCAGAATGAGGTAGACACTAGGAAGAGGCTATGAACATCTATCTGATATCTGATTGATTTTAAGGCTTTATTTGTTGAAGAACGCATCAGCATGGATTCAGACATCTGTAAGAGAGATGCTGTTCAGAGACTCAGTGATACTACTTGAAAATAAAGGAGAGTGCTGTGTTACATCACATTTTCATTTGGCTTCTTCATTTCAACCGATACTGTTGTGGTCTGTCTTGCTATAGGCTGCTTTTTGGTACGTGTTGTGATTTAAATAGAATAAATGTGAATGTGTCTGTCTTAATGATTAATGATGTGTGTGTTTGTGTTAGTGTATGTTCTGAAGGAGCCGTCCCCTCTCTCCTCGTGCCATTATCTCCTGATCGGAGCATCCCTGTGGGTTTCCATGGCAGCACTCCTCATCAAAAGACAATCGCTATCAGGATTGAGGGGACACACTCTCTTTCTCTCTGTCTCTCTCTCTCTCACGTTTTCTCACACCATGATGTCTGGCTCTGTCTTTGGGATCAGGGGCGTTTCCTTCATAACCAAATTGCTTCAGTCCACAGAGGCACGAAGTCAGGTTTTTAATGTTGAGCCATGCAAATGTCTGGTGACAACCCACTAATTAATAAAGCCAGTGTACATTTTCCAACTAAAATTGTGGTCACATTTACCACTGTTCTGCAAATTTTGAGGGGAGAAATCCAGTAATTTTAATAGGAATCCACACAATCTGTAATTAAGCGTCAATGCGAAAGATTTCACAAAGGTGTTGAGCAACAGAAAGCTGCTTGGTAGCTTGGGAGCCGTGCTTTATACATTGCTACACTATTGGCAATTGACAAACCTTTTTTCTTTGTGAAATTTTGCTAATGTGACTGCGTTTTAATTTTTGTAGGTCACTAACACAATTTTGCTTTGTCATTGAGGAATGAATGAATTAATCTCTATTGATCTAGTCTGTTGACCTTAACAACAGTGGTGTAATTCACCTTTTGATTTTATCATGGATATTATCAGTGTTTTGCTGAACTGTGTCCATTTTTCTGCGTAGTTTTATGAAAGAGGCTCATAGGGTAGTTTTATTAGCCCTCACATAGTCAGTCCAATCTGCTCCTGCACGCTTTGTTGAAAGTTTTACAACCGCTTTTATAGTATCACCTGTTACTCAGCAATCACGTATTGGCCTTGAGCCAGTATTAGCCAATAAGGGCCTTACAATGAGCAGACCATTTTATAATTAAGGTGAGCGTGCAGCCAAGGCGCCCGTGTAATCAGCTTTTCTATAGCTGTAATCCTAAAGGCCAGACCCAGTTTCCTCTGCCTCTGTCTGTGAGGAACTGCTCTGCTCTTTCTGGCAGTCTTAGCATATCAGTATGATTATGATTGAACAGTTGTGCAAAGGCAGTGTTGTTAAAAATTAATACAGCTATTGTACAGTGTTTGCATTACTAAGCATTTACATTAGTGGTTTCTGAGCAATACTAATAAACCACATATACTTATTGTTGTGGAACTACTTGGAATTACATTGTTGTTGGTACTATTGCAATTCATTATAATGATATGTAATATGTGCATAGTTTTACTGTTAATACCTAAAGGTTGGTATTTCCAAATTTAAAAATGTAATTTCTAAACAGCTAGCAGCACTAAACAAACTTGTAAAAATAGTTACTGTTTTCTAGGAATGAACAATGTATCGGAACTGTATTGGTTATTGATATTAGATATTTTATCGGTAGATTTAGATTAAATTTTGCCAACATTTGAATATTCATTTTATGTAAAGGTACTTTTTATTTTTTTAGACACAGTAGTGTAGGATTTTAATATTGGCAATTTATCGGTTATTGCCATAACATAAAAACAATTGCAAGCTTATCTGTATCGGCCAATATTGGTGCAAAAAATGACTGCTTGTTTCTTCAAAAGAAAATATGTTCATTATGTAAAAAGTCTATACTGTAACATACAGGCAAATAGAATGTTACTTTGGAAGATGATACATTTGCGTTGAACAGGATGTGGTCTCATTTCATTGCTTGTAACCGAGGAGATGGGCAGCAGTGTGGATATAGAGCAGTATGAGGTTAGTGATAGTAGAGAGGCTTAGGTTCTGCTCTGGCTGAAAAGATATCATAAGAGATGCACTCCATCTCTCCACCTCAATTCTGTCGCCATGGGAACAGACCTGTTGCTGGATGCTGAGCGATCCAGTGTCCTATCCTGCATTGGTCTGGCAGGCTCACAAATGATATGGAAATGTCATGGTCTCTTATTTAGCTGAACATGTTTTCCTAGTGTTAGTTGGCTTAGAAATGTAGATGGCCAAGTCACATAAAAAAATTATACATATGCTTTTTTTAAACCCAACTTAGGCTAAGAAGACCATTTTTGTAAGACATACAGGTTTAACTGACATTTCTAGAGAAATGTCATGCATGTTTCCCATCAAAAGTGTAATTTAAATTTTAAAAATATGTATGTTTTATAATTCATGTAGCTCAAACAATAGAGCATGGTGCTAATGGAAAGGTCATGGGTTCGATTGCTAGGGAATGCATGAACTGTATGAATTTAAACCTTGAATGCAATGGAAGGCGCTTTGAATAAAAGTGTAGGCTAATGGATAAATGTAAATGTATAATAAAGCATGGTTATTATAGTTTAAAAATGTGTCAAGTTCAGTTTCCTTTTATCGTTATCAATATAATAGACTAGATTTGAACCTTGGAATGCCGGGCTGCTAAGTTCTTTGAAAGTCAAAGTTCTTTGAATTTTGTCATGTTTCGTCTTGTTTAGGGCACCAGGAGAGCCAGAACTGCCATAGTGTCCACTCAAAAAGGAGCATGGCGTCCCTCCGTTGTTTTGCGGTGGTCTGCCATTTGAAGTCTTCAATAATTTATCTGTCCTACTAAGTGCATTCTAGTCCTACTCAAAAACCACTTTGGTTCCCCTCAGATGTTTCTGCGAGCAATAAAATGACAGGGTTTTCCGAAACGGTGTGTTGAAAATGCACAAATCACTATGACATGACAAATTGCTCAGAACTGAACGCTGGACATCAAACCCAGGGGTGCGTGAGAATCCTTCTAGGTGACAGGTCTTTGATTTTGTCAGCAGTTTTGACTAGGTTGCCTGATTCAGTACTAAAGTACTAACCTTTAGCACATTTTCAACTGTCCATCTCGAGCCTTCTTTATCAGAGATTTCATTTTCATTGTCATAGCAGTCATTAGAGTCTTTATGTTGAAGAACAACATATTGAAACGCGGCGCTTCGTCTTTGATGTGTAGTTAAACATTAATCAATCAGCCCAGCGGTGCTTATTTAAGAGCCCCACAGCAACAGAGCAATCCAGGTATGAAGTAATGTCTGCATATAGTTACCCCATTGGCCAGCCGCAGAGAATGATCATACTGACTAAGCGTTTCCACTACTGTGGGAAGCAAGCGATGTGTGAACAGCTTGTGTCATATAGCTGCTGTTTGCCAAAGGCTAATATTGTCATTATCTGTGATTATGAATTTTACTGAATTAGCATTATCATTAATGTCTATTTATAGATGCTTTATCATTACTGTATATTCTACTCCAACCCCCTAATGAGCATATATATCCTTTTCCTGCTCCTAATGAAGAAGATTGTCACATTTTTATGTGAAATTCATAAAATCTTACTGAGATTTGATAAGGTCGAGTTGTTTCTGATCTTCTGGTTGTATTAACGCAAACTGTAAAGGCTGTGAACAGAGGCCCTCCATTAACTGATTTGATTCCAAGCCAGGCGAAATGCAGTTACGTATATTTTAGGCAGCAAAAACCATTTTCCATTCCAGACTGGTTACACTTCTAATGATAATGAGGTCATGATGGCTATGATAAAGACATTACGTCAACAATGACAAAATAATAATCACAATTTTCATTATTTGGTGATAAGGTAGTAGGTTTCTTACGGACACTGTTTCTTGTTTCCAAGGGCAAATCATATCCATTCAAAGGGCCTTTCCCTCCAATGTGGAACCCTCTTGCCTACCTGGACTACAACAACCTCTGGAGGACAATGGACAAGATGGGAATGGAGGTAAAGGCCATTTTTATTCAGAACCGAGTTCCATTAACTGTTCTCCTGTATACATGATATACTTACCACAACACTGCTGCTGAATCTACATCACAAAACAAACACTCAAACGTACAGTGCAACACATGTAATCTGATTCCCAAATGAATGACTCTCACGAGTCCATTCATTGTAGTGAATCAAACGCATACAGCGTTACCAGTATGGAGTTGGTTCTTTTTAGTGAAATGAACACACACAACACAACCAGTGCACTCAAATGACTCGAGTCTTAAGTCTGAACTTTTTTGTGACTCAAACACATACAGTGCAACATCTGGAATATGATACTTGTATGAATAAGTTGGTTCCTTTTAGTGAATCAAAACATACAACACAACCAGTGTAGACCAATTTCCTAATGAGCTGGTTCTTTAAAGTGAATCAAAAACATACAGTGTAACCAGTGTAGTTTTATTCCTGAAAGAAATACCTTAATATGTCAGTTCTTTTTATTGAATCAAATGCGTGCAGTGCGACTAGTGTTGTTCGGTTCCCAAATGAATTACTGTAATTAGTCAGCTCTTTTTAGTTAATCGAATGCAAACAATGTAGTCCTTTTTATATACAAATGATTCTAATGAATCCTAGTGAATAAAATATATACAGCTTACAAGTAACTGAGACCTAAATCTGGCTAGTTGTTCATACAAGTATGCACTTTGTCAGCAGTATTTTATAAATAATGAATGAAATATGTTACTACATTTAGTTTTGTATTGTTTAATAAATTGTTAAAGGAACTTTCTCCTCTATGACTGAAAAATACGTAAAAGTGAACACACCTTTTCCAAGAATTGTTTTATATTTATTTTTGAATTAAATTCTCTCATAATTTTGGAAATATAATTTTGTTGTTTCTTAAAAATAATCGTTATTGGAACTGTATCTGGAATAAGAATTAATTCGAGTGAATAAACAGACCCTGATCACAAATGTGCACTTTAGATTCCTAAAGATGCTCCATGGAGGGCCCCTCATGCGGAAGAGTGGGACAAGATGACCATGCAGCAACTCTTTGACAAGATTTGCTGGACCAGGTACAGAGAAGGGACCAATTAAAATCAGGTATTGTTGTGGTATATTGGCTGTTGATGGCATATCCCTTCACCCATGGGTTACTTGCAGGGCTGCTTGTCGCTTTGCCACTCTGTTCGTCAATGTGAACGTGACCTCCGAGCCCCATGAGGTGTCTGCTCTGTGGTTCCTTTGGTACGTCAAGCAGTGTGGAGGCACCATGAGAATCTTCTCTACCACCAATGGAGGCCAGGTAAGTCTTTATACAACAGATTAACTGGAGGCCTGTTGCGTAATGTTTGTATACTATGTTATCGCGGTTGATTATTTCTCTGTCGAAGCCCAGAGTTAATTACATGGCAAACATATGAACTCCACGACATTAACGTTTTTGCAGCGTGTTTATGCATGTCTCTTTGGCTTTTTCACTGCACCAGTGCTTGTGTTTACAGTATAATTAACATCTGTGGGAGAATGAGAGAATGACAGGCTGAGGGAGTGAGAGATGGGGCTTAAGTGTCCTCACACACCAGCGTCTTTTTTGAAATATTGGCAGTCCAGGAAAGCAGGTGTTAGAAATAGTGATATAAATCAAGCTGGAGCTGTTCAATCCAATGTTCCTGCCAAGTCCAATAGTCATTGTCACTGTTCAGTCTGTACCCCTAATTTAGTTAACCACAGCTCTCAAAATGGGTCTTGTTGCAAGGCAAAAAATTGACTTTCTGTGGAAGAAAGAGAAATGTTTTGCTGTTATGAAGGGTTACACGGGGTTAAAGGGAGAGTTCACTTAGAAAGTATTCAAACTGCATATTTAAATATAGTCATGTCAGACATGTCATGCCAGGTTTGATGTCTGTGATAGATTGTAGCTTTTTGTTCTTATCCAATACTGTTCATGACAGATACAATACAGTATCTGTTTTTTTATATATATATATATAAATAAATATCCAATAACTGATATGGAGAACCAATTTTTCATTGTTTTATTTTTTGTTTTTTGACACAATATCCAGATCATTAAGCTACATTTAATTTAGTATTTTAGCATATTATTATTATTATTATCATTAAAGAAAAGATCGCTTGGTGCCATCTATTGGTAGACCTCAAATGAAACAACCAGTAACAAAAAGTGAAAATACTGGTAAAACAGTATTGACCTCAAAACAAATGATCGGTTGTTTCTCCCAGTCATAATGTGTAAAGTATTCACAGTAATGTTTCAGTCAATCCACTGCAATACTCCTTATAGGGGAATATATTCAATTTGTTTATTCATCCATGACGATTTTTTTGTTTTTCAAGTTAGTTGATTATAGTATATAATTATAGTATACACTTCTCAAGAGAGGCTACCTTGTGTCGTACCCATTCATTCCTGTGACATTGAACTAATTGTGTAACACACCAAAATAGTGGCCACTGTATCTGGGTCACATTTATAGCAGGAGCCTACTAGCAACTGTGTCCTCTGATGGCACACAAATAAAGCAAATAAGAGTTTTGTTTATTAAATTGATAACAAAATATCATGTCTTTTATCTTTAATTCCCTATGGAATGATAATGACAGTCAATAAACTGTTATGATCTGCCTGTTTCTGTTCTTTAACCTGTTTTATATTCTTAACGTGTCTGATAAGGTATGTGCATGGTGGGCAGTATTATACAACTCTATCATAATTCTATCTCTGAGAGACAGAGACCCCTATTGTTGAATTAAAGAATTGCAGTCCTTGATGAAATGTGAATGTTTATGTATATTAAACTGATCATTTCTATTATATACAAGGTCTAACCAAAGTCTGGAAAACTGTTTTCTGCTGCAAAATATGACAGGAGCGCAAGTTTGCCGGAGGTGCCAATCAAATCAGTGAGGGGATGGCGAGAGAGCTGGGTGACCGTGTGAAGCTGGGCAGAGCTGTCTACAGCATTGACCAGACTGGAGACCTGGTGGAGGTCAGGACAGTTAATGAGGAGATATATAAGGTGAGAATGTGCACAAAACTCTCCATGGCTATGTCCTATTTGGCAAGGACTACTAGCATACTGCTTACAGCATATTACAAAGTGTATAGTGCATACTAATAATCAAAACATAGCGTGGGAATGAACTCAAAACTAAAAAAAAAAAATGTCACATTGGACAGATAGAAAGGTCAAGACAGGCAAATTGCAATGTGGTATGCGTTTTTCCACTCTAAGTAGCAAATCATACCCCCAAATTCTGTGCAAGTACACAAATGTGCATAATACACACAATAAACGTATTGCATAAATAGTAATATGGTAGTGTGATAGTCTTTGAGATTAGTAACCAGTGATGAAGCTCCTTCTGGGTATGCAGTATTTTACATTCCATGCTAAATCGGCTAATTTGAAGGACAAATGTCCCACTTTGAAGTATGTATCCCCATGTATGTGTGTAAGCTTGGTGGATTGTTATCAGTAAGCTGCTCTTCATCCCCCTGTCCTGGCCACATCCTCTTTCCTGTGCTGAAAGCTTATTAAAGGCTGCTGTAGAGCTGCCTAACCCTATGGGGAGGAACAGTGGAACCACTATATTCAACTATACGTCCTTATATATATATATATATATATATATATATATATATATATATATATATATATATATATATATATACACACACACTACTATTCAAAAGTTTGGGGTTTGTAAGAAATCACTTAGACAGACTAAGGCTGAGTGTATTATTAATATTTCATCATGAAATTTATTCCTGTGATGGTTGAAAAGTTGAGTTTTCAGCAAATTTGTTGCATGCAATTATGAGTTCCACATTTCAGAGAGGTTTTGATATTGTAAATCCATTAAAGCAAAATAAAACTCTTTTTGTTATATACAAGGTAACAGAGACTGATGTGATTTCAGTGAAATTCATCAGATAGAAGGGACCTTTTAATGTGCGGCATTCCCAAAAAATCACTTACAGCAGCTTTAAATGCATTGTTAATGGGCACAGTGCTGATGGTTTCTGGGGTTTGATCATGCCTCCTATAACTTTTAAAACTGAAATGATGATGAATTAGCAAAATAGATCTTTTTTAAAGGATATTCTTTTTCTCTCTTCTTGTAGGCCAAATATGTTATACTTGCCATACCACCAGGCCTGAACTTGAAAATCCATTTCAACCCTGAACTACCGCCTCTGAGGAACCAGCTCATTCACAGAGTCCCCATGGGCTCAGTCATCAAATGCATGGTGTACTACAAAGAGAACTTCTGGAGGAAGAAGGGTCTGTACCACTTGTTCACTTTCCATTACATAAGTCACTTGAAAGAGAGTTACAAAAGAATCCTGGGACTGAAGTGACATTGTAATAATATTAATTCTAAATATTATTAAAAACTATGTATGTAAATAATGCTAACACTGACTATACACTTTGTATGCTAACCTGGGCTGTTTTGTTTGCTCAGGATACTGTGGCAGCATGGTGATTGAGGAGGAGGAAGCACCTATTGGTCTCACTCTTGATGACACTAAGCCTGATGGGTCTGTGCCTGCTATAATGGGGTAAATAAAGCGACGGGCTTTCTATCATAGGATGAACATTAACTACTAAAAAAATAATTGAGATGTTTGAGGCGACAGAACGGTAAGCTGGCTCCTTCTCTTTACAGTTTCATCCTGGCACGAAAATCCAGGAAATTAGCAGACCTGACGAAAGAGGAGAGGTAGATATTTCTTTGTTTTCATATTGGTAAAATGTCACTGCACCTGTGCACACTTTGTGCTGAAATGATTATTCTTACCAGAATGTTGTCAACCATTTCAGAAAGAGAAAGATCTGTGAGATTTATGCTCGTGTGCTTGGCACAGAAGAAGCGTTAAATGTGAGTCTCCATGACCAGTCACAAATCTCTGTCATCCTTTAGTCTTATCATTTTTAATAACTTTTCATGCTTTGTTTTTATGGTGGTGTCTTCTTTAGCCAGTGCACTATGAGGAGAAAAACTGGTGTGAGGAGGAGTATTCTGGTGGCTGCTACACTGCCTACTTCCCCCCTGGTATCATGACACAGTATGGCAGGTTAGTGCACCTCCGGATGGTTCAGCATTATGCTAGCCTGCTGATGGTAAACTAGAGCATGAACTGACATGAGATGTGACCGTTTCGCTCTGTTTCAGGGTCCTGAGGGAGCCGGTGGGCAGGTTGTATTTTGCAGGAACTGAAACGGCCACAGAGTGGAGCGGTTACATGGAGGGGGCCGTGCAAGCTGGAGAGAGAGCCAGTAGAGAGGTGCGTAGAGGGTTTATCTACTAAGATCTAAGATATTTATAAAAACCTGTTCTGCCCAAACTTCCTGTTTCAACAGGAAATATATCAATGCAGGAAACAAAAAGCTCTCGTCAAGTTTGAAAATCTGTCATTGAATTTCTTTATTAGCATGTTCAGTATCACCATCTATTTAAGAACATGCCACAATCTATTTAGTTCTACTTCATTTTGTGCATATATTCATGCTTCATTTCCTTTTTTCAACACATTTATCAATACTTGGATTCTTATGCGTAATTGTGTTGGATTGTTTTTTAGCACAAGGTTTTATTGTATCTGCATAAGGTTTGAGGTCAGTAAATAAAAGTCTAGAAGGTGCATTTATTTGGTAAAATCGTAGTGAATTATTTTTTACAGTTTAAAATAACTGATTTCTATTTTAATATATTTTAAAATGTCATTTATTCCTGTGATGGCAAAGCTGCATTTTTAGCATTGTTCCTCCAGTCTTCAGTGTCACATGATCCTTCAGAAATCATTCTAATATTTGCTGCTAAATAAAGATTTCTTGTTATTATCCATGTTGAAAACAGTTTGACATTGATATTTGATTATTGATTTTGTATATTTATTTGATATTATTGATTGTTTATGGTATTTTATTTTGAAAACTGCTGGATATTTGTGTAGAAACCGTGATATATTTTTTCAGTAATATTTGATGAATAGAAACTAAAAAGAAAGACGTTTATTTAAAATATAAATATTTTTTTAAAAACTATAAATGTCTTTACTGTCACTTTTGATCAATTTAATGTATAATTTTTAGTGCTGTCATCAGATTATTTGTGATTAATCGCATCCAAAATAAAAGTTTTTGTTTACATAATATATGTGTGTGTACACTGTATATTTATTATGTATATATAAATACAAACACATGCATGTATATATTTAAGAAAAATATGTTATGTTTATATATTAAATATATTTATTTGTAATCTAAAAATATAAATGTATATACATGTAAATATTTTCAAAATATATGCCGTATGTGTTTGTATTATATATATATATATATATATATATATACACACAGTGAGGAAAATAAGTATTTGAACACCCTGCTATTTTGCAAGTTCTCCCACTTAGAAATCATGGAGGGTCTGAAATTGTCATCGAGGTGCATGTCCACTGTGAGAGACATAATCTAAAAAAAATCCAGAAATCACAATGTATGATTTTTAACTATTTATTTGTATGATACAGCTGCAAATAAGTATTTGAACACCTGAGAAAATCAATGTTAATATTTGGTACAGTAGCCTTTGTTTGCAATTACAGAGGTCAAACGCTTTCCTGTAGTTTTTCACCAGGTTTGCACACACTGCAGGAGGGATTTTGGCCCACTCCTCCACACAGATCTTCTCTAGATCAGTCAGGTTTCTGGCCTGTCGCTGAGAAACACGGAGTTTGAGCTCCTCCAAAGATTCTCTATTGGGTTTAGGTCTGAGACTGGCTAGGCCACGCCAGAACCTTGATATGCTTCTTACAGAGCCACTCCTTGGTTATCCTGGCTGTGTGCTTCGGGTCATTGTCATGTTGGAAGACCCAGCCTCGACCCATCTTCAATGCTCTAACTGAGGGAAGGAGGTTGTTCCCCAAAATCTCGCAATACATGGCCCCGGTCATCCTCTCCTTAATACAGTGCAGTCGCCCTGTCCCATGTGCAGAAAAACACCCCAAAACATGATGCT
This sequence comes from Onychostoma macrolepis, assembly GCF_012432095.1. Taxonomy (NCBI): domain Eukaryota; kingdom Metazoa; phylum Chordata; class Actinopteri; order Cypriniformes; family Cyprinidae; genus Onychostoma; species Onychostoma macrolepis. The sequence continues at coordinate 13,189,156 of NC_081163.1, forward strand.
ACCACCCCATGCTTCACAGTAGGGATGGTGTTCTTGGATGGTACTCATCATTCTTCTTCCTCCAAACACGTTTAGTGGAATTATGACCAAAAGTTCTATTTTGGTCTCATCTGACCACATGACTTTCTCCCATGACTCCTCTGGATCATCCAAATGGTCATTGGCAAACTTAAGTCGGGCCTGGACATGTGCTGGTTTAAGCAGGGGAACCTTCCGTGCCATGCATGATTTCAAACCATGACGCCTTAGTGTATTACCAACAGTAACCTTGGAAACGGTGGTCCCAGCTCTTTTCAGGTCATTGACCAGCTCCTCCCGTGTAGTTCTGGGCTGATTTCTCACCTTTCTTAGGATCATTGAGACCCCACGAGGTGAGATCTTGCATGGAGCCCCAGTCCGAGGGAGATTGACAGTCATGTTTAGCTTCTTCCATTTTCTAATGATTGCTCCAACAGTGGACCTTTTTTCGCCAAGCTGCTTGGCAATTTCCCCGTAGCTCTTTCCAGCCTTGTGGAGGTGTACAATTTTGTCTCTAGTGTCTTTGGACAGCTCTTTGGTCTTGGCCATGTTAGTAGTTGGATTCTTACTGATTGTATGGGGTGGACAGGTGTCTTTATGCAGCTAACGACCTCAAACAGGTGCATCTAATTTAGGATAATAAATGGAATTGAGGTGGACATTTTAAAGGCAGACTAACAGGTCTTTGAGGGTCAGAATTCTAGCTGATAGACAGGTGTTCAAATACTTATTTGCAGCTGTATCATACAAATAAATAGTTAAAAAATCATACATTGTGATTTCTGGATTTTTTTTTTCAGATTATGTCTCTCACAGTGGACATGCACCTACGATGACAATTTCAGACCCTTCCATGATTTCTAAGTGGGAGAACTTGCAAAATAGTTCAAATACTTATTTTCCTTACTGTATATATATATATATATATATATATATATATATATGTGTGTATACACACACACACACACACACATGATAAATATACACAGTACACAAACATATATTATGTAAACAAAAACTTTAATTTTGGATGTGATTAATCACGATTAATCGTTTGACAGCGCTAAGAATTTTATTAATATTTGTATTACATTAAACAAAAATCTTACTGACCCCAGACATTTGAACAGTAGTGTGTGTACAAGAAGCTCTTCTAAACTAACACAAACAGCACTTGCTTGCCATCTGTTAACGGTCCTGCATGTAAAACTAAAGCACTTTTTGTCATTTGCTCTAAATGCCTTACATGTAAATGTTAATTGAAATTTACAGTATGTCTGATTTTAAATATTGCCATCTGTTACTTGAAGAAAAAATTCAAAATACTGTATGGTTTTTTTCTTCCAGATTTTGTGTGCAATGGGAAAACTCCATTCAAGTCAGATCTGGCAGTCAGAGCCTGAATCATTGGTATGAATTGCACTTTTGAATGCACTTAAGAAACATGTTTTCATTGAATCCATAAATGTGACCCTGGACCACAAAACCAGTCTTAAGTCGCTGGAGTGTATTTGTAGCAATAGCCAAAAGTACACTTCATGGGTCAAAATTATCAATTTTTCTTTTATGGCAAAAATCATTAGGATATTAAGTAAAGATCATGTTCCATGAAGATATTTTGTAAACTTCTTACCATAAATGTATCTCAACTTCATTTTTTATTAGTAATATGCATTGCTAAGAACTTCATTTGGACAACTTTAAAGGCGATTTTCTCAATATTTTGATTTTATGCACCCTCAGATTCCAGATTTTCAAATAGTTGTATCTCAGCCAAAATCCTAACAAACCATACATCAATGGAAAGCTTATTAATTCAGCTTTCAGATGATGTATAAATCTCAATTTTGACAAATTGACACTTAAGACTGGTTTTGTGGTCCAGGGTCACAAATATCAAAACCTTTCTTTGAACAAATTCTACTCTAAACACTTTTCCTCAGGATGTCCCGGCCCAGCCGTTTGTCACCACATTCTGGGAAAGAAATTTGCCATCGGTTGGGGGACTCTTTAAATTCATGGGCATGTCCTCCTTCCTGGCTCTGGCCACAGCAGCAGGAGTAGTTGCCTACAAGAAGGGGCTCCTCCCACATAGCTAAAGCTCCTCCCACTTTCAAAACTTGTTCTCTGAGCTGGCCTTGTGATTGTGGCGTTCAATCACCTAATCATGGTCATAACGCCGCCTGGGTATGTGGCCGAAATACTTAGATGAGATTTGACACATAATTGCTCAGTCATTGTTAAAAATTCACCAAGTGATTATGGCATAATTGTTAATGTGGGAATTGCCCTGTCAAAGAGTTCACAAACTAGCCACGTTAAAGGAACCGAACGTGTGACATTCCACAACCATTCATTGCGTGCGTATGTATGTGTGTGTGTGTGTGTGTGTGTGTGTGTGTGTGTATGTATGTATGTGTTTTTCACCAGTCTTGTTGATTACCTCTGCTAATTTCAGGTGCTGTTCTCAGGAACTTGTTAATTAACCTTCCAAAATATTGAAGTAACATTACAGAGATCAGATTAGCATTTAGCAATCCATTTTATTTTACTCTTTATTATAACAGAGACTTTGAGAATATCTTCTCTACATCACAACACAACACAGAAGCTGTGTTAGCTTCAGCACAATTCACTATATCATTCATGAGAGAAGCAGAGGCTGTTCATATCACATTCATTCTCGATTCTCAACATACAACGTTAAACGACAATTAGTATGTGTCTGGTAGTATGACGAAGTGAAGTCTATCAGTCATAGAGAGCTGATTTGAAGGTTGTCCCAGTGTTTTATGTCATTTCTAAAAGCTGCTGTGTGATTGAATCATATGAAAGCATTTGAATGTACTTTTACATAGTCAAATCTTTTCATGTAGCAAACCAGTGTATACTTGAAATATGAATTTGTTTTTGACATGCATTTATTTTCAACCATCCATTGTTTAACAGTCCTCTAATACCATAGTATATTATTGTTAATTTGTAGAGAAATGTAAAACCCAGTTCATCTAAATGTTTTTTTCTTATTTTCCCCATCTACAAATCTTGTGATAGATAGATAGATAGATAGATAGATAGATAGATAGATAGATAGATGCAAGTGAAAAATGTCCCTCCCTCACCTTCGTAGCAGTAACCTGTGCAATATTATTTACAGAACAATTATAACATTATGTATGGTGATTCATTAAAGTTTCATTCTAAGTTGACATTCTTCTAACATTCTAACACTCTTCAATTATTTAATCATTTCTATCAAATTATATATTATACATACATATATATATATATATATATATATATATATATATATATAATTGCAAATAATTGAAAAGGAGGTTATGCAGCCCCAGACAGATTAGAAAATAAAATGTATTATGTGTGATGCGTGTAAATTTTGTTGTTCCAAAGATGCATTGTAACTGTTGTTTGTTGTGCCTTAATCTGATGTAGTATTCCTCATTTCTCAAGTGCCTCTGTGCTGATGAGCTCCTCCAGTCTTGAACATTGTCTCTGGGTCAGTCACTGGCTGCTTTTGCAAGAGTTAGAAACAGAATTTTTGGTCAGAGATTTGTGAAGGTCTTTGACTGATAAATCTGCATTTAAGCACCACTCAAAAACCCACCACTCTACTCTTCAGCATACAATGGAAAGCTTTCATAACTGCTTCCTGAAGAAGCCACTGATGATCCAGAATCAGAGGCAAAGCCACTCCTGACTGTCGACGATAATGTTTGATAAGAAAGCTTTCTATCTGTGACCTACATCTTGGTTAGAGTCTGGTCCACTGTGAACTTAGTAATGATGTGGTGACACTTTTGTCCTGACATGTTGTATTTGCTGTAACTCCTCCACCTGGTGTGCTAGTGAATTGTGCCTCTGTGTGTGTGTGTGTGTGTATGTGTGTGCTGCTAATGCTTTTCCGAAACCACATAACATGGCCCTGTTTACCTGATCTGTCGTCACCTGTTCCAGTTTGCATAGCTGCCCTGCTACGATCAGGCCTCTTTGTCTGATTTTGTGTGCGCATCACAATGTCCAATGGTCTAGTCTTGTAATTGCATTATTTGATCTCTTTGTACAAATTCAACGACTAAGCTGATAATAAAAGTGTGTGATTTACCACCAGACCATGCATATGGTGTTCTTTTGTTATCAGAATACATACAATGTTCTCATCTGAATTACTCCCCTTTAAAGTCACAAGCTTCTTGATTGGTGTGACGTCCTCCTTCAGGGAAGAAAGCATATGAGGCTCTTCCAGCAGAGATGAGCTCATTTCAACCACAGCAGGACATGAACTGCCTCAGCCACTGATGTATGTTCCTTAGGTTATATGGAAATACAACTTAATATAAACTTCCTTTTTAACAGCTTAACAAACTGTTACAACGTTTCCTGTAATAGATAGATATTTTAAGATATTTACCAATTTTTGACCATTAGAGGGCGCCAATGTACCAGTTATAACTATAATAGTTCCTATCTGTCTGTCTTATCTATATATCTGTTTCTGTCTTTCTTTAATAATATGACTATTGTTGAAAATGCTTCAAAATAAAATGATCGCATTTGTTGAGTAGCTACTTCAGGCAAAGAAGTTGAGCACGTGCTGATGGCTTCACTCAAGTTGAGTGTGACTTTTGTCTCGTTTCGGCAAAGAAATGCAAATTATGAATGGACATATTAATAGAAAATATAACACTATTTGCTCTATGAAAACACTGAGAAGCGAGAAATTAGGAAACGAGACGTTCACCTCGTCAATCTGCCAAATGTTATCGCTTTCTACAATGTCTCTTACCATCCCCGCGAAAAAAGTTCAAAAGAAGCATCAGTGTTGTATAGAGATAAGGGATGCTGGGATATCATATCGCCTAATGATACTTTGAAGTTGTGAATGCTGAAAATGGGCTGAAGTGCAGAGAGGGTGAAAAACACGAATACATTTGTGCGATAAGCGCTGGATAAGACTCCTCCAGAGGGAGAGGAGAGAAGAACAGAAGCTGCAACACCTAACATCATCAAACGGGGGAGAGCAAATCCCACATAAAAGGAGTAAGAAAATATCCCCGAAGACACAATTTAGAGATGACCAGGGGTCCTTATAAGAATTTAGCGTTCATGCTAAACTGTTCTGTCCCACTGTATTAAGGAATAAGGTACGAGGCGCTAGGCTAAGCCTATATAATTCCCTCAGAGATAAACCTGCAACCCCTTCAGCTGTGACTATTGTGTCTATTCAGGATTGTGGGAAAATATAAGCAAAGGATACATCCATGCCTTCAAAAATGACCAGACGAATACATCTTATTTTGGAAGGATGTTATACAAAAACACCAGCACCAGTGAAGCATTTTCAGGCTTGTAGCCTATATCTCATAGATATATTATTAAATAGGCCTATAGTTCTGACTACATTCTGATTGGATGGGCAACGTTCTGTGACAGACTTTGTATAAATTGATGTACTGCAAAGCCTACTGTTCAGCTGAATAATTATTTGTTGGTGGAAGAACAGTTGTATTATTATTATTAATGATTAATGCAACTATTTATTGAAGATTGGTTCTTCTATATGGGTCTCTTTTTAGATTGTACTATGATTTTACCCCTGTTTCTGGTTAATCACTATTAACTGCACAACATTTATTTTTCTTCTCATGTTTCATATTAATTTGCATTGTTAATTTCACTGCAGAGCTCATATTGTGAATTGAATGCTTGCTTATTTTGATAAATAAACATTATTTTCTGAAATTAAACAAATCACTCTTGAGAGTTGGCCATAAAATATTAATGAAATGAACTGGTGAGATGCTGATTTGTTCTTTTGACATCTTGGAGAGTTTCTAAAGTTTGAAAACTTTAAAATTAGAGTGATCTTTGAGGGTTCATATCAGTGGAAACAGAAGCATACCTCTGAATTCTGCCACCATCTTTTCAACAGCATTCACAATTTAGTCATGGATTATTTATTTGATGAATAAGTGTGCAAATATCGGCCTTTCAAGGTCTATTAATGTTCAGTTGTATGTTCAGTGGATTGATTTATTTAGGCAGTGAATTTAATTTAGGACTGCGAGAGACCACAAACCAGTGTCTGATTGAATTGAGACTGTTCATTTTTAATGCATCTCATGACCTGATTGACCGGAGAATGAAAAAATGTGCCTCCAACATTCAAATGATCTTCTACAAAAGCCTGAGCTGTGCTAGAAAAAGATCTCCCAGCTAGGTGAGTCTCCTTGAAGATGAGTCCTCTGTTTGTTTGTTTGTTTGTTTGTTTGTTTGTTTGCATGTATGCATGTGTGGGTTAGGTCATTTCTTAATTTATGTCAAATGAATATTCAGAGACTTAAGAATGCTGTCTAAAATGTCCCACTGTTGAACATTATGACATTTACCATCTGCTGTTGGATCAAATCGTGTGCTGGTTGCTGAGATAAATGGATGGTATCATATCTAAATGTTGTGGTTCAATTCATCATTTCAATGGCTCCTGAATTATCCATACATGCCCCGCAACATATATGACACCATCTGTTGTATGAATTATTTTCACCGAGTATGGAGTGAAAGAGACCGTAAAAGTCATCTATAATGTGAATGCATTAGTCTGTCCTAATAAATATCTAGTATCATTTCCTGTGCCTTTCCTTCACACAGCCTGACACAGTTTTCATTCGTTCAAACAGTATGATCAAACGTGTGTCATAAATCCAATCCAACTTTAAACTAAAAAGTCTCAAAGAGCCGGTTGTTAGACTTCAAATCCTCATTCATTTGCATTTTCTTCTTGATCTATGCTTGTACAATTTTTGTTCTGAAATGTAACAAGAGTATTTTAGGGCTTTGTGAGTAACAGGGCTTAGTATGAGTCAATTAATCAATGTCTTTGACCCATAGATATGGAGTAAAAGCCACAACATTTTGAAATTGACTGAAATTTGGATTTAATTTACTCTTTAAAATGCAGGAAATCGTGTACGTACATACTGTACATAATAAATAATTTTTCAGCAAACAACCTGTTTGCCATACTATTTAAATAAATAAATAAATAGGGATTTTTCAGTGAAACACCAATTTGCCATAATTCATTAATTAAATAATTATATAACTAAATAAATAGTATGGCAAACAGGTAGTTGGTTGAAAAATCCCAGATTTGGAGAACACGGTTCATGGTTGGATACTGTACAGTCCATTCCGCAGGAGATACGCTGCAGGCATGCAGGCACTGGGGAAAGGCTCAGCAGTGCCACAGACAAACTGAGGTGCTGCTTTGGAATAAAGTGTGTCAAAAGCAGCTAGCACTAGGAAGGTACCAGCTCATTCATTTATATTTAAAAAAAATAAAAAAGGCTTGTAACTCATTGAGCAATATTTAGCAGCAGTATTTTCTCTTAAATAATGACTTTTGTGTTATCATTATTAACCAGACAACTCCTAGACAATATTAATTCATAATGTTCTGTCATTGTTTTTCCCACTTTTATTTAAAATGATTGTTCTGGGTCATTTACAAATTAAATGCGCTATAGCTTCTTGATTTTAACACGTCCACAAGTGAAAACTGGGGCAGCCATCCATTGTGTGTCTGTTACACATATGTTTGAGCAAGTCTTAAGCGGCTCACTGACAGATGAGAGCCGTGAGTGGGAGTTTAGAAGTGACAAGACAGATAGAGATGTGTGAAGGCAGCACCAGTGAGAAGTTAATCACAAGCACAGTGTGAGGGCAGACAGCTGAACATTGGCCAGTGGCTGCAGGGGGGATCCTCACTTCTTCCCTGGACTGCTATCCTGAGTCTGCAACTATATGAATAGAGATGTTGCCAGAATCTGTCAGACCAGCAGGCCATTAGCGACCTGACCATAGAAATCATATTCACACACAAACACTGAATGCAAAGACACAAATCAAATCATATTTTCTAATCTACATGAGAAAACAATTAAATGGAATTGAAATACTAATACAGATATAAAAATAAAGTTTGCATAATAGAGCTTTTATATGAAGTATCAGTATGAACATGAGTAGAAATCTCAAAACAAAATTGTTTTGAAGGTTTGCTGTAGTATATCAACATCTGTGGCTCAAACACAAAATTGCAAGTTGCAAAGGAAGTGGTTCCTTTTTTAATGTCAGCTCATCGACACGGATGTCTGTGATCACCATATCTGACTGGAACTGACTAGCTTCAAAACTAAAAATGACATCTGGGCAAATATGTAGCATATATGTTGATTTGACTCACTAAAACCATTCCATTTGTTGTTGTTATGTTTCTTTAAAACTTTCACATGCATATGGGAAAATGTTCTTGAAAGCTTTTCATGGTACAAAAGAGCAAAAATGTTCTTCTGCATTCATGAAAGAATTGTTTCAAATGGGTAAATATACTGTAGCTACTTAATGCAGTTTCAACCATTCTGCATTTGTGCTCAGAATAGAAAACAGTATCATCTGTGAATTCTCATATTTAGTAGTGATCATCTATGCGTGACAGCATGCACAATGGCTAATAGGCTCTGATTAGCTTTCATTATTGGAATGCATTTGATTGAAGCATGTTTCCCCCCAGTTTTAAGAGAACACTTTCTCATATGAAGAAATCTTGTGGCTGCTAGTGTGTCACATCTGCACTTGTGTACCATCTGCAATCAATTTCTTGATGTGTTAGTCAAAGCTTAGAGCTGGCAAGTAGAAAGTTTGTGGTTCAGTTCACACAAAAATCAAGCAAGCTACCATGGATACTGAGGTTGGCATCATAACACGTTAGGCCTTCTAATGCTAAGTCTACACCAACCCAGATACATTTGATTTGAAAACATCTTTTTCTCTGTTATGGCCTTCCATCCATAAGAAGACATCATTTTTGTCCTGCAAAAACAAAGCTTTTTGAAGATGCTCTACCAAGTGGATCATTTTTTCAAAACTGCTTTTGCATTGTAGTGTAGACTGTGAAAATGGAGGCATTTGAAATCAGTTTAGTTATGGGGCACATATTGTAATGATAGATGTCTGTTTATACCAGTATATGCCTGTTATGTGCACTTTCACCTAGTTGTTATGTTACTTTGTACAACCTTCATATTACATTGCTGAAAGATAACAAAAAATTACTCGCAATTCATGTACTGCGGCAAAACATAAGGGCAATTGCGTTTTAAACTAAACACTGAATGGTGATCGAGTGTGACCTGGATGCACTAGTAAGTGGTGAAAAATTTTGCTAATAAAATGATTGTGCCTGAAGAATAGCATGAGAACTTTATTGCACCTGGTCTCTCGGTATCATTTCAGCCGCAACACAACGGAAACAAGCCACAATACAACAGAAACAAGCCGAACAACACAATACAACAGAACAACACAACTAAATTAGCACAACACACTGGAAACGAGCCACAACACAATGAAATTAGTACAACAAAACGAAAGTCCTATGCGTTGTGTTGTGGAGATTTTGTTGTGTTGTGCACTACTGGGCCACCGTAGTTTTCCTATGTTTTAGTGTGGACGAGAAACATTTGGAAGACGGTAAAAAAAAATACTTGTGTGGATGGAGAGCATTTTTTTAATTAAAACATATTTCCGGATTATAGGCTATATTTAGTCTATATATGTTTATATATATAGACTATATTTAGCCATTCCACTCCCATTAAACATAACACTGATCATTTGTTTCTTAATCAGTCATTAAATTTATTAGTTTCAAGCATCAAGCTCCAGTCAGGACAGCACCAGCACATCACTTTCTGTCCACTGCTGTCTGACAACAGTAACAATTTCATGCTAAATGCTCCTCTCAGAAGAAACATTGGATTGTTTTTCATCAGTGGGTTGAGGCCTCTTTGAGAGCAGCCCAAAGGGGAGCAAAATACATCCAGAGAACAAATCTCATTGTAAATGTGCTGTGCACCCTCAGGAAAGAGAGTGAAATGAAGTTTGATCTGCACTCTCTGTAAAACCATTCCAGGGACATCCACATGATGAACCGAAACACACTTTTGCTGCAACATCAGACAGAATACTCACAAAGGGTCAAGCTTCCTGGAAAAAAAAAGAACATTACTGAAATAGAGTGGATGAATCTAAATTAACAATTCGTGACATTGCCCCGGGGATTGGATTGGTCTGAATGATGCAGATTCACAAGGAAACAGAAGTAATCAAAGTGAAAAAAAGAAGCTGGAGGAACAGAATTGCTCATGAGGACAACAACAATCTCGAACCAAACAATAAAGCAGTGTAATGCAGGCCAAAACATCGAAAATAAAAGAGCAGAACAGTGAAAAGCCTCCTTAAAACAACATCCACTGCTGCAAATGAAAGAACCATGCAAATACAACAATGTATAAGTGCATATTATTAGGCATAAAAGATTGACTTAATAAACACATTCCAGTCTTTTGACTTATAATGTGAATGGCCTGTCATTGCACTGCTTTTCATTTGGAAGCAATTACGTCCCGCTCCATTAGTTAAATGTTTTTAGCCTGAATTAGATCTAGCAGTAGGTGAGACCCTCCTGATCAACAGAGAAAAATGATCAACATCAATCAGGATGAGTTACGTGTCAGACTGTCTCATTTACTTCTCAGTCATTAGCATCAGCATATCAGTGGGTGGATAATTGGTTTTCTGTTGATGGGTTTTTATGTCAAAGGACAAACAGAAGTGTACAATTCATTGATATTACAGAGTGATGTTCATTGCCATTATGCCACAAGAAAATGTATTTTTTTCCTGTTTTTGAGCAGGTCAGGTTACTAATTTTCTAGGTGTGCTGTTAGTGTACCAATTATACAATGACTAGATGGGGCCAGAATATTTTAAAATAATTTGAGCTTTTTAAAAGGAATTTTAAAATTGATAACATGTTAATGTAAATATAATTTCCACACGGTAATCTTATCAGGTTTATTTTATTTGTTATGTTATTGTCTTATTCAGTTTCTTTCTTATATTTGCTATGATTTGCTATGCCATAGTTTATCCTACTTGTTCCAAGCCCAGAAATGTGTAAAGGATGTATGGAATGCATTTGAGTACTCTTGCTATGGTATAGAACCTCTAGCAACTGTGACACTTGTTTGTTTGCATCTATTTATGACAGGTGAAATATTCAAGGAAATATTCCAATATTCCTAAATAGAGCACTGAGCTTTTTTTCTTTAGGAGATAAAGCAATGAAAATAATTCAGCAGAGAGCAAGAGTGAATAAAAGCATGACTGCCTAAAGTTCACCAGTTGAACACGCTGACAATGTCAGAGCAATATGAGATTACATAGTCTAACAGCCTGGATTTTAGAGTGAGGAATATTATTTGAGTAATATTTGCTGAGCAATCAATAGGCTGATTGTTTAAAAATGTTTAGAGTGGGGATTAAAATACTGCAGACACAGCAGTCCTAGGGACTTCATTGAAGTCAAAGAATTAATTTAATATTAAGAGATGTGTACGATGACCAATGAAATCGATTTTCAAGGAGGCCTTGTAATTCCTGGAGAACACCATCTGTTTCCATTCTTCTCAATGGCAGCTTGTCATGAAACAAAACCAAACGTTTATGGATATATCTCTATCTCAGCTCCAGCTGCAGTCTCCATTCTGAGTTTAGCAAGCTGAATTTGCATAAGAGATAAAAACAAGAATTTTTACTGTGATAAATAAGGCAACAAAGATCATACTGAGTTGGCTGTTGTTGGAAAAATAATGATTTCTTAAACTTCACCTGTCCCATATCTCGATTTCCTTATAAGAGATATTTGACTGCTTAAATGGGATATTTTTTTATTTCATTTTTTATAACTTAGAGTAGAGTGTTCGCACGAAAACTATCAAATTTCAGTTTAAATTATTATCTTATCTCCTAACTGCATTTTGTCATCTCAGGCCCTTGCTTTCTATTTCTGCTGTTTGTTAGCCCCGCCCACACCGAAAACCCATTGGACCGAAGTGTCGCTATTCATACAGACATGGATGATTGTAAACGTTAAAAATTGCATGCTAAATGACAAATTCCACAGTTTGCATCAAAGCATCACAAAAGTCAAGAAAATACAAGGTATGTGTTATTTTATTTATTTTCAGTGACGCATCATGCGAACGCACGCAAATAGAGAGAGCTGTTCTGATTGGCTGTGTTTTGTGATTGATTGTGTTGCATCACACCACATTTTCGCGTTTGGCTAGGACCGACAAATTGATTTTGGCTCGAATCATGTCGTGCCTGTTTAGGATGAAGTGGCTGTCAAATAAAACAGGTGTGATTTCTTAGTATATCTATTTCAGTGATGCCTGTCAGGTAGTTGGGACCTTTAATGCATTGTATTAAGAAATGGTTATAATCAAAGAGTTTTGTAGCCCGGAGTAACTTAAAAGAGACAAATAAAAATGGCCCCCCTTTAAATTTTGAACTTTTTCCAATCCGGGAACAATGGTAATTCCTGTGACAATTTATTTTGTATTACTGGATTACACTGTGTTGGGAGTAAAATGAATCTTGTTAAACTCAGGTTCGCTAGCAGGGGGCACTCAAGCTTTACTCGATGCATCAGTAGTTGAATCACAAGGAAATAGTATTCAGTACGTGGTGAGCTTTCGTGGTACACGCAACAGACGCTCCTTGATTTACATGTGTTTTTCTTATCTGTTTTAACAGGTAAGCTGATAATTATTACTCTATAGGAACACAGTATACTGTTGGGTATTACTAGAGTCGAATTTCTGACCTGAGACATTATAAAATGTTGACTTTAACCGTGATTAAGAGTGCCGTAAAATGGCGGATGATAGTTTTATCAATTCCAAGAAAGACTAGTAACTTTCAGCACGAGCAAAGTGAGGAGTAAATGTCTAAAAATACATATAGTGGAGATAAGAATGCAAAATGAGGAATGATGATGAATTAAATAGACGTGTACCAACATTGATTAGTCGTGTGTAGTGACATACAGCCTGAATTAAGAAAGCACACGTGTCTATGATAACACGTTAACATGATAAAACTTCATTTAGCGTCACTCTGTCAGCCATTACATTTGAAAGAACATTCGTGAAATACAGTTAATAAGAAGTCCAGTCAGATTCAGTGGTAAAATGCTTTTATTAATCATTTTGTCATATTGTTATGGAAAACATAGTAACTCGTGTCCGGTTAAGACCTAGTTCATGAAATAAAGTCAGTTCATTCGCATATTTCATAGAGGATTAAAACTGATTAAAAAGAGTATTAATACAGCTTCATAGTTATCAATGCTGGAGTAATATGGGTATACAATAATTAATCATCCACATGGTTATGTTTTGGCATGGTTATGGTTATCTCATGGCATTACTCACTTGTATTCATGTTAAAGTGGGTTTGTGATGTTTAAATGTTATTTGTCATCCTTTTTCTTTATGCTGTGTGCGAGTGGGCACAGAACACATTCGGATCTATTTGGTGATGATGTTTATGAGTTTAGAGCAGATATTTCTTGAGAATTGAGTGTGGTTTAAAGAGTAATGTGTCCAGTGTCAGGTATCTGCATTAAACATTTGCACTATAAGACATGTTATTGTTTATGATTGTCTGTTAAGGTGTCTGACACGAACAAGGAAATAGTATTCCGTACGTGATGAGCTTTCGTGGTACACGCAACAGACGCTCCTTGATTTACCTGTGTTTTTCTTATCTGTTTTAACAGAAAATAAATGTGTTGCCATAAGAACGGACATCGTATCCTTCTTGAAAGTGTAACAGTTTCAATAACAATTTATTTTAATATTCATTCTGCAGTGAAAACACATCATTATGAGTTCATGGTTACTGCATCCTAGTGAATTATCTGTAAATTTATGTAGGCCTATATTTACTTAGGTTATAGAAATAATCACTTTGCATTACCCAGGCCAGCACTTCATCTCATGTTGATATATTATGATTGTAAATCATTCCCTGGAGTGCCAGAGAACATGATTACAGCTGTCTTGTATTTAGTAGGACAAGTGGGTAAATGTTTGACACCTATAGCGGGAACGCTAATCACAGCTCGCTTCCGATGGAAGTTTAGATTCAGAACATATCATAATTACCTCAGAAAGGTAACCACAGACATGTTATTAAATCTTTCTCCCACATGAACAGCCTAGAATGCCTATTCCTCCCTCGCCCATCAGCTTATCACAGAAAACCAGGCTTATGAGGAAAAAAGTGTGTAAACTGTCAAATTAATGTGATTCAAACAGATGTGGGAGGAGTCTTGAAACAGTTTATTCATTTATTCCAAGTGGATCATGACCAAAGTGCATGTTTAAAGTTCAACCTTTCCCCCTTCAAAATACATAATTAACATACTGTGTTTTATTAATAAATACATATAAGGATATATATATATATATATATATATATAGGTTAAAAGATTATTTATAGAGAGTGTATTATTAAAGACTTCATTTAGTTTTCTTCCCACGAAATTGTCAATAATGTAAAGGTATCTGTTATGAATACTGTAAAACCCAGACCAAGAAGAGCAGTTTTATAATGTCATGAAATAAACCCAAAAGATTGTCGACTACAGCTCTGCATTTCACACAGTTCCAGAACAGTTGGTGTCTTCATGCTGGGTTCTGAATCTTGAGTTCAGTCACAGCTCAGCGACTAGAGGAAATCTCTGCAGCCTCACCAACTGTTCTCCTGCTCTGCAGTCAAAGATCTGAGGTTTATAGTTGTAAGTGGATGTGCTAATAAAATGAACATTTGAAAAGATAAATAGTTGTGAAGCAGACACAAAAGAAAAAAGAAAACACATACATGCCCCTTTATTTTTGAATGCCCATGGGACCATTGGGTTATTTTTAACCCTATAATACATAACTGTTTTTTCTTGCTCTGTGTTTTGAGTGATTATTATTGTGAGTAACATGATTCGTCAGCAAGTTTGTGATAACTGCCTGCATTAAAGATCGAATCAGTGAAATTCATTCAACCGATTTGTAACTAAAGCCAAGTATGAATATCATCCAGTTACTGTTTTTAAGCATTTTACATTTATTCCAAAATTATAACTCAAGGCAGTAACAACTTAAACAATATATTTTATTTGTGAACTTATGTCCAGCTATTCATTTTAATAGTTAACTTTTTATTTAAGTATTTTTGAATTTTTCGGATCGTCAGTCATCAAAGGTAAATATTGATCGCAGACGCAGGTATTTATCTTAAATTTCACCAAGCTGTGTTTTTAGGCCATTTCAATTATTATTTTGACGTAACAGAGTGGTTATATCTAAGTGTGTGGGTTGTGTACTTATTTTTAAAATTAGTCTTCCCATTAACACCGTTATATTGTTCATTCAGACTGATTCACGAACGCTCACGAACACAATAGGTAACATTTATTGCATGAACCAATCACAGCTGATCATAACTAGTCATATTCAATCATATCGCAATGGAGGCATTGCCTCCTCTCCCATGACTTTTTCCCATTCATTCTCAATCAACCCCACCAAACTCACGGCACACTTTAGGGGGTCTGTTAAAACTCAATGGGCTAAGGGGAGGTGAGAGAGATGCAGACTCACGCTGAAACTTTACCTGCAGGTTGGACATTGTCAAAAGTGTTGATTTATACATTTTTTAATGTTATATTTAGTAAGATTTGCATAGGAATATTTTGTAATAGGAATATTTTTCTCATACACTTTTTGAGGAGGCTCTGCCTCCCTTTCCTCCTCGGAGGAAATGCCCCTGCTAGTTTGTAGTGCAGCTAACTAGGCTACTTTAAAAAGATGGTATAAAAGTCCCTTAACTCAAACTGCCTTGATAATTGGTATCTGCATTATGATAATCAATCTTACTTATGTTTCCAACTAGGTGAACAATAGAACTATAAAATCTCTACCTTAAACAATTCATCTCCCTTCACTTAAATATATTCACTAATAACACATTACTGCTCCAGCAAATTACAATTAAGAAGACAAATTGCACCTGTCTAATACAGCAATCTTCAGTGTTTGCAGTGAAGTATAGAATAATTATATGGGGAGTATAAGAATAAATGTTTTTGCTGGTGCCATTGTGCTCCAGCTTATTAAAGTAGCAGGTGTGAAGAGTGTGGGTCTGCTGTGTGAAGACCATTAAGAGCTCTAAACACATCCCTGAGTGGTTCTTAAAGTCTTAAGTTCTCAGCTTTAACTCATGATGCTGTTTAATGTGACAAGGTCTTTTACTGGTGACACACCTGTTTTTCCAGACTGGAGGGGAATGGTTTGCTGAACAGTTCATCTGTTAGCTGGGTTCAGTGGCTGACTGTCATTGACTGAGCATTCTGTCTCAGTGATGTATACCGGTAATTAAATGTCCTAAATGTTAAAACCTGGGAAAGATAGGAGATAGGAGAAAATCTGCAGTGTTTCTTTACTAACTGAGTGACCTTGTAAATGTAATCATTTTCAAATTAAGCAGATTGCTTGCATTCAGACTGGCACTTAAGGTGCCTCACACCGTTGAATGTCTATTGGTTCTCACATTTGTTGTAACAGGTTTGCTAAATTTGAATATCCAGAATCGCAAATAAGATTTGAAAGCAAAAACGTTCGTTCTTCACACAAAGCTATTTTATGGCTTGAGGACACTTATAGAAAGCACAAGTTGTATGGACAGCTTTAGTGTTTTTTTTCTTTCTGCATTTGTTATTTGAGGAAAAAAACAGTTTGAAAAAAAATTTTTTTGATTAACTGTTTTCTTTACGTTTGAAGGTGTCATTTTTCATTTTTAGAATCTGACAGCTCTTTAGCTCCTGTGGCATTATGGGATGGAAAAGTGCCTGCTGCTTTTAGAATCTCAGCAAAAGTATTACATCATTTGGGATTATTGCTTACTGCATCATGTATACTGCATATTCACTTTTTGGATACTTACACTTATATGCATTTTTAGTCATCTTTTGACTTAAATGATTTGCAGATATTATGGAAAATTTACAGTGCTGTATGTGTGAAGTAGCAAAGAGTACACAGTTCATCCCAGCTGTTCATCAACTGTGAGTTTGCCAAAACATTGTATTTGTGATTAACTGAAACCTTTTTCAAATTAGGCTGAATCGCAGGAGCAGCAATTAAATTTGAGTTGAAACTTTCTGTTGGCCGACTGCCAGCACCATTCTCCTATTCAACTGCTCTCTGAGTTGCTATGGAAACTGCTCTCCTCTCTTTTTCCCTTTTCTATTCCTCTTGCCTTCTTCTTTATTCCATTATGGTGTCTTTTTACCCACATCTTCCACTTAAAAAAGCAAAGAAAAGAAAACTGGTTGGAATTGGTGGCACAAGCTGTGTACAGAACAGGCAGAGTGCAATGAATCGCTATGCTGCCCGTTCCAAAGGCCACGTCATTGGC
Source organism: Onychostoma macrolepis (assembly GCF_012432095.1). NCBI lineage: Eukaryota > Metazoa > Chordata > Actinopteri > Cypriniformes > Cyprinidae > Onychostoma > Onychostoma macrolepis. The sequence continues at coordinate 13,206,580 of NC_081163.1, forward strand.
CTGGCTGTTCTGAGCTGATCTCGTCTCCATTCTCCAGAAGCCGTTGTCAATGACAAGGTGAAAACCACTCGGGGAGCTCTGACATTTCTGCATACAATCACCAGACTAGCGCTGGAAATGTCCCTTCAAAGCCACACAATGGAAAGCTCTTGACATTTTGTATTTACGTTCTGCGTAATCTATCAAAAGTCAGTTCAACAAGACCCAGCAATGCAGTTCTCACTGGGAGTTAAAATGACAAAGAGACAGCATACAAGGTCTTTTGTCACCTTGCATTTTGTTATGCATAGAATCTGTGTAGAAAAACAGCCAGACTTGTTTTCTGGTCTTTTCCATGTGTTTCCATGCTTACTCCTAATTGTAAATAAAGCCAGTTTGTAAATCATCCCACACTATTTGTGCAACAGACATAAGTTTGTTTAGGAAACGTATAATATAAAACCCCTTCACTGTGAAAGAAGGATTTTGCAAGCGGTGTACATTATCCTGCTACACTGATGCTCACCAAATAATTAAACGTGGACATTAAATGTGGATTTTAGTTGAATTTATTTGGTCATTTTAACTATATTTATCTTAAATCTTCCTCTAATCCACAATGAAGCCTACAAAATGAAGCTAGACAAACACTGCAACTATATTAACAGTAATAATAAGAGCCTGCTGCAGGGGTGTCCAGTCTTGCTTCTGGAGGGCTGCAGATTTTGGTTCCAACTTACCAAAAACACACTTGCCTGGAAGTTTCTAGTAATCCTGAAGAGCTTGATTAGCTGATTCAGGTGTGTTTAATTATGATGGAGTCATCCTGTAGAGTTCAGTTGGACACCAATGGCCTGCTAAGATCCTGAGATGGGATGTAATTTTCACTACAGTCGATAGCTGAGATGCAGGGTAGCACCAGTTGCGTTTATATGCAAGCAATCGCAATATGAACCAGGAGATAAAAGAAGTGGTCTAAATCTAAATCAATTATCATAACTGCGAATGAGCAACTTTTGAATAGAATTTTTCTGCTTAAGGTTTTCCATACAATTAATGTAAAGAATTATAAATAGTAAAGTAATTTCATGTAAAATGTTTACTCTCAAAGTGTAGCTTTGTGAAAACAAATGCATGATACACCACTCTCTCCTATCACACCTACAGCAAAATGAATGCTGTGAGCTGAATTTATCTCAGAGGACTCGCTACAGCTTCACACATTTAGATTTTCCTGCATGCGTATTGATTAATTCATACAAAGACTTTTTCTAATAACTGTTTTATGAAAGTGCAGTTGTATGTTATTTGTACATTCTGGTGTTTCTGAAGCAGAGACCAATGAATAAATAACCACAATAATAAATTGCTACTGGAAATATCAGGCCAATATAAATTCAACTGAATTTCTAAAGTGGAATCGTGGTAGGGTAGAAGAGTACGTGATTCATCATGCAGGTTACATATTATGTTGAAGTATATAATAGAAGTTTTCTCTTTTTACTGCTCACATTTTAAGATCTTTAACAGCATGTGGGATATGGTCTTCTGTTTGTTTCTCTCTACATCCTGCCATGTCTTTTCCAATAATTCAACAAATGTAATAAAAACATACCAAGACAAACAATAAGAAATATATGCATTATGGTCAAAAGTATGTGTCCCCCATTTAACTGGATGTGTAACTTCTTTTATTTTACAGCACGACAAAGCCTCTGTGCATTTTCAACATCTTTCTTCATTATAACAGGGGATTTGTTACTGAAATAAGATCTCATGGGTAAGGTGCTGAGGTACTGTGTGATATTGTTCCACATCACCATCGGTTACACCACTCGCTTTGTTTTTAAATATTTGCAATATTTAGTGAAAAAGTGAACTTGCTAGGTTGTTTTGATGGAAAAAGAAAGCAAATGTTTTTCAATGTAAATACTTTGATATAGCCTTTTCCTTCTAAAGGAAAGAAATATGACATCAAGTCATGAAATATGTATATCAAAGCACACTTAATTTTCAAAATAAGAGAATGATGTCTTCTTGATAGCAATAAATCTGCCTTTGTAATAACAATAGATGTTCTCACTCTCCTTCTCTCTGTCACTTTTCTCTCTCCTGTTTTATGTTCCACTATATAAAAAAGATGGACAAATTGTGAAAATCATAAATCACTGAAAATACTTTTAAAGCGGGATTCAAAAGTCTTGAGATCAATAGTGCTGCTGTTCTAATTATTATTGTAATATTTTGTATTTCTTAGTATTTGATGTGTTTAATGACAAGCTGCATGAACTCCACAAATGTGTTTAAAAGCTGATGTTTTTTTTCTTCTCCCTAAAACAGTCTTGTTGTTTCCAGGTTTTAATTTGAGTTTGAATCTGTGATTTTAAGGGTAATCTCAGACTTTTGGACCCCATTGTATATTAGGACATTCTCTCTGTACATGATATTATGCAAATAGAACATGATCCAACACTACAGAGAATTATTCCTTTGAAGGACTAGATCAGGCCTGTTGACTCATGTTTTAATTGTATTATAATCTGTTAAACTGCCAAGTCAGACTTCAAAACTGGGCTTTTCCCTCTCTGCAGTAAATTCCCCACATGCTCCTCTGTCATATTCAAATCTATGCTAATAGCACATTATACCCAATAAGAAAGCAGTGAGAGTGCCCCATTACCGTACACAGTAGTCACTGCCAAGCAGACACAGGCAATTTCTGTTAATTAGCACTCCTTGAAAATGAAGCTATAATGATGAGAACGACCGAGTGTTTTATTATAAGAAGCAACAGTGGGAATTGAGCCTCAGCTGAATCATGCATCATCACACCGGTTTACCTGAGGCTGTGTTATGTGTGCCTCAACCATCAACACAAAAACATACTGCATGGTAAATACATCTTCAAACAGTCCGTTTTAGCATGATTTTTAATGACACTTAAAACATTTACAAACATATTTAAGCTTATCATGAGTGATCTGATGAATTACTGTTCATTTACAATGCTGTGGAATAAAAACACTCAGTACTGTCCTAAATTAACTTTCTGGAGTCTTCTGCTTTGGGGGAGAGTCTGTAAAATGTATAGTATGTGATTGTCTGAGGTTTATGATGGATTTTAGTAGTCATCATCAGTGGAAAAACACAAACTTTATTTCTGAACACTAAAGTGTGCAAATCTTAATAGCTGAATAACTGACCATTAATAAATGAACATTATTTACAACATTATTACCTGTTATCCACAGCGATCCTCGAGATTTTACCTGCTTTTTTCCCCTCAGCACTCGGTGATGTACATATTATGAATCAGCAAGGACCAAGGGTTCAGCTAAAAATCTTCTTTTTGTTTTCTACTAAAGAAAAGTCACCTACATCTTGGATGGCCTGAGGGTGAGAAAATCAACAGCCAATTTTTATTTTTCGGTGAACTATTCCTTTAAAGGTTCCTCTTTCTGATGTTCTCTTTCCATATTGATTTCATAGGTTTCCATATATGACTGAAGGAAGCGCCATCACCACCAAGGTTCCCATACGTAACCGGGATGTTCCCTTTCATAGGTTCACTTCAAATGCTGCGATGACGTCATCGCTTTGGGAACGCTATACCATAACGCCTGACGTACCTTAGATAGCTGGAGACCCAGGAAAGCTTCTGCTCAAGCAGATAAGACCTGGGAGCCAGGAGCCATCCTCACGTCCAGACTGTAGAACTTGATGAAGGTGCTAGGAGAGGACCATCCTGCCGCAGCACAAACATCTTCCATTGATGACCCTTTCAAAAAGGCCTGTGAAGAAGCCACTGCTCTTGTAGAGTGAGCACGCAATCCTAGAGGCCAAGTAAGGCCACGCGCCTCGTAGGCCGAAGAGATAGCCTCCACTATCCAATGCGACATTCGCTGTTTAGTGACAGCAGAGCCTCTGCTCTTACCACCAAAACGCACAAACAGCTGGTCAGAACCACACCACTGAGCTGTGCGGTCTACATAAGTCCTTAGTGCCCTCGCGGGGCAGAGATTCATGCTACCTGACCTCACGTCAACGGGGGAGAAAGCTTCTAAGACCACTTGCTGAAAGTGAAATGGGTTCGACACGACCTTAGGAACGTAGTCAGGCCTAGGTCGCAGTAAGACTTTTAATTCTGGCCGAGGATGTCGAATCGTGCCCCGAGCTTGTGTCAACAGATCGTGTCTGAGGGGAACCTCCCAAGGAGGGCCTATCGACAAACTGACCAGGTTTGAAAACCATGACTGGGTGGTCCACCACGGGGCCACTAATAGCAGGTGCTCAACTCTGTCTGATTGTACTCTGAGCAGAACAACTGGGAGCAGCCAGACAGGGGGAAAAGCATAAAGAGCATCCAGGCCTAGAGGAGACGGGGGTGTAGGTGTAGGTGTAGGTGTAGTCGTGCTCAAAGCGAACATATCCACTTTCGCTCGGCCAAACCTCTGCCATATGAGATTCACCACCTGGGGGTGTAATCTCCATTCACCGTCCTCCAGGCTCTGTCTTGAGAGCAAGTCCGCTCCCGAGTTCAGGTGACCTGGGACATGAACTGCTCTGATCGACAGAAATTTGGTTTGAGCCCACAGAAGAACACTCCTCGCCAGCCTGTACAGGGGGCGAGAATGTAATCCTCCTTGACGATTCAGGTAAGAAACTACAGACGTGTTGTCCATCCTGACTAGTACATGACAGCCTTTCAACTGAGGTAAGAACTGTCTGAGAGCCAGGAAGACTGCCAGTAGTTCCAAACGATTTATGTGCCAGCTCCGAAGTTCGTCTGTCAAAACGCCACGGACTGGAAGTCCTGAGTGGACCACCCCCAGCCCGTCAGGGACACATCCGTTGTGATAGTTTTGCAACAAGAACACGTCCCTAACGGGACTCCTTCCTGAAGGAACTGGAATCTTTTCCAAGGCTTTAGAGCACAAAAGCCTCTGCGTGTTACCATAATTCTATGAAGAGGATGACATGTTCTGGCTCTTGGTCCACCACTGAAATGGTCGCATGTGGAGCAGGCCCAGCTGAACTACAGGGGACGCTGCTGCCATCAGACCCAGCAGTCTGAGACACAAGCCTACATGGACTAGACGTCCCGTTTTGAACTGATTCAGACATGTCTGTAATGACTGCACACGTGTGGGAGGCAGACGTGCCCGCATCGTGTGAGAATCCATGACTATCCCCAGAAAGGTTGTATGCTGGCGAAATCAGCGGCGTTAGTGATACACGCTGAAAAAGGTTGCTTCCAAGACCTCGAAACCTCTTGATGGAGGTCCTGAAAGAAGGGAAGAGGCCTGCGGGGCTGGGATTGAGTGCAAATTGTAAGAAACCGGTCATCCAATTTAGATTGGGCCTGGTTTTGTGTCGGCTCACAGTCCCAATCTAATCCCAATTTGTCCCCGCTCGTGTCACAACATCTAAGAGCTCGCTGTAAGATGGGGAATTGCATTTCTCCTGTCCGCTCGGAGGGAGAGATCTGCACGAATCGGCGATAAAATCCTCTGAATCAGAGGCCGCGGTGGACAACACATCATCATCATACGGCCCATAACCGAAGGAAACCGCAGTGCGGGCCTCCAGGGTAGGCCGCAAATCGTTGTTGACGAAAACAACCGGCTATACATAACGCTCTTCGAGCTCTTGAACATGGCTGGGAGAGAGCGCAAGGAAAGGAGAATACTCCGTCATCTCGCTCTCCATGTGCTCTGGCTCGCAAGCGTCACCCCAAGCGATCGTCTCGTGTGGCGCCTCGCAAACCGCAGAAACGAATTGGCAGGGGTTAGACACAAGGCCTTTCGAAAAGGCCTCGAGCACAATACTTTTAGCTGCAGGCTATCACAGTGTTGACAATTAGACAGGCCGCTAAGAGCAGCTTGAGCATGATTACGGCGCAAGGAAAGCACGCACCTGTCATGAGTGTCTCCTGCTGTGATGAACCTGTCACACGGCTCGACGCATCTCCTGTGGCTCATCGTGTCCGCTGAGAGGAGTAAACTGTTCTATTTTTCAGAAGAAATAGCTGAGAATACGACGAAAAAGCTTTCCAACGGGCAACAGATGATTCGCTTCCTGAAGGAATTGAAATCTGATGAAATAGCGCGCGGCACGCTGATACAGCATACGGCACGTATGCGTGGGGGGGCGGTGCTAAGCACTATTTGTTCAGTTCGGTTCAGTTCATCTTTATTCATTTTCCGAAGGCAATTTGGTTGCAGCACACAAGCATTCCACATAAACGACAAAAACACAATACAAAAAACACAATCCATTTCCTTCCTAAAAAGTTCTTATCTTAAATTTAAAAACTTTACAGCTGAGGGGATAAATGAATGTCTAAACCGATTTGTTTTGCTAATAGGGGTTCTATAACGAATTTAGGTGGAACTCGTGATACATGGGGTGGGAATCATCTAACAAAATGCTATGGGCTTTACCCAAAACCTGTCTATGATATAACTGGGCCATAGTCATCTGCTTCCTCCCCGTTATTTTACTTCCTTGATTTACAATCCTCTCAAGACAATTCTTGTTTTTCACATTTAGAGAATTAAACCAGCACAACAGTAAAAAGGATAACAGTGACTCAATATAGGATCTGTAGAACACGCACATCAATGTTTTGTTCACATTAAATGACCTTAGTTTCCACAAGCAATACAATCTTTGCTGCCCCCTCTTACACAAAACATCAGTATTGGGAGAAAAGGACAATTTGTTATCCAAAACAGTACCCAAATACTTGTACTGTTCAACACTCTCAATACCTACTCCATTTATGCTTGTTTGCTTATACTGAATAAATTTCCTCCTAGAGTTAAAATCTCCTTAGTTTTAGAAACGTTAAGTTTTAAGAATGCATTCTGACACCACATAATAAAATCATCAACCAGAGGACCATACATAGAGTCCTCTTCACTCATTAAGCTAACGATTACAGAGTCATCAGCAAATTTTATGATATGCCTATTTCTATAACTACTCTTACAGTCATTTGTGTACAAGATAAATAATAAAGGAGAGACGACACATCCTTGAGGTGACCCAGTAGATGACACCAGCCATTCAGAAAAACAGTCATTTACTTTAACTCTGTGTTCTCTGCACAAGGAAATCTAAAATCCATCCTACGAGACTAAAATCCAACCCAAATTCATTAATGAGCTTCTCGACTAAGATAGTGGTTGAATGGTATTGAAAGCGGATGAAAAATCAATAAAAAGTAAAGTAATTTAACAAATGTTTTTGGCTTGTCCAGATGCTGAAGTACTAAGTGTAAGAGAGTCGCTACTGCATCCTCTACTCCTCCCTTAGACCTACAAGCAAATTGTAGGTGGTCTAGAGAACTCCGTGTCCTTTGCATAATTACTTTCTTAACTAATTTTTCAAAACATTTCATAACTAGGGATGTAAGTGCCACAGGTCTGAAATCATCCAATACCTGTACATTGTGCTTTCTTGGCACTGGAATCACTGTAGACTGCTTCCACAGTGCATGTACTTTTTGTTGTTGAAGAGGCAGAGCAAAAATTTCATAAAATACTGGGCCTAACTGCTCGGCACATTCCTTAAGTAACCTACCCCCTACATTACCAGGCCCAGGTGCCTTTCTGATTTTACACTGTTTAAAAACTTATCACATCGCTCATTAAAAAAGACAATCATATTCCCCATTTATTCTACATTCATTTTTCAACCCATCGATTTCCTGTTTAAAATCATAAGCATCAAATCTTAGATAAAAATTATTCCAATCCTGTGACAAAACTGCATCTGAACTGAATCCATTCAAACTAATTCTATTATTACCGTACTTTTCCTGCTATTCCTGCTGTCCCGACCCTCCCAAGCAGAACCTAAATTACCCATTCTCAATTTTACCTCAAGATTGTCCTTGTAGGCTAATTTAGCCCTCTTAATTTCTTTTTTTAGCCTAATATACTCAACTGTATCTCCCTCTTTAAAGGCCCTATTTCTTTTTGACAGAAGAATCTTGAGTGATTTTGTCTGACCCATGGTTTACTGTGTAGAAATTTCTTTAACGATTTCACAGGTATTAACATATCCTCACAAAACTACAAATTACATCTGTTAATTCATCAATGTCCAAACCAGAGTCCATAAAAACAGTCCAATCTGTGCATTCCATACACCCTTATAAACGTAGCGTCGCTTCTTCAGACCAGTCCTTCCTCTTAAGTAACTGTGTCATTTCATGTTTCAAAACAGTTTTATATATGAACAAGTAGTACTGTATTGTGATCTGAAGTTCCTAACGGTGGTTTACTGAGTGACTTGTAAGCTCCTTTAATCGATCCATAACATAAGTCCAAAATTTTATCCTTATGTGTTGGGCAAGTTACATATTGGTTGAAGCGTCCCAGTGATTTCTCCAATGTACAATTATTAAAATCTCCCATAATAAAACTGGGTGCATCAGGAGATACAGATTGCAGTTCATGCACTACAAGTTCAATCTCCCTTGCCGCATTGTCCTTGTTTGCTCGGTGATGAATGTAAACAACCATGCCAAACAACTGAGGAAACTCGCCAGGCAAGTACTGAGTTATGCCGAGTTCACACTGCACGATTTTCAAAGTCATGGGATAACGTTGTTTTTACACTGCACGACTATCTGGGGTAGCATTCAGTCGCTGCTGTGTTCACATTGCATGATGGATCGGCAACAGGAGGTTACACACTGCATGACTTCACAAGAGGAAGAATCGCCGACAGCTCTGTCTGGTCCGCAAACACACAATAATTAACAAAGATGACCTGTTAACAAACATACTTCTGCTGGTAAATTTTGATATACACAAATCTAAGTAGCCTACTTGAAAGTGAAACCAACGTGTTGTGTGTTTTATAATGAGTTTATTCCTTATAGCCTATAAAAGCCCTCAAAGTGATGAAAAAGAAAAAATGCAATAAATCTCTTGTCCTTTATAGAAGAATATTATTTACAGGAAAAACCCTAGCCCCTTCTTCAGCTTCATGTAGCCTATACCTGTTCTGTATATTCTAGGCACGTTGTTTGTAAATGGCTGGCTTTATTAAAAAATAAAAAAAGTCCTCCCCGAACTTCCCGCTGCCCTGTATCTTGCTCTCTCATTGGCTGTAGGTCATCGCCGATGTATTTTTCAGTCAGAACTCATTCACACAGCAGGATTGTGAATCGCCAAATATTTCACGGGCGTCGGCAATGCATAGGCGATTCCCTCAGATCGCGTCTTTGATAATTCACACTGCGTGATTGTGACTCGTGAAACGAGCACCGATTTGCCTCCGATTTCGGGCATTTGTCGGAGATTTATCAAAACCTGTCGGCAAGTGAAAAATCATACTGAAATCGTGCAGTGTGAACTTGTCATTAATGCCACCATCAGCAACTCAATATCTTTCGTGCACACCCTCTCATTAACAGACACTGATTTTGATTTGCACCAGTTCTCTCTAATATACAGACATACCCCACCTCCTTGCGCTTTACCGGTTTCTCTCGCATCCCGGTCCATGCTAACAGGTAGGCTACTCCGAAGTCATCCAGTCGTAGGCCCGAATCTGAATCCCCTTCGGAAAGCCAAGTCTCTGTAAGCGCCATCAAGCAAACATTCCTGTAGTCATGCTGGAACTTCACCATTGCTTGAAGCTCATCCGTTTTTTTCTGGAGAGTTTGCACAGTCGCCAAAATAATTGTAGGAAGAGTAATTTTAGAGAGACTTATTTTTTTCAGTCTCTGACGAACGCCTCCTTTACGGCCTCTTTTCCAAATTTTAACTGTTGAATCATTTTGTCCAGTGCGATTTTGTTTTTGCTTAAAAGGTGAAAAACTTCCCAGATCGGGATACACATGTTCCACAGTTTGCTTCACGCTGTTAGACTTGTACCATTGTAAAAGAAACTCCCGGAAATACTGAATTCTTGCCAAATCCAGAGGTGATTCGAACAAACACATGCTCAGGTGAATTACATGCTCAAGTCAATAAAACGATTACTCCCATTTTCTCCATTTCCTCCTCTTTAAATTTCTTCAAGGAAGATATAGGAAAAATCTCAACATCAAAAAAAAATAATAATAATTTATATATATATACAAAATAAGAATATACATTCATAAAATACGTTTCACAAATGCAAAACACAATTCACAGATGTACAACTGTGTACAAAATTTTTTAATACAATTTACCGGCCAAAAATGTTTTTTACCGGCCATGAAACTTTTTTTGCAAAAACAGGCAGTTACTACACTGTAAAAAGTGATAAGTTGACTTACCTTAAAATTTTTAAGGCAACAGCTTTCCTCAATTTTAAGTAAATGATAATTAAAAAAATAAGTTAAGTGAATTATCGAGTTCACTTAACTTTAAAAATATATATATTATTTACTTAATAATTTTAAGGCAACGGGTTTCCTCAATTTTTTTTAAGTAAAGTCAACTTATAACTTTTTACAATGTACAATGACTAAACATATTTACAATGTTTTTAATTTGTCCTGCTACTGTTGTCTCTATTAAATGCATTGTTCCTCATTTTTACCTATTAATTTTAGCCATTCAACATTACAGTATAATTTAAAGCCATTATTTTAACAATTAATAGGCTCTGAAATAACAACTCAAGCTACAAAAGTTAACCAGCGATTAGAGCAGTCGAATGATTTCTCTTTTTCTTTTGTTCTTTGATTTACATCAATGACATACTTCAGCAGGTTTCACTTTAAATCAGCGCTGTCTCTTTAAAACCTGATGCACATGAAGCGGATCTGACACCTTCTCCAAACTCTTTACGGTCATTTAAGACTTTTTAACTCGTTTACGAGGTAACTCGCCAAAACCGCGTATTTTGACATAATTGTGACAAACCGCGAGACCACGGTTCAAGTCACGGCAGAGGGTTTGTGCTGTTGATCGTTTCATTTCAGTTTAATAGCCGTGTAAAGGTGTATTGTTTTTTCTTTGCATGCTTACTTAAAACTTGGAAGTAAAATCGGTCGTTTAGACACACTCTTTAAGCCAGCGGCTGCTATGAATACAGATAGTGTTGCCAAAAATGCAGATGTCTTGTGTTAGCCACAATGTCCTTTATATTGGTCAAAATGAAGAAAGAATTCTGCTCATTGCCCTGTTTTTTTTTCAGCAACGCTGGGTGGCCAATGTCCAGACTAGCTCCCACTTAGCGCTGACCCTGCCCTCATCATCATAGTTTATATATAAAGATGAATAGACCTCAGGAGAACTCAGTGTATGAATAACGGTGTGTTTGTACTTACCATTTGTGAAACAGGATGCAGCGTTAATTAATACACACTAATTGTTGTCCTTGCATTTTTCAGGATTTAAACACTTTGGCACAACATCTGGATGAGTTACAGACCTCTTCCTTCACATTAATCTTTATCTCTTTTAAATACTTTACCTTTATGTATTAATTTTTGAATGTAATCAACATTCATTTACTTATTTTTTTCATATTATATTACTGTGATTAACCATTGTTAATGTTTAATCTTGTGTTGAGTTGTGATGTAAAAATCTTTTGAGATTACAATAGATGTTGGGAAGCAGCAATTGTATTTGCTTGGTAACAGTTGTGGAATTTATGCTGGTTAGACAAAGACAGACTGATCATAAAAAGGAATGCAGCAAAGATTCTTCAGTAAACTTAATTCAGTTATTTGATCACTTTATCTTATATGCTTCCTGCTCTTTCTGTATCACTTGTAAAAGTATAAGTTAACACGCCAAGGTGTTAACTGCTCTGAATATCACACCAAAATCTGTCACGTCCTGACAGAGAGAGAGAGATATGAAGACTGGATCTAAAACCTTTGATTAACTTTTCACATAATGTATCAGTCGGCCATGAAATTTACTTTAAAGTGCCCCTATTATGCCATTTTTAAGGTTGCTAATATTGTTTTATGAGTCTCCTAAAACAAGTTTATGCATGCAAGGTCAAAAAACACTTTAGTGTTCTCAAAAAAATATATTTTATTTTACCTCATTTCTAAATGATTCGTAAATGACTCGTGCGAAGCAGTTCAGAGAATCAGTCTCTCTAAACCCCTCCTTTCAGTGAGCCCTCACTGCTGTGATTGGTCAGATGATCGCAGTCCTTTTTGATTGGTCTACCTCGTACAGCGCGTGTCGGAAACGAAACGCCCATTGCCATAACGGACTGACGGAATGGCAGCCCTGGAGACTTGTCAATACATAGAAAAGATGGTATCAATAATTGATTGTACCTTACCAATTCGAGCCAGAGTCTGATGATGAAACGGTTGAAGTGACTGATTCACAAGCACGACTGGAGCAGGACGTTTCTCAGTGGTAAGTGTCCAGTGTTAACAAGTTTGTGGTGATTATAAGATGTGATAGCAAGTTGTTCGCGAGAATCCTTCAACTTTATGCAAATGATGAGCGACTTTCGGGAGCGCCAGCCAATAGGAAAGAGGACGGTAGAGCTCATGTGATTGTTCTCCTCTCAGCCGGAGATAAACATACGCAATGGAAGAAAGTAGGCTCTGTTTCTCATTCATTTTTGTTTGTATGTACGGATATAATTTAGATTTAGACTATATTTAATCTTTTGCCTCCAAAATGTTTGAATTTAGTGGCAATAAACCTGACTCCTGTCAAGGCAACCAGTAGTGGGAACGCCAGCCCCTGGCGACGTGCAACGACAAAAGTCGCAGCTAGTGTGAACGGGGCTTAAGATTCGAATTCCTGACGACTCGTTTAGGCGATTTTTTTTTTTTTTTTTTGATAGACAATAACTTCAAGCACATCGTCAAACTGGTATCAAGCCAATCTCAGCTGTAGTTGTGCTACATTTGTACACCCTCATAACTGTCAATTCATATTTCATGTTACAGGCACATTACAATTAGTCATGGTCAGGTCATTTCATTGACATTTCTTTCTCAAAATATTCAGAAAACTTTAATAAATTAATAACAACTGACTTGTTTTGAATGTGTTAATTCTGACATAAAACCAGAACAATAACAAGAACATTTAACAATGTATAACAAAGCTTTTTTTTAATGCATGACCGTTGAAACTGTCAAAATGGATGGGTTGCAACATGACTGAAACAATCATATTCGAAAGAGTTACAGTTCCAAATGAAACTTATAGATTCATATCACCTCATAACTTGTTGTAAGGGGATGAATTAGGAACAACAGGGTCACGGTTGTCTCAGCAGTTTGTACATCATCAGCCTCATAATTCTGAAATAAAACGTATTTGCAGCATAAACAAACTTAAATATAATGTACATGGTTTCCAATGTGTGCATGTTATTACATACAAGACTGCTTGAAAAATGTCCAAAAACTATATTTTCATAATCTATTTGTTTACGACATGTCTCATCAGTCAAAACCTTATTTTATGAATTTAATGTGGTATGGTATCCACGTGAATAATGATTATTTATTAAATAACCATAAGAATCGATCAATATTGAATCATAACCACTCTGGAATAAACAGCAGTCGCTGGCTTACACTGGTCCTGTTAACGAGTGTTTCTAAACGACCGATTTTACTTCCAAGTTTTAAGTAAGCATGCAAAAATAAAACAATATACCTTTACACGGCTATTTAACTGAAATTAAAGGATCAACAGCACAAACCCTCTGCCGTGACTTGAACCGTGGTCTCGCGCTGATGACGTATCATCCAGGTAGGCACGCCCACAGCGGGTTATGATTGGTCTATGGCTCTGGATTGGCTAAAGAGTACGAGTGACCAGCGTGACAGGAGTTCGCTGCCAGGAAAGTCTCAAAAATACACAACAAATCCAAGGCGATTCACACATTCACAGTCCACGATAAACTCGAGAATTTTAAACATTCAAAATTTTTGTACACAGTTGTACATCTGTGAATTGTGAAACGTATTTTGTGCACGTGAATTGGGTTTCATGCATGTGAATTGGGATATGCATGTGTGCATCATGTCTTTTGCGTTAATTATTATTTATTCTAATCTGCTTCCATAGTTGTAAGTTGTATGAATAAGAATTTACACCGGTCAAAAGCTTACACTGGAACATTATTTATAGGTACTATTTAAGTACATTTAAAGCCTTACCTTTAAGTAGGGGTATGCGATATTGAAAAAAAAAATGATATCGATATTTTTTCGATAACGATTATTAGACGATATTTTGCAGAGTGAGTTATTGTGCTGATATCTAACTACCGTGGACAGATGCAGTTTTTGATATGCTTCATATTCTGTTTGGTCGGTTCACATCAATGATATTAATCTTTTCATATAAGTTTAAATTGATTTTTACCTTTTATGGGCAATTTTACCTTTAGTAAAGCCTTTTTTTTTTCTGAAATTGTGCATCTTTTGAGTCAAATTGTTACATTTAATCAGTAAATTAGAATAATAAGACATTTAAGGCTGTTACCAAACAAATGAAACCAGTTTCAACAAAATTAATCTTTGCAGAAGTTGCATGATCTGAAGTGCCATATTTACACACTGTCTAATGCAGCTCAGAGGGTCATTGCTTCAGGAGTGCTTTAACCTGCAGTTACAAATGCATAATGTTTCGATATTTTAAACATAAAACATTGAATACTGATATTTTAAATTATTTAAAAAATGAAAAGATACTTTAAATGTGAAATTAGAATCGCCAGTAGGTGGCAGCAAGTCACTATTAACAAGTGAGTCATTGCTACTGAACCGAATCATTTAAACGGGTGATTCATTCAGGAACGAAACACTGTCATGTTGCTCAGAGACGCAAAAAACAGTGCTGTAGCTGTTTGGAATATTTTTTTTGTTTGTTTTTGGCGAAATGGAGCAAAAACAGGCAATATGGTGTACGTAAGTCTCTTAATATTAACTTATTGTTTTTTGAACTGTTGTATAAAATCAAAATCACATTTGTAATGCTTATTTTTTAAGAGAAAACGGCACTCTTTGTGTGATTTTAACCATATGAAATTATATACATTTTATTTATATACATGTATTTTAATAGACAAGCATGCAGTGAAAAACACACTCTAAATGGGCACGTGCACAGTTTACTAGACTTCACGTAATGCGTGCAACTCCTTGTTTTGTTTGGTTTTTGCAAAATACTCGATAATGTCAAATTGCATCGTTAAAACAACAATTACGATATTATCGCAGACAATATATATCCCTAACCCCTACCTTTAAGTTAGGCCTAATATTTTACCCAGGAGTAAATAAGTAACAAAGGTGTACCTTTTAAAAGAATACTGGCCCAGGGACAGCTTTTGTACCCTTTTCTCTTTTGTAATCCAAATCGAACTGAGAGGTGCAAAAAGGTTTTTAAGGCATCTATGAGGTAAGTATAAGGCAAAAAGATTTCACCTGTTCAAAGTCACAACACATGAAATACAGCTTGGACTGATGCCCAGTAGAATTCATTAAAACATCACGGCTTTCCCATGAGATAATTTCTCATGCCTGTCTGTGTGCTCACTGCTCAGTCCCTCTTGTTTAATTAAAAAACTGTTCAATGGACATCCATTGATATACCCTCTTGTCTTTCTTTTCTCTTTTCATCTAATCTCTATGTCGGCCCTTTCTCAACAGGAAGTGTCAGGTTTTGAAAACACTCTAGTTTTGTGATAGACAGTTGTCTTTTATGACAGATTCTCAACACTCAACTCTAAAATGTGCTGTGATAGTCAGGCCACAGGAGATTTGGACTGAGACCAGTTTGGCAGCATAGGTTTATCTTGATGAGTAATTCAGCTCTGACTCTAAAGGCAGTCCTGAGGGAATAAGCATGATACTGTAGTACCTGAACTACCT
The DNA here is from genome assembly GCF_012432095.1 of Onychostoma macrolepis. Lineage (NCBI taxonomy): Eukaryota > Metazoa > Chordata > Actinopteri > Cypriniformes > Cyprinidae > Onychostoma > Onychostoma macrolepis. The sequence continues at coordinate 13,222,394 of NC_081163.1, forward strand.
GTTCTGCTAACAGCACAAACTCAAGGAAAAACAAAATGTCAACAAGATCCATGAACTTATAGCCATGGCTTTAGATCATGCTGAGTGAATTATGACATTGATTAAGCTTTAAAATGTTTTTGTATTTGTTCCTAATTCTCGAAACATACTGAAGAAAAGAATATTAATATTTGGGACCTAATAAGGACTTGAGCCAAACCTTTCTTTTTGTGGGATGTTCAGTTACTTTCAGACTGGCATTGGATGGAGTTTGTCCATGTTTGTCATTCATTTTAGTGATTCATATATTTAGGCTACATTTACATTTTCCAAATGACCTAATTTTTCTCTGTGGGTCACATATTAAATTGTGCTATTGACCAATATTTATCTATAGCTTAAACTGACTATAAATGTGCAATATACCCAACAGGGAATGTTTTGACAAGGTTCTCTCAAAGTTATGAGCAAACATTATTCCAGTAATTTTAATAGAATATAATAGAATTTAGTAGAAGAAAAATAGCAAAAATGTTATAGTCATCATTCAAGTAACATTGAAACATTTTAGTTGGACGCATGTAGCTTAGCTAACCTGCGCAAATTGTATTTTTCATTATTTTTTTATTTTTTTATTATCTATTAACTTAATTTTTAAGTAGTAGTGTAAGTTTAGTAATGGCTGTTAGTATTTCATTCAGCAACAATAAATTCTTTTTCGAATGCATTTGTAATTTTTAGTTTCCACACAACCACACACCATGTCATGTGATGCTTTCATCTTCTCAGCTTTGTGGTCCCTCAAATGTATTTTACTAATTTCTCTCACCTATATAATAACTTCTAGGGTCTGTACTGTATGTCAGTAGTGAGGAGACATGAGGTGTGTAATTCCACCATAAGATTTAATGAAGCACCATTGTGACACAGATGGGCTTCTTCACAGCTGTCCACCATAATTTTGCACAAATGCTGCTCTGTCATTTCAATCTATTACACTGTTGCAAAACATTATGTGGTCTTTAGATTTTGTGATATTAAAAAGACGTGCACAGAATTACACTCACTGTTTGATGTTGAATATTAAGAAAATTAAAATGGGGGAATTTATATCTGTTTCTTATCTGTTGTCTGTTTTTAATACATTTACCCCTAAATGGTACAAACCTAAAAACTACACATTAGCACTAGCACTCTTTCAGTCATATGCAGAACTTTTTTTTTTTTTTTTTTTTGTTAACTGCACTGTTCAAAGGGTTATCAGTTCTGACAGATCTATCTTTTAAATGTCAATGTAAGTTTTTTTGGATATGCAGTTATTGGTCACATGTATTTTTAATTGGTTTGCAATATTGAAGGAAATCCCAACCTCTAATGTATTCTTTTTTGATGGTCTTCTGTTGGCTTCAGTTGAGTTGGAGCTTCACTGAGGCATTACACACAGATGAGACCCGTTACGCACTGTTCCAGATGTTCTTGCAGGGGGAATATCACCTGTGGGCCAAACATAGACATGCCAGACACCTGCTGCAATGTTAAGTTTGTTTTTAACAGTTTAATGTTAAAACCTTCAGTCTGAGTTCAGACTTGAGTTTTAAGCAACAAAATACAAAAAAACACCAAGTTGAGCCATATTGTTGTATTTCTAATAAAATCTGAAAGGTGTGACTCCATTAGTAACTTGGAGCTTATAGCAAATGAATCACCATTATTATCAGAGCAGCCTATTTGAAAGAAAAATGTGGCAAATCTTGAATGACTATTCTACTAATTTACTATTTCTTAAATCACTGATATAGAGGTAAGTGACTCGCTGATTATGTTACACTTTAATTATCCACAGCCAATGCTTCTAAAACAGGAATGATGTGCCGTTAGTTTTCTGACATTCTTTGTAATTGATGTGATCACACTGTGACATGTGATTGAGCTCTTCAGTCTACTGACAAAGATTTTGGGGAGTAAGGAATACCTTATAATGTACCATTTCTCACTGGACTAGATAAAGGCTAAAATGTAAATTTACCAAGGTCTTTCCTCACACATTAATGTCTAAACACTTGGTGATTCTCACAGCAGTTTTCAGCCATTTTTTATGAGTTATGTATATGGAGCCAAGGGGGTGCAGAATCTTCTTAATGTCTTGTACACCAAATTGTCTGCACACCATCAGTGAGATTTATGCATCACACTTTGATGTATAGAACTGGAAGTGATAATTATTCTATTTTTCCCCCTAAACTTGCTGTGTAGGTTTACACACACACACACACACACACATGCGTCTGTTTTTGTGAAAAGTGGGGACATCCCATAGGCGTAATGTTTTTTATACTGTACAAACTGTATGTGCTATTGCCCTACACCTAACCCTACCCCTTACAGGAAACTTTCTGCTATTTCAGATTTTCAATACACTCAGTTCTGTGTGATTTATAAATGTTTTTAAAAGTGCATGGTAAAAAGTGATAAGTTGACTTAACTTAAAAAAATTGAGGAAACCCGTTGCCTTAAAATGATTAAGTAAATAATCATTTAAAAAAAAGTTAAGTGAACTTGACAATTCACTTAACTTATTTTTTTTTTTAAATTATTGTTTACTTAATCATTTTAAGGCAACGGGTTTCCTCAAGACAACTTATCACTTTTTACAGTGTGGGGACATGGGGTAATGTCCTGAAAAGTCTCCTTGTAATACCTATGTCATACCTTGTCATTATACAAATTTATGTCTTCATTTGTCAAAAAAACTTGCACGCACACACACACACACACACACAGTTTTATTATTTAATCTTTGAGAATTTTTGAGTCTATACTTTAATAAAACCTCATATTGGTTGTATATTCAATGCATGGCTTAGTTAAGAAAATTTCAATATAAAAGTGTCTCCTGTTTGTGGAAATTTTAAAAAGTATTACAATGCATTCCTCAATGCATGTAAAAAATATGAAAGAATATTGTGATGAAAGCGTAGTATATGTAATTGTGTAGTAACCACATGGGGGCAGCACCCATATGACGCCCTATTAATTCAACCTTTGGGTCACTGACATAGGTTATCATAGTTAATCCCCACTTTTTCATGCCTATTTCTTGTGCCTCAAAGTTGTGTATTGTGCATAGTCTTTCAATTGCTGCAAAAGTTTAGCAATATTATAACCTGTAAGGTGAAATGATTGCATTGTCAGGGGGTGTATGTTGTTTAATCTATATGCAAGAGGGTGCTGATAGTACATGTCAGGTCAGTCCCTCCTGAGACCCCGAGCATCAAAAGTGGTAATAATCTCATTACAGCAAGTCTAATGAATTTATCCTTCTAGGTCACAGGCCACAGGACTATTTTGCATTACAGAGGAAGGTAATCTGATGCAAGAATTATCCACTCTTATTCAATAAAACATCACAGGATGAGTCTTATTCTTATATTTTTATTTGTGATCCTTTATTCATCCATACTCACAGTCTAAAGGCTAAACCAAATGCTGGTCTGATCTTTATTATTATGTATTAGGAAGGCTATAGTAATCCAATTAATTTTAGTTAAGCATTTGAACATTTTAATTTTAATTTACTCTGGTGTGAACATGTATCTTTATTTACACAATGTCATGTAAACAACCAATTAGAGACAGTAAAAACAACACAGTAAAAAGTTCCCAGTTTATTTGGAATCGGACATAATTGAAAAACAACAAAAACAATCCTGCTTTGTGAATCAATTTGACTGACTCACAAAAAGATATGGGTCTTAAGAATCATTTCTTTGGAAAACACTGCAGCACACTCTAACAAGATGGTATCTGGTGCAAACGTTTTCCCCAACAAAGGGCAAATTCAAATTCAATTCAAATTCAATTTTTGTGGTAAGTTGACGTAACTCGAACGGTTGTTCCAAATGAAAGTAAGCAACTGGTGTGTCGTCTCCTTGCGATAAAAATGTTGAAAACCGAGGTAATATATTTGAGACTAAACATATGACTGATGAACAGTAAACAATATACAATGTAACGTTAACTAAGCTGAAATATTTTGTGGTGGTCTTTTCAATTTTCAACTCGAGGTAGTCCGATGTTGCAGGCACAGATTTCAGACACATTCATTCCCTGATGCTTTCTAACATTAGACACTTTACGTTAAGGCTGAGGGGGTAGAAAAGATTAGAGCATGATGATGAGCACCAATGTTTCTCCCCAAGTTCATTTGACTAAATGAGAATGAAACATTATTGAGCACATCAGGCAAGAGGCTACAGAATTTCCATAGCAAATGAATGTGAGCCATCTCCCATGCAATTAGAAATACTCTGCTTACAAATAATTGTTGCAATGTCTTCATTATACATGCCAGAGGGCATAATGGGCTTTGAGGGTTTGTTTTCCATTTTCTCCCTTCAACCGTGTGCAGTGGTCCATCAAAATCAAGTCTGAAAAAACCCAAACGCATGTCTTTTAAATTGACTATCCTTGTGTTGTTCTTCAGGGCAGCTGAAATTGAGCATATTAAGAAGGTGTGCTTTTTCCCACAATCCCCTGTCTTTGGAGTCTGGAGCTGGTTTAATCAGACCGTAATGATCTCCTTGAGTGATAGTAGAGAGCAGCACAAAACATACACCTAGGGCACTCCACAGTGTGAAACAATCCCTTGTGACAATAAAACATTACCTAGGCCTTGCCACTCGCCACGTGATATACAAAGCACAGAAAAAGAGGTCATCCCTGCCTCTGGAGACTAATTTGAGCTTTCTGTATGTGTAGACACGTACAGTTATAAACACCAACACATTTTTTCTGCTATGGTAATTCTAGCTAGACTGACCAAACATGCCTGTTTGAAGAGGTGTTCAGGTGATGAGAATTGCTAGCTACATGACCACTTTTGTTGCCATGGTTGGCTGAACATGTTGAAATATGTCAGAGTGGTTTAGGTCTTAATTCAGAGGATCCCATTGTGGGACATTTCTCTGTGGAGGTGTAACAACAATAGAGGGGTCAGTAAGTATTCCCTGTGGCAACTGAGGACCTGTTTTCCCCATTGATGAATCTTATAGGCCTCAAAACACTCCTCTTTTGCTGTTACCCAGTGAATATTTACAAAAGGAATGAACCATTACATCACATTACAAGTTTTATTGTTAAGTAGAAACTTTTTGTAATTACAATGAAGCTGAAAACTAAAATTAGATCAAATTAGAATAAAATAAAGCTAAATAGAAATATAAAGAAATAATAAAAATGACAGCACATAAAATTACTTAAAGTCAATAAAAAGAAGAAAAAAAAGAAAAAGAAAACAACAAATATAAAAGCAAATGTAAAATATTAATAAATACTATAATGGTGTATAAACAACACTACTAAGATTGAGGTCAAGGTTGAGAGAGAGAAAGAGTAAAAAAAGTATTTTTCATTTTTAAACATACATTGCCATTCAGTACATACAAATACTCTCTATGTGACTCTCAATGTGGTAAAACAGCTCAGTGCTGAGACAGGCCAGATATACTGTAACTGCTAACTGAAAAATGCTAACCAGCATCGATTTGGGTTCTTTGATCAAATCCGCCAGAATAACTGGAAAAGACTTGTTGAGTTGTGTTTGCCATTGACTGCTATAACAGATAATTGAATTCAGTGTTCCCTGTGTGTTCCCAATTACAACAATACAATTAGCCTCAAATGTGCTGAACAGAAGACTCGTAGTTGAGTTTGCGTTTTCACTGCCAATTGCCATGTCAAAGTAACAATTATTAAGTTAACTGCTGCGAAAAGGCAATCTTTCTATTGACATCTTTGCATGTCACAAAATGACTTTCATCACAAATTGCTGATCATTCACTGTGGTTTCAAGTGATAATTGTCTAGAATGAATCTGTTCAGCTGTCAGAGAGAAATAACAGAGAAACACAAAGAGAACAGAGAGACAGTTTAATTATAAGGTAGGCTTAAGAGGATCATGTAAAACTCAAACATTGAAAAAAATAGTGTTAAATCCAAATAACCATATAATCGTTAAGATAGCAAAATAAATAGACTTTGTTGGATTTTCCTGCTTCTTTCTCATGTACTCTATGCAAACTCTACACATGTGCATAGTTAAAATTTTATTTAGCATGCTAATGTGTGTTATTGCTAACCACAAGTGAAATGAAAGACATTTAAGTTACTCTGACACGTCTATTTCTATAGTCCTTTACTCAGGTCAGTTAAAGGAACAGTTCAGAAAATGTAATCACCCTCAGGCCATCCAAAATGTAGATGAGTTTGTTACACCATCAGAACAAATTTGGAGAAATGTATCTTTATATGTGACCCTGGACCACAAAACCAGTCTTAAGTCGCTGGAGTATATTTCTAGCAATAGCAAAAAATTGTATGGGTCAAAATTATCAATTTTTCTTTTATGCCAAAAATCATTAGGATATTAAGTAAAGATCATGTTCCATGAAGATATTTTGTAAATTTCTTACCGTAAATATATCAAAACTTAATTTTTGATTAGTAATATGCATTGCTAAGAACTTCATTTGGACAACTTTAAAGGTGATTTTCTCAATATTTAGATTTTTTTAGCACCCTCAGATTCCAGATTTTCAAATAGTTGTATCTCGGCCAAATATTGTCCATTGCAAGTGATGTAATCCTAAATTTCTCAATCTTTTTTTTTTTTTTTTTTTTTGCAGTGAATGCAAAGTTTGGGTCCTGAAACTAAACTAGTTGACAGTATGTTTGTGTTTTATGAGATTTACACAAGCATAACAAAACAGTGATTGAAAATAGAACAAGAGGAGACAGGTCTTGATCTGATTGTATGAAGACACAGCTGTTAGAATGCAGATCTCGCCATGCCCTGTGGTGCAAAGTCACCCAGGAGCTCAGACAAAACCAGCCTCTGGCACACACACAATGTCACTCTTTCTGCCATTAACCTGCTGCCATTGGCCAGAGAAAGGATATCAAATGCACCTGAGGATACCAAATGTCCTCTGTCCATCACACTGAAATGCATGGTTTGAAAATCAGCTGCCTTTTCAGTGTTGTCAGCCTGATGTATAATTAATTTCAAACTCAATGTCCTATAGTAAAAAAGTAATAGTTTGACATTTAGTAAATCAGTATAACCTGATATAATTTAGCATTTTAGATAGAAAAATACATGCAGTCATGTGGTCATTGTGTGTGTGTGTGTGTGTGTGTGTGTATGTCTGTCTGTGTGTGAATTAGTAGTTTAATCTTGAAAATCACTGCAGCTGAGTCAGCTGCCTGTATGCCAATATCAATGAGGCTATGATTCAACTGTTTTTTTTAAGGACTCAGACTATAAATTTACAATGAGAAGTGACTGAATGATTTCTAGACTGAATGAATGGACTCAATGTACAAAATCCAATTAGCTCAAGTGTATCCCACCAATCATCAGCTACAGAAATCAATGCAGTAATTCAAAGGAACTAATGTAAAAAGTGCAGACAAAACCCAGAGTAATGCATTTCAATTTTCCTTCATTGCCAACCTCAAGTCAGCTTCCTTATACTGGACTACAAATACACCTTGGTGTCCCAATATCATTTATATTTATGTAATATTGATTTACCTGTGTATCAGAACCATTCATTTTATTTAATTTGGCCATTATTAAAAATATAAAATGACACAGTATACTAACTAACTAACTAACTAAATGATTAGATTTGGATTATGGTTCCAATAATTATATCTAAATATTATTATTATTATTATTATTCCTGAGTGTTTTAATTATGTGCATCTATGCTTTAGCAATATTGAAGGTACAACAACCATGCTATTAAGTAGGCTACTTTGAATTCGAATTGAAAATTGAGATAAAAATAACATTTCACTCTTTCAGTCACTTTTTAAGATAGTTTTATCGTATATCGTATAGCTAATAAATAAAAGGTTTCCAAAAGCCGTTAAATTTGATTAACGCTTCGCATCTAGCACCTTACTAACACCGTATTAAGAAACTGTCAGTTTGGCTGACAAATTCTGAGACGCCTGGTCGTCATTTTGGCTCAAGCCGTAGTGCTGGGTTAAGCAGGAATTCCGGAATACAAAAGTCCTACCGGAGCCATTATGGCGTGAGGCAATCCAGTTTCATAACCTTGAGTGGGAGGAGTTTGGGTTTTCTGGAAGCTGGGAGCAGCAGCGCTGGAGTTGTGAGGGGGAACTAGAGCAACGGCAGCGAGCAAGGGAAAAGCCTCGCGCGTCTCAGCGAAGCCCTGCGCGTGGGTAGAATGAGTAGAATCAACTGAACTGCGCACTTTAATAACAGCCTACATTTTTATCCCAGAAACGGAGTGTAGTTCTTTTTTTGGGCTCGACAGAATCAAGTTAGTTAGTTTAGCGTTTAGTCGATTTAACCCACTTGGCTCTGTGACTTAAACAGCGATTATTTTGGAGTTGTTTATAACGTTTGAATTACCTCAGCCTCGAGTGGCGGCGGGATTAAGGGGGCCGGTAGAGAGGGAGGAGAAGGTGGGGCAGAGTGAGTCAAACGGACCGAGCGCTCACTACTGTCCGCCCGCCCGCTTCAACCGAATCACCAACGGATATTTTTTCTTTCATTAAAACCGACAGGAATCAGTCATTTCTTGTTTGTCGGAATTTGTTGAGCGGCAACGTCGGCTGTCAGCGTTTCTTTTCGCCGCACATTCCTGGTACTCTGAAGTATCTACAGTGTAATCCTCTGACATATTTACCATTTGGACGGATTTTTGGGGGGGAGTGTAAATTCCCCGGTCTTGTTGGACCATGGCCGACGACGACGTGCTCTTTGAAGATGTTTACGAGCTGTGCGAGGTCATTGGCAAGTAAGTGTCACGGTTTGATCACTTTTATAATGACACACGGGCGAATGTGCATCTGCAACTCTAATGTCAGATGAGCGTCATAGTTGTCATTGCATTTTAGGTTATTGTGGTGCATTACTGCTGCCGAACATATATGACAGTTACATTCAGTCGCAACTCTTTAAAAACGGCATGTTGTCTGAAGCAGGAGGAATGGGAGTGGCGTGTGTGAGAGATGAGAGAAGTACTTTCAGCATTCATGCAGGTAGATCCATTCACAACTAGTGTACAAGACGGAGCGATTTTGCATAGTCACATTTATTGCAGTCAGCACTGATGATATCTTCAAAGGATTGTGATGAGTAAACCGAGTCATATGCAGTTTTTAGGGAGATGTAGGTGCCTCCTGGCATTTAGGTGTTATATCCAGAAATATTATCAGGTTTGTGCTTGCAGTCATGCTAGTTTGTGGTTATGTTATTGGTCATTGTTAATGGCCACTGCATGTCTTTTACATTGAGTGGTCAGTGTTGGATATTCTTTGAGTTCTGGCTATTATAATGAGTTGTTTAATTTTAAAACGCTATAATGGCCCAAAATGTGCATTAATGTTTCACCCAACATGTAATTTGCTCCTACATTCAGTAGAGATGGACTGATATTGCTTTTTGTATGACACGTATGATGCATATAATTTTATTGTTTAGTGTCTGAAAAATAATATTAAATACTGATTTTAATATTTTCTTTTGCTTTTTTACACAGTAATAATAAATAATCATTATACTACCAAATAACGTGTTATGAGTGTGTGTGTGTGTGTGTGTATATATATATATACTTATATATTTTTATTTTGGTCTATTTCAATAATTAAGTTTTATATTATTTGTACATATTGTCATTCTCATTATTGTTGGACTCAATATCGAAAAACAGATAACAGATTTGATAAGTTGATAAAAATATCAGTCACACCAATTATCTGTAACACATTCTTTCACACAAAATAAAATATTTTTTAGTGGTACCTAGTTGAACCATATTTGTGGTAAGTGTCACATCATTGCAAGAGAAGTACAGCTGTAGTCAGGCATAAAGTAATAAGAAATGAACCTTTTAGGGAATAAAGCTATAGGGATCTAACACCATAGAGATTAAAGTTGTTTCTGATTTAATGCTTTGTTAAGCCACATTACGAGTTTGGTGACTTTTTGCTGTGGTGAAGGGCACAGCACATGTATCAGCAGGCCTGGAGCCTTTCCAGTTATCTTACTATTTACAGGTTGTAGTTGTACTCATGGGACTATTGACTATTGTTGTTATGAGACAATCTCATATTTTTGTGTTATATAACCAGGTTTTTCTCCAGCTATCACTGATGTGCAAGTGTTTGCTTGAGTTTCGATGTAAAGACAATAATGCATGTACATTTCAAATACCATGTAATTAGAGCTCCCAACATGGTACTCCGGTACTCAGAGTTTGTAATTAGAAGCAGTTTGGTACATGTAGCTGTCTCATAACAACAAAACAACATATAGTTAGCATATGCATTGCGGTGGATTCTACTTAAACTATATTTAGGGGCACATTATAAAAATTTGGGTGTTAAAAATATTCAGCCAATCAGAAATTGGCAGTGCAAAAAATGGAAACTCTGTTGATGGACTGTTTTCATAATGTAGGGTAAACGTAGTTTAGTGCACAAGATATTGGTTTCAGTACAAAAAGTAATTTAATCTCTTATTTAAAAGTATTAATCTCTCACACAAAAATATTTAATTTTATTTTAAATGAAAAAAGCATTTCAATTAAGATATGCATCATTAAATTCAAAAAGTCTGGCTGTGCTTAATGGGTACATTTTTGTACCCTTTAAGCACACCCCTGTTCCCATTAAGCTCACATCATGTTTTATTAAAAATTCTTGTTTATTTTAAGGAACATTTTTAAAGAATAATTGTAAAAATATTTGTTTTGAAGGTACAAAGTCAATCACAAAAAACAGAACACTATAATCAAGCAACAAGGCATTCAATTTGATCAGTTATATGTTCATAGTGAAGTGTCATTTAAGCACAATGCAACATCTATAGTCCACGTTCAGCTAAGTAACACATTCAAAAATCAAATAAAACAAACCAATAAAACATTTAATTAATGGGGATGAACACAGAAACTAGCCTCATTATGAAACCTCTTGTTAAATGGATGTCAACTTATCTATAGTCTCTTATGGCTGGAATACACTACATGATTTTTGCCCCGATTTTCTGATTTACAGTCTGGAGAAGTTGATGCTAGTTGCCAAAGATCAGAGCCATTCATTTAATTCTACCCCAACTTAAAGTAACATTAAAACCGAGCATGTATTTCTAACAAGCAAAATGCCGCTTCTAATATAAAACAGTAAAATCGGAGTGCTGTAAACGGTCAAATAACATCAAATTACCTCATCTTTTGCGCTCAAAACTGATTGCATCCACACAAGCATTCATACGTATAGGATGCCTGCATATGCTGCTTTAGCAAATCGCTCTGCTGTTCATTGTATCTATCAAAGTAGATTTGTAGCACTTATAGCATGAAGAACAAATATTGACAAGGACATAGAGATCGATTTAAGAAACTCTTCGATACAGAAACATACCCTTGTACGAGTTATTGTTTTTCATCTTTAAAAATACGACCAAGAATGCAATTTTCTCTGAATATTCAAACGATTGCAACTGTGACATTTATTTTATACAACAGTTCAACAAAAAAGATAATATTAAGTGAATATTTTACACTTTAAATGTAGCCTACACTTTAAACACAATATTGTCAATTATTGTTTGTTATATTTTACAACAAAATAATATTTCCAACAAAATCCGTGACGGAACTGGTGTGCGTCTCCAAGCAACAGCGGTGTTTCGTTAGTGAATTAATCTGCAGCTTTTAACAATTCGGAGAGTCAGTGATTAAAAACCCATTCATCTACAGCTGTTTGCTTCGTTACTGAATGAAAGACATGATGCTTCGCTCATTAAGACAGTGACTTGCTGCCACCTACTGGTGATTTTAGTTTTAAATCTACAGGTTTCTCTTCGTTTTGCCATCATTTATTGCTTTATTTATTATATTAACAATACATTTAGTCGGGGCCGAGTACCAAAACAAACTTGTAGCCAATCAGCAGTAAGGGGCGTGTCTAAACATGATATGGAGGAGAGAGCGTTCAGTGAACAGCCAAGCCGAGCGACAGAAAGATAGAGATGGCGGATAAAAAACAAAAAAAGGAAAACGTCTGCGGAATGATAAGGCAAGAACTAGGTCCCGTGTAAATATCGGATCAGCTTTCCAGCGCTGGAGAGAACTCAAGGAGCAGAAGGCCTGCGAATGGAAGCCGAGGTTGCTTTGTTTCTTCTCGATAGGCGAGTAACACACCGGACATGCCGCACCACAACCGCTAAAGCCTGCCTACACTGGACGCGTGTATTTCAGGCGAGAATGTAGTTGTTTAAAACTCAAATCTGCGGTTTATTTATAAAAACAGCGCCTATTTTAAAATATGCTTCGCCGATTTCAGAGACGTGAGCTCCACGCGATCACCGGGCGCTCAGTGCTCATGCATCCCGAAGAGAGGAGCATAACCTCGGCTAGTCCATAACCTCTGGCTCTGATGTCTCTGTAGTGGTTAAACATAAGATATCATTCGTTTTGGGTAAATCTCACAGGTAATCTTTGGTCTTTATTCTATTGTTCTAATAATATGTTAAAATGAAAATGAAAACAGGCAATGTTTGATATAATATTTTGTTTCATTGTAATGTATGTATGTTCCCTGGACTACATTTCTGCGGCTATTAATATGTTTAAATGAAAACAAAAAGAGGCAGTGGTGTTTGATATATTTTGTCTGTATATAGTGAGGAAGATTGCAGCAGCCAAGGCGAGCTGACTGACGTTATCAAGTATGCTGCTCTTTGCAGAATTACCGGACTTGCGTCGTTCCGTCCGCGGGAGTTCACACTCCCGAGTCTAACTCTGAAATTTGCGTACTTGATATTGAGAAACGCGTGCAGACCTAACGTTACATCACCAGACTATTTGCCTAATCTTCTCGGTACTTCCAGAAATCGCTTACCCTGCCTTTAATGGCATGTTAAAAATATGACAAAAAAAGATATACAATTAATAATAAGGCTAGAAAAACTTTGCCTCCCTAAAGGTAAACAAATGCACCTGTAAATCAATTTAAGGGGGCACATATTGTCCCTTAATGGAAAAGATGTGACTGAGGTCTAAGTGGGGGTACTCAGAAGAATGTTAAATGCCCCAGGGGGTATGCCACAATAAAAAGTTTGAGAACCACTGGTCTAGGTCATGTATTAAGTTCATACATATTTTAATATGAACAACTATTATTAACAATATCTATGAAATTATACTTTTTCTTATTGAGGTCACACTGAAGCTATGTGATTTTCATAGTAGTGTACCCTTTAAACTCACCTTAAAATAATATGAAATCTGAAAAAATTACAGCACTGTAAAACGACAGACCAGCAATAAACTGTCAATTTATAATATTATGGATGTAAAAGTACAAGCCAGTAATGCCTATGAAGTAATATATTAGTAGAGATGTTCCGATACCCTTTTTCCCTTCCCGATACCGATTCCGATACCTAGGCTCAGGGTATCGGCCGATACCGAGTACTGATCCGATACCCGGGTATGTATCTGGTTATACAGCTGTATGTACTACTAGCCCTGTATGAATTGATACAATTATTTTAGGGTGTGCTTCACCATATATAGATAGATAGATAGATAGATTTTAACTGAATTTAGGACCGGTGGTGGTGCTTTTTTGGTCATTCAGTGTTTCTGTAAAAATGGGGAAAAACTATCAATAATACTGATAAGATAATAATCATACTATGAATTCTACTAAGAACAATATAAAACGCACTAAGGATTAACGAGCTGCTGGATTCATGAATATTAATCACGTTGTCTGCATTGGCTCGAACGGATTTGCTGAAATCAAAACAGGGACGATAATAGGTGAACGCCAGCCAATGAGATTGTCGTTTGCGCATTAGCTCCGCCTACTACCGGAGAACCCGGCAGTTAAGCTGAAGAATCGCAAAGGAACTCCGTTATTTTGACAGAAAAATACAACAAAGAATAACGTTTACATACCATGCAGAATTGACAGGCTACATGTAAGACTCCCTCGCTCCCTCTCCCTCTCTGCGTGTGAGGAAAAAAGCAAAGCGACGGCGAGTCGTGCGCTTCACACTAGAGCTTACGGTACGTCAAATACAACTGCGCTGCGCATTCATTCAGATGAACTGAAAATATATCGCTTGATCGGAGAGAGAAACTCTGAAGCACTCAGAGTGTTCAGCGAGTGACAATATATCTGTGCTAAACTTATACATAGCCTCCCAGTAAAATCTGATCATTTATTAGCCAGTGGCTAATATTAGACATCATTTAGTCGCCCAGGGTGAAGATTTAGTCGCATATGCGAGTGATTTAACATACTGGCAATGTGCTAGCACGTTTGTATTTCTTCTTCGCTGCTCTAAATAGTGGTTGCTTGTGTGGCAACACAGCACAACTTCCTGTCTTTGCATTCTGAGCAGCGAAGAAGAATTGATTTCCGATTTGCAGCGTTAAGCAAAGCTAGCGCGCATAACTATAGGTCTTGTTTAAAAATGGTATCGGATCGGTACATGGGTTCAAGTACTCGCCGATACCGATGCCAGAATTTTTTGTGGTATCGGTGGAATTTCCGATACTAGTATCGGAATCGGAACAACCCTATATATTAGCGTAGCACACAATCACATACAGCTAGTCAGCTAACTGTGTTCTGTAGCATCTGCGCTGTGTTGCTAAAACTATCTTTTGGAACTAATGTAATTATTTCCCACATCCAAGTTCCAGGTTATAATAGGCAAAAGTCTGAACATTAATCTCTTAATTTTACAATAAGTAGTGAAATTTACCCAAAATAAAGGCTTAAACATCTAAAAAATGCACATTTAAGGAGCTCCTCTTTTGGTGAAAGTTTTTAGACAGCTTTCAAAATGGCCGCCAGACAGTGTGAACACATGGAGACTCATATCTCAGTGTGCAATGATCAGATTGACTTGAAATTACAGGAGGTATATAATAACAAACACATCAATTGTTTAAGACATCAAGTAGGAAAATAAATGATTTTTTCTTTTTATAATCTGCCTCAAAAATGGAAGTGTGCTTAATAGGTACGTTTACCCTATATCTAGATATAAGATACCTCTGCCTTGTTTTAAAAAAAATACCTGTAGTACTATAAGTTTTGTTTACAGGGCCTTTATTTTGCTCTGCCATGGACTGATTCATTTTGTGATGCACATACACACACAAAATTGAAATCCTTTTTGTCTGTCTCTGTGGCTTGTCACTGTCTGTGATCCACTTTTTTTGTTTCGTGGCCACCCTGAGGCCTCATGCTGGTGTTTTGAGGTAAAGAGGAAAGAGGATGCTGTCCATTAAGCAGATATGCTCCCACTGACACTGCTTCTCTCCCTAGGCCAAGTTCTGTAAGCTCAATAAAAGATGTGGGTGTGGGTGTGTGCGTGCTGTGTTTATGTCTGTTATTATAAACAGCACAGATTGCTAATATAGCACAGGACAAAGGGTCAGGATAGATGACCAAGCCAGCCTGCAGTGCCATATTTCACTGTTATATTTTGTCTGGCCTCTCTGTCTGTTTGTAAAACACTGAAAGCTGTTACCTTCCAAGTTGCCATTTATATTGTATTATTCAAAGCAGAACTGACATATTAGGTTTGTTTTTTGCGTTCTCATGTTCAGGACAGATGTTTTGGGGAATAAAAACTGGAAATCTATTCATTGTTTGAGTTTCGTACAGCCATGGCAGATGGCTTTGCAAACTATTAGGCACGGGCACTAGTATACCAAAGCGCAGAGCTGGATTTAGTGGCTGAATTTGGCTCTGTATATATGGTTACTAGTCATCTACAGTAATGTACTACTTCCAAGTGGTGGACTTTAAGTCCAGAGTGATTGTGTTGTTTAGGCACTAGCACTTTAGTAGTCTCAGAAGGGTGCCAGAGCGTCCTAGCAGTCTGATTGAGATTTGCTGATGCATGAAACCGTCATCAAGCAGCCTGAACAAGAGTTTTAAGCCGTAGTGTGCTGCACAGCAGATTTAGCTCTGTTAGACCTGGCAGTGCAGCCTAGCAAAACACGATTCAAGTGTTTAAAGTCTTAAGACTCCTGTGTGATTGAGCCTAGGAAAGTTTTCATACATCCAGGTAGACTATTTGATATAACATATTTGTCGTCAAGAAACCTTTTCTTTTGTCCACAGAGAGCCATAGATAACTCTGACATGGTTTCCTGCAGGTTAGTCCCCACTGAGCACAAATCAAACTATCCTCCGGTCTCATAAAACCTCCAGGATTATGGATCTTGTTGTGAAAGCACCATGAACCATCAGTAGTTGACCTTCATTTATCCCCAGCTGCAGAAGAAAAATGCTGTAATAAAGGCAAGCTCCCCCCACACTTCACCTCAACCCCTCAAAACAAGTGTTAACATGTTCATTAACAGCATGCTAAGCATGTTCTGTTTAATAGTGGGGTTTTTTGATGAGTGTGGGAGGGGTGGTAATGAGGTCAGTAAGAGTGTGTCACTGACTTTGATTCGAGGCTGACTGACACACTGACCCAGATGAGAGGGTAAGATCACTGAATCGCCTTGCTTGAGCTTCTAGCTTTGAGCAAAATGTTGGGAGTGTGATTAAGTTTGACAGTGTTGTGACTTACTTTAGCTTTATGTTGTTATGAGTTGAGAGGCAATCTGTGCCATGGTGGATGTGGACAGCAGGTTGTTTTTTAGTGACGGCATTTTCCCTCAGGTTTTACCAAATTTTACCTTCCTATAATGTCATTAGGATGCTGCGTGAAATTGAACGTGAACGGAGGCAGTTTCCTCTGCATTTCATCATATTTCTTCTTCCAGCATTGTTTTGTACCATGTATTTGATTTTAATTTCTTGTGTTTTCATGGACATACTGGACTAGTTTAAAACATCTTTGTTAATGTAGGTTGTTTAGAAAATGTTTTTTGTCAACAGATCTTGGTGGTCTTTTGGAGGTCATGCAAGGATGGATTTTGGTATCAGTTTCATGCATAAAAAATTGTGATAGGCTAATATCGTTTACTTATTTTTGGTATTGGCCTTCTTGCCTCATTAACAGAAGTGGTAGTTCCTCCTTGTAAGTATTGTGTGGTAATTAATATTTGTGTAATTAAGTATATTTTTAAATTATTACATTAGACCCTTTAGATATCAGCATAGGAATCACCCACTAAAAATCATTTTGTTCAGCTGTGCCTTTTTTGTGTTCAGATCTTGTTTACATAGTTTAAGTTGTACCTGGTTGCAAGTTGTTAATAAATTGTCCAGAGTCTTTAAACTGTTCTGATGCCAGCAAAGTTGAGCCCTTATCTAGAACGTCATGTTGCCTTGATGTTCCCTGCCTCACTGAGAAGACAACTGGCCCTCTTTTCTGTTTAAGAGATGCTGCATAGAGCCAAATGATACTGACAGTCCTTTTCAGGTCACCAACTCTGCTACCTTATTAAAGCCAGAAGCAGATGCTGTTTGATTGCCTTCTCACTGCTCATGGACTTCAAAGATGCCTCTTGTGGACAACCCCCCTCCCTACAATCCATTTGATTTTGTGACATTTGAGGTGATTGATGGGTAGCAGAGGTGCTAATATTTCTTTGTTCCTGTAAAGGCTAATGCTTTGGCAATGGGCAGAGGACGCAATGTGCTTCCTTCCTCTGCTCAACCGATGCTGCCCAAATGAGGTATTGAGACCATGAGGTAGGCAGGCAGTGCTCTTCTATGGACTGCAGATGCTGCCTATTACTCATTCTCACAAAATACAGCATGGACCCATGTGAAAAACACACTCATCAGTCTGGTCACAGTCAGGGTTTATGTGGATGGACAAAGTCTGAAAACTCTTCTTGTAAACTTTCTTGGAGTTCCCAAGTTGTAGCAGTTTTAACACATCGGTTATGTTTACATGTACTGTACACCAGTAGTCTGAATATTGTCAATGATAAGAATGAACAAATTGAAATACTGCATGTCATGACAGACCATTTTAATCACATTTACATGCCATTCCTGATAATTGATAAAGGAATGTTGTTCATTTTTTTTCAAATAAGCTCCTTGTTTCATAAAGCTCTGTTTCCTGTGCTCCCTGGAAATGTGTCTTCTTCTATTCCACCATGTTTCAGGCCTGTGCATGAGAGCACTACATCATCTGTCTGCAGCACTAGGACAGGCATGCTTTGGTCAGAATGGTAATGCAGTATAAGTGTCTAAATGCCTGTTAGTGTGATTAAAATGGGAGTAATGGGAGCATATTTTATTTTACTGTGATGATGCTGATGATGATGATGTTTCATAATTAAACAGTATCACATTAACATAATGGTAGTATTCTGTTTATAGAACTCTTAACTATGTGTGTGAATAAATGTCGCCATTGACGTTAAAGGGGTCATCAGATGCCCATTTTCCACAAGTTGATATAATTCTTTAGGGTCTTTAACATACTTTGGTTAAAATTTCTTAATGGTAGTATAAAAAAACACCCTTTTTACAGCTCTGGTTTCAGCAAGCTGTTTTTTAGTCCATGTCACTTTAAAGGCTAATGAGCTCTGCTAACCCTGCCCCTCTCTTCCGTGGGGTGATGAGCAGACTGTAAACTTCAGCGATAGTTTGCGAAACTGGCTTACTAGCACATTATTTGGAAAGGCGATTTGCAAAGATTCATCAAAAACTCTTATAATCACTTCTTCTGTAGATGAAGCTGGATCACGAATGATTCGAGCGAACATAGGCGCATTTAGGTAGATCGGTGCATTGCCTTCAAAAACACAAGTAATGTTAATCCTCTGCGTCTTCAGTGGCTCAGATATTTGGAGTAAATGACGTCTGCTATATTCATCATTACATCCAACAACAAAACACCTCAATCACTTAATCGGAGACATTCTTGTCTTCCCCTGCACCGGAGTCGACACAATGGCGGACAGCTCACAGCTCACTCAGGGCGGGTCTAAGGTAAGACGGCCTTGTCAATCAACTATTGTGGGAGCGGCCTGTGCAGAACTACGTCATTCTGACAGGAATCTCAGAACAGCATGATTTGAGAAAGGGGATTTTAAAATAGGGATTTAAAAAAAAAACACTGGTTGGATTTGTATCATTATAGGATGGATGTGTACACACTTCCGACACGCATTTATGTTCAAACAACTTCGATCAACAACCCCTTTAAAAATGTCTTCAGATATAGGTGTTATACAAGGTATTTGCACAGTAACCAATTATTTATAAATTTTTACATTTATTTATATATTTATTCATCTCTTTGTAATTGTGTGCATGTGCTCATAATTTATTTTTTTCTGTTGCATTGTTTAATTGGCCTTAGAATGGCCTCATGATGTCGTACACTTGGCCTTGATATCCTTGATATATCCCTATTTAATTATAATATCTCCAACTGATGACACGAAGCAAATATTACTAAAGAGTAGGGTTGTTCCGATTCCGATACTAGTATCGGAAATTCCACCGATACCACAAAAAATTCTGGCATCGGTATCGGCGAGTACTTGAACCCATGTACCGATCCGATACAATTTTTAAACAAGACTTATGCCCGCTAACTTTGCTTAACGCTGCAAATCGGAAATCAATTCTTCTTCGCTGCTCAGAATGCAAACACAGGAAGTTGTGCACAAGCAACCACTATTTAGAGCAGTGAAGAATAAATACAAACGTGGTAGCGCCAGTAAATCACTCGCATATGCAACTAAATCTTCACCCTGGGCGACTAAATAGTGTATAATATTAGCCACTGGCTAATAAATGCTCAGATTATACTCACCAGTGTGTTGAGTTGGAGGCTATGTATAAGTTTAGCACAGATATATTTTCACTCGCTGAACACTCTGACCAAGCGCTTCAGAGTTTCACTCTCCGTCAAGCGATCTGGGCCATTTATCAGTTCATCTGAATGAATGCGCAGCGCACCTGTATTTGACGTACCGTAAACTCTAGTGTGAAGTGCACGACTCGCCGTCGCTTTGCTTTTTTCCTCACACGCAAAAAGAGAGAGAGAGAGTCTTGCATGTAGCGCATCAATTCTGCTTGGTATGTAAACGATATTCTTTGTTGTATTTTCCTGTCAGAATAACGGAGTTCCTTTGGAATTCTTGAGCTTTTAAGAACTGCAGGTTCTCCGGTAGTAGGCGGAGCTAATGCATAGCGACAATCTCATTGGCTGGCATTCACCAATAATCGTCCCTGTTTTGATTTCAGCAAATCAGTTCAATGACATGAACAACGTGATTAATATTCATGAATCCAGCAGCTCGTTAATCCTTAGTGCGTTTTATATTGTTCTTAGTAGGATTCATAGTATGATTATCTTATCAGTATTATTGATAGTTTCCCCCCCATTTTTTAGAGAAACACTCAATTACCAAAAAAGCACCACCACCAGTTCAGTTAAAATGACTGTATTCATGGTTACCAAGTTTTAATTCTAATTGCTAAAGTTATATCATTAAATAATACTTGATTATCATAATACATTTATAATGCTTGACTGACTGATGTTAAGAGTGTACTTTTAGATATTTAAATAGATGTGCCATTTTCCAAACATTATATATTATATTTTTTTGTTTACTCGCCAGACTATCTATCTATCTATCTATCTATGGTGAAGCACACCATAAAATAATTGTATCAATTCATACAGGGCTAGTAGTACATACAGCTGTATAACCAGATACACACCCAGGTATCAGATCAGTACTCGGTATCGGCCGATACCCTGAGCCTAGGTATCGGAATCGGTATCGGGAAGGGAAAATGGGTATCGGAACATCTCTACTAAAGAGGATATTTTTAGCTCACCTGTGAGGCCGTAGTCTTTCTCTGGCTCTGCGTCGGCTTTAGGCTCATTCTTTCCCCCTGTCAATCACTGCTGTGTCTACTGCCCCTGAAGCTGCTCTCTGTTAGACCCCAGCCCTTATCTCAGTCTGGATGCAACATACGACATTTGCCTTATTGACTCTACACAGACAGGCCAGACTGACCCACTGGAGTTGCTGAGGCAGACACTACCATTTTCAGCTTTAATAAACGTCTTTTCCTTTTTTTTCCCCTTTCGCTCTTTCATGGTGGGCCTTTTGAACTGAAGTCATTTCCTGCTGCTTTGCCAAGATACACAGCAGCCTGGGCTGGCAGCTGAAAAACGGCTGGCTTAAATTGAGCTATATTTCCTAGGTAACCACTCAGCACTATTTTAGTGCAGCGGTGAGTCAGAGGCAAAGTGAATACAGTAGTCCCTGACCTGAAGTGGTGCTTTCTTTGATCAGGTATCTCACAATGACAAACCAATGTGAAGGATGTCAACTGCAGGGCATTTATAATGGGAATGGTTCTTTATGAGGGTAACACTTGATGTTCACACGTTACAAGAAAAGTGAAAGTGTTGTGGCCTTTGTTCTGTATATGTGTGAATCATATTATTATAGTTACAACTTCTCTGTGGACCATGATAAGAGGAAGCACATTAAGGCTGTGCCTTTTGGTCAGCCAGCCACAGGTCAGGGGAAGTATGTCATAACGTAGTGTTCAATATTAATGTGAATCAAATACATACAGACCTCACACTTTTGCGTGAGAAAGATAAAAAATGCTAGGTTGTTGAAGTGATATTTCATTCATATAGTGTTAATTTAGGGCAGGGTTGGGCAGCTTCTGTCCTGGAGGCCACTGTCTTGCAGAGTTTAGCTCCAACCCTATAATCAAACACACCTGAACAAGCTAATCAATGTCTTCAAAATCACTAGAAAGCTAGGCAGGTGTGTTTGATTAGGGTTGGAGCTGAACTCTGCAGGACGGCGGCCCTCCAGGACCGAAGCTGCCCAGCCCTGTTTTAGGGTAATCATAAAGGACAGAAGATTTTGCAGGGTGTGCATACTTAACATAATTGTTTATTGTGATTATTAGTATTAACGTTTTATTGAACTTGAGTGTATTAAGTCTTTTGGTTAGCATGGTAAAATCACTGTAATGCACAGCCTCTTGATCATGGCTCACTCATAATTACAGGGGCTTTCATGTAGCTTGTATAAAAGCTTTTGAGTGCTGGCATGAGAATGCCATTGTCTTTTGTATGTGAGCCACCAGCGAGCCCATATGGAGAAGATCCCATCATTCCCCATTACTCCTTTCTCTCTTCCATCTGTCCTTCTGTTTGTCCCTCCTTTATCTCTCTCTCCTTCTTGTCCTCTTTTCCTCCCTTCAGGCCACCTGTCTCACAGTCCCCTCTCTCCCACCCTATATTCCATTTTCGTCATGCCTGCCCCTCCCTAAGTGCCAGTGTTTCTTGATCATGTGATGTGCATTGGGTTTGTGCCCCAGCCCCATCCGTCATCCGATCAGTTCTGCATGGTGTAAGAAGACTTTGCTAGCACTTAAACTGGTCGTAGTTATTTCATAGGCTGTTAAACACCAGATGATACGGAAGATACACATTCATATAAATTTTTTCTGACCCTAAAAACAGGCTGTGCAGTTTGCCACACCACTGCATCTGTTAGTGTACAGTGTTCTGTATTTACAAGAAGTAAAAATATATATATATATATATATATATATATATATATTTGCTTATCCTTCATATACAGTAGCTTGAAATTCCTGAAATTGCTCTCAAAAAAATTACTCTGCTTTAAAGTTTTTAGGTTACTATTGCAGTTCTTTGTTTTTTTCTTCCCCTGTGTCCTCTTTTCAAGGAGAGCTTGCTCAGACTTCATGATAATTGTGAAGTACTGATGCCATGTGATGATAAACAGCTCTGTCTGACAATGAAAAATGTGACTTCAGTTCAGTAAAGAGCGGAATAAAATATTCAGTTGGGTAGGGACGGCTTCTCTGAACGCTGAAAGTCAGATAAAGGATGTTTGAACTGACATTAAGTTGCATTATATTGTGTATTTGGTCTTTCTGTGAGTCTGTCAGAATACGGTGACCTGCAACTTGTATTTTCCTTTGAGTATTTGAATGAAAATAATATTACAAAACATTCTGTAATTCCACAGTAATTGTGAATAACATTAGCGCCTACAGTGAGACAACAGTTGTACTCTTCAGGGAAAATCCCACAGCTTTTTGTTTATGAATAACTATTTCATTTTTATATCTCTCTGTTTGCGTAGTGCATCCATCTGAGTGCTTTGATCGCTCTGGGTTTTTTTTGTTTGTTTGTTGCACAATCATGTTATTTTTGGGTTGTTTAGGCTGATTCACAGGCTGTTGTTAACCCAAGCAAACTCTGGCCACTGTACATTTCTGAATCATGCAGTGAGCAGTGAATTTTGGGGAAAATAGATACTTAAATTAATAATTTTAAATACAATAGTATTTTAAATCTTTAAATCCAAATAAGCTGTAGGGTCATCCAAATTAAAATGAATCGCATGTTATTCCCTGACAGATATAGGATGATTTCATTTTCGGGGAAGTTTCATATATTCTCCTGACTGAGTTGACTTGTCTCCCACAATGCACTATACCGTGTTGAATGTACTGAAATTCAACACGGTATAGTGCATTGTGGGAACTGTTTTTCCACTCTAGTACCCCCCACTGTTGTGTAATTAATGTGCGTCCACAAAATTTACAGTTTGCACTTGCTGTCAGGGGTGTTTTCTTGTGTTCAAAGATCAGTTTTATAGCTTTAATAAAAATCTTGTCACTGACTGACTGCCGTACGTAAATCAGTCACCCTGATGAAAAGCTGCCAGTCTTGGAGATGCAATAAAGATATTGCATCTCCAAAAAGGTCAAAAATCAGTAATCATACTGTCTTTATTCTGATAACCTTGAAACATCATTGAAATACAGTGGTGGTCAAAATTATTAGAACGCTATATTTTCACCAGCTAAAAAATGGTCTTAAGTCAGTTATGTCTGTCTTTTGCAGTAGTGTGTCATTAGGAAATATCAGTTTACATTTCCAAACATTAATTTTGCCGTTAATTTGAACAATTCAGTGAGATTTTTGTTTGCACACAGAGTCTGACAACAGCCAGTGCTCCACACAGAGATCTGATCTCATCATCATCTAGTCTGACTGGAATGAGATGAAGAAACAGAACAAACTGAGACGGACTAAATCCAGAAGAACTGTGGCTACGTCTCCAAAATGCTTCAAGAAACGTACCTGCAAAGCTACCTGGAAAAACTATGCACCTAGGGCAAAAGTTGCTTTAAACGCAAAGGATGTTCACACCAAATGTTGATTTAATTTAGTTAATAGAAATTTATTGATAAAGAAAATCTATTTATGACATTATTTTTGACAGCATCCTCATTTTACAGCATTTAACAGTACTGTAGCTTTGCTGGTAGGTTTCTTGAAGCATGGATTCTTCTGGATTTAGTCTGTCTCAGTTTGTTCTGCTTCTTCATGTCATTCCAGACAGACTGGATGATGATAATGAGATCAGATCTCTGTGTGGAGCACTGGCTGTTGACAGACTCCTTGGGCAAACAGAAATCTCACATTATTACAATTAATGGCAAAATGAATGTTTGGAAATGCAAACTGATATTTCCTACTGACACACTACAGCAAAAGATAGAAATAACTGACTTAAAACCATTTTTTAGCTGGTGATGGCTGATCGTGTAGTGTTGAGCTGATCCGATTCTGTGACTGTGGTAACTCCTGATAACTGAGGATCCTCCCAAGGCCCCAGATAGCGACAGCAAATTGAACTGTTTAATGTGAAAATTGGCAGGCAGTTTTCACACTGAAATAAAGACTGTAGCAGACCTTGTCTCACTCAATCATCACCTTTGTCAACACTTCCTAAAACAGTTCTTTAAATAAGCACAGAAACTCCAGGCTTTCCTAAGAGCCCTAAGCAAACTGTTTTGCAGTCCCCTTTTATCCTCGTCCCTCTGTTATTAATATGGCTTATTTAGATGTGTATTTATCCATTTATTGTGAAAGTGCCTGCAGAAATAACTTTAGATCCTCTTACGGGGAGAGCGGACTGAAATTATTTAGCACTGATCCCCTGGGCACTTGCTTCCTGTCTGGAATAGTGATTTTTCAGGAAAAAAATGGGCTGTAATCTCCCGCCTCTCTTACTATCACCACAATCAGAGCTCAGTCTGACTGTATAGTTACTCTAGAACTCACCATCAGCTGACTGATGAATGCTTATAAAAAATTATTGGATTTTACATGCCGCATGGAAATAAGGCTTATTCTCTTAGCTTAAACTTCACTCTTTTCTTGAGTAGTTTGAGTTTTGTGTCCTCTTCCTCATAAATCATCTAAACCGATGGGTGGGTGGTATGACTAATGTATTGCAAGTTATTTTATTATGTCATGGTTAGGGATGTCAATTTTCGATCATTTCCATGATCGATCTTCGTTTAAATTAACGATCAATTAATCGATTAATCGTTAACCTTAATACGGCAAAATGCGTCTATTGCAGTGGCATGACAGGATGTGCAAATGCCACTCAAAATGCAGGCTTTCTCACCCGAATTAAAGGGGTTTTAGTCAAAATAAAAGGCTAGTAGCAGGACTGTAAAATGAATAGATGTGATTATGATCATTTGATAAAATGAAGAGACGAATCATTTTACTTTGTAGACTGTTTCAGATCCCGTCACAGAGACCGCTGAGATGGTTTCATTGTTCTCGTTGCTGTATTTTAAAACACAATCGCAATGTTTGCAATTGACATTATTGGCATTTAAAATAAAATGATCCCTGCTGCTCACATGAAACATTTTAATGCGAGTATGACACATTCATGCTGTTCGATACCTGTACATTTAAAGCCATACACGGCTTTATGTTCTGTTCTGCCGGTTGGTCACGAGTTTCCAGGAATTTAATAATATTGATTGCTTATTTTCCCAAATCCTCACCGTTTCACCCTCTAATTTCGCAGGTTTATTTTATTGTCATTCACTTTTAATCACTGTTTTTGCATCTCTTACTGCGGTGAACATGCGGGGGGAAATGAAAGATTTTGTGGCCATGAATTAAGAATTTGTTCCTATGACTTAATTTGTTCCCTTATTTTAGTGAAATCATGGGTTTTCTAGTGAACAAATTAATGAAACAGACAGTGCCCACAAATTAAGTCAAACGTAGAAACAAATTAAATTACGAATTATAGCCTAAGCCTATATGGTCTGTATATAGACCTGTCCTGCTCGTGTCCCGCTACCTGTCGAAGCACAGAGATGAAACAATTATATCTGGGGAAATTATAATTAAATGTGACTTAGTTACTACATTTCGATACAAAATAAATTGATATTGTTTCTGTTTTAATGTACTTTTAAAGCATGGATCACATTAAAAGCGTAATTTGTATGTTAGTAGTATTTTCGCCAAAGATCCAGCCTCGTCACATCACTCACAGCTGCTCGTGCGTGTTTTGCGCATGAGCCACATGCACCCCAAAATTAAACTGCTTAATCGACCATCGATAGCTTTAATCGATTGCATCTCTTATCGACAATTAATCGATCGTCGATTAATCGTTGACATCCCTAGTCATGGTAAATATCACAAATTCACAATATAGTTTTTGCTCTGAAGTGCTTTGTGTATTGCATATCCATAATAATATATTAAATAACCTTTGCCATCATCTGATGTTGACTTAAAGATGATCTTTAAAAACCCACCAACTAGTGGATTCTGAAAATCTGTAATTTTGCTTCTCCATAGTGAACAGCAGAGGAAACAAATCACATGGATCTTGACTGTTGACTCTTTGGTGCTTCAGTGGTTCTGAAGTCACGTTTTCTACTACAACCTTTTGCATGTAAATATTTTTGCAGTTGGCTAATACTTTTTCTTAATTCGTACTGACAGTAAAATCTCTTCAGCTGTGAAGTCTGTGTTGCTACTTTTCTGAACCATATTTTCACGGTGCATAATTAGACTGAGCGGATGGAGTGCTGCTTGCAATCTGCCTGGATGCAAAAAATTCAGAGACAAATAGCTCTGCGGCGACACTCCCTTCTGCCCACAAATCACGCTCACGCTTGGCTAACCCCTTCCTATTATCATTCCTCTGTAAGTATATCCCCTTCTTCTCATTCATCTTTTACAAATCATCATTTTTCTCCTCTTCGTCTTCTCCTTTGATCTTCCTTTAATTTTGAGTAAGATTGCTTGATTGTCCAAATGTGAGATCCGCAGTAAAATTATACAGAGTTCCTGCTTCATATTTTGGGCAAAATTGCATCTTCAGATCCTGTTAATGGTCTTCACCTTCTGTTGTTTGTTGTTACTTTTCTCTCAGGAGATATACACAAAAAGTACTGCTGAAGACATACCTTTACACAGTTTAGTCAGTAGCAGAGATGTTTCTTGGCCTGCTCTCTGCCATCAGCATCTCACAGCAGCAAAAATATGGCTAACCACTCAGTTGAGCTCATTACCCACACAATGTCACTTCTTATCCCCGAGCAGTGTGCTCTGCATTGGGATATTCTTTTATCAGTGCTTCAGTTTCCCTCTAAATCATTTTCACTGGGAGCCTCTTTCCTCCTCTACACCTCTTTAGTCTTTTGCACTTTTTCTCTCTAAAAACAAGCCAACCTTCTGGGATGTAACTTCCTGTGTGACTTAAGAAAAGAAGGTCTTCGTTGTCAGAGCAGCTCGGGCTAAAGGGCTTTTGTTATAAAACAAGCTAATGAATGTCAGGTGTATAAGAGCAAAGCTCCCAGTCTGTCTTCCCAGTCTAACCTGGATTTGAAATTTCAATTAGTAAGATCTCTCCATTATACCTGTCAGTGACTTGAACACCGAGCCTTGCAAGAAATAGATAACTCTAACCTATATTTATCTTTTCAGGGATGTCAAAAATAGGCTTGTAATCACATTTACCAAACCCAGGAAAGGAAAGGCGAGGATTACTTGGGTAAAGAAGAGCTTTCCTTAAGTCTTTAACTTAAAGAATTTGCTGTTGTTGTACTCATCAGGTGCGTTTTTTTCACACATTGCATTCTTGTGTCCATCCAAGGTGTTTTTTAATTGTCTATGTGTTTGAACTGCACTAAACAGGCTTGTTTGACTGATTGCAGCACATCTTGTGCCACAAGCGCTGTGCTTTTCAAGTGTAAAAGACTCATCAGGACACCTGTATTCTGCTCATTTCCCTGTGCTATGTCTTGTTTTTTTTAAACGTAGAATGCATGAACACTGTGGACGGCCCCTAAGGCTGCTTGCCCATCTTTAGTCAATATGGCAGAGTGCTGAGTTAAACCCAATCAAAGCCTCCAGGGTTTATCGCCTCGACCCAAATGCACACTTATCTGGAGGCTATCGAGCCGTGCTTAAGTCGGTGCTGGCTGGCTTGTGAATGTAGTAATTAAGTGTTTCATCTGGAGCTCAGCATGTCTCGACAGGTCCAGAGTAGATTTTTTTTTTTTAATAGTTTCTCATCTCATCACGTAGGGGTATGACGATTTTTGATTGTGGACGATAAAAATGTCTCCACGATCTGCTTTTGAAGAAATATCGTAGTATCGTGCTACAGCACACATTCTGTCAGTAGTAGTTCTGGCGCCGTTTCTATATGCAGTACAACGCCACATACATTCACATCGGTGTTAACTCAGCGGTAGAGTTACTCTTACGCGACACTGCACTTATTCGCAATCACAAAAGTACATTATTTGCGTGTGTTTTAAAGCCATGCTGGTTTAACGTTTCATTCACACTCTCATTTGATGTGCGCTTTTCCTGAGCCTGTACATCCGAAGAGCCCGCGCTAAAAAGCCTGTTAAACAGCGCCTGATTACTGAAGTTATCTTTTGCGCTAATACTGTCAAAACACACAAGGTTTACATATAGACTCAGTTGGTTATGTCTAAAATGAAAGTAAACAGTTGAGAGAAAAATGGATGCGTGTCTGTTTATTAGATGTGTGCAGGTCTTAAAGGGACATGCTGCCGACTGTAATTAAAGAGATAGTTCACCCTAAATTAATTTCTTTCTTGTGCTGAACACAAAAGAAGATATTTTGAAGAATGTTGGTAACCAAACAGTTGTAGGTCCACATTGAATTTGATAGAAGGAAAAAAATACTATGGAAGTCACTGTGGACCAGCATCTGTTTGATTTTCTACGTTCTTCAAAATAGCATTTATTTTCAGCAGAAGAAAGAAACTCAATCAGGTTTAAAACTAATTTTGAGTGTGTAAATGATGGTATAAAGATAAAACACTATGCCAGAATTGACAGACAGATGACAGAATTTTTTATTATTTAATGTTAAAACAATAATACAGTTGCTTTAATAGGAATCTATCTATAAAGTGTTTTATTTTTGTATTTGTTCATTCAATATCTTGAATGCTCCTGCTAAATACACCTATTGTACCTGAAAATAAAGCACTGTTTGTTTTATTTGTATATTAGGTGTATTTGTAATGTGTATCTTTGTTCTTATTTTTAATAACAAAGATAAAATAATGACAAAGATTTTTATCTTTGCCCACTTTGGCCTAAATATCCACCATTCTTTTTTATATTTTGTTACCTTGAAAGGCTTTGTCTTTATAATAGGGAAATTATTTAGGCTGCACTGCTCAGACAAAATAGTAAAACCAACATGACGAAGAATCGTGATAAAATCGCGAAATCGTGATATTTCTAAAAAAAATTGTGATATGATATTTTTGCCATATCGCCCACCCCTATCATCACGTATGGCACTATGTTCTTTCACACTGTGTTCTTGTGTTTTCAGTTTCTCAAAGTGGCTTGGTTTGCAGCAAATGCTGCTTCACACAAGGTTTGGGTCATTTATAATATGCATTTGGGAATGCAAACCATCTTCACAAACTTGTAATGAGAAGCTATTATAAACTGGCTGTTGCCAACAAAAGAGGAGCTTTAAGGGCTCCCTGTGGTTCTCTGCCGAAAATAAAAACTTGGTTTAATGTTTTTAAATGAAGAAATGAAGACAGACAAAAATATTAGTATTATAATTTTAGAGTTGTACTGTCAAATATTTTTTCTTAATAGATTTTATTTTACAGTGAAATATTGCAATAGTAATACTTACACAAATTCTTAATTTGTGTACTATTTTTATAGTAATAATAATAATAATCATAATAAAAAATAATATATACTGTACATATACTGTATATGATTGTACAACAATTCAGATCAGTGTCTGGTCTCCATATGGAGTAGAGGGTGTAATGAGACGCCTCCGTCCTCCCATCTGTTTAACACAATAGTGTGTAGGATGTAAAAGGTCAGACACCAGGGCTTAATATTCCTGGACAAGACAGGAAGTGCCTTGACCTCAGTACAATGATTGTCCTTTGTAGATGTGCAATAAAATGCTGTTCATACTTGCTGCAAAACATTCACAAAACTTGCCTCAAATAAATAAAAATAATAAACATGAAAAAATAAAGGAAGATGTTCTGGTCATCCAGTAATTTCATACATTTCTGTTAACCTTAAAACATAACGCACAAAGTTTAGAATTCAAAGTACAGGTACACTTTCATATTAAAACAGTAATTGTGCCCTGTTTAAAATTTTTTATACAGTGCTGTCTACTAAATGCCGAAAAAAGCTGAGCTAAACTGAAGGTAATGCTCCCTCTCATAAAAATATCAGCTCTCCTCTCAACGTCTACATATCAGTTTCATATGCAAACGCAGACTCAATGTGACATCTGGATGATGAGGTCACTACCACCTCATTTTTCTTTTACCGGGGCACCACATGGGTGAATACAGACTTCCTTGTCAGCATTATAGTATTTACATGTCTCTGTCAAATATTTGCAGTCTCCTCTCCCTCTGCAGATAGAGAGACAATCTGTTTACAAATGGGATTGAGAGCAGACGAGCCAGTGTGCTCCTCATTTCCAAATCACTTACTCCCTCTCTTTCTCTGTCTCTTTCATTGAGGCCTAGAAAAACATGGTGTTTAGATGTATCAGTCTAGATGGAGCTTCTAGATGGAGCTTCTGTCAGTTGCTTCAGGCCTTATTAACCAGCAGATGAACAGGCACAGGGCTGTCTTTGGGTTCGCTAGTCACAGAAAACAAGGTGAGAGATATCATACCCAACACTGGCACTTTAATACAGGAAGTTTGTATATGAACTTTGGTGTAAAGGTTAAGTAATCATTTTAATTAATGTGGTTGTTTTTGACCAGCCCTATCTTGTGAGGTTGTCACTACAGTATTGCTTCATGTGTCTACCTTCTTAAATTAAAAAAAAAAAAAACCTTAACCTTAGACAAAAATTGCTCTTTTGGATTCAAAATAGATCATTTGTTAAGTTAAGTAAAGGTAAGTTAAATAACTTGCTGTCAAAGCACTTGTTTATGGTGTTCATTCACTTCAGTTATAGGTGAACATTATTGACAAATATTAGATTATTTGAAGCAATCATATTTTTTTTTTTTAGATATTGTAAATAGTATTGTCACTTCTCATCGTATTTTCATCATGATTATGTTTGATAAAGTAGACAAAAATACAATCAAGTGCAAGATGTGCAGTTCCAAGCTGTTGTATAAAATCATAATGAGAACGCTATTGTAATATAGTGTTGTGAGTTGTTTGTATTTAGTTGCCCATTTTGTAGCACGTTGTTACAGGTAGAGCGGATTCACAACAGGTGTTACACATTCTAGTTTCTGTAGCACATAGTCCGCTTGAGCATTTGTGTAGATATATCCAAGTGGTAAGATTATGTCTATGTTGTGTTTATTTTAGACCAACTTACTTATTTTAGACCAACTTAATTTATTATTTATTTTAGACCAACTTAACATTTTGATTGCACGTTTTGCTCAGGTAAGCTTACTCATGTTTTAGAAATTTAGGTTTTTTCTTTTTTTTCTCAATTTTACTCACTCATTTTGGCTTTGGCTCACTATTATGCAATAGTGCATATTTAAAATGAGGCTAACTTCATTTTAATAGACTAGTCTTGGCATGAGGACAGTGTGAAATGTGCTTGGGTCAGTATTTAATACTTTCAGCAACATTAACACAGTGATAACAGGTCTGCTCAGCAGTTCTCACTATCTTCTTCTGAGATCAGACGAGAAGCTCCTCTCCCGGTGGCAAAAGTGATGACTGCTCCACAATGTGTGCTCCATCTTTGCCTAATCATTTTTCTTTGCTGCATTTTTCTCAGATGTAGCAATAAGGCAGAAACTGCTTTATCCTTTATAATCGATGGAATTTTTCAAACCAAGAGCTTTCAAGTGGAGGTCAGTTTCTCGAACACACCTCTAACCTGATCCTGAGAGTGAGTTGGTAGCATTATTATTTATTACTATTATAGTTTTTAATAATGTTTATTAATGTATAAATTTTATTCATATTTTAGTCATAGTTTCCATTTATTTCAATTTTAGTTTTCAGTTAGTAATTTAGTACTTCAGTTTATTTTAGTGTTGCCAAGGCAACATTTCTCATTTTTATTTAGTTTACAGTTTTTCTTTAATTAACTTTTTTTTTTTTTTTTTATAGTTTGTTTTAGGTAGTGATAAGACAACTCCTGGGTAACATAGATATTGAAAACATTTATGTGTATACAAATATTAAGCACCTGTGATTTACATGTTCAGCGATTTATAATATTCAGACCAACAGTTCACTGGTTATTAAAGGCAGGATTTTCTTTTTTTTTAATCCTAAACACAAAGTTTGATTTAAGCATATTTTGCTAGACTGCTTTTAATGTTACAAGGCAAAGGTTTTATTCATAAATGTCCTTTATTCATCAATTTCACAGATGTTTTTAAAAAGGTATAGTCTAGCCTTGGAATATGTTTTGATTTTCTGTCAAATATTTTTATGAAGGCTTTTCATATAATTGTTTGGAAATGTAATTATATATTATATTATTTTCACCCCACCGGTCCATTTTTCACCGCTTTTCTAGGGCCAGGTAGCAGACTAAGAAAAACAGCCCACTTTTCCATATTATTTTGTATATTTGATTTATTTATTTGGCGTTAAATTAGCTTTGGTGTTGATAAGCTGTTTAAAAAATGTCTTCTGCACATGGGAAAACAAGCATAACCTTCGTCTGAACCCAAGTCTACGAGCAGAGGTCTGCATTCCCGCGGATGTCCCGTGGGAACCGCGGGACCACGACCAGATTTCTTGCAACGCGGGATTAAATTCCCGAATAAAACGCGGTTGCGGTCGGTAACTCTGGTGCAGTTTGAACGGGAGCGGGCGGTCTAACAATATCCCGTTCCCGATGTCTTTTCAGAACAGCATATCTGCGCTTTATTCAAGCACCGGTACAGCCTGCACTCGACTGTTATGCACGCGCTGCACTGTGCATGCATGAACCAGTGCTTCGTTTTATTTGCGAGTGTCTGTGCGCAGCATGTGCATAACGATGCTCAGAGCAGGCTTGCCTACAAGTGGTGATTATACGGCCCGCAGACAGAACAGGCAGGTTGTCGATGAGTGACAGAGCAGAATAAAGATGGAGCAAAGTATGGATGCGCTGTCCTTGAAGAACGCTCAACTCGATTTTGTTTATATTTTGCTTAGCCTATAATTTTAAATGACAGATGTCGAATTTATTTATTTATTTTTCTTCCGCGACACTTTTCCTAGGCTACTGTGTTTACAGCAATATGTTAAACGAATTTAGTATTTTGACAAGACGAATAAAATTATAATAGGCCATTTTTGTACAACCTACATTTTGTTTCCCTCTGCGACACATGTTCCTATTGTGTTGTAAAGGTTAAACGAATTGTATCCTGACAAGACGAATAAAAATAAGTAATACAATTTTTGTACATTTTTATTTTCTCTGTGACACTTTTTTTTCCTGTGTTGGCAGCTAAATGTTAAATGAATTTCGTGTCTTGAATTGTGTAAGACACAAAATTCGTTTAACATTTTACTGTCAATAAAAGACTCTTGACAAGACGAATAAAATAACAAATACAATTTTGTGCAGACTACACTTTTATTTGTTAGCCTATCTGTCTTTCTTTCAGTAGAGGAAATTTAAATGTGAGATTCTGGAAACGAGATCTAAATTTAGCGGGAACTGTCGGGTCGGGAAGAAAATTATTCAAAGCGGACAGCGGGTGAACAAAGAGTAAATATATCGCGGGAGCGGGCGGGTGCGGGATATAACCTCGCGGGAGCAGGACTTAAACAACAGTCCCTCGCAGACCTCTATCTACAAGCATTACTTGCCTTGTGATTTCCATATGTTTTTGTTGTCCAGTATGATTCCAGCATAAGCATAAACTGATAGAATAAAATCATCAGTATTTGATATGCACTGTTTGATGTCCCACAGTCTGCAGGAATTTAAAACCACTAAACTGCTGAGCATCAAGGTCAGGGAGCGTTTCACTGCTGTTATGTGGCATCTCTACTTGAAGGATACATCCTTGACTTGTTTATTTATGATGACAGACAGTTCTCTGTTCTTCCATAGTCAAACAAGCGCCGGTGTCTGTGTTTAGGTTTAGAGTGAAGGAGGTTTGAGGCTCACTGGGGCTGCTGTTGAACGACTGATGTTTTGTTTACTCAAACGTTACAGAATCTTCACCATTTCATTTGCATTGCTAAACAACAGGCTGCGTGTCCCCCATCTCACACTGGCTCTTTGCGTGTGTGTGTGTGTTTGCGCCGACGCTAGTGTCGTACCACTGCCTGAAATTCATGATGTGGATTCTGCTTATCAGTGGTAATTTAACCTCTCTCGTCCTTACCTGACTTTGTGGAGCAAGCTGTATTATTACTCACAGCTTGCTGTGTTCCATTGACTTTTAAATGGGATTGTCCGAAAACAATGTGAAATACTACCTTGCCTTGATGAGATGGATTACATATAGCGCATTGGCTGGCCTGTGGAGTTGACCTCCACTACATAAGTGCAAGATTCTGGTCACATTCACTAAGACATTAGTTTGTAGTAGGGCTGAACGATTAATTGCATTTGCGATAATATCGCGATATGAAAAAACGTGATTTTTCAACCGCAGAGGCTGCGATTACACTGTCACGTGACACGCGTGAGTAAAGAGGTGTGTTCGGCTAGAAGATCGTTCGGTGAATGACATCAAAGTACGGCGAGAGAAAGCATAATATATTAATATTAAGACCCTTTCATGTGCGGAACGCGGCAAACCGCGGGCGGTTTCGCAGTCGGCGCAGAGGTGGAGTGCAAGTGGTGCTCGTGCACCCAAAATCATGCCGCTTCCATGAGCACAGCGCTTTGCGGCAGGCACAGCCAAAGATAAAAATATTTGATCTTTTTGTAAGAGGCAGCGGCAGCCACGTCGGCTTGAACCAATTACTGAACAGAATATTAACACCCAAACATAGAACATTTCACTGAGCTCTTGTGTTGAAAACATGATGATATATATATATTCTTATTTATTTATTTAAAGTCTGTCTAAAGTTAACAGACAGTGTTTAAAAAGTGCAATCCACATGTTTACATATATGTTTATTACAGTGACTTTGAATTAATTACCTAAATACTGAGTGTGGTAAAGCAACAGATTTGTTTTTATATTTCTGCAATCTACTTTAGTTTGTGTGATTTTGTTACTGACTTTCAAAATAATGTTTACACCAGGCTTATTTGTCAGTGCTTTATGTTGTCATAATTATTACATGCTTACAAGGCTGGAAGTTCAACAAATCAGTCAATATACTACTGTGATTGTAGTTGTTAAATAATGTCATTCATATCAATTCATGCATCACCTAATTTCATCGTAACATATAGGCCTGGCCTACAGAAAAGAACATTTATGTTTAATCTATCTAATATTGTGTTGGTCATACTATACAATGATTTAAAGAGCTTTAAAAAATAATTGCATATTAAATCGCAATCGCAATATTGGTAAAAAAAATCGCAATTCGATTATTTTCCAAAATCGTTCAGCCCTAGTTTGTAGTAGACCATTTTTCAATTAAAATGTAGTTCGAGCTTATAGCACGATTGTGACAATTAGGGCTGCACGATATATTGCATGTGATTGTCATGCGCATCTCGTCAGTAAAGCCGGTTCCGTGATTAGTCGTAAATCTCCAGTTCAGTGTGATCACAGCTGTTAAAAACACCATAAAAGTTATATACGGTCTCCAAATGAAAGGTCTGTTGATCCAACGCTATCTCACGGCAGTTCGTACATATTTTATGAGGTGGCTAATTCATACGAATTCATACGACCTCACTCGTACGATTTTGTACGATTTGTCTAAACCCCAGCGACGGGTAGGTTTAGGGGCGGGGTTAGGTGTAGGTCATTCCGACAAATTCATACGAATTGGCAACTCGTAAAATACGTTCGATTTAGCAAATATAGTATGAATTTGTACGAGTGAGGTTGTACGAATTTGTACGAATTAGCCACCTCGTAAAATATGTACGAATTGCCGTGAGATCGGGCTGGCTGATCTGTTAATGTCATTGCTAATAAAATATGCATGTACATATTTCACATAGGCAGTTTTTTTCAGGAATTTTCTTGGATATTCACAGAAACTAGTACTGATTTGTGTTATGAATGTAAATAAGAGGTGATGGTTTCCCAGAGGTGTTTTGTTGTTTGTGCATGATCTGCAGGTCCAGAACCTCTCCTCAAGCCTGCAAGCAGATGTTGTCACGGTGCATTCGCACAGTCTGATTAGCTGTCAGGCACCTGTCAGAGCACATCAGAGCAGTGAGAACACAGCTAAACGCAAAGGAACTGGCACCTGCCTGTCACTAACTGAGGTGCTGGTGCAGCTGTAATTAGCTTAGCTAACTATACCTCACTCTGCGGCCTGTTTGTAGCTTCCCTTAATAGCACTCAGGTTGGTGCTGTATGCATAATACGTGTTGAATTTTTCAATGTGTGTTGTAAATATTTTATGAATCTTGTCAGAGTTATAATTGGGCCTTCGTTGAGGGGTTACTTTTCATTATGAAAGATTGTGAACATGAGTTTTTGAGATGTGATGGCTTTTCACAGTTCTCTTCAGTGCCCAGATGTCCAACTGTCAGCTGTACAAACTTCAGCAAATCAAAATCTAATGTAGCATGGTCTTAAGTTAAAAATGTGTAATTTCACCACAATACAAGCACAGTTGAACTGTCTTTTCTATTCAAGAAAAGTATTTGCAAATCTAAATGTTTTTGTGATGGATCTATTATTTTCTGAAGACTTTAGAAATTAAACAAGCTGTAAAGATTTATACTCTAAATGGTTAAATAATACTTTACATGTGGCACATAGTTGGAAGTAGTTCAGACAAACTAGGAGTTAGGGTTGGGTACCGTTCACATTTGAACCGGTATCGGTACCGATACCGGTACCTGAAATTGATACCGGTACCCAACGGTACCTTTTTCGGTACTTTACTCTCTGTGTAATAACAAAACATTTATTTCAGTGAAAAATAAGTCCAAAACTCTCAATTTCAACATTTTTAACAATAGGGCCCTAGAATTTTTTTTCTTCCAGACATTTTTGGGTTTTATTTTTCTGATAATCAAATGAAGACATTAAACATTTATTTATTTTTAATCATATGAAAATGAAACCATTTTATTTTTTGGCAAACAAACAGAGGTTTACTGTTAAAATTAATACATGGTAGAAAAATTGTGTGAATATTCCTTTAAAAAGTTCTAATAATAATTGTATTTTTTCCACAATTAAGTTATTAATGTGGTTGTAATTATTTTTCATTTAATTGTTTTATTTAATTTTTCAGTAAGTGGAATATATAAAGATGTACATTATACAGTACAAAAGTAATACAAGAGCAATATATTTCTGTTACGTGTTAAACCGCACTTTTATTTTGACAGGTTGCCGTGAAGTGTGTGTGTACAATATAATATGCTGGTTTTCTCAAATGTAATGGTAAAATTCTCATGAAGTGACTCTAACAGCCTGTAAGTTCATGTGTTCATGTTGTGAGATGCAGAGTTCACGTGTGCTTCAGTATTTGTGTAGTAAGCGAAACCGCGTCTCCGCCATTCATACATACCGAGGATAACGGAACATGCAGGATTCATATTTAAACCGTCTTTTTGCGTTTTAATATTCGCATACACTAGTTCATATCGCGAATCGAATTAAGTGACAGACCTTCTTTTTTTCATCCAAAACTTGACAAATTGCGTGGCATTCCGGCTATAGAGTAAATTCGGTTTTATGAATGGACTCCGTATCCTGTCCGCGTCTTCTGGAAACCATGACCCTAGAAATTTAAGCACACGTCAGAACATTTCGGTTTGCCCTGTGTGTTGTGTTTTAAAGAGTTGTAGTGGTGACATCATCTCTCTCTCTCTCTCTCTCTCTCTCTCTCTCTCTGTCTCTCTCGTAAGCGCCCAAATGCGTTCTCAGGTACCGAAATGTGGTACCGAATGATTTGGTGTGAATCGATACTCGGTAGTACCGGCGCAATTCGGTCGGTACCCTTAAAAGTACCGAGTTCGGTACCCAACCCTACTAGGAGTCACTGTAAAACACCATTATTCTTTTGATCTTCTTTTTGGAAATAGTCTTATAGATCAGTATAATTTGTATGTGTGTTTGTGAACACGTGTGCGCAGGCACATTCATTCTTGTCAGAGGGCACCGTGTGTTTGACAGGCATGCTGTGGTTATTAGTCTGAATGACCAACAGCAGGTTAGTTGTAATCTGGATTCTTACCCTGGGATTTGGGCTATTTACCCTCCCCTTATTTTTAATTCTTTATAAATCTGGAGATGAGCTTCTCTGTTATAAGTCTAATCCGATACTGATATCTAGAGAGCAGAGTGACCCGATGACCAATATAATTCCTTAAGGGGCATTCACTGACAGTGATTTGCTCTAACAAAGCGACTGGGCATCATTGTTTTTCAGCCAGAGTTGACTTATTCCGTTGAGCTCAACTTTACACAGTTGAGATAAATACCAGTGTGCTGATAAGTGATTCACCGCTTGATACAGCTGGATACTATGACGGACTAGTAACGCCTACTAGAAATCAACAGCACAGCATTGTTAGTAGGGGTGGGAGAAAAAATCTATTCACCTAATTATCGCGATTCTTTTTAAAACTAAATGGATTGGTTTACCTCAGAATCGACTTTTATTTCAATATTTTAGTTTTCCTAAGAGGTGGTGGGGAGAAGTTAGCGCTTTGTAATTCCAACAGAGGGCGAAATGTATAGGTGTGTTCGACTTGAAGCAGCACCGCGCAGATGATCAGTGTATGGCATCAAAGTATCGCGAGAGCGATTCGAAAGCACGCGGAGCGTCTGCGCTCTGTAGCTCTCGCGGTGCTTTGATGTCATACAGCAATTGTTCTGCGTGCGCAGTGCTGCTGCATTCGATGACGTCATTTACATTTAAAGCCGGCGCGAGAAAGCAAAACCATGATGGAGGCAGAGGATCAAACCTCTTCCAGAATTCTTTCTGCACCTTCACGTTTTGAATCCCAGCTGCCAGGAAAACATGACTAAACATGACTGAAACGGTATGCAAAGTAACTTAGTACTTTATTTTATTTCAGAAAGTATTTTTTCTACTCATTTTGTTGAACATTTGACTATTATATTCATGTGCAAGTTCAGGTTTTTGGTACTTTAAAGATTCATGGTTCAAGGTACTTTAAATATACACTGTGTATGCACCTGAAATAAAAGTTTAGAAAGATGTGATGCATTGTTTTTGTTAATATGACTCATCATGTACAGTCTCTTTTAAGGGTATAATCAACTATTTTCCATTGTCTAGTCTTTAATAAGCAAACAAAAATCACAATGAATTGTAACATCGAATCGCAATAGTGACCGCTAAGATGTGTGTTTTTTTTTTTAATTGTGACAGTCTGTAGGCTATATAAGTGTATCATTCAACTTTTTTCAAAAATCGCAACACGTAGCAATATCGAATCGCAATACTTGTAGAATCGAAATTCTTTAAAAAAAACGCAATACATATCGTATCGGCACCCAAGTATCGTGATAGTATCGAATTGGGAGGTATCGTCCCAACCCTACTAAAAAAAGGTCACGATTATGCCGTATGCTTGCCTCGCGTTATTAAACAGAAAAAAAAGGAAGAGACTCAACGTAAACCTGTGCACAGCTTATTTTTTCAGATCGGCTGGAGCAATGCAGAACTGGAAAATCAATCAATAGACTGACAGAATTCTTCCTTTTCATATAACGTTAGCCAACATATTAAAACACATGTCAAAAACAATAGAAAAGTTTATCAACGAATAGCATTAAAACGGCTTTTAAAAAAGTACTTCATGTTGGCTATATTGTCTTAAAAACAAAACAATGCTCATTTTACTTACTCAGACCATGCGCATTTGTTCAGTGAATTTAACGTGTTAACATGGTCTGGCGAAAGACTGGACTAGAGGCGATTCTGCACTTGAATAAAAAACCCACGCTCAGCAGGAACTGAAGTCACAGGCACGCAGAGAGATAACTACAAGCAAGCAGACAGTTTTGAAAAGAGCCTGGAAATCCCACACCACCACAGAAGTGGGTCTTCGTTTAGAGCAGTGGTTCTCAAACTTTTTACTGTGGCGTACCCCCTGGGGCATTTAACATTCTTCTTCTACCCCCACGTAGACCGCAGTCACATTTTTTCCATTAAGGGACAATATTTGCCCCCTTAATTTGATTTACAGGTGCATTTTTTTTACCTTTAGGGAGGCAAAGTTTTTCTAGCCTTATTATTAATTGTATATAGTTTTATGTCATATTCTTAACATGCCTTTAAGTGTATTATTAATATAATAAATAAAGCAATAAATGATGGCAAAACAAAGAGAAACCTGTAGATTGAAAACTAAAATCACCAGTAGGTGGCAGCAAGTCACTGTCTTAATGAGCGAAGCATCACGTCATTCATTCATTCATTCATTCATTCAGTAACGAAGCAAACAGCTGTAGATGAATGGGTTATTAATCACTGACTCTCCGAATTGTTAAAAGCTGCAGATTAATTCACTAACGAAACACCGTTGTTGCTTGGAGACGCACACCAGTTCCGTCACGGATTTTGTTGGAAATATTATTTCGTAAAATATAACAAACAATAATTGACAATATTGTGTTTAAAATGTAGGCTACATTTAAAATGTAAAATGTTCACTTAATATTATCTTTTTTGTTGAACTGTTGTATGAAATAAATGTCACAGTTGCAATCGTTTGATATTCTGGGAAAATTGCATTCTTGGTCGTATTTTAAAGATGAAAAACAATAACTCGTACAAGGGTATGTTTCTGTATCGAAGAGTTTCTTAAATCGATCTCTATGTCCTTGTCAATATTTGTTCTTCATGCTATAAGTGCTACAAATATACTTTGAAGATACAATGAACAGCAGAGCGATTTGCTAAAGCAGCATATGCAGGCATCCTATACGCATGAATGCTTGTGTGGATGCAATCAGTTTTGACCGCAAAAGATGAGGTAATTTGATGTCATTTGACCGTTTACGGCACTCCGATTTTCCTGTTTTATATTAGAAGCGGCATTTTGCTTGTTAGAAATACATGCTCGGTTTTAATGTTACTTTAAATTGGGGTAGAATTAAATGAATGCCAAAGCTCAGCAATTTGTTCGCGTATCCCCATCCGTCACCTCACGTACCCCAAGTTTGAAAACCACTGGTTTAAAGGAATAGACGGCGCAGATGGGATCGCAGACCTCAGCGATGGATTGTAGTGTATGAAATGATTGACATTTGCTGGCTTTGGCTAGCCTCCAAGCTAACATGTGTGCCTGTATTAGGGGTGTGCGATATGACGATTTTGATCGTGGACGAAAGTTTACATATAGACTTGGTTGGTTATGTCTAAAATGAAAGTAAACAGTTGAAAGAAAAAGGATGCGTGTCTATATATTAGATGCATGCAAGTCTTAAAGGGACAGTACTAAACATGCAGCCGACTGTCATTAAAGGGATAGTTCACCCTAAAATTAAATTTCTGTCATTATTTACTCACTCACATGTTGTCCCAAACCTGTATTAATTTCTTTCTTGTGCTGAACACAAAAGATATTTTGAAGAACGTGTTCCTCGTTCTTCAAACTAGCATTTATGTTCAGCAGAAGAAATAAACTAACTCAGGTTTAAAACAACCTTTGAGTGAGTAAATGATGTTATAAA
This sequence comes from Onychostoma macrolepis, assembly GCF_012432095.1. Taxonomy (NCBI): domain Eukaryota; kingdom Metazoa; phylum Chordata; class Actinopteri; order Cypriniformes; family Cyprinidae; genus Onychostoma; species Onychostoma macrolepis. The sequence goes on from NC_081163.1 coordinate 13,264,548, forward strand.
AATGAAACACTATGACCAAATTTGTATTTTTTGGGTGAACTATTCCTTTAACGTTAATAAAACAACAAAACGCAAAGCGAAAAATTACTCCCTATTCTTGACTGAAGAACTTTAATACAGCTGCTTTAGGAATCAGTCTATATAGTGTTTAACTTTTATATTTGTTGATTTTTACTCAAGTTCTTGAATACCTATTGTACCTGAAAATAAAGCACTGTTTGTTTTATTTGTATATTATGTGTAGTTGTAATGTGTATCTTTGTTCTTATTTTTTAATAAAAAAGATAAAATAATGACAAAGATTTTTATCTTCCCCCACTTTGACCTAAATATCTGCCATTCTTTTTTTTTTTATTTTGTTACCTTGAAAGGCTTTGTCTTTATAATATGGAAATTAGTTTCCCTATTAAATTATTGTAATGCTCCGACAACTTGCAAAATAGTAAAACCAACATGACAGAATCGTGATAAAATCGTGAAACGTGATATTTCTAAAATAAAAATCAGCTATTGTTTTCAATGTCGACTAGCAGGAGCCTGTACCTTTTAGTCGACTAGTCCTGCACATCCCTAGTCTCCAGTGTCCCTTTATAGAATTTTACCCTCATATATTTTACTTCCACATTCCACTTACTTTACCAGGTGTCATGATTTCAAGGGCAAACAGGACTAGATGGGTGTTTTGGGAGTCGGAAGAATGTTTCTGCAATGCATCATCCCTTTTCTTCATTCATTTTGTCACAGTGACAATGTATTGATATGCATTGATTTGCAGTAAATTAATTGTAAAAGTAAGTGTGGAAAGACCAGACCTCAGTCAACTGCAGTCTCTGACAGATGTGTTTCTTCAGAAGAACAATATAAAAGCTCATCACCCTAAATTAATCCGCCACAGTCTTCAGTTTAAGCCTCTGATTGAAGCAATTGCTGCTCTGATTTGTTTGAGCGTTCTAGCTGAAAGTATATCCCTTTTCGAAAACTTTGTGCCAAACTGTGTGGCATAGCACCTAAGAAAACAAAGGGATGTTTTCTTTGATCTTTAGCAGGAAGCTGGGTACTGAGCCAGGGGTCCCTTGGTGTTTTATTAAAAGTCGAGGTTGTGGTTGGGACCGTCCTGATTCGCTGTGGTGTGACCCATCTGTTGTATATGTGGGCTAATCTTAGCTTTAGCCAACCACCAGGGATTAAAGAGAAATAAGTAAGCCTCTGCTTCGCCACTGCTCTAGGACTGCAGGCGCTGTACCGCACTGCTTCCTGCCTTTCCAGACTACATTTTTAACTTCTTACATGTTCGCTTACCTTAACTTGCACTTCTGTTACTTAACTCTTAGTCAATTCCACAGTTTGCACACAGTGCATTTTTAGGAACGCCACATAGAGAACTCCCTGTAGATTTGCTCAGTCTGTAAATAAGAGATTTCTTTCAACAGAACTTCGTTGTGTTTCCCTGTGTGCATAATGACCATGATCACCCAAGTGTCCCTTGACCTTTATCCATCCAGGGACTAAATCCATGGGTGTACATTGGTGTAAACATGCATAAAGCAGGATTAGTCCACTGCACATGTGCTGTATTGTTCACTTTAACAACTTCTTCACTTTAGTATTCTGCTCAAGTCAAGGTGAAGAATTGCTGCTTCTGGGTATTAGGAGTAATCCAATGGTTCAGAGCTAATGTTTTAGGTGAGCTGGGTTGTACGTGTGTGGCTGCACACTGAAATAGCTTGTCTTTGCTTCGTTACGCTCTTCTCTCTGACAGGGATCGGAGAGCAATGTCCTGCTGCTTTATTGCTGTGGGGCAGAGTTACAGGGTTCCTCTTCAGGGCTCACAGAGTTCATTATTTATGAAGTTAATAAAGGTTGCTGGAAATGGGCCTTCCTTCCTTCCGCACAGCTTGGGTGACCTCAGATGGAGAAGACGACTCGGTCTTGGAAAAAGTTCTTTTGTTAGCGCAGTCAGTGATATATTCTCTCTCCTCGCCATAGTCTGGAAGCTCTTTTGTCGTGCTCTTATTCTCGTATTCTCATTTGTCTCATTTTCACTCGCTCTTTGTCTCCTCCTCCTTTTTTTTCTTTTGCTGCATTTGTCTGATTAGCCAAGGGACCGCTCTGTGCCTAAACAAAACGGCCTTTATGTGAGAGGAAAGGCATTTCTTCAATGGCCCATATTGACACAGCACTAGTTTCTGTGCTGCTTTTTAATGGACTGCATTGACCCCCTGAAGAGTGTGATTTATCTGACCAACGGTTGTGGGAGCTGAGCTGGAGCTTCATGCAGAATTTTAGATCAGTAGATTCAGAGTCTTTGATTCAGATGTCAAACCATTTGATTCAGATGACATTTAAAGAGTTAAAAAACTCTGAATCAGATTATATGTGCTAGACTACTAGGTTCTTTAGGGATTAGTTTGTACAGCATTGTTATGGTCACAGGGAAATAGCCTGGAAAAGTCATGGAAATTAACAAAATCCTTAATTATAAATTTTTCCTTCCACAATATCCAGTAATCTTAAATGTAGAAGTCATGAAAAAATCATGGAAATTTAGTGGAACCCTTATTCAAGTTAGCTCTAATACATAGCCCAAAGAAGTGATGCAGGGCCTTGACACTGTTTGAGAACCCACACCCGCCCCGAACCCACAGTACTTAACAGAATACCCGACCCATCATCCGACAGAGGCACTAATTTAATTCCGTACCTGACCCGACCCGTTTATAATAAAGACCACGACCTGAACCGCACCCACATTAAATGCATCAGGTAGACAAAAATAACTCCTGCGCATCATGGCTATTATCTCACACGTTGTAATCACGGACACTGAGGCGACAGTATTAAAAGTTTGAATTTATCCGATGATGCACTTTTATACACTACATGCCATTGCAAAGACTGAGTCTATCCCTCACAGCCTTGTTTTCATATGTGTTAAACAGATAGTTCACCAAAATGAAGATCTGCTGAACATTACCCTCAGATAGGGCCCTATGAAATCGGTTTTATTTTTTCCAAATTGAGGCTTTTTTTTTCCATTTAAAGTGCCCCTATTATGGATTTTTGAAAATTATCTTTCATGCAGTGTGTAACACTGCTCTAAGTGAATGAAAACATCCTGCAAAGTTTTAAATCTAAAAGTGCACAATGTGTAAAGTTATTGTCTTTCAAAAGAAAGAGTCGACTCAGAGTCATGAAAACGAGTCGTTTTTAAAACGAATCTTTAGCTGTTTCAAGGTGATGTCAACATGAAACATTAGCATATTTATGCCCGCCCACTTGTTGCGCACGCAGACCCGGGAAAACTTGAATCTCCCCTCCCTCAAACACCGTCGCGGATTCCTGTGGAGAAGACGCTGTGCTCTGCACTGTGAGGGAAAATCCGTTAGGGTATGTCGAAAAACTCCCAACTCATTTTCTCCTCCAACTTCAAAATCATCCTACATCCTACATACTGCAGAAGCACTTGCCCAGTGTTTACAAAGTGAACGTGCAAGGAGGGTTAAACCCCCTTTACAAAAAAAAAAGGTAAAACAACAATGTAATACGATTTTGAAGTTGGAGGAGAAAAGTGTTGGGAGTTTTTAGACATACCCTGTCTTGAACCGTTGTACACAGACAAAGTATGCATGTGCCTCGCAGAGCTAGACTAGACGAGCATTTGTGGTTAAAAAGTGTATAAACTTTTTTTTTTTTTTAAGAAAATTACAGATGGTTTCACTAGATAAATTGTGACTGATAAATTCTTTGTGACTGAAGAAAGGGAGACATGAACATCTTGGATGACATGGGGGTGAGTAAATTATCAGGAAATTTTTATTCTGAAAGTGGAGTAATTCTTTTAAAAACTGTTGCTGTCATGTACTCTGTACTGTAGCATGCAAAATACGTATTTAGTTGTGTGTGCTGTGTTTGCTCCGCGCAGCTGCTCGCTTGCAATTTTCTAGAAATGTGTCAATGAATAGTGAATGTTTGTCGTTGTTATTTGGAGTTCTGATAAAAAATAGAGCAATACGTTGGTGTAAAAACTGCAGTGCTTTATCAGTGCGTTACTGCATTTGGCTAATGCATATACCATGGCTGTTTTGGTGTTTACCACAGTGGTGGGCGTTCCGTTATTGACATGTGCTGCACGCAGAAGACCAATCACATCAGACCAATCACCGCAGATTAGCGTCACGCAAAGGAGGGGTTTGGAAAAATGAATCGTTGAACGAACCATTTGGGAGTCGTGAGGAAAAAATAAATGCTTATTTTAAGACAATGAAAGTGTTTTTTTGACTTTGCATGCATGTCAACCTGTTGTTGGGGACTCCCAAAACCAAAATAACCCATAATAGGGGCACTTTTAAAATTTTCTGGACTGCTTTTTAATGGTTGAAATTAAATTTTATTAATCAAAAACCATGCCTAATCAATTAAAATCATGAAACTTAAAATTTTAACAAAATTTACATTTTTAGATGCATTTGAAGTTTTATTTTTTTCTCACGTTCTTTACCAAATTCTGTCTGAGCACGTGTAATTATTTGAATGCATAAAACTTAATTAATTCAAACGTATTTTTACAAAGGCCCATGAAAGTTTTTTAAAAATTATTTTTTTTATTTTTTAGAAACTGTCTTGTGTATTTTAAATTTTTTCTGGTTATCGGATGAAGGCATAAAACATTAATTTAATTTATCTTTTAATCAAATTAATGTTAAACAAACTCTATTTTTGGCAAAGGGGTTTTCTATTACGGGTTGCCATGAGGACCTTTTAAGTTTCTGTGTGTATATGACATGACAGTAGTTTTACTCAAATGAAACGGCAAAGTGCTCATGAAGTACTCTCAGAGCAGTTCTGGGGATGTTGTTCATATACATTGCGAGCGTCACGTGCTTCAGTATATGTGTAGTAAATGAAACCTTGCATCTGTGCAATTTGTTTATTCATTAGAACAGATTTGAAGAAATTTAGCATTACATCACTTGCTTATCAATAGATGCATGGCAGTGAATGGGTGCCATCAGAATGAGAGTCCAAACAGCTGACAAAACCATTGCAGCATATGACTCCAGTTGATCAGCTGACAGCTTGTGAAGTGAAAAGCTAAAAATCCTCCATTTAATAGTATTGCTTTTTTTGTGCATTTGAATGGTAAAGTGCCCTGCAAGTACTGTAAAAATCATTGTTTCATTATATTTTTTTACTCACTAAAATAACCTGATTCAAATGCCATAATATCTCCAATAGCTGGCCATCTGTTTGGTTGATGATATGTCTGAGGTCTGCATTTTGTGCTTTGACATGCCCAACATTATCTAGTGTTTAGTGTTTTAGTTATTGTTTTCGTTCTTACACAGACTGCATGCATTTACTGACAACATCATTTATATGCAATTCCATAGTGCTAATCCCTATTAAGATTTTCTACAGTATGCACTTAATGGGATTCTGTACAGAAGCGGTCTTCCAAAGAGAGCTCAGAGAGTCGCTGCAGATCTACAAAAAAACACACAGACAGAGGAGTAGTTGATGAGCAAAGCAGTGTGCCCAGCCCTTTTTGAACAAACACAATCTCTTATCAAAGTCTTCTCACTGTCGACTTCTTGTTCCTGTTCATAAAACAAAGGTCAACCTTTCAAACAACTCTGCTGTCTAGCTAAAGGCCACAGACTGCTGCATGAGCTCACGGGCTTGGCACGTTCTGTTCCTAAACTTTCAAAGCTTGGTTTTGCAAGGTTATATATAGGGATGTAACGGTATGAAAATTTCTTATCACGATTATAGTGACCAAAATTATCACGGTTATCAGTATTATCACGGTATTGTTAAAATGTGCTGGAGATGTTCAAAAAGCACTCACACATAAATCACTTCAAGTTTTATATTTAAAAATCAACAAACAACAAATAAAATAATTTTTGTTTGCATAAAACAATAATGTTACCAATGATTGGATTTTAAATGACAATTTGACAACAATTTAATAGCATGTTCAAATATCTAATGTAAATGTTCAAATAAAGCTTTGAAAAAGTTTCATATAAAGGTAAACCTCACATTTCAGCCTTTAAGTAAAGAAAAGGGTTAAGTCAAAATGATAACTGATAAATAAATAAATGACTATGTATTTTATCTGCTCCGTAAATAATTCAAGATAACTTATCTGAATTGTTTAAAGTCTGTGTAAAGAGAATTCTGAGAATTGTTTCTAAACACATTACAAATGTTAGAAATGTATTGCTGAAACACATTACAAAGTCTCTGAAGTAGCTATGTAGTACTGAATTGTGGAGTTAAACTGTTAAACAGTTTTTCACCTATTCTGTGTTCAGGATTTTTTGGGCGGGGCTAAAACACCCCTAACACTATAATAACTATGTTGAGAGATCAAGTTCTTAGTTTGTCTTTTTGAATGTCTGTGATGTTAGATATACAGATTCTAGGCAGGGACGGTTCTAGGGTGAATGGATACCTGGGTCTTAGCCCAGAGACATCAATATGTGGCAGAATGCAAAAAACATGGAGCGTTCACAATTCGCATCTAAAAACGCATGGAAACGCGAGCTGTACCGCTTTCTTTTCTTTCAAAGCGCACCGGAGCTTGTGCTCTAGTGGTGTTTGCCGTTACTAAGCAACCATGAGCCGCGCTCGCCTTGAAGACGAGAAGGTTTCAACTCACTGCAGCACTGATGCGCTTCTACATTTAAGTAACAAACTTGCACACTCAAACATGTATAGCTGTATAAATCCAATTAAGCTACTAGAGGTAGCATCAGTAGCATCCATTCAGGTTGTAGCGGTATTTGACAGTTTCCCGCGAGTGGGCGTGGTTTCAGCACCGACAGCAGACACGCCCCCAGCGTTTGAGAGCAGAGAGTCCTGCTTATTTTATTATTTTAAGATTTTGATAACTTATTTTAGTTACTTGGCAGTTTTTTTTTGTCATTCAAATTTGACTGGGTGGTTAATAACAAATTTTTCTGTTGTGTGACAAACTCAGAACACATATTTTAATATCACTTTACACGGACTTTAAATGTGTAGAATCCACATAAGCTTGTTTTTCCTCAACCGGTCAAAATTTACAGCAGGGCATGCAAATTCGGTCCGTTTTTGGCCAGACAGAAACTGCACACAGGCTGAATGTAAATATAAGTCTCTGTAAATCCACTCTCTGACAGCAGGTGGCGCTTTATATGAAAAAGCTGAATTACAGCTGTTTCCTGTAAACTCCATGGACAAAGCAGTTTTGCGATTAAGAACACTTCCTTTAGGTATTACATGGAGTGAAGATGAAAACAAAATGACATCGAATCGTTTCTGAAGACAGTCAGAACCTTCAGAGGTACATTCATATAATTAATTCATTCATATATTCATTTGTATAATTCCCTCAGGACTCTTTTAAAACCTCACAACTTTTCTGCCCTATTTTCACTCAAAACTGCGTGCTGTGTGCATGTGAGACTGTTACTTAAAACTGTGCTTTATGCTGGACAGTATTTATTTATCGTGAGTTGTTCAAATCGCGGTAATCGAATACGGTTTTAATGATAATTAAAATATGAAATGGTAATACTAACCGTGGGGGATTTTATCACGATTTATCGTCAAACCGGTAATCGTTACATCCCTAGTTATATACAACACACACTCACACTCACACACTCTCTCTCTCTCACACACACACACACACACACACACACACACACACAAATATTCTTTGTATTTCCCACTTGCTAGAAACACATCAACTGTCCAGATCTTTTTGTCATATTGGGCTGTCACACCATTCTGGGTCAGTAAGTATTTTGCAGGTGCTCAGATGATCTTTAGAAGAGGTTCTTTGTTCTTTGTTCTTTGTCTAAAGAGGTTAAAGACAGTTATTGAGTTTTCATTGATTTTCTGCATTCCACTTGTCCTTTCCTATTTACCATCTAGAATGCTGATTGTTTACAAATGGATTTAATGCATTTTTTAAGAAGTGGTTTGATGCTGTGGATGTGGCCAATTACAGCTCCAGAAGAATTTTTAACAAGTGATCCATGTAACGCTCTATTGGAAAAGTGTTTTCCGGCTCTTTGGTCTGTATGAATTGGAGATGCTTTTATCTGTTAGGCAGACAAAAGAGTGCCTTTTCATTCTTACATTCTGGATACAGTACAATAATAGGAATAATGAGGAATGTAACAATTGCATTTACAGTTCCTTAACAGCTTCATGAATTAATTTTTTGAAATTCTAAAAAATTTGTAGAAGCTGTTTTGATCAATTCAAGTCACTTAGACCAATTCAGATGGAACAATGTTTTTTTTATTTTGACTGATTCAAATAAAAAGAATGTCATAGACATCTGTTGAAATATTATAAATGTTTTACTGTCATTTTTTAAAAATCAATTTAAAACATTTTTGCTTAATAAAACTGGCTCCAAACCTTTGAACGATAGTTTCTCATCTTGTTTTTGGTGTCTTCTGGTTCCTTCCACTCATGCTTGTCAGTTATCTTGATGTAAGAAAACTTTACCTTTATAACTGTGGTCTAGAATTTCTCGCTTTGAAGTCTGCCTAACGCTACATACTTTTATACCCAAATGCAATCGGTCAGCCCCTCACAGCCTGACCCTGTTGAAACCCTATGATGATTTTAAGCCTTTTTCTCCCCCGCTGAGAATGTGTAACTGAAAATTGCCTTTTTTTCACCTCAAGTGCATTTTGCACCCCTGTGTCACTGTGGCAGTCCAAACACATGCCAAACATCTTCCTTTTCTGTTTGTGTTTATACGGTCCTCAAAGGCAACATTTAATTAGCATTCTCTCTGAGGGAGCCGGGTCAAGAAACTGGTCCTGTTCCTGGGTGAATCAGTATGAAGACATACGGCATAAGGCATGACTCATTGTGTGACTCCACTGAGAGGGCTGAAAGTGGGCGACCATTACATTACACGTATTTTGTAGTCACATGGATTTGTTTGTTTGTTGCTGTGCATCTTGCCAATTTTAGTGCTCTCATCTGTTAGAGCTTCATCTCCCTGAAGGACATGAGCTAGATGTGTAGTAAAACAGGACAAAAGCAGATTTAGTTTTAAGATTTAATTTACTCAGACCAGTCACTATAGTTTATTTGCTCAATTTGATGTGAAAATGAGTTAAACATTTTACCTCACCTTACCTCACTTCATTTTGTATTCCATCACTGAGCCAGGAAATGTTGCAGTATAATGTTGGCTTGTTTATCTTGCGGTTGTTGCTTCTTACTTTGTTCTTTAGGGCCTTTATTTCGTTCACAGGCATTGTGCACAATTGTAATCTTTCGCACAAATTCTCCATTCACAATGCAAAAAATGTAGCTTATAATAAATAGCTACAACATGTAGGTGAGAATTATTAAAATATATGCACTTGCACAAATGAACAGATAAAATCAATAGTTTGAAGTGAAAGACTGATTCACGTCAAATGATTGTCGAATTGCAAAGCTACTTCATTCTGTCTCTTACAGGAATAGCTCGTTATTGAGTTTAGTGTGACCTTGCACTGGCATCTTACTTGCTTTTTATTTGCTCACCAAGTGCCAAATGGAAGTAAAATTTGGAGAGTTTCTTGCCAATTGGCCCTCGCTGATGGAAGTCACGAGTGGTTAAAAATATACAAACTCTACTAAAAATCTGTGGCAACTTTCATGTCTTCTAACTCCCTTAGTGGAAAATATACCATTTAGGCCTATGTGAGGAATATTAAACCAAATACATCATATTAAACCAAAAAACATGAAGTGTCTAAGCTTAAATTGTCCCATAGAGACAAAAATCAATATAAACAACACCTTATTTAACAAAAATAAACACGGTTGCAAAATACAGTAGATTTTCACCTGCCGTTAATTTTGAAACTTCTGGTAAGAGATTTACAAAAATATGTGCGTTCATCAGATTATACATCCATACATCAGCGTGCTTCTTTTGCAAATTTGTTGATTATCTATTAGTGTTTCCCACAGGATTTTGTGAGACTTGTGGTGGCAGATGACGTCACATATAAATTTGCATCAAGTTTACGTTCAGACAAATTTTGGTATTTCAAATCTGTTCTACTTTATGAACTGTCACATACTGTAATACAACTGAATGCCCAATAAAGCTGTTCACATATTTTCTGTTGTCATACATAAAACAAGTATAAATAGTAAACTTATTATTTAAGTAATATTAATAACCTTATTAAAAAGTAATATTATTATTAATATTACCAGGCAGTTTCTTGATTTGAAACGATATCAGATGCAGAAACTACAAAATTTATTTGTCTATTAAGATATTTATTTCATTAAGGAAAATTAATGGTCTGGTTTCTACAACTTTCACTTTGGAGCAAAAATCTGGCTTTAAACTTGAAAGATTTATTTATTTTTTTTGGACACTTATCGTGATAATAATCGATATCGACTGATAATTTTTTTGGCCATATCGCCCAGCCCTACTCTCACTATACTCCTTAAATCCTGATTTATAATCCCGACATCATCTAATAAAATCAATATACATCTAACTTGCACTAAAAAGTGACTATATGTGGTGGGTTTGGCTATATTGATGTTTTGTCTCATTCAGCGCACTGCCTGTGTCAGAGTAACAATCTATGAGCATATTAACAGACAAATTATGTTCATATTTAAAAGTCCGAACAGTCAGTAAGCGACAGGTTCTTTGGAAAAGCGGTTTTGTAAATGATTTATTGAAGAGTCTGCTGCGTTACGGCCAACTGAAACGGTTGTTTCTCTGCCGCTCACTGCACAGAACAGACGCCGAGAGAGGTGACACTGCGCCGGGAGAGTCAGACCTCGCGCTCGTGGGGCAGCATTGGCAACAGCTTCCAACTGAACGATAGCTAAGGTTTTTTCAAAAAAGTCGCTAGGTTTGTCAGCATGTACCGGTTATGGAAAAAAAGCCGCCAAAAGGGTCTAAAAGTTGCTAAATATTGTGATAAAGTCGCGCTCGTGTGTGAGACGCGGGAGCTGATGGCAGCAGGCAGTGGATATTGTGGCGACCCGCCACAAATAAATCAACGTATGGGAAACACTGGAGATTGTCTGTGGGAGTGTCGATATTTCTTGAGCACATAGTACGAGCAGTACGAAACGTGTAGGGCAAGATTTTCCACTAGTTAATCAATCGAGGATGGTTTCATTATCTCGGGCGGACAAAAAAAAGTGTAAGAGGATAATAATAGTAATAAAAACAAAAATGTGTCACCAAATATGCATGGGCGGCCGTTAATATACCTGGGCTGCCTGCCCAGGTAAAGTCTATATGTGGGAAGCACTGTCTATACATGTATGTGTCACATTTGATGTATCACACAGGTCTTGATGTGTGAGTCACTCTCGTCTGCTCGTCTCCACTGTGAACGCTCACCTTAAGGCTCTGGGTGACACGCTATTGCACATGGCTCTTTGAAATCAAAGTGACTGTGGTGTAATATGAATGTAATGTGATCCCTTTCTACTTAGGCGGACCCTGCACCCCCTCCTCTTCCTGATGTTTCCCCATCCCTCTTGCTGCACACTCTCATTAGCATCTGTGACAATTACGGCATCCATTCCAGTCAGCAAAATAGAACGAGTGAGGAAAAAAAAACCTGAATAATGTATTCAGCGGGTTGTGAGGTTTAATTTCTGGATCCTTTTTCCTCGTTCCTGCCCTCTTTAAAACTCTTAATCTCCCTCTCCAAAGGAGCAGTGTGGTGCCCATTGTAATGGTGGTGTTATTGCGCTGCCAGCGACAGGAAAGCTGACAAACGAGAGGTGACTGATGAAGACGGAAATGCAAAAACAAAATTACTCTCATATATGAGTTTAGGAAGGTTAGGAGAGAGAGAAGAGTGTGAAGAAAATAGCTGTTAACAATACAAAATAAATATTTAGACATCAGAGGGAGTTTCTAGTGCAAACGGAATATGTGCTGAATCAGTCACATGTTTCATCATCTATCAAAGCAGCAGTTTGGTGTGTAAGATCTTGTATCCTAGCAGCAGACTCACAGCCACCAGGACCGCCCGTCGGAAATGAGCTCAGCTTAGTTGGACCAGACATCCTTGTCCTGTCAGCACTTTCTTTACTCATTAATTAACAGATCCGGAATTAATTTACTAAGCCCTGAAGCTTCTGTTCTTATTTCGTCCTACATGTCACGATTACTGTTGTCTGCGGAGCTTGTCTGGGTTAGGTCAGAGACCGTATGAGGAGGAAGAGATGGACAGTTTGTAAACAGTAACAGAAGAAATTACATTGCTCAATATAACAACTGTCTCAAAGCAAGTCAGGCCTTTCAGTTACAAGTGCCAATCTTGTCAGCATTAGCTGGACCAGCCTAAGAGATAACGTCTAATAAAGATAATGTCTATTTGAAAATTTGCTTCAACATTTTCGAAGATGTGAGCTCCAGCGCTCATGCAGCCGCTGAGAACAACCTCACCTCAGCCAGATCTTCTGGAATCTGTCGCTGGCTCTGATGTCTCTATAGTGGTTAAACATGAGATATAATTCATTTTGGCTAAATATAACGGGCAGTCTTTGGTCTCATTAATCTATTATTTGTTCCAGAGCAAATAGTTTTAGCTGAGGGCAAAATCTCATCACGTTATATTTTATGTAACTTCAGTGCTGTATATAGCGCTGCCTTTGTACTTTTGACTGAATTGGCTAGCAACCTTTATGATTGCTGTTGTTGTTGTTATCAAACATTATTATTCAATAAATAATATTTTATATAAGTAATAGTATTTATCATTGGGAAACAGCGTGTGTGTTCGTGATGGTGATTTTAGTGACATTGTTCTGCCATTAGATGGCGACAAGAGTCAGCAGTAAAGACTTTTATATTGAAAGAGACTAAAGCGCTGTTTTGAACAAGGAAGTTATTTTTACTTTTAACAGCTTGTATGCAACAAATGCACTGAGCAACTCTGTCATCGGAAATCACCCTTAACAGATGAAATGATAGTACGACAAAGAGAGCCTATCACTTTCTTCAGCGGATATTCAAACTTTTATTGTGAATATGAGATTGATCTGAAGAATGAATGCTGTATCAGATGCAGATAATCACATTCGCTCAGTCAGTCTCTCTCTCATAATACTCTACACTGTAAAAAAAAATAAGTTGATTCAACTTAAAATAATTTGTAACCTGGCTGCCTTAAAATCTTGCGTTCAATAAGCTAAAAAACATTTGTTGTTTACACATATATTGGAGTTCCTTAAACCTAGATTTAATAGTTGGGGTAACAAAGGTGAAGCTGAATCAACTTTATACTTTGTATAACCAACATGTTTTTAGTAAGCTCAACTAGACGAGAAAGTTGTACCAAACTAAATTCAAGTTGAAACAACACAAAATGAGTGAGACCAACAAATGTTGAGTTGTTTAAACTAAGCATTTTGTTGAATAAACTTGTAATTATGAGTTATGCAAACTAAATACAAATTGGCTAAACCTAGATTTAATAGTTGGGGTAACAAAGGTGAAGCGGAATTAACTTTACACTTTGTCTAACCAACCAGTTTTTAGTTAGCCCAACAAGACGAGAAAGTTGTGCTAACCTAAATTCAAGTTGAAACAACATAAAATTAGTGAGACCAACAAACGTTGAGTTGTTTAAACTAAGCATTTTGTTGAATAAACTTGTAAGTATAAGTTCTGCAAACTTAATACAAATTGGCCAAACTAAGCGTCTTGTTGAATTAACTTATATTTTTAAGGCAGCCAGGTTACTTTTTCAAGAATAGTTCATCTTACTAGTAATGTTAAGTTCATTCAACTGGCTAAACTATGTAATTTGCCCACACAACTCAAGTTTCTATTTTCTACTCGCATAAAATAAAATACATTGCATGTTCTTAAATGTCCATGACATTTTATTTCAAAATTGACAGCATATTTAGTATTAGTGCGTTTAGTATAAAAACACCTTTAAAACAAACACTGACATTTCATATTAACATTTAATTTCTTTGGAACAATTGCAGTAAATATCTACATTCCTTTCACTAATGCACATTTAATCAAAAGAACAGATGAGTAATTCTGTAATTTTCCATTTCAATATAAGTCAGAAGTCAGAACATGCATCAAAGTGCATTCAAAATTTTAAAAAGAGATGCCATAACATGGCAAAAAATGTGAGTTGAACAAAGTGCAAAAACCAACCAAAAAGCCTACTTTTTGCAGAGTAGCATGTTTCGTAGCCCGTAAACACGTGAAGAACAGTTACTCCCACCAATGTTCGTGCAAAGTTTTGAGAACATCAGAACTGTACTGTGTTTTGTTAATGATGTAAAGACGACCCATCAGGAGCACAAATGCTTTCGGGACGTCACAGATATTGATGGCGACAAGACACTCTTCCAAAATGATAGCAACGTCATTGGTTTATTTTGGAAGCACCTCCCATTCCTCCTCCTCAGTCACAATCAAGATGCCCATGTCACCTCAATTCATGAGATGCCTGAAAAAAACAACAACAAAAAAGAAGAAATTCTTTACATACAATTATAAAAATTTTATCAATATAGAATACTACTGTACATTACTTCAACTACAGTAATACATTCTGTTAAAAATATTCAACAACAACAAGCAGCAATAAAGAGGCTAAGTAAAAAAAAATAAATAAAAAAAAACTGCAAATTACATCAGACTAACTGCAACAAGTACTGCTATTTCAATAATATAAGGGTGCTTTAACACTAGCACTTTTGGTGTGCACCTATTTTAATGATATCTTTACTACCTTTAAGATCTTAAAGGTCTTATAGGTTTGGAACAACATGAGGACGAGTAATTAAAGATAATTTTTATTTTTGGGTGAACTATCCCTTTAACTGTGAAATAATCTTTAAACATGAATCCCCTATAAAATTACATTTCACAGTTACTCTGGGTTTAAAAAGTTGCCTGCCACTGATGCATGGAAATGGTTAAAACATGCAGAAACAATTTTTACCTGCAAAATGCACAAATACCTAACAACTCTTAGTAGAAATACACAACACAATACTGAATGCTTGTAAATACTTATAGATAGATAGATATAGAAATTACAGAAAAAATTAAAATAAATAAAATAAAATGTAAAATGACATTAAAAATAAAATTTTATTTTATTTTATTCACTTTACCCAGTGAATTTCACCAAGTACCACAATTTCAGCCAAAAATGTTCTACTGAAGGAAAAAAAAAAAAAAGAAGTCACCTACACCTTGCAAATTTTCATTTTAGGGTGAACTATCCCTTTAACACTATGTTGGCTATATTTTAGTCTTGTGACATTGTGTATCATGACATACAGTGAGTGCTATGTACTATATTGAAAACTTACGTGTTACAACTGCAGATAAACAAGATTTCTTCTTCTATTACCGGGACCACATCACTGCAGATTGATGGTGCTCATTTTGGTCACCCAACAACTATAATGCCAACAGACTTGTCCTTGATGAATTCCTCTTGAGAACCTGTGTGCTTTAATAAAAACAAAGGGAAGCGTTAAAATATGCCTTACAATATTAACAGTCACAGACTCCAATAAACATGTGCACTTAAGTAAATAAATTTATTTACAATTTGTCCAAGCTCTACAATGTGACAGTCATTCCCATTGTGTCTGCATAGCACTTTGATGGATACAACTGCAGAAGGACTTGCTGAGGTCCATCCACAAGAATTCTGTGCTGATCTTTAGTCATTCCAGAATATCATAAACATGGAAAATACAGAAACATGTTAAAACAACACTATAAATACAAATAAATAATCTTGACAGCGAAAGTCAAATGTCATTGCTAGTTTACGTTTCAATTACCAAAACCATATTTTACAATCCAGAAAAGGCTTTTAAATTACATAATACAGGAAATTAGAACAAAACAACAGAAAAGCTAATTTTACACATTTGTGATTATCCTTATCACAGGGCTTTTTATACAAGATATATGCCATTATTACTTTTCATACCTTCAATTTTTTAACCGACCGTATATTCACGCAGCGTTGCCATGGGTTCCGACGAGGCACTTATGTACTGTAACTGAAAGAAGAGTTTGTACCGTTAGAACCTCATCTGAAAGATTATGTCAGATAAATACACGCTCTCCAAGCCAACTCTGAGAGGTGCTCGTTCGTTTCACTTACAACGTGCAGAAAAATGACAGTTCGAGCAGTAATCTTGTTTATTTCCCCTAATTTTAATCGGTCATAAGGTCATTTTTTAAAATTCCCGCCGTTCTAAATACACACAGTTGTTCGTCGCGCTCCGTCTCGTGCTCTGTTTGAACGGTCTCTAATGCAGCACTGGGCTCAAATAATACATACCAAACAGTATATTCTCCAGATAAGTTCAGCTCAGTATAGCATGGGAGAATATTAGTTTAATAATTATATGAATAATACTGTGGAACCGCGTGTATTTTGAGGCTTAAGAGGAGTGTCGCGAAAGTAATGCTGGTATCCATTTAACTACAAAATGCGATGCTTTAAACCATACTCGTACTATTCTTAGACAACATACGTAATTGTACACATGTTAAACCAATAAATACAAATATTTACTTACCAAAAGTGCTGGTTTGAAAACATTTTCAAGCTCTGAGGAGAAGCTCATCAAGATGGCTGACCAACGTCTTCTTTCTGCAAGTCTTCACGTGATCTCGCGATAAGTGACGTGATATCGTTATTAAATTGATTCAACACATTTTTTTAAGTTGAGGGGGCAAATGGCTAGTTTTGTCAACTTAACGAACTAGTTGAGACGGTGAAATTTAAAATTTTAAGTTGAATGAACAAACTAATGAACTGAAAGTTGAGTCAACTTAAAAACATTAATTGAAACAACTAAACTGCGAAATACTTTTTTACAGTGTACTACACATATTACACAGCTTTTAATACAGTAATACAATAAGCTTTTAATGAAGCAACTCAGTGTTTCTTCGTTACTGGTTCTAAAGTAACGTTTTCTAATTAGTAACGGAGGCTTGGGCTCAACTGTTAAACTGTGTATTCAGCATCTCATATTGGCTTGTCATCTGCATGTGCTGCCAGTTTAACGTGCTTTTTCAACCCCTGTAGACTCGCAAAATGCTGTGGGAAACACTGGGACGCATCGTTTTATTTCCTTTTTGCGGCCTAATTAAAAAAAAAAAAAAGAAAAAAAAAGAAAGACATTACTTGACTCCTATGCATACCAATAAGTCCTCTACAAACCCTTGGCCAGCATGTCTTCTGCTCGTGACTCACAAGTGAGTTATGTAACTGGCCTGACATGATAGCAGAACCAATGGGCTTAGTGGGTTTTTTCCCCACTGTCTGACTTCATGGAGTGGTGTATAATGTTTGGGTGTAGGCATGTTCATGTGTGGCACAGATGTGACAGGCACGTACATTTACCGCTCATTCAAGCAAAACTGAGTCTGATTGCTTTTCTGCTTCATTAGATTTAATAATGAAATTGAGTTAATAAGTTACTTCTTTTTTCTCTTTTTGGTGTAGCTCATTAAATAGCATATTAACAATTCTTTAATGTATATAAAGTACTTCCTATATTTATGAGACATACTGTGCATTTTATTTATAGGTCTCAATTGTGTGGTGTGTTGCTTAGAATCCTCCTGTTTATTTATTTGTTAGAAGAGAAATGGCTTTCAATATAACAGTCTTTGGTGCTGGTTTTTTTAAGCATCTTGCATATTTTTAGGCTATGTTGCAAACTATGAAATATGGCAACATTTTATACATAGGCCAAACAGATGATAAAAACATCACAGCAATCCACGACTCCAAGCCATCAATTAACGTCATGTGAAGTAAAAAGCTAGTTAAAAGCATCTTGATGGAGTTTGAAGTTAAAATGGCAAACAACAATAGATTTGACATATAGAGATGCCATTCCCTCAGAAATACATCACATTATGGAAGTAAAACGAGTTATGATGAATGTCATTTCGGGGTGACATTCAGAAGCTTAACTGCTGGACATCAAAGTCTTTTGAACATATAGGACACCTGCATCTGAAAAACACTGGTCCACGTAGGGCTGGGCGATATAGCTAAAAACTTTATCAACGATATAATGTTTCATATTGTTTGGTATCGATATTTATTGACATTTTTAATAACCTTTTTTTAAAACAAATAGCAATAGAAAAAATGTTTAAATTTAACTACTGTATTTTTAAATTAACCCAATTTGAGACAAAAAACATATATTTTTTGTTTTAACAGTCAAACACAAAATAGAAATTAAATATGTAATTTGTAATATTTTATATGCAGATTAAATAGGTCTTAAGGAAACTTTTGGCTTGTTCCCTGAGGCCACAGAAGGGCGCATTGAGTAAAATAATGCAGCACATTAAATTGTCAACGCAAGGAAATAACTGTCTATAAAAAACATGCATTACGTCTAAATTAATTCATATAAATCAAATATAATTTCATAAACTGCATAAACAATTATGAGCAAAACAGCATCATGTATTTATGCATTGCTTAAAACAAAGAGCTGAATCGCCCATCACAGATTGCTTTTAAAAACATACGTGACGCAGTGAAAGGGAATAAATCAACACAAATTCGTGACATGCTTTCTAAAACTGTTTAAACTGTTTTAACTTTGCATGGCTTTCTATACATCTCTTCTGTGAGATGTGAGTGCAGCAGTCATATTTGTCCGTCTAAAAAATGTGCTGAATTTGCATTCTGTGTGAATTTGATTGTACTATTTTTGCATTCAAATGCAAATGTTTATTTTAAATTCGACTAATATTCATTTTTTTATTCACAATCTCCTCATCACAGGCAAGCACAGCACTCAATTCAGCATGTATTCGTGCTATCAAAGAAGGTGTACCATCGATAAATATCGATATCGCCCAGGCCTAGTCTCACGGCCCTCGTGGGACAGGGCTTATTCTTTCACTCGTTGAAACATGATGCCTCTATGATCGGTGTTCAATGAGCCAGTTTCTTTACAAAGAGTAAATACTCATCTGCTCACTGAAGCCTGTAGAGTGAAATAAATGAGAATGTTATGCAATAGCCTGCTGTAGTCTGTTTTAGACACAACATGAGGATTCACACTGTCGCCATGATAGAGTGATGGAGTAAAAAAAGACTGTGTGCTTAGTCGCTATATCCTCGTGGGGGGAAATGAAGGATGGCTGTTCCAATGAGTTTCTTTGGTGTTCTTCAAAGGGCTTTTGCCCTCATTAAGGTTTATGGACTTCAGGGTGGCTATATATCTCCAGGCCTATATACTGATCACCCAACACATGCCCAGACTAGTTTCCTATTAATTGGACCGTGTCAGAGGACAGGATATCATGTGAGTAAATGGCTAATTGATTTCAGAATGGTGGCTGTGTGAGACAGGCGCCTTTCTTTATCACAGTGGCTATATTTGCCTTATGCATTTACAGTCACTGGTGGCCTACATTAAATGTTGGCTCAGTGATTATTATTATTTTTTTTAAATTTTATTCTTTCAGTTTGACAAGCTCTTTAAGCTTTATAATTATTAGCTACAGGTATGAGAAGTGCTAGTAGTATTAAAAGTTGATTTCGTGATTTCTAGTTTTTAAACAGGATTAACTATCCAGTATGCCTCTATGTTACTGGTTACCCAGTGAATTGTCTTGTGAATTGAACTGTTGTTTTGAATTGGCTATAAATCTGAGTGGAATTGAGCTCCATCTTTTAGCACAAGAGCCCTGAAATGCTCTTCAAAGACAAGCACACTGTGCTATAGAGTTCACACAGCTGCCCAGCTTGTTTTGGCCATCTTCACTCCTGCCAAAAAGATTTAAACCACTGGTGATGTGCTATTTCTGCTCAACATATGAATGCTAGAATTACTCCCCGTAGTCAAAGCCCAATGCCCTTATGTTTCAAATCAAAACAAGGCCTGCTTTATGCACTACAGTCTTCTGTGGTTGCAGTCCAAAATTAACTTTTTTGCCACACCTGCCACATGGCTCTAGTGAAAATCTGCTGCCCATAAATATTTCTTACCTACTGTCTAGCTTGGTTTTGTATTGCTAGCAATTCATTTTAATATTTAGTGGAAATATTTATGCTTTTAATTAAACAATCTTTTTTTAAATATTTATTTCTTCACTCTTTGTTTACCATTTTTTATAAATATGCAACAAAGAAATTATGCAGCTCTAGTATAACAAATCTGTTCTAGCTTGAAAATGATGATATATAATGATGCCATATAATTACTGCATGGTTTGTAGTTTTCACCACATTTGAAGCTTTTAAGACATAGGGTCCTATGATTTCCGGAATGCGGAAAACGCGGAATCCTGTCATAAAAATGGAATTTACTGTATAACGTGGAATATCACGGAATTTGCCAAATTTTTGAATTAATAAATCAAAAGTAGGTCAGTACACTTAAATCAAAATGCAATATGGACTAGTGTCTGTAATTTATTAAGCCGCAAAATTTTACAACTTTAACTTGAAGTGTAACAGAAATACATTACTGCTAATAATAAAATTATTATTAAAACATTATTTTTAAGTAATATTTACCAGAAAATTTAGGTGAATTTATTTACCAATAAATGTAAATACACAACACAGTATTTCTGAAAAAATACTATTTAAAATCGACTATTTAGAGATGCTTTTGATTATTAAAATGTAATGAAACCATTAAAATGACATCCAGAAAATTAATTCAAAAATTAATTCAAGAATTTGGTAAAAATAAAACTAAACCTATTTCATAGGGCCTTGAAAATGTAGTTTTATTGTTAAACCTTTAATAAATTGCTGTTAAATTGTGAAAGTTTCATGATTTCAGTTAATTAGACAGGCTTTTGTTTTAATAAAATTTAATTTAACCATTTAAACAGTCTAGAGAAAAAAAAAAACCCGGAAAAATTACATTTTGAATTTTGAAAAAAACAACAACAAAAAACCCCCCAGATTTAAAAAAATAAATAAATAAATAAAATGGATTTCATAGGGCCCTACTATCATATCAAGTCAAATGAAATCATATATATATATTTTTAAATCATATCATATCAACTAGAGAACATTGTCTTAATGGCAAATCAGCAGTCAACTGGCCTGAAACTCTTTTGCACTGGCCTGGGCCAGCAGGCCATCTTTATAGTTGAGCCTTGTTATCACTCGTGAAATTTTGAAAAATGCAGTATTTGGATTGCTATTTAGGAGATTTACTCTGTTAGCATGTGTTTACATATTCAGAATGTGGCTAATGCTTGTTTTTCCATTATTGCATTATTACTAGAAACTAGGGCTGTGCGATATGACGATATATATCGGATAGACGAAATAAAAAGTCTATTGTTTCATATTATGTTCTATCGTTTATTTTGTGGTGTCGCAAAAAACATTGTTTACGGTAATACTTTTTAATCATTTGGATGACTGAGATCTTTACACGCCACCACGGGGCGTGAAGGGGAGACAGAACCAGGTGGAGAACGACCAGAACAAAATGAGGAGCTCGTTCCTAAACGAGGGACTACATCTGTAGCATGAGCACACGTTTTTAAGCACTGCAGTTTTATAACAACCGATTTTAAGCCGTTGAAACACAAACAACAGAGCTATATGCGTGCGCCGTCTCTGTTTCTGTGTGAGAGGACCGCGCATATTTTTATTTTTTTTTGCCGCTTTATTGGCTTTGAACGATTACATAAACACACTTATATGCGTCAGAATCCTCATCTTGGCAAGTATCCTCATATAGACAGCGATTTAGGTCTTAAGAGAGAGGAAACAGCTGAAAGAGAAAACGCATATGTAACAGTATATTGGATCCGGACTTTGGTCTTAAAGTGGAAGCTGTCCAATATTCGTTCTGTCTGCCATTCATATTAATCTTATGCCATGGTCTGTCTGAATACTCGATTCTGATTGACTGGCAGGTGTTGATTAAATTCGTTTAACTGCACAGGTAGTTCCAGGTCAGTTTAATCACATTCTATATTAATGCGCTTCCTATAAACATTGGTAACCACAGTAACATACAGTTACAGTTGAATAGTAATACAGACGAAAATAACCGTCATTTTTATCGTTCCGGTCAAATATTGCAGCACAAATATTGTTAACATCTTTAATATGTGAATGCTGGGAAATGACCATGGCATAAACGGGATAATCAACGGCTAGCTGTGCATTAAATGATTTGAATGCACGATGTGGAGGCGAAGAACCGCCCGACGCGCAGCTATCCCTTACATAGCACATTGCTAGAAAATCTCTCACTGCTCTTGACTAAATCACTTTTGTAACTTTAATAAGAAGAAATAATAATAAAAAAATAATGATGATGATATATTTATATATGTACAGAATCTATACATAATACACGTGTTAATTATATCTATCATATATAGATAGATAGATAGATATAATTAACACAGTGAAGACTAATTAATTTGCACAATGTATGTAGCGTTTCTTATTTATTGTGGTTTTTTTTGTCCTATTGCTTGCAATTAGTTTCTTATACTTATTTCATCACTGACAGTTTATTTATTGTCAGTGAGCTTGGTTTTTTTTTTTTTTCGTCTCTTTTTAGGCTTGTATTAGTTTCATATTGACATTGGTGACAAGGATTTTGAGAATTCTATGGTATCAAAGATTTTAATATCATAAAAGTTTTAGTTTTCTAAATGCTTTATGATCACCACATTAAACCTTGAGTGCATTTAAGTAACTCTGCTTGTACTACAGTATATTTTCATGCCCTCTTTTTACAGTGCTGGTGTGTCAGAAAGCCTGCCTTTGTTTATGGTTACTCCTCACCTTTTGTACAAATCTGTTGTAAAGGCCAAAGAGAAATAACAAGTGTAGTGCCAGAGGGGAGAAATGCCTTCAGTTGTGTTGTTAGCATGTATTGCTGCGTTGCCAGAAGACAGCTGCTTCATAATGTCAGAAGAATGAAGCAATTAGGCCTGGGAATCTGGCAGCAGTCTTGTTTGCTACAGGCAGCCCTACATGATTTTGAGTCATACATGTTAGAATCACAGCAATGACGCACATGCATGGTTTTTCGCATTATAATGAAGTGATTTTTATGTTTAATGAGCTCATTTATGCATTTAAAAGCTGTTAGAGGTCTAGAAACCTGTTGGATGGGATGGTAAAAAAGCTATAACGAGAAATGGAGACTGATTACGTCAAAACACACAGTGCTAAACTGCCGCTAGAGCTTTTTAGTGCTCTGACCAATATTAATTAAATGACAATGGCTTCAAATGGGTCGTGAAAATCTTTGGGAGTCACTTTGGTTACAGAATCGTTTCAAAAATGAAAAAGTTGTAATTAAGATTCTTTGTTGCACTGAAAAAAGGCAGTCATACATGTTTGGAACAACATGAGGGTGTGTAAATGACAGTAAATGACAGAATTATAATTTTTGGGACTATCCCTTTATGTGTGAAAAGAACTGTATTCATCTCTTTTAAACAAGACTGACAGCTGTATTTTGCTGCTGTGTGAGTGTAGCCATAGAGTCCCCCCACTGAGACGCTGTAAACTCATTTCTCTCGGCTGCTGTTACCACATTGATGACACATGCCCCCCCTCCACCTGACGATCTCGCTGGGAATGAGCTGGAGATGCTACAAGACAGATGATGTGCTCTTGAGCGCTGTGTTAATCGGATCCCATTAGCGAGCTCCATGTATTCATCTCAGTGGACCTCAGATTCAATTGTCTGAAAAGAATTGAACTGAAAGATGTTGCTCAGTTGTTTAGCAACCGTGTTACATAACAACGAACGCTAGTGCTTTTAAAGCAAAGGTCCCAAAGATGTCACACTATGCAACTTTTATGAAAAGTACTAGCTAAATGTTTTACACATTACTCTAAGCTTTGTAACACCTGTGTGGTCTTGTTAAGTCTCGCTCAGCTGGTCTGTAACAGAATTTTATTAAGACTGGTGACAGTCATGAATCAGTTTGTGCTGAAATTTCACTTTAGATTATGTTTCTACCATTCCTGACAAATTGAGTCATAACGCTTCCATCTTAAATTATAATCATTCAATTATCCACTTTATTTTAATATTTTTATTTGATTTATTATTTTGCTATTCTGTTGTTATATTTATCATTCTGTGTTAAAGTTTCCTGTGATGCTGCAAACACTGTGCCAATTTTTGTAGAGCCATTTTTTAAAAATATAGCATTCATTTGTTTTAGTTTTTTTCTATTCTTCCGTTTTTATTCTTCTGGCTTCTAAAAGACAGTTTCCTGTGCTGCTGTGTGCTCTGTGCCAGTTTAAGCACAGGAATTTTTCACATAGCATAATATCAGAGCCATTTAATGTCACAGTGGCAGGGTTAAGTATTTTTTCTATCTGTTTGCAATTTGGCAAACATTTGTAGGAAATCTCCATGCTGATCTTATAGCGCACTGCATGCTGTGAGAGCTGCTGAATAAATATGTGCTGGAAAAACAAGCAACCAATCCTCACCATGCCATAAGCAACAGATCTAAGGGGTTTTGTATGAGATTAATGCGGGTTGCATTCTCTGACATTTTGTTTTCACCCACGGGTTTGTCTGTTATCACAAGGTTTTCTTTATGCTCTCTAATCCAGCTTTGACAGCCATCTTCAGAAACAAAGTGGCCAAATCATTCTCTGTTGACATGCACCTCAAGTAAAATGTAGGCTTGGAGCCATATTCACGTTTTGTGGCATTAGAAATGCAACACACTTTTGTATTACTAAGCTGAACAGCATGTCACCTCTCACTTATTGTTTCTGCCCTGTGGGAGCTTGTGCACTGCTCGTGCAGCCTGTCACTCCTTATTCCACTATTTACCCAGCATAGAATATCTTTTGTTTGGCTTGATTTTAATTTCTTCCCTTCACCCCAAACCCCAAAATTTAGAACATGATTTGGACACATAGAATTACATTGTTTTTATTTATTGTTTGTTTGTCTAAATGCATTGCATTTTTATTTTATATTCATTCATTTCTTTTTTTTCTTTCTTTTTTTTTATCTTTTGTATATGTTTCAGTAGAATAAACATTGAGTGTAGAATAAATGCAATTTATTCAATTTAAAATTACAAATTTTATTCAAGATGTTTGATTATTTTTTAATTATTTTACTTACTGTTTACATGTTGTATAGTTGCTTTAGAATGCTTAGTAGTTCTTTTTTGCACATGTCACCTAGCAGTGGAGGTCATAGGTGAGGAGTTGTGTATGGTGTTTCTTATTTTTCTAACGGGAGTTGCCATCAGTTTGCCATATGGCCCTTTAGACATCCACCCAGGGAGGGCGAGCGACACATGGCTGGCAGAGCACCTCGACCTCTGATATCAGTTTCATGACTTTCTGTGTGTTTATTCACAGCTGCGTGTCATAGGATGCCACCCACATAATCTGTCTTGAGTAGAGAGTAGGCCAGTGGATGCCTGGCCTACATCACTGTCACTCCTCTGACCTAAGTAGTAGTAAATCAAGCTTGTCTATCTGTTTGAAAAATGTATAACAGTCCCATCATTCCTTTAACCTATGCTCTAAATGTGATTGAATAGTAATACCAGGGCCTTCATAGGTCAATATGAGGTTTGTGTTCTTCTAGGTTGCATGTGAAAAGAGGAAGAGGCTGAAATGCTCTGATCTACAGTGACATGATTGGAGGGACTGAGTCATCTGAGATGAAACCTCTGTGTGTTGACAGCTGGCTCTATGTTATAACACTCAATGCACAATGCTGCTATTTTCACCGCTACAGACAGCCTTGAACTGAGGAAGCACCTAAATCCACACTGAATGCTGATTTAAACCTGTAAACCAGTGCCAGTAATCATTGTTTTAAAGGGATAGTTCAGCTAAAATTGAAAATTGTCATTTTGTGAATTACAGAATGTAAATTTTTGGATGGTTTACCCGTCAGTTAATGTGAGGGGATTAATTCTGCAGGAATGAGCAGCATCTGTAGACAGAGAAGCATCGTATTAGTACTGGATGTCCATCCTAAGGTCAGCACGCAGGAGGCATGCTGGAGAATTAATGGCCAGTGGCTCTGTCACATTATATGGGCTTTAAGTTGAACCAATGGAGTGTCTTTCTGTAGGGTCACACAAAACCACTGAGTGGACCCAGGGTATCATATTCTGTATATTACAGTGCATAAGACTTCTTTTTGAAGTAATAGTTAAGAAAGTGCATTTCCACAGTATTATCCAGACTCTGAAGACATTAGCTGGAGTTTTGGCCATAATGGACATTTGGACATAATAAGTCTAAAGAAACATTAACTGTAAACAATCTGTTAGTTCTTATATAATTCAGCTTGAAATGAAGTAATTAATGTAAGCTATACTTACGTTTTTATGGTCACCCCATTAAAATAGATCCAGTCATCTGCTGCTAACATACAGTAAATGGCATTCTGGCAAGGTATCGTATTTATATTTAGTTTTCCAGATGGATTCTCTAATCACAACAAAGCAAGCTCCCTTACATCTGTGAAGGACATCTGTGAACATTCTCATGACCTGCTGTGAAGCAGAAAAATAGATGGTATCCTGGTCTGACTTAGACACCGAATTTAGATAGGCCTATTTCTTAAATTTGTGAATCATATGTTTTGCTTATCTTGTTACATGAAATAAATGCAGTAGACTTTTGCATAGAATGTGTAGCAGGGATATTCAATTAAAATTCCAATAAGTCAGATCTCTAATCTATTATATTTCAATACATGTATGACATAAATGTAATTGTATTTGCTGCATTCTCGTTTTCTGCAGTGTTTTAGTGAAAGCATTATGCTGTTTTGCTGGTCACCATGTTTTTAGTTGTTAAATAACAGCATCATCTGCAGCTCTTGCTGTGCTTTCTGTCTGTATAAAGGGCTTGAATGATGCGTGTTTGGTTCTAGATAACAATATTAGAGAATATAGCACAGAGAGACTGTTAACATAAATGACCCTGAGCATTTGTGGCATATAGGCCTACTGCTCTGTTGTTCTGATGTGCTGCTGACTTAAAACTGTAGAAACGGTAAAATAGTGCTGCTGTTGTCAGTATGTCTCGCGCTTCGGGTTGAAATCAAGCCGGGGTCTAGATCTTCCTCCACTCTGGAGTGTAAACGCTCACATCTCAAAATCAACATCTGATTGAAAGAACCAGGTTGCCTCCTTACGTCTTGCATTTTCTTTTTTGATACAATATTACACTTGTAAAAACATCACAATATGTAAGAAAAGATCTGTCACAACTTCTGTTTCATCGCAACGTTCAAAAAATTAGACCGCTGTTAACTTGACACAGTGTCTGAAAAGTCCCCTGGTTGACAAGACACTATTAATGGGGATTTTCACAATTAGATATTCACGGAAGTAATAGTTGTAATGGCAACTGTTTTCGATTAATTGTCTAGTCGTACCTGATATGCAGTGAAAAGACTGTGCAGGGCAGTTTGTGACTTCTGAATATTTAACCTCATCTGCAAGTTCTACTAGAGATGTTTCAGCATTTCTATCCACAGACGTGAAGTGGATTTATTGTCAAAGTAATGCTGAGGTTGAGCATTTTATGAAGAGGGATCATGTTCAGTTTTTTCAGCCACATGGATCATAGAGGAGTCCTGATGGGTTCCTGTGTTTGCGTAAGAACTTCTGTCCTTGGTGCATTATATGGTTTCCATGGGAACTAATTCAGATCTGACTGTGAAATATTTCTCTAAAGAGATAGACAAACAGGAATGTTCATCTAAATCCCAGAAAAGCACTGTTTAATTAAAGCTTTGTTAATGTGGAGAAAGGCTTGATTAACGATATCCCCTTTATCAAAAATAACACTTTTCAATGCTTATTTTCTGCCCTTTTTTTTGTAACTCACAAGATTAAACCAGTGTCTCACTACTCAAATAAAAGAGCAATGTTTAAAGTGCCAGTGTTCACACTCTTCAGGAAGTCATATTAAACTGTGAAAGTATTTTAAGATTGAGAAACCACACACTTCACCTTTAAAAACACAGTCTTTATGTCTCAATTTTTCTTTCTCCCTCTTACACACTCTCTCCTCTGATCAGGATCACAGGATGGGAGTTTGCATTATTCATGCCTGGCGGAAGACATGACAACCAGCCCATAAATCTACAAGCACTTCCTCTTCTCTGACTGTATGATTATGAAGGAAAAGAGGAAGTCCTTGTAAAAGCATCAACAATAGACTGTCTACCTTGTATACAAGTCACAGTGACTTTTTATGTCTTATAGGTGATAATATAAAAACATAACAGGGTAGTGTGAGATGGCCACTAACAGATAAAAGATAAAAAAACACTGATTAAAAAAGATAAAAAGACACTGATTAATGACCCATGCTGTTTGATTTGTTTAACATTTTCTAAAGAAAACAATGTTTCAGTGATGCTAGAGAAGTGTATATTAGTATTATTTATATACTAGCATTTATTAATATTTTGAATTAACTTTTAGTTTTATATTTTCAGTTTTCATTTTAATTTTAGTTTGATGTACATTTGTCATTTATTATTATTGTTAATTAAAATTAATCAGTTTAATTAAATTTTTCTTTCACTCCCAATTCTACTCATTTTAGTACTTTAATGTAAAGTTTTTTTCATTAGTTGCCTTGTCAACAGTTCTAATTTTCATTTAATTATTTTTGTCTAATAGTTATAATTTTCAATTGCCGATAAGATTTGTGCAAGTTTTACTTTTAGTTAACAATGGCAGCAGTGGTTTTTCATGTTGCCATGTGGTTGCTGGAGTTGTGTTTTTGCTTCAGGTGGTGTTTACACTGGCAGTGATTTTTAGTGAAAATCACTGGCTCATTCATTTTAAGGCAGTTGGCAATCTCTGTTTGAAACAGATGCAAGTACATGGTCAGATTCAAGTCAGAATGAGATTCATTGAGAGACTGTGTGTAGTTGTGTTGTGTTTATCATGTGTATCAGTCTCTGTTACTGATCCAGCTGTGGGATCTCCTCTCAGATGGACGATATCTAAAGGACAAGATTTTAAAGAAATCCCTAAAGCCATTGCTTTCAGGAGGATTCAGTTTACCCGAGCATGAAAACAACCGTTTTTTTTTTTTTTCTCTTTCCCTCTCCTCCCTGTGGCTCATCAGTCTTTTCTAGATTAGCTTGTGCCTTTTGAGAGAAAAATAAAGTGGTATTGTCTAGAGTCTAGTATTGTCGGAAGTAGAATTTGAAATGAAAGCTACTTACGTCAGTGGCCGTGTTGTATATTGTCCTTTTATTAGTTTCAGATGTGGTTTTATTGCTAAATGACATGCATACTTACAGTGAGAGAGCACAAAACTTGTCCTCTGTCTTTCTGCCTCTCTGTAAAAAGACACAAAGGTGACTTGACTGGCTCAGAAATGTAGACGTAAAGCAGCTCGAGACAAACAATGTTTCTCTGTTAGCAAGATCAGCACTGTAATCAGAGCTGTGCCATTAAAGTGCTTAGCGTTGTAGAAGTGCCATTCTAACCATGTATTTTGATAGGCGATCATAAGAGAGCTTTTTATTTAATGTAACATGGTTTTAAGAACTGAGACAAGTAGAGCTTGTCCACGTGAGGAGCCGGCGCGGTTGGTTATAGGCCTACAGATAGAAGCTAGACATCATTCAAAACTGCCAAGCTTTTGCAAAATAAATAAAACTGTAAAATAAATAAAACTAGTAAAGCTTTTGCAAAATAAAGAAAACTACTTTCTGCCGTCTCGTTTTCCTTTTCGAGAACTTTGGAACGTGTCACAATGACTTACACATTTTTTTTCTTTCGTTTTGTTAATCTGTCAATGATTTAGGCCTAAGTGAAATATATTTTGTGTATATACCTATATATTCTTTTTTGTGTAAGCCAATAGTTTTATTGTTTTCTCCGTTCACAGAAGCGCTGCAGGTGCGTGTGATCTGTTCAATCCATCTTACACTATCCTCAGATAAACTCTAACACCAGCGCATTACCATTGCGATTTACCTGACGAGCTCACAGCTGAGCGCATGGGCATTTCACTTGTTGGATGCGTCCGTGTCACATTTGCATTGTCCGTACTACTTGAATTCCTGATTGGTTGACAGCAGATGTCAAATATTAAATGGAAAGATAAAATAACGTTATTAACCGGTTAATGGCCATTTCAAATTTTCGATTCTGTTCGGAACTATAAAATTTGATTTAGTTTCTATTTCCGGTTCTGTTCCAGTCAAAATTTAGTTCGTTTCCGGTTCAGAGCCCTGCTAAAAACTGCTTGTGTAAATCTCAACACCCTCACTGTCACAATGAGACTGCAGAGTTTTTCTTCAGGAGTTTTACTGTTAAAGCAGCTTTTGTTTTTGTGCTGAGCGACTGTGTCTATATCTGGGTCAGTGACGAGGAGTGAAAGGATGCAAAAAACAGACAAAACTGATTTTTTTATATAAATGTTTTTTTTTTTTTTACTTTTTCAAATATTGTAATCTTTGTACAATTTCTTTTTTTTTATGTCCAAGTTTGAGCTGAAGTTCTATACATTTTATTTGATAACAGCTGTAAGTTATAAAATGGTGACCAGGAGTGGGCCATTGGGAACTTTTACAGGCTTGATTACCACAAGATTTAATTTATGAAGAGAGGAATCACATTTACATCCAAATGATAAAATTAATCTGCATGGAACAGAACCCAAATGCTTAAGTGCAGCTGTAAATGGCCTAAATCATCGAAATAAATTAAATGAACAGACAGCTCGGTGTAACGTGTGCTTAAAGTAAATAACAGTGTTTCTTTTTTAAAGAGTAGACATCAGCCTCAAGTCTGTATCATCTAGTTTAACAGTTAACAGATACATTGGATGACATACACCTTGTAAGGTACTTTTAGAGTTTCACATTTCTCTTACAAGTGAACTAGTTGAGACAAAATTCAAATATAGCTTTCTCCAAAAGGATTTTATCATGGTAAATACATAGAAGATTAGCAGCTAAGCAGTCCGTTTATGAAGACATGAGCTGTTTCTGCATTACACCGGTTTATTCAGTGTACTGAAGCATCTCCTTCATTGACTTGCATTAAATGGAAGAGCCTCTTGTCTTTCTGTTGAGTGTTATGTCTTTTTGAGCAGACCTTGAAGGCTTTCTCTGAGAGAGGTGCTCTGGATGCTTGTGTATGAAAAGGAGGAGAGGACGAAAGAAAGAAAGGTGCCTGCAGTTGTCTCACCTCCTGTTCCTCATGAGTTCCTTACACAGCACCTGTGCTCACAGCACTGTGCTCAACGAAACTACTGTTATTCATTAAATTGTACAGATCCCCAGTTCCGTGTATGTTTGTGAATTAAATATTTTGACTAATTTAATTATGCTTTCAGCTACCATTAAGACTCTGAACACCGTTTAGCACATTTTGCAGTATTTCTAAATCATTCCACTGAATTATGCAGATTTCTCTCTCTAAATCAGCTCTGAAAATGCAAAAAAGATTCCATCTGGGTCTACTCATGAGGAAAGTCACGATTTGGATTGATCTCACTTCTCAGATGCAACACATTCACACAAACTCACTCCTCTGACAGATTCTTTATGCAATAGCGCATTTAAAGGGATAGCAAAAATGAAACTGTTGTTGTTTTTTAAGCAGCAATTCGACAATAAGACTGACAGAGTCAATGTGAAAGATGCTTGGGATGAAAGTTTTATCATTTGCATTTGTATTTAAGCTTTGCCAGCGTAAATATTCAAGTGATTTTAAACCATCCAAGTGCAAGAAAATGTCTTGCATAAATTATGGAAGAATATAAAATTTTTGTGAATTCCCTTTAACGTCAACACACCTTCCAACAGGGTCTGTCATACAGTGTGAGTGAGGGTTAATAAGGGCCTAATAAAACGGCATTCATTTAGTGCTTCTGGGCAGTTAGCATGGATGCTAAGGAGGTTTAGCAGTGAGTCAGCACAAATTCAAATGATGACATTACAGTCTGGCCATGAAAATGTATCATCTGTACTTATTAACTCTCTCACCTTCTCCAACTCGTATCTTACTCCATGTCAAATGATACCTCGTGCAAAGCACCATTTTTTTTTTTTGGCAAATTTTCACTTAGCTGTTAACCCGCCTTTGGTGACTTGATGTAGCCAAATAAATATTTCATTGACATTTGATCTGAAGGCTCTCCTAACCAGCCTGGCAGAGATTACTTTGTAATTCTAATGAGAAGTCATGTGTGTGTGTGTGCGACAGCTCTCACAGACAGGCCTCTGGGCTGGTGCTGTAAACAGACTTTGACCTCCTCACCCTGCTCTAGTTAATTAGGCCGGTTTACCCAGGGTAAGCTTTGGGATTTCATGTTTCAGATGAATACCTAACAGATAAAATACACTACCATATAACTGTTTTTTGGTGTTGCTTAAAGGGATTGAAAATTCTGTCATTTTCTTCAGTGGAACTCGAAAGTAGAAGAATGTCTCTTTGTGTTTCTTTTGCTCATACAATAAAAATCAATGGGGTTTTAAGCCTGTGACAAACCAAAGAACGCAGCAGCGCTGAAAGCAGACTGTTTTCGCCTTTCGTTGCATATGTCTGTGCTAAAAATTTGGTCTTGAACACACTGTGAAGACTACAGCCAACGGCCAACTAGCAAACGTATGTTTCGCACCTGTGTGAGAGGAAATAGTTATCAGCAGAAATGGCAGAAGTCTCTTATTAGTCATTCAAAAAGAGAACCAGAACTAGGACAGTGGATATACAAACATTGCAATGCTCGCTTGCTTAAATTTGAATTATAGTGATCACGTTCTTCATTCCAGAAGTCATTCCATATCGTTAATAAAATATATACATATTGGAATGCTCAGGTAAGATGGATATGTAAAATTAGCTTCTGTGTGCACTCTTGACAATTTGACATTTGCTTGCTTTCATCACTTTCGTTTTTCTTCTCGTGCTGGTTCACAATCAGAGTGATCTGTCTCACCGACTGGCCAATGCTGATTCAAAATGTTCAAAAAGCTGGCAATGGGGTCCAACTAGAGTGCCAACAACGTGGAACATGCCGCAAGACCTGAACAAACGCTCTCAATGACAGCTTGCTGTTGGCCAACAACTGTATGTTGGCTTTATTTTAGACCCCTTTGACTTCCGTTGAATGAACAAAAACATGGTTATAAATATCTTTAAACATAGTATAATAAAGATTTGATTACCATTAGGATTTAGTTTGGGCACTTTTGCTATTAGGCAACCGCACAGAAAATGCCCTGGCAACCACCCATAAGAACTTAACATTTTGGCTGTTTCTTTTGTGTGCTTAAGTACTGCTTTTCTAAAGAACGTGTTGCTTCATTCATAATGACATTGCGTGCTATTTGCTTTGCAGATACATGTAATTAAAACTTTGGCAATGCAAAAACACAAGGACCTTATTATGTCTTTATTTTCACATGCTTTTTAGAGGGCAGCCGAACTGCTCTTGTGTTGACTGTTAAGTTAATGAGCGGAGTGGAATATGCGTGTCTTGAAGGGATGTTTCCTGTGTCTGAGTGCAGTATTCTCTGCTACACTAATGCTGTTTGCTCAGGTCATTGATGCCCAGCCATGCACAGAGCAGATCCACAGGAAATAACAAGGCTCTTCTGCCGCCAGCACTGCTTGATCCGATGCGTGGCGACAGCCATTTGGAAAACAGTGAGTTTCAAACACTTAGGGATTAATTCTTTTTGCTTAATTGAATAATTATAGAATATGTGCCAGCCTGCTTTTCATGTCTCAGTGGCTGACTGGAATTCAGGAGACCCTCATGGAGGAATTGTGTACACTATCCCTCCCAGGGCCCCGTGTAGCTCACTAATGCACAGTGCCTAATGTTTTAGGGGGCCCTTTGCGAAGACAAGGGTTCAAAGAGGTTCATTTTTTTCACCCAAAAATGAAAATTCTGTTGTCGTTTTAGTCACTCTCAAGATATTCCAAACTTTTTTCTTTGGTTGAAGATATTTTGAAGGAAAAAACATTTGCTATTAGCATTTCTTTGTGAATTCAAGTACTGCTTGAGAAATGTCTAATGCTGATTGTGCAGTAAAACTGATACAAAACATCACTGCTAGGCAGATGGAAGCATGGCATATTGGCTTTATTGTGAAATTGCTGGGGTGGTCTTGTTCTCATGTTTCTTTTCTTGTTCTCTGCCTTTTCCAAATAATTCTACCTGCTTACCCACCATGCAGTAAGTGCCTACTGTGTGTAAAACAGCTATGAGAGAGATGTTGTGGAAAACGTTAGTTGTTTAATTAAATTTGTAGATAATTTCAATATCTAATTTGGTTGATAAATGTCAGAATCAGGTGAGACACACGTTAAAGTGACACTGTGATAGTAGGGGTCATTGTCAGTCATCATAGTAGGGCTTCAGTTTGATACACACTGGAACACCACTGCAGTTAAATAGATGTTAGTGAATGGAATTATGAGATTTCATGTCATAATTGGCCTTTTCTACAATTGCATTTCAGTTCATAATATTCGGAGGATGTTAGCATGCTGGCAGCTCTCGGTGTACAGTGCTGAAGCGCCTCGGGCCACCCTGCTTGACAAAGTTAGGGCAAAACTAAATCAATAGGTCACACATAGTCGATCAATGTTGTCAGTAGGGAGTTCATGCATGGCTGTTCGACCTAAGCCATGTCACTCTGTCAACATTTGCTTGTATTTCACTCTGCCTAAAGAGTGTTTGATATGGCACTGTGTGCCTTTTCAGACCTTCAGATGGAGTCACACGCTCTGCCATCAATCATGTGTGAATCATATCAGACATGACACTCAGTGTGTGTTTGGAGTTTTTTTTTATTGCACCCATGATGTGTGTTGCACACATACACAAATATTTGAAATTTTTAATATTTGACCTAAAAAAAAACATTTTGGCATCACAAATTCAAAGGTTGATTTTTATATTTCAAGTTACAAATTCATCAGAATCAATACATAATATTGTATAAATATAATATGAATTCTTTTGATTTATTTTTGAAAATAGAAATAATCTAGAAATAATCATTATTAAAATTCAATTTTTTTTGCTTACACTACAGTTCAAAGTTTTGGGTCAGTCTTTTTTTCCCCTTCTGAACAAAAATACATTTATTAAGCAAGAACACATTCAGTTGATCAAAATTTACAGTAATGCTGTTCTTTTGAACTTTCTATTAATCATGGAATCCTGAAAAAAATAACAATGCGTCACTGTGTTCTCAAAAGTACTAATAATCAAAATGTTACTTGAGCACCAAATCAGCATATTAGAATGATTTCTGGATGATAACGGATCACTGAAGACAGGAGAAATAAGGCCGAAAATGCAGCTTTGCCATTGCAGGGATAAAATGCATTTTAAAAGTTATTAAAATACAAAACATTTTGATTTTAAATTGTATTAATATTTCTCACCATTACTGTATTAATAATAAATAAATGCAGCCTTGGTAAGCATAAGAGACTTCTTTCAAAAACATTTGATTTTAAAACATCCTTGAACATAGTGTAACTGAAAATTCTACAATATATTGTTTAAAATATACTGTATATTGCTTCAACAGGTATGTGTAACCCTCTAACCATATAGGAACATAGAATGTGACAAATATATTCATTGTAGAGAAAGTGTCTTGTTATAAATCCAGTGGAATGTAATCTAGGTCTATCTTGAATACACATCGAGGAACATTGTGCATAAGTCTTCTGGGAGCAGAGAATGACCGGAGGGCATCATGACTCTCTTGTAGCCGTCACACATACTGCATCGCTGATTTGATCTGTGCCTTCCTAATTTTATCTCTCTAGGAGATCGGACAGTGTCAGCTACATTTCAAAACCTAGTGAGCTTCTGAGCTAGACAGTTTTTCTTTTCTTTTTTTTTAAATTAATAAACCTATGATGCATCAGAAAGGTCAACAGCTCACTAGATTTTGGGAAGCAGCCAGTGTTATTCATTCACACACACACACACACACACACACACACTCGCGTACAACAGGAGGACAGATGTAATAGGTTTTGTAAGGTTACAGATTAATACAGGATAGCGGTAAAAACGGTGAACGTGTGCGGTAAAAGTGCTGAGTCAAACTTCTCGCTTGTGCCAATAACCGAGCCAAATACACACACTGAGTGTGTTTGAAGCACAGGCCTCCACACAGGATGAAATGCTGTTCCTCTGGCCTTCTTCCAAAGAAGAAAGGAAACAGGTTTGCAGTGAAGAGTGGTAAGGTGGTAGAGGGCTGGAAATGTGATTAGAGTGTCAGCAGGGAGGTGAGCAGACGGATGGTAATGCTTGAAATGGAGCCCCATGTCTCATAAATATTCTTTGGGGGAGGCTTTATGGGGTAATACAGACTGCTTGTTTGTGTCATGGCAATGCAGGTCACACACACACATGCATATACGCTATATACCTATACTTATTCTTTAATATTGCTGTTTTTTATGCGTCTGTTTTTGTGCATTTGTACTGCAAAAATACAGAAACACAAACTTGCCTGACCTCATGCCCTCATGTAAAAGAGGGGCAGCTGTGGGGCTGGACAACTGATGAAGTATTGTATAGGAATAATGAACTGGAGTGGCCACAGTGCAGTATTAACAGTAGTAAGTTCTCATTTTCTCTCTTAGTAACAAGGCATGAGAGTTTGAAGTGTGATTAGATGTCATCGAGTGGTCAATCAGCCTCCTGGTGAGCTAATAAGCACTTCAAGCCTTTGGTTCTTACCCAGACGTGACCTCTAATAGTGCTGGTTTAATGAAGCTGTAAAGTGTAACGGCTTTGCCTTCAGGTTGGTAGAGGCTGGTTTGAGATCTTATTCATTTTACTGTAACACACAATGATCTTTCCTTAAACATGCATTAGCCTACAAAAAACAACTACAGTTTTTCATAAATTAGTTTTTTATTTTTAATTTAAGTGCTTTTGACATGAAAAATGTCAAAATGAAAAAAAAAAAAAAAACTGGCTCTAAAAGTAAGTTTAATAAGTCAATTAAATAAGAATTAATATTCCTAGTGCAAAATAGGTCTGTCACGATATTTGATTTTCGCTACACACTTATTGTGGTAAAAATAAATCATGATAACAATGTTATTTGTCTATAGAAATTGTGAAAAATACAATTAAGAATTTTATCAGTAAAATTTAGTTTTAAATAAATTTTGTATCTTCTCTTTGTGGCCAAAGAATCACACTTAAAGGGGTCATCGGATGCCCATTTTGCAGAAGTTGATATGATTTTTTAGGGTCTTTATTAAAAGCCTATAACATACATACCTCTATAACAAAATTTCTCAATGGTAGTGTAAAAAACACCTTTTTTATCATTATAGGATGGATGTGTACACACACTTCCAACACACATTTATGTTCAAACAACTTGAAAAGTGAATTTTGCATCGATGACCCCTTTAAAATATGAGTGTAGGGAAGTGGAGAGAGGTTTTTAATTATAACTGTACAAAAGCGCTTAAAATGCTAGTGGTCGACCGATAATAGTTTTTTGACAGCCGATGGCGATATCTTGGAAAGCAGGATGGCCGATATATAGCCGATATAATTTTATTTATTTTAATATTTAAGAAATTTGAAATCATTTGAAAATGGATTAAAAAATAAATGCGTAAAATAAACATACTTATAATTTAGATGACAAAGTATTTTTCACAAATAAATACATATTTAATAAAAATATAATTAAAAAGGGAGGAAACACTGTAAGGGCACTCAGTATTCTGGGAAGTTTGTGTGCATTGGGAATCATATTGTTCAAATAAAGCCAAGGTAACAGTCATTTTACATACAGCACACAGTGAAAGTGACATGAATATGACAGTGGGCAAATGCATAAAGCTCAGCATAATTTGAAATCACGAGTTTAAAGTTTGTTGATCGCGCGTTTCCTCCTGTCCGCATTCAATTCGCATGGACCGACCGTCACACAGACCACACGCGATCATGCAGGATACACATGCATACTTCACAAGATCTCACAACTGGATCCGACTAAGTTTGCAATGTTTGTGAAATTAAATGTTCATTAGTCATTCAAAGATTTTTTTATATGATATAAATGCGTATTTGCTGATTGCAAACGAGAAAGTATTATAATGTTTGCCTTTTTGTTACTAATAATATAAAAGCAATAGTTATAATACTTTTTGTATACATTTAATTCCTTTGTTTAACAGTTCTGAGTATTAGACAGACTTATATCCGTATTAGACAGAACTGTTAACAATGACAGCAAAGTTTGCTGAGCAAACTAGTAGAGGGAGAATGTGAGTGTGGCCACTCTGCCGTCGAAATAAAACTCCTGCCTCGAATGCATCGACCAAACAGAAAAACTCATCAGGCGATGCCGATATTTGAAAAATGCCAAATATCGACCGATATATTGGCCTTGGTGGTATATTGGTCGACCACTATTAAAAACCCTTACTATTGATCAGCACATCCTGCAGACTGAAGTGTCTGACACTCCCATCTTTTTTACAGAATCCAAAAAAGAAACCTCCCACACTTGTAATATCAGGTGTGAGTAGAGTGTCTTACTTTCACCTTTTGTGTGGCAGTAGCTACACACTACATAATTACTGGTGCTGTATGAATTACGATGTTATCATATAGTACTAAAACAATTACAGTCATTTCATTTTCTTAATATCATGGTTATCGTACTGGTATATTGCGACACCCCTAGTATAAAGTATAATTTATTTTTATTCTTTTGATTATGGTGATATATAATGTTCTTGAGAATCTTTGTGACTGTTTTAAACCCTGAAGTGTGTGAGCATTCAAGTTGTTCCTCAGTGTCATGATGTCTTTTTTTAATCCACTACTCTGTTTCTCTTGCTCAGCAGGAGATGGAGAATTGAAAGTTTGAGTCTGATTACATTGAGAAGGGTTGAGACAGATTACCTGTCTCTGATTTATCTCTCTTTCTCCCGCTTCCTGTTCCCTTTAAATCTGTTACGTTGGCACAGAAACCTGGACAGACTTACTGCTCATCACCCACAGCGCCTGCCATGACACTTCCTTTATGTAAAAGGGCAAACAGAGGACGTTAATATCATTCTTTCACATGTAGATTATATTCACTCAAAAGATATATATGAAGAGTTCATTGCAAAAACCGATTAAACGCCACTTAAAAAAAAAAAAATGCTGTGCATTATTCTCCACATATAGCGCGATCTGAACCCTAAACACGTTTTGTCAAAAAAGCCGGTATTGTCTACTTTCAAGGCATTGCGAGTCCACGTTTTTCTGCAGAAGCCGACAAGCGCCCTTGTTGTTTTTGAACAGAAGCCAATAAGCAGAGCTGGGTAGTAATTGATTAGAGTAAGTTACATTTTAAAATACTCATAATCAAACTACAGTTACTTTTTTATAGATTACATGATTACATATTATTCACACACTAGCAATAAATTATTCATAATTCACTGATTCTCCCTAATTTCTCTTTTTCATCTTTTAAATTAAAGTCCAGTTTTGTGGACATTCACACAGTCATTAGTCAGGTGGCGATACAGCATTTGACCACTGGATTCACGAAAGTCATTTCAGGTTTATGTTATGTCTTTGGAAGGCTTTTGTCTTTCAAATTCATTAAAATGCATATATTCACATTATTTCTTATTTACATGTAATGCGGGCATTCCAAAACTTTTTGTCATCTAAACCTTATTCGCCAAATATACTTTAAGTATATACAGTGCACAGCATGAATGAGTACACCCCCTCTAAAACTTTACAAATTCAGCAATTACTCTTTACTTAGATTACATGTTAGGGTTCTTTGGAGATATAATGTTCCATCAAGCCTGCTTGATCAATTACCAAAGAAGAATGTCAAAATTATTCAGCAAAATAAGATTTTCTTATCAAAGTGATAAAATGTTGTGTTGCAAAAATGAGTACACCCTCCTGAACTAAATAAAAAAAAAAAAAATAAAGGTTATTTTTGATCAACAGGTAAGTTTATTGAACCAAAACTTTTGAAGACAAGTAATTTCCTGACAATTAAAAGTGTTATATAGCCCACTGAATCATACTCAGACTTAATGCTGGCAGCAGTGGAACCACTTGAGAGAGAACTGCCAGGTGACTTATTTCTTAGCATAAAAGAGGACAATGGTACAAGAGGAATACCAAATTATTGATTTAAGTGTGAAAATATAGCAGAAGTAGCACCGACATTCAAAAACAATGGACTTGTGACAAGGCTCCTGAAATAATCATGTCTTCACTTTAAGTTTTCGTTTAGTGATGAGTGAATATTTTCTAGAAAAAGAGAAGGAGAAATAACATGCAAGTGTCTCAGAGCCGGCAAAAGCTATGAAAACAGTGACACTTTATCTCACAGAGTATGACGCAGCCTGCAGAAATGACATGCATGGTTGTTGTCACCACTATAATTACCTACTGTAGCCAAAGCAAAATAAACTAATTTAACCTCTTCCAAGGCCCATATTTGCAAAATAGAGACTTCTGGGAATCCATACTCTGGTCTCAAGAGACCAAGTCAATCATTTCGGATCCAAAAGCATCCAAAATGTTCTGGTGTTGCTAGAGGAGTACAGTGAGAAGTGCTTGGTACCCACAGTGACGTTCAGTGGTAGTAAAGCTCTTATATAGGGATGAATGAGTCCCGAAGGTGTGAGGGAGTTGTGCTTTATCAATGCTGTCATGAATTCTCACACTACTGTGTGATATAATACAAAAACCTGAAACAGAAGATGCTACCTTCCCCTCATTCCCTGCATTTTTTCAGCATGACAATAAAGATATTCATTCTCCCAAGGTGAAAATCCTTCAGTGAATATGTATTTCACTCAGTCTTAACACTCTTGTGCAGCTGTGGGGGATTCTGTAAAGACGAGCTGAGCAAAGCTTCCCATTAAGGACCAGAGCATTTAAGGAGGTCATCCTCCAGGAGTTAAACAGGACAGATGAGAAGATTTGTCATGAACTTGTACACTCAGTGCCAAGAAGTGTCAGAGCAGTATACTTAAAGTTCTGGAGGACATACTAAGTACTACAATATTATACATTTGCTGAATTAAATCTAGGGTGTACTCATTTCTGCAGTCCTTCATATAAACAAAATTGGCTAATTTACTTATCTTACAGAAAATATTGGCATATATTTTGTTGTTTTAATTAAGTATATGTTTAATGCATTTCAATTTTGCCATCTTTCCATGAGTTATATTAGTGATCATTAAGAAAATGCATCTTTATATTTATTCAGAGGGGGTGTACTCATTTATGCTGTGCACTGTACTTTATGTACCCCTGAGATTTTAAAATAAGTATTTCAATAATTAAGTATCACATTTGCATATTCACGGTTTCTTTGATGTTGATTAATGGTTACATGACATGGAGGTAAATAAAAATATTTCATCTTTTTTTAGTAAGTGTTTTAATTTAATATTTTAATTTCTATTTTAAAACAGTGCCTGCGTCTCAATGTGCATACTATCCATCCTAAATTCTATTTGATAGTAGTAATTTTCAATACCATTTAGTAGGGGTCGACCGATATGTGTTTTTCAGGGCCGATGCCGATAACGATTATTACAGACCAAGTGGACCGATAACCGATATTTTTAACCGATATATTATGTCTAATGTAAAAATGAAAATTAATGTCAAAATTAAGAATAACAAGGGCTCTGACAAAAACTGCCTTCCCTGGTGTTGATTGCACTTCTTACTCTTGTCATCCTCCATGCATCCATCTACAATAAGGGTAATATAAAGAGAGAGTTAAAAGTGGGGCCACTGCGCTTCATGATTAAGCCTATGAATACTGTACTACAGCTAAACAGCTTGGGGAAATGTAAGTATTTGGCTTCAATAATTTACATGTTAGAAATGTATGTGGAATAGCATAACCTCTCATAATTATAATATAAAAGTGTAAATAATTTAATTGTCTTCATAGCTCCATTGGAGAAGTTGTGAAGAAGACTGCAACTATTTTAATTAAACTAACACTAATAGCCTGTTAGGCACACTTGGTTCAATAGCCTATTGAAATGTCACAATTTATGTCGTCATAATCTTGGCCTGTGTGACAGTATCTTAATCTTGGCCTATGTGACAGTAATTTCGATTAGTTTTAATTTACAGTGCAGTGCAAATGAAGCCATAAAACATTAATTTCAGTTATCTTTTATTCAAATGAGAGTTAAACTAAATTTTTTGGCAAACAAATGGGTTTACCATTAAAATTAAAACATGGAATAAATAGCGTATTGTGTGATTATTCTTTTAAACAAAAGTTGTTGTTGTAGTAGTAGTAGTACTAGATAAACCGAACTTTTATTTTGACAGGTTGCCATGAGGACCTCTTAAGTTTCTGTATAGCCTATGTATGTGATATGACGATCGTTTTACTCAAATGAAACGGTCAAATGCTCATGAAGCAACTGTCAGAGCAGTTCTGGGGATGTTGGTCATGTATTTATGTCCTCATTTAGTGAGACGGCAGATGCTGAAAACACCGCGAGCGTCGCGCACTTCAGTGTGTGTGTGTGTGTCTGTGCCATTCACATATACAGAGACACGCAGAACATACAGAATTCATATTTAATTAAGTCTTTTTGCAGCTTAATATTTACAGATACTAGTCCATAGCGCGAGTCGATTTAAGTGTACTGACCTACTTTTGATTAATTCATCCAAACTTTGACGAACTCTGTGACTCCGCGTTATACAGTAAATTCCCTTTATATGACTGGATTCCGCGATTCCGTCTGTATTTTCCCCATCGCGGAAACCATAAATAGATAATATTGAGGTGTTTTGCAACTTCAGTGTAGTGGATTGTGATTCATTGCAACTTGAGCAAGGTCTGCTGCTGCCTTTGAGAGACAACTGATGCGTGATAATCACTGAAACTGTAACAAGCGCTTTCAGTGTGAGAGTGCCTTAGTCTTCCACATTGATTGGTCTGACTCGTGACTCCCAACAAATCAGATGCGCGGTGGGCGGAGACTGCTCAAGGCCACAGAGTGGTGAGTTTTGACAGGCTGCATCAGAGCCAAATAGCGCGTTTCAAAATTAAATAATTATATCGGCACATCGGTTTTGAAAATGACCGATACCGATAATCATAAAAATGCTTAATATCGGCGCAGATAATCGGCCTGGCCGATAATCGGTCGACCCCTACCATTTAGGGCAGATAGGGTGGATAGTATGCACATTGGGGCGCAGGGAAGGTCTATAGAAATACAAAGACTGTTCACTCCTGTACTTATGAATGGGAGAAACTGCAACACGAAATATGGAGGAATAGTCCCACCTTCTAGAGCCAATCGCTGATTGGAAAAATCATTGCATCACTTTAGCACCCGTTAGAATCTCCGGTTCCCATAGAAACCTGAGGCTAGACCAACCGATGCACATGCACAGTCATAAGCTATGCGTTATGACTGTGCATGCACATTGGCTGGTCTAGCCTGAAAAATAAGCTTTTTAAGAAACAACATCCATGGGGCAGTTTTTGAGATTTCAGGATTCCCCCATTCATTAAGATAGGAGTTGGTCTTGTATGAGCTGCCCGGAGGCATTGCAAATATGGCCGCCGAGTGAAGAGACTTTCCTTGAAAGGGACTTTGTTTTAAAATGATTTCTTTTAATTTTAAATTTTTATTATTTAATTGTTAGCTTTTCATTAAACTCACAAGCCCCCTGCAGTTCCTTTACGAACCCTAGTTTGTGAAACCTTGATCTAATATAATGTTTAATGCACTTCATGTTGTAAATTACAATGAATGGAACACATTTTCTTACTCTTTGCATTTTTTACATCATTATGGTACAAGATAATCCTATTTAAATCAATGTGATAAATTGTCAAAAGTAATCTAAAAGTAATCCAAAAGTAATCTGATTATATTACCTAAAATGTGTGATGTAACGGATTACGTTACTGACTACAATTTTTGTCATGTAATCTGGAATCAGTAACGGATTACAATTTGTAAGTAATCTACCCAGCTCTGCCGATAAATTTTTTTCTAGCGAATCAGCGCTGTACTCAGGTCAGGTAAAAAGGCTACTTTCACTTTGAAAAGACGTGCTAGCTGAGAGGAGTCTCGTCAGAGCTGACTAAAAGTGATGAGAATAAAAGAGAATGGATAATTTCAACAAACTTGATGAACCTGTGATATCTTCTTCAGGGAGTAAAGGAAAATAAAAGCTGAAACGTTTTCACAGAGCCTTGCAAAAGCAGCGCGTTACAATGGTGAGGAAAAAGCTCCATGTATTGCGTGTAATCACATCCATACAATCCATGATCACAACAACAACAACCTTTGTCAGGCATCTACATTGTCATTTGAGGAGATTACAAAGATTAAACGAGTGTTTTTTTAACTCTAAAACATGAAATGTGGAGTTATCTGCTTTTGCCAAAAAACGACTGTTGGAGATATCTGCTTTTGCTATAAAACAAACTTTTAATATGTAAAAAAAAAACATACTTTCAATGAACTTTAATTTTCTAAATTACGTGCATTTGTTTAAGTTATTATTACTTAATCAGAACAACCCAACTGCAGTTTGATTGATATTACTTGGAATGCGCAATAAAAAAAAAACATGATTTCTGAAAAATGGAGTTATCGGTTTTTACAAATGAACTCTTCATATATTTTTTGTCTTCTTGGGGGATCTCACTTCATAACACTTTAAAACCTAATCCACTGCTTTTCTCCATTAGCTTTACTGATTTGTATTGTTGAACCAGTCCATACCAGTTGGGCGTCAGTGTTTAATCTACACCCCGCCACTGAGGTTGTTGATGCCAGCTGGAGGCTGTATTGATCTTGTGTGCTCTGCCCACTGTGGAGAGAAGCACAGCAGG
Source organism: Onychostoma macrolepis (assembly GCF_012432095.1). NCBI lineage: Eukaryota > Metazoa > Chordata > Actinopteri > Cypriniformes > Cyprinidae > Onychostoma > Onychostoma macrolepis. The sequence goes on from NC_081163.1 coordinate 13,309,497, forward strand.
CATTGCATTGGGCATCCAAGGGCTCCTAGCCGCATGGACAACAGATCTCTCCACGCCTGCTCCATCAAGCTTTGCCCTGGCAGCAGTGCTTTCTGATTAGCTGTGGCAGCTGTGGCCAACAGGGCGGTGTGCCCAGCTGGCACAGGTACCTGATGTGGCAGCTGCTCTCAATAAAGAGCTGCTGACACCAGCTGGCCACTAGAGGACCAGCAAGCAGAGGAAAAAGGGAGAGACAACATCATCACATATAGAGCCGTATGCACTTGTTGGTTTTGGGTTTGTTTATGGATCAGGAAGAACTGATGGATAATTGTTTTTGAATACAAAGAAAATACAAAAAACAAACAAACAAACAAATACACAGATGTGCACATCAAAAACCCAAATTGTGCTCGTGTAGGACAAAAAACAATATCAATGAATGAAAATAAGGATGTCAGCACACATACTGAAATTACAGCTCCAGATAATTTATTAATAAAATAGTGCAACTTTTCATCCAGTCATGTGTTCTTCATTAGAGATTGTGCCTGATATAGCCTTGACTGGGCAAAAAGTTGTGCTGTTTTGTTAATTAACTTTCTGGAGATATTATTTCAGTGTGCAGAAATCTATCCTTTTTTTTTGTTAATTGTTTCAGTGCCCTTGTTGAAATGTACCAGTATGAGTTGATAGATGTTTGAGAAGTATTTGTTACACACATATTAGGGCTGGGACAATAAATCGATGCAGAATCGATTCCTGGATTTTCCAAATGCATCGCAATTCGTCTGGAATCGATTCTGAGCTTAGATTTTAACAGCAGATGGCGCTGTAATCTGTTTTTTATCTTCACATTTAAATGCTCATGAAGAAGAATGCTGAAGAGCGCTTGTGCGTTCGGCTGAGTCTGTAATTTCACCTTGGCTCAAAATGCTACACGAGATTAATGTAAACACAGTCCACTGTGAACACCCTTGTGATTCGCTTCAGCCTTTTCAAATTTTATGAATGATTATTTTAGGTTCAAGTATGTGTAAGGATTTGGAAACAAGCAGAGTACGGCTGTTTCTAAAGCATGCAGCGCCATCTGCTGTTCAAAACTAAGCTCAGAATTGATTCTAGAGGAATTGCGATGCATTCGGAAAATCTCAGAATCGATCCAGGAATCTATTCTGCATCGATTTATCATCCCAGCCCTAACACATATGTACCAGGTACAGTACTTCATGTATTTTAAAAGAATAGTTACAAAATAAAATAATAAATATAATGCTTTACAATGAAAGCTACAAAAAAGTAGTCGATATGACCCATCTCGTACTGCTTTATTTATAACATGTTTTACAACAATTTTTACAAGTGTTTTACAGAAACATTGGTTCCTACACATTTTCCATTTCGAAGTTCCAAATTTCTAGACTTCTCTGTAGATTTTTCAGACCATTAAATCCACAATACTGAATTTACAATCTGATACTCTCCCAATACTGCAAACTTGTGTTGGTACGACCCATTTTGGTACTGTGACAACACTGTTTTGTTGTATTGGGATAGAGTATCAAATTGTGACTTCAGTATTCAGTATTTTGAATTGGACAATGTGTAAGAACTGTGATACAAAACGTCTCCTTTTGTTCCTTAAAAGACAGAAATTCATACACTTTTTTTAGAATGACATGAGTGTCATTGTAAATGATAACTAAAAATTAGAGATGCAATAAAAATCAACTGTATATATGTTAGATCATATGCATTTACAATGGGAATTCTGTTTGTATCTGATTGTATGCAGATGAGGCCAGTAATTTTGAAACTAGCTTTGTTTGTCAATATATTGTATTTTCATGGCCTGGAAAATTCAAGGCAAACTGAGCATCTCTTCTAGTGTCCTTCCACTTCTTGTTGTCTGTGGAAATTGAGTTTGAAAATGTTCACCATCCTAGCATACTCTATGTATCATCTTCAGTTATTTGCTGTGGTAAGTGCTTTCTACAGTGCGTGTAGTTGTATGTGTGTGTGTGAGTATTGGCCATGCAGCGCTGACAGGAAATCATTAGCGCTGTCTGGGAGGAAAGGTGCAGAGTGACGCAGCTCTAATGGAAGCTAAGGTTGCTGTCTGCTCTGCCACAGACCCCTGGGGAGTGCCTGGAGCATCCATCCGCCTGTCTGTCTGCTGTCCCCTGCTCTCTGCCTGTCTCCCTGTCTCCGGCTCCCTCACTCTTCATGCACTTTTGCTCTAGAGCTCAAACACCATGACTTCCACCTCTGCTTTGGCTTTCTCTAGTTTAGTGACTCGACACTCTGATCTCACATCAGTTTGGCTTTGCTCACCTCACAAGTTTGTTGATTTTCTGCTGAAAACCAAGATGCTTTTGGTGTTGGATGTCTTGAGGCAGTGCTGTCTAGTTTACAATGCTTCGTCTGACCTGAGATCAGGTCTTCCCCTCCATCTGGAGGTTGCACTGTCAGACAGGGCAGGTCTTTCCCCCACTGTGAGCTAAACAGGTGTTTGGTTATTGCTCTGTACCTCTGTGGTTTGGCGGTTTATTATTGCTTGAATCTCAGCAGTTAGCGGGGGCGAGCACATGTCTTTGAACAATTGCCTCTTCCTGTGATGCTGCCAGTGTATTGTTTTTTTTCTTAAACCGCCAATGAAAGTAGATTGTCAGAACAGAGCAGAACAAACAGACAAGGAAAAAGGCACATTACCTTGGAGGAATCGCTCACAGTCAGGCCAAATGTTGAGAACAGATTCTTATAGACATCTTTAATATGTACTTTTTAAACTTTTTTTTTTTTTTTTTACAGAAAACTTATATCTTGAGAAAACGTCTCTTTGAGACTGCATAACAGTATATTGTTTGATTTTTAAATCAGACTGTGGGTTATTAAAGTCTTTGCGTGTCAAGCTTATGGCTTAGCCAGTCAGGATGTTTGACAAAGCCCCTGCAGACACATCTCGCCCACTTAAAACTAGCTGAAAGATTTACATGAACTGCAAGATTTGTCTTCTTCTGTCTCAAATATGAGACCACATTAACCCTAATGCCTACTGTATCATATTTTATATGCACATTTCTAAGGCCTCCAAATAATCAGCATGATCAAAACTTTGCCGAAAACCTATTGTACACAAATCCACTATGTCTACTGGTTTATTTTTTGTAGCAAGTAAAAGGCCTTCTAGTGTAATTATGAAAATGTCACCCTTCAGGTTGTTACCCTGAATGTAAAAGTCTTCAAGGTTAAGTAGCTAAACAAGTCTATTATAAGAATCAGAGACCAGAGACAGGAGTTATACTCAGTTAAGCCTGTTTTGGTGCAAGACACATTATTGACTGACATAATAAAACCGCAAAAGTGTCCTCTTGTTAGATCAAGAAAGGTCCACTCAACCTCTCTGTCATACTGATGATAGGTTGAAGAACATATTAGGCAGAAAGAGTTGTGTGTGGTGAGGGAAGCATTAGCTGTGTGAGATGGAGATGTGGGGCTGCTGTGATGGCTTGTGGTCAGTTCAAGTACTAAGATGGAAAGAGGAGAATCAGTGCAGAGCAACCGTTATAATAATAAATGTTACTTGAGTGCCAAATCAGCATTTTAAAAGGATTTCTAAAGGATCATGTGACACTGAAAATTGAAGTAATTTTCAGCTGCTGAGAATTCAGGAATAAATTACACTTTAAATTATAGAAACATCTCAAATAGAAACAGTTATTTTAAATTGCAATAATATTTTACAATATTACTGTTTTACTGTGTTTTTGATTAAATGCAGCCTTGGTGAGCATAAGAGACTTCTGAACTTTTGATCTGTAATTTATTTATTTGTTTATTTATTGCATTCAGAACAATACTCATCAATCTAAGAACAAAGATCTTGATAAGGGTGGCAGCTGTAATTAACATTTGAACATAAATTATGCTAAATATATCCAGGGGTTAAGATTGTTTTTTTTTTTTTTGAGGTTGGGAACTGTAAAACCTGTGGTGGTCTTATACTGGTGCATATTCAGTAAACACCTATTCCATTTGTCCGGAAGGACAAGAAATAAAACAAATCCTTTGTACTTTTGATCTGACACCGTGTAATCTATCTCAAACTGGTACAGTAGGTGGTCTTCTTTTGACTATAACAACTGTTGGAGTGGTGCAGTTTTTGAATGCCCTTCTGTTTGTTTTCATGCCATTATGAGAGTAAAGAGAGCTGATGCACGTGTTTGTATGGAGCACCTGTCCCATGATGCATGTGATATCTGTTCTCTGTAGAGCTGCGTGTGTGTGCTGTGAGTGCCTGCGCTCAACAGTCTGACGATAAGAGACTGAGGGGAGGAGAAGTGAAATGAGCTGCTTTATTCTGCTGAAAATATGCTAATGAAATTCACTTAGGCTTCATTTCCCAAATGTTTGCTCTCTTCTCTGAAGTAACGTTTGATTTGATTTTTTTTCCTTCCTTGGAGGGAGCTTTCCTGTATTGTTCTTCTGCTGCAGGGTTTTTGACTGCCACGGCACGGACATGAGCTAATGTTTTGTCCACTGTTCGAAGAGTTTCTAAATTTGTGTGTGTATGCATACTTGAAATTAAGGCATGTGACTTGTTGCAATCCCAGCATCAGCTGCCAAGCATTAAAGATGTCTGCCATCAGCAGTAGTGGTCTAGAAACACTCATTCTGCTTTACCCTCGTGATCTTGCTAGAGAGCTTTTCAGTTATTATACTGTACTGTAGGTGTGTTTCTGATGGCTGTTTCAAAGTTAAATTTGATCATTTCATGGAAAGGCAATCCAGGAATGCACTGTGATAAGCTCAAGATATGTACACTGTCTTGTACCTTTTGTCTTTTTGTCTGATTTTCAAATGCTTCTTTTTGCCTCAGGTTTGTAATGTTGTGATTCACTTCGCGGCTGGTTGGTTTGGTTCATGACTGTTTAATAAAGACTTTTTAAATCCCTATGGGAAAAATGAATGGCAAAAAAACTTAACGAAGGCAGTTGAAAAAGAGGACAAGCATGTTACACGACATATGTAAAACCTAGACGATTAACTTCATTTGAAAAGCGCTGTTTGTGTTGTGTGTCAGATGCCTTTAATGGAATTGCTGTCAATCAAGATAATTTCATTCACTCATTAGGTCCCATTTTGGTTATTATGAGATGGCCTTGGAAGGTAGTTGTTTATGTAGACAGCAAAGCAGCACTCTTGAAACAGAGCCGCTCAGTCTCTGACTCTTTGTACCAGCAGCATAAATAGAGCAGTCAGCAAAAGCAGTCTCCACAGCCCCTCAGTTCTCCAGCGTGTGTTTTTTGCAGGAAGAAAGTGGGTGGTATGTGAGTATTGATTGTCGTGTGTTGTCAGAAATGCAGGGGGGCAGAAATACCGCAGCATGTCCCCTCACAGCCCTTCTGTTTCTCCACTTCGCTGAAGGCTATTATATCCACTCACTGGGCCATGGACAAGCACGCTGTAAAACACATGACATTTACAGTACTGACCTCCTTTTGTGATGAATTCCATTTGTAAGGGCATGGAGGGACGTTCTTTAAATCACATTGCTGGGATGGATGGGGATTCTGGACTGAGGGTCTTTTATTTGAAGTTGGACTGGCAGGGTTGTATGATGCACATAACTCACCTGCCCCAGCATGCCTGTCTCTAAAGGCCTTTCTCACACATGTGGGCGACCTCAGCTGCTTGTATGCAGGCTGACATTGTATTTTGATTGGTTACGGCTGAGCATTAAGGGCTTGGAGTATCAATCCCCTTTCTTTTCCCTTTAGGTCTGTCGAGATTACATAATTAACTTTTGTAATTGTTTGGTGCACTTTAAATTCTAATCATGAATTGCCACCAGGATGGAATCTCAAAGTATTTAGTTTTTTTTTTGTTTTTTTACTCTATAGCAGTTCAATATGAGAGTGAACCATCTGAGTACGCCATGCATTGTGAACATTTATTTATTATAATTGCATATATTTGTTTTTTTATTTGTTCAAATAAAAAGACCTTGATTACGTTTTTCTGCTTGTCAATTTAAAAATAGTTTGACTTTTACAAACCCTGGGCCAATGCTATTGTTCACAGAGCAGATGAGTGTGGTGCACTGGTTGTTCTATCGTGCAGCTGCACTCCTCCAAGGCTTCCTGAATGTGCCGTGGAGAGCCGGAGCAGTATAATTTCTCTCTGAAGGCCTCCTTTACACCCTGATCATCCGGTCTCCATTGTGGCTCCAGTGGCTATAATCTTTGTGAAATTAGCTTCTGAGATGCAGATTTCCTTTTCTTTTTGTTTCATTTCCTTTTTTGAATTAGCAGTTTGAGTGGGTTTTTATTCAAACCCCATTTTTTCCCCCTTCTTCGCCTGTCCTAGATGGTAAGCGATTTAGAAGATGATTTTCAGTCTACAGCAGTTGAAACTCAAGTGTTGGAATGATGTCAGCGTCTTCATCATCTAGATTTACATCACACTCTAATGAAATCTCTACTGCTCTGTCTGTGAACACAATCAGTCAACCCCTTTATCCCTGACGGTTAAATATCAGCTAATTCTGCCATAAAGTGCGGGTCTGTGGGAGTGAGTCGTTTGTTAATTATGTGCCTTTTTGCACAATACAGTTTATTAACAAAAGCACAAGACATTGGGCACTGTTGAATACAAATCTGTTTCATATTCAGAGTTATTAAATAATAATACATAATTAACATTTTTTATGTTTTTTTAACTTCCGACCTCTCACTACCCTGAGGCTACATACAGTAAGAGAATGTTTTTGTAAAACTAACACACATTTGATGCAATTTATCAACTAATTGTTGTAATTCTATAATTTTCTGGTATTGCTCAGTTTGTTAGAATTATTAAAACTACTGTTACAACATTTAGCTAAAATCCACTTTAATACCACTTTTATTTTGCTAAGCCGTGAATTTACTACACACTCCCATGCTCGACAGAACATTTTTTCTAGAATGCAAGTTCTCTTGTTCTCTGTTTTACTACCTCTAGTGTCCATATTTACTTCTCTCTTTGAAACACTAGATGAGTTGACTCCGCTCGGTGTTTGTTTTGAGTGGGTAATGTGAACATTATCAAAGTCCCTTTCAAGGAAAGTCCATTCACTCAGCCGCCATATTTGCAATGCCTCCGGGCAGCTCAAACAAGACCAAGTCCTATCTAAATGAATGGGGGAATCCTGAAATCTCAAAAACGGCTTGCTGAACTCACGATTAAATTACATGAAATGAAATTTTCTGCCCCATGAATGTTGTTTCTTATGCTCAAATAGCATTTAAAAAGCTTATTTTTCAGTCTGGACCAGCCAATGCGCATGCGTAGCTCCAACGCCCTTATGACTGTGCATGTGCAGCTGCTGGTCCAGCCCCAGGTTTCTATGGGAACCGGAGCTTCTAACGGCCGCTGCAGTGATGCAATGACTTTACCAATCGGTAATTGGCTCTTTCATATTGTGCATTGCACTTTCTCCCATTCATAAGTATACTCTTTGTATTTCTATTGTCTTTGACATTATTCAAGACCTTGCAAGCATTTAACAATCTTCATTAAACTGCCACATTGCTTGTTACAGCAGTGAGGTCGTTCCATTTGTCCATGTGTTTTATGCATTGACCTTTGTCATTGAGTTACGCATATTATTGACACAGTTCATGCACTAATTCATGTACACACACCTGTGCATACACAGACCCTTTGCCTAATGTATAACGAATGCTATTCTTTCTTGACATCCTATGCTTTTGAAATGACAAGGAGTGACCTTAACGTGGGCAGCAGTGCCATGCCCACTCAAACTGAAGGGGCCAAGTGGATTTTTAATGAAGATAAAATTGCACGATTGTCATTGCAACGATTGTAAAATTGCTAAATATTGTCAGTAATTTTTTCTTACCTTTCAACTTATTTATTTTTTATTTTTTTAAGTACAATACTGAACATTCTCTGAGCAGTGTGGCCATGTTTTACCGACATACAACCCTGAGCTGTCAGGTGTCCTGCAGGTACCCACGCACACATGCCGTCTGAGTAGTTATCTTCCACAGGAGAAAGCCTACACCTACGCCATCATCTCTTGCTCACTGTAACAGATACCAGCTGTCACAAAACACCAGCGTTCTTCCCCTGCCAGCCTCCCCGCTGTCTGACCGATTCTCTCATCCTCCACTATATCCTCTTCTGTACTTCTCCTTTCTCTCATCTTCCTGCGTCACGTCTCTCTCTGTGCTTCTTTTCCTGTTTTCACTCTTCTTTCCTTCCTCACCTCATATTTCTGCCTGCCAGCACATCTTCCCCCGTCATGCACTGCTGCAGAGGACATCTTCTCTGTCCATCATTATTTATGATCCCTACGTTCAGCACTCTTGCACAGAAAGACACTTCAATGAAATATTCACCTGCTCAACTTGCTGTAAAGTGGTTTACCCAGACTTGTTTATCCTGTGTATGTGACCTGTACCCGCTGTTCTCATGTCTGCACTGGTCTTATCTAATCTGCCTGCTTCTTTTTGGCACCAAACACGGCATCCCTGCTGCGTGCTACAGCATGTCGCTGCTTGTGCTTGTCATCTATAGCAGCTGCTGGGAGCGAACGGCTGATGCACACTTACTGCACCATTTCGGTTTGCAAAGGCTCCCATAATGCTATGATAAATCAGCACAGCAGGGCACCTCACAGGTTTCTCTCTGCACTGGTTTTGTCTAATGCATTTTTCCTTTTCCCTGAAAATTGTGAGTTTAGTGTGCCTTTGGATAGTCCACAAAAAATGAAAAAATTCTGTAATCAAGATGAATATATTAGTTCCCTTTGACATCCATAGTATGGATTAAAAAAATACTATGGTAGTCAATGGGAACCGAAACTGTTTTGTTACCAATATTATTTAAAATATCTTATTTTGTGTTTCAGAGAAGAAAGAAATGAGGGTCATTTATGAGGGCAAGTAAATGATAGAATTTTCATTTTTGACTATCCCTTTAAAGGAACACTCCACTTTTTTTGGAAATAGGCTCATTCTCCAACTCCCCCAGAGTTAATAAGTTGAGTTTTACCGTTTTTGAATCCACTTTTAGCATAGCTTAGCATAGATCATTGAATCCGATTAGACCAGTAGCATCGCGTTCAAAAATGACCAAAGAGTTTCGATATTTGTCCTATTTAAAACTTGACTCTTCTGTAGTTATATCGTGTACTAAGACCGGCGGAAAATGAAAAGTTGCGATTTTCTAGGCTGATATGATTAAGAACCATACTCTCATTCCGGCGTAATAATCAAGGAACTTTGCTGCCGTACCATGGCCGCAGCAGGTGCAGTGATATTACGCAGCGCCTGAAAGTAGTCCCCAGCTAGGTACCTAGTTATAATATAGCTGGGGACTACTTTCAGGCGCTACTTAATATCACTGCGCCATGGTACGGCAGCAAAGTTCATTTTCATTTTCTGCCGATCTTAGTACACGATCAAAAAAAAAGTGTGTAAGATGCTATTTTTTTTCTTACTATTTTTCTTGGAATTTCTTGGAGAAGCTCCTCAAAATAGATACAGTTAATTAATTAAGTGGTAATGATTTTGTGACATCTGTAGTATAAAATACTGTGTATTACTTGTTACCTGCACCAAGATCTACTTAAAGGTGGGGTAAGTGATTTCTGGTAGCCAATGTTGATATTTCAAATCACCAAAAACAAACACGCCCCTACCCTAAAAGGGTCTCGCCCCTATTTTCATAGCTCCGCCCCACACATACGTACCCAAGCAACGATTATTTCTGTGAAACAAAGCAAAACCAATGTTACTCACCGATCGAGAAGAAACAAAGCAACCTCGGTGTCCGATCACAGGCCTTCCCGCTCCTTGAGTTCTCTCCAGCGCTGGAAAGCTGATCCGATATTTCCACAAGTCCTACTGCTTGCCTTACTGTAACACCGTGTCTACACCGGACAAAATACTATAGAACTCATTATATTCAGTGATGCTGTCTACACTGAATGGGACACGACAAATCCCTGACAGTAAACTGCTGCTGCGTTCTAGTTATTTTGTATTGACACAAATTTTAAATGATTGTCAACAGTCGCTTTGTCGCGTCCAGTGTAGACAGATTTTAGACAGACTGTTGCGGCGCGACACGACAACTGTTGCGTCCATGTAGACACCGTGTATAAGTCTTCTTTTGTTCCGCAGACGTTTTCGTCTTTTGTTTTTTTTTTATCCACCATCTCTCTTTCTGTGATTGCTCGGCTCAGCTAATGTCCATCATGTGCACTGAGCGCACTCTCCTCTGCATCATGAGTAGACACGCCGCTTACTGCTGATTGGCTACAAGTTTGTTTTGGTACTCGGCCCCCTACTCGTTTTCTGAAGCGTTTTTGAAAAAATGCATACCCCACCTTTAAAGCAGAATTTAGATTTGTTGTCATTGCTCATTCTATTACTTCCCAGTTTAATGCTGTAAAGCTGCTTGAAAACAACTGTTGTCATATAAATCGCTATATAAGTAAAGGTGAATAGACATGATCAAGATGTCTCCATTTATTTGTCAGCAGAAGTCCACCGAATTATATAGCCCAGGTCTTTTGTGAATACTAAAGATCGTACGTCCACATTTTTGTACCCCTGCTCATAGATAGTCTGATTGAACCCAGTGTATTATGAATGTTGAAGTTTTCCTTGTTTATACCACAGGAGTTTTTTCTGTTTTTTAAATGCGTTTCTACTGCATAGACAGCCAACTTTTATTAAAACCTCATCCTGTCAACGAATGTGATTTCATACTGGACAACTCTGCACTCTCATAGAGAATATTTTGACTTTTTTTTTTTCTTACTTTTGTAAGGTATTATGGCTGCCAAGAAGAGCCCCTAGAAACAGTTTGACGAGCTTTGAAACATTTGTTTCAATTGTTCAGATCTTTGTTGGAAAGAAAATTTAGAGACTGGACCAGCAAGATATTCCTCAGTCAGCATTATTTTCCCCCCACAAAAAGAACAGTCAGTTTGTTTAACCTGTCAGTGGACATCAAACTCCACCACAACTCCTTCAGGACTCCAACAGTTCAGATAAATGCATACCGCCTGATGTCTTCAATAGACAGCTCGGCACAACTGAATGTTTTTTGTGTTCGTGGTTGGTGTTAATACATAACGTCATTTATGTAATGTCTAGGGAACGTTTATGCCAAAAACAACATGAGGACCATGACAGATTGAGTAGATAAAGTCCATTCAGATGTTATGATGCTTCTGAGTGTCATGTATCCACAGTTCCAGCAGTTTAGCATGGCCGAGTCCAGCTCTGAGCCACGCGTGGCTGCACCTCGGCTCTCTGCCAGTAAGCAGCTTTGCGCTTCACGCCATCTGCTCTGGCAGTTTGTGTTGGGGAAAACACAGCCCCTCTCGCACCCGTATTAGCAAGATACAGTGATAATAATAAGCTCTTAACCACCTCTTCAATTTGCATTCTTCTCCAGTTTGCCAGCATTGCAATTTTATAGCTGAATCAGAATAGACTTGTGCTTGAAATGCAGATCTTTTTATTTATTAAGAAGTGTCTGCTTGTTTCTTGAAGGTCAGCAGACTGGTGTAAGTCGCAAAGGACATGAGGTTAAATTTTCTTAAGGTTAATCATTGGGTGCGTTTACATGCAATTATTCTTAATAATATGACAACATGTAAGGTCATGTTAACACCTTAAAACCATGTTGTTTTATAATGTTAAGGTCATACAACACATTGATCCTCCCCCCCCCCCCAGCTCCCTGGTTTTACTGGCTTCTTGACATCTGATGAGCTACATCAAAATGATGATTTCTACATCTCATGTAATGTGAGTTTTTATAATGAGCTGATTCTTGATCGAGGTTAAAGGAACACTCCACTATTTATGAAAATAGGCTCATTTTCCAACTCCCCAAGAGTTAAACAGTTGATTTTTACCGTTATCGAATCCATTCAGCCTATCTCCGGATCTGGCGGTAGTACTTTTAGCTGCAGCTTAGCATAGAACATTGAATTTGATTAGACCATTAGCATCTTGCTCAAAAATGACCAAAGAGTTTCGATATTGCACAGCGCTGCTTGCACAGGGAGCATGCCTTGCAAGCATGGAGACATTTGTGAGAGACGCTGCTTAATATCATTGCGCCTGCTGCACCCATGATACGGCAGCAAAGTTCCTTGATTATTACGCCAGAATGAGAGTATAGTTCCTAGCCATATCGGAGTAGAAAATCGCAACTTTTCATTTTCCGTCAGTCTTAGTACACGATGTAACTACAGGAGAGTCAAGTTTTAAATAGGAAAAATATGGTCATTTTTGAGCGAGATGCTAATGGTCTTATCAGATTCAATGATCTATGCTAAGCTGCAGCTAAAAGTGCCACCGCCAGACCCGGAGATCGGCTGAATGGATTCGTTGGAAAATGAGCCTATTTTCAAAAATAGTGGAGTGTTCCTTTTTAATTCTCTGTATCACTTGGTGGAGATTTATTGTTATGGATGGTCTTGCTGGTGTTTTTTAAAAGCAATAAGCCACAAGACTGATGGTGCACCCATTCATCGTGACGTGCCAGACAAGACCTTTTAACCTTGTGGGTTATTGCTTTAGTAAATCTCAGCAAATGCTCTGCTTAAAAACTCAATTACTCGTGATTTGTAGGACAAAACTCCCCAGCAGTCTGTGTTTGTGTTCTTTTTAAATTTTAATTGTGTAAGTTTGAGTGAATGAGAGAGGCCTGATCTCTGTACTTGACTAGAGCTGTGTATATGATTTGCATGGCTCTGTCCAAAAAATACTGACTTCTGTCCTATGCTGGCAGGCAGCATAGATAAATACTATTTAAAAAACATTTACACTACTGTTCAAAAGTTTGGGGTCAAGATGTTTTTTTAAAGAAATTAATAGTTTTATATAGCAAGGATGCATTCAATTTACCTAAAGTGACCGCAAAGACTTTTTCAGCCTTCAGTTATAGACACAATGTAGCACTGCTGCTCTCCAAACACTCCTCCCTTAAACTCTGTCCTCCACCCGTTCACTGCACCTGCAGTTCATTAACAGTTCAGCCAGAGAACTCGGATGACAGGAAGACAGCAGCCAGCCTGAAAGTGTTCTCTGCGGAGCTCTGACCTGGGAACTGTACAGAGAGAGGTTCTGACAACACATATTTCATAAAGTCTGTCTATTTTTAAGTCTGGAAATCTGTGGGTCAGAGTGAACTGGGTCATCTGTAATAAAATGTAGCTTGCGTACCTGAGGAGGAAGGTGAGAAATTCTTACCAGCTCGCCGACAGTAATTTAAAGAATAAATGTCAAGTTTGAAAATGTGGCCACAACTGAGCTTAAAGTATGTAAATATCACACCAGCTCATTTTCACTCACTGCAGAGAATCATTTTCACTCACTCAATCCTCAGAATATTTACATTTGGATAAAGTTATATTAACTTGTGTCTGATTTATTTTATTTGCATACTATGAGAATTAAAATGTTCCTCTCTTTAATGTTTCATTTACTCAGATACATTATTTATGTCCATGTCCATGTCCTTTTTTTTTTTTTTTCTTCGAATGACTGAACGACTGACTGCACATCATCTTTAACTATAGGACAGAAACACAAACAGATCTGTTGGCATCAGCCTATTGCACACAAACAAGCAAAACCTGCTCCAGAGGTCTCTCTGCTGCTATCTTTCTTCAGGCAGAAACACTCAGCGCTCATGCTGAGAAGGGTTAAAGGCTTTGGGAAATCAGATCACAGTTCTTCACGGAAAGCCAGTCTCTCCCCAGCCTCTCAACTCCCCGCTGTTCCTCAAACACTCGGTCCGCACAGAACATTCTCATCATTCTTATTGCTGATGTGAGCATTTCTTCATTCCTAGAAAGAGGCCAGCCTTTTTACTTAAGTCGCTGATACTCAGCTTGTGGCTTTCGAGCCACGTACGGTTCTAATGACATTGTTGAAACAGAAAATCTCACTTCCCTCCAAAAAAGTTTCCATATGAGGCGTTATTGTATGAATAACCTGTGAGTAGTTACATTTTTTGAGAGTAGAGGAAACAAAAGGCAATGTTGAGGCCAACTAAATGAAAAATTGTTCATGCGGGAAGGTTAAGGCGTGCGTGTAATTATGTTGGATTGTGGTTTTTGTTCTGTTGGGAAAGATCTGGATTTTTACTGACAATAATATTTATTTACCCACTCGTAGAGGTTGTTCATTGCTCTCTGGCCTCTGTATAAAAGTGATCACCAGTCATAGACTAATAAATCAGACCAAAATTTGAACTTTTTAGGGATCATAATCATTATGATTCCTAAGCTGGCTACCTGTATATTTCATTTTTAATTTTGGGTAAATGTATAAAATAAAGAGTTTTTCAAAAATTTTAAGATTTTCACATCTCATTTGCTATAATTTAAATTGCAACATGGCCTATCTTTATCCCTGCATAAAGATAGGCCATGTATTCTTACGGAATAGTTCATATAATTATTATTATTAATTTTAATTTGAAAAAAAATTTTTTTTTACATAAAATAAGCTCCAGCTCCGCTTGAGTCCATGTGGCTGTAGTGTGATCTGTCTGTCTTTATTGACGCGCGCCCTCTGATGGAACCGAGCGGGAGATAAAAACGCATCAGGAGGTTACCGCTTCAGTGAGCATTGGCTTGAAAACGACAAATACAAATTATGGTTAAAATAATGTAAAGTCTCCTGTAAATTCTGCTTTTTTTCATGGGAGAGTTTGTGCTTTCAAGTCGTGTAAAAGGTAAGCAAAAATGCCCATGCTCAGTTAAATTAAATATGTTGAGACTGTAACGATTAAAGTGAAATAATAAAATAAACATTTCAAAGTCAAAATGCAGGGCGGTTGTTTTTAATATTAATTTATCTCTGAAGTGAACCGATTTTCGTTTCATCTCGTCGACGTACAGTATAATGTCTGAAAGTATCATTTATGAGCACAGTGCTGCTTTGTGTTCAGCCGTTACCGGGGAAACCGCTGCATCAATACTGTTCCAAAAGCGCCACCTAGTGGCAGACAGAACCTCATATTTTAGCCTTTAAACTATTTTTAAGAAATAAAGGAAAGGGATGAGTCAAAAATATAAAGAATTATTTTAATTTAAAGCACACAAGACATTTTACTGTTTAAATGTTTTAGATTTTGGAAGGCTAATTTTTGAATTTTTGAAAGCTTTTTGTTCTGAGCGAAAACAGCAGGTGGGCTTATTGAAAGCGCAAATTAATCCTCTGCCATCAAAGCCTCTGAAAAACAAAATTATGCTTTATACTTCTGACTTATCCCTTTTAGTTATTTCTTAAAAATATTTTAAAGGCTGAAATGTTAAGTTTGTCACTTTATAAAGCTCTGTTTGTGAAAACCTGTATTTGAACTGCAAATCATGTTTTTTGCAGTCATTTTATGGTTTAATATGTTACCATAGACATTGACCTTCCCTGCTCATATAGTATTTATTTGATTTGTGCAGGTCTTAAAAAGCCTTACATTTTATTTTTAAAATCCTGGTGGTACCCTGTAAATTATTTCTTTCTTTATTTTTTATTTTATAATTTATATACTTTATGTTGGCTATTTATATTATGCAATGCTATATGCGATCCAGACCAGTGGTTTTTAATAGCACAATAACATCCGATTGAATCTTGAAAATACACCTTGAAAGTGCTTGAATTTGAATTTGGGAAAGGTGTAAGAACCCTGAATTTACCTGTTTGTTTCCTTTCCAGGGGGCCGTTTAGTGTGGTACGAAGATGCATCAACAGAGAGACAGGCCAACAGTTTGCTGTGAAGATTGTGGATGTGGCCAAATTCACCTCCAGTCCTGGCCTCAGCACAGAAGGTAAAACACTTGTTTTCTTCTTTTGGTGACGATTGTGAGAAGAATTCATCAGCTGTGACCTTTCCAGAGCTCAGAATACATATTCAGTGTTACCTCATGAATAAGCACTGAATTCTTTACATAGAGCTGGAAATGAACCAAGCGAATGTCTGGGTTGTTGATTTGATCAACCACTTTAATCAGGACCTTTGGAGAGGAAATCCTGTATGTCTACACCACCAACTCGCCTCCTAAACATCTGCGGTTTCAGTAACTAATACAGCTGTCCAAAATGTACTGTGGAATTAGCATTGCGTTGTTGATGTGAAAATAGAAGAAGTGCTGCTTGGCTGTTACATATATACATAATGCCGAGAGTGGGCACCATGTGTGTTTTGCTGAGATCGTGGATAGGCCTGCTTAAATTGAGTTATAAATATAATTATTTATTGTAGTTATACAAAACGCATTTAGTTTATTTAGATTTTTCTTTTTAAATGAAATAATAAACAAAATAATAAAGTGTGATAATACTATTATATTTTAAAATAAAAAGTTAGAATTAAATACAAATACAATTATTTTATAGTAAACTTAAAAATAAAATGCTAATATTTACTTATATATATAAAATTTTCATCACTTTCAAACTTAAATTTAAAAAGTTTTAATTAGTTAAATTTAATCAGTCAATTAGTATAATAAGACATTTGGGCTGTTACCAAACAAATGAAATCAGTATCAACAAAATTCATCTTTGCAGTGCAGAAGAAACAGAAGCTGCATCTGAAGTGGAATAGATATATTTACACACTGTTAATGCAGCTCTGAGGGACATGGAATGCTTTAACCTGCAGTTACAAATGAATAAATAATGTTTTGATACATAAAACCTTGAATACTGATATTTGAAATTTATGTTTTTATTTTTTTTAAATACTGTAAATGTGAAATTAAAAAAATTCATGTCTTGAATTTTCTGATCATTCTTCATGCATTGTAATTGTAATACTGAATCATGCAGTGAAAGAACGCACGTGAGCTAGTCTAACCTAGACGACTTTACGTAATTATGTGTGCACTCTTTGTTTGATTCTTGCAATATACTCGTTAAAACAACAATTACAAAATTATCGCAAACAATATAATCGCACACCCCTATAACAAAGGCTATATCACAAATAAAGGCAGTTATTATTGTTTTTGGTATTGACTTTTCCAAGTCACTTGTCCCGGACAAGCGGACAAGCGTTAATGTCGAGCCCTGTATATAGTTTTTTGCTATTGTTATTTGTTTATATTTGGGGATATGGGGTGTCATGCTGTGTTAGTGCTAGTTCCACTAGTGGACTCAAAATAACTGTGTGTAGAGGGTGTCACACCTGAGGACTGTTTTTTTTCCCCCTGAAATGACATCCTCTTCTGTTTAGATCGCATTGACTGATTAAGAGTTGACTAAACGACTTCCTCTCGGTCTCATTTTCCTGTCACATTTCAACTTCCTGTGTTGGCAACAGATAAATGTGAAGCTTGTCTAAATAAGGACAGGAGTAGTACACAAACATAAATAGACTGAATCAAGATGGGGTTAATGAAGTCACCTTACCCTCTTAATGTTTGTGGTATGTGTTTGTTTGTACGATTGCAAAAACGACTGGTGGACCATCCTAGCTTAGTCAGTTAACAAGACTGACCGATATACAGGTGCTGGTCATATAATTAGAATATCATCAAAAAGTTGATTTATTTCACTAATTCCATTCAAAAAGTGAAACTTGTATATTATATTCATTCATTACACACAGACTGATATATTTCAAATGTTTATTTCTTTTAATTTTAATGATTAGAGCTTACAGCTCATGAAAGTCAAAAATCAGTATCTCAAAATATTAGAATATTACTTAAGACCAATACAAAGAAAGGATTTTTAGAAATCTTGGCCAACTGAAAAGTATGAAAATGAAAAGTATGAGCATGTACAGCACTCAATACTTAGTTGGGGCTCCTTTTGCCTGAATTACTGCAGCAATGCGGCGTGGCATGGAGTCGATCAGTCTGTGGCACTGCTCAGGTGTTATGAGAGCCCAGGTTGCTCTGATAGTGGCCTTCAGCTCATCTGCATTGTTGGGTCTGGTGTCTCTCATCTTCCTCTTGACAATACCCCATAGATTCTCTATGGGGTTCAGGTCAGGCAAGTTTGCTGGCCAATCAAGCACAGTAACACTATGGTCATTGAACCAGCTTTTGGTACCTTTGGCAGTGTGGGCAGGTGCCAAGTCCTGCTGGAAAATGAAATCAGCATCTCCATAAAGCTTGCCAACAGAAGTGCAAAAAATTAAATAATTTAACAACACTGCGTCGTTAGCGTTGGTATTGTATCAGACACCTGCACTTAACATTATATGAAAATCAAGCTCAAATGGAGTTAATAATGTTTTTGACCAGAGAATGACGGAGATGGAGTGTTTTGTCTGTCGTTAGAACGGCTGTAACTGTTATGCAGTGCATAAGTGCATTATGCTTTCATCAACTTTTACAGGTTATATAACTTTGATTGTAGCTATATGGGCGCTTAGTTTTTTCTTGTTGTTTAATACACTTGGCCAAAATCTCAAATTAAGCGCTTATGCACATAATGCACAGGATATTTAAAACGATATAGACAGCAAATAACTAATTCTTCTCCACTCTTCAAACACACAAAAACATTATCCTTTACTGACATAGTGTTTGAGTAAAGAAAACGCTGTACTATTCAAACACCAATTATTTATTCACCCTTGCATTGCGAAAAAGCAGAGATCTCATCTTCTCCAGGCTGTGCGCGCGTCAATCTGAACGGAGGCGGGTGAAGTTACGAGGTCTCGCTGAGAGCTCGATGATCCAATGGCGTTACAGTTTTACTGACAAGTTATTTTAATGCTTATCATTGGTTTACTATTTTTAAAACTCTCTGATTTAAAATAATAAAACGAATTATAAGCGACTCAAGTTTGGATAATTTTTCACTGCACCTGACTGGGCTAGGTATGGCAACTGCCATACTGTGCCATACGCAAACGCCGCCCCTGCTCCCACACCTTGGATGACTTGGGTCGC
Source organism: Onychostoma macrolepis (assembly GCF_012432095.1). Taxonomy (NCBI): domain Eukaryota; kingdom Metazoa; phylum Chordata; class Actinopteri; order Cypriniformes; family Cyprinidae; genus Onychostoma; species Onychostoma macrolepis. Next base: position 13,328,434 of record NC_081163.1, read on the forward strand.
ACGGATTTCTCTGCCTCCGCCATGTATCTTTCCTCTACCTCCGCTCGTTTTGTTTTTTTTTTACTTTTTGTTTTTTTATTTATGAGGCGCCAAACTCTGCTAGCATCCGTGCGCGAGAGAGACCGAGTGTGTTCACTCCGCTCCGCGCTCAACTTTTTTTTTTTTTTAATAATCAACGTCTCCGGCGTCGCGACACAACGAATCGATTATGAAATTCGTTGCCAACGCTTTTAGTAATCGATTTTTATCGATTTAATCGATTCGTTGTTGCAGCCCTACTGTACTTCCTCTATCTCAGGGAGGGTGTGCTATGGAAACATAGCTGAAAAGTTTCGGTGTGAATTCTTTGGGTAGGATGTTAAGTATGTGTGCATGTGAGAGAGAGATCTTTGCCCAGGGCTTTGTGTTATCTCAGTCCACTGCTAAACCTCTGTCTCATCTCTCCTGAGCTTCACAGTCTCGGCAAACACTCTGCCCACCTTCCATCTGTCTTCCTCCTATGTGGGAGAGAACACACTCATGCTGGTATTTCAGAATCTACTGTAAAACTCATGAGACTCAGTGATTAAAACGCTGCAGTAACTCTGACTTTTGTCACTGTTACCTTTCAAATGTCTATTCCTCTCTGAGTTCAGGATAGGAGCAACTCAATGAACTTTGCCTCCTTGTAGTTTATTTGTGGTTTAAGAGGACTGTCCATAGACATAATGGTTTTTATATTGTATTACATTTATGTTTACATTTATGCATTTAGCAGATGCTTTTATCCAAAGCGACTTACATTGCATTCAAGTTACAGTTTTTACATTTGATCAGCTCTTGCTTTCCCTGGGAATCGAATCCATGATCTTGGCGTTGCTAGTGCTATGCTCTACTATTTGAGCTACAGGAAAGCCTATTGTATAAATTTTATATTCTATCCCTTACCTTAAACCTGCCACTCACACAAAACTACTAGCAATTTTTGAATTTAGTATGCTTTTTAAGCAATTTGGTTAACGGGGACACAGGAAGTGTCCTCATAAACCATGTTTACGTTGTAGTACCCATGTCAATATACACATTTGTGTCCTAATGAACCATACCAGAAACCATACACACACCCTCACCTCTAACATTCTAACACAATACTCGTATCGAGTGAAATATCTGTAGTATTCAAGCTTCTCTTTCTGTAACTTTTAAGTTCATTACCTATATTCTTTCAGGGAGATATGGAACCAAATGCATCAAAATCATAGCTTCAAACACCATAAAACACACCAATTTTTTTTCTGTATCTGAAATGTGAACTTTGTAACAGAAGGTAATTCGTCTTTTCATACTAGAAGCAACAGTGTTGCACAATAACTGCCAATCAGAGCAACTTCAGACCACTGAGATATTAATGTGGCTGAGGCTACCCAGCACAATGTCCTGCTATAATGTCATGTCACATATCGCAGGCTGACACTTAGGTTTCTACATTTTGCACTTTTTTGATTGGTTAAGATATGCTGTAAGAAAGGAAGCATTTCCTAAAAATCTTCCATTCCGATGTTGGTCGCTTTTTGTACCATTGGAAATCTTGGCTTTCATTATTATTACAATCATTGCACACAGGCCTGTGGAATACCAGCGTAATCTGAAAAATCAGCAGGAGCACACAACCTGGTAATGAGCCTTGTAGACAAGTAACACTTCCCATAATTAAGTGACATTACTGACTCTTGCTCTGCTTGACACTTCAGCTAGAGATTCTGCTCTATAGTTTTCTTTTGAGATACTGGGTATTTTTTCCACTTCTTACTCGTATTTCTTACTTGACCTGTCTACAAAACATCTGTTTACATAACCTGGCATCCTTATTTAAAAAAAAACAAGTCTCATTTAAAGAATTCTGCTGACTTGAAGAAATGTAATGAATAACAGGTGGTGACAAGCAAAGAAGTGCCACTGGCATTTGTAATATCTGTGAATATTTGTAGTATCACCTGACACCTGTATACATAAATCTGCATGAAACACTGTACTACTGATGGCACATCCCAAAGCTGATCGTTTTGTGTCGTCTAGACATCAGCTGGGGGAAACTACACCATCATCTGTGCCACGTTTGTGTTTGTAGCACCTTAAGGTCATCGTGCCAGCTGCCAGCCATCTGTGAAAAATCCTCTCCAAACTCTATAAAACCTATTCTGTGTTTAGGGCCTATAAACTCACACGCTTTTTGTTTGTGCGAGTCCAGTGTTTTATTATAGCCGCACTTAGGACATCGATACACTGGAGTACGGATGCTTTCACGTACCATTGTAGCACTTACCGTAAAGCACAACACTAGGGAAAGCCCATATGAGCCACTTAGCTCAGATGAGACAGATTCTCTCTTACTGATGGACAGAAACGAACGTAAAGATTATATTCAGTGTGGTTTTAGTTTCTGAAAGACAGATTGAGGTTTAAAATGAAAGCAGTGCTCAAGTGTGTGAGTTGATATGTTGAAAAGCATTTACATACGCAGTGGTTATTTATGGCTTATGCAATTCATTGTAGCAAGACTAAGTTTGAAATTTGTTTGTTTCATTGGTAGATAAGGATGTTGATTCAGGGGGAAAAAATCTTACTTGACAAGTCTTCTTATGGCATCTGAGACAACAAATGTACCTGAATTTGGTCTCATTGAATATTTTCATACTTGAGTGACTTTTTTTCTCATATATTCAGATGTCTGTCATTTCACATTACTACTCAGATGTCTGAATTGAAGCTCATAGCTCAAGGTCACCTCAGCTTCCATATGTGTTCAAAGGATATATTGTAAATATATATATATATTTAAATATCTTTTTGAAATAATTTATAATATGTTATAGTGTTATCATTTATAATCTTGAAATTTAGAAATGAAAAATATATTTTTGTACTTTTATTCCTTGAAAAAGAAAATCCATTCTTCAACATACCAACTTTGTTGCATCTTTGTCAAGTGCCCTGGCCTGTTGGAGCCACTCATTCTTATTCCGTGTACTACAGGACTGAATGAATTGTATTTCATCCTTCAGCTCTCAGAATCATAGATTAAACCTCGCATTTGAGAGTGGCAGCTGAACATCTCTCTGTAGGAATTCTGGCCCTTCAGTAACCCTGTCATTCATGTTTTTTTTGCAGCAAATTCTTTGAGAAAGAGTGTGGTCATCCAGAGGGCCACAATCGAACTTTAGTGGGGTCCTATTGATCTGGGGTGAAAAAGAAGAAATCTGTCCAGAGTCGAAGGGAATGCGGCCTCCAAGAGGCAGAGAGATGGGCTCCTTTTATTGTCTTCCCTGCGGGAGGTTCTAAAGTCTCCACCATAGCACACACAAACAGCCGAATGTTAAATGTCGTTACCATTATAATCATCACTGCTGCAGAGCTCCAGCAGTGTCTTCTGCAACAAGAGGTTGTTTTGAGGTTACCACTACCTTTTCGTTTAGCTACGCAATTTATTTAATGCTATTTTTGGAAAAGAGAGTGTTTTGTGTATGTATTTCAAAGCGACTCCATTCAGGATATTTACAGAGAGGAAAGCCTCCAAACAGCCTGTGGGAAATCAACAATTATAATTTAAAAGACCCTCTGTTGCTTTTCATGTTTGCTCCTCCGCAACGTTTGTATAAAGTCACCAAATCATGAAAAGATTCACTCAGAAAGCTGCAGACGCAGAGGTTGTTAGCCCAGGTGAACTGTTTTCCTCTATGGATCAGATTGGTATGGTTTGTTTCAACCTCTTCTTCCCAAGATCTCCAAAAATGTCTCCAAGAATGTTTTTTCTTTCTCTCCAGAAGCATTTAGCAACTTATCAAAAGTTGTTTCTCTTTTTAAAGACTACTGATGGGGCAGCCATGTTTTAGAGGACTTTCTTAGCTCTACACAGACATGAACATGCAAAGATTTTTCAAGGTGCTTTATGGTTGAAGTTAAAACCTATATATAGGTTATTTTTTTTATATCTTACGTTTTTTTTAAATTATGTCGATTCGATATCGATTCTCAAAAGCCGCCAATCGATCTTTTCCGCTATTTATTTCAGCAAACATTTAAAACAAGATCTGATGAATGTGAATCTTATCATTAGTCTTCTCCACTATCATCAGTCTGTCACCCTCTTATTTACCTTGCGCGATGTTACAACAGAAAGCCTGTTATTCATTCAGTGCTTATCATGGTGGATATACTGTTGACAAGAACCAAGAACAAAGCTATATGCGTGATATGCAATGCTCATGTAAAATTCTATAGTAATACTACAAATCTGTGGAAGTGTTTGACATCGCATAAAGGCTCCATGATTTCTGCAATGAATGAATGAATGGCAGATGGCACGACGCACTGTTATGTTTACTACACACATACTAACAATTCATTTTCACTTTCAATTAATTTCTATGGAAGTTGAATTTAAACGCTCGCGGGATGTATTATGGGATTGGAAGTGGCGTGGAGAAAGCGTTGAGAGCGGCCGAGAGCATCAAAAATATTGGGCATTGCTCGACTTTATGCAAATATCGAGCAAAAAAACGCCGGGCAACAATCAATCGCTGCGAAAAGAGGAAGATGAAACGCAAACAGGGTGTAAACATTGTTTTTAGAGGTGTGCTCTGCCCTAAATTCGACACGCCCCAAAGCAGTGGCGTTGTAGCGTTGCCAGCGGCACTGAGCGCAGATTTGACGCTGTAGTGGAAACGCACCGTAAAGCACGGACGACGCTCGCAGTGTTTTCAGCTTCTGCCGTCTCTCTATATGACGATATGAACACACGAATATCATCTCCAGCTGGTCTGAGAGTAATTTCATTGACATTTTACCATTTAATTTGAGAAAACTACCGTCATATCACATACACTGCAGCTGCAAGTTCTTCACAGCAACCTGTCAAAAAAGTTTGGACTCAATGTAACAAGTGCTACTACTACTAATAAATATTAATATATCTTTATTTTTAAAGTAATAATCACATTTGTTTTCTTTTTAATTTGAAGAGTAGACCTCTGTTGTGCAGCACTTTGTTTGCCAAAAATAAAAGGGTTTAATTTTCATTTGATTAGGATAAATTAAATTAATGTTTTATGCCTTCATCTGATTACCAGAAAAATTAAGAAGAACTGTTTATTGGGCCCTATTTTTGTTTAAAAAAAGAATAGGTTTGAAATACAGGCCTGTGGCTCTTAATTTCTTTTTATTAATTCACCATTTGTAAACCGATGTTTACTGTTCATTTTTTAGAAATATCAATAGCATTTGTATTAAAACTATATTCACTGAATGTAATCAAAAAATCGAGAATCGAATTGGGACATCTGTAATGAAAATACAGTTGTTCATTGTTTATTCATGTTAGTTCACAGTGCATTAACTAATGTTAACAAACACAACTTTTTTAATAATAATTATTAAAATGTTAATAATGCATTAGTAAATGCTGAAATTAACATTAACTAAGATTAATAAATGCTGTAGAAGTAATATTCATTCTTAGTTCATGTTTATTAATGTTGTTAACTAATGTTAACTATTTAACCTTATTGTAAAGTGTTACCATATATATACAAATTATTTACATTAGGGCTGAACGATAAATCGCAATGAAATCGCAATCACGATTAGACAAAAGCTGCGATTGTCATGTGCATCTTGTCAGTGAAGCACGGTTCTGTGATCAGTAGTAAATCTTCATCCGAAGGCCAGAGGGTGCTTTCGTGTGGAAACGCCAAGCATGCCCCGCAGAAGAAATCCAGGAAATCCCTATAGCAGTAGCTGAATAAACTTTTAACTGCTTTCATTGACTACGTTTACATGGACATTGGTAATCAAATTATTTACCTTATTCTAAATAAGACAATATTATGATTAAGGTGTTTACATGAGTTGCTTTTATAATATTCCTTTCATGTTCCAGTTTTACATGTTATAGTGCATAGATCGTCATTAGGCACACGTCATTACGTCCCCACGCGATGCCATCCAACATTCCCTCCAGAATTTCACGTATAAACATATAGTTCATCTTCGTTATGATGCTATATACAGTTTTGGGTGCTTCATTTTTAAATTGATTAAAAATAAAAAATAAATATAAACACCACGTCACCTCCGGTAGTTGGTCCATTACCACTGTGGTGGTAAAAATCTGCCACCGTCACAGCCCTATGCAGGACTGAAGCAGATATATCTGTAGTAATGGGTGCTAAAGCCATACATCTGTAACCCGCGCCAGTGGTGGGGTGGACACCACTTCACTTGCGCTGTAATTATTACAACACTTAGAAGACAATTAGGCTGTTCAACAGCCTGCTGTAATCAGCCAACCTGCCACTAAAGAATGAGAGATAGAGCCAGAGGATACGACAGAGAGGGAGGGAACACTTCCTAGGCCTCTGCTGGTGATCATGTCATTTATTATACCTTAAAGCAGCGTTTCCCAATCCCAGTCCTCGCACCCCCCCACTCTGCATATTTTGTATCTATCTCTTATCACATACCACGTTTGTTCTATTCAACCATAAGTGCCCTACGAAGTGGACATCACAGGATATTCCGCTATGATTCATTCCAGTTCGAAACGAGTGTATGTGTTCCATTCAAAGTGCATTAAAGTGTGTGAGATGTGAATTTCAGTTGTGTTTATTTACAGAGGTAGGCTATATGATGTCCACTCGTCTGTGTGTGAAGACGTTGCAGACAGTGGCGCAGCGCAAATCCGTGAATGAATGTTCCGAAGTGAAGTAAACTTCAACGAATTTCCTCTGCTCAGGGAGTAGGGAGCAATGAACACGGTGTAGGGAATAGGGATCATATCAATTGGAACACAGGACTGGGATTTGGAACCACTTCCTTAAAGATTAGGCCATATGTGCCCACATTCTAACTGGTTTTTAATTGGATATTCTCATTTTAGCCTCTGTTGCGTTGATGTTATGTAGATTATTACAGTATATTTTGATTTTGTTTGCCGAGAGAAACATCTTGGCTCGTGGGATTAGGGATTTTAAGCAAAGTATAAAACTTTGGCCCAAAATTACAACCCTTAATATATTTTGGAACATGTTTTGAGCTATCCAGTATATCTGTATCTGTTTTTTCTTCGATGTGATATGAAATGTATTTTTCAAGGGCCTTGAGAACAAAGCTCCATTTCTAGACTGGGGAATCTTTTCTTCCTTTTCTTTTCATCACTGGAACTGAGCAGCCCACCTCTTCACTGTATGTCTGAAATTATTCTGAAGCTTGGCATCTGACAAAGAAATGTGAAGTATGGATTTTCATTATTTCTTTAATAATTACAAAATAAAACAAGATGCTGCATTGATTTTTAGGTCTCCTGTGCTCTTCAGGTCATAAATCGAGACACAACCGATGGTAAATGGCTGTGTTAAAATGTAATATCTTGTCTTTTAATGCTCTAGCTGTACCTTAGTACCTCCAACCTGCTGCTATCTGCCTGTCAAACATGAAGCTTACCAGAGACTGAGAGATCATGTGAGATGTGTGTTTACTGTATGTGTGTGTCAGCAGCTGCGTTTGATGCCATGTGAGCTGCGGAGGCCACACTGAGCGTGTGAATGCTGTTTGGCGAGGAGTCCCTGCCGTCCATCAGTATCTCTGAATCACATGCCGACTGCAGCTTTCTCTCTCTCTCTCTCTCTCTCTCTCTCTCTATAAAAAATGGGTGAGCGTGTTAACAGCCTCTTTATGATTTGTCTCTGGACATCATGTGAAATCCATGCCAGTGTGTGAACTCGCAGCATGCACAAGTTGAGCTTGAAAGAAATCGTCAGTGCTGCATGTTGTGGATTGAACTCTAAACATCTCTTTATGGCCGTTTTCTTCAACTAGAGCCTCTAATATGTGCCAGGGGTTGACTTTGACTAAAATTAATCTTTTTTTTTTTCTTCTTTTTTTAATCTAAAGGTCACATTACTGCATGTCTGCAAGTGTATTTTGCACACTTTATTTTAAGGTCCAATTCTCGCTATTAACAAACTACGACTTTTGCCTCAATAAACTCCTAATTTGCTGTTGCTTATTAATAGTTAGTAGGGGTGTAACAGGGTCTAACGGGATTAGTAGGAGTGAACAATGATGGAGCTATACTTGACCCATCTTCTGGGGTGTATTTTTAATAGCATATAAAACAAAAATAGCTCTGGTTTGAAGTATTCCAGCTGATGTAGCCTATTGTCATGTAGCAGATTAATCTTTTCCAATCGGTTTAAATAGATTTTTACCTTTTATGGGCATTTTTTAACCTGTATAAAGCCTTTTTTTTTTTTTTTCTAAAAGTGCGCATCAACTTTTGAGTCAATTTTTTACATTTAATCAGTCAATAAGACATTTGGGCTGTTACCAAGCAAATGAAGTCAGTATTGACAAAATTCATCTTTGTAATGCAGAGGAAACATAGAAATTGCATTTAGATGCTTTTACACACTGTTTAATGCAGCTCAGAAGGACATGTAATGCTTTAACCTGCAGTTACAAATGCATAAATATTATTTATGCATAAATAATGTTTTGATATTTTAAACATAAAACATTGACAACTGACGTTTGAAATTAATTAAAAAATTAAAAGATACTTTAAATGTGAAATTAAAACCGCCAGCAGGTGGCAGCAAGTCAGTTAATAAGTGATTAATTGCGATTCAACCGAATCATTTAAATGGTTGATTCATAGATTGCATTTTTGTAAATTTTATAATCTAAATGAATAGTGAAATAATACCAAATCATTTTACTATTTGTGTTAAACTTTGGTATCATTTACATCAAAACTAAGTGTAATTTTTATTTTTTACTAAGGAGACGATAGAGACAGTGAGTAGAGAGTATGATTGAAATGAAAAAGAATATTAATGTTACTTGGGAACTGAATGGTTTTATTTGAATATTTTATTTAATGTGTAATTAACTAATAATAATAATAATAAAATGTTAAATAAAATAGTATTTAAAATACATATTTACAATTTAGGAGTGATAGCTATAAAATGAGAATTTTTAAAGATTCCAAAATGTTATTTCCAGCACAGAAGACTAAACAAAGTACGTTTTTGAGATGTGGTGGAAATAACAAATTGTTTGTGCCCAAAAAGCGTTTTACATTTCAGTTAAAATGACAGGAATGAGAAAATTCTCCTGGGATGCATGTATTGTTGACATTGTTAGGAGACAAAATAAATGCAATAGTGAACAGTTTTAAACCATTTTTCCCCCCTAAAAGTCCACAGGGCCAAACATGCTCCTAGTTGAAGAAACACTGGATGTGTTGGAATGTGTCAAAATGTGTCCGCGCTCTCCACACAGTGTGGGTTTGAGTGTGTAGGCTATCATTTAGAAATACGCTTCAAATGATTGCCATACATTTGATAACAGGCTATTATTCAGAAAGACATTAACTTGGACCTTCAAACTCTTTAAGAAAGACACTTTTAAGAGGGCACAGAGATAGTTGGGTGTAAAGCAGAAGAGCTCCTTCTTTCTCAGCAATGGCATCACTTTAACTTCTTGTTTCATTTCTCTCTATAGCCATTTATATCCTGCCCCATCACTGATCTGTGCTTCCGTCCTTGACTGACTGTTTTGAGTGTTTGTTTGAGATATTTGACGGAGTGGTGAATGACTCTAAAGCTTTGCTTGGGGCCTTTGCTTTGGTTTTTGGGGGGCTGGGATGGGTGTCATTTTATAAATGCTTCAGGGGTCAATCTGGCTGGTTAGTGGAACTCAGCGTCAGGTGGCTGTCTGATACTCTGTTTGATGGATCACTGTTTACTCAGGTTAGTGACAGTGCTGGCGTGATGGAGAGAGGCCACATATGCTGGAGTCGTTGCCCAGCATAATTATTAGCTTGGAATTAGTCTTCACTCTCCACCGCAGCCAGCACACTCACAGACATCCTATGGTCCGTTTACACACAAAAATGACATGACATGGCTGCAGTTCCAATCCAACTGGCTTACTTTACACGAGCCGAGTTACACTGTTTTTTTATTTGGCCCCCAGGAAAAACCAAAACACTTCTGAGGAAGAACTCATAAATTTGAGAGGTTTGTGGCATCAGATCCTGTTTGGTGCACTTAGTAGCAACTATACTAGACATGCAATGCATTATTTCTTAAATTTTCTGCGAAATAATCAGTTCTTTTGGTCAAACACATTTCTTCAGTAAATTCTTTCTATTTAGGCAGAAAGTTCGTAAACGGAATAAGATGTATATATTGAATTAGATTTATTGACTACAGTCAAAAGTGTGGCTCCATGTGAATAGCTTGTGGTGAGAGGGAGGTTTTTCCCACACAAACACATAATACAGATACACTGTAGCACTCTGTTAACTGAGTCAGCGTGAGAGGAGCCCTCCTGCATAACCTCTCTGAAGGTGGTCCTGACTGCACAGGCCACTGCTGACTTCACATCTTTCCGCTCTTCGCACACCTGCATTGCTCTCTCCTCCTGATCTGTCTGCATGCTTATTGGTCCACGTGTTTGCATTTAAAAGAGCTGCCTGTGCTTTAAGGGATATTTGACTTGTAAATGAAAGATTTGGATTCATGGGTAGGGTTATGAAGTGACGCTTGTTAAACAGTTGCTGAGTGGTATATTTGCAATGATTTTGCTGCTGTAAAATTAAAACGCAATGAAATTAAGCAACATTGGGATTGTAATGATTTTAATGTGCTTTTTAAAAGGCTGTGAAGTTCCCCACAGACAGTCATTAGAGTAGTTTCATGAGCCTTGATTCATTTCTGTGAATCAGATTAAATGGTCAGTTTCAGTGAATTCATTCAAAAGATTCAACAATTTGTTTTCATTATCAGTGAAAAATGTGCACTGGAGTCATTTTTCATTTATTTAAATGTTTTAATAAATACATCTAGGTAAATAATAATTGCGTATTATGCATCAATTATGCATTGAATAATACTGTATGCATATAATTTTCATTGTATTCAGAAGACAGGTTAGAAAATGTATCTCTTGTTTTATTTTATTTATTTTTTTTTAAACTTGATTAGTTTGATTTATATTGTGCTTATATATATATATATAAATATATAGATTTCAATCATCGTTCAATGACGTGAACTTATGTTCTACACTGCTGTTATTCTGTGTTCCATCGCTAGGGCTAACACCTGTTTTGTGTGTTGTGTTTTACTGTCACTCTTTTAGACTGTTTTACACTGTTTCTTTAAGAGCTCCTTTGATTAGGTTCAGTATTTTTGTGTTCTGATAGAATGGAAAGCTCTGGCAATACAGCAGTAAACTACAGTGTCCAGTGCCATATTTCATTCATCACATTGGCTGTAATTATCTTTGCTGTGTTTTGTCCTCCTTGAATCTTCAGGTTCAGCAGCACCGTCCACCTTAAAGGCTTTTTAATATCATTTTTATGAATGCCAGGAAGACATTGTGAATCTATAAAAAGCATGCTGGGACTTACAGCCTTTGCAGTTGTTTGTTCTTGAGCAGAAATTATCTATCTCTTCTATCTGTCTCTCTCTTTTACTGTTTATCACTACATCTGGTACACTCTGGTTGTGTATTCATTGTTTAATTTGATTTGGCTCCAGAATTATGATAACTCTTATAGGGACAAAATACATAGTCATGTCATTTTATTTGCATATATATAATAATAATAATACATTTAGCAACATTGTAGATATTGTAATACCCCCTATTTTATTAATTTCTGTGAATCAGTTCAAACGGTCAGTTTCAGTGAATCAATCCAATAAGCAATTTTTATGCACATACTTGAAGACTTCTGATTTATGAGCCATAATGCAAACAAATAATTAAATCATTGTTTTCAATCAATTCAGTCTGAACCGATTCACTGAAATGAACCAAAGTTACCAATTCTAATGCCTATTTTGCTACTGAAATTTAACAGTCTTATTCTCACAAGTTGCGAGGATCACAAAAGTCTTAAGTCAAGTCAAGTCACCTTTATTTATATAGCGCTTTTACAATACAGATTGTGTCAAAGCACTTAACAGTATCAAATTGGAGGATAGAGTGTCAGTAATGTATAATGATAAGATTAAACACTCAATTTTCAGTTAAAGACATTTCATTATTGAATTCAGAGATGTCATTGTCTAGCTCAGTTTAACTAATAACCAAATCAAAGCACATACAAATCATAACAGTATTTATGATCTAACTTAATTTTATATTGGCAGCAATATATTACATACAGAATATATCAAAGAGTGCAAAGTTAACATATCTCTGAACTGTGTTTAGTCACCATTAATTAATTAAAAAGCCGAAAACTAAACTTTTGTCTCAGTATGTCGCCGTATAATTTCACTTGATTGATGTTTGTTAGTTCCTTTTCAATTAATATGGAAGTCCTCATCCTGAGGCGTAGGTTTGGGAAGAATATCTGCACTCGTGAACTCTCTGCAACCTTCAAAACTCTCATCTGCTTTCAAAGAGATTGCCATACATTTCATTCTTTATAGAGCAAGAGAGAAGGAGAGAGAGGCTTCATGGTTGCCATTGAATTGAAGGTCTTTCTTGCGGTTGTAAATTTCCCGAGTGATTGTGAGAATATTTCACCCCTTTATTAGTTATGGCGCTGTGTGAGTGATGGTCCTCATTCTTCAGCAGGTACCCTGTGTTTCACAGACTAATATAATTCTGTGTGCACAGGTTGATTTGCTTGCTTACCTTCGTAGTGTGATATATACGTTCATCTTTCTCGTTTTTGGCTCTATAAATGGGCCGATTGTTTGCGTTCGTCTCAGTCCTCTTTATTTACCGCGTCAGGGTGACTGATTGTTTCCATATTCTCCTCTGTGCCTCTGTGTCTCATGTGCTATATTGCAGAAGGAGGACATTAAATGTTAATGCAGTTAAAAGAGAAACACATTCTCCAAAACATTCAAACGGTTAATGTGCAGTATATCTTTCCCTGGTGTATGGAAGACCCCCAGAATAACTGAACGAGACAGTATCTCTGACACACAAACTGTTGTAAAAATACTTTGCATCAGACATGAATGGATCTGTGTCGAATAATAGAAGGTGAAACATTTATTTAACTACAAATGTTCCAATTGTGCTGTTAGATGGATAACTGGATATCACACAAAGCATTGAAGCTATTTCAGCGTAACTGTCATGATTTTGTATCAACCCACTTCTAGTGGCTTTATACATGTGACATGACTGCACAATGATAATGCATAATAAAACAGTACATCCCCAAGAAAGAAAATGTAATCAATTATTCACCCTTATGTTGTTCCAAATCTGTATGGCTGAAGTTTTCCTTATAGTGCAAGCAAATGGAATTTTATTTTATTTTATTTTATTCAGTGCGTACTGCTTGTGTAATAATTATAACCTGGTGTTTATTGTAGAAAATGCTCAACAGATTACTGGATGTTTACTATTTAATTTCTTGCTTTTATTTATTTATTTATTTATTTTTGTATTCTATAATAGCATTACAGAACAGAATCAAGAATTTTTAGCTTTTTTAAAAACACATATCGGCTTCATTTCAGCATTTAAAAAAAGCTATATCGATTAACCACTAATTTATAGTTTGTAGTAGAGAATGTAGTGAAAATTATAGGGAGAACAGCAGGGAACAGGAGAAAGTTGCGATCCAGATATTAATTCTTCTTGTACCACGGTTCAGTGTGTCAGGGTTCAGGCTTTGTCATGATGCGCTGCCCATCTCTTCAACACACACGTTCACACACAGAGTGCATAGTGGAAGATAAAGCGGGCCGGAGTCCAGGGGGACAGCAGAAGGTCAGCAGTGTGTCTGTGTTTGTGTTTATCTGTCAGAGGAGATGAGCAGGATTGTTCAGGTGCTGGACGTCTGTCGTCGGCTTGGCCCCTGCTCTCCTTACTGCTGGAGCCGGTCGACATGTTTTATTACTCTGAAAAATTACGGCAGCTCGGTTAACCATCACCATAAAATCTTCTGTGCTTCACTGAGAGTGTCATATGTGCGTGCCGTGGAGTGTTTCGTGAGAAATTTGGCCACTTGTAGACACTTGTAGTTACTCGTGGGAATGTCCCAGGGGAAGGCTTCCAAAGAGGAAGCTGGGTAGAGATAGAGAGTAGCGAGTGTCCAGACTGTGTGGGAATGTTGTGCCAAACATTCAAGCCAAGCTGCCTCTTCTCTGTGAGTAAATCTCACCCTCCGATTTCAAAGATTTTCTTTCTTAGATGATCAAGCTGCATCTCAGATTGCTGTTGCATCATATTAAATGCATTATCCTCATCATGAGTGTCCCAGATTTTCCCATAATTCCCTAAGCACCCCACCCTTGAAACACAGGCTTCAAACACCTGGAGCAGACGGATGAGGTGCCACATGATGACCTGCACCATTCAGATATTTGTAACTGAATAAATTCAACATATTTTTTAGCTTCAATACAAAGGAAATTGTAGAACCAACTGTTCTTATTTAACTTTGTTCTGTATTTAATATAACCTTATAAATGTCTTGGCCGCCACTTTTGAGCAGTTTAATCCAAATGAAAGATTTATTATTATTCTACTGACCCCACACTTTTGAACAGTAATGTATTATTTAGATAAATGCTACTTGGTTTGACATTTTGTTATTTTAATAGCATGATAGCACAAGCAGAGTTTGCAAGCTAAACATTTCAAGTTGAAGATAAAATGTCTGTTCGTCAAACATTAGTGGATCATAGTTAATGTCAAGTGTCATAAAAACACCTTATTTTATTGCTTTTATTATGGGCCTTATTTTTTCCCTTTAAAAAGTGCTTTTGCTGCATTGGCTCCCATAACTTAAAATCCGATCTGCAGTGCCTGAATGGTGGTTTAGATAAAGAAGATCCATGCAGTAGTCTGCATAAATCACTCAGGGGAGTGTCTGGTTTATGGTTTATCAGTAACAAGCATCTGGGCTGGTCGGTCTGATTGATGTTTGCTCTCTTGGATAGACTACTATTACTTTTTGTTCTTGCTGACAGAGAAGAGGTTCAACTGAGCAGATGTTGGTTTAAATGTTAGCATGTCAAACATAGAAACAGAACATCCATCAACTGAAGTTTTGCAGTGAGGTGGAACTTGTGTGGATTTTAATTATAATGTGATGTAGTTTAGTTTGCATTGCAACAAGCCGACCTCACACATCAGACAGTATTGTACTGTACACGTCCCTCCAGTCTGTGTAGCTTCACTGTAATCTGCAATGATATACTGTACAGTAAGAGGTATTTCCCTGCTCTTGCCAACTGGGTCACAACTGATGAAAAGTCAGGAAAGGAGGCGGGGGAGGGGGACTTTCCGCTAGGGAGGAAGTGCGTAAGTTCAAAAATAAAACACAGAGTAGTTTTAGGAAAGAGCGAGGTACTAATGCAAGCACATGTTGTAATGCATTTTGCTATTCTGAGTCATGCTCTTTGTGGTTAGTATATATCCAACACTCTGAGGTGTACATTTCCTGTTCTGTCTGCTCTGTCTTTTAAACACAGCTGTTTGTTTTATGGTGGTTGAGCTAGTATACATTGACATTTTAGCTTTGAATGCCATAAATAAATATAATAAAGCTGTCTCTCACATGCTAATTTCATGCTAATTTCACTGTGACACAAAGCATAGGTTAGTCTTTTATTTGATGCTTTTGAAGCCCAACAGCCTCTCCAAGTGCTTGATAGTAGAATTTACTAAAAAAAAATCCCAGTTTTTCAGGTTTTAAATAAAAATGTGGAGGATAAATAAAGGAATTATTAATTTGTTTATTTATTTATTTATTTATTTAAAAATATCAAGAATTACTAATTCTGGAGGGGTCGGGAGACTTGTCTCTTCATAAAACATTCAATAATCTGAGTTTTAAAGAGATTTATTAACCTTGTCATGAAAGTCTTTAAAGGGCCTCATTATGTCATTTCCTGTTTCATGGTCTGTGCATTGGTTGCACAGCATGACTTTGTGACAGACTATATATATGTATATATATATATATATCAGGGCTTGACATTAAGCATTCTCATGTGGTTGTCCTTCGGACAAGTAAATTTGTCATTTACTTGTCCGAGTATAAAAGTTACTTGCCCGGAAAGAAAAAAATTAAGTTAAATTGAGTTATAAATATAATTATTTATTGTAGTTATACAAAACACATTTAGTTTATTTAGATTTTTCTTTTTAAATGAAATAATGAACAAAATAATAAAGTGTGATAATACTATTGGGGGGGGGGGATCGTTGATGTTGTTATTGTGGATAGAGTCTTTAAAACAGCTCTATTCATTTATACTGTTATCAGCACATGTTGAAGTAGATTCGTCTCTTGTCTCTGAGATAATATGCGCTGTTAATGCAGCGTTAGAAAACTCCGTCAGTTTTTTTACTTTCACTTTCTGTATGACTGAAGTTAAGACGTTCACCGGCATAACTATTGCGCAAAGTTTGCACGTTGCTTGTGTGATATCCATTGGCTCACCTTCATGGTTTAAAACTACATGAATACATGAAAGAGGAATCAATTCGGTATGCCGCACTGTCTGAAACACGCACGCCAGCGCACTTCGGTGTGTGCGGTACAGCGCGCAAGTAACGAATTGAGTTCTGTTTCGTTTCTTCTTGTGGTTTTAAATAGATTGAACGTGTAAATTGGCAAATTAATTTGCGAATCACACCTGGTCCGTATATCACGGATCAACTGCAATCCGTTTAAGCCCTATGACAGATCAGAGCAATCTTTTATTTACTAATTTAACCATCGTCAAATTGCTACTCTATATCAATCGCATACAACGAAAATAAAGAGTAATTAGAAAAATCATTTACGCACAATAAATAACAGAGCGTCATATCTATACACATTTTCCCCAGAACTTTCTCGCGACCCGGTAGGAATTCTTCCACGGCCCGGTGGTTGGGGACCTCTGATTTAAACGGTTGATTCATTCAGGCACAAAACACCGTCATGTTGCTCAGAGACGCAAAACAGCGCTGTGGCTGTGTTTGGAGTTATTTTTGTTGGTGAATAGAGCAAAAACAGGCAATATGGTGTCTAAAACGTAAGTCTCTTAATGTTAACTTATTGTTTATTGAACTGTTATCACATTTGTAATCATGATGGTTTTTGAAGCAAAAAAAAAAAAACGGCGTTCGATCTTCGTGTGATATTAACTATATTAAATGATATAAATAGATACATTTTCTTCCCCCATATCTTGAATTTTCTGATCATTCTTCATGCATTGTAATACTGAATCATGCAGTGAAAGAACGCACATGAGCTAGTCTAACCTAGACGACTTTACGTAATTATGCGTGATTCTTGCAATATATACTCGTTAAAACAGCAATTACAAAATTATCGCAAAAGTAAGTAAGTTTCTCTTTCACTTGCCCGTCCAAAACATTCACTTGTCCCGGACAAGCGTTAATGTCGAGCCCTGTGTGTATATATATATATATATATATATATATATATATATATATATATATATATATATGTATATGTATGTGTATATGTATGCATGTGTGTGTGTATATGTATGTGTATATATATAAATGCGTGTATATGTATGTGTATATATTTCGTATAGTTCAGTCATGAAACTCTAGATGGCGCAGGCTGACGGGTATTAACGTAACTGATAATATTCACAGCGTTAAATGACTTGGCACAAGCTGATTGGTTCATGTTGTATACGCAGCCAATGAGCTTGCTGCTTTACATTTAAATGGCTGAGTAGCATTCACTTGAGCATTTGCAGCGCGCTTTCAGAGTTCCTCTGAAACCCACCACCTTCCCCAGCTCCATCTGTATAGATCTACTGCGGGTTATTTTATATGCCATTTGTGCAGTAGCAGTATGTCTTAAATACTCACAGCATTGTATCGCCGTATGTATTGGCAGTAGCAAGTTCCCGTACGTCTTGCAGCAGCAGCAAATATCTACAACTACAGCAATAACCAGCAGCAGCAGCAGCAGCAGCGTAGCAGATTTATTCCGCCAAGACCAAACACATTAACATTGTCATGATTATATGAATACATCAATTGATCTGTAAAATTTTTTGACCCTTTATTGAATGATTTTTATCCATGTAATTCCTTGATCAAAGCATATGAGACATGTATATATGTGAATCTCACATCCCATTCACGGCACCAAAAAGTCTATGTGGAACTTAAGAAGTTGAGGAACTGTGATTGTTAAACTGTGGACTATGGCCCTGCTCTGAGGAAACACACAGCATGCTAAGACTAATGCGGTTCACATATGCAGAATACTTCATGCATTTCTTTCTCGGCCAGGCTCGAATGTGTTCACACGGCTCATCTGACTTGTTAAACAACTGTTTTTACTGTCTTCTAATGGCTGTGTGATTCTTGAATGCCAACAGTTTTAATAACAGATGAGAAGAGCAGCGGTTTGTGTGCGGGGTCATCCACACAGATGTCTGTTTGTGCACTCTTGCACATTTTTGCTAATTGTGCGAAATCCTGCATCTGAATTACTGTATAAACTAGTTTTAGTCGTGAAAGATGCAGATGTGAAATATGGTGCTGAGCCTGACTTTTTTTTATTAAATTGGGATATTACAGACAATAAACGTCTAAATAAAATACACCATGTTTAAATTTAGCATTTTTATCAAACCTTTGCATACGAGTGCTTTTAATGTTGCTAAAAATAATAGATTATTTTGTAGAAAATTAAATTAAACTGAAAATGATCTTTTGATCCTTTATTAAGCGTAGTAATTCTGAGTGGCTTCCTGGGTGAAACAATATGTACTGTAAAAGAAGTGCTATATCAATAAACTGAAATTAGCCTATATTTTTGTCTTGCTGTAGATCTGAAGAGGGAAGCAAGCATCTGCCACATGCTGAAACATCCTCACATAGTGGAGCTTCTGGAGACCTACAGCTCTGATGGGATGCTCTACATGGTGTTTGAGTTGTAAGTCTTTCATTCTGAGCAAATCCGCACTTGTTTTATCATTCCATTGTTCTTTATCCACATAAAATTTGAAATGCAATGAAAGTCCAACACATCCATGTGGTTTTAGTGTATGTGAAAGGACTTTTGTATTACATCAAGGTTATTTTGAAGCATATTGTGACGAGGTTGGGTCAATGAACTCTAAAAAGCATCTCAAAACAAGGCACGAGCATGCTGTGCTCTGTCCTGAGTAGCTTGTGCTCGCAGCGGTTTTGGAATAGGGTATAAGTTTAGTTGTGTGGTATAGAGTGAGCTTTTTAATTCCTTAAATGCTAAATGCTCATATGCTTATCTAAAATGCAGAGCTTTTCTCAAATAACTTTCATGCAGTGTGAGTTCTTATCTGGAGAAGCGCAGCTGCCTCTCAAGGGATTTTCTTTAAAGGCCTTAGAGACCCGAGCCGACACAAAAGCAGGGTCTTCCAGACTTCTGCTGCCCCCTGGAAACGACACCGTTAAAGCATTGGAAAGATTTTCAATCAGAAAAGTATTCATTTCTGAAAATGGCCACACTTAACCCAGTCCATAATTCATAGTTCAATTTGTGCTCGGAGATAATAAGCAAGTACCAGCGAAGCAAAAGTCACACTTGAGACAGGCCTTGCAATAAATGTCTCCCACACTGAAAGTTGCGAAATAACAACACTGTCACAGTTATCCAAAAACTGTTTTTAAAACGCTGTTTTTAAAGTTTCATATACACCCCTATGGGGGAAATTTGGATGAGACTTCAGTGTAGGCAGGGTCACTCTTATCTTACAGATTTGTAAAGTTAAACCAGAAGTAGATTTTTAAAACTGATTGTGCCAGTATTTGACGTAACATTGCTGATGAGTTTCCTGACTTGTTCTGTCTTTCAGCATGGATGGAGCAGATCTCTGCTTTGAGATTGTGAAGAGAGCAGACGCTGGTTTTGTTTACAGTGAGGCAGTAGCCAGGTAAAGAACAATTGAGGACAATTTCATCCATTTGCTGCTCCTGTGCTCTTCTTAAAGTTGTAGACTGAGATTTCTGTGTTAAAAGTGATTAAGTGATTGTTTTTTTTTTAATCAACTTTTTATTGTTTTTTTTTACACGCAACATCATAACATCCATAAAAAAAAAAAAAAACAGACGTATAATCAATATTTTAAAGAGTCCAGTCAAAAGGGAGAGAGAGAAGGAGGGAAAAAAGAAAAAAACAAAACAAGTCATTCCTTTATATAATCAAGTATGTTAAAGAAAAAACACTGCCAAGCATCAATAGTAGAGGGCCATTAATTCACGCTGTTGTACATTCACAAGTCACTATTTTCAGGATGCTATGCATCCAATATGTTTTTCCACACATGTGCGTCGTAAACCAGTTCTGAATTATTGTCTTCTTCGCAGCCGTCAAACCAGCAAACAACAAACAACATTCTCTTTTGTATTAAGCTTATACAGAGACCAGAATCATCATAAGGAAGACATAAACTTGGGTTAGCAAAGTAATCAATTTGTAGGAAGGAGGCTAAAACCAAGTTTACATGTGTCCATAGATTAATGACGACAGGACATTCCCAAAACATATGAAGAAAATTTGGTTGTAGTTTCATTTTGAATCTTTTGTAAGGAGTTATGTATGCTCTATGAATGACTTTGAATTGAATAAGACGATAAGCTAAATTTTTAGATGTTAAGCTGAGGTTAGACCACACTTTCGACAGATAAATTAAGGTCAGATAATTCCCGATTCCAAATAGATTTAATAGAAAGAGGTTTTGTAATGCAATCCATAATTATATTATATATTAAGGGCCAAAAAGAAATTTTTTTCATCATTTATTCACCTTCATGTAGTTCCAAACCTAGTTCCATTTTCTTTCTAGTCAGGGAGACAAGACCAATGAAGTTTGAAATTAATATAGGTTTCTGCCTTTCCCTGCTCTCATTCTTTTTTTAGTCACTACATGAGACAGATCCTAGAGGCTTTGCGGTACTGCCATGACAACAACATCATTCACCGGGATGTGAAGGTAAGTTCAGTGGTGTCTAGTGCTTTGGATGACTGCTGACACATTGATATGTCTTAGCGGTTTTCACATTTTTGCAACTTCCCCCTTCTATCGTATGGTACCATCCTACCATCACGCTGAAAGAATAAACTGGGCTGTTCTCTTTTCTCATAAATAGCCTTCAGCTGTCAATACAAGGAAATTAAACAGGAAACTATTATAAAGTGCTGACGATCAGTTGCTTACAGAAAGAGCTGAAATCACAACCTAGAACTATAGAAAACATCAACAATCGCCCATGCTTACAGTTACTAATGAAAAAAGTGATATATATGCTTCTATGCTAATAAAAATAATCAAGCCAGGACATTTGCTTTACTTACAATGAAGTTTAAAAAAAAAAAAACTTTATTCTCAGTGTTTGAATTTGTTAAACATGTAACAGGCTTTTGAATACAAACCTCAAACATGTACAGTAACAAAACTTCTGAAAGAAATGTGACAAAATTAAAAAAGTTAAACATGAGAATAAAATACTTTGCTAAATTTATTTTTACTGCTCAAAACGTTCTTGACTGAGAAATAATATTTGGCATTGATCAGACTTAATTGTTGGATCTTACTTATTCTGTCTCGGAGCTGTGTTCAATAAATGCAAACACAAACTTTAGTAAACTTTAGACAAAGTGTG
This sequence comes from Onychostoma macrolepis, assembly GCF_012432095.1. Lineage (NCBI taxonomy): Eukaryota > Metazoa > Chordata > Actinopteri > Cypriniformes > Cyprinidae > Onychostoma > Onychostoma macrolepis. The sequence continues at coordinate 13,350,097 of NC_081163.1, forward strand.
TTACGAGTAGTATCAGTATTGTGGATTTTACTCGCGTTATGTATCTAGATTTATACTGTATATGTGATTTGCAAGAGAAAATTAAGCATTTGCATTTGCCTCAGTGAAATGCAAATCTACCATCACCAGCCTCAGGGCAATCAGATCTTATTAGAACAAAGATGATCTTGATGACAAAGGTCTGTGAATCATAATTTTCTCCTGTCACCCAGTCTTCACCTGTAATTTTTTTAGTATTTTTTTAAAAGAAATTAATGCTGAAAGGATGCATTATATTGATCAAAAGTAACAAAGACGTATAATGTTACAAATAATTTCTATTTCTAATAAATTGTATTCTTTTGAACTTTATTCATCAAGGAATGGAGGAAGAAAGATTTCACTTTTATGATCTTACTCATACATTAATATTGTTCTTCGTCAATTGCTTTGTATGTTTAGTAAATGCTCCAATGATGTGATACTTCACAAAGCAACTTTTTACGTTTTCTGTCTGGATACACTGAGACTAAGATTTGCCTTTTAATTTGACTGACTATATTCTGACGAAATGGCTTTATCGAGCTAGCTATCTGGCTGAGATTAGAATGACAATGAAAAAGCAAAATAGGTAACTATAATCTTGCTATTTTATAGGAGTAATGATGCACACGTTGAAGCTCCTGACAGACTGTAATATTTACTGTCTGTAAAGTAATGGCCTTTAATGCTGCTGTCATTAGAAACGTAGCCATATGAGTGTGCTGCAAAAAAGTAAAAGCACCATTTGCAAGCACACATACTTTGTTTACACAACTACAGTAATGGAAAGCTCATTACATTTACCACAGTAACCAGCATGCAAATAGAAACCGGAAAGTGGGTAAATGTAATGTAACAAAAAAGCAAACAAGCAGCCCTGCAAGACCTGTAACAATAACATATTTGAAAAACAACCTGAAATTAATATAGTCATTAAAAGTAAAAATGACACATGCTGAAAATGTGAGAAATTACATCATTAAAAAAAAATGTCATTTACCCACCCCATGTCATTCCGAATGTGTGTGGCTTTTTTAAAGTTGTTATGAAACAGAAGTGGCAACATACCTTTTCTTCCATATCATATGTCTAAATGAAAAAGCTTATCAAAGAAGGAAAAATTTAGTACAGGGACTTGCTTCAAATCAATGGTTTGGGATTGGAAGCAAGTTTCTAGTCAAATGTAAGAAAGAGGCAGGTTTTAAGTGGACTAAATGATTGAAGAATTGGTGAATGTCCATTTCATGCTGACTTTGTGCAAGACAAAAAATAGACACTGAGAAAAAAAAAACCACTGACACTAAAGAAGAAAGAAAGTCATCGATGTTTAGAATGACAGGGGAATGAGTAATTGATGAACTAGTAATTGATGCTAAACTATCTATTTGCTCCAGCGATTCTAAGTGGTGTGGGAACGGAAGCATCAGTCTGACTTGTAGCTGCTTTTCAAAACATCTGGTTACTTTATAGGGACTTGCAACTTGCAAAATACTTGTTTACATTGGGTTCCGCTGTGTGCCTCTTCACACATCCTCTTTTATAAAGCATTTCTTAGCACTGCGTCATTTAACACAAGACTTCTCACAGCTTCACATCCATACTGAAGAACAATGGACATGTGGAAGTAATCCAGTTAAAGAAATGCCCATTTATTTAGCTCTGGTTTGTGAAGTTTCTCGCTTTCTTATGTTTGTGTGTGCGTCCACACAACATTTTTCTCACAATGAGACTCCTTTGTGTCAGTGTACAGTTTCCTCTCAAGTAATGTCTAAAGGCACGCACTTGTTGCCTGAGATAACTGTCCCATGTTAGACTTTGATGACTGACTATCATTTGCGCTAGCGCGTAATCTCTAGGTTAAGCGCATGATTACGAAACGTCTTGTCCAGCAGAAAGTACATGATGGGGTCTGTGCTACATCGTAGAGTTGCTAAACAGAGCAGGATGCTCTTCACCTCCACATACATGGACAGTGGATGGCAAGCATCTTTTGGAGGTGATGCAGACCAAGACTGCTTGTTGACGATATGAACGAAGATGGCTTTGTAGATGTGGTGCGGCAGGAGACAGACCACCAGCACCACCATAATGACAACAATATTCCGAAACACTCTTGCATAGACTCGCTGGCTGTCTGAGATGACCGTGCTTCTCCTGGACCTCCAGATGTGCCTGATCACTGCCATGTAAGCGCATAAGACCAACAGGAAGAAGACAAAGAACAGTGAAACAGCCACTAACGCGAAGATATGAGATCCTTCCCCACCAACCTCCACTGCTACGCTGTAACACGCTTCATCTCTGTCGCCGTCATCCACACTCCTAACCTCCCTGATCGAGTACAGCACCACAAAGGATGTGACCGCTATGGCTACAATGGCCCAGGTGACCATGCACAGCGCATAGGCCAGTTTCGCATGTCGTTTTCGGCAGAGGAAGGCACCTGGTAGAACTTTGAGCCACCGGCTTGGACGGTCAGCATGGGAGTGTTGAATCAGTGAGGCGAAGCGACTGAGCGCCACCCAGCTCAATATCATGACGCCAGTGCAGATGTTGATGTGGATCACTGGAGTTAGACCATTTATTGCCATTTGACACATGGTGTCGTGCTGGTGCCATTTGGTCCCAAGTGAGTAGTATGTGGCCTGGAATGGCATGATGAGGCAGAGCAGCAAGTTTGAGATCCCTAGATTTATCAGGTAGATGTGAGTGGACGTTTTGATGGCAATTTTGTGTATGAACACCCAGAGAGAAATAGCATTCCCTGGAAGGCCAGTGATAGACATGATAGTATAGATAATGGGCAGAACTACACTTGTAGTGGATGTTTGGCACAGGTGAGATTCAGCATGTGAATCGTTTGCCATTGGGCTCTCGGAAAAAGAGATTCCCATTAGCTGAGGGAAGAAAAAATTTAAATGTTATATTATTGTTCAAAATTAGTTAAGGACACAATAAGATTTTACTTAAAACGAAGGGTTTACTGTTAGTACATACAGTGAGTGGAAATGACATTCTAATGAAAACCTGAGCTTTCTTTCTCCTTTATTTACAGAAGTAACTTTAGATATCGCTTGCATTCCTGTAAATATACTAAACCCAATTGCAGAAGCTGATAAACCACTTTCACAATAAGGCAGCTTTTTTTTTTTTTTGGCATGTACTATATTAGCTGAACATTTTAAACATAGGTGATATCTCTGGACAGAATATCAGGGTAACAGGACATTTTTAAGTTGGCAGATATTCTGTAGTCATTACTACATAGTTTTCTGCAGTAAAGTGTGCATGAGTTTTTACAGCATTTCACAGCAGCCACAACAGCAAAAAATAGGTGTTGCATACTTGTTTTCTTTAGTGAAATTATGATCTGTAAAGTTAAAAATATGTGGACTTTTCATTCAAAAAACGTTTTTACTTTAAAATTTCCAGTAACACTTTAGAACACTTATTCACTATTAACTACAACTTTTCCCTCAATAAATTCCTAATTTACTGCTTATTAATAGTTAGAAAGGTTGTTGTTAAGTTTAGGTATTGGGTAGGATTAGGTATGTAGAACAAGGTCATGTAGAATAAGGCATTAATATGTGCTTAATTACTACTAATAAATGGCTAATATTCTCGTAATATGCATGCTAATAAGCAACTACTTAAGATACCCTAAAATAAAGTGTTAACAAATTTCCTTTTACTTTTCAGTTTTTGTGTTGGTGCTCTAATGGGGATAGTACAACTGAAGCTCAAAATAATTGATGTTAAATATTCACAGTTTCTAAAACAAATTGATTTTGTTTTTATTAGAAAAGTAGTTGAAACAAATATTTTACAGTGTTTTGGTTTTAATTGTAAATGGCTTATTTGTATAGCAATATCAGAGTAAGAATATAATGCATAATATAGGCAATGTAATACACTTACCTCTGTCAATGCAGTCACTGATGTGTGTAACAGGCATCTGTAAATTGCCTTGTTTTGGACCACCTCCCTAGACTGGCTGTCTAACGGAAGTGATGGTCTGAGCACGCCTGATGTTCGCTCAGTTCTCTTTTGCAAGGTTCCTTTCACAGAAGCACTTGCCTTTGATAGCAGAACTACTGTGACTGTAAAAGGTGCTTTTTGTTAACCATTGCTTCACAAAGTAGCTCAAACTCTTTTTTAATAGAATTGTTAAAATAATTAAATAAAATAATAAATGCAGGAGAACAGGTGTTTTTTTTGCTGTTGTTTTTTTTTTTTTTTTGGACAAGACATTTGAGTATCATCTAGAGTTTTTTGTAAAACTTCTAGTTGCTTTTAAAGAAAGATTTTTATCTGTCACATATCTGCTATTGTATGTTTGGTAACACTTTATTTTAGGGTCTCTTAACTAGTGGCTTATTAGCATGCATATTACGAGAATATTAGCCACTTATTAGTACTAATTAACCGCATGTTAATACCTTATTCTACATGACTTTATACAACATCCTTAATCCTACCCAATACCTAAACTTAACAACTACCTTACTAACTTTTAATAAGCAGCAAATTAGGAAATTATTGAGGGAAAAGTCGTAGTTTAATAGTGAATAAGTGTTCCCTATTCTAAAGTGTTACCGTATGTTTTTAGCTGAAGAGGAGCTCTATTGTAAACTATCCCCTGACTTTATTGCTAGGATACCTGTTAAGGATTTTAATGGTCTCCTCACGACCTCTTGTGGTGGAATTGACACATTGCAGTTGAACTATACAAAACAAATTCTAGAATCATGCTAATACTTATATTGATTCATTTTATGAATGCAATTTTTTAGAAGTATAATTTGTTATAGTTTTAGCACACAACAATACCTGAATGTGGATCACAGAGCTGTTTTTCCCCTTATATGTTATAGTGTTTTGGTTTTTTTTTTGCAAAAAAAAAGTCGCGTAATCTGAGTAACAGTACAGCAACTGTAATGCACCAAGACATTCAACAGATTAACCCATCACACAGTAAATGTAAATGATTCCCAGATACTCAAAAAGACATGCTCTTTCTTTTTCTTAATAAAACAAATCCCTTCCAAATGCAAAATCTTTCCCAAATCCATGACCCACATATCAAAAGCATCAGACATCCAGTGTTGTAAAATCAGACATCTTGATGAGGGATACCACTTGTTATTTGGTAAGACCCTCTTCTGGCACAACCACACCAAACACTGCAATGACAGGATCGGCCTTTATAACTCTGTTACAGTGCTCTCCACTAATATTCATACCCTTGGTAAATATGAGCAAAGGCGGCTGTGAAAATAAATCTGCTTAGTTGATCTTTTTGATCTTTCATTAAAAAAATTCAGAAAAATGTTAACCTTTCATTGAAGTAAAACAATTGAAAGTGGGGAGAAAATCTCATGATGAAATAAACGTTTTTCTCCAATGCATGCTGGCCACAATTATTGGCACCCCTAGAAATTCTTACGAGTAAAATATCTCTGAAGCATATTCCCATTCATATTTACATTTTTTAGCACACCAGGGTGACTAGGAGCATGAAATTGTCCAGCCATGACTTCCTGATTCACAGGATTATAAATATGAGCAACACAAAGGCCAAATTCCCTTAAACATCCATCACAAGGAGTAAAACCTAAGAATATAGTTCTGATGTGCAGAACAAGATTGTTGCGCATCACAAAATAGAAAGTGGCTGTAAGAAAAGAGTTAAAGCATTGAAAATCCCCATTTCCACCATCAGGGTGATAATTAAGAGGTTCCTATCAACTAAAGATGTTACAAATCTGCCTGGAAGAGGATGTGTGTCTATATCGTCCTAATGCACGGTGAGGAGGAGAGTTTGAGTGGCCAAAGACTCCAAGGATCACATCTGGAGAATTGCAGAGATTAGTTGAGTCTTGGGGTCAGAAAGCCTTAAAAAAAAATATATCAAACAGCCCCTATATCATCACATGTTGGTTGGGAGGGTTTCAAGAAAAGTTCTCCTGGCTCATCCAAAAATTCCAGCATATTCAGTTGTCAGACACGACTGGAACTTCAAATAGCACTGGCTTATATGGTCACATGAAACTAAAAAATAGATTTTTGGCAGCAAACCCACCAGATAGGTTTAGTGCAAACAGGGATAAAAAAGTACCCCATGTCCACGGTTAAATTCTGTATAGTGCTGGATCTTTAATGTTGTTGGCCTGTTTTTCTGCCAGAGGTCCTGAACATCTTGTTCAGATCCATGGCATCATGGATTCTGTCAAATACCAACAGATAAAAAATCTAAACCTGTCTGCCTCTGTTAGAAATCTTATAATGGGCTGTGGTTAGATCTTCTATCAGGACAATAATCCAAAACAAACATCAAAATCAACACAAAAATATGTCACTGAACACAAAATGAAACTTCTGCCATGGTTGTCTCAGTTCCCTGACCTGAACCCTACAGAAAATGAGTGGGTGAACTGAAGAGAAGAAGCACCAACGTGGAGCTGTGATTCTGAAGGATCTGGAACTCCAAAAGTGATCCAAACTCATCAGGCATTATAGGAGAAAACTCAGAGCTGTTATCTTGGGGAAAAGACGTTGCAATAATTGTGGCCAACATGAACTAGAGAAAGCATTTATTTCACAATGAGAATCCCCACACACACTTTCAATTGCTTCACTTTAATGATGTTAAAATTTTGTGAATTCTTTGAATGAAAGATCAAAACTATAAACAATGGAGATTTATTTTCACAGCCGCCTTTGCTCATATTTACCAAGGGTGCCAATATTAGTGGAGGGAAATGTATATGCCCTAGAAGGATGACCAAATAATAAGTTCCAGGAAGTGTTGAGTTTGTGATGTGAGGAATGGCTAAGTGTCCCCTCTGCAGCTGAACATTTCAAATGTAGGTAATATCTCTGGAGAAAATTTAGACAAGTTATTTTGGGAAGATTGGTGTCTGCGAACAACGTTAAATTGCAATGAATGCAAATTGACTTTGCCAAGCGTGTCTGTGCAATATTTAATACTATAAATTAATAAATACAAAAGCAGATAGCAGAACATCAATGCAAAGCCTTACTAAAATAAGTTTTGTTGGCATTAATACAGAATAAGTCGCTTTAACAGTCAATAAGGACTGTTGTTGTATGTACTGTATACTGTGTAAAAATTGTTAGTATGCTGAGGTGCCACACTTCTTTGTAAACTAGTCATACATTTTGCTTTTGGCGAACAGTAATTGCAAAACACAGTTCTCTGAGGTTAGCAAGTTTCACAGCTTGCTGTATGCTTCACACAGGAAATGCAAAGTTGTATTTTTTTTTCTAATTTCCCAAAACTATAATGATTGGTGGCTTAATTCAGTTTCATTTTTCTTTGTTTCTTCAGCGTGTTCTGTCACATTTATAGTATGTATGTGAGGTGTGTCCAAGGTCTTGGAGATATCAGGTTTAGGTTTGACTCTGTGGTTGCGATTGGCCCGACAGCAGCGCAAACGAAACACCAGCTGGAGGACGGGATGCAGGCAACAGCTGAGAGCTGCAATGAAGATGGTGCACGTTTTAATCCTGAACTCTGCCTGATAGTTTTCACACTCTGTTGTTAATAAGATGATCCTTTGCACATGGTAGGGTAGGAAACAGAGTACAAACATTATGACAGAGGCCAGTATCTTCCTGCGAACCTTTAGACCTCCTCCAGGCCCAAATCCAGCGCCGACTAGACTTCCTCCCCTTACCTTCTGCAGATGGAAGACCAGCAGGCTATAGCTGACCAGCATCAAGCACAAAATGAAGAAGAATGCTGACACACCTAAGCAGTGGATAGTATTAAACCGATCTTTATAGTGAATGTAACTATTGACAATTTGGTTAAAGCAGGTCCCTTTCATTTGTAGGCTCATTTTGACCCCTATGCTAGAGCACACAACTGTGATGACAACCAACCAGGTAGAAAAGCAGAGGATCCAACAAGACCGTGTATGTTTAAAGATCTGAAATAAGGCATAGCCTGGTTTTACCACTGTGGTATAGCGATTAATGCTGGTCCACAAAAGGAAACACATGTTGCAATAGAGGTTTATGTAAAAGCAAGAGAAAATGATCAGCTCTGCTGCATTGCAGGCTGGAGTTCCAGATTGCCAGTTGGTATTTTCTTTGTAGTAGGCTATTCTGAAGAAAAAACTGCAGCAGATCAGCAGGTCTGACATGATTATGTTCAAAGTGAAGATGATAGTGGGTGTCCTCTCTGATCTCCAAAGATCCACCAAGACTATTCCATTGGTTGGAAGGCCCAGGACAGCCAAAGCCAGATAGAGCCAAGGCAAGATGGTTTCATGGTTTTCTTCAGGTTTTATCATGCATCTGCTACAGAAATAAAGAGAGAAGGAAATGAAAACAAGAAACTTGCAGCTTCTCATCTTTGAATAGAGACAAGGTCATTTTTATCCCTACTCAGTTTTATCTTACTCAGCAGTCTGCATATATATGTACACACACACACACACACACACACACTTGTTTACATTTTTTGGGGACATTCCATAGATGTAATGGTTTTTCTTCTGTATAAACTGTATTTTCTATCCCCTTACCCTAACCCTACACCGAAAAACCCCTTACAGAAATCTTTCTGCTATTTCAGATTTTTCAGATTTTTTATTCTTTAAAATTTATAAGCTTTTGATTTATATACCCTCAATTTACTGGTATTACTATACTTGTGGGGACATTTGGTCCCCATAACGTAATGAATACCAGGCACACACACACAGATGACAGGTCAAAAGTTTGGGATCATTAAGCTTTTTTAATGTTTTTGAAAGAAGTCTCTTATGCTCACCAAACCTGCATTTATTTAACTACCAAAAAATAATAATAATAATATATATATATATATATATATATATATATATATATATATATATATATATATATATATATATATATATAAATTTCTAATTTGTCTGTAATAATAATTTATTGTCATAATTGAATCTCCAAATTAATGTAGAAGCAGAAATATGATTTTAAATGTGTTTAACGGCATCTTTTTTACTAAGTAGCCTATTATTAATGAAGGCCAGTATCATTTATAAAAATACTGCTACAGACATGTCTATTAAATGCATTTTAACCATTAATTATAGCCATTCAACATTACAGTATAATGTAAAGCCATTATTTTTAGCATTCAATAGGCTTTGAGAAATATAACAACTTTTAATTTAACTTAAAACAATCTTCACATAAACTAAATTATATATGCATTAACTATAAACTGAATATAGATGAATCTTTATTCAGTCTACAGTTCTCAGTGTGATTACTGGCGGGCTGTCTGAGCTTCTGAGCAGCTTTCTGTGTGCGGGTGCCGGATACCCGTGTTCTCAGAGAGCTCCTCCACAGACAGCACACCAATTTAACTTCTCTTTTTTTGTCTTATCATGCTTGATAGCATGTTCAGATAGTCAACTGTAATGCTAGCCAAAGGATGTCAGGAAAAAAAAAAGATGCTGCATTATTTGGGTTAAATCATTTTAATGTTTTAAACTGATGTGTTCATCAAAGAATCCTGAAAAAACTGCTGTAACCTTAACAGCCCAATTGTTTGGTGTTTTAAGAACAACAGCCTTTATGATTATTGTGGACACAAGCATGGCAAGATTGCATCAGCGAAAAAGAATAGTGGGTGAAAACTAAAAGTGAATGATAGGGACCTTCAAGCACTGAGGACTGTGTTCAAATAACACAGAACTACCACAGCAAAATGACAGCAAACCCCAATATTCAGCTTGAAGACCCTGTTTCCACAAAAAAAGATCATACAGACAGAGCCACCGCCCATTAAAGAGCAGCAGTTGATAAAACTAATCTCACACATCAGTGCTAAAATGTGACCTGAACATTATCAAACCACTGTTTTGGAGAAAAGAGTAAGAAACCGATTCCCTCCTCCAACATCTCTGAAGCAACTGGCCGACGTAGAAACAGATGTCACTTGCTTTGGTACTGCTTTATCAATACAAGAAAATTCAGCCATTGAATTCTAAAAACGTAAATAATTGTTGTAAATGTACTGTAGCATGAGTAGTTGTAAAACAAAAGGCCCTTTGCTGTCCCTGCATACATACGTGGTTGAACAACAATGTTTGATTTGGGTCATGTTTGACTCATTTTTAAATTAAAGATATTGATTGACTCCTGCAATAATTCAGTTTAGCCACATAAAAAATTATGTCTCACAAAGAAATAAAAATTCTGACCAGGTTCAACACACAAACTAACCTACCAACCCACATGATACAACAAAAGTGTAAAGCGTGTGCTGCGGAACAAAAATAATTATTATTATCAAGATTGGAGTCTTAACCTCTCCAGTAAGAAAGTGTTAGATGCGAGTCAGTGTACCTTTGATTAATGCTATTGACTTCTGTGGAATGGTTTGTGAAGTTCCCTTGCACAGACATGATGCTTATTCCTTTACTCGTTGTCTTCTGAAAGTCATGTTCATGATGTTTTACTTGCAGAATCTTGTGCGTGTGTAAGCTGTTTGTGGGTGGGGTGTGTGCTTCACATAGGAACTCTGTATGTTCACTTCTGACCACATCCTGAAAACATTTCATTTTTAGTAGCACAGTTTGCACCAAACTCAAGCATTTGTTTCCTTTCATCTGAGATTTAATAGTATAATTTTTAATCAATTTTGTATAATTAATGAACTGATAATTAATTAATTAATATATGGCTATAATAAAACTGACATAAAAATGATTAATCTTTGTGTATGCATTTAAATATTTTTCAGTGAGTAAGTCATTTTGAATGATCACCTGTGCTTTTTTCATTACATATTAAGCCACTCTTAAGTAGAGCCTTTCTCTCTCTCTCTCTCTCTCTCTCTCTCTCTCTCTCTTACTGTGACTTGCTCATGTGACACCTTTTTACCACTAGGGGGCACCCAAAGCCCTGTGCTGCTCTTTCTGCCTGGTAACCCCCTTTGATTTTCTTGTGGTATGGTGTAAAATATAATATATAGGACATTGTATCAGTTGAATTGCTGTTACGGTTCTTGTATAAGTTTAATAGGTTTCTTCTATTTTTACACAGTATACACAGTGGATGTAGTTCATTACAAATGATCCCAGCTGTGATTCTTAGAAAAGGACAGAAATAAACTAGCATGTATTCATGTGAGTAGTTTAGAGCCCACTGATCATAAAAACATAAACACATGTACTCTTGAAACATAACATAATTAAATTACATGTTTATTTTATTTGCTATACTATGTATAGAAGCAATGCAAACACAGCTACAACACCGCAAGTTAAATGGAATATTGTTAACTAACACTTTACAATAAGGTTCAGTTGGTTAACATTAGTTGATGCCTAAGATGTCATGAAACAATTCTTTAACTGCATTCATTAATATTGGTTAATGTTAGTTTTTTTTTTTTTTTAATATAGTAATACATTTTGTAACATTCCAAGCTGTTCAAATGAGTTCATATGTAATAAACATGAAATAACAATGAACAATAATACTTATAAACTAAAATGTAATGTTTTTAAATTATTTAATTAACCTAGATTAATAAATGCTTTAAAAATATTGTTCTTTGTTAGTTCATGATGCAGTAATTAATATTGAAGGGCATGTTAACTATTTTTGTATGATCATTTTGTAAAATGTAATGTAACTTATTTAAAAAGGTAGTGTTTCTGATGAATATCGAAAATAAATGCACAGATATACTCTGCGCTGTTCACAGCACAATATTAGATTTCCTTTAACTTTGCTGTGCACATGTAAATATTCACATTCTTTACTTGCATAATAAAAAAAATTGCTGTACATTTGGACATGGTTTATATGTTTTAAAAACATTTATAGCACCTCTTTATCTGTTGTTTTTGATAGTTTGTCTTCCTGAGCATTTGTCACAGGCACAACTGCACTGATATTTGGGAGCTCCTGTGGAGTGTCAATAGAACTGATCAATCCTGTGGTATTTTGCTGACAGAAGCTATTACAGATGATCTTCAGCATCACTTTACGAATAGAACTACAGAACAAAAAGTACATGACTGGATCCAGACAGCTATTAAAGGCAGACAGTAGCAGAACTGCTTCATTGGTTTTATCCAACGCACTTATCTGTTCGCAAGAGGTGTCTTTTGCTATCTGTGACATGATATAGAAAATCCTTACAGAGTGGTAGGGCACAAAACATATTGTGAAGAGGAAAAGCACAAAGAAGGACTTCCATGCTGTTTTGTTGTACTTGGCAGCATTTGGGAAATCCGGTTTCTTTTTGGAGGTTGTTAGGAGGTTCATTCCGATCCTTCCATAGGAGATTACCAACGCACCATAGACCAGCCAAAACATAACCACGATGGCAAAGTTGAAATAGGCTTTCCATTTGGATTCATGCAGTGTTTTGTATTGGAAACACTTTTGGGATTCACCATGTTCTGCATTCAGGATAATGTGGCAAATGCCACAAACAAATGCCACAGCCCAGATGACACCGCAGAGAAGCACGCTCCATCGGCTATACAGGAACACCCGCCTACAGGACGACCTCTGGAACTTCAGATATCGATCCACACTAATGAGGCCCAGTAAGACTATACTAATGTACATGTTCGTGTAAAAGATAATGCCCACCATCCTGCACATTAATGGCGGCAGCACCCACCGGTCATTGTTGAAATGGTACACCACTCGGAAAGGCAGGCAGATCACGAGGAGTAAGTCAGCCAGAGCCAAGTTAATGAGGAAAATGCGAACCGAGTTTTTCTTCGGATGTACTCGCAGAAACACCCAGAGAGCCAGCAGGTTCCCAGACAACCCGAACAGGAAGAAGAGTGCATAGAAAATAGCCAGCGGGACCTGCAAGCTGGCGTTGTCCGTCTGGCAGTTTGAATGGGGAATTTTCGACATGGTGGTTGGCGATACGATGGAGAAAAATTGAGGATTGTTTTTTGTCATTGCATGTATATATATATCAGACCTTAGAAAAAAAGTAACAGATGTCATTATTATGCTTACCAAAGACATTAAGTTTTAATGCCTTGAAATGCAACAGAATGTCTGATGCACAGGTAATAGGTAATTGAGTAAACTTACCTTGTGTATTCTGTCCATCAGAGAACTTCTCTGTTGTGTTTCCTTTTGAATGTCTCTGTCTAATCACAATTCAGATCTGTCTTTGCAAGCTTCCTTTTTTAAGCGCTTCCTTTTTTAGTTCCTCTAAACTCTTGCATACCTCAAAGCACAGCTGTGTACCAGTTAGCATTAAAACAAAGTGTGCAGGCACTTTTAAAGGGGGAGAGCGTGTCTCAAAACCACATTTCAACTCCTCCTTACATGACGTGATCACCGAAACACATAGATGAGGGCTGTTGAACAATTAAAAAAAAAAAATCTATTTATATAAATATTTAATCATGATTATATTATCTTATTTTAAAAATGTTTCACTGCAAAAAATGCTTTTCTTACTTAGATTTTTTGTCTTGTTTCCAGCCAAAATATAAAAAAAATCTTAAATCAAGAAGGATTTTCTAGACAAGTAAAAACACACACACACACACATTTGTAGTCTCTCATGACAGTGTTTTGGTTACTTTGATGTTATCTTTCTGACAGAGAAAAAGATGAAGCTTGTTAGTAGCATGCTAAGACAAGCATCACAGTCAGTATGGCCCACAATTTATTGATATATATATATATATAGAGACGTACAGAAGTTTCACTTACCTTGACTTCTAATTTTAATTCCAGTGTGGTCTGTGCAGTAGAGTAACATGTCTTTTTGGTTTTTTGCAGCCTCATTGTGTGTTGCTGGCATCAAAGGAGAATTCTGCTCCGGTGAAACTCGGTGGCTTTGGTGTGGCTATACAGCTGGGAGAGTCCGGATTAGTGGCTGGAGGTACTTGGAAAAATCCTGTTATAGATTAAAATTGTAACACATTGACATTTCCTCTGTACCTGCACTGCATGCTAAGGGCTTTAGTGCATTCATACAGAAACTTCTAGGCAAAAAGATTCATATGTAGTAAAAGCATGTAATTGAAGCACAAACTTTATAGGAAATAACGTATTTTCATTTATTTTTGCTTGAAGAACTGAAACTCTTCAGAATAAGGTTTCATTTGTATCACAAAGACTAATCATGGATACAGTTCCTTATTTTATGTATAGGACAGAACTCTCACTCAGTATCACTTCATAAATTGAGTCATTAATTTTGAATCATTCAGGCAATGATTTTGTTCTGATTAATGAGCTTTCTTGTGCTTAATTGTTCAAACCTTGTATCAGTGACAGCTCTTTTGTGTGTATTTGAATGGATGGTCACATGTCACATGTTGTCTGTGCTGCAGGCCGGGTGGGCACTCCACACTTCATGGCTCCTGAAGTGGTGAAAAGAGAACCCTACGGGAAACCTGTGGATGTTTGGGGCTGCGGAGTCATCCTGTTCATTCTCCTGAGTGGCTGCCTGCCCTTCTATGGCACCAAAGAGCGCCTGTTTGAAGCAATCATAAAAGGAAAATATAAGGTAGAAGTTTAATAGCAAAGTCTGTTACTGAATAAAGGCATGCCGGGAATATCCTCAAAGCCTTCAGAAATTGTCTGAAGTGAGGTGAAAGTGGCAACATATACTGATTTGTTTAGGTCTGAGGTAAGACAGCTACTCAATACACATAAATCACTTCCAAAAACCAATGGTTCAGCATTTGGTCCATCCCTTTCTCACCAGTGCATTGGAGCCAGTGTCTTATATGGCTCCTTTTCATTTGTCTAAACTAAATAAAGACATTTTAGGGCTTGAAAAATTGGCTGCACACTGACCTGATCTCAAATCAGGAACCACTAACATCAGATTATATTCTCACCTCTTAAATTGTTCAAAACAACTTTAGTTAGTTCCAGTTCTCTAATTTGATCAGAGAATGAGAGTTAAGATTGTTTATAGTCTTTTTTAGTTGCATTTTTGGGTGAATTTTTCCATTAAAATAAATAAGTGGAATAAGTTTGACCAGTCAGCTTTCCACACAATTTGAAGTGGATGGGGATTTTAAATGTGGCATAAAAGTGGACCGTACTAGACCGACATTCCAAGTCTTCTGAAGCCATATGTTGAACTTTTTGTGAAGAACAAACTAAAATTGAAGTCATTAATACTAAGTGTCATCATTGTCAATGGAAACATTGGCAGGTTCTGAGCATCGGTGCTGGTGCCAGAATCATTTTGTTGGAAAAGTGCTATCAAAGGATTTGGGTTTGTCCATTTATGTATGCGTTTGCTGTACAGATGAATCCCCGGCAGTGGGGCCAAATCTCAGAGAGTGCCAAAGACCTGGTGCGCCGTATGCTGATGCTGGACCCTGCAGAGAGGATCACAGTATATGAAGCTCTCAACCACCCCTGGCTCAAGGTATCAACATTATTCAAGAAATCTGCTTATCTAATTTTACTGATGTTTATGTTCATGTATTAATCTGAGTTCTAAATAACATTATTAAAAATATTTAATTGTGAAGCAAAAATTATGTAAATAATGTTTTATTATTATTATTATTAAAACCATAAGACTGTTTCATTAGTTTCTTCCAGGATTTTATGGACTTAGGATGTAATTCCTTAATGAGATGAATAAGCACCATTTGAAGCGTGCATTTCATTTTAGGAGAGAGACCGCTATGCCTACAAGATCCATCTTCCTGAGACAGTCGAGCAGCTGAGGAAGTTCAATGCCAGGAGGAAACTAAAAGTGAGACATGAGCACTTTACAGTCTCTGTATATTGCTTTAGCAGCTGCTCTCGTGAACGATTCACGTGAATGTTCTGCCATGTAAACTATAAAGACCACATTTAAAAAATTAGGGCAGCCACAGGAAATTAAAGCACATGTGTTGATCAATATCTATGGTTTGACAGGGTGCAGTACTTGCCGCAGTTTCCAGTCACAAATTCAACTCTTTCTATGGCGACCCACCTGAAGAACTGCCTGACTTCTCTGAGGACCCTACTTCATCAGGTACTACAGCGACCAGCAGAGATCAGCTGCCACCCACTCTGTCTTCCTGAAGAGATGCTTTTTTGTGATTTGCAGTCTCTTATGACAGTGTTTTGGTTACTTTGATGTTATCTTTTTGACAGAGAAAAAGATGAAGCTTGTTAGTAGCATGCTAAGACAAGCATCACAGTCAGTATGGCCCACAATTTATTGATAAAAACAAAACAAAAACGGTCTCAATAACTCATCTCGCTGCAGGCAATAAAATAGACAAAAAAAAATCACATACAATTGCACTGAGAGAGAAACATGAGCAGGGGGATGAGAATATCATTAAAATTTAGGGTGGGCTCTTTTGACTTGAAGCAGTGAGCAAATGCCCGAGGAACTGCTTAGCAATGCCCTGCCAACTATCCACAACACCCTGTCATCAATGGTTTGGTTTAGAATCTGGTTCGTGTTTCCTGTTTATTATCATCTTATCATCTGTGGTAACTTTCCCTTTTTTCCACAACACCTAACTTTAATAAAAAGTTTCCCTTAAGATATACCCTCTCAGAAAAAAGGTACAAAGCTGTCACTGGGCCAGTACCCAAAAGCTAAAAGATACATCTTTGTACCTTATTTAACCCTAACTGCTACATATTAGTACCTTAAAGTGCCATATGACAGGGTACCGCACCAGTGACAGTTTTGTACCTGTGTTTGATAGTGTACTTGGAATGTGTGAGTAGTTATACACTTCTCTAACTGAGTGTGGGTGAATCCTATCTCTATTCACATCACAATTGTCTTTTTTTTTCTTAAATAATGCTTGTTGCTTGTTTCTATGCTGGCCACCCTGCAGGACTTCTAGCAGCGGAAAGTAGGTGTCACCGTCTGTCCCCTTACAGACTTAAGTGTTTGCCTGCTTCTTTCAAATCAAGTTCATGCTTTTCCTGGGTATTTAAAGGTCACTGTGTGTGGTCAATTGTGTTTGTGTGTACATGTAAAGGGGCTGTGTCACAAGTGCTAGACAGTTTGGAGGAAATCCATGCGCTGACGGACTGCAGTGAGAAAGACCTGGACTTTCTACACAGCGTCTTCCAGGACCATCACCTCCACACATTGCTTGATGTAAGAGGCTATATACAGGCACACACACATATACATAACCATAAAATTCTTCCTTCATTAAAGGGGTCATGAACTGCCTTTTTTATTATTTTGCACTGTTCTCTGAGGTCACCTTATAATGTTCAAGATTTTTACATTAAGAAACATAATTTAGAAGTAATAGGCTAGTTTCGGCCCCCCCCCCCGTTCTTTTTGAATAGGTTTGGCGGATTGTAGACTCGGAAGTAAACGCCCACTGCTATGACTGGCTAAGAGTTGTGCATGATTGACAGCCTACATCCTTCACAGATGGACACTGCTGTGATTTAGGTTAAAACCACATAAATACTCATATCAAATGATCTGTTAAACAAACAAAGCAATAGTGATCACATAATACTTACACTTGTGTGTTGTGACATTACTGTCGGATCCAGCATTGTCTTTTAGTTTCAGTCTTTTTGAAAATCCTGCGTCGAATTTTGTTTGTAAACAAATCTGCTGTAAAATGAAGCGAACAAAGGACCAAGTTCTTACTGATGCGGTCTGGTTCTTCATTGAAAATAAAGTTTTTCCACTCTTTCCTAACGCTGGGATCAGAAGGAAGGGATTGCAAAGACTGTTTTTCCACAACTTGGCACTGCACAGCGTCTTTTCTTCAGAGTCATCTTTATTGTTTGGTTTCTGCGTAGACCTGCGTTTACCTCTATTTCTAACTATTTACACTACATGCACAAATTGGTGGGCGGAGCTAAACAGGCACTTCAGACTCTTCTGCGGAGGCGGTGTGTAGCCACACTATTACATCATAAAGTGGCACATTCCACAACCTGTTGTTTTGGCAGTTTGGCTTCAATATAAGCAGTTTTAGATTAGCGAAGGTTTTGTTGTTTTTATAGTACAATGACCCCTTATGTCAAAAGATTAGGGGAATTTTGATTTCTCAGTTCATGACACCTTTAAACCACAGAAGCTGATGTGTTAAGATGCTGTTAAATCTTGCTTAACTTGCTTTGAACTTGTCAGAAGAAAATGTCACTTTAGGATTTTTTTTATTCTTTCTTTTTTTTGCTTTTGATAAATTGGCAACAATCTAGTCTCAGCCTTGGAGCATTCACAGACCTACTGATGCATATTGCACATAAAAATGGCAAGAGTTCACTGCTGTTCCAATCTGATTAACTGGCTTTTACGCAATTTCTGGGGATATCAGATTGTGCAGGTTTCTAGATTAGCTAGATTTGAAAGAGTTGACTGAATTTATAAGTATTATATTATTTATAATATACCAGTTAATATTTGAAAACATTCAATTTAATAAAAAACATGAATGTTTAATAACACTGTTAAATACAAATATCAAACTGGTTATTAATTTATCATACTGTACATTATAATGTTGTTAAGCCTGAATTCACTCATCATCATTCATACATCATTTCACTTTTTATAAACTATTAGCCATAATTTTGGCCATGCAATGACCTGTCTGTGCAGGTCGGATTTGGTTTCTTGACCTTTTAGGAGTGATTTGTGGGTAATTGCACACCAGTAATAATGCAGAATTTATCTGCTAACAGCAGACCCAAACCAAAAGCCCTCCATGCTACAGATATCATTCTATAGTAGTCAACATTTGAAGTAGATCAAAAAAGTTAATCAAAGTTGTCCTAAGACAAGAATGCATTTTGGTTTTAGGACAACTTTGATGAAAGGTTTTGATCCACTTCAAATGTTGACTAATGTACTTGAAAAAAAAATTTTCTTCTTAGTATCACAGCTGATCATTAAAAAATATCAGTAGACCAGTTTCAGAATTTTCAATGTCATATTTTTGTTTATTTGCGAGCTCAATAGACTTCCATTCTTTGTTCTTTGTTCATTCATTGCATCTTTCAATGCGTGTCACACGTCGCATGAGTCTTTCTGTATTATGGCGTTAAGCAGGTTTTGTCTGTGTGAATAAGTGCAGCTGTGGATTCTCCCCACTTTCTCTATGTTTGTGCGTGTGTGTACCAAGGCCTCTATAGAGAGGCGTACAGCTCGGTACAGTCCTGTGTGGATGATAGGGCCTGTCTCCATAGCCACAGGCCAGAGGAAAGCAGAGAGGAGAGCACGCCCCTTATGCCACTGCTCTGTGGGTAAGATTATCACCAGGAGGCTGTGAATGCACGTCGTCCCATTGAGAACTCAACTCCTACCCTGAATAGGGAGGGAAACAATAGCACCTATTGTCAGCCTAGATGCATTTTCACTGTTGCGGCTCCAGCAGTATCTGTGTATCAGAAGAGCTGCTCCAGACTTTGCCATCCTCTCCATTCTAGCTCTGTGTGTAACTCTACCTTCATGAAGCAGGACAGAGGGGTTGAGATTCTATCAGGACCAACTTTGTGTGGAGGTTAACTTTGGTTTTGGTTGGTTTTTCTTTGGATGTGGTGAGTAACCTTGGGTATTTTCTTAGCCAAACACTTACTTTAGAAAGCATATTCCTTGTTGCTGGAGGTGTAGCAATTTTTCGCTTCATGTTACCATGAAAGTTCTGTTCTGTTTGTCATGATGTGAAATGCAGATTAATATATTTGAAGAACTGATACCCTGCGCACAGCACTCACAAATAATGTACCATGCATGTTTTATAGATGTGTGAACATGGTATTTTTCTTGTGACATGGTTTGTCAAGAACCACGTATGAAAGGATGTGGTTTGCAAGATCATTTATATTCAAATAAATCACAGCCGCTACAGCTGACTGATGCCCAGAAGAAAACATCTGTTAATAAGTTGATTAAAACTGTTGAGAACTGTATTCCTCATCACTGAATGAAAACGTATTTAATTATGCATCCCTTTGATTAACAATTTGCAGGAGAAACTATAACCTAGCTGTTCAGTTGTGATGTCAATGTATTAGCTCTAAACAAAATGACCACTGTTAGTGCAATGTTAATGTTCGTGTGGATGAGAAAGGGTTCACTTCTTATTGATTCTTCTTTACTCAAGAAGCACAACATATTGGCTTGTTATTAAACATTGAGTATGATGTTTAGTTTTGTTTTGAGCAAGGATCAATTTCAAAGGATCCTGATCTGTCTTTGCATGCTGCAGTGTTTTTAACAGAGCAAAGAAATCTTGTGATTGTTCATTTATCTATTCTCCCTTTTTCAGTTGTACGACAAGATAAACACCAAGTCTTCACCACAAATCAGGAATCCTGCAAGTGACGCAGTTCAGAGAGCCAAAGAGGTGAGTGCAGGCTACAGTTACAGAAAGGTGCCTTTTGTAGTTATAAAATTATTAGGACCAAAGAAGTTCCTAGCACAAGTTTACTTGAACTTCATTGTAGTGTTCATCTTAATCATTGATTTAAAAACCTCAACCGGGAATACTTGTTTTTCTACTGCTCTCTCCTTTTCAGAAAAAAAAAAGAAAATAATTAAATGTATCTCTCTTTCAATATCTTCAAAAAGAAAGTATGTTAATGTGACTCAAAACTGAATGGAACAATGTTTAGATGGTTTATATCTTGGATGTGTTAATTCAGAAACGACATTTTAAATACTTAAATATGGTGAATAGAATGTTTGGTGTATGTTGTAATTTTTAACTACTGTTCTGTCTAGTCTGTGTTTGCATTTTAATATAGCTTATCAGGATGTTCAGAAAAGACTCACTGCATGACCTACTCATCCTCCTTTGCTTTTCTAGAAACAGATTTCCTCACTGCATTTTTCTGTCTTGGTTTTTCACTTCTGCTTTGTGACTGTAGTTCAAAAGAATTAATCATCTATAAAACAGGAAGTGCACTAAATTTTCATATCTGAAAGCTAATTACATGGTATGTTTTGCTTTGTATGTAAATTTTGTTAGCCAACAAGTATTTTACAGATGATGGTCCCACAAACAGCAAATCAGTTATAATCATTTCACTTTTACTTTGAGGTATTTATTTATGGCCATTAGTTTGTCTTTTTTTTACTCAGTACCGTCTCTGTTCATATCTGTTTTGTTTTTTTTGTTGTTGTTTTTATAGAAAGCAGACGTTCATGTGATTTTTATATAGTTTAACAGAAAGCCTCAAACAGAGGTCTGTTTTGTACTCAATGCCTCTAAGAATTTTAAGCTCAGTGTATGATTTATGTGACATTTACAGATCCCTAGTGGTCTATTGCTTGTGTGAACACATGTCTGTTTTCTTCCTGGTGAATTAGAATGCATCTCAACCAGCTGCAATTAGAAAGCCGCATTAACAAGTGAATGTGTTTGTTTGCTTTTACCTACTGAGTAGATTAGAAAAAAAATATAGAATAACATAATGACTGTGTGGTGTTGGACAAAGCAGCTCTTTTATTAACTTTCATATCCAAGCGTGGAAGATTATCATTGAGAGCACAGACTGACATGACACTTCTCAAGTTACATGAAAGTAAATTTTGGAGTGAAAATGCATTTCATTTGGTGAGCTTATCGGGCTGTATGTTTGATGCGTGACTGTCTGTGTGCTTGCCTCAATGTTGGCTGAAGCATTTTACTCTCTCTCTCTCTCTCATTTGCACAAGAGACCAGTTCAAATTCTCACTAATAACACAATAGACAGTGAATAGTTATGCTAATGGTTCTGTTTTGTCTTTAACAATAAATGAAAATATAGGCACAAGCTATCCATTAATCCCAATTTCCAGTAACTTTACAAGCATTTAAAAAAAAATTCCTTGCTGGCTCTAAAGACTTAAAAGACATTGATCTAGCATTTCTCATAAACAACTGATGTAGCAATCTATTTTATAAATGTATGTTACTGATCTTATTGTTAACGATTCATGTGTACATAAATATATATATATATATATATATATATATATATAATTATTATTTATTTATTTTTAAATTTGACCACATCATTTTTAATTTAAAAAAAAAAAAAAAACCTCAAACTTCTGGTGAAACAACATCATGTTCTGGATACGCGTGTCAAACTTCTCCATTTAGTCTGGGTAAAACCCGCCCCTCCTCAATCTGCAAGCTTGCATTCAGTTTTGAATACAACCAAGAGTACTTTCATTCCATCACAACTTGAAAAGCGATATTAAACTGCAGTTTCAAGAAGGGATTAATCCTCCATAAGTCATAGTACATTTTTCTTGAAGTTGTTTCACATTTACTTAAAGTTAGTGAATCAAAACTGATAATGACTTATTTTATAGCAGTTGCGTTAACAAGCATTCTGAGTATTTTGAATATATGTCAACATATCCTAACTTGGTGCTTCAGATGAGCTTGATCAAACAAATGTGCTAAGTTCCCATAAAAAGGCGAAAGTAATGTCGTTTTGAATAGTTCAAACCATCTGCATACTCTAAGATAAAAATAGTAAGATTCAAACTAGTCTTGATGGTTGCTTCTGGTCTCAAACTCCCTCAGTGGTCCTCTTGGTCCTGACCCCTCTAAAACAAGTCTGTCTCAGTCACAAGTCACACAACCTATAAAGCTCAACCATTTCCTTTAGTATTGCACATCAAAAAGGAACTCAGGCCTGCTGGTGATTAAAGAGCTGTGCTCTCGAATAACCCTCCTTGGCCTCTTGCTTGTGATCACCGGCAATGGTGAAATGCTTAAGGATTATCCTCTTTGTATTGCTTAGAGCCAGCGGGGCGGAAACTAACCCATCACCTCTCACTGTTTTCCCTGAGAGACTGAAACTTGCGGAGGCGGTGTAGTGCCTAACTCTAAAAATTCAGCCTTCGACTCTGCTGCTTCTTACACAGACTATATGTATCAAATGTTATAAAACTTTCCTGTGTGTGTCTCTCATGCTAAGACCTCCGCCGAAGACGGGTCGAGCACGGCTTTGAAACATCTGGAATATGTAAGCTGCAGACATTTTCCCAATCTTATGTCCACTTATTTTTTTTTTACCACTTTTGTAGAACATGTGGAAATTTGTAGGATTCTTGTAAATGTCTGAGCTTTACATTTAGTGATTTTGACTGGCAGTGAGGGGCTGCCAGGTGGGTTTGACCATTGATTAGAGCTCATTAGAGATGATTAGTGTGGTTCAAAAGACATCCAGGATCCGGCTCTCAGCAGCATTCAGCGGGGAGTTGTGACATATCTGCAGTACTGTGCCAAATCACCCCCTCCCACCTGACCCGTCCCACCCCGCCAATGGAAGGGCCAAATGAGCCCAGACAGCAGTGCTGATTGGTCACATGGGGTCTAAGGGTCATGCCAGAAATGTTTGCGTGTGTGTGTCTGTTCTGATATATGATGTGTGGGGTCTCAGCAGTCCAGCTCAAAGTTGTGTTGCAGTGTACGAGATTAAAAAGAAACATCTTTACTTACTTGAAGAATTAAATACCGTGGCGATGACGGCCTGAGGAAAAGCCTGATGACTCTGTCTGTCTGTAGGTACTGGAGGAGATTTCATGCTACCCGGAGAATGCAGACGCTAAAGAACTGAGACGGATTCTAACCCAGCCCCATTTCATGGTGAGTCACAGCAGCACAGTGCTAGTTCTATTGTTAATCTCTTTACAGTACACCTTAAAGTCAACATGAAATCTAAATTAACCCTAATTTACTTTCTTAATGCACTTCCTGGTCTTGTTGTGAATAATTAATTTGTGCATGTTATTCTTTGTAATAGTTAATCAAAATTGTATACCTTGTTTTTCCTCTGAAACATCACTTGGCTATTTGATAAAATAGTAGCCAATAGTCAAGTATCTGTTTAGTCATTGTTTTACTTTGGGTCTGGTTGCTTTTCACCATCTAATCGATTCCCACCCCAACTTTTAGTATACTTTCATTCAGCAGCAACATAATAAACTGACTAAAAATAAAATTTCTAATTTTTCAAAAAATAAATGCTTTTCTTTTGAACTTTCTATTCATCAAAGCATCCTGAAAAAATGTATCATGATTTTCCACAAAAGTATTAAGCAGCACAACTGTTTTCAACTGTTACGGAAGTATCTTTAGGGATCTCAAAGTGATCCTCATTATTATTGTAGTGTCCGACTGCACTGCAAACATCATGAAGTACAGTGAAAAGACAAAAGTGGAGTCTTCAAGCTTGATCAAATATCTGTCAGCAAAACTATCTTTGAGAGCTTAATTAGAGCACTTGTACTTCTTTCTGAGGCTTTTATGAGTTGGATCTATTTATTTAGGACGTTGTCAGCGGTCTTAGTGTTTCACCATCTCAGACTTTGCATTGCTTTTCTGTTATCCTCTTCTATAATCAATGATGTGTTTGTTAGTCATCTGTGTTCAGAGCATTACTTCTGTGTTCTTATCAGTGGGACAGACAACCTCATGACAGATGAAGCAGAGAGTTTGCCCTTCGCTCTAAACTGACTGTTTGTCAATAAGGTTCATCTAGAGGCTTAGTTGATTAAAGATTCCACACTTTTTTGGTGTCTGCTTTTATTTTCAGGAGTTAAAACTTTAATATGACATAATTGGGCAGGTTTACCTTTCAGTCAGAGGTGATAGTGAGGATGAGAATCAATCGTAAGATTAAAAGTAGAAAAATAGGAAAATCTGATTCTTTAAAGTGTGAAATTAATTAAAATGGTCTCTGGCTTGATCCAGACCGCAAGGGACTTATTTGGGTGCTTTTTACATTATTTTTACTTCCACTTGAACTGGGGATTTACTACAGAACTGAGAGAAATAAAGTGGGAAGGGGTTAAAAAGGAGCTCATGCATGAGAAAACGAGACTAGTGATGTCAGCCGCACTAACTCTGAATGTCAGGTCAAGAGTGGGGGGATGTGGGGCAGAAAAAAAACAAAACAGAGGAAGGAGGTACCAGCAGGTACTGTTGAATTCCAGCATGACATTGCCCTTGATGCTTTTCTCTCACTCTCATAATTGCACACAAGATAGTAGTATGAGATGAGCTGGTCAGAAAAATGACCTAATGTTACTGAAGTCTATTACATTTGATTTTTAGGAAGGCAGGTATCAGTCATAAAGCATGATAATAAACTAGATTTGTGCACTAACATTCAAAAGTTTGGGGTCAGTAAGATTTTTATTTTAATTTTTTAAGAAATTAATACTTTTAAACAGCAAGGATTTATTAAATTGTTTAGAAAGTGACAGTAAATACTTTTACATTGATTTAAAAAAAATCATTTTCAAATAAATGCTGTTCTTTTGAACTTTCTATTCATTAAAGAATCCTTAAAAATATATCACCGTTGCCACAAAGATATTAAGCAACACAACTTTTTTCAACATTGATGACAATTTTTTTTTCTTGAGCACCAAATCATCTTATTAAAATGATTTCTGATGCATCATGTGACACTGAAGACTAGTAATGGCTATAGTAATATGTATAAAGTTTTTGATTTTGTGTGTGTGTGTGAGAGATATTGTATCTCACTCTTTATCACTCTTTTTCAGGCCTTACTTCAGACTCATGATGTTGTTGCACATGAGGTATACAGTGACGAGGCACTGAGGGTCACCCCACCCCCCACATCACCATATCTCAACGGAGACTCACCTGAGAGCACGAACGGAGACATGGACATAGAGAACGTTACACGAGTGCGCCTGGTTCAATTCCAGAAAAACACAGACGAACCGATGGTATGAGTTTGCACATTTCCTGTACATGTACACACACATATACAAACCTAAAGACTGCATAGCATGAACATGACAACAGCTTCTAGTGGTCCACTTTCAAAGTGTGCAACTTGCAAGCTCTGCACATCAAATATCCTGTCTTGTGAGGCTTGTCACACATCTTGTCACCCTGAGCTGATGGTGATGTTGATTAAGCTCTCATAGTGGTTAGATTTTACATCCACTTGTTAGTCAAACTTCCTGAAAGCTTCGTTCTCATGACTGTGGTTTTAAATGAGTTTGTGGGCACTGTTTCAGGGTATCACGTTGAAAATGAACGACTTGAACCATTGCATCGTGGCAAGAATAATGCATGGAGGAATGATCCACAGACAAGGTACATGCACCAGATGGTTTTTCCTTCAAAACTTCACCCAACACTGCTATATTGAGATCCACTAGCCTTCCATCTTTCCTGTATTTCTCCTGTATCTCCATAAACACATGATGAATTAATAGGAAAGAGATGAAACCCATTATTCTTCACAAACCCCTCAACCCATATTCACATGTGGCAGGCTTGAGGGTTTGTGCCGTCAACCCCCATGATGGTCAGATTGCACAATCTCTTTGAACTTGGCAGAAACGTAACACTGATGTACAAGCCTTTACCCACACACCACACACACATGCCATCAACAAGTATCTCCTGCATGTATGCAAGCAGGACAAGCTCATATTAAATCTCATACAGTTAATGTTGTCAAGTTTTCAATTTATGAAGGTTGTAAAACTAGTGATGTGTATTGACACATTTAACATGTTGCTTTGTCACAAATCAGGAACTCTGCATGTTGGAGACGAGATCCGGGAGATCAACGGCATAAGTGTAGCAAATCAAACGGTGGAGCAGCTTCAGAAGATGCTTGTGAGTAGGAACTTAGTGTATTTCCAGCTCAAAAGTTACAACTTTGATATATGAGAATATATAGACATAATCCCGTTAAAATGCCCTTTTTTAATAATTAGCTTTTTGTTTTTCTGTTGATAGCGGGACATGAGAGGCAGCATCACCTTTAAGATTGTCCCAAGCTACCGCACACAGCAGTCGTCCTGTGAGGTAATAGACTCCGTGGCCTTTGCACTGTCCTCTGCTTTGTCTCTGCCAGTCTCCTCTCTCTGCAGTGCTGTGGTTTGCCTCCCTGGCCTGGCGTGGCCTTTTGTGGTGGGGTTTGATTGCCGTGGATTCTTGTGTGACTAACTGCCTGCCTGATGGCTGCGTGTTAATGCTTTTCTCCCCAAAAGCCACCATCCTGCTGGACTAAAAGGCCTGGCTCAGACACTACCGCACACCAATTTCACAACCAAGATACCGGAACCCTAGCCTACATATTACACCGGTTGAGGGAAGTTTAGATGTACAGCGTGAGAATGTTCACAGACAGTGTTGCAGCATTATTCGCAATTTAAAAATGCGTCTGTACCGTGCTGGCTACAGAAATACATTTTTCATAACACTCCCCTGCCATGTCACAATACTGAGAGGATGTTGAAATTAAAGTGGTCAGATTTCACTTGGAGTTCATTCACACAGTAAATCTCTCAAGGAAGATGTTTACATTTAGGCAGTTGTGTTGGCTCCCCCTTCTGGTGGGAAGCTGCAGTGCAGTCTGATGATCAAAACATGTCTGCTTTGGCAACTGTAACATTACCATGCTTTTAAAATGTCTATTTAATAACTTTAATCTCAAGCAAATCTTTTGGTTTCCCTTACATGATGTCCCCAATTTCTTACCGCAGTGTTGGCTAGTGTCCGTTTGCTCTGCTGTTTCGCTGACCTTTATATCTTATTACAGAAAGAATCCCCCTCCACCTCCAGACAGTCCCCTGCTAATGGCCATTCCAGCATTAACAGTTCTATCTTGGTAAGGATCCCAGGCAACCTCAAATAACGACCCCCTTCCCACCCCCAACGATCTCCTAATGTTGTTTGTGATTATTTCAACCCGTTCTTGCAATCATACCCTCTTAATTTGCACCAGATGTTATCAAATTTGTTTAATGTCCAGTTTTGTTTTGTTTTTTGTTTTTCCTGTTTGTTTTTATATATTTCACTAGAATATTTTGACCTTTTCAATAAACACAAATGCAAAGACTTGAACAAGACAGTGGCTAACATCAATTGAACATAGTTTCCGTTATCTCAGTTCACAAATTGGTGTGCTCTGTGCTGCTGTAGCTCACTCACTCTGACTGCCAGTGTGAATACAGCGTGCGGTCCCAGGAACACTTTACAGTGGACGTGGGATCTACTGTTACATTTTTTAATTCCTTTATGTTAGTACCAGTGATGTATTGTGGCTGACAGCAAGCACAATGTTTAGGCCAAACTCAATGGAGGCATGCAAAGGATTCCTAGCATAAATAAAAAAGCATGCATACTTCTAACAAAATGCAGTGAGATCTACATTAGCACTGCATATGAACTAGGGGTGGGCGATAAAGAAGTTGACATGATAAATCAAAAAAAAAAGTCAAATAATATCAATTTTGACTATTGTGTTGGGTACTGTGTGGTCGAGAATGGGACTCCGCTAAGCCCTGTCCCTTTTAGTTACTCTTATGTTGTCAAACTTTCCTACTAGTTAAGTTTGCAAAAAGTTTTGGGAAGTGGAACTTATTTATTTATGTATTTAGATATATGGATATATTATTAAAAATATTCTAAACAGAAAATGTATTTATTTAAAATATTTATTAAAATATTCAGATTAAATATCAACATAAAATTAGTTCCGTAATACACAATAATAATTAATGAATGTTTATTTATTAAATGATTTCATTGAAATATTCTTGCAAAAAATAAAAAAAAATCTTGTTGCCTTTTCCTGCTTTTATACATGTTTATATAATTATTTTTTCAGTAAAATTTAAATAAACATTGTAAATATATATTTTGACCGTCCAAAATTTGAAATAGCGTTTGCTAATATCGCCCACCCCTGCCATAGACCCAGTGGGACCCACTTGGTGTTCTTCATAGAGGGGGGTTAGTCTCCACCTCATGAACATGCTTGAATGGAGTGTGGTGCTGAAGCTGCTTGCTTGCTCCTTGCTTTCTTGTGTGTTGCTGTTCTGAGATTTACCCTCAACAGCCCTTCTTCTCTTTTAACACATGCATACACAAAAAATGAAGTAACTTTTGTGGTACTCCTTTGTGGAGTTAGCATTGCCCCCAGTGGTTTTAACCAGATTTTTTGTTATGTTTTGTTGAATGTATATTTCTTTTAATTGTTATCGTTATTAATTGTTATTTAATTGTTCCATGAGTCCTGTCTTTCCTCTGTAAATGGTCAGTCTCTCTTTCACTGCTGGGCTTTGCTTTACAGGACTTGCCGTCAACCATCCAGCCAAAAGGACGCCAGGTGAATAGAGCATCCATCAGTCTTAGCACCCTCTACTGACTAGCGCTTTTCCACACTGCTTTTGTGCTTGAGATTGAATGAACAAGTTAGTGATTCACAGCTATTAACATCCTGCTTTCTTTATCAGTTTTTGCACTAACACCATTCACCATTAGCTGCTCTACAGACAGACTTGGTTGTAGTGTTATTGCATTGCACTTACTCAACAACAAGACTGTAAATACAAAGATATTGTTATTTATGTTGTTTTTAAAAGTTTACATAAATTTTCTGTTTATTAAATAAGTTATTGTATTAATTAATTTATTTATTTATTCATATTTGTTTATTAATTAAGTTAAATTATGTGTTGTGATGACGAGTATCCTCTCAGACAGTAGATTACTCTAAAGATTATAACAACTAAGATATGAAAAAAAGTTTTCTTAAACGTACCCATTTGAACTAACTTTTTAGAAATAATACCAACTCTGAGACAACTTTTATTCGGACCCTGTTAGACTTTTAGCTTAGGTTAAAAAATGGATCAAGTATACCAGATTGGTGTGTCTGTCTTATCCTAACCCCATGCAGTCTCATGCTTTTCTACTGGCCCTGGGCTACAGAGTGGTGTGTGTTTCCTCTCACATCCCATCTAGATTACCCTACAAATCAACAAAGCTGACAACATGAGAGATCAAAGAGCCCATCACAATTTGTTCTTCTAATCTCTAGGCCTTGCCTTTAAGCATTGTGTCCTAATAGGATGAGAAGTAGAAAGGGAGACATACGATCAGCAGAGGGCGCCATCCGCCAGCACGGGTCCATCTGTGTTGGCTGAAGTGCGTCACTGAGTGCTGGAAATGATCTACTATGTTACAAGTGATGAGAACAGAGTGATGTGACTGACATCTCCACCCTGCTTTGTTCCTTTTGATCAACCCATAACTTTTCTGAACGTTAGCTTTTATAGCTGCATTCTTCATCTCACCAACCCCAATAACAGTGCCGTATTAATGCCGCCACAGTGCCGTGATATTGCATGATGTTTGTAATACTCTCATGCCCTAGATCTCCAGACCTCCAATCAAGGATAAATTTTCCATCAAGGTAAGATTTTAAAGAATGAGCCCAATCCACTGCTCTGAAAAAGTGTTGTGTAACCATTTAAGTCCAAATGTAGCAAGGACTCAAAAACAATTACATCATCAGTGCGATTCTTTGAAAATATAACGTTAAGCTCGATTTTTGCAATGTTTGTACTTAAAGGCCCCTTTCAGTCAATTCAATGTCATTTATTTTTAATCCAGGGGTCACACACCACTCTACCCTCAGACCGCACTAGATGTCCAGCAAGGACTCATAACTCACTCTCATACATACTTACATGCATCATCTGTTTGCCAACATGCTCAGTTTTCATACTGTGCAGCTTCAGCCAAGCATGCCTGTGTCATTTCAACCGAAACCTGATCTCCACTTGTACCTTGACCTCCAGTTGCACCTTAACCTCCTCTTGTACCCTGACTTCCTCTGTCAGTCAGTCCTTTCCTGTGCTGTGTCTGTGCCACTGTAGGGTTTTTCTGACTTCGACTGATTATGTCTTTTCTCAGATCTATGTACGTGCACAGTTCGAGTATGATCCGGTGAAGGATGACCTCATCCCCTGTAAAGAGGCAGGGATTCGCTTCAGGGTGGGTGACATAATCCAGATTATCAACAAAGATGACCATAACTGGTGGCAAGGCAAGCTGGAAAACACCAAGAATGGCACAGCAGGACTGATTCCCTCACCTGAACTTCAGGAGTGGTGAGTTAGGTTCTTTCCTAGAGCAGAATGACCACTTCAATCATTTCGTTTATTTGTATGATGAAAACCAGAAGATTGTGATTGGCTGCTGCTGAGGGTAGAGGGAAAGAGAAGACAGTACAATGCAAGTTGCTCACAATACGATTTAAAAGCACTCGAAGATGTGCTATCATCAAGGCTAACAGATATGCTGCACACTAACCACATGTTCATCTAATTGTTTCTTTTGTTTGTTTTGTTCTAGGCGGGTGGCCTGTATAGCCATGGAGAAAACCAAGCAAGAACAGCAGGCAAGCTGTACTTGGTTTGGCAAGAAAAAAAAGCAGTACAAAGACAAATACCTAGCAAAGCACAACGCAGGTAGAGTTTCCGATGGGCTTTCTGCACCTTCCCTCTCTCCTTACAGACAACAGCTAGATTTTGGTCGATCAGCTCTTCCTTATTGGAGATCTAATTAGTAATCTTTATGTCCCCCGTAAGCAAAAAGTAAAATCGAATAGGCTTCTAACACTGATGTTATGCACGTATCATGTCACAAAAAATAGCAGCTCTCAGGGAGATGTTAAACAAGTATTGATTAATGATAAACATTCACTTTTAAAAACTTTGCTGCCTTTTTAGCAAATGTTTGTCAAGATAAGTGTGTAAAACACAATAGGGTCATACATAAAATGACTGCCTTTTCTACTTAGAAGTAAATTAATATATAATATAAATCATTTATCTGATAGAATGCATAGGATCTTATAAAAATGTAATAAGTTTTTATGCATTCTACCAGATAAATGTTGTAAATGTTGCATTGTGCCAGTAATGAAAATAAATACATTTTATTATAAAAATCGTACAGTATATAACATACATATATTGTTTTATATTATATATTACTTTATTTAGTTTATGGTATATGTATGCAGTATATTCTGAAGTTTGGGGTCAGTAAGATTAAAGAAAAATACTTTTACTTGCGAAATTCTATGGTATGTTAGAAAAGATTTCTATTTTTAAAAATGCAGTTCTTTTGAACTTTCCTAAAATGTATTGTAATATATATATATATATATATATATATATATATATATATATATATATATATATATATTAAAATAGAAAATTTTAATAATATTTCACAATAATTACAAAAAAATTAATTATCAAATTATAGAGACTTATGAGGATCAAAACCTTTAAAAACAAAGTTACCAACCCCAAACTTTTGAACAGTAGTGATTGTCTTCAGAAAGACAACAGTTTTTCCAATTTAATTAGACATTTATTGTAAATTGAAATTACACTCTTAAAATGACACACTTTTCAAAAAGAGAATTTAATGCTGGTATTTGAATGAATAAATATCTGCTTTTTAATTATCATTTGTTTACTATACAAAAATATTAGTAACAGGGTTGGCATATTTAGAATAGTCCATTACTGTCAAACATATCAAAGCAAAAAATTAAATAATAAAAAAGAGGCTCATATGAGATCCACTTTATAGAATGACCTGGTAAATTACTCTCTTTGTTGATGATCAAATACTAGAATTGACTGTTTGTTTGTTTGTTTTAGTACATCATTACTGTTGTTAGATACTCATTTGATCAGAAGCACAAGAGAACACTATGTTGTTGATGGCCATTGCTAACTCAGACCAAGAGGAACAATGTCAGGAAGAATGCATATATGTCTTTTTTACACCAGTGACAGTCTATAATTAATATTATGTTTATATTAGTTCCTGCTCTTCAGAGAAAGCAGACTTTTACCCTCATGCGATGGTTGTCAGCAGATGTTGCTAGAAACATCTTCATTGAATGATTCAAACTGTAGTTTAGAGGCTGTAGGGAGTGTCTCTGTGTGTCTAGTGGTAGGTATGGGCAGGTAACAGGGCCCTGTGCTGTCTAGCTCAAATAACCCGAGGTCCTGACTGCAGCATTTCCACAAATAGCAGGGTGACTTGTGCCAATATATAGCCAAGTAGCTGTGTGTCTGATTCTGCCTGCTGTTCCCTGACCAAACAGTCCCTTAAGACTCTTTCATTTTGCTTCAAGTACCAAAGGGGCTCATTAAAGCCAGCCACAGTGGAAACCTGGGTCGTTATCGCCGATGAGCACACCTGCATATATATATACCATTATGCAACAAGTGTGTTCATGTGTGTGTTCTCACGGGGAATGCAGAGGCCATAAGTGAGACGCCTATGTTTTCCGTAAGAGTGTGTGGTTGCTGGTAAAGGGCCAGGGGAGAGAAAAGTGTCTTTACTATGGGAAATTCATGTGTTCATCATGGCTTCAGATCTAAACCAACACACAACCTCCACTGAAGATGCACCTGTGTACGTGCTCTCAGATATACTGTGACTGGATGCAAATTTTACGACCTCTATATAAATCGATCCTGACACTATGAAAGGCGGCAATTACTTGATCTCGTTAGAAGCATGGTGAACCCCACTGCTTTTAACATCTTATATAAGCGAGTCATTTAGGTCCTGCTTCAGTCTGCAGTACTAGCTATCACACGGTCAGGTTACTACCTTCGAACAAACAGGATGTTAAACAACCCCATAGTTAATTCTTGTCAAGCTCTCCCCAGTGGTGTGGAATAGTTTAAAGGTAAGCTTCCCAAAAGGTGGATTTGTTAGTTCAGACTGTAGATACTCCACTGAATCATAAAGCCAGAAACTCATTCTGTGCAAGTATGTCAATTCAAACTCTTCTAGCTACACAACCTTGATTTTGCATTGTTGCATTATGCAGTGTTTCTGAACACAATTTATAACGCAAGTACACTAAAGTTTAATGTCAGTAAGATTTTTATTTTTATTTTTTGATTACAAAGAAATGAATGTTTTTATTCAGAAAGGCATATTAAATTAATCAAAAGTGACAGTAAAATTTTTATAATAGAAATATTTCTATTGCAAATAAATGCTTTTTTTTTAGCTTTCTTTTTAGAAAGGAATCCTATCACGGTTTATACAAAATTAAGCAGCACAACTATTTTAAACATTAATAATAAGAAGAAATGTTTCTTGAGCACCAAATCAGCATATTAGAATGATTTCTGAAGGATCATGTGACCCTGAAGACTGGAGTTTTGACATCACAGGAATAAATGGTGTTTTAGAATATATTAAATTATAATATTTCACGGTATTATTGTTTTACTGTATTTTTGATCAAATAAATGCAGCCTTGGTGAGCATAAGAGACATCTTTCAAAAACATTTAAAAACCCTACCGACCCCTAACTTTGGAATGTGGTGCATGCTTAGAATTTGTAGTGTTGTGATGTGTTTTGATGAAATTGAATGATTAGCTTTGATTTATCATTGTACTAATGGCAAAGTAAATTTTTGAAATATTTTTTTGTATATATTATTTCATTACTTTTCCCCCACAAAACTACACTCACTGGCCACTTTATTAGTTACATCTGGCTATTAACGAGTTGGACCCCCTTTTGCCTTAATTCTTTGTGGCATAGATTCATCTGTTGTCTTGCGCGGTTAAGTTTGTCTGCTAGTGTTATGGCAGTTGGTTTGAACACCGTTATACTGAGAAAGTTAAAATTGTTTCAATGTTTAGTTAACAATGTTTCAAAAATATGTTGGCCAAGCATTTAAATCTGCGTTCTCCTACTTGTATCAAATGTTTCTGGCCTAAGGAGGCCCAACAGTAGATCTGATCAGATCTGGGCCGCTGGAATCACAGTGTTCTCAGAGCACCCAATCACTTAGGTGATCAAATAGGCTGTGTTGAGCACAGCCCCCTCAGCCATCAGCAGCGGGGAGCACAGATCAGACATAATCCCTCCTGAGCCCAGTGCCCCACTTTACAGAGTCTGATTTGAGCTCACTCAGCCAGTGAGGCAGAAAATGGGACTCTTTGGGGTATTACGGCCTTTTTTCAGGTCTCGTCCAAATTCCTCCGGGATTGTTAAATTGTCTAAAACTGTTTTGATTTTGTGGGGTTTGTCTAAGGCAAGGAGCTTTGTTACAGTTATGCTTTGGGCTTTTCCAGCTATTATGCGCAAGTTCAGATCAGGTTAGGAAGGGAAATAGGAAGCATATGGTTGGGGATTTTCCAATAGGAAGCAATTGGTAAAGACTTGTCCTTCACAAAGAGAATTTAATCTTTACGAGACAAAAAACAACACTGCCCCAACAGGCTTAGAAAGAAAATAGACCTCTATTTAAGGACGTGACTATCTACAGGCCAGGAAGTGCTTCTCTCAGTTATGTGTGAAAGCAGAAGGGGGTCAGTTGTGGCTTAGCTCAGTGTGTGTAGATTTTTGATGTCCTGTTTGCCCCTCCCTTTACTCTGTTCCATCCTAGTAATTTCAACATTGACACACATTATCTAGTCCACTTTTCATTGTATCGTTAGAAACCTGCTAGATTATGTTTATTTTTATTTTGTCTCAGACAGGTTTGCTCATGCTGCTTGTTTCTCATAATGAAG
The DNA here is from genome assembly GCF_012432095.1 of Onychostoma macrolepis. Taxonomy (NCBI): domain Eukaryota; kingdom Metazoa; phylum Chordata; class Actinopteri; order Cypriniformes; family Cyprinidae; genus Onychostoma; species Onychostoma macrolepis. Next base: position 13,385,476 of record NC_081163.1, read on the forward strand.
TTTGTGCTACATACATGAATGAAACAAGAGAGATTTGCTTTTACGTTTCGGAAGGATGAATGAATTTACAATTTTCACCTGGCAGAGGAAAATTAAACAGAAAAAAAATATGCACAGAGCATATACCAGTGTTCAAAAGTTTTTAAAATTGTTTTTTAAAGAAATTAATGTTTTTATTTATCAAGGCTACTTTAATTTGATCAAAAGTGACACTGAAGACACTTATTGTGTTACTAAAGATTTCTATTTCAAATAAATGCTGTTTTTGAACTTTCTTTTTATAAAGGAATCTTTAAAAAAAGAAGTATCGTTATGCAGCACCATTAACTTGAAAAGGTTCGATTTGAACCCTAACGCCACCACCATGACTTGTTTTTTCTTCTTTCCTCTTTTCCCTTCCACCCCATACCTTTATTTGTGTTAAGATGGTAACATACATGTCAAAATATAATTGTACATGATATCCGCTAAGAGAGAACTAATTCTCTGTGCCAATTTAAAAAAAGTAGTAGTATCATGGTTTCCACAAAATTAAGCAGCACAACTGCTTTCAACACTGATCCTATGTTTTTTCTTGAGCACCAAATCAGTGTAATAGGACGCTTTCTAAAGGATCATGTGACACCGAAGACTTTTCAGCTTTGCCATCACATGAATGAATTCTATTTCAAAATATATTACTATTTCACAATATTTTTTTCTGCATTTTTGATCAAATAAATTTAGCCTCGGTGAGCAGTAGAGACTTTTTTCAAAAATAAAATTTGTGGTACAACGGTAGTGTATATGTGCAGAAATACTGATGGAGGTGGGTTTGGTGGTGGACACTTGAATTGTCCCTCTAAGAAACCACCTAGCAACATTCTAGGAGAGCTATAATGATACAGAGCGATGGTAGAAATGTGTCAACCAGTAGAGATTTTGCTTTGTTTATACTGTGGTAGACATGAATATCACTATCATTTGTTAAGAATAATTTGATCTGTTGGTTTGTGTGACAAGTTCAGAAATTTTTTAATTTTTTTAATAATATTATGTAGGTTTCATCTGCAAAGTTTTTAATTCACTGTATTATCTAAGAATAGGCGTTACCACAATTATGTAATATATACTGTATATACACATGTCCACATATGATGTATTGCGTTGCTGTAATAGAACATTACTCATACTGTGACCGTAAATAATAATACTTTGGCAGATTATCAGAAAAACCTCTTAATTCCACACTTTAATTGCAGCTTTCCAACCTTGATATGCAAGTGCATTGCTGTGAATGTCAGAGGCATGTTTCATTGTTCAGAGCAGTGACGTCTCACACGCTCTGAAAGCGCCCCATCCAGAGCAGCCCGAGCTCACGGATGGCCTTCATGTCTCTGTGCTTCGAGCATCACAGCTTTAGGCGTGCTTGTTGTTGTTTGTTTACTGATGTTCTGTTAACTGAGCCATAACTCAATGCCCCCCCTCCCCTGTCCATTTTACATGCTGTCTATCTACCAATGGCCTCTGTGCATGTAAGTAACTGTGTTGCTGTGGCATACAGCCTCTGTGCTTAATTCTCTCTTTCTCTGTCTCTCTGTCTGTCTCTGTGTCTCACTCAACGCCCTTGCTGTGGTGATTTTATTAACCCCGAAACCATCTTTGCCTATTAGCAACCTCCATTTTTCTCAATCAACAGAACAAAGATCTTTTTTTTTTGAGTGTGTGTTTGAATGTTTGTGTGGTATTCGTGGTTTATTTTGTGGTGTTGTGCTTTGTGTTTTTAGTTTATTTTTAAGTCTGTATTCTCTGAACCCTGTGCACCTATATCCACTGATCCACAGTACAACATGAGGCTTCTCTGTGTGCAAATCCATTAAACATCCTACATATATAGAGCTGCATACTCAAGGTCATGCGAAAAAGGTGCATGAATCATTTAAGGCATCTATTCAGAGAGGGAGATGAGTGCTGGAATCACATTTCACGTGGAAATGACACAGATGGCTCACGTTTCCCACTGCCAAGTCAACTCACCGTCTCCTGCACACACCAATGCTGTCTCCCCCAACACACCCCCACATGCACACTGCAGCCAGTTTTGCTCATTATGCAACTGAAACACTGTGGTAGAAAAGGCTTAGTTATATAGCTTTGTGGAAGTTCACAATAGCAACGAAGGACACTTTGTCCTTCAGTGCAGTCGTATTTCAGAGGAATCATCATTTTAGCCCATCAGACGTTTTCTCATTTTTATGCTTGCATTATTAGTGACAGTATCTAACTGTGAAAATTAACAGGTGTCTATTAATGAGCAGGATTTTCATGCCGCTTTTTTTCCCATTCATAGTGACCAAAAAACTGCAAAAAGCACTATAGAAGTAGTCCATGCAACAATCATGGCTTTATGTGATGACTGAAATTGATAGTCTTCTGTTCAAAAGTTAGGAGTCAGTAAGATATATTAGAATGATTTCTGAAGTAGTGGCTGCTAGAAATTCAGATTTGCCATCAAAGGAATTGATTACATTTTAGACTATATTAAAATAGAAAGCAGTCATTTTAAATTGTTATAATTTATATACAAATAATATATATTTTTATACAAATAAATGCAGCCTTGGTGAATATAAGACTTCTTTCAACAACATTTAACAAAAAAATCACAAAAAACACACAACTGTAAAATCAAACATTTTAAATGCTACAAGTAAATTTAAGCATAATTACATTATAATGTAAAGTGTTAACAAGTGTTATTAAATTCATAGTGTTTTGAAAGATTAGCTGTGCATTAGATGATGGCAATGGTAATGTAAAATGTAAAAATACAGTAATTAAGCATGCAAAACTTTTCCAGGTCTGACATCGGTGACAAGTTTGAATATGCAGAAATACCAAGTGTGAGCGGCTGGGATGTGTTTTCTCAGCTCGGCTTCTGTGCTGCATTTGAACACTGATACATGAAGCCACTCTGCTGCAGTGGAGATTGAATGTCAGTCAGACACAGTATCAAATCCCCCACCAGGCCTGTAGCATTACATAAGCAGCCAAAACACATACAGAGTCCTCATAGTCCCAATGAAAACAGAGAACAAATTACCCAAAAACACCCCCCTTTTCCTTTGTAAGATTACACATTTGTTTTTTACTTTAAAACAGCTGTTTGTTGGAGTCTAATGACAACAGCATACAGTTTTTGAAATTGAAGATCAATCCCTCCCTACTATTAAATAACAATCTTGTGTTTTTTTTAGTGTTTGATCAACTAGATCTCGTCACATATGAGGAAGTAGTGAAGTTGCCAGCATTCAAGAGGAAAACATTAGTTTTACTAGGTGTGTATGTAGATCTTGGTTTAAATCTACATCTTATGTTTGTTAGTTGGCACGAAGCATGTCTCTTACATGTGTGGTTTGTTGTCGACTGGCAGGTGCTCACGGTGTTGGCCGAAGACACATCAAGAACACACTCATCACCAAACACCCAGACAGATTTGCTTATCCCATTCCACGTAAGAAACATTCCCAAATCACTGTCTCTAACAGTCCACACGATTGCTCAACTGCTCAACTGATAACCGCAAATTTATTTCTGCCCCAAAAGACACAACCAGACCTCCAAAGAAAGATGAAGAGAACGGCAAGAATTATTTCTTTGTATCCCACGACCAAATGATGCAGGACATCTCCAACAACGATTACCTGGAGTATGGCAGCCACGAGGACGCGATGTACGGCACGCGGTTGGAGACAATACGCAAGATCCATGAGCAGGGACTTGTAGCCATACTGGACGTAGAGCCACAGGTGAACCTTTAACTGCCCTCTGCATTTATTCATGAGAGAAGGCGACAGTTGGACATTAACCTTGTGGATCATTCCTCTTATGCAGTTTTGATAAATATGTTCTGATTAAGTTCAGGAACTTAAACTGTATTATAACTTTATCGTTTATGCAAAGAAAATTAAGATGAGACTTAATAAGATGGAAATAAAAACTTAAGGTCAGTTACCCATTGCTTGGTGAGGAATTAGGATATATCTTAGTAACAACTTGATAGTAGTTTAGAGATTTAAAATTATATGGAATATTATCAAACAAGATGGAATGTTTTGGATTGATATAAACCATCTAATACCACAAAACTTTATGAAAACCAATTTATGTTAGTATCGCTTGCATACCTGGAATACAGTAATGTCACTTCCCTTTAGGATGAAGTCTTTAGAGAAGCGGTTATTGTTAGTTAAAGGGACATTACAATTGATAAAAGGAAAGTGATGTTAAAGCAAAAAATATCAGTTAAAGAACTAGACAAGCACCTAGACAATTTAAAAGTTGCATTGCAAAACTATGCTCAGATCAAAGTGAAATTATTCAAAATTGTGATATTGTGCTAAAGGATCTTAATCATAATTTAATATCATATCTCAAATATATTAAGACGCATACGAGGTGGACATAAGAAATGTACTGCAATAACTCTTGTGTTCAAATTTTCTCAGGCACTGAAGGTTTTACGGACAGCTGAATTTGCTCCCTATGTGGTTTTCATTGCTGCACCAACCATCACTCCCGGCATGAATGAGGTGAGATCATGGCATGTGTCTCCTCACTGGCACAACAACTCCACCTGACTTCTCTTGCTTCATTCATTCAGCTACATCTTTCTTTAGCCGCTCTTTCTTTCTTTTTGCATGCACCTTTTTTGGCATGTTTTTTAATTTCTTCTACCTTTCCTCACATCACGCTCAGCTTCCCAGATGGTGCAGGAAGCTGCCTGTGAGTATGACAGGAAGTCAACTAGATCCTAGTGAATACAAAGCTCTACCCAAAAAAGTTCCACTTCGTTTATGACCTTTATAACTAAGGTCAATTGGACAGATGGCTGTTTTTAAGAAAACCCTGATCCACGTATTAGGACCGTTTAAAAGTTTGGGGTCAGTAAGAATTTTTTATTTTTAATTTAAACATTTTTAATTTGATTTTATTTATATATTTTTAAGAAATTAATACTTTTATTCAACAAGAATGCATTAAAGGGGTCATGTGATGCGATTTCTATTTTTCCATTTCTTTAGTGTGGTGTGTAGTGTGGTATGCAGCCATGTCGGGGAGATGCTGTGTGTTTCTGTGCGAACGCAAAAGCACTTTATTTGGCCTTCTGAAAGTAGATGCAGTCAGGAATCATTAAGATTACTTACAACAGGACGGCACAACTGTTCAAATGCAGAGTTTTGTGCAGCGTAGAGCAATGAATCGTGTGTGAGAGAGAGAGAGAGAGAGAGAGTGAGAGAGACAGGGTCACACATCAGTGGAGTCAGCTTTTGTAATCGCAGCTTGTGTACTGCAAATACATACGAGCATCATCACTGTGTCTGTCACTCTGTTCCCCTCTCGGGCTTGAACTGATGGTAAAACTAAGTTTTTACATTTATTTTGAAAGCTGAAGCTCGCGATTATAGTATGGGGCGTTACATTTCCGACGTGTGCTTGTGGTGTTTGGCCAATCAGAGCAGACTGCGCTTGTCGGAAGGAGGGACTTTATTCTGTTACACCAAATACACAAAATAATGATCTTTAAAATAGCATCATATGACCCCTTTAAATTTTAGCAAAAGTGACGAGAAATTAGTTTTTTTAAAAAGATGATAAAATATTGTTTCCACAGAAATATTAAGCAGCACAACAGTTTTAACATTGATTTCTGTAGGATCATGTGACACTGAAGACTGGAGTAATGGCTGCTGTAAATTCAGCTTTGGCATTATTATTAAAGAAATGTAGGCTTGGTGAGAATAAGAGCCTTTTCCCAATAACAACAAAAAATCTTACCGACCCCAAACTTTTGAATGATATTGTATATATACACTAGTACCATCCTTCCCAGCTCTCCCATCCTCCGTTTATATCTTTAGGATCATAATTAAAATTTTCTTAAATGGGCACGTTGTCAGAATTCATTCATTATCCTTTCAAAAGGCCCTTTTTCTCTCTCATCTTCTCTTTTACTTACTCTTCTTCTTTCATGCTGCAGGACGAGTCATTACAGAGGCTGCAGAAGGAGTCCGAGATCCTCCAGAAGACATATGCACACTATTTTGACCAAACCATCATCAATAATGAGATTGACGAGACTATTCGGCTCCTGGAGGAAGCCATAGATCTGGTTTGCACCACGGCCCAGTGGGTTCCAGTGTCCTGGGTCTACTAAAACAACAAACCTATCAACCTGTAACCTTACACCCTTCATAACCTCACACTCTGCAGTGCATCTCTGCAAGAAGAAAAAGAAAAAAAACTTGCAACTTTCCCATGATGCAAATGGAAGCCCACCTCTGACGTTTAACAACAACATCGATGTACCTGCAGTGAGCCCAGTCTTGGCCCCTCACAGACTACCTAGACGTAGTGTTGTATTAATGAGAAAAAAAATCAATCAAATAAATTACTAAATATTGTCATGTCTATATAGCTAGGAGGCAACATTTTGTAGATGTTTGATTTAAAGAGACAGTATCCTACATTTTCCTGAAAGGAATATTTTTGTAGTTTTTCTGCCCATTTTTCTGTTAGTGCCAGACTGAAAGTGCGGTATTCCTACAGCAGTCCATCTGTCCAGCCGTCCATTAACTCAGCCATCATACATAATCCCACATTATCCCAGCTGCTTTAGCACAACCCTGCCATTCCGCTTTCAACCCTTTGCCTTTTTTTTGGTTTGTTTTTCCCATTTCACCGTCCTCTACACGTGGATACTGTCTCTCTAAAGACGTACATAAATGTTTTAGCGATTTGAATGAGATCTCATGCATGTGAACATTCACGAGCGTCCATGCTGTCAGTGTTAGCTGTGTTCAGACCGTCACCCACAGCAAAAAACATTCCATTCGTCTGGATGAACACATTCAAACAGGTGGAGCCGGTGACGAAGAGAGAGAAAAAAAAAAAAGAAGACCTATGCACATCCCTTGCATTTTGGCAACTTTGTAAACAGTTTATTTTTACCAATCATGTAGTAAAATGTGTTTGTAAATGGTCTAAATTTTTATTTGTTGTAAGATTAAGGGGTTCAGGATGAATTGTGTCGTTCGAGAGTATTAATGTTGAATCAGAAATCCCATTTTTATTCTGTGCAGTTGTTTGAGGAAGAGGTGCGTCTGCAAAGCGAGAAGACAACACGGTCTGTTCATCTGAATGGTTCTGTACATGACAAACTGTTTACTCAAACTGCCCTGTGTAAATGGCTCTGCCGATGACGGAGCAGCTCTTCGGTATGAGCGTGTTTTTTTAAAAATATATTTCCTTTTATGTGGTGAAGATCTCCTCTGTGTCTTCTGCTCTGTGTTGCTCAGCCTCTCTGTGCGAGTTGGCAGAGACGGGCCAATGGAAAACTTTTGGTTCCTCTTTTACTGTTTTGTTTTTCCGGATTTTTCCCAGCAGCTGTGGTAGGTCACGCCCTGCCCGCTTGACTCTGTGTGACTGCAGTCGGGATCAGTGCCCAGAGCGAGTGCTTGCCTGACCAGTGGTGCTGTGTGTCGGACATATTTCTGTATGCAATAGAAACCGAGAGCTAGTGCACTGCTACATGTGTAAAGTTTCCACTTTATCTTAATATACACTAACATTCAAGAGTTTTATTTGAAGTCTCTCATGTTCACCAAGGCTGCATTTATGTAATTACAATACAGTAAAACAGTAATATTGTGGAATATTATTACAATTTAAAATAACTTTATTTTAATATTTTTAAACATGTAAATTATTCCCGTAAACCTTACTCCAGTTCCTTCAGAAATCATTCTAATATGCTGATTTGGTGATAAAGAAACATTATCAATATTATTATTATCAATGTTGAAAACATCTGCATTTTTGTGGCTTCTTTAAAGAATAGAAAGCGCAAAAGTAAAATTTATTTGACATTATGAATGTCATTACTGTCACTTTTAAACAATTTAAAGCATCCTTGCTGAATAAAAGAATTCATTAAAAAAAAAAAAACACATACACTGTAGTGTATTGTGGTACTGTCATAGAGGGTAAATATAAACGTTCATATATGTGACCCTGGACCACAAAAGCAGTCATAAGGGTCATTTTTTTGAAACTGAGATTTATACATCTGAAAGCTGAATAAATAAGCGATGATATGATAGGACAAGCTATGATGTTATGATAGGAGACAATATTTGGCTGAGATACAGCCGTTTGAATATCTGGAATCTGAGAATGCAAGAAAATCAAAATATTGTGAAAATTGCCTTTAAAGTTGTCCAAATGAAGTCCTTAGCAATGCATATTACTAATCAAAAATTAAGTTTGATATATTTGCAGTAGGAAATGTACTAAATATCTTCATGGAACGTGATCTTTACTTAGTATCGTAATGATTTTTGGCATAAAAGAAAAACGATAATTTTGACCCATACAATGGCTATTGCTACAAATATGCTACTTATGACTGGTTTTGTGGTCCAGGGTCACATATAAAGAAACAGGGTTTATTTACGTTCTAATCCCAGGAGGCTCAACTAAAGGGGACTTGGCATCACCTTCCTCCAGCTGGGACGGGGTATGTGGTCTCGAGTGTTTTCCTGCTCACTAACAAACTGTGTTCCTCCTGAAGAGAGCTGCTGCTTATCACTGTTTGTGCCATAATCAAGAACAGAGGGTTGAAATGCTGCCTTCCTAGTTGACCTTTCACCTGCAGAACCCTGTTTGACGCAGAAATAAAACACCAAGTCAAACATAGCGCTTGACTTAGTTTAGCTGTCATAAAAATAAATCATCAGAAACAATGCAATGTAAAATCAGCCAAATTTTGCATGTTTGAATTGTTTTTCATGAAAATGAGACAAATTGTGAATTTTTTTTTTTATCTTATACACATTGACAAATGTGTTTCTGATGTTAGCTGAAGAAAAATGATTGATTTAAATAGTCTCACCACAAATAGACAAAATGAGAATTTCAATCTAGAAAAAAAATTACTTTACCATTATTTGTTTTGTTAAGTGAATAGTCTGACAAGGTTGCATTATTAACTGCTGCAGTACCATGAGAGCGTAATTTTTCAAACTTTTAAACAGGAGCTAAACTTCACGAAAGCATTTTCTGAGATAAGTTTATCCTGCCATTTAGATTTGATTCTAAACACTATATTATTTTGAGAGTCTAAGGACCCTAATGCTGCCAGACTTGCACTGTGATGTTTAACAGTGATTTAGCTGCACACTTTCAAAACTTTGCACCTGGGAGTCATTTTATTGAGTATTTATGTAATGATCTTTGTTTATTCAAAGTATCTCAGTTACACAAACAAAAATCAGTGTTAAATCACAATTATTAGGTCTCTTACACATATTTAGTAGCTCAGAAGCTGCTGTCTCAGAGTATGACATCCTTCTGTGCATGTTGTGCTCTGTATAGTGAAAATAAATGATGAAGCCAATCCATTTGGTTACAATATGAAGCAGCTTACTTTACCGAGTGCACTTAAGCTTTACGGAATAGGAGGACTAATGCATTTTCCAGAACTGGAAACTTCGATGAACCAAACAAAAGAGGACAGTGTGTTATACCATCTGGTGAAATGATAACGAGAAGCTTTATCAGATAAATCTCCTACACAACAAATGTTACAAAGTTACACAACAGAACATGTACAAACATATTCATACTATAGATGTGTTACTAAGATGATGTTTTAAATCAAATCTAGATAAAAATTATGATATAAAAACATTCGGAGTACTAGTTGCAGTTCTCACAAAACGGCCTTCGGTTTTACTTTAATCAGTCCTTTGCCTTGACAAAACAAAAGTCCTTCTCAGTCTTATTTAAAACATGCTCCTTTCCCTTAAAGACCAGTTTCCATTCATTTACAGAGATGATCATGTCCAACTCCATGATATCTGCCAGAATTTCATTTTCAACATGAGAAAACCCACCGCTCATGGCAAGATAGATCAAATGTTTCATCGCGGCCCCAAACCCAAACATTTCCCATACTGGAAAATTACTTCCACTCTTGGATGCGCTTCAGTCCCTTTCACTATTCACCAGACTCTCAAGAGGCATTAATGCAGTCAATCTGGACTTGAAAAAGAATCACAAGAAGAGAAACAGTCTGAGGAGCTCCAAACAGTCCACGTCCAGAAGAGACCTGACTCTCGGCGGGGTCCTGCTGGGTGCCGTTCCTCAGACCATCCGTGCCGTTGACCATCTCGTCCCTCAATTCCTGCTGTAGAAGTTTGGAGATGAGGCTGTTGAACCTGTTCTCCACGGTGGAATACTCAGGAAGAGACGTGGTCAGGTTAAGCTCTGGAGGATCCAGACAGGTGCCATTCAGGTGAGCATAGACAACTTCACTCAGGTCCAAGCCAGCCACAGAAGATGGAGATGCACAAGGAATGTCCCTCACCAGCTTATAACTCTCCATCCACTCCCTCAACCACTCCAGGTCGCAGGTACACTCCCAGGGGTTTCGAAAGAGATACAGGCGGCCGATGAAATAGATGGGCTGGAAGACGGAGAAGGGCAGAGATGTCAGATTGTTGCTGTTGAGGTGCAGCGTGATCAGGCTCGTCAAGTTCTCAAAGGCACCGTCGTCGATATAGGACAGCCGGTTTCGGTCCAGGTACAGCACCTCCAGCTCCACCAGGTCACTGAACCATGTTTTGGAGACATTAGTCAACAAGTTCCCACCCAGATTCAACATTTTTAAGTTGCTTAGGCCCTTGAAAGCCTGCTGGGGCAAGTCGACCAACAGATTATCGTTCAGGTAGAAGTTCTCCAAACGCACTAGATCTTTGAAGGCCTCATCGTGTATCACGTTTATGCGATTCTCCTGTAAGTTCAGATACTTGAGGTTGGTCAGGCCCAACAAAGAGTTGTAGGCCACCGCTTCGATCTTGTTTCGCTCCAAGTAAACGTGCGTGAGGTTTTCCATCCCCCTTATGGCACCGGGAACACGGCGAAAGTTGTTTTGGAAGCACAGCAGTTCCTTCAGGGAGATTTGCTCCAGGAAGATGCGGTCTGGCATGCTGAACAGGTTGCAGTCGGAGAGGTCCAGACGCACCAAGCGCTTGAGTGCCGTAAAGGTGCGAGTGTGCAGGTAGCGGATGTACTCGTTGTGGGCCAACTTGAGCTCCAGCAAGTTGGGCAGCCCTTTAAACGCTCCTGGCGTGATGAAGGAGATGTTGTTGTGGTTGATTGAGAGCGTCTTGAGCGAAGGCAGGGTGCCAAAGGCCCGCTCGGACAGAAACTTGATGCTGTTCTTGTCCACGTTGATGTAGGACGCCTCGCAGGGGAACTCTTTGGGCAGGTCCATCATGCTGACGTGGTCACACAGGACGCTGCAGCTCTTCTCCTGGGTACATGTGCAGCTGGGAGGGCAAGAGCGTGTGCAGGCCCACAGGGCCAGGGCATGAGGGGAGGAGGAGGAGGAAGTACACTGGAGAGAAGGGAAAGGGATGTGTTAGAGGGTGACATTTAACCACAATATGCAACTAGACAAATTGTCATCTTGTCAGTATATTCATTAAGGCGTTGTTCTGAAATATTCAAACAAAACATGAGTCACGCATTCCATGTAGGTCATTCTCAAAAAATGTTGATATTCCAACATTCACACAAACATTGACAATTCACAATAACACTAATGACAGATTTAAATTAACCATAGTTTAAACGCACACATTGTGTTTCCATGTTTTATGGGGACATTCCATAGGCGTGATGGTTTTTATACTGTACAAACTGTATTTTCTAATCGCCCTACACCTAAACCTATACACTTTGTGCATTTTTAGATTTAAAAAAAAAAAACATAATTCTGCATGATTTATAAGCTTGTTTCCTCATGGGGACCTAAAAAATGTCCCCACAAGGTCAAAATTTACTGGTATTACTATCCTTGTGGGGACATTTGGTCCCTATAACGTGATAAATATCAGGTACACAAACACACACACACAGTAAATATGCAAATTAATATAGATTTTTTCTTTTAACATGGTGTGAATGTTCACATTTGAACTGTTGCCTAGGAGATACTTTTCTAAAATCTGTTTTTAAACATCGCCAAGACCAATAAAAAAATAAATAAAAATCAACAGGCAAGCATTCTTTCTAGATTACTTATTTATTACTTTTGTTATGCTCTTTCACCCAGATGTGGTTAACCTCAGGAAACCCAACTACAAATATATAACTGTAAATGGCATAAAGGAGTAAAGAATGTATGAGACAAGGAGGTTTCCAGGCACTTGACTAGTTCAAACTAACTAACTAAAATACATACAAGACAATAAGTCAAACTATTTCATACTGGGGAAAAAAGTCAGGTTACAGAATGAAGCCTTTATGTAGAATTTCCTTTTTATGATAAAGTTGATATTTTCAGATTTTAAGAAATAATTCATCACTGAACCGTAAACAGTCACATTGTTGAATCTGTACTGAATACCACACACACACCACAGGTGTATACTAGAACTACATGGTCTTAATTGCAGAGAAATGCTAATATTTACTTGACACAAATAGCCTTTCATGAACTTTCAGATAGAACTTCCAGGACTCCGTTATAATTATACAGACACAAAATGCTAGTCATGCAGCATAAGCAATCACTTTGCAAATGAGTCGTGCTCATTCTCCCAGCAGTTATGGGAAGATTACAGAGAGCACAATCAGAGACGGGAAGAATAATTTAATGTGTGGCCTCCCTCTGTCCTGCATCTGCTCTGCACTCTGAAATTATGGTGATTAAGAAAGGGCAGATTAGAGATTTCACAAACACACTAGGTCTTGTTTGTTTCCTTCAATTTGTACCAGTTCTGTATTTCAGGAGAGCATTGTAATCATATTCCCAAAATCATTGAGATCGGTTGACTTGAACTGAAAATCAGTTTCATTTTTAGCACAGTTTGGTTTAATTACAACTGCTCTTATACAAAATACACCAAACCGATGACACCAAGAAACATAAAACAGCAAAAATCCATGAACTTACCAGCAATAATGGAACACATCACTGGTTCCTTTCAGCTGTGGATTTTTAAAATGACATTTGTTGAACATCTTACTACCAATAGAAGACGGAACATTTTATTCAATACCATTAAATAAAAAATAAAAAGCTGTTAAATGATTACAAAACATCAGCCCCAACCAACTTACCTGTCAAGCATGTTTAGAAAAGGTTCTCCTGCACTGACAACTAATAAAAGTACATCCACAAGTTTGCCCACCATGACCGTGTCTGTACAGCTTCGCTCCCAGTGAAAATATGAATGGATTAAAGGTGCTATCGCTCAGTTTGTGTTTGTATGTGCACACATCCACTAACATCAGCACTCCCCTTCAGAAAGCCATCACTTAATGGCAGAAAAATCCTGGGATTATAAGCGTTTAAAGCAGTACTCTGAAATCAAAGCGAGTAGAAATGACCCGCCGGGCCTCAATAGTACATGCAGATTACAGGCTGCAATCTCCTTACATAAACCAGTGGCCATGAGATACTGGAACAATGTAAACGTCTCAGGAAACATCTGCAAGTATGTTAACACCTTTCATTAGAGACCTTCCTACCACCTGGATTTCATGCTAGGGAACAGTGGGGTCACTTTTCAGTTGGCAGAGAGAAAAACGGAATTAAATCTAACGTGCAATTATAAATTTAGGATAGAAAGCTTTTTCTTTCTTTTAATAGGAGTCATCAGGCTTCAGCAGTGTAAAGTTATTGGTGAACATAATTGATCAAAAATTTGCAATACAATCAAAATCTGATTTTACATTATATTATTCCCATTTTCTTAAAAATATGCATAAAACACCACATGTAAGATATAGAATATTTGACTGCGAAACAACTGGTGCTTTGGAGCGTTTAATTTGCAATTTCATTTTAATGTGAAGTTTTGACACCATGAGTTGACCCTGAAGCATCTGACACACTACAACCTACCATTTTAGGAAGAATACTTCATTTAACAAAATGAGTAATCTTACATCGTTTCATAAAGCCTGGCAATTGTCTCTCCTTTACTACTAGCCTGTTATCACTTTGATAGCAGAAATAAAAATTGTTTGAATTATTCAACAGTTACCGCCAAATGCAGTGTCACCCACTGTAAGCAGAGGAAATAAGACAAAGGAGACTAAGTAAAGAAAGTGTTTCTATTTTGTAAACAAACTGGCATCAACTAAACGTCAAACAACTCCACAGAGTTTAGATCACATTAAGAACAGGCGTTACAAACGTTCGACCGAATTTCTGCTACATCAAACACTTAAAAAAAAAAAAAAACCATGCTTGATTGTAAGGAATTTGCATCAGAAACTTTTATTTTGGTAAAATCATACAATAAATGCACAGCCGAGTCATCTCATGCAGTGCAGAGCCTAGAAGCTACGACAAAGCAAATCCTAAATCTAAGGAGCTCTGGTGTCCTTTCAGGGAGCCAACTATTCTTCTTTTTCCATCTGAATGGAGGGCAGGGGATGTGATTTCAGTGTTTCCAATACACGTTAAGACTTATTGCTAGTGTGGATGCTTGCAGCTTCTCCTGAGCGGACTAATACCAGAGTCGCTGTATATGTAAATACAATAGAGATCAACCACATGTTCAAGGTTGCCATGTGCCAGACATTGACAGAAACAAAACTTCAACAGAACAAATGCCAATCTGTAGGACAGAAAAAAGCACACATTTGGAGAATCTGGACACTTTTTGCACTGATACTTCAGTTTTGTTTGTTTTTTGTTTTTTTTTTCAACTTTTTTTTTTGTTTTTTTTTTCCTCAATGACTTTTGAATCCAAACCTTGGCATGTTTCCCCCCCCGTTTCCAATTTTGGGAGCCAATTGGTAATTCCATAGCGACGTGTTGCCGTTAGGCCTTTAACAGCTGTGGAAACTGACTGAGTCCATTACGTCTGAAACATTAAAAAGCTCACGCTACCCCGAAATACAGAAATTTTCCACGCATACAGGTGACATTCAACATTCAAGTGCCAGTGTTCAGGTATTGTCTTTTGGTCAAGTTACTTGAAACTTTCAAAGAATCACTTTGAGGCTTATAAAAATAAATATTTCTCAAAAAATGCTTAATAAATTACACAAAACTAGCAGCAAAAGTAGAATCTAGAAATCTGTGTGCAAATAGCTAAATTCCCCACTGCTGATCGCCCTGGTCCCAAATAAATCCTGGTAAATAGTGAGAACCCTTCCCCTTTTGTAAACAAGCTGCGTATCTCCGGTCTCCTGACACAATATTTGGAAGCTTGAGGACATGCACTCAAGACACATACTGTATATATGTATATATATATATATATAAAACTTGAAATGTGCAATAAAAGAACTTTGTAAAACTCGATGGGCACAACGTACACGGGCCTAGACCTAACTAAAGTAGCACCATTCAACTCGAAGTTCTCAATACTGTCAGTGCATCTGCTTGAATTCATCATTAAAAAAAAAAAAAAAAAAAAAAGTCAAGGCACAACTCACTTGAGAAGAAAATCTATTGCACTTGCGATAAATGCCTTAATTCTCCTCCACTCGACCGCTTCCGTCCGAAGCAGAAAACTGGCTCCTCGGCCAGTGGTTTAAGTTCACATCTAACCTGATGAATTTCAGGAGCTGACAGCATTCGTATTCCTGGTGTCCGGCCTCGCGCAGAACAGCGGGACTCGATACACAAGCTAAAATGGTGGCCTGTCTAACTGCACTCGCGTCAGGCCCAACGCAAAACAAACTCCCGGTTCGGATCCGCCAGTGCCTCAAAATGAACTCTCGCGCTGCCTCTACCTACGAAAAAGGGAGCCATGCCTGCTGCGCAGCTTGAAAAGAGAGGACGTTTGTATTAAAAGAAAGCCTGCAACAATTCATTCGTCTTCTCTCCTTGACCAAAAAACAAAACACTAGCATGCGTATGTGACCAAAGCGGTCATGAGGCTAAGGCACGGCCGCTTTGGTTCTGTGGTCCGTTTGTAGCCATTTGAACTTCACTTTCAGGATGGCAGGCATTTTTTGTTTTGCTGACATTTGTAAAGAAACATTTTTATCAAAAAACCTTGGAGTTTTTCAATAAATGGCATCTGCTTCTCTAAAATGTTTTGAGAAAGAAAAGTAGTAGTTAACAAAAAATGCTGCCCACTTAGAGTGGCTAGCATGTGGTTCTTACTAGCTGCCATAACACTGTCAAGTCAATTAAAACAAGTGGAGTAAGAAGTTCCAGCATTTTGAATTTTCAAACACTGAGTGTTTCCAATATTTCGTCATGAATATCACAACTGGAATGGCCTTTTCAAGACAACCATATCCCTAAAGAGGCGTCTCTCCAGGATAGAGTGAGCAAAACAAAAGGAAGTCAGACCGATTTGTCCCTTGAGACACAGATGCTTCACAGAGCGGTTCTGCAAAGTGCCTGTGATGCGTTTTACTTTGTGGCTTATATTGTTGGCTTCGTGATATCGGTGATAATTTGAAGTTCAAATGGAACAGCGACTCTCCGAGTCACGTTATCCCAGTATTTGCCAAGGTTTGATTAAGTACAAGCTATCAAATGCCTTTACAGCAAAAAATAAAATTAAATAAAATAAAATAAAAAAAAAAGCTCTTGGCCAAGTTCACTCGATGAAATTAACAAAACTAAATTCTGTCTATATTCAAAAAGGCACAGTACATTCACATACAAATGATCCTCTTTTTAAAACAAAGAAAAAAAGTCAGAAACCTAGGTGCTGCAATGGATCAAAAACAAGTGGGCATCCTTGTTATTCTGCTCCGGTTTTGCCACAGATCACTTTAGAATGTGGGCAGAGAATCACAGCGTGTAATGTACCGAGTTCATAAAGCTACACAGGGGGTAGAGTCTGGCTATGATAACATGTGGTTTCCGTTCGGCTAGTTTGGCAAACGTATATTTAGTTGCCCCACCAGTCCACCTGGGCGTAGTTTCCTCCATAGTTTCCATAGGTTCCCCCGTAGCTGTCACCACCGAAACTCCCAAAACCACCTGAAACAGACAATGAATTCAGGACTGTCCACTCACTCAGTAACACTTTACAATAAAATTAAAGGGGTCATGAACTGTCTTTTAATTATTATTTTGCACTGTTCTCTAAGGTCCACTTATAAATGCTATCAAGATTTTTACATTTAAAAAAAAAAAAAAAAAAGTCACAAGTTAGAAGTATTAGGCTATTTTCAGTTCAGTTTTTGAGTTTGGTTTCTGCATAGACCTGCATTTGCCGCTCTTGTCATTTACCTACTACGTGCAAGAATCAGTGGGCGGGGCTAAACAGGCAGCGATGTAGCAGCAGGCGTTGATCATCTGCGGAGGCGGTGTTTATCCACACTGTTACATCATAAAGTGGCACATTCCACAACCTGTTGTTTTGGCTGATTGGCTTTAATAGAAGTTTATAGGCTAGACTCACTTACAGGATGTTTTTATAGTACAATGATGGATCAAAATTCCCTTGATCTTTTGACATAAGAGGTCAGTTCATGACTCCTTTAAACTCTAATGAACACTTTCAAAATATTGTTTATTGTTGGTTTATTCATTTAGGTTACATGTTAAATTAAAGTTAACTAATTGAACATTATTATTAGAGTGGCAAATCATAAGATGGGTTTTCAAGTTAAACTAACCCTTATTGCCTCCAAAACCTCTGTTGCCTCCATGGCCTCCAGTGTTGCGAGCACCACGGTTGCCGAAAGCGCTGCTGCCCCCAGCCATCTGGCGGTAATCCCTGGCCCCAAACCCACCAGAGAATCTGCAGAAGAAGAGTAACGTCATGAACCTGGAAAATGCACAAACCCACTGGGGAGATCTGGAGAGCTTGGATGTTGCCGTACCTCTTGGGGCGTCCACGGTTAGTGCTCTTGTGCTGGTGCTCGTAGGCTAGGTTCTCAAGCCAGGAAGGCACCTCCTGTTTGGCCTCCACCAAGATGTCCAGCAGATCTTTAGTGATGTTGCTGTTCTTATCATTATAGAAGGATGTGGCCAGTCCTGAAAATAAATCATCTCAAACAGAGTTCCTGGCAAAAACAAGAAATGCAAGATATTTCCGAAAACGACACCAAAACTCACCAAGGTTTCCTACACGGCCTGTACGACCGATGCGGTGGACGTATTCCTCAATGTCACTAGGCAAGTCAAAATTGATCACGTGTTTCACGTTGGAGATGTCAAGGCCACGTGCAGCCACCTATCAAGACAATAACACAATCAGATAAACAAGCTTGAGGAAAACCACAGGCTTCCAGTGAACTCACAAACTCGACTCACAGCAGTGGCAACCATGATAGGGCAGCGCCCAGAACGGAACTGGTGGAGCGCTTCCTCACGATCGCGCTGAGAGCGGTCACCATGGATACTGGTGCAGGCATAGCCTTCGCGGTAGAGGAAGTCCTCAAGAGCATCAGCACCCTTCTTAGTCTCCACAAACACCAGTGTGAGAGAATCCTTGCCTACAAAGGCAAGAATGTCACTATGGATGAAAGCATCTTGCAAATTAAGAAATGTATTTGTAAGCTTAATTATCTGCATTGAGTGCAATA
This sequence comes from Onychostoma macrolepis, assembly GCF_012432095.1. NCBI lineage: Eukaryota > Metazoa > Chordata > Actinopteri > Cypriniformes > Cyprinidae > Onychostoma > Onychostoma macrolepis. Next base: position 13,404,043 of record NC_081163.1, read on the forward strand.
TTAACCACAGCATGCTTCTTTACTGTAGTCAAGTTTTGGCATGAAACTGTAGAACACACTCCCATTAATATGTCATTACCTCGCTTTAAGCTACTAAACAGCAGTCTTCTGCTACAGTCTTTGCGTAGATAATGTTGGCATGGTAACACTGACCAACGAGACTTATCTAAAAGCATGGGTGTCTCAGTGCTGTGTTGCTATGGATATACAAGAGAGCTTCACCAAGAAGTCGGTCACGTTTCTGCATGTTTACTAGCACAATGGTGAGTCAGTCTTTATCCCTTTAGTGCCACATTTAAAAATGATTGAGATTTAAGATGCTTTTAAAAGTAATTATATTTATATTTGTAAAGAAGTGTTATTTAAGAGCAAATGAAATTATAGAAGCCATGAAAAAAAAAAAAAAAAAAAAAACACACCATACCACTATTTATTAGGGATAATATTCACTGATTCGCATTTGTGCATCAGCATAAAAGTTAATGTGATGCATTTAAAAAAAAAAAAAGCGTGCATCGAATATAATTTGGGATTTGTATCAAGATGCAGCGTTTATAACATTTGCATCGGTAAAAGCGGATTCATTTATAATTACTAGACAAAATTCATGCAGAATGGTCAAAAGATTTGGGAGTGGATATATCAGAGGAAACCTGGAACAATGCATTATTTAGAGTGAATGGAACAAACTCCTGTACTTGTTTAGGTTTAATTCAGTTCAAGGTCCTCCATAGACTTTACTACAGTAAGGTTAGACTTTCCAAGATATACACAAAAAAAACATGCGGAAAGAGGGGGGAGAAGACAAAAAAAAAAAAAAAATTACAATTAAGAGAAACTTTGTCAACTCTTTGTATGTAATGTCACCCTTTTCTTCATTTTCTGTCTGTCTGAAGAAATAAATGCAAACTCTTTACCATATTGAATTGCATAGCATCATATTTTTAACCATTGCATCACATTGTGTTCGAATCGAAATTGAATCGCACTGCATTGTAATGGGGTGAATCGCATCTCATCAGTAGCTGCTTCATATGAATCTTTAAATGAATCTTATTGACTATGCATCGAGATGCATATAGCATTGGCATCAGTTATGGAGATGCACATCCCTACTATTTATAGTATTAGTTTTAAAATTTAGTGCTACAATACAATAAAATCTATACACCCACATATCGTCACACTGAGTTGACCAAATCTGTTATTCCTGCAACAAGCTATCAAGGATCTGATGACTTTGTAAAACAGCGGCCAAGGGAAGGCGACTTACCCGTTGCATTGAGCAGGTCAAGGAGGAACGAGCGCTTGTCATTCTCTTCCACCCAAACCACCTTCTGGGTGATATTTTCTGAGGTGGAGCCCACACGGCCCACAGCCAGGAAGATGTACTCCTCCAGAAAGTCACGGGCCAAAATCTTAAAATATAAAAGGTACGGATGCAGTTCTTTATTGCAATCAAAAAATGTATTTAAAATTCATAGTGACTATCACTGGCAAGACTCCTGTATGCATACCTGGATCTCTTTTGGGAAGGTGGCGCTGAACATCATGGTCTGGCGAGCACCTTTAGGAGGCATGGTGTCCTGCTCCACGATACGTCTGATCTGGGGTTCAAAACCCATATCGAGCATTCTGTCTGCCTCGTCTAACACCAGGTATCTACACAGAATGTATAAAGTAATTTTTCTGAACTAAGACGTATTTGAGGTCAAAGAAAACCTAGAATCTTTCTGCTACTAGATTCACTTACTTGCAGTAGTCTAGGCCAATCTTGCCCCGCTCCATCATGTCTACCAGACGACCCGGTGTGGCCACTAGCAGGTGACAGCCTCTTTCCAATTCACGGATCTGCTGCCCTATATCTGCGCCTCCGTACACCACACACGGGCGCACTCTGGAGCGGTAAGCGAACTGCAGAAATTGACGACAAAATTAGTTGAGACGAGCTTAATTTAAACCAACTTTTGCTAAACTGTAGCTGGTTTACCAGAAACATACCTTTCTGGCCTCATCATAAATTTGAAGAGCAAGTTCTCTGGTTGGAGCCAGAACCAGAGACATGGGATACTGCTTACGACGGACGTACTTCCCATTCTCGTGCTTGAGAAAGACCAAAACATAATGCTTTCATGTCAGAAGCAGAACTTCTTGCCGTCACCAGACTCCATGCACAACTTCTGGCCAATAAAGAGAGGTATAGTAACCTGGGTGCTGGCTTTGGTGGCCTGCAGTGCCTCTCCAGGTCCATCAGTGTAGATCTGACTAAGCACAGGTAGCAGGAAGGCTGCAGTCTTCCCTGAGCCTGAGAGAAAGCAGCACACACACACGATGAAGCACATTGCTCTTCACTGCTCATAAAGACGCACACTGCAGATTCATCCTCATGGGACAGCCAAAGCCAGACTTTGCACATTCAACCTAGTCAACAATGTGGTTTAATCTGACAAAGCCCTGCCTGCTGAGACAGGAAGTGGAAGGGGTACATTTTGAAATCGGTGTTCAAGGATCTGTCACTGAACTCTTGGCATGAACTTGGGCTCACAGCTACTCATTTTACTCAAGTCGATCAGAAAAGCATTAACTTAATCAGCAGGTCAATGTTTACATTATGTAAATGACCCACAACATAATGCAGCATCAGCAGTCTTCGTTTCTACTAAATTCAGCTAAAGCTATTGGCATTGTAAAGCTGTACAAAAAAAAAAATTGATCCCAGTTTTCCTTTATCATCACATAATTGCAAATATAGTTTGCCATCACAGTTACACTGGCATGCAATTTTAGACTATTTATCTCCCGGTAGACTGTCTAATGGCCCACCTGTTTGAGCACAGGCCATCAGGTCCCTCTTGGCCTTAATGATGGGGATCGCATACTTTTGAACAGGAGTAGGCCGTGTGTAGCGGCTCAGATTGATGTTGCCCATAATGATCTCGCCCATGTCCACATCATGGAACTGAAAAGACAAATAGAAACCATCATCCACCGGTTTCTTTAGCAGCCCTCCGCTTTATTTGTTTTGCCACTTGATTCAACAAGGCACTATGATTATTAGGCTTACACTTTCAATATGCCCAGGACTATTTGTTCCAGTGGCCTCCACAGGAATGTCATCATACTTCTCAAAGTTAATCCCCGTGTTGCTCCCAGAGAACAGCTCACTGTCGTTTGGAGAGGGAGACGGAGGACAAAACAATGGCTTAATCACAGAGACAGATGGACTCAGGAGACAGGACACAGTGCGATTAGCAGCGAGCCACTTACTGCTCCAGACGCTCGTTGGGGGACAGTGGCTTTGACCAGTCCTCTTCATCTCTGGATTCTTCAACCCAACGACTGTTCCCTCCTGTTCCTCCTCCAAAGCCTCCACGCTCATACCTGCAAAGAAACATTTGTTTTTAATAAAAACACTGCAGCACAACACCATGAACAATCTATTTTTTCAGAATCTATTACTTCTGAGCAAACTGCATTAACAGGCTTATTTAAAATCACCCTATTTTTTTAGAAAAGTAGTGCATAACTCAAACCACACAATTTGAGGCATCATTTACATCCAATTTACGTACCAAAACAGATAAAACAGACACGATAAACCAGCAGAACTTTGTCAACCAGTGCAGGAATTTGGATTCACATACAGTATGTGACCCTGGACCACAAAACCAGTCATATTTATCAATTTTTTAAAATTGATATTTATACATCGTCTGAAAGCTGAATAAATAAGCTTTCCATTGATGTATATTACTAATCAAAAATTAAGTTATAAAATATTTACGGTAGGAAATTTGTAAAATATCTTCATGGAACATGATCTTTACTTAATATCCTAATGATTTTTGGCTTTAAAGAAAAATGGATCATTTTGACCCAAACAATGTATTTTTGGCTATTGCTACAAATGTACCCCAGCGACTTAAGACTGGTTTTGTGGTCCAGGGTCATATCTGAGCACATTTTGGTGGCTTTGAGCTTAAACACTGAAATACCTATCTTGACGTATAGCTTCATAATTCTTAAGTGAACGTACACATTTGGGAGGTTGAGAACCTTTTACTTACAATAGTTACGTTAGTATTAGATTTTGCTGTATTATTAAAATAGATGTTGAAAATCTGTGAAATTTCAAATGTTATCCAAAACAACTTTGTTATAATACTGCACTCTTCCTCACCTTCCTCTTGAGCCAGCTCCTCTATCATTGAAGAAGGCAGACTTCCCTCTGTCAGAACGTCCAAAGTTATTGTAAGCATCTCTGTTCACCACAGCGTTCCAGCCTCCATCCTTGTTCTCATAACTGCCATAACCTGCAATTTCATCATGTTACATGATTAAGACATGTACAACTTGCAAAACAATCAATTTTCTATCATTTCTAAGACTTTTAACCCTCACCTGCATTATGCATTGGCTGGTTGAAGGAAACACCGTTTCTATTTCCACGAAAGCCACCACGTCCACCTCGGTCATTACGAGGAGGTCCACGGCCAAAGTTTGCAGTCCCATTCATACGACCGTCATGGTAGCCATTGACAAAACCATTGCTACGACCGCCATCCCATCCTGGAGAATCTTTCAAAAAGGGACAGACAGGTAGAGAACGTGAGGATATTGAGAGAATGGCTCTAATTTACAACTTAGCTCAAAGTCAAGACTGGTTTCAATGATAGTGAGTGGCAGATGTGAAAAAGCCAGTAAGCAATTTGCTACTACGGCAACAAATAGAACAATTCAAGTCAGTTGAGTGAACCAGGCATACAGGTTCACAGCACTGCTTTAAAAAAAAACAAACAGATCAAGAACAATGGGCATCTTTGGGCAAAACTGGCACTCCTAGGGTTTACAAAACCATGTGAAAGAACAACAACCTGTTCAGCCATCCCAGTGACTCACCCAACTATTCCTTTCTGAGAAAAATTCAGTTCAAGGAACAAAGAGCACACACACTCCAAAAATCACATCATGTGATCGTTTATATAGCAATGTACTTTAGCAAACAAGGTCTTGACACACACAAAGAGCAAAATCTTACAAGCACTAGAACCTACACAGATGAATCACCACTTAAACGGGTGATCATTTTCTGTCCAAAACCACCAACAGCAGGCCAACCCATGCCACGGTCTGATGCTCAAAATTTACCACAGCGATCTGCCCAGCTGATAACACTGGCTGCGTCCTCATTTCCGTCGGTGGCTACACTGCTGTCGGTACACGCAGGAGAGGCTGCAAGTGACACACACAGAAATTAGCCTGGACTGCGCTCATGCATACCCACTCTTCATTACTCCAGTCCAAGTCCAGTCCAGATAGGCCAAAAACACAAATAACTTGCATATCTGACTTCCTTAGATGTGGTTATACCACACATACCCACAACATTAGCTTTACAAACTTACTTTAAAAGAGCACAATCACTGCTGACCTACTTGCTAATCAGAAAGCCAAGGCATACTGTCAAACATACGATGAGGAATCATCAAAAATAACAACTGTGGCAGGCAGTAAATGCAATAGAAGTTAAAGTAAACAGCAAACAATCCCTCAAGTAAAATAAATATTTGCCTACATAGTCTCGCAACAAACTTGAACTTGAGGAGAAAAAAACAAAAAAAAACGCATCAGGAGTTGGACATGGTGTGTCTTGGCAAGTATGAAAAAAAAAGAAAAAGAAATTGACGTGGCAGCAGCGAAACGTCAAAGCTCAGATCAGTTGATCTTGCTAATTAGAGTGAACAAATTATGCAGCGGTGTAGTTAGAGCTGTTAACATATGCATAAAAAAAAAACGATTAAGCATGCTATTGACATGTAGCATTAGAACATGTCTTGAGCAAAGTCCACAAACTTCAGCTCAAGGGTCTAGTTAAGATGCAGTGATGTCACAGAGGGCAGACATGTACACAGACAAGTCGCATGCATAAAGATATACCGCATCTGTCTGGCCAGCCACTAGTGTAGGTGTGATAAAATGAGAGCGCCTGGGATGGATACCTCTGGGAACCTAAGCAGAGGCACAGGGCACTTAAAAGACAACCATTCCTTCACAACGGAGGAGCGTAAGAGTAAATCGGTTCGTTTTGAATAATTACCGGTCCTAAAGTCATTCCATCCAGTTGGATAGTTATGCCTGTGTCTTTGGTTACCCTCAGGGTGCCAACTCTGAGGATACTGTTTGGGAGAAACTTGAGAAACAGTTTCACATTGTCAGAAGATGGCGAAATACTTAAAAGCATTCAAAGGAGTGTGTGTGCGCACGCTATTGCATACAAGCCTCTTTCCTATTTGTTCACATTTAGAGAGCCAATTAGAAGAGAAGAAAGGAGAGAAATGCAAGCAACCGCAGCTGCCGGATAATCACAGGGAGCAGTCGGACAACGCCACTAAAGCTTTGTGGACTCAGAAATGGCTCCTTCAGTTTCATAAAGTGTGATGTTCACTCAACACTCTGAGAACTGACTTTAAATGTCTGGCCCCAAAGTACTGGCTCTGAAGGCATGGAATTAAATTTTCATGCATCTTGGAAGCAAAGCACCTTCAGAAGAACCTGACCAAGACTTACAGCTCTGTACTGGTGCCACTGAATAACCGCTCTGTCTACCAGAGGAATAAGCATTTCCTGCTGTGAAAAAACATGAAGTCAAAGTGCAGAAAAAAAACTCAACAATTGATCATAAAGCATTGATTTTAAGATAGATCTAGTGATCATTCTTAAGTGATGAAATGGAATGGCTCATGCCAATTGAAATGGGAAATGATTTATTTTGAAAAAAAAAAAAAAAAACTCAAAGAAACGTGCGCGTGTTTTTTTTTTTTTAAATAGTCACAATCCAGGTTTTGTAGTGATTCAAAAAACAAAGTAATAAAAACCTGAAACACAGTTGTGTTTGTCAAGACGTATTTTCACATGACAGTTATTGAATCGTAGACATCCAATAAAATCTTAAAAAAAAAAAAAAAAAAAAAAAAATCGCCCATCCAAATTTTTTTTTTACAGCAACTCAAAAGGCCAAAACTCATAATTAGGGCTGCAACAACGAATCGATTAAATTGATAAAAATCGATTACTAAAAGAGTTGGCAACGAATTTCATAATCGATTCGTTGTGTCGCGCGACGCGGAGACGTTTGATTATTAAATTTTTTTTAGATATTTGGACTGAAAACAGGACAAAACTACTAAGTCAGCATTTTTTGCAGTATATATTCTGTGCTTTGTCCCATATAGGTTATTATTGACAAATATATTTGTGTGTGTTGTACTTTTTAATTAAATTATTTATTGTTCTGGCAGCTCAGGTGGCACTTTATTTAAAAAAAAAAAAAGTCTATATATTTGGCAGATGTAAAGCATACATGTGTATGTTTTTTGTGTTAGTCCATTTTTATTTTATTTTATTATTATTATTATAACAGCTCAGGGATGTTCAAGGAGCAACATGTTTGTGCACTTTCTAAAGATTTTAGTTCTGTTTTTGAATAAAGGGTTGGAAACGAATGCTTTTTTCTTTTCTTTTTTTAAATCCAATTCATCGGGAAAAAAATAATCGACAGATTAATCGATTATTAAAATAATCGTTAGTTGCAGCCCTACTCATGATTCAAATCTTAAATATTTGCTAAATTTGCATGCATCTGCAAATTTCCCATTTTATAAGACTCATTTTATCATTTTATCCACCGTTTGTAAAGTAAACCAGCATAACGTACCATTTTTTGATGCGTCTTTGTTTCTCAAATGAGGAGGAATGTAACGCCCTGAAAAAAAATTAAAATTTAATTTTTTTTTTTATAAACTTATAAAAAAAAATTTTTTTTATAAAAAAAATAAAAGAACTGTGGAGGATGTTCGTGTGTTTGCAGGCATTCAATCTGAATGTGGTAAAAGCACTAAATGAGATAAATCACTTACGACCAGAGCCAGCACCCTGTCCATCAGCTGAGTTCAAGTCTAAGACAGCAAGCTGAAAAGACAGAAAGAGCAAAGTGGGCCACAATTAGTACGCTACCAGCTATAAATATATGCATGCCAAACAGTGTAAACAGAAAACAGCACTGAGCGAAAGAGGAATTCCAAACCTGTATGACTTTTTTTCAATAGAATGCAAAAAGACATGTTTAGCCTCAATCACCTCTCTTTTAGTCCACATCTTTTTTTTTTTTTTTTCATGAAAAGAAAGTAAAACATCTGCCATTCAGCTTTTGTGTTCCATTGAAGACAGTCAAAAAAGTTTACAACAACATTAGGGTTGAGTAAACAATGACAGTTGTGACCACTGACAAATCTTTACAATTTCAAACTTTATATGTAGCCAATTTCATAACTGTATCCATTCTGAAAGTTTTAAAATGCTGTGTCACGAACATCACCTTTCAGAGGGGTAAAGTATAATAAAACAGTTCTGGTCACGTGACTGTTTACATCAGCTATGTAAAGAATGTCACATGAAATTAAGACAGTCTAAGCGGTCATTTATAGTTGACAACTGTAAAACACAAACTATTTTAGAGCCTTTAAACTAACATTTGGTCACAAATGTAGCCGCTAGCATTAAATTGGTTAATCAAATTTCAAAACGCCTGCCACAAATGTTTGGCAAGCCTTCATGGCCCTAGTCGAGTCTAAAGCCTATGGTCATGAAACCAAGAAACACTTCGAATTGGTCATATGCTGAATCATCTAGAAATTGCTTAATAAATAAAACTCATTAAAACCATCATCAGTCTGTTATTCATAAAATTATTCAATCTTGTCCAAATTTAAAGGCTGCATGGTACAACAGGCCGCAGACTCAAATGTCCGACAGATTTCGACGACATGCGTTTTTTAATAGTATTTCTAAAAAAAACCGAACTATTCTAAAGCTCTTACATAACTAACAGAAACTATGTTACGATGAATGCTGGTTCTGGTAAACCGGTGACCGAAATGCGGAAAATAAACTAAAGAGATAAACAGGAAAAGGCGTGGGCTAGGTATCAAACAACACTTTAAACTCCAAAGGTGGACCAGAGAACATAACTGTGGTCGTATCTCTTGAATTTTATATCTTAAATGAAGGGAAAGACTACAACACGAGGAACCGCGGCTGTGTCTCAACGCCTACCGAGGCGCCTTCCTTGACAACATTTTTGAGGCACCGCACCGCTAAGAATGCGGTCTATAAAGGCAGCTCACTAGGTTTCACGACGTAGACTGTGTGTCAAAGCCAAGCGATCAAAGCGATAACAGAGCTCGCGTTTTAAAACACATTTTCACAGCCTACCTGCTGGTCTAGACCGTGTGAACCGTCGACGACCACATGACTCATAACTAAAGAGAATAAGTGAGGATTACTCCTTTATTTCTGAGAAGCTGTTTCTTTGTTGTCTAAAGGATTTCAGCCAAGTCTCCTTTTATAACGACGTCACTTGCTCTTTTTGTAGTCCTGTCCTTCTCCAAGGGCTTTTTGTGCCAAGACCACCGTAGGGGAAAAAGAAGGAAATGTTTACGTGTAAGTTATCCTCCTTCAGCCCTTGTATTGGCAAAATAAATCCCTAAATGTGAAGTTTCTTTCGCGCTGTCTGTGTATTCTGCCCGCTGTGCTGATGGCAGCCCAGTGTGTGCTGCTCTGGTTGTTGGCTTCAGGCTAAATGCCATTGGATCAGCGAAAGGAGGAAAGACGTCACGGAGACCGAAATATCGCGAGATGTAGCCGTTTCTAAAAAAATAAAAAATAAAAAATAAAAAAATTAATAAAAACATAACAAAAATAAATTAGCTGTCTCTGTCTCAGTGTGTCAAAAATACGTTTTTTTTTTTTTTTGTAATGTTCTGAGCTTTGATAATCTTCCACTTTGTACACTTTGTACTGAAGAACGTTTCTTACTTCTGGATGGCAATTTATGTTCCCGTTGATTTTTATTCACTTATTGATCACGTGTTTAACATTAATGCTTTCTGTATTTAAATGTAAATATATAACTCGTGAACAGGTCATTTTCAAATTATGTAGAATTGTAGAAACACTGTGTACATTTAGGATACTTAAAATGCTATCTATGAGATGAATCAAATGAACAAAATTTGAGAATACAAAATAATGGTAATGAACACAGAATTAAAATTTGACACTGTGATTGAAATGTCATTGACTTAACAAATGACAAGAATTTTGCGATGCACGGACAAATTACATACACTGAGTGTGTGAGAGCTTTTTGTTGATAACAGAGATACATGTTTTGAAGCACAAAATAGCGCAATATGCAATGGCATAATTTTAGACAACAGACAATGATTTGGCCATTTTAGTCCAAAGCATATACACAGAATATATATATATATATATCGTTTTTATGGGTGTTTTCCAACTTATAGCACTTTTAAGTCCCACTTTTAAGATTTTCATTGTGAACTTATTATGCATTTATTATAGATTTCTGAAAATGACTGATTGAAATGGTAAGAATTCTGTGATGCACATTAACTGTTTGTAGGCTAATTGTTAGCGGACAAATTAAGCAGACCAGTGTGCGCGTGAGAGCCTTCTTTAAATAAAAGACTAAATGTTTAATAAAATAGCATATTTTTAAACAATAGATAAAAATGTTATAAATTTTGACCAATGCCTGCAACAGACAGGTGATTGAGCCGATGCTGCCTCCTCATGGTGTCTTTTTATACTACCTTTTATACTATATAAAAAGATGCTTGTTGTTATCAGTATCACGATACATACACCACGAAGAAGGTAATACTATATTAAATAACATATCGGGAGCAACTATGCTTGTGTCACCAGTGAAAGATAAAACGCTCGTTACTTTAATTTCAGCCGGTTCCCATGTTCATCCTCTAGGGGGCGGACCCCAGACTGAACACACATCCGGGTACTTGACCTCCTCTCCCCCGCCCATTTCTCCGGAAGAAAATCCCCATCGTTCCCTTTTACTTCCTCTTTCCGTCAACGGAGTTTAGGTATGAGAAACAATCTTCTGTGTCTCTGCTCAATCTGATTACAATCACCGTTTAAAGTTCACCATCCACGGCTACAACATGCCGTATAATATCAACATAATACTTAAAGACATATCTTTGCTCTTTCGGGTCTCAGTGTTGAAACTGAATGTGATATTTGTAGTAGAAGTGAATCCGTGGTCATGTTGTGGCCTCGAGCGCCGGTGACTGCGTAAAGACTCGGCGGAGTTTATTTCAACTAAACGACCTTAATCAATTTGTTAACCAGCGAATTATTAAGAGTTGTTTTTAATCGTGCGTGGGTTCGTTAGTGTGGGACGCTGTTCGCTACTAGCTATTCGTAAGTCATCTCTGAATTCATTATAGTGGCTGTCAGTGTGCTAAACGATGAGTTAACTTAACTTAAGTTTTTAAAAAGTTAACGTTACTTTAGTGTTATTCTCAATCTCAATGACCTTCTTCCTTCTGTTGAGCAAAACAAGCATATGTTAAGCAGACTGACAGCTAATACAGGCATTTTCATTGCAGCCTTTTCTTTATAATGTGAATGGTGACCATGTGAGTTGTAATGCAGAACGAGATACTGCCTCTATGTAAATATAGCATTGAGATGTCTTATTAAACGTCTTACTGCTTATTTCTACAGGCCGCAATGGGACGTGTGATCAGGGGTCAGAGAAAAGGTGCGGGCTCCGTCTTCAAAGCCCATGTCAAGCACAGAAAAGGTGCTGCTAAACTCCGTCATATCGACTTCGCTGAACGCCATGGCTACATCAAGGGGATTGTGAAGGTAACATTGTGAAGTAATGAAAATATCACTTGTTTGAATAGGGACGTTACAAAGAAAAATCCTGTTTTTTCCTCTAGGACATCATTCACGACCCTGGCCGTGGAGCTCCACTGGCTAAGGTGGTGTTCCGTGACCCATACCGCTTCAAGAAGAGGACAGAGCTGTTCATTGCAGCTGAAGGCATCCACACTGGGCAGTTCATCTACTGTGGCAAGAAAGGTAATGCATTTTGAGTTGAGAATTGGTCAAACAAACATCTGGCCTTGTGTGCACATGCTGATCAAAGTGATTGGACCGTTATAGCCCAGCTGAACATTGGCAATGTGCTCCCCGTTGGCACCATGCCCGAGGGTACCATTGTCTGCTGTCTGGAGGAGAAGCCTGGAGATAGAGGCAAACTCGCTCGTGCATCTGGAAACTACGCCACAGTCATCTCCCATAACCCTGAGACCAAGAAATCCAGAGTCAAGCTTCCATCTGGATCCAAAAAGGTCATCTCTTCTGCAAACAGAGCTGTTGTTGGTAAGCAAACCTGAATGTTTTAGGTGATATCAAAAAGTTTTTGGTTAATAACCTATTGTGTTTCTTGCATTGCATGGTTATAATTCAGATTTGACTTTGTGGTGCTTGCTGTTGAATCTCTCCATTGAAATATGCTGTGATCATAGGGATCTATAAATTGAGAATATAATTTATGGATGTGTTCTGTAGCACAGGGTTTCTCAAATTTGAAGGGGATTGTAACTTGAAGAGCTAATAATGACAAAAATGTTCAATTGAATTTTAAAAAATTATTAAAAACATCTAAAAGTGAAATAACAGATGTTAATCTCTGGTGGTACTTTAAAATGTCAAAGAGGTTCAACTCACAAAGTTTGGGAATCCCTGCTGTGGCAAATGATTAGGGGTATTTGTGTATTCAATTTTGAATCTCCAAGTCTTAAATATAAACTGAAGTCTATTGTCTCTTATTGAAGGTGTTGTTGCTGGTGGTGGTCGTATTGACAAACCCATCCTGAAGGCAGGACGTGCATACCACAAGTACAAGGCCAAGAGGAACTGCTGGCCTCGTGTCCGTGGTGTGGCTATGAACGTAAGCAAACTTCTTTTTTATTTATTTGTTATTCCAGGTAATTTCAGATTCTGATTTGTTGCCTAAATGCTGGTTTTAAATCTGACCTGTGCTGTTTGTTCTCCAGCCTGTTGAGCATCCCTTCGGTGGTGGTAACCATCAGCATATTGGCAAGCCCTCAACAATCAGGAGGGACGCACCCGCTGGACGCAAGGTCGGTCTCATCGCTGCCCGTCGTACTGGCAGACTGCGTGGAACAAAGACCGTCCAGGACAAGGAAAACTAATGTGCATCTTCATAATAAAATGTGTCCCAACAAATTTAATTTGCCTCTTGATGTCTTTTTCAGTTATTGACAGTTACTTAGTTTTTATTGGAACACTGCACAACATCAAAAGCATAAAAACAAACACTCTTTAATCAAATTACAAAAAAAAAAAATCGCCTGCTTTTAATTTTACATTTGTAAGGGGTGAATATTTAGAATTTTAGAAGTTACAAGGGTTCCAGCATAAAGAGTTTCTACTGTCAGGAAAAACGTAATTTTAAAGTGGTATACAGACCTGAAAAGGTATTTTAAAATATTACGTTACTTTAAAGTATAGTAAAAGATATTAAATTAATATTGAAGTATCAAATTATTCTAGTTGTACTCTGATCAGCTGGAAACTGATAGTACACAAATACAAAAATATAGAACTTTTTAAATCATTCCTGTTTGTAATCATGAGTGACAAAAATGTGAGGGAACATTAAAACAAGGTTATGGAAAGTTACAGAATCACCCATTGGTCTTGTAGACAACATAAATCTTAGATACAGAATATATAACTAGTAATGATAGGAATTTTAATTTATAAGAATACATTGTTAACTACCTTCTGTGAGTCATATCCATGTCTGGGCAGCGAGACAAATTTCTAGTGTAGCAGTCCACAGTCTTTAGCTCAGTCTTCCCAGACTCGCTTCATTTCCTGTTGAAAAACAGTTCTCACCCTGCAAATATTAAGATTGGCCTTGCGTGTGTTATTAAAGCTGGTTAAGAATGGCAGGTGAGCTCTGCAACCTACGCAACAGGAAGAACAATTTAAGTGTTCTCAGGAACCTGTTGGAAGTGTTTGCCTTGGACTATTTGTAATCTAGTGTTTACAAGATTATCTGAATGTTAACATGATTTTGTGTGCAAACATTGGGTTTAAATGAAAATGTTATTAGATATACGTTTATTAAGCAAAAAGCCTTTCCCATAATTCAACTTAGTATTCCCAGGATTGTTGTATTCTAAGGAAAATGTGTTTATGTGGGTTTAATGGATTTTATTTGTTGCTGTGTGTCTTTTCTAATCAGAGACTGAGAAGCTTAAAAAGAATATGGTTCTGGAATAGCAGTCCAAACTGGTTTAAAACGAGCTTAAGCTTCTTTTCAACTGCAAGACCAAACACTGACAGGTTTATGAGCATATTATTGACATTCCATAAAAATACTCCCATTCATTTGGGTGACTTGAAATACAGGTGCTGGTCATATAATTAGAATATCATCAAAAAGTTGATTTATTTCACTAATTCCATTCAAAAAGTGAAACTTGTATATTATATTCATTCATTACACACAGACCGATATATTTCAAATGTTTATTTCTTTTAATTTTGATGATTAGAGCTTACAGCTCATGAAAGTCAAAAATCAGTATCTCAAAATATTAGAATATTACTTAAGACCAATACAAAGAAAGGATTTTTAGAAATCTTGGCCAACTGAAAAGTATGAAAATGAAAAGTATGAGCATGTACAGAACTCAATACTTGGGGCTCCTTTTGCCTGAATTACTGCAGCAATGCGGCGTGGCATGGAGTCGATCAGTCTGTGGCACTGCTCAGGTGTTATGAGAGCCCAGGTTGCTCTGATAGTGGCCTTCAGCTCATCTGCATTGTTGGGTCTGGTGTCTCTCATCTTCCTCTTGACAATACCCCACAGATTCTCTATGGGGTTCAGGTCAGGCGAGTTTGCTGGCCAATCAAGCACAGTAACACTATGGTCATTGAACCAGCTTTTGGTACCTTTGGCAGTGTGGGCAGGTGCCAAGTCCTGCTGGAAAATGAAATCAGCATCTCCATAAAGCTTGTCAACAGAAGGAAGCATGAAGTGCTCTAAAATTTCCTGGTAGATGGCTGCGTTGACTGTGGACATCAGAAAACACAGTGGACCAACACCAGCAGATGACATGGCAGCCCAAATCATCATTGGCTGTGGAAACTTCACACTGGACTTCAAGCAACATGGATTCTGTGCCTCTCCACTCTTCCTTCAGACTCTGGGACCTTGATTTCCAAATGAAATGTAAAATTTACTTTCATCTGAAAGAGGACTTTGGACCACTGAGCAACAGTGCAGTTCTTTTTCTCCGCAGCCCAGTTAAGATGCTTCTGACGTTGTCTCTGGTTCAGAAGTGGCTTGGTAGCCCTTTTCCTGAAGACGTCTGAGCGTGGTGACTCTTGATGCACTGACTCCAGCTTCAGTTCTCTCCTTGTGAAGCTCTCACAAGTGTTTGAATCGGCTTTGCTTGACTGTATTCTCAAGCTTGCAGTCATCCCTGTTGCTTGTGCACTTTTTCCTACCCAAATTCTTCCTTCCAGTCAACTTTGCATTTAATTTGCTTTGATACAGCACTCTGTAAACAGCCACACCTTTCAGTAATGACCTTCTGTGACTTACCCTCTTTGTGGAGGGTGTCAATGTTCGTCTTCTGGATCATTGCCAAGTCAGCAGTCTTCCCCATTATTGTGGTTTCAAAGAACAAGAGATACCCAGAATTTATACTGTAGGGATGGTCATTTATTCAAACTCAAATGTAAATATTCTAATATTTTGAGATACTGATTTTTGACTTTCATGAGCTGTAAGCTCTAATCATCGAAATTAAAACAAAAAAACTTTTGAAATATATCAGTCTGTGTGTAATGAATGAATATAATATACAAGTTTCACTTTTTGAATGGAATTAGTGAAATAAATCAACTTTTTGATGATATTCTAATTATATGACCAGCACCTGTATGTGACCCTGGACCACAAAACCAGTCATAAGTAGCATGGGTATATTTGTAGAAATAGCTAAAAATACATTGTATGGGTCAAAATGATCTATTTCTTTTATTTTCATAGGATATTAAGTAAAGATCATGTTCCATGAAGATATTTTGTAAAGTTTCTACTGTAAACATTAAAACTTGATTTTTGAGTAGTAATAGGCATTGTCAAAGACTTTTAGACAGCTTTAAAGGCAATTTTCCCAATATTTAGACTTTTTTTGCACCCTCAGATTTCAGATATTCAAATAGTTCCATCTCCGCCAAATATTGTCCCATCCCAACAAACCATACATCAATGGGAAGCTTATTTATTCAGCTTGATACATTTTTGTGGTTCAGGGTCACATATAAAAGTGTTGCCTGTCAATATTCTATGGACTATTATAAAGGCAATTTAAAATCTAATACTTAACCCACCAACACACATGGTTGCAATTACATTTTTCATTTTTGTGCCAATAGAGCTGTGCTCTCTACAGTGATTATAAATGTACTTGAAACAATCAATACAAAACATCTCGCAGTGTTGAATCTTCACAATAATACACACACATTTTCCCGATTTCTTTTCTTTATTCTTGAAGGGCGCAATGCTTTTCTCTAATATTTCTGTGCACAAAAACCTCACAAAGTGAAAGTCAACATTGTGACTGTGGCTTCAGAATTCAACGTCACATCATGGCCAAAACAAAAGTCGGCAAAAAACAGGGCGAAGAACTCTGTACAGTCAATAATCTTTAAAAATAACACAAGGACAAAAATGTTCCTCTTAAATCAAATTCTATTTTTCTTTTAGTGAAATACAACAAAATAAATTCTATAAAATAAAACAGCAAAATATTTAAATATAGGATGGGCAGAATATTTTCATTTGCAGGAGTATTTGGTATTTTTTCCAACAAAATCCAAGAAAAAAAGCATTCAAGTTACCAATTAAATACATACAGTATCTACTGATGTTTACTCCTTTAATCCAAGAGACTTTACTAACTGAAGTTGCAACATGACTAACCAGCAGTTATTTTATGGTACAACCCTGCTTTTACGTTCACTCTCCTTAAATGAAGAATCCCCAAACCGAGGCTCTTTGAGTACACGAATGCGAACAGGGATCATGAAGTCAGGCGACCCACTAAATTGCCAGGAGGTCATTTGTCTGACGCAAAGGTCGAGACAAAGAAGCAAAACGAGTTCTGTCCACTAATGTTCCAGGCATCCTGGCATAAACTGTTGCATATATTTTCTCTTTCTAAAATTCCTATCATCAAAACCTAAGCATTTATCCCACCAAAAAAAAAAAGCAACAGCCAAATATTTATCTGAGGAAACGTGTGCAATTGTAAAGCCACTTACTTCTTACATTGCTTCGAAAACATCAAATCTAGAAGAGCATATGGAGGAGGGGACCAACAAAAGGGCTCTTCCAAATCGCCGTGGAGAAAGAAAAATAGCAGAATCGCCCTTCGGCTATACTAGTTTGATGTGAAGCCATGCTAAGATGTTATAGCGTGTCAGCTGGAGCTTTCAGATTACTGAATTACCAGAAAAAGAAGAAAAAAAAAAAGAAGAAAGAAAAAAGGCAATAGGAATTTCGAGAATAAAGTTGCATCATCACCCCATTCACATCAACTAAACGTCAAGATCATAACCCAACCGTCCCATCGTTCACAAACTATGGCCAACTCTTGCTCACGAGGTGCCATAGCCGGTTAAGCTTTGACATGAATATAATGTATGATCAAAAGCAGAATGACCCAAACGGCCCAAACCTTACTACTGAGCATGGGATAAAACAGGGATTTTTTTTTTGTCTTTCACTGTTGTATTTGCTTTTTTTTTTCGGTTTTCTATTTTCATAAATCTGCAGTCTCCCAACAGCATCACACACGCTGTTGCTTTTGAACAGTCAAAACATTAACATAGTATGTACACCTCTGTCATGAGACAAGTGCAACAGGCCCGTTTTATTATTACAAACAATATGCACAGTCCACTGCAAGTTACACTTTTGACAGTTAATACTGCAGAGCAGACGGTGAAGAGACTCTCCACTCCAGGGTTAGAAATTGAGGGAAGCTGAATGTTCTGGTTACACGGGCTCTGGAGTAGAGCAGCATGGTGGGGCCTGGCCTTGCTCTGGATTCGAGTATCTCGTTGGAGAACTCAGATGGAGGACAGTGTGACAACATATTGTTAGTCTTTAGTCTGGCTGGGCGGCACCTCCTCAGGGGGCTCCCAGTTCTCTTGTGCTCGTGGGCCTGGACGCTGAGGGTTGTTGACGTGCTGTGCTGCGGGGCCAGTGTACGGCTGCGTATGCGGGAGGTTATTCTGCTGAAAAGACAAGAACAATCAAATTACTACATGACAATCAGAAGAATTTATACTTATATAGTTGCACATCTACAAGTCTGAGTAAACCATAACTGATGTGCATTTAAAAGTGACTTGAGCAATATATTCATAACAATTAAAAAAAATAAATTGCTCAATTATTTACACATTCAACGATCAAAAACACTCCCAACTGGGGTAAACATGAAAGCCATTAGTCAGCGAAATTTACCAGGTAAAACAAACGAATCCAAATAAACTGCTGTTCAAATGTATGTTCAATAAAGAGAAATACTTTTTATTCAGCAAAGATGCATTAAATTGATCTAAAGTTAAATAGTATTCATACACATTTTTTCTTTTTTAAGAGTTGCATTAAATTATAATATTTGGGCTGTATTTGATTAAATAAATGCACTTTTTCAAAAAGCATCTAATGGACCAAAAACTTTAGCCATCCAATACTAAACAACAAACTTTCAAACGAGGAACTCAGAGCCCCACTTTTTTAATGCGAGGTCCCAGTACAATAGGTTTGCACTTTGCAGTGAAGAAAGTTTATGAAAGTCTTTGGAATGGTCCTATCACAAATACAGGATATGGTTTAAGAGAGGTCTAAGAGTAGCATGAGGTTTGTGTGACTGTGAAGCTCAGTACCTGTTGAAACTTTGTGCCTGGAGAGTGAGGGTACAGAGCAGTGTCCTCTGGAGGAGAAGTGTCCTGCTCATCAAGGGCCTCCTGCTCATCAGGCTCCTAAAACAAGCATCACAAATGAAGCTGAGCATTTGACATACAATATATCTACGTACAATATAATTAAATATGAAACCGTTTGCTTAATACTAACTAACCAGGGATATTTGTGAATAATGCCCTCTATAAAGAGTCCCTTACGATATACAACAAATTTCAAGGCTTTATCGGTTTGACAAACAAGGAAAATTATTAGGGGGACTTGGTGAAATCCAATGACAGATGAGGGGACGCCATAAATAGACAACACAAACCAAACACTCCTATACTTTAATTTGATTAAACTTTTTTTTGTTTTAACTTAAGGAAGCTTCTGATGACAGAACAGGAATTTGCCCAAGGATGAACAGATTAGACAGTGGCGTGACTATAACACTAAACATTCTCCTGAACACCGTGTTCTTCATCAGAGAAAGTTAATCATCAGAACGGAATACAAACCTAACACCACATCCAAATTTGCATAGTCAGACAAAAGCTTCTTAGAAGTGCAGGTTGTTTTCAGATCAGATGACCAGAACATTTTACATTCCCAAAATAAAATCAGACTCAAAACAAAAAAGAAAAACCCCACCAGACACAAAAATGACCTCCAACTCATCTGTACACTATAGCCAAGGCTTAGAGTTTTCGATCACTTAGTTACCACATTAAGACTTGTAGTTGCGTAGAAAGAAACAGTTTGGACACATTGAGATGAGGACGAAATAACAGTTGATTTTGAGCTGTTTTTGAGGGAGGTGGAAGATGGTTCTGCCTACATCACGCCCTGTGAACACCAAAAAGTTACGCAGATGGCACCAGTGTGGCCGGGCCATACGAGTCTTACGGTGTGCTGTTGTTGGCCTGTCACTTCCCCTGGCAAAAGTTGCTGTGTCGAGGACGGGTTCCGGCCAGCGTCCTCTTCAGATACCACCTCGTGCTTCGTTAAGTGACACTAATTTGAAACGGCAGTTAATATTGCATACTGTTTCAACAAATTATGCATCTATGGCTGCATACATTTAACATTTGTAGAAATTTGCTACTGATTAAACTAGATAAAGAAAGAGCCTTATTTCTGCAAATCAATAGAAATGGCTTTAAAAAAAAAAAAAAGAAGAAAAAAAAACATCTATGGCATGAAATCAAGTGTAAATGTAATGAAACTTAAATTTATGCAAATATCAACATTTATAACTGCTTTGCGTTATAAAAATGAAAACCTGGAAATAAAAGTCGAAAACTCAAAGCCCTATCTATAGTTAAACGTGGCCATTTAGCACACAAAACATTTCTAGATCAGAAAAGATTTCCTTTTAAAACCTCTTCAAAATTGCTTTTCAAAGGTTAAACATTTGATATGTGCCTGCCCATCATTATACAGTCATACTGTGAGATTTCAGTGCTGATTTAAAAAAAAAAAAAAAAAAATTGTTTGTCTACATTACACCAGCATGATCAGTATTTATTGAGCGGGGTTCTTAAAAGGCAACCATGCAAAAATTTAAAAACAAATGTAATTACTAAAAAGTTTCAACTAATGGGCAGAAGCACACATGCATTAGACTTTAAACTAAACTAAACATACTGGCACTAATGTTGCAGACAATGAGGGGTGGCATGTGCGATCACTTACCTCTTCTGGACACAACTCGCAGGCCTTGGCTAAAGTCATACGGGCACTGTGGGAGCGCTCCAGGAAGTATCCATTAGAAGTCTCATTGCTCTGGACAGGAGGGGACCAGTTGTTATACGTGTATTGGGTATTGCCAGTGTACGGTCTCCGTTCCAGCTCATCACCAAGCCACTCCACTGCCCAGGTCCACTTCCTTTTTAAATCTCCATTACTCTGGAAAAGGTAAACCATAATCAGTTTTTACATGCATTTAAAAAAAAAAAAAAAATCACATGCAGTCTTTCATTATCAAGCTCACCTGGAGAATTTGGTAGGCCACTGAACAGTTGCTGAAAAGAGCCACCATGCATTTGATACACTGATAAGCTCTCTTTTGGTAGTGATTTTTGGAGCGCTGAATGGTGTCAAAAAGCCCATCACGGTCATCAGGGATTCCTTTCAGCACATTGTGGATCCTAACAAACAAAGGAAAAGAGCAGAGCAGGACATTATGATGCACATTTAGGAATTTAATCTTAAAAAAAAAAAAAAAAAAGAGGTCAAGAGGCCTAAAGATTAAAGGGTTAGGTCACCCAGAAATGAAAATTAGCCCATGTTTTCCTCACCCTCAAAGCATCCTAGGTGTATGACTTTCTTCTTTCAGGCGAATCCAATCGGAGTTATTTTAAAACATTTTCTTGCTCTTCCAAGCGTTTGAATGGGATTAGGCGGGTGTTTCTGTTCAACAGTTCAACAGTCCAAAAGTAGTCAAATAAAACGTGCCCTCACACAGCTCCAGCGGGTGAATAAAGATCTCCTGTAACGAACTGATGCGTTTTTGGTAAGAAAAATATCCATATTTAAACTTCTGCTGACTGTCATACATGCAAGCCGTTCCGGCAGATGACGTGTGACGAACGCGGAGAGAGAACAAAAAATGCCGGTCATTAATTAGAAGCACAAAACGAGGATTTGTAAAGAAATTTCGATATAAGCCAAGAGGAGACTGGTTTTCCTTTGCTAAAGTAAGGAAACTTTGCTTAATTTTGCTCCTGTAAACAAACTCACGAGACTAGCATAGCTTAGAGGCGCGCGCACGACGCATACGTCCTACGTCATCAGCCCGGAACGACTTGTACGACAGATAGCGGAAGTGAGAAAAAAGTGTTTATTACGTTTGAAATACGGATAATTTTTCTTACAAAAATGCATGGATTCGCTACAGGAGACCTTTATTCACGCCCTGGAGCCGTGTGAGGCACACTTTATTATGGATGCGAACGCTTTATTTGACGTCTTTTGGACTGTTGAACAGAAACACCCACCGCAATGATAGCGTTTGGAATAGCCAGGACAATTTTTAATATAACTCTGATTCGATTCTTCTGAAAGAAGAAAGTCATATACACCTAGGATGCCTTGAGGGTGAGTAAAATCACAGGCTAACTTTCATTTCTGGGTGAATTAACCCTTTAAGGACTTCACTCCAGGAACTGAATTGTAGTACTCAATTACCATTGTGCCATTATGCGTTTCAGGCTGTTCTGGGGCTTTTTCTTCGTACATTGGTTCATATAAGAGACATTTGCTAAACTTGAAGTGGAAAGATAGACTGACCTGTGAGTCTGCCATGAGTCCTCAATAAACAAGATTTGAAGGAGCAAGTCCAGGTAAGGCCTTAACTCATACGTGTATGAATATGCCACCTACGCAAAAACACCAATGTTAATAACCATCTACAGACAATCAGAAACATGGCTAGATGATACAGCGAAACTTATATTTTTTATACATTTAACATCAACATAAGAGTTAACAGACGGTTGTGAATAAACACAGTTTATTCACAGACCATCCAAACTCCAATAGCATTATGCTACTTAAGTTTAAACCAGATGCTATTAAAATACTTGTCTAAATTCTCTCACTCACAATTTGCAAGAGTGGGAGATAGAATGAAACAAGTTTAGTCCAATGAACGTCTTTAGGAAACTGAATGGCCAAATAAAATGTAAATATTGTAATTTCATTGTTATAAGTGCACAATGTTGCTTAAGTGGAAAATCGTCAACATTTTCTCAAAGACAAATGCTGGTAATCCCCCTCACCTGCCACAGTAGTTCACTCAGCACAGTGGAGGAAAACTGTGGGTTTTCCCAACAACAGAATCTCAGCAGTTTGATAGTGTCCTCCGAGTTACTGCAGTCCTCGATAATCTTCTTCACATAACTGGTACGCACAAACAGGATGTCCACCACCAGCTGCTGCAGAGGCATGATGGGAGCGGTGATGTTGGGGTCACCATACGGGTTTGGTAGGGGTGGGTTTCCTAAAAGTGTCAACATGTGGAAATGTCAGTTCATATCCTGGCTTGTGGTCTGGAAAAAATGTTTGTTTTCCATGCAAATCATTAAATTAGTGTCAACATATCAAACTACTAAAACAGTGTATTGGCTTGGGAAAAAAAAAAAAAAAAAGTGCATCTCTGCTTGTTTGTCTTTAAATGCCCTCAGCTCCAAGCAATGCCAACCTGGCACTCATGCCTGGAGATGGCTGTGTGTCAGTCAGGAATTCCTGAGCAAGGATGAGTATCTTCATTGGGCAATGGGGACCAAAACTGCATGTGAAAGCCTACAGACCATTTTGTTATCAGAACACACACATTTTGCAGCAATGTATAAAATTCTCACCATTGATAGAGGACTGCATACGTGATGTCACATCACAGCAGCGAACCAGCTGTGAGACCACAGTATAGAGCTTTCCGAGCTCAGCATACTGGTACTTAATGGGAGGGCCGGGGCCCTCATCCAGAGCCACAAGCATGAAGGTAGCTGGTACCCCGAGCTTCAACAGCTGCGTCTTCTCTGCCAAGCCTGAGAGAAAGAAATTGAGTGAGACAGGACAGAACTATAGCATGCAAGCCCGTATGGATGTAGACCTTAAGGGTGGCGAGGTGGTCCTTACCAAGGTTGGCATACATGACGAAAAGGTTGAAGTACTGCTGCAGGTGACGGCCATGCTCAGACACTTCCCTTCTCAGCAGATTAAGTACAGCACGGAACAAGTGCTCACTTAAACTCAAATTATCACAGCTCTGAGACAAAAGGACATAAAATGAAAAATGTACAAGAACCTATGGAGTGAGCTCTGAATTTCAGACATTACCCGATTTCCCATGAATGAGGGAAGCCTACACTGACGAGACATACCTGACTTGAAGGTCCAGGTGAGGCGATGGGTGAAGGGCAGGGTCCATCTTGCAGGGAGAAATGTGCAATGAATACAATGAGTTTGGAGAAGGCTCCTCGAACCTCTGCACTGGGACACTCAAGCAGGTACTCCGAGAAGCGGTTCGGATATGCAAAGAGGACGTTGTGTGCAAACCAGTAACGCACAGTCTTACTGTGTCGTAGTAAGATGCACAGAGCATCATACCTGAAATAAAAGAAACGAGGACCAACTAATTGTAGATAAACGAGGAATCAACTGTTCAAGAACACAGGCAAGCATGTGCCTGATAAACACAGAAATCACATGCTTACCAATCACTAGCAGGGCCACGGACAATTTTCTTGGTGTGGAATCCAGTACTGAAGAGAAATTTAGCAGCGAGCTGTATACTAATCATAGCCATTTCTTCTGCTTCAGGCAAAAGATGGTCTTGACCTAAAAGCCACAAATAAAATAATCGTTAATGCTACAATGACTTTCACCATCCCTTGGAATAGATTATTCTGCAGCAGCAACAATAGGAGTATGATGTGTAATGAGGAAAAAGGAAACCCATTTCCCAAACACGCTTCGAGGCCAAGTAGCCTTTTTCACACTTCCGCGTTTCTGGCTTCTGGATTGGCGCTTGCAGGGTAAAAGTTTTTCCGGTGACAACAGCGGCCGTACTTAACAAGAATGAATTTGAGAATCAAAGTCTTTTTACAAATTAGATCCTATGAAAATGCTTGAGCTGCTGGTACTGTACTCTACAAAGCTCAAACATTTCACAATTAACTGTTTGGTCAGCTCGGGTCATCACAAATACAAGTTTGTTTAATTCTAAATGGTGGCAGTTATAATTCAGTTAGCTTTGACATTCTGTCCGTTTGGTGCTGGCTGTGCATTATGACTCTCCACATGATTTTTCAATATTATTATTATTAAAGTAATGTTGTATTTTCTACTTGCTCTCCTTTGAATTATTAATGTGATGGGGTAAATGTACGTAGTATAATGTTTAATATGTATTTTCCAGGGCACAAGAGATGACTCCGATTCATGTCTTTGTTCCTATTCTATTGGGATTACATTGTTGTGCTGAGTTTAATATGCTTCAACCGGACTGAGAATTGTTTAATGTATTCTTGGAAAAATGTGCATCTGGTCATAAATGCTGTCATTTTGAAGTAATTTATCATGATGTGGTGATTCGAGGGAAATGACTGAGTAAATTGAGTCTGCCGGAGACTGAGAATAGAAACCATGTGGTGCTATGTTAACCATATTATCTCATGAGTCAGCGGTCTGAGTGACCATATAAAGTTACAAGTAAAATGTTATTTCTTTATAGATTATATAACAACAACTTGGAAAACAGACAAAACAGAAGGTAAGAAGCATTATTTGAGAAAAGGGTATACTGATATAATAGGCACAGACCTGTAACGGAACTAATTTTACCCTGCGCTGACGTTACTTCCGATTTTTGTGAAAAAGGCTAATGGTGAAGCTAAAAGTGCAGTTTTGTACGTGGAAAACGAGAAAGTTGACAATTTTTATGTGTAGATACTGTGCTGTTTAACTCTCACTTGCAACTAGTGGTTGACCGATATATAATATGAAATTTTTCTGTTTGGCAGATGCATTCGAGGCAGGACTTTTATTTTGACAGCGCAAAAGACTTTAAAGAGGTCATATGATGCAATTTCAAGTTTTCCTTTCTCTTTGGAGTGTTACAAGCTGTTTGTGCATAGATAAGATCCCTGAAGTTGCAAAGACTAAAGTCTCATAACCAAAGAGATATTCTTTATAAAAGTTAAGACTCGACCACGCCCACCTAAAACGGCTGATTCAAACCTGCCCTCACATGTCTACGTCCACGGTGTGGGAAGATTTGCAAAACACCGCCCAAATGTACACACAACAAAAGGCGGCTGAACTATTATTCTCACTGTAGTATTGTTGCTGCCGCTGGCACCATGTCCTGGAGATGCTGTTTCTCATTGTGAAAGCGAAACTTTGTTTGGGCTTCCAAAAGCGGACACAACTAGAAATCAGTGCTCAAGTTGTATTTACAACACTGTTCCAGAACAGTTCAACCCAAATATTAGAGTGTGTGCAGCGCATTTTACGGAGGACTAATTCCTGAACCTAGGAGTAGCCTGCCAGCTATGCTCAAAGACCATTTCTATAAAGTGGGGCAATTCCAACTTTCCAAGGAGACTGGCGCTTCTGACTCGCAGCCTGTAAGTACGTTTTCTTATTTAAAGAATTTGCCACTGACGATTCAAACGCGAGTTTTGAACAGTGTAGAGTAGTGCTTGTTGTTTGTCATTTCTTCGATCACAAATGCAGACATGGTAATGTTTACACGGCACAACGCGATGCGTAAAAAGACAGTACAAGTCATTATAATTAGTGATTATGTCCCCACTGGATGCAACAAACGCCTTGTTTATAATGGGTTTTATTCATTGTGTCGTCGCGGCGGGACATGGCATCACAATACGGTAAGGGGCGTAACATTTCCGTCTCACGCTTGAGGTATTCGGCCAATCACAACGCACTGGATAGCTGGCCAATCAAAGCACGCCTCGCATCTCAGAGCATTGTAAAAATCGGCGTTTCAGAAAGGCAGGGCATAGAGGAGCAACAATGTACAGTATGTGGAAAATGTGTTTTTTGAACCTTAAACCGCATAAACATTGCATTACACAAAATAAATGTTCTTTTTAGCAACATCATGAGACGGCGCTGATGAACGGCAGCACCTGAGCATGTAGTGCTCACATTCTCCCTCTTGTTCGCCATAGTCGTTAACAGTTCTGTCTAATACAGATAGAAGTCGGATAATTAGATAGAACTGTTAAACAAAGGGATTAAAATGTAAACAAATTAACACGATTGCTTTTATATTTTTAGTAATAGAAAGGCAAACATAATACTTTCTCGTTTCTCTAGCATTCAACAAATACGCGTTTATATCATTTAAAAAAAATAATCTTTGAATGGCTAATGAACATTTAATTTCACAAACCTTGCAAACTTAGTCAAACCCAGTTGTGAGATCTTGTGAAGTGTGCATGTGTATCCTGCATGATCGCATGTGCTCTGTGAGATGGTCGGTCCGTGAATTGAATGCTTTAAACATTAAATTTGTGATTTCAAATTATGCTGCGCTTTATGCATTTGCCCACTGTCATATTCATGCCATTTTCACTGTGTGCTGTATGTAAAATGAGTGTTACCTTGGCTTTACTTGAAAAAATATGATTGCAAATGCACACAAACTTCCCAGAATACAGAGTGCTCTGTTGGTTACAGTGCTTACTTCCTTTTTAATTATATTTATTAAATATTTATTGATTTGTGAAAAATACTTCTAAAGTATTTCTAAAAGTATGTCTGAAAGTATAAGTGTTTATTTTACAAATGTATTTTTAATCCATTTCAAATGGAAATGATTTCAAATTTCTTAAATATTAATAAAAATAAATAAAATTATATCGGCCACCCTGCTTTCCAAGATATCGGCAGTCAAAAAAAAGTTTTCGGCATACGCACAATGTAGACAGAGAAATAATAATAATAATAATAATAATAAAAAAAACGAACTAACTAAACTAACTTCATAGCCCAAAATACCAAGAGCTCATATTGAGACTCATAAATACATAGTTTCATGTAAGTATTACAAAGTAGTTTCCACAAAAATATTATGCAGCACAACTGTTCAACTGCCAACATAATAAATGTAGGCACAATAATAAATGTTTTCTGAAGTATCATGTGAAACTCAAAACTGAAGTAATGGCTGCTGAAATACCAGCTGTGTAAAAATCACAGGAATAAATTACATTTGAAAATTTTAACAAAGTCATTTTAAAATGTAATAATTTCACAATATTCCTTTTTTAATAAATCAAATAAATGCTTGGTAATGTCTTGTTAAACAAAAAAATAAAATAAATAAATAATAATATTTTGCCAACCCCAAACTTTCAACACTACTTTAACTTTTCTCAAATGTTAGAAATAAACAAAGTAGCTTTTAAATTAGTGGTCGACCGATATGGGTTTTTTGACTGCCGATGCAAATATCTTGGAAAGCAGGGTAGCCGATATAATTTTATTTATTTTAGTTAATATTTAAGAAATTTGAAATAATTTGAAAATGGATTAAAATATTATATAAATATATTTAATAAAAATATAATTAAAAAGGAAGTAAACTCTATAACAGGGCACTCCGTATTCTGAGAAGTTTGTGTGCATTGGGAATCATATTGTTCAAATAAAGCCAAGGTAACGGTCATTTTACATACAGCACACAGTGAAAGTGACATGAATGAGACAGTGGGCAAATGCATAAAGCTCAGCATAATTTGAAATTGCGAGTTTAAAGTTTGTTGATCGCGCATCTCCAGTGAAGCTGAACTCTTCTCCTGTCTGCATTCAATTCATACAGATCTACCGTCACGCAGACCATACGTGATCATGCAGGATACAAACACACTTAAGAGCTCACAACTGGATTCGAAGTTTGCAAGGTTTGTAAAATTAAATGTTCATTAGTCATTCAAAGATTTGTTTAAATGATATAAATGCATATTTGCTGAATACTGACGGCAAACGAGAAAGTATTATAATGTTTGCCTTTGTTACTAATAAAAGCAAATCGTTATAATACTTTTTGTATACATGCAATTCCTTTGTTAACAGTTCTATCTGATTATTAGACAGACTTCTATCCGTATTAGACAGAACTGTTAATGACAACAGCGAACTAGTAGAGGGAGAATGTGAGCACTGTGTGCTCAGGCGCTGCCGTTCTTATCGCCGTCAAAATAAGTCCTTGAATGCATTGGCCAAACAGAAAAACTTATCGGCCAATGGCGATATTTGAAAAATGTCAAATATCGGCCGATATATCGGTCGACCACTAATTTACATAATTTAATCTTTAGACATTACAATTTATTTTTAATATCAGGATTTCCCTCAAGATACAAGAAAGTCAAATTCTGCTTTTTATCCATTTTTCAAAAGAAACAGATTGAAGAATGGATTCAAAATGAATGGCATGCTGCAGCCCTGATCCCATCTACAACAGCGGAGAATAGAGCAAGGTCAATGTCTGGATTTACCTGGAGGTGAGTTCAAGTAGACACTGTTACAGGTCAGCAGTTTCCTGATGAACTGGAAGTACTCCAAGCTGTACTGCATACGGTTGTGCATAAACTGCACATTTTGTTTGCGCACGCTGCGTTCAATAGCAGAGGGCATCTTCACCTGGTGAGGTTTGCTGGTCACTGTGAGCTCAGTGATGTATTTAACCAGCTCGCTGTCCTTGTCTAATGTGTCCATACGCTCATAAAAGAGGATGTAGGCATTCCACCAGCGTTTCTGTCGCCTGTAGGACATTCGTTTCATCATGTGGTCAAAGACCTCACCCATGTACTCTCCACCAAAGCACTGGTTCTTCATCTCCTCGTCATCGTCCATCTTGCACTCAGTGACGTCTCCATCATCAAACTTATACCAACGGTTCCTTTCTCCCTCACCACCACTGCCGTTCCTCTGAATGATGTAGGAGTAATAATGACCTCCACTAGCCTGGCCTGAGTGGACCAGCACTCCCACCAAACGATAACGAGAGCTGCAGGGGGGTTCCGGCTCTGACGGCTCATTCTGCTGGACCACCTGCTGCTAAGGACAGTTTTAAAACCTCAGCTATATAAAATATTCCCGGATGGCATTTAATTTAATTAGACAATTTGAATACCAAAGAAAGACCATGTTGGTGTAATACCTGGTTCTCTGGGTGCACATCGGACTCCTCCAGCTTGGCTACTCCAGCTACTGTATAGGGCTCCATGTCTAATTCCCGTGGGAACTCAAAGTAATCATTGAACTTGATGGCACACTCTCGTTCCCAGTCATAATCGAAGCGTTTCAGCTGGATGGCCAGCACCGGAGGAAGCTTCTTAATGAGTAAACGCTTTACTGTGTCCACCTGTCATGTAGACACACCACCTTGAGCATAACAGTGTTCTCTTAAATAACAAAAGGCATCCTTAAGATAAAGACTGAACACACACCTTCTTGTTGCATTTTTCACAGTGGTAGGCATTTGCACCCTCGAGCAAGTCTCCTTTCACATACTGCTCCATAGAATCAAGGAGATTTTGATGGTTTCTGATATCTACATTCAACGTCGTAAACGATTCCTCACATTCATATCTGAAAAGACAGTATGGAGTGCGTTACACTGGGACACAAAGATCTACTAAGGCAAAAAAAACAAAAAAACAACAATATTAGATTTCCAATGTACCTGTGAGGACAGCCCTGACATATTTTCTGGTCAGCAAAAGAGCCACCTAGCACTTTGCTCAGCATGGCAGGGTGACCCAATGCTTTCAAAGCCTCATCTAAACTGTCTACCAATGAGTTAAAGAACTCCAGGGCATCATGCTGTTCCCTCAGATTGACTGGTTCACCCCACAACCTGCAGAAAGAGGAAGAGACCGGTTTAGAGAATAGCGCCTTGTCCAGTCTTAAAAGGAGGATTACATAAAACAGAGAGGGTGAATTTACCGAAATTGCTTCCAGAATCCCCTAGGCACGTAGTACTGCAACCTGGAGGAAGCCAAGTGTCCAAAAATGACCTGCAACTGCCGAAGAACCCCAATGTTGTATTCCTTCCTGTCTTCCGACTTACTGAGAGAAGGTTTGTCTTCAAACTGGTGCTGATAGCCAAACACCTCATCCCGGGGATCCACATTACTCTGCAAAATTAAAGCAAGACTTTCAATAAACTTCAATCGTTGTAAGTAACTTCAATCACATAATAATTTAAAAAACTTTTGTTAAAATGCCCTCAGCTCCAGGGAATGCCCACATGGCACATACACCCCAGAAATGGCTAAATTTGTCAGTCACTTGGTACCGAGAAAGGATGATAGTCATCATTGGGCAGTTCATCCATTAAAAAGGTGCAATATTATTTCAATTTAATGACATTAACAGTCATCAGAAACTGCAAGCACAACCTCTCCAGGAACAATCCACTACGTGTGCTTCTAGAACAACAAGTGCAAGAGTTGTAAAGTGCTCTCTGGGTTAATAAAGCACACACCTGAGCTTAATTATACTGGGAAATGAGAAGCCACACCCCCCCCACCTGAGCTCTTCCCTAGGCAATATTACTCCCATTTTTATTCACCGTGATTGGGACAGGTGCTAATGGCCCATTGCAAATTTCCTTGGTTCAACATGCAATGTTACTGTTAACTAAAACTATTAAAAGTTGTTTTTGCTAATTGAAATAAAGCTGAATATTATATCTATATATAAGAGTTCATTTGCAAAAACATAACTCAATTTTTATCAATTCTCAAAAATCATGTTTTTCATTGTGCAATCCAATTAATCTCAATCAAAATGCAGTTGGGTTATTTTGACTAGGTTAAAAAAGAACTTTAAAAAACAGCTAACTAACACAAAAACATGATAACGTAATAAAAAACATGATTTAAATTTTTTTTTTTACATTTTTTGCAAATAAACTTCATATATTATTGGAAAAAAGAATTTAGATGAAAAATCTTGTTTAATGTCCAAGTATGCAAGAATTACTAAGAATACTAAAACAGGAATTAAAGCTAAACAGAATTTAAAAATCAAATTTAATACTAAAAATATTAAAATAAAAGCCAATTCAAAATAATAATAAAAACTGTAACAGTATATAAATAATACTAAAATAACAGTTAAGCTCTTTGAATCTTTAGCGTTTTATATGGACAAAAAGTGACTAAATTGCATTCACACTATCCGTTGAAAGTGAATTCAAACCAATAATGGGAAAAATATGGAATATCCCAAATTTAAAAATTAAGTAAACCTTGAGCACTTTGCATTCACATTGCTCAATCTAAGTAAATCATACTGTGACCTCCTCCAGAGATATTTCTTTTGCTTTATAGTCCATTTTTATTTGAAACATTCAGTCTGAGACTCCGGAAATGAACCATGTTAGGCAGTACCTCATTATCTTGCTTCTCGTCTCCAGACATATCATCATCCACATCGCTGCCTGTGCCTTCTATGGCCAGGATGCCATTCCTAATGGGAGGAATCATGTAGAGCTGCTGGATCACTGAGTTCATGTAGCAAGTCGCACCTGCATTTTTCAGACCCACAAAACCCTTGGTAGGCCTTGGGCCAACTGGCGGCAAATATTCCCATTCTGTAAGTGGTTCACAACCTAAAGGTACATAAAAAAAAACAAGTAAATAACTGTACGTATCATGAAAACTGATGGGGTTGAGTGCACAATTTCTAGGAATCAGGAATCAACATTAGCACACACCTAAATAGTACATATCAGTTAGTGTGTCCACAATCTGCTTGAGATTTCGCACACATCCGACAGCAAGTGCAACCAGCAGTTCAAAGCCGGCATTGATGGTGGCGGGGGTGCTACACACAGGTATGGCCTGCTCAGTGGGGAATTCGCCACTCTTCATGTATTGCAAGTACACATTAGATGCTGGGAACAGGAAGTCATCCATTAACTCCTATAAGGAGTTCATGGAAAAAAGGAAGATCAGTTAGTCTGATATGGCAATGCAGTCGCAAATAAAATATTTTTTTTCTGTTGATGATGTTATGTATCAAAAGAGGCCAGTGATTACTACAGAAATGTTTACCTTGATAAGACTAGCACCTCCTTTTTCACAGCCAATGTGGAACTTCTTCTCTGGGGTCTGGAAAGCTAGTAGCTCTTTTGTGACACCGATATGACCTTCCAAAATGGTCTCCTCAACCCCAGGCTCTCCAGTCCTCTTCACTTCATCCTGGGGACACACTCATTTCCACACACTGAAGTTTTCGCTATTTTAATTCCAAAAAGAAGTTTAGGTAAATGAACATACCCGGATGCGCTTTAACCAGTCGATCTCATTGTTTAGGAGAACTTCTGCATTAGGAAGATTAATGTTGCTGTTAAATGCATAGTTGAGTAAGTGCCTTAGAAGAGTGAAGTAATCAGCAGCGTGCTTTGCCCGCTCTTTTGCAGTGCTCTGGAACACAAAAGGACAGGATAAAGATGACTATAAATAATGAGATGTTCTGAATTAACACCCAAAACAACAACAACAAAAAAACCTCCAGCTGTGTCCCAAAGAAATACACAAGATACTTACACCTAAAACTGTGAAGAGGAGGGTGATGAAGAAGAGGAGAGGCCTATGGCCCATACAACACCGGGTGGCCATGAGGAAGAACTGTTCTTGGGCCATTTGGCGAACAGACCTAGAAGCAAATAATAGTACACATTAGCAATTAATTTTATAAAACGAAACCATTCTATCCTGTTTGATAAAGTAACAAAAATCAGTTTGAAAAATGTTAGTAAATTAATTTCAAGTTCAAACATTCAATACCTCACTTTAGGTCCATACCGTAATTTACACAACTTAATATTAAATGAAATGTATAATTAAAAATTAATTTCAGACACCAAATTAAAAAAACAAAAAGTCTGGTATGAACTTTTATAAAAATACAACAAAAGTTACAAAAGCAACAGCATAACAGAAATGTCAGTACTCTATTTTATAATAACTCACTTGCTCTGGCAGTGCAGCAGCAGATCTATAATGAAGGTCTGCCAGGCCTTTTCTTTGCTAAGTGCATCTAGTGCAGTGGGCATAAGGGCGAAACACAGGGTCATGACCTCCAGAGCTTCACAGCACACCTGCTCATCTTCTGCATCCGGCTCATTGCCAGCATTGGTCTGTGGAAGATCCAACATCAAAGGCATAAATAATATTCACAAATAAAGTTCATAAATAATGAATCACACATAGTTTTAGTTTCCCCCCCCCCAATAAAGCCAAAAATTAGCACCTTCTCGTAGATCTTGCTGATGTCCTCATTAGAACTGAAGACGTGCTGAACAGAGCCGCAGCCAGAAGCCCAGACTATCTTCTGAACCGCTCGAATGACACAGATATCTGGGATGTACTTGGAGGCCTGGAAGAAGTTCTGGGTACAGGAAGAGAAGGACAAACTAAGAAAACTGAGCCTGAAACATGAGGTGTTTCCTCAGTTATTTCCTTTGTACATCTCTTTTGTCACACGCAACGCAAAAGAGGCTTCAACAAAAATACTTTGGATCATTACAGACATTTAAAGATAGCTAAGGACATTTATTTGAACAATGCAAACAAACAAGTTTCTGTAGGCGCTGGTTGTGGGGTGTTGTATAACATACCTCATCTGAGATCTGTTGGGCGAGGCGGATGGCCACGTTCCGCAGCATGCACTCGGCTGAGGGGTTTGGGATATTCTGCAAGGCGTTCTGTAGCACTAGAGCCTGGTCATGTGTGGTTTGGTTGATCTATGAACAATGTGAAAATGTGTAATCTTGCAGATTCATGTCTCTATTATGTACAGTAACGCAAGAAAGAGCTAGAAAACAGACAATAACTACCATTAAAAAGTTGGAGCTCAAAAAGATTTAATGTTTTTGAAAAAAATCTCCTCACCAAGGCTGCATTTATTTGAAAACAGTTAAAAACAGTGATCTTGTGAAGTTATTACAGTTCAAAATAACTTTACTATTTTACTTTTTCTATCTTTTCAATATGCTTTTTTTCATGCTCAAGATACATTATCATGAATGTTTAAAACTGTTTTTTTGGAAGCAAATATTAACATTTATGGGATAATTTTTTTCAGGATTCTTTGATGAATAGAAAGCTCAAAAGAACAGAATTTATTTTAACTAGAAATCTTTGATAACATAAATGTCTTTACTATTACTTTTGATCAATTTAATGCATTCCAGGTAAATAAAAGTATTAATTTCTTTAAAAAAAATAAATAAATAAAATTACTGACCCCAAAATTTTGAACAATAGCCCAAAAACCCTTTCTGTACAAAGTTGTAATCTGTGAAGCACAGTTTAAATGCAGCAAACTCTACCCAATACTGGCAAAAACTTTAAATCATGTTCTTTTTTTTGTACTGAAACATTCAGTGCTTTAACAAAAAATATAGCTTCAAAAAATATAGTCATAGAAATGCCGTTCCATTACATGCATAGAAACAATCAAATACAGTCAAATAAAGAGAAAAATGCATGATCAAACTACATTTAACTTTCCCCATTCTCATGGTTATTACTCCCTCATGTAAACGCTTCTGGAGTCTGTGAGTGTTTCCTTACAAGACACTGTACACCCATGACATTTGTGGAGCTACATAGGGCAAGCCAGACTGTTTCTAATGATTGATGAATGTCAGGGAGGCTGAAAGGTTATGGTCTTAAACCGAAATGAAACCCTCAGTGATGAACCTATAAAATCCACTCAGAGAGAGGAGAAGAAGAAGAAAAAAAAAAAAAAAAAAATCACTTCTTTCCTTGCAGTGCTTCAAACAGAATTGTGTTTTTGCAATAAGCAAACTTTACTATCCCATCCCCCCATAATTGGTCCTAACTACAGACTAGATCTGTGCCAAATGCACTTTTATGAGATGAGGTACTGGACAAAAGTGTAAAGCGAAGCACACAAGTGAACGCAGGTTCACTTTTTCTCCCCAAGACGCCAAGTCTTTCTCTTATGCCATTGCTGCAGTTTTAAAATCCCAATATGATATCACAATGTATTTAAATTGTTTCTCTTATAAAATTACAAGATTGAAACTGATTTTAATAAACTGAGGGTCTAAGTTCTGGACCTTTTCTGTGTATTGTGCTTATACTTTTGCAAGACTTCTTTGAAAGGAACAGTTAGGAGCTAAAGCAAGGGGAACTTACAGGCGACACAGGGATAGTCCCCTCCACCACAGGCTGGCAGGCCTCCGCCACAGCCTTCACATGGCCAAAGCCTACAGCTGTGAGCAGCAGTTTGGCTATTTTTAGTGCGTTGAGATAAGCTCCCCGCCGGGTCTCCATGTCAGCATTTGGCAGGAAGTTATTTCTGGTGAGCATGCTCAAAACCAGGGGCAGGCCACCACTCTTCAAGAAGTTGTACTGGAAGTCACTCGCATCCTCGCCCAACGTCCCACTGGCAGGCATGAGCAAGGCGTACACCACCTGAGACACACAGAAACATTGCGTATATCAAAGAATGATGCCACATAGAAAAACCTTTTGTTGCTATTTTTTTTTAAATATAAATTAAATTTTAATTTAATTAACATTTTATTAAAATATAAATATTATTTGAAAACAAAATGAAAGTTAAAAATAAAAAACCTCCTGAACTAAAATAAAAATAAAGCTAAATAAAAACTATTTTTGTAATATTTTAAACATATTATACTTTTTGCCCCTTTTGTGTTTTTTCTCTTAATGTGCTTAACTGTTTGCATTACATTTTTGTCTTAAAAGAAGAAGAAAAAAGAGGAAATAATACTAAAATAACGCTGCTTTTGTGTGGTACACATAACCAGCTGTGCGTCTATGCTTGGCTAGTTTCATAAAATATTTTCATATTGACAACCAAGCAAACCTCTATCAAGTAAAGCACTTGAGATGGTGATGGTCCAAAGAAACGTGAATCCAATGTGGGGCTAAGGCTGTTTTCGCCGAGTTTGGCGTGATCCAGACAGATGGCTCGCAGGTTTTCCACTGTGGTGTTATCTGAAAGACAACAACAGTGAGTAATGAATAGAGACGGCAGATTGGTGCAGCTAGATGTCTCAAGCAGACATCTAATGAAGCATAGAGAGCACCTGGAGGCATGAGCTTCATTAGAACACGAGCTCCATCCCGCAGGAGAGGCATGTTGAGATTACAGCCCAGGTCTGCAACTTGCCAGAGGAAAGAGATGTAGCGCAGGTGTAGGGACATTATCTGAGACAATAAGAATCAGAGGTTACACTTAAAATTGCCAAACACAAAAACATTAAAGGCAGTTATAATAAATGCAGTAATAAATGTAATAAATGGGGGGGGCTTCTACAGATCTCTCAGCAAAGCTCCATGGGTGGATACGCACAATTTATCAACACAGCTTCTATGAAGATATTTTTCATGACCATAGATGCACTCCCCTTTCAACAAATAGACCGTTTGGCTTAATTATGGCACAATGCTCACCACGCCAGGAAGACAGCTCTCCACTTCAGGGTTTGGCCCATCACTGTAGTGATTGCCATGGTTCCCAGGGGAGCCAGTGGAGGAGTCTGAGGAGCTGTCTGGACTGGAAGGCATATTGGCGCTGACCTGGGTGAGCTTGGCTGTGATGAGCTAGAGAAAGAAAAACAAAATTTTAAATTAAAAAAAATATACAAAAAAAAAAAAGCACTCTCATTAACTAACATATCCTGTCCAAAAGTGCTGTTAAATATAAGACAAAAGTTGTGTGTGTGAAATGCCCTATTGAGTAAATAGAGAAAAAAACTGCTTACAGTTTTATCTTTGAGGTTTAGCTGCCCGATTAGCTTCCTGTCATCTGCTGGGTCTATGATCTCTCCCCCGATAAACAGCTCAATCTTGGTGTGCGTGCTGTTGGCCTTTATTCGGTTCAGAATGCAGCGTCGCACAGAACCAATTGTGTCGTTGGTATGCGACCAAATATCCAAATCATCAACCTGTCGGCCTTGGTTTGGGAAACGCACAACTAGTGTGATATGCTTTCCTCGGAAAGCCCTTAAAAGAGAAAAAATATCATTTAAATGGAGAGTTTATTCAAATCTGGCCATCATAGACAAGCAGAAAATACAAATTCATTGAGTTAATTTATGACAGGTTTGAATGGGTCTACCTGGACATGGGCAGGATGGTCCTCTCCTCATGGTAGTCACTGTCACACTCAGTTATATATTCCCTGAGAACAGTCAGTACTCTCACCATGCGGATGGCCTCCTGTCTGGCACAGTTAATGCTGTCTTTGTCACCGTCCAGCACACACAGAGTGTCATAGGAGGCTTTGAGCCGGTCAAAGCAAGACTGAATAAAATCCTCATGGATCTCTACCTGCAAACAGTCATATGACACATTTTAAAAACAAACTCAAGACCACTCCAACATTTACTACAGCAAGTGATATGCTTTTCCACTGTATTATTACCTGATTGGCTTGTAATTTTGGTCCAAGGTTTGTATAAATCTCTTTAAGCAAGTCAATTGCTCGGCTAGCAATATCATCACTTCCTTGAATCACAACCTGTTACAGAAAAAATAAGGAAAACAGATGGTTTGAGCTCAGGTTGACATTTAGCATCTGGCTAAATTTAACCTTGGGCTCATTTAGCTTAAAAACACTACTAGTAGTGATATTACAACACCCAAAAATACCAAAAGTTCCATTTAAGGGCAAATTTTCAACTTTGCTACTTGACATTTTGTTAAAATGCATTGACTTATTTCAAAATAATCAACAGACTAAAAATGAAGGCATTTCAGACAGGTAATATCCCAGAATAAGTAGCTCTGAACATACCAATGCAGCATTAATTGACTCTTACCCTCCACAGGTAATCCAGCCCTATCAGCTCCAAGTCATCCATCATGTATGCCCGGCGTTTTGCCACCAGTTTGCCCTCCCTGCAGTTGACAGCTTTGAAGAATCTTTCAAAGCATTTCATCCCATTCTCTGTCAGCAGTGAGGGGTCAAGCTGCAGTACGTTGTTCTCAAAAAAGTCCTTGTTGATGTCAGGGTCAAGGTCGGGTTCGTCGCCCATGAGTTTGGAGTACCATTTGAAGCAGGCCTCCCGATCACACAAGAACACCGCATTCTCCGCCAGGCACTTCCAGATCTGCTTAGCCTGAGGTGCGCACAGCCAGAGTTGCCCATCTTTCAGTAAGAACCTGAAGAACGAGGGTATTTAGTGATTTGTTTTGTAGTGAGCCTTTAGAGAGTTTCCATAATAGACCTTGTGGTGCAGACCAAATGCATTTGCTGTCAGAGCATGATTAGTGTGAAAGCTGTTTTCTGAAATTAGGTGCACACCAAGAAACTGTCTGTTCCTTGGTGTACAAGAAATTTGCCAATGATGACAAATAACTTGCCTTTTATATTATAATAGTATAGTACACACAGAACATTCTGTCTGTGTTTATTTGTAGTAATGAAATCAAAGGGATAGAAAGCAGGGTAAAAGGTGAAGTGAAAAACACTTTCCATTTGCGGCCTTTGTCGCCTAGCAACAGTGATAAACAGCTTATTCTGGTAAACGCTGTGATACTCCGGTTCATGACAAGAATGAGTAGTGTTTGGAGCCAAATAACAATGTGAAAAGAGAAAAGGATGGAATTGCAATCTATGCAGTGTATAGGAAGGTTGCTTGTAAAGTATAAATACCTCAAAAAATTAAGCCGCTCCTGGACCTCCTGAACATGACTATACCGACTTCCTGGCCTAACCGTCTGGGGATCAAAGTCTGTGTGCTCTGATAAAACATAAAATAAAAAGTTAGCACTGGTAAATGTTTAACATGGGCATAAAAAAGAAAAAAAAGAAAATATATGTTAAAGGAGTCATGATATTTCAGATTCAGATTTTTATATTATGCTTTTTGTACCAAAAAGTCCAATATTTATTAAAACGATCATTTTCCACCCCAATTTTCACTCTCTGATGAAAAACAGAGAAGTGAAATGGGCGTTACCTCTTGTAGAAATCGAAGTAAACACCCACTGTTGAGATTTACTAACTTCACTGAACCGTATCCATGATTTGCATTTGATACTTGAGATGGCAAGCATTTTGATAGAGCTGTATGTTTGTATATGATGTATATTAAGATGCAATGTCACAATTCTCTCGATTTCAAATGAGTAGAAAATAATAATTTGTATTTTTAGTTCTGAAACTTATTTATGGGTTTTTTTGTAGAGTAACCTCATATGTGTAAATATCGAGCATAACCCCTTTTAATGAATAACACATGAAGAGGTATGTCCATATATACAAATAGTGTTAGCCTCACAAACCTTTCGAGAACTGCCTCATATTCTCCATGTATGCAGACAGGTTCTCTGCTACAAGAGTGACCAATGCATGGTTGTGCTGCAGTTGGTTGATTAGGTCATGTCGATAGAAGACATGTGGGCTCCGCTGCGTTTGACTGTAAAGAAAGACACATAACTCAATTAACCATCCCATTTTAATATCTCTATTATTTTACAAGTTTTTCAACTAAATTGTATGACAATGGGCTTTTTAGGTATATAGAAACAATGTTTCTCTGTCCCTAATTGAAAGCTTAAATTTACATTAAAGCAGCAATATCCTGAGATGCCATCAAAGCAAAGGCAGAAAAATAATTATTCGTCATATTAAATTCATTGCATAAGTTGTTGTAAAGTATTGGAAAATGTGAGTTTAGCTTTCTGCAATTTTATTTTCTCCAATGGACTCACACATTTAAAGCATCCCAAAGGAAGAGTGCACAAAATCCAAACTTTGTCCAAGAGCATGCATTTGTAAGTTTATGAAACGTGACTCACAGTAGCACTCTTACTGTAAGAAGCTTTATACGTATGAACCTCGTCCATGGACACTGATTGGTGATTTGATTAGATGGTGCAGGACACACCAAGCAGATTTTCATAAATTACAGATTTACTGAAATCCAAAAGCAAACTTCAGCTTTAAAATTAGTTATAATAATAATGATAATATTTCCCAAAATTAGCTGTCCACTTACCCCTCTAAGCTCTTTAGTAAGTTAATAGGTATTTTCTTTCTGAAAAACAACAGGGATGTGTACGATACATTTGCTACATTTACATGCTTTTCCTAAAATGTGTGGGACATTTTCATGTAAATATTCCTTGAATATGAGCAAACAATGTCTTTGTCCATTTTATTTTTGTTTACTAAAACAAGTATCAATGCAATTGATGGTTAAAGATGGTTGAGTCGAGTTGCATTACCTTAAATTCTGGGGGGCTTCTCCAAAGAGGCTACAGATCTCCCGTATTTGCTTCAGTGCAGGAATCACCCATTTGTCATTAGTTCTTAATTCTTCTATGAATCTGTCTATCCACTGCATCTTTTGTGTGTCCCTGTCCTACAGCAGAACAAAAACACTGTCTTTAATTCAATGTCCTCAACTTTTTTTACTCCCCCTCATGTTGTTCCAAGCAACCAAAATATCTTATAAAATGACTTTGTTTAGCACAGAAAAATATTTAGTCAATTTTACAGTGAACTATTTAAATAAAGCTGACAGAGTACCTGGGAGCAGCTATAGTCCAAAATTTTGATATGAGCGCTAAGGGCCTGGTCCATGATATCCACAGGAACATCATCACTATGGGCCAAATTCCAAAGCAGATTGAGCACTTTGTGAGCCATCACACCATCCTTGTCATCCTCTGCCAGTCGACGAATCAATTCCAGTAACTTCTCTCTCTGCTTTTTACTTGCATTAGTCCAGCTCTCCTATAAACCATAAAATGATTCCATTGAGTACAGAGATTCTGTAAACGGTTGGAATGCAAGTAAGACACACAGAAATGCTGAGTCCTAATGAAACACCTATAATGCATGTTCTCTATATTATGAATCTTTTTTTATGCAAAAATAAATAAATAAATAATGCAATCGTCAGTTCATTAAGAATAACCTTGAAGCAGTCAAAGAGATGGTCCAGCTGTTCAGGTGAGAAATCCCAAGCCAGCTTTGCAAGGAGATCATGAACATTCTTGACAATAGCCTCATGTTTCCCAGCCTGAGGATATAAATACCATTATTACAATTACAAGTTGCTGCAAAGTTTACTAATAAAGCAGAAATTCTAGAAGGGCTGCCAAAGTTAATGTGTTAACAAATTAACGTAATTTAACCAACAAACATAACCATATGGCTATAATGTTAATAATATCTGATTGGTAAAATTGTAGATATTGAATATCCTGAAAACTTAAAAATGTGTCTCACCTGCGCTGCCCAGATGTTGTCCAGGTCCTGAAGCGTTAGGGCCTTTTCTTTGATGACAAATCGCAGGATCTTCTCCAGTTTCTCCACATACTGTGGCTGATGAAGGCTGTCTCGCAGCACAATAGACAAAATATTGTTCTGCTGAATCCATTCCTGTGGGAAACAAGTGCATATTCAGCTAATGTGAAGATACAGATCAAATGCTTTATTTCGACTGTCTCTAAGCTTTTCACAAGTTTTGTTAGCGCAGTATATTCAATGATAATAACAGGAGAATGTTATGAGCTTTGTCATGCAGACTATTTGGTTAAGTACTGCAGCATGACTTACTGCCATGCGTTCTGCCGTCAGCCACTCTTCCTCTTCAGGATTGCCATGACGATGCGTGTAGTAGGAAACACTTGAAATCACCTTGTTTACTTCATTCAGTGCATTCATTTTGCCATTAAAAGAAGAAATCTGCAATAACCTGTAACAAAAAGTGTCAATGATCAAGAATCATTTAACATACTGCAGAATATCTTAAAACTAGTTTCAGCTAATGTTCAGCTCACCTAAGAATCATTTTTAACCTAAATATTTCTAAATTCTTCACGGTTTCCTCTTGTCCTGGTACTCGAGAAGCCAGATTCTTCAAAGATTTGATTATCATAGACAGGGCATCGTTTTTGGCTTCGTTCTTTGCTTCCTTTTTCAATTCCTCATCGGTGAGGTTTTCTAGAAACTGGGGAACCATTTCTATGATGGGAAGGAAGTACTTCTTCACCGTTTGCAAAGTGAGAAACTCATAGCACTGTCCAAAAGGCCTGCAAAACAAACAAGTGAGTCAAACCTTTAAAAAAAAAAAAAAAATCCAGGTTCCAGGCAAATGAGTTAAATGTTTGATAGTTCTTACTTAATGAGTGCAGCGATGATCTGAACATTCAGAGCTTGGCTGCTCATGAATCGATCGTGCAGAATTTGAAACCCGTTTAACGTGCCAAATTTGTTTATTAAGTCCACCAACCAGCCCTGCAGGAAACAAATAAACAGGGAAGTTTTCACTGAACAGACCAATACACCAAAACAAAATAAAACACTGAAATTAAAGCTGAAGGCAGATTCATAATATGGATCTAACATCATAAAATTAACATACAGGTTCAAATATATACGTATGCATAAGGAAAAGTGTATATTTTAGGTGATGTGTGTGCCTAGCAATAAATTTCAGTAATTCTTAAATTAAATTCATGAATTGAAGACTTCTTAAAAGTCTGGCACAAACACCCTCTCACCTTAGGAGAGCGAGGGTCAGGTGGACGGGCAAAAAGCTCATCCTCAGCTAGCTGAACCCCAGCAGGCACCGTCTCAGAGGGCCGAGTACCATTGTAGATGTGGAACTTACAGTGGGGGTTGGTGGCCATTGCCAAGAGTTCTAGCAGAGGGAACCAGTCCTGAGAGAGCTTGGTCACACACAGCTCCACCAGTCGGTGGGCGTTATTAATGATGCACCGCTGCCAAGAGAATTAGACACAGATTGAAATCCTAGAAACATTGAGTATGTTTTGGGAAATGCAAGCGTAGTTCATGCACTTTGATTTACAGTGAGTAGGAAGTCTTAAAACGTAAAAAAGAAAAATAAGAGATCTATATTTGCAGTGCCATTGAAGCTGATCCTAGAGCAGCCTTGGAAGAGCTAAAACGAGCCTCATACGAGAGCGATGACTCAGTGCTGTGTCCTAATACTGCCTGTGTTTTACTGAAAGGAGCTCTTTGATCAAAGCTTTGGCATTTCAATCAACCAGCCAAATAAGATGAAGGCAACCAAAATAACATTACGTTTCTTCACAGTCGCCCAAAGAAGTAATCAATTCTTGAGAGGACAGACCTGACAGCCAAACGGTTAGTAAAACCCTTTAATGTGCAAACAAAAAGACAAAATGTGCTGCTGAAATGGAAGAAATGATGAAAATGGCACCATCAAGCAGGTTGCAGGACTTACATGGATCTCAAATTTCCATCCACTAACAGCCTCATCTGTCAGTATTTTCGTAAAGGATATTGTCAAGCCATCTCTGAAAAACCTCTGGCATGCTTCACACTTAACATCAAGTCCTGGACACAGAAATGAAAGAAAAACCTATCAGAGGTTGACATTTACACAGGCTGAAGAATTCCTTCGAGAGCAAAAGTGAAAGCTTAAGATGACGCAGATAAAGGTAATACTGCTTCTGCTACTACTCAGCAGAACAATTAATGAAAACAACAAGAATATTAAATGATAAATGAGACCTAAAAATAAAGCATTACCTTTTTTACAAAGATCTATAGCAGCTTCAAGAAGAACTTCTAATTCACCCTTTGGCA
Source organism: Onychostoma macrolepis (assembly GCF_012432095.1). NCBI lineage: Eukaryota > Metazoa > Chordata > Actinopteri > Cypriniformes > Cyprinidae > Onychostoma > Onychostoma macrolepis. The sequence goes on from NC_081163.1 coordinate 13,448,117, forward strand.
AAACTGGAACGACCCAGCGAGGTCTGTACGTCAAAAGAAAAAACATAATTAATAAACATAATACATCACGGACAAGACACAGATGTGTAATCTCACTATCAGCGAATAACAGGCTAAATAAATGTCCTTCATATCAATATCCTTGCAGTTCATCTCCAGTGCTTCTGATATAATTATAAGCACAATTTGACCAGATGTAGTATACAAGCCCTAACCTGTTGATCATGTCATCCAGCTTGGCCAGTTCAGTGTGGGGGAAAGCTGGCTCCTCCTCCTCCAGGGGAGTGGGACTGTCCCCTTGACCCTGGTCATCTGGTGGGCTCACTGGGGAGTTTTCGTTGGATGAGTTGGGAGAGGATGTCTGCAATGCAAACAGTTCACAGGTTAAGAAAGTATGTGAATCAGATATGAAGATAACATGCATTACTATAAACATGGAGAGCACTATTAAGTGGCCTCATAAAACAAAGTCTGCCATATAGGCTGTAAATGATGACGTGAAAAGATATTCGTAACATTTCATTTCTGTAAAGCACTGTATTTACAAGCTGATTGGTCTATTAATTGTATGCAATGATATTATCATTAATATTGTACCCTACCCCGCCTGGCTTTGGTCACAAAGTTAGAATATTATGAAAAAAGGGAATTTTCCGCTGTTCAAAATTTCTGAATCAGTATAAGGTTTTATTTTTAAAGAAATGAATAAAAAATGTATTCATTTATTCAGCAAGGTCAGAACTGATTAAAGTTTTAGTAAAGACTATTACATTGTAAGAATTTAAAAAAACCCTGTTAAATAAATGTTGTTCTTTTGAAATTTCTATTTAAAGAATCCTGAAAAAAAAACGTCCATAAAAATATTAAGCAGCTCTGTTTTACTGAACACAAACTCATACACCATGCATAATATGACCAGGTATATACATTGTAAAGTAAACAGGGTCGATATTAATTTCATGTTACCTATATATTACATTTATTTGGTTAGATGCCAAGTTAGCATCTGAGACTATTCATGGTAAGAATAGGGTTGAATAAAAAAAATAAAAATAATATAGGCAAATCAAATAAAAATGGACAGACAAACAGCATAAATCATTTAAATGCTGAGAAATAACATTTATATAATTTGAGGTATTCCTGAGATTTAAAAAAAAAAAATTCTAGATGTTCTCCTGTTAGCACTTTATGTGGTGTAATTCACAATAAAAAAAAACAAAAACAAGAAAGCCACACTCAACAAACGTAAACCACCATAATGATTCATGTATCTTAGTGACGGGATAATCCTACAAATAAGCAAACATAAAGTATGTATCCATGTAAGGGATTAAAAAAATGAAAGAGAAAGCATAAGGAAGATAAAGCAGCTTTAAGATGCTCCGAGTCAGTTTCCTGTGCCGTGTCAATGGATGCATGTGGGCTGGAGCTCTGCATGTAGAGCTGAATGGAGCCTGCGGAACTTGGGAAATGTGGGGGTGTGCTGGAAAAGGCTCCTTCTGCTTGGCTGACCTACATAGCCAGTTTGCTTCTCATGTCTAGGCGCTACAAATTTCTAACCAACTGGTGTGCTTTTCTCTGCCAGGCGTCTCATCCTCATTGATTCCTGCCTTTTAACATGCGCTCGGTGAACGCAGGTGTAATAGATAACACTGCTGCAGTCTATCCCTGGAGAACATAACAATTGCCCTCTGCAACATAATCGAAGGGAGCCTCTCGCCTTTTCTTTGGTCATAATGCTGGGGTGTCAGTTTTTTGACCACAAATGCATTAAACCATTGTTAAAACGTTATTCAGTCAGAAACACTATAAAGACAGAGATACACTTGCTTCTAGGAAATCCAAATTCTCAGTAAGACCTCTCAAAAATAAATGTAGATATTCTCTCACCATTTTGTCGTCAAAATGTCAAGCTTCAAAAAGTTTAAATTCATCAAGAAAGAAATCCATATGAATCGAGCGGTTTAATCCAAGTCTTATGAAGAGTCACAATGGCTTTATATGATGAACAGATTCCATTTAGGCTTTTATTTACATATAAACACTAATCAACACATACATAAAGCACATCAAATATGGTAAACAGAAGCTGAAACAAGCTTGTCTGACGTGACATCCAATCAACTTTCTTCTCTCATTAAGTGCACATGGTTGAGCTTCTATTTACCACATTTGTAGAGGAAAAATGACAGAGTACATATAAAAATAATGGAGCATATTAAAATATCTCCATTTATTGGGTGAACTATCCCTTTAATGTCTCACTAAGCTAGACTATCTGCATAATGTATGGTCAACTTTAGTGGTCGACCGATATATCGGCCGATATTTGGTATTTTTCAAATATCAGCATTGGCCAATAAGTTTCTGTTTGGCCGATGTGTTCAAGGCGGGACTTTTATTTTGACGGCGCTGAGAACGGCAGCTCACATTCTCCCTCTTGTTCGCTGTCATCATTCAGTTCTGTCTACTACGGATAGAAGTCTCTAATGACTAGATAGAAGTGTTAAACAAAGTAATTAAAATGTATACAAATATTTTTTATAACGATTGCTTTAATATTATTAGTAATAGAAAGGCAAACATTATATACTTTCTCGTTTCCCGTCAGCATTCAGTTAATATGCATTTATATAATTTAAACAAATCTTTGAATAACTAATGAACATTTAATTTCACAAACCTTGCTAATTTAGTCGAATCCATCTGTGAGATTTTGTGAAGTGTGTGTTTGTATCCTGCATGATCACATGTGGTCTGTGTGACGGTCGATCCGTATGAATTGAATGCTGACAGGAGGAGAGTTTAGCTTCACTGGAGACGTGACGTGGAACTCGTGATTTCAAATTATGCTGCACTTTATGCATTTGCCCACTGTCATATTCATGTCATTTTCACTGTGTGCTGTATGTAAAATGAGTGTCTTGGCATTATTTAAAAAAATATGAGATTACCAATGCACACAAACTTCCCAGAATACTGAGTGCCCTGTTGGTCACAGTGTTTACTTCCTTTTTAAATTATATTTTTATTAAATATTTATTTATTTGTGAAAAATACTTTGTATTCTAAAGTAGAAGTCATTTTACACATTAAAATTAAAAATCAACTTTACAGCATTTTCTTTACCACCCAATTATAAATGAAGAGCAATCTGAGAGTGATGCAAAAGCAAACACAATCTGTGGTTTAGTGGCAGGTAAACCTGAAATCAATAATATCACAATGCAAGGCTGTTGAGCAATAATGTAATTCAAATAACGATGCAACAGAATGCTGTGAATAACTGTCAGCCATCACTAAAAAGAAAAAAAACATGGAAAATGTGTGCACATTTTGTGATCAAAGTGTCTATCCGTCCAAAAAAAAGTACAAGTCATTTCACAGACATTAAGAAAATACCAAAAACTCCTTGCTTTTAGTAGTATAAGCAATACAATTACAGGAATGCTAAATTCAATTAATTATTACAAAGAATTCAGAAAAAAGCTTATGTTTATCTCTTCCTTAACCAAATTTGTGATATGATACAGGAGGTGTGTTTTTTTTTTTAATCGTTCTACAGTTACCTAATAATATTTCCCTCTGTTGACATCTGTTCCTTCTAGGGCAGAACACAATTACAGAAACACATTTGCATCCGTGAGAGTTAGCAAATGTTTTTTTTTTCGTTGGAACTCAGTCAACTGTCACAACAGATCAGATGTGGTTCTCTCAAATTCTCTTCAGCGACAGTTTTCCTTCAGTAACAGCAAAAAGGGATCAAAATGGAAAGGGGAAACTCAAATTGGAGCACTAACCTGGTTCTGGGGCAGGGGTGGCTGGGACTGGCCATCCGGAGCCTGGCCCTGACCGTCATTCCCTCCCACAGGGGAGCCACGGGTCGTGGCCGTCATACTCGACACGGGGCAGATCTTTGCAATCTTGTCTGCTTATGTCGCTGGCACACCAGAAGAAATCAGTTTCTCCTTAGGAGCGACGGAGAACCGGCACACTTCTAAAAGTGAAAGCACCACCTGGGGGACTGGATGTGTTGCAGAGACCATTGCATAACCTGAAAAATAAAGAGACTAACATCAGAATCTTTAAAACACACCTTTGACAAATGATTTCACATGTCTCTTATGCAAAGAATTTTTTAAATCATTTTAAAGAGACTGGACTTACAAAGAGCCCATGAAAAATTTCAGAGCTGAGCGTAACTAGAAATAAATTGAATTAAGCTTTTATTAATTTCCATGCTATGTCCTGGCTTAGACCTCATGTGTTTTTATAATAAAATCAATGTGAATTTACTTCCTTTTCTGGCATATATCCAAGTGACCAAATTTTTTTTTTAAATAAATAGGGCGGTGCTTCATTTTATCTATCGGGAATTGGATTGTGAAAAGTAGGTGTTGCACATCTGAACGGAGCTAGACCAAAGGTGAGATAACTAAAACAATGTCTAAATAACAGTTTGGCTATTGGTTAACAGCACATCACAGTAAGGCCTAACTGATATCAGCCAAAAAGGAAAAGGAGGAGCAAGTTTTACAATATGATTCAAAATTACAAAAGGCAAGACATGCACTGATAAATCTTGTACAACAAGACCACGTATGTGCATTAAAAAGTAAATAAGGTTCCATTTTGACTGTATTTGGATTTTAAATTCAGGCTTACATTTAACCATTCACAAAGCTCTTTATAATGTAATTTATACAGATGTAAAGTATTTAGCATAAGATGTAACATTTCATAATTTCACTGAGTTCAAATTGGTTTGCTCATTAAACAATGTCTGACATTTTTCATATTTACTGCACAGACATGGAAGTACAGAATCGCTGTTCGGAAACAATGGTGAAACGATTTCTAGTGCCCTTATCTGGTCAAATATACTGCATTACAATCACTACAAAACTACAAGATATATAGTTCTAAACAAGTAGCAGAGGTTTTACTTTTATAGTGCATTTTATGCTTCCCATGAGGATGCTGCTGGCTAGTGCAAAGTGCATTAAATCATAGCATACAAAACAGGTCTGGTTAGTACATAAATACAAGGCCAAGTAAAGAAAAAGCAGTGTAGAGCACACACTAGCACTGATGGAATGACACTGAAAAACATGAAGAACAACCAAAAGAACCTTCTCATCAACACTTCTTAGCTAACTGGACATTTTTCACAAAGTGAAGTAACTGAAAATATAACAAGTAGTGGATGCTAAAACATTTAAGACTTAAAAGTTGAAACTAAAATATGCCGACATAACATTATCTTAGACGTGCTACCGAATTCAATAGAATATATCAATTTTATTCAACAGAATATCAAAACTATTTCTATTAATTTTAAAGAGGCTGGGATATTTAAAATCAAACATGCTTAGCGTTTTATTACATTAATCAGACAATCGTCTTTTTTCATTTTGTGCCAACTGACTCGCAAACAAATAAAGCAGAATAGCTGCAATTTTAATAAAAGATTCAGTGGATGTTTGGCTTGTAATGAGCTAAACCAACACAAATTTCATACAAAAGAAAAAAACACTGACATGTCTTTCAGGCACTGATTTCTGTAAAGTTAAGTGGATTTTTTGAAAATAAACCTCTTGGCACATCTTGGCTTGCTGATCAGGGTGAGAATTCCTAGTATTCATTAAAACACAGCATTACATTAAAAAAAAAATCAATATTGCAGCATTATTGAATTTACAAAGTATTAAACATCTATTTAAATTGTGATATCAAATGAAACTATTAAAAATTTCAATAGAAATGTGTCAGAGTCATAATGTATAAGCACATTTGACCAAAACAGTTCAATAAGGTCTTGTCAATGAAAATGAACTAGTAAAGATTCTCAAATATCAGAGAAAAATTGAAATGCCCGCAAATCACATTACGATAACACACAGAAGCAGTCTGAGTAAAAGATTGTTTGAAACTTAACTAATCTGCTGGTTTAGCAGTAATTATGAACATGCTACTATAAGCATAATGAATACAAAAACATTCCTCTGAATCGATATGACATCACAATACAGAGACAAAACAATTCTCTAATATAATATAACTCATTACAACAAACATTTTCACATTTGTCATAATAAACCGCTCAGATGACCATGGACTGGCAAGCAGAATATAAACGTACAGACTGACGTTCTCAGATAATGGGAAGAAATTAATTTTACTGTCACTTAATAGCCAAATATGGGCGTTTCCCACCCCGTCAATATAAATAATTACAGCTACCAGAAATCATCTCCGAATTCCACAAAACGGAATTGTACACAAAACAGATGATATTGGCTGTCTCTCAAAACACAATGATTTGCCTACATAATCAGGCTATGAAACCCAAAAATGCTGTCAAAGTAGTGAGCTTACTTGGTTTTCAGTCTCAGCCAGTTTAAACGCTGCAAACGTGCCTAAAAATATTGTCTGGGTGGGCAGCACACTTGCTTTTGAGACACAGCCATTATGTATTGGGCCTAGTTTGAAACTGTGGCAGTTCAGGCCTGTTTCCTCCTCCAAACACAATCAGAGTTACAACAGGTTTATTTGTGCAACCAGCCATGCATAAAATGATATTAAAGCTCTGAGGCTTCACATGACACCATTTTTGAATATACAATCCTATTTTATAACTCAAAAGTAAGAGCGAAAGTGAATGTAAATAGAGCAGCAGAAACAGGCTAACTTGCTAACGGCTAACAGCTGGACTCCAGCAAAACACAATCAGCTCGTGACAGTGAATTTATAGCTGTTAAAACATCAAAACACCGCTTTTAATTACCCAAAAAGCTCAAGTTATAATTCACAAGCTGCCAAAAACGAAAAAGATTAACCAGTGCAAAAAACAACCGACCTGCCCACGTCAAAACCACTTGTTTAGCCACAAATCAACCACCTCAAACTGAACTGCCGTCAAATGCAAATGCTAATTAACTTGAACAGATCATAAAATCGGCTATGCAGGTGAAGTGTGAGAGGATTAAAAATATGTAAGAAGTGACAAATATCCAGACGTCTTCAAATTCGCTCATTGAGCTGTTCGAGCTAAGCTAAGTGAGCACTGACTTGCAAATCATCTGCTATTAGCCGCTAGCTTCCTTTAGCTTCACACACAAACCCACTTACCGAGAATCAAACTGGATCTTTCCTCCATACGACCCCAGATCAGATCATTTAAGTGCTGTTTTATAATTACTCAGCCGCGTGCATGGGCCTGGCTGTCCCGATTATAAATAACACGCCTGTGTTCAGATCAGATCATTGGTTTATTGTCTGCTGTTGGGTGTTTTTCCTGCGTCACCAGCATCGACTGCTGCTGCTGCTGCCCCCCTCCCTTAAACTGCCTCCAGCCGCTCTCTCTCTCTCCTGTGTCAGGCTGCTTAGAGACCCGTCACCGTGCTATGGATGGAAGTAAATGAGAAGTATATCCGTGCACTAACTGCCTTGGACGTGTGACTCAGCTGAGCATGCGCGGTTTCGAGGACAGCTCGCCTACCTGACACCTGATTTAGTGACATTAAACAGTAGTGTTGTATCGTTCTTCTTTCAATGAACGTTGTTGATTCTCCTGAACACTTTTATTCTGAAAATGTTGTTTCAAAACCTTTGTTTAGTTATAAAGTTAATAAAGAATACATTTCGTATCAATAACAAATAATGCTCTTGATAAATTGATCTGGCTTTTAATGTCTCATCGAAATTGAAATGGAATATATTATATTGTATTTTAAAGATGACATTTTGAAATTTGTTTTTTAAATGTTATTAATAATAGGCTATGTTAAATCGATAATAAAATATAGCTCAATGCCAGGTTAAATATTATAAACATGGAAACAGAAACTTTGCAAATGGAATTGATCACATTTGTGACCCTGGTCTTAAGTGTCAATTTTTCGAAATTGAGATTTATACATCATCTGAAAGCTGAATAAATAAGCTTTCCATTGATGTATGGTTTGTTAGGATAGGACAATATTTGGCCGATACTGAGATACTACTATTTGAAAATCTTGAATATGAGGGTGCAAAAAAAATCTAAATATTGAGAAAATCGCCTTTAAAGTTGTCCAAATTAATTCTTAGCAATGCATATTACTAATCAAAAACGACATTTTAATATATTTACAGTAGTAAATTTACAAAATATCTTCATGGAATATGATATATTCTATATGAATATACTAATGATTTTTGGCATAAAAGAAAAATCTATAATTTGATCCATATATTGTATTTTTGGCTATTGCTACAAATATACCCCAGCGACTTAAGACTGGTTTTGTGGTCCAGGGTCACATTTTAGAAATAATGCTAGCTTTTTAGGGTAAAACAAAAAATGCACTAAAACTTGCAGCAGCAGCATGGAATAGAAAATTGTATATATTTAAATTGTATTTAATGTATCTTTTCTGTATATATATATATATATATATATATATATATATATATATATATATATATATATATATATATATATATGAAGAGTTCCAATGCAAAAGCCTCTAAAAGCCATCTTGGTCAAAAATGAGATAACGATACTGAGTGAATGCTCTCCACACATAGTATATGTTCATCAAGTACTTTCACTTCAAATACGCTAAATCCCAGCCTCAACCCATTCAGAAGTACCAGTACTTACATAGAAACCTATACATAGTAGCCAGAAAGAAATGCTAATTTTAAAGAAAAATGTCAGACGTACTTAGAGGCTTTTGCATCTGAAGTCTTCATATACATTTGTAATTTTTTCAAAAGCAGAAAAGATGCATTAAATACAGTTTAAATACATTAAATGTTCTATTGTGATAACAGACACCATACACATACCTATTTGCACACTCACTATGGGCTAAAGGAAAGTAAAGTTCTATGCAGGCTACATAAGCATTGTCTAGGAGAAAAACCGGTTGCATATGACATGTTTTCCTGCATGCTTGAAAGACTGGGTGATGTCTTGCCTGAAAGCCAACAAATTAGAAACAACATAAACCCGTGGAATGTGACATACTTTATATGGATCACACATTAAAATCTGCTGGCTGTCTTGACACATGACAAAGAATGATATTTTCTAAGTAGATGACATGCAATCAGGGCTGCAACTGAAACAGTAGGCATTAACCCTTAATAAATGTTTTGAACAGTAGTTATGATGGTTGTCACATGACCTAATCACGTGAGTAGCATAAAGCAATCAAGTTGTAAATAAAAGCAGTTCTTTTGCAGTTCCTTTTAATTTTGTGTAAACATATCTAGCTGTCTTATAAAATAAGTAAAAAAAATAAGTTAAAATTTAGCAGCTGCCTGTAACAGCTTATTTATCACACTAAAAATGAAAGGTAAAGTTAAGTATAATGCATTGTGTACAGTATTTTGTACAGTGTGCTGTGTGCATTGCTTCATATTATAACAAATGTCGTACCAAACAATACTGAATAAATGCTGTACAAATACATATTGTAGAAATAATAAGAGAAGTATATTAGTATTCTATTATGAACATAGCCAATCCACTTTGTAGACCAAAGCATTGATAAACATCCTTTACAACAAATGTTTGCTTTAAAAGAAAAAAAAGTGCAGTTGTTTCAACTAAATTCTAGCCTACTACAATGACCTGGATGAATGAAATGCTTCATGGACAGGCCACCTGAATAACATGAGTCACTCAGCTGGACAATCTCTGCTTGAATAGAGCTTGACCCCTACAATCCATCTGTGACAAGCATACAATTGATTGGTCACTCAAAAGCCTTTTGTACGGTGCAGAGAAACCCCCAATGCCTGACAAAGTGTGGATGCTGGTTCTTGTGTAGTGTAAAGAATGGAAAAGGCTGAAGTTTGGTCACCTGACCGGGAGAGGAAAGCACCTTCAGTCCCAAGTCTGGTTCTTCTCAATGCTGAACTCAATTGGTATCAACGCTGCTTTAAATTTTCAATATGAAAACTAGAATAAATGCAATAGACTATTCAAGCGCTTTTATAACAACACATCAGCAGCGAGCGAGTTTAGTTATCGTGCCAACCATATAAATTTATGTACAATAGTGTACAAGACCTTTCGGCAGCGGTTGGACAGTAGGCTAGGCCTATTGCGTCTTTGTATCTAGTAAACCACCAAACGATTCGGACAGATATTATGTACGTTGCTAAGCCATATTCTGATTCAAGTGCTCATCACCACTTAACAACGCAATTCAATAAGCATGCATGGCAAAACTGTATGATCTTTGGAACATTATCATAATGAATAATATAATCGTAATATTGTGATGATTCATTGGGACACTAGATGTCGCTGTGGTCTCATGATTGGACTGTGGAGCAGGATTTACCAAATGCGTTCGAGGGGGAACTGCAGGGGGTTCGTGGGTTAAGGCTAGAAGGGACCTGTATGGCGCTACTGGGCATGCGCACATCAAAGCACGACGACTTTCATTCTCCTTTCCAAAAGGTTACTGGTTAGAATTCTAAAAAAAAATGGCAAATAACATTGTTTTTATAATAAAACCTTGTGGCAATAAGCTTTGAAAATGACATTCAAATCAAATCAAATCAATCTGTTTATTTATGTGGTTGTAACCTAAACATTTTTTTGTAGCCCTTTTTTTTTTTTTTGGTCTAAAATTCTTTTTAGAGCTATTAGTTTCAACCCACTTTATTTATTTATCACATCAGTGGCTTTCAAAAGGGGACAGAAGCAACTTTCGCAAAATGACAGAAAACAGAAGTTTACAGCATTTCACCAATATTCCACCAAAATATGAACGGGTCACTATGAATGTTTTTTGACTGACAGGAGCTGAGCAAAGTCTGTTAACTTGCATACAATATGTTAATTTGCATGATTTGCATAGAACCAAATAGCCTTAAGCCATTTAAATTTTTTTTAGCATTTAAAATTTTCTTCTTCAAACTCATCTTAACATGAAGTGACGTGTGGCGATACTTGGAATTTGTGCTCTGCATTTAACCCATCCAAGTGCACACACACAGTAGTGAACACACACAGAGTGCAGCCAATGCTGCAGCACCCAGGGAGCAGTTGGGGGTTTGGTGCCTTACTCAAGGGTTTCACCTCAGTCTTTATAAGGTGGAGGGTGGAGAGAGCACTGGTTATTCACTCCCCCCACCTACAATTCCTGCCAGACCTGAGACTTGAACCCGTGACCTTCAGGTTACAAGTCCAACTCTCTATCCATTAGGCCATGACTGCCCCCATAAAGAATCTTCACCACATCTTCAGATGATTCTGGCAAAAATGTTTTGGATGAACAAACCACTGTCTATACTTAATTGAATATTCCAGTTTTGTCTGATGAGGACAGGGAAGATCTGGAGAAAAACATTTTGAAAGAGAAGACCGCAGTCTCAGCCTTAGCTGTAGGTTTTTTCAATAGATTTCTATAAAAGTTTCTTTTCAAAATTAGCCGACCCACTGCTTTGTATACGGAAACAATAAAGGAGTTACTAGAAACTCTTAGACAAGCTTTGATAACTGTCCTGTTGAAACCCGGTAAAGATCCTAACCTACAGAGCCCTCCATAAGTATTGGGTCGGTAATTTCAAAATTGCTTTGTTTGCTGTGGAGCCAAGACATTTGCAAATATGATTAAAAGATGAATATGAGACAAAACTACAGAATGTCACATTTAATTAGTAGCTGTTTCAACACATACATGTTTTACCAAATAAAAAGGACAGCGTTTTTAGAGTTCATCCCACTATCTGAAGTGAGCATAAGTATTGGGACAGATGAACCTAAGGCAGATGTAAAAGATTAAAAGCTATTATTTAGTTGCAGATCCCTTGGGTACAATCACAGCAGTGAGTCTGTGACCCATAGACATCACCAGACTCTTGGTCTAATCATTTGAATTGCTTTTCCCAGCCTTTTCCCAGCCTTCCCAGCCCACCCAGCCTTTAAAGCAGCCAATTCCAACTGTTGCTTGTTTTGGGGAGTTTGCCTTTAGTCTCCTCTTTAGCTGGTGTAATTCATGTTCAATCGAATTTAAATCTGGAGATTGACTTGGTGATATAAGACTTTCCATTTCTTTGCCCTGATAAACTCCTTGACTGAACTGGCAGGGTGTTTTGGGTCATTGTCCTGCTGCAATATGAAGCACTTTTTGATGAGTCTGGTGGTATTTTCTTAAATATTGATAGCCAAGATGATATTGTACCCTTTCCAAATTCATTCTGCTACTGTCATTATATTGTCATCATTAAAATTGAGAGGGCCTGTTTCAGAGGCAGCCATGCATGCTCATGCCATGACATCACCTCCACCATGCTTTACAGATGAGGCTGTATGCTTGGGATCATTTGCAGTTCCCTGTTTTTCTCTCCACACTATTGCTTTCCCATCACTTAGATAATAGATAATCTTTATCTCATCTGTCCATAAAATTCGGTTCCAAAATTCTACTGGCTTACCTTTGTACTTTTTTGCAAACTCTAATCTTGCCCTTCTAGTTTTGGAGCTGGTCAGAGGTTTGTATCTTGCTGTGTAGCATCTGTAATTCTGTGTCAAAGTCTCCTGAGGACAGTAGATTGTCAGAGCATCACCCCAGCTTTCTGGAAGTTGTTGGTGATTTTACAGACACGTATTTTATTGTTTATTTTCACAGCTTTTATGATTTGTCTGTCATCAGCTACTGTTGTTTTCTCAGCCGATCAGGTCATTGTTGTCACTTCCAAACTCTTGATTTCTCCATGCCCTTTGTTTTTGCTATAGCTCTAATTGACTTCCTCTTTTCTTTCAGCATCCAAATTGCTTGCTTTTCTCTCAAAGTCAGCTCCCTCATCTTCATCCTGGTTTGTGTATGTCGTCATCAAATGCAAGACTCAGAATGCAGGAGCAATGGATATAACTGATACAACACATTACCTGCTTTTAATATCAAAACAATTAATGCAACAGGACACAGCTGATCACTTAGAAAGACTTGTCCCAATACTTATGCTCACATAGTGGGATGAACTCTAAAAGTGCTGATCTTAGCAGGTAAAACATCTATGTGCTGAATCACCCAATAATAAAATGTGACATTCGGTAGTTCTGTAGTTCATATTCATTTTTTAATCACTTAGTGTAAATAGACACTCCATTAAGGGCAAATGTTACTACTTGAAGACACTTAACATAAAGTTGGACTGATTTGTTTATTATTTTTAAAGTAAAACTTTATTTTCTGCAAATAAATAATGCAGAAAACTAATACTGAGCAAATAATCAATCAGACCAATTTGTTTGCAAATTACTAAAAATGTTGTTTAAAATGTAGTTTATGCTTTGTGCTAAAAAAAATGTGTCTTTTTAGAGAAACTGTCAAAGTCTGGATGTAAAACTCGTACCTGTGCATAGTAAACCTGAAAACGATTTTCACGTTTGTCTGTTGCCTTCTTCCATAACTTGTTGGGCTGGTGGACATGATGGTGAACAAGTAAGTTAAGTTGTATGCCTAAAGAGACTTAATTGTTTGTCTAGACTGAAATTTCAATTTCTGTTTTAAACATAAAGCAAACTTTCTAATGAAGATGGTTTGATTTCTTCAAAGCTTCTTACCAGAGTTGGAGTACAGTAGTGCACTCTTTGTAATAACCCTCTTCATTCATTAGGAAGGACAGTGGATGTGGAGTGATGGAACTGCATATGATTATACCTATTGGTGCTCTGCAGAGCCTAACAATGTCGGTGTAGGTGATGAGAATGTGTGGAGATCATCACCTTGAGTTGTAAGAATGCAGTTTTTTTGTGCTACTTTCTATAATAATTTACAATCCTGCAATTTCATATATATAGACTAACATGAAATGGCTCATTTGGATGTTAAGATGCCATAAGTTGAACACGCTATTTTATTTAGATTCTAACACTACGGATCAGATTATTCTTAACTCTTATTCAAGTTATCTTGTTTCATTTTTCCAAACTACAGCTTACCGTTGTTGGAATGACGTGCCCTGTTCATCCTCAAAGAGCTATGTTTGTGCTAAAAACCTGTGAGATCACATGCAGTCATCCTGCTCCACAGATATTATACATTTACATTTTCTGACTTTATTCTAAAAATCTCTTCTACTAAAATCTCTTCTCAATACCTTCTCTGAAACACTCATCAAATCAATAAAAGCATTAATAAATAAAATCATGTGTTGTGGACAATGTATAAAAATTATGCATAGGAAGGTTGGTTATTATAATGGCATTAAGCACATATGCTTAATCACTAACAAACTCTAGAAGACATACAGTATGCAGGCAAATATCCACCTCATCCATCTCTCATTTTGTTTTCTGTCTTATAAAATATCGCATTACTTTTATGTGAGATCATGAACAAGACCTTTTTGCAAACCTGTTTGCCCAGTAATGAGTAATGAGATCAGTAATGATTCATTCTGTGTTCTGAAATTGCTATTTCAGAGAGAAAACACACAGGACTTTTTTATGTGTGATTTGCAAATTGAATTAAACACTACTGCAATAAATATTCAAACAGCACATGTAAATAAACATAATGACATTTATTCATTTGTAATGAAATAATAATTGTCAGCCTAGTACATCTACAATGGCAATATTCTTCACATCATGAACATTATTTACATAGAAGCATGTTGTTTTTTCTTTTATCAAAATGCATTGATTTAATCTATTTGATTAGGATGTACACAGATTGTTTAATGCAGCTCAGAGGTGGAATAAATACATATACAGGTGCTGGTCATATAATTAGAATATCATCAAAAAGCTTACAGCTCTTGAAAGTCAAAAATCAGTATCTCAAAATATTAGAATATTACTTAAGACCAATACCACGAAAGGATTTTTAGAAATCTTGGCCAACTGAAAAGTATGAAAATGAAAAGTATGAGCATGTACAGCACTCAATACTTAGTTGGGGCTCCTTTTGCCTGAATTACTGCAGCAATGCGGCGTGGCATGGAGTCGATCAGTCTGTGGCACTGCTCAGGTGTTATGAGAGCCCAGGTTGCTCTGAAAGTGGCCTTCAGCTCATCTGCATTGTTGGGTCTGGTGTCTCTCATCTTCCTCTTGACAATACCCCACAGATTCTCTATGGGGTTCAGGTCAGGCGAGTTTGCTGGCCAATCAAGCACAGTAACACTATGGTCATTGAACCAGCTTTTGGTACCTTTGGTAGTGTTTTTAACCCTTAATTTCTAAAATGTGATAAATTCAGTTTGCAAAGTGTCTATTTCTGTAGTATTTAACCTGGTATTTGATTATATTTTATTATACATTTATTATAGCCAATTATTAATAACTGTACACCGTATGTTCATTTTATTCATTACATTTATATACATTTTATATATTAATTGATTAAAATGTAAAAAAGCTTGAAAATAATTAGTCTATTAAGTCTAAGGCTATGTAAGCATTCAGTGCTGCGATGAACACCATAGCGAATAGGCTACAAAAATCTGAATGGCTTTTATACCCACTTTATTTTTCTCATTCAATTTAAATAAGTCATATTACATATTTCATAAAACTTTAATAATTAAAAACAATTGTTTTAGCCTACAAGCAATGTTCCTTCTAAAAAAATTTCTTGCTGAGCAAGAGTGGGGGAACTATGACTTCACTTTGTATGCGGATCGGCTGTTAGCATGAAACTGGTTCCCTCGATAAAAAGCCAATGGGATTTTTCCATAGGCTTTTGGATAATCGCAAAAAATAAGCTCTGTGTTCAATCATAGTTCATGAAACTTAAACGTTTTGTCCATCAAGATAATCTTCACAAAATAATATAACTTTGTCGAATTTTGAAGCCTAAATAAAAGCGCCAGAACTGAAAAGCTAAACTTAGGCTATAAACGAACTACAGCACCACAGTCGCTCGCCTTCAGCGTCACCACCACCGCGCTCCCGACAACGGTTTCAAAAATGTTCAGTGAAGGATTTACTCTGTATATGAATTTTAATCCACGCTACAGGAACCGTTTCATATAAACTGGAATAAATACAAAACTAGAGCCAAACTAAAACTGAAATGAGACATTAGTAATAAATAGTATAGTGAATAAATGAAAATCTTAACTAAAGGACATTTAAAGCACGTATTTCTGTACATTTCGAAATAAGTTGCATTAAAAGTCAATAAATCCTTGATTAATATGAATATTTTAATTTAAAACGTATCCCCAAATATTTAATCTTTTAAATAACAGCAGAGTGACCGAGTTTTTGGATATGGTAAGATTAAACTTATTTTAGTGAACAAAGTACCACATTTCAGCTATCATTTTGTTAGGGTGGATACACAAAATGTTATTTTATCCTTGCTTCTAGGAAATCCTATATCTATATGCTTTCTAACAGCTTCATGCTGCATTAAACATTTAATTTTAACGTGGCTTTAAGCACTATGCATCATTAAAGTTAAACTTTCACCACGTAAAGCCGGTAAATGTGGTGTTTATATGTAATAATCGTAATATGAGTTTACCTTATAGTACGAACCCAGAGTCTATATCAGTAGGAAAGCGATAAAACGAGCTTCTTCCATCCTAATGCCGAGTTC
The DNA here is from genome assembly GCF_012432095.1 of Onychostoma macrolepis. Classification (NCBI taxonomy): domain Eukaryota; kingdom Metazoa; phylum Chordata; class Actinopteri; order Cypriniformes; family Cyprinidae; genus Onychostoma; species Onychostoma macrolepis. The sequence continues at coordinate 13,464,682 of NC_081163.1, forward strand.
ACACTGCACGATTTTCAAACTCGTCGGATCGCTGTTGTTTTCACACTGCGTGACTATCTGGGGTAGCATTCAGTCGCTGTTCTGTTCACATTGCACGATGGATCGGCGACAGGGGCTTTCACATTGCACGATTTCACAATAGGAAGAATCGCCGACAACTCTGTCTGATCCGCAAACTACGTTTCACAACAAAACACACGCGAGAAGTGATAAGGAAATAACGCGAGAACCTGCCCCCAGCCCGTTGTTCTCGAGCTAGACTGGAAGTATTAAAAAAATATAGCCCGCAAATGGTCTGTGCCCTGATTTCCAGCTACAAAAACAAAAACAGATTATGCAGGAGGGAGATGCAGGGTAGAGATGTTCCGATACCCTTTTTCCCTTCCCGATTCCGATACCTAGGCTCAGGGTATCGGCCGATACCGAGTACTGATCCGATACCCGGGTGTGTATCTGGTTATACAGTTGTATGTACTACTAGCCCTGTATGAATTGATACAATTATTTTAGGGTGTGCTTCACCATATATAGATAGATAGATAGATAGATAGATAGATAGATAGATAGATAGATAGATAGTCTGGCGAGTAATTTTAACTGAATTTAAGTTAAAGGTGGTGGTGCTTTTTTGGTCATTCAGTGTTTCTGTAAAAATGGGGAAAAACTGTCAATAATACTGATAAAATAATAATCATACTATGAATTCTACTAAGAACAATATAAAACGCACTAATGATTAACGAGCTGCTGGATTCATGAATATTAATCACGTTGTCTGCAATGGCTCGAACGGATTTGCTGAAATCAAAACAGGGACGATAATAGGTGAACGCCAGCCAATGAGATTGTCGTTTGCGCATTAGCTCCGCCTACTACCGGAGAACCCGGCAGTTAAGCTGAAGAATCGCAAAGGAACTCCGTTATTTTGACAGAAAAATACAACAAAGAATAACGTTTACATACCATGCAGAATTGACGCGCTACATGTAAGACTCCCTCGCTCCCTCTCCCTCTCTCTCTCTGCGTGTGAGGAAAAAAGCAAAGCGACGGCGAGTCGTGCGCTTCACACTAGAGCTTACGGTACGTCAAATACAGCTGCGCTGCGCATTCATTCAGATGAACTGAAAAATATATCGCTTGACGGAGAGAGAAACTCTGAAGCGCTCAGAGTGTTCAGCGAGTGACAATATATCTGTGCTAAACTTATACATAGCCTCCCAGTAAAATCTGATCATTTATTAGCCAGTGGCTAATATTAGACATCATTTAGTCGCCCAGGGTGAAGATTTAGTCGCATATGCGAGTGATTTAACATACTGGCAATGTGCTAGCACGTTTGTATTTCTTCTTCGCTGCTCTAAATAGTGGTTGCTTGTGTGGCAACACAGCACAACTTCCTGTCTTTGCATTCTGAGCAGCGAAGAAGAATTGATTTCCGATTTGCAGCGTTAAGCAAAGCTAGCGCGCATAACTATAGGTCTTGTTTAAAAATGGTATCGGATCGGTACATGGGTTCAAGTACTCGCCGATACCGATGCCAGAATTTTTTGTGGTATCGGTGGAATTTCCGATACTAGTATCGGAATCGGAACAACCCTAATGCAGGGATTGTGTTCTGCAAAGAGTGGTAAATAATTTAGCAGTAACTGTTATGCTGATGTTGCGGCTGGTCAAGCTTTTGTGCTTGTTTCTGTATGATATAATTGTACATATTAAAATACTGATATGGTCTATAACTCCTCACCGAACTTCCCTCTGCCCTGTATCTTTGTCTCTCATTGGCTGAAGGTCATCGTGATGTAGTTTTCAGTCAGAAATCATTGCACACAGCGTGATTGGGAATCGCCGACAGCTCCAGATATTTAGCATGTCAAATATTTCACAGGCGTCGTCGACGTGTCGGCGATTCTCTCAGATCGCGTCTGTGATAATTCACACTGCGCGATTGTCACTCGCGTGAACGAGCTCCGATTTGCCTCCGATGTCAGGCATTTGTCGGCGATTTATCAAAACCTGTCGGCGAGTGAAAAATCGGGCTAAAATCGTGCAGTGTGAACTCGGCATAAGACATGTCGCATTTAGGGGCAAAGCAAAAAAAAAAAACATTGTCGAACAACAATATAAAATGCGGGAAACTATTCATTGGTTATTCTAAAATTAATTGTATTACAAATTATACTACAACTGCAAAATACTAAATTGATCAACTGTCCTGCGTGATGACGTTTAATGTCTCCGACAGCGCCTGTAGTCCCATTTAGCAACATGTTAGCAGTCTTTTTTAAGAAACATAACAGTTTTAAAAAATCAAGAGTGGGGTGTAACTGGTGTTTTATGTCGTAGAATAAAACGTGAAAGTATCTTGAGCCTGTCTGAACCACGGACCTTATTTAAGGGATTTAACCAAAATCCCATTCAAAAAACCCATTGACTCTGGGACGATGGAACCGGAAGTGCTAAAATGCTAACTCGCTTCCGGGTTTTTGCCTACAAAGTGACATCATAGTTCCCCCACTCTGGAGGACATTTCAGCCACCTGAGCAAAAACATTTATACCAGACCTGTACAGTGCTGTACAACCTGTACCGACCAGACCTAGCTGCTTTTCACTTCAATGTGCTATTTGCAGTGATGGGAATAACGGCGTTATAAATAAACGGCGTTATTTTTTTCAGTAACAAGTAATCAAACGAATTACTGTTTCCCCGTTACAACGCCGTTAACGTTACTGACAATAAAATGTGGCGTTACTATATTATATTATTAGAATTTAATTTTTCAGTTCAACTGAATGGATGCGCAGTGTAGCTGTATTTGATGTACCATAAACTCTAGTGTGAAGGCGCACGACTCGCCGTCGCTTTCTCTCACATACACCATGCAAAGAAAGATACAGAGCGAGAGAGTCTTTCATAACATGCAGGATTGACGCGCTACATGTAAACGATATTCTTTGTTGTATTTTCCTGTCAAAATAACGGAGTTCCTTTGGAATTCTTCAGCTTTTAAGAACTGCCGGTTTCTCTGGTAGTGGGCGGAACTAATGCGCAAACGACAATCTCATTGGCTTGCGCTCACCTATTATCGTCCCTGTTTTGATTTCAGCAAATCAATTCGAGCGAACCCAGACAACGCGATTAATATTCATGAACCCAGCAGCTCATTAATCCTTAGTGCGTTTTATATTGATGACAAATATGCATTCATACTTGGTTATTCTAATTACTAAAGTTCTATCATCATATAATATTAAATTATCATAATATTATATTATAATGCTTGACTGACTGATACTAAGCGCCAGTAGATAAATAGTGTAGATTAATGTACAATGTTTTATAATAATAATTTATTCTTTTTAGTGTCCATTTCATTAATTTAACATATTTAATATTGAGGGTATCCAAAGTTGGATGTTGACATTTGAACATTTTTTAAAAAGTAATGCAATAGTTACTTTCCCTGGTAATTAGTTACTTTTATAATGATGTAACTCAGTTACTATTTGTGAGAAGTAACTAGTAACTATAACTAATTACTTTTTTAAAGTAACGTGCCCAACACTGGCTATTTGTATTTGATTTGACTAAATGATGAACATTCTTGGTTATGAGAAAACATTTTTTACAGTGCTGTGTTAAGAAATTCTATTAAAATTTTTTTTTGTTTTTTTTTAATTGCACACAGAGCAGTTTAATGCTTAATAATAATATTAGTAATAATAATATCAAAAAACGTAGGCAAATTTACAGAAAACAGAAGTTGCAGCATTTAATCAATATTCCACCAAAACAAGATCACTATGAATGGGTCACTATGGATATTTTTTTTTTGTTGAGAGGAGCTAAGAGGGTGTGTATAGTTTCTTTAGACTGATACAACCAAGCACTAAAAGTAAACTTGAAATATATTTCCTTCTTATATTTCACAATTATGGCATTATATATCACATGACATACTCAAACTCTTTAGTGGCACAAACTGCTCAAAGTTTGACTGTTACTTTGCTAAAATACTGTTCATTTTGAACCAAATGTCCTATACAGCATAATTTCCTTTCATTTTAATTTTCATCTTACTCATGCTAAAGAATTTATTGAATCTTAACCACATCTTCAGATGATTCTGGCAAAAATGTTTTGGATCAAGCAAACCACTGTTATAGAAGGCCACAAATGTCACGTTCCAATAATAACCTGTCTAAAAATGTTGACTTTAACAAACAATATTATCTTTGTTATCAGTTGTTGTCATGGATTACTGCTAGAATTTTCATGAGAACACTTTTTCTCAGTTTCCTTGTATTGTACAAACAGACCACATATCTCAACAGAGAGACACTTTCGAGATGACATCTTTTCATATTTACAATATATTTCATAAGGTTGGTTCCCTGTTCATGTGTGCAATAAATATTAAGTTTTAAACAAAGCTAAATTTAAGAAGGTAAAGTTCATTGTCCCTCCCACATTCAGATTTACGTCAAATTTAAATATAATCTGACACGCAACACCAGGTAATTTATTGACTTTGCATGTAAAAAGAATATTTCTGTTTCTTCGACTGGTAGCCTTTAATTCTTGAGTGAACTGCAACTTTAACATTACGTTAACTAACCAAAAAAAAAAAGATGTTATGTCTGGATTTGTATCAAAGAACCGTTTCTTTTGTCATAAATGTCATAAACAGATCCGAAATACAATTCCTTTTTATATCTCACAATTGACTGTATATCAAAAAGGCCAATGCACTCAAGGGTCAAGAAAATGTGTAAAGCCAATCACACCTGTTTTTTAAATTAATTTAACCATTAGTAAATAAAGGCTTTTAGATTTTCTTGTCCTTGTTTTTGCAAGTTGAACTACCGCTTATCCAAAGAGCACCAGGATACGAGGATTTTCATTCCAGCAGCACCCTTTTTATTTATTTATTTTTTACATGCTTATTCATGAAATATATACATGCTAGGTCAGCACAAACGTCATTCATTGGTGCGTTTCGGAGTTGCCGGACCCATCTTGTTCTGGCAGATTAAGTTTAACAAATAATATTATAACCATCAGTGGTTGTCACGGATTGCGGAGTTTTGTTTTTTGGTCTTGTTGGTTTTTCTGTGAAGGTTTTCCCCCTTTCTCAGTTTCCTTGTATTGTTCAAACAGGCCACAGCTCTGAATAGAGAGTTGTTTTCAGATGATACCAATTTATTTTTACAAATATTATTCTTCACAACTATTTAATTCTCACTTTGCTCAAGCATAATGTGAAATACTGTAATGTGGAAGTGACAATGAAAAATGTAGCTGAACTTTAGCTCCAACTTAAGTAACTAATATTTTTGGTTTAATGCATATTTTAATAATTCAGGTCATGAATCTTCTGTTGAAGGCAGACAGAGGAAGAACATGCAATAACTTTTCTATTTAAAGTATATTTGTGCTAATACATTGAGAATCCTCAGTGTGCAGTATATGAATGCAGACATTTAACTTTTCTGCTTATACATTTTCAGGGTTATCAAGTCTGCTGCTTCTTTTCAGTATGTTCTCAGTGGGAAATGCAGAAGGCAACCAAGACATTCATTTGTAAAACCCTTTGTTTTTCTATTGTAAAAGATTGTTCTGCCAAAATGAAATGTACAATAGTATTGACAAATATTTGCATGAATAAAGAGGTATCTAAGGGTATTCTAAACCAAACAGGCTCTATAAGAATGGTTTCATTTTGTCCTAATTACTTATTCTTTTTTTTTTTTTTTTGCCATCATCAAATTTGTCCTCGAAAAGATCAAGTTGCTACTATAATTTACCTAGGTCCTGATAATCCAATATACTAAATACACTAATAACAACTACCAATCATTTTTGTCTGTTTTGTGTGATTCTCTTTCCCTAAAACTCATACAGATTCAGTGGAATTGGTTGACTTTTATCTTCTGTATAATTTTAATTTAACATATGAAAGGCACTATGCTGTTCATCCACCGATGTATGAAATGATTTTGCTGTGAAAGACACAAAATACTTCTCTCAGAAGATATGTTTGATTTTCACAGTATATGAATCATCAACATCATCGTCATCATCCTCATCTTTTGTAGACTGTATAATTTGTGTTCTTTCAATAGTAATGTGTTTTGGGGAGGGCTTGGCTAATCAGGATAGTGACCATTATCACTCTTCATATTTCCATTATGGCTACACATGCTCACTTGTATGAGCTGGGTTAAATCAGAAACTGGATAAAAACGTTCACTTCATTCAAAATTTAAATGTTTCAAAACAGTATGATGTAGGGTCATTCTACAGAAATGTCTACTTTTCTGTCCCAAGACTTTAAAGAAATATTACAATTGAAATACACATTAGGGTTACAATTTTTTTATATTTTAAAATGAGACAATATGTTATTTGAACAATTACACCTTCCTGAGCCATCAATGTGACATTATTTTTTTTTAAATTAATTATATAGAATTTCAAGTACCACAAAACTGCTCGTCCCCACAGCCATGTACAGCAGGAAAGTGCTTTATTTTGAGGTCAAAAACAGGATTTTCTACCATTTAAAATACAAAAGTCTATTCATAACTATCAAATATATGATATAAATGGCATAATAAAACAAAATGTCAAATAAATATTATAAAATGTATAATGAAAACAGTGGTCCCCTGGAGTTGTGTCACTGGTGTTACCGCTTAACAAAAGTCTTTTATTTTGGAATAAAAAAATCACACTGATGACATCACTCGACTTCCTCCTTCCTATTTTCTAAACATCTATGAAAAAAGGCCCATGTTTAGTCCACTGTTTCTTTTCAGTTATGATAAATTTTCTCATTTATCTCATGATTTCATATGAAGCTTTTGGTTGATGTCACTGGTGTGACCTATTTATTGTTAGGGAAATGTAAAAAAAAAACTATAATACAAATGGATTAAACTACTTAATTTAGTGAGTATACCATGATTGACAACATGTGGCTTGATACCTTACAGCAGACATTTTGTAAAATGCATTTTTCATGGTCACTGGAGTTACCATGCGCATTAAAATCCAATACTGGTCATGCATGTCAAACATCCACTACATATTGGATCTGATCCAGTACGTCATCATGCTACAGGCTGCAGTGAAAACGCGTTCGTTATATTCAGGGTCTAGACTTTGACATGTCAATAATACACCCACAACAATAGGTGGCGCCAAAAAAGCATAAAACGAGTGTGCCATGAAATATGTAATGTAATTTAATGTGTGTTGTAAAGATCGCGAGTGAAAACAAAAGAAAAAGTAAAGCTTACAGCGGCACGAGTCGTGACTGTCATGTTAGTCTGATGGGAACAAACTTCCTCTGTAAGCGATTTTAAAACGTAAGACAGTACCCAGATTTGAAGACTACAATAAGATTTCACTTCTACTGTTAATAAAATTTTGGTAGGCTACTATGAGATGGATAGCCTAAATGTTATATAATTCAGATGGGCTACCTGTTATTTTTATGGTATATCAAATATTTTTCAATGTCATTGTTGGTAGGCTACATTTTACCAGTATTTTAGCATACTTTCAAAACACAAATTAAAATAGGAAAAATAATTTAAGAAAAAATGTGTTTTACAGAGAGACCCCAAACAACAACAAGATTTACAATACGGTAGTTATTTCTTGCATTTCAGGGCAGACACAGATATAACTAACGGGCCATTTTACCAAAGTTGGTTTTGTCCTCAACAATTGTTGAAAGCTACTGAAAAATAACTTGCTGAACACACAGAAAAAGCATCTCTAATCTGTAATTATTTAATTGATAAAAAACACATTTGCATTGTCCTGATGTTGTGTTCTCCTATCAGCAGCCTGATAAACCTTGCCATAGGCCTAGATAGATAGATAGATAGATAGATAGATAGATAGATAGATAGATAGATAGATAGATAGATAGGGCACACTGCAAATTTTAGAGCTCAATTCTGATTTATGGCACAGGTTAGATTACTATAGAAGCCTAAACTGTTTGATTAAGAGAGTCAGTATTTTCATAATGTACTTTTTATTTAATTTTGTTAGTACACCTCAAATCTGTGTGAAAGTAATAACATTTTTGTGTCATTCTTTCACACATTAGAACAAAATTCATAATCAGGCACCATTCACAAAAAGTACTGGATGTTTCTGAAAATTTTATATTGAAGAAAGGACTATAATTTGGAATTTATGCATTAATGTAATTTACGATTGAGTGGAATGTCCCTTATGACTTATATTTAACTATAAAACATTCAAAATATTATTTAGTTAACCTAATATTACATTTTTATACAGACTCATCTTTCCCCTTTCCCCCTTATTTGGATTTTATCTGCATACATCTCCATAAATCAAACAATGACATCCTGTATCATCCTCGTGACTTAAACAGAGTTGACACTGAGAAAAGTATAAAAGCAGGGCTCTTTTTGGAAGTTCATAAAATCTTCCTCTGAGATTCTGAAGGCAACAATCTGAAAACCAAAGTGAGTTTTTGGCATAGGGATCTACTGAATAACCTTCTGACTTAAAGTATCTTTTTACTTTGTCTTTAAAATACATCGATAATCCACGTGTGCAACATATAAATGCAGACATTTATCTTTCCTGCTTATTAATTTTCAGGTTCATCATGGCAATCCTGAGAAGTCTGCTCCTTCTTTTGATTGTGTTCTCCATGGGGAATGCAGAAGGTAACCGAGATATTTATTTGTAAAAACCCTTATTATCCCATTCCAAACCTTTGACGTTTCATGGAGAGGGATAGCGATAATTATGTAATAATATTTAAGAGATTAAAAGACTAATGTGTGCATGATTAATAAAGGACCTACAGAGTCTAAAGTACATGTATTTGCAGCACATAATCACACAAACATAAAATAAGCTTCATTAAAATAATTTCTTGCTTTGAATGTTAAAAGAGCCCTAACATTTATGTACTGGATACAGTTGATATAGCTGAAAAATGCCCCAATGGATGGACAAATTTTGGAGTCAAGTGCTACAAGTTCTTCCCTCAGGGGGTCAACTGGATCACAGCAGAGGTAAAGAAAACTGATACTGAGCAAATAATTAATCAGACCAGACTTTGTTTGAAAATGACTTAAGTCACTTAGGCTATGCTTTGTGCTAAAAAATTTCTATTATGTATTAACACAAAAAATATCTCTCTTTAGAGACACTGTCAAAGTCTGGATGCAAATCTCGCATCTGTGCACAATAAACTGGAAAATGATTTTCTGATGAGTCTGTTTCCTTCTTCTACCACACGTTCATGGCTTGGTGTTCATGATGGTGAACAAGTAAGTTAAACTGTGTGGCCTAAATAGACTTATTTGTTTGTCAAGAATGAAATGTCTTTAAGAAGATTTCAGCATAAGACAAAGTTTCTAATGAAGATGGTTTGACTTCTTCAAAGCTGAACTTAATTAGCTGCTTACTGGAGTCTGAGCACAGCATTGGACTCTTATAATCATTCTTTTACTAATCCAGGAAGGACAGTGGACATGGAGTGATGGATCTGCGTATGACTATACTAACTGGTGCGCTGGGGAACCTAACAATGCTGGTGTCGAGAACTGTGTGGACATTAATTGGACCTGTAAGTGTGTTTTTTGGATCATTTCAATAATAATATACAATGCTGGTTGAATATAACACCACTATAATAATCAGAATAACTTATTTTATATTTCCACACAGCTAACCGTTGCTGGAATGATCTGCCCTGTTCTTTCCAAATAGGCTATACTTGTGCTAAAAGCCTGTGAGATCATATGCAGTTACTTTGATCGTGCTACACTTACATTTTCTGTCCTCATCTTTCCAATGTTTCATCTCTTCTAAATACCTACTCTAATACTAATCAATAAAAGCATTGATAAAGCAAATCATGTGTGTTGTGGAGTTAAATCAAATTCATGTTTAACAATATTGTGCATCAAGGTTGGTATCATTAGAATTCATCAAATTATATTATTATCAGGGGTACACAGCTTCATCATTGACAAACACTAAAAGACATTTGTGTGTTTTGTTTTCTGAATGGATTGGATTGTAGGCAGATATCCACCTCATCCAGCGCTCTTTTCGTTGTGAGTGAACTCATGAACGATTTTCCTGTGTGATAGTGAATAATTCACTATTCTGGCATTGCTATACTTTGATTCTAAACAGCCTATAGAAAACACACAGGACATGACTGTTGATATATTTTCAGGGAAACTGATTCTCAGGTTTATTTATCAGTAATATTTTACTAGGGCTCATGTTCCAATAAAAAGGTTCTAAAAAGGGAATTGTTTTTAATGGTTTACTTTTTGCATTTTATCTTATTTACTCAAACATGCTTTAACCATTAACAATGTGATCAAATTAAATTAAAATCTGTAAATTATATAAAGTAATAAATGAAAGTTAACTCACTCTCCAGTCATTTCAAGAAACAACGCATTCATTTCAAGAATTTCTGCGTCAACGACACAAAGAGGCACAAAAATGGAACTCGTTGGGTGCGCCCACAGCCATTAAAAACAAAAGCAGTGATGAAGAGCTAAAAGGGATGATAAATTACCTTCCAAATTGGGTATTTCAAAACCACGATAAACAGAATATTCATAGTTTTCAGTAATGTGACTGGCTCAAAGACCTGAAAGGCAAAACATCCATAGAACTGCAGCACAAGCCTGTCAATTTTCCATCTGTTTCCAACCTCTCAAAACAATAAAAACAAAGAAATGTGAACAAAATGCAAGTTTTGGTCTTTTGAAATCCACACAAAACACCCGCCGCTATATTTCAATCACTAAAACAGCGGCACATTCTGAAACTTTTTATGTGAAAAACACCTTAAGTGCCTTATTAAAACAGTGACATTAAAAGATCAAATACAGTGTGACACGTCGCACATTGCATTTATATTCTGGGTTCATCTGCTTGCCAGTTCAAATGATGCATCATCAATAAGGTGTATACTGAATGTGGCCTTTAATATCAGTGTCTTACTTCATTACTACTTAATACCCCAGCATCCTCCCCCATAGTCACATCAATAAGTCTATGGTTTACATCAGACAACTTCTGAGTGACACGGTAAGGACCAGTGTATAATGGTGCAACTTTGGCAGTGAAGTTTGAAATTGCGTCAGACTGTGGATAAGTTTTAATTTACACTGGATCATTCACGGAGAAAGAAACAAGTCGACATCTCTTGACATAGCAGCACTTTTTCTGGCCTCCAGAAACGACTTGGCACGATTAGATGGTTCCTGGAGCGAAAGCTTTAGGGCATCTAAAGAAGTAATACCGGGACCTTCCACTCCAAGAGAATCAGGCTGAGAAATCAGATCCAGGGGCATATTCAGTTCTCGGCCATATACATTGAGCTGTGCGTAGGGTGAAACAAATGTGGGGAAGAAAGCGATTCTGAGAAGTATGCTTGTTACCAACATATGCTCTAATGGCATACGTTTTCAGCATTCGATTCACTCTCTCAGTGGCATTTGCAAGTCTGTGCTCAGTACCTAAAGCAGTAACTGTGTGTTTAAAGAGGTCACTTATAAACGCAGAAACGCTGTCTGATATCAGGTACTTTGGGGCACCATGTCGAGCAAAAACTTCACTGACCAACTTACTGGCAGCAACGGTAAGAGCTGTAGCCTCCCTCACAGCACAAACTTTGAGCCACTTTGAAAAGTAATCTACGAGAACAAGGAAGTACGAATTCCTGCTCTGTGTCCGAGGCAAGTGGCCCACAAAGTCCACCTTCCGTATACTCCCAGGGATACTGGCAGCCGAATGGAACCAAGTCACCATACACCAGGCTTTCTCTGGGACGGCTTAGTGACTTGGCAGACAGTGCATGAATCCACATACTTCACGTCTGATAGCATAATAGGCCAGAAAAATCTCTGTTTAAGCTGTGATTGCGTTTTAATCACCCCCAAGTGATGATAGTTTAAGACTGTGGTGGACGAAGTACACAAGTCAAGTAGTACTCGAGTAAAAGTACAGTTATAAAATATTACTCAGTAAAAGTATAAAGCACTCCTTTTCAATCTTACTCGAGTGAAAGTACAAAAGTACTCGAACTGTTTGTTTTGTAATTTTATATAGGCTACTTATATAATTGAATGTTATATTATGTATTTTTATAATCCTACTGTTTTTTTCCTCAAAATAACCACTATATGGAGTCAACATATACTTTTGTTGTTGCTATGGACTAGGTTGACAAGAGTGATGTAGAAGTATTCACTGTGAAGCTTACACTGCATGAACCTGAGAGAAAATCTGTTTAAATCTTGCTACACAATGAATGTACTACTCAAGTGAAGTTTCATTTCAGAATAACAAGATTAGAAAACATAAATGTGAATGTAGTACAATCAATGTAACTGTGGAGAAGGATGACATGATCTGTAGCACAAATATGTAGCCTATTTGGAACAAACAGGTGGCATCGGTCCAGCAACAGTAAGCTGTAGGGTGGAAAAATTAGATCATTATAGTGGTGTTAAAATCAAAATAAAATAGAATGTTCAACTTAAGGCATTTTTCAAAAAATGAGCCATTTGGGGTTACTGTATGATATGCATTTACATGATTGTAAATAATTATTGAAAGTTTTTAAAAAAAACAGACTTTATTCTTGCAGGTCAAGCTGATTTCCACACAGTTCTCAGGAACCACTGCCTTTGGGCTCTCCGGAGCACTAGTTAGTACAATCATATGCAGTTCCATCACATCCACTGTCCTACCTAAAGAGAGCACTACTGTATGACAGGACATAGTACAGTAGCAAAAATATACTTTATATAGACAGGTCATTCAGTAGATCTCTTTTCCAAAAACTCAACTTGGTTTTCAGATTGTTGCCTTCAGAACCTCAGAGAAAGATTCTGTAAAGTTCCAGAAGGAGCCCTGCTTTTATACTTTACTTGATGTATATAAGTCACGAGTATGATACAGGATGTGATTTTTGACCTGTGGACTTAAAAAAATCCAAATAGCTGTTGAGTTTTGCTATGTGTGTGGCAAAGCTGGTGACATTGCAAGGCTTTGTCCAGAGAACGAGAGACCAATCAAGATTTTATCTGCCATGCATGTGGAAAGGATGGTCATATGTTTGTAGAAAAGAAGGAAAGATCAGGAAGTTGTTTTTCACATGGAAGGATGGAACACAGGGCAAAACAGTATCACTTTTCACACAGAAGAAAGATGGACTTTCATGATTTTCTAAAGAAAATAGGCGGTTTAGATACCCATCTGGCACTGTGTAAAGGAGACAAGGGACTTCGCCGAGGACTCCATAATTTACAGTTTCAGATTATGGGAAACCATCCCTTATAACTAATATTCAACTAACACTATTATATTACTATGCAAAAAAAGGGAAAAATAAATATTTAGTTAACCTAATAGTTTTATTTTTTACAAGCTCATCTTACCCCGTTCTCCTGTATTGGATTTTATTAAATTGACAGATCAAACAGTCACATCCTGTGTCATCCTTGTGACTTATACACACTTGACATCAAGTGAAGTATAAAAGAGTTTTTGTTTTTGGCACAGAGGCCAACTGAATAACCTTTCTATTTAAAGGCCCGGTTTCACAGACAGGGCTTAGACTAAACCAGGATTAGGCCATAGTTCAATTAGGACATTTAGTAGTAATTTTTATAAACATGCTTAGAAAAAAACATTCCTGAGGTTCATCTTGAAACAAAACAATGGCACTGATATATTTTAAGATCAGTCAGTGCAAGTTTATTTCAGTTGAAACAGCTCAGACTTACATTTTAGTCTAGGACTAGACTTAAGCCTTGTCTGTGAAACCGGGGAAAGTATTTTTGCTTTGTCCTTAAAATCCACAGAGAATCCACAGAGTGCGGACATTTAATTTTCCTGCTTATTGATTTACAGGTTTATCATGGCAATGCTGAGAAGTCTGCTGCTTCTTTTCGTTGTGTTCTCCATGGGGAATGCAGATGTAACCAAGGGATATTTATTTTTAAGATATATTTTTTAAACTTGTTATTCCATTTTAACATCTGTTCTACCAAACCTTAATTGTTGTGTGTTAGCTGTTTTGTAGCTTTATGGAGAGGGATTGAAGGAAATATATTATTTTAACTAATATTTGCATGATTAACAAGGAATCTACCAAAGTGTGTCTAAAATACACACATTTGCAGCACACAATCATTAAATAAGCTACATAAAATAACAATTAAAAAAAAAAAAGAAAAAAAAGGTTTTCAGATATTACAACAGCCCTAATGTTTATGCAGTTAATTTGGCTGAACAATGCCCTTATGGATGGACAAATTCTGGAGTCCAATGCTACAAGTTCTTCCCTCAGTCGGTCAGCTGGATCACAGCAGAGGTAATGTGCTAGTTGTAGGTGAATTTTATTTCATTTTTGTTTTTTTCTTTAAGCAAAACTTTCTTTTCTGAAAATCATGATCATGAGCAAATTATCAATCAAACAAGACATTGTTCACAAGTGACTGAAAATTTTGTTTAAAAAAAGTAACTTTGTGCTTCATGCTAAAAATATTATATTTTTTACTGACAATTAAAACACAATCTATCTACACTGTAAAAAAAAAAAAAAAAAGTTGAGCCAACTTACAATTTTAAGGCAACCAGCTTCAGCAGATTTTTGAGTTTTCTCAACTTGTCGTTTTAAGTTTATACAACAAAAATGTGAGAATCTCCCACAAAACTAAGTTGAGCAAACTCAAAAATCTGCTGAAGCTTCGCTCAACTTTTCTTTTTTTTTTTTTTTTTACAGTGTATTTAGAGAAACTGCCAAAGTCTTGGCTCAAATCTCGCATCTGTGCACAATAAAATGGTCTGTTGCCTTCTTCCACACGCTCTTGGATTGGAGCTCATGATGGAGAACAAGTAAGTTAAATTGTGTGGCCTAAAGAGTCTTATTTGTCTAGACTGAAATGTCTTCTTTAAACATGAAGATGGGTTGACTGCTTACTGGATTCAGAGAACAGTAGCGCACTCTTTATAAACCAACATGTTTTCACTCCCAGCTCGTCACATATTGACGCTTGGTCAGGATCCTTTGGAGTCACTTTTAGATGCACAGGGTACCCCTTTAGTGTTATTTTTCGACGTGCAGGGTCCTCCATTGCTTTAAATAAGAAACAAATTCAAAAAATGCCGGTTTAGGGTAGGGGTGGGGTTAGGTGCTCCAATGAAAGTAAACTTATATAATATATTTACATATTATATATATTTTTACAAATGCATGCAAAACATTAAATTAAGACAAACAACTGAGGACCCTGTACGTAGAAAAGTGACGCTAAAGGGGTACCTTGAGTGTCAAAAAGCGACACCAAGGGGTCCTGACCAAGCATCAATGCGTGACGAGTTGGGAGTGAGAACGTGTTGCATAATCACTCTCTTCACTCTTTAGGAAGGACAGTGGGTGTGGAGTGATGGAACGCCATGACTACACCAACTGGTGCTCTATTGAACCTGATGGTGGTGGTTCCGAGAACTGTGTGGAGATCAGCCGGACCAGGAAGATTGCAGTGGGTTTTTTTTTTTTTTTACATGAAATGTCAAGTGCTTTTAGTTGAACATTCTGTTTTATTTTGATTCTACCACCACTGTAATAATCAGAATAAATTTTTCCACCCTACAGTTAAACGTTGCTGGAATGATATAACGTGTTCGGCTTCAATGGGCTATGTTTGTGCTGAAGACCTGTGAGATATGCATCCTGCTCCACAGTAACTTTGATTGTACTACATTCACATTTTCTGATCTTATTTTTCAAAAAAAAAAAAATATATTATTCTGTTATTCTGAAATTAAGCTTCAACTTTAATCTCTTCTCAATACCTTCTCTCGAACACTCATAAATAAATAAATAAAAATAAATTAATAAAAGCATTAAAGTGTTGTGGAGTTAAATTCATGTATAAACATAAGTATATTTCATAGTAAGCTTGGCTATTCACCTTTATCCTGTGCCCTAATATGCTTTGAGCAAATTATGGGGGTAAATTATGTTACATTGTAAACAATCGGTGAAAGGTTTGCTCTATGAACGCAAGCGTTTTTAAAAACTTTCAACCATCAATAATTAAAAGGAAATTTAAATGTATGAAAGCATTTATAAATTACTTTTAACATACCTCGAATAACCCCGAAAGCTTGATTGTTTATGCAACGATATCATGCATGTGTTAAATGCCACTGTTGTAATATATGTCTATATTATGTAACATAGGTTGCCCATATCAAAATTTCCATTGTTTTAACAGATAACAAATTTTGTATTTACCTGCTTTAGAAATTCTAAGATAAACACGACTGATAGGGATAAGAAGTGAAAAGGGGACACTATTACAATTTAAAGCATGCTGTACGTGTGAAAACAAACCTGGAGCATTCCAGTGAAATATTCATGGGTTTCATCATAAATTAGCCTAAATCAGAAATGTGCAGTATATGTTGCCTTTTTTTGATATTGCTTTTCTGTTTCAGTTTTTAAATGAAACTTCCCCAAACCAGAAGAGCGTCTCAATGTTAAACATAGTAGGCTAGCTAGGAAAAAAAAAAAAAAAAGGTGGATGGAAATGACATTAAATTATGTAAATTATGCAAGCTGCACAGTGCACACAGCTGCTTCCTCATTGGCAAATGCAAGCAGACATTTGTAAGTTTTGGTTCTTAGAGTGGATTTTATGCAAATATACACCTCTGTAAATGATTCAGTAAGTGAGTGAACTGTCTGAATGAATCAAACTGAATCGCAAACAATTTCTAAACAGCTGAAAGAAAACATACAGGACATTACAGCTGAAAAATAACTGTAATGTTTATTTATCAGTAGACTAATATTTCAATAAGGCTCATGCCCCAGATACATAAGCTATAGGACTGAAAGCACTTGTCTGTGAAACATGTCATTTCTCAGAGTACATCTGTAAGATGGTGAATCTGTCATGAGGTCTATAAAACCTTATGTGGCATTTTGTCTTTAAACTTCCATTTTAACGGTAGCTCTGTTAATATCTATCGCGGTTTAAAAGTATTTAGCTGGTGAAGTAGATTTTATTGTAGAGTTAACAAAAGTTATCATGTGCATTGTTTGAAGCGGATGTCTGGAAGATTTTAAAACGAGCGGATAATTCATAAATTTGTACGATCTTACCATCATGTTATGGAAATACAAAGCAGAAGATAGAAGACAATAAGTGTGCTGAAAAGGAACAGGGCTACGTATAGACCCCAAAAGAAACTTTTCCCATTCACACGGTTTCGAACCTCCGATGGTTCACCACTAGGGGGTGTTGATCTCAAAGTGAACCCATGAACCATTTCTGGTTGCCCAGTTAATCATGTGACATGAAATCTCACGAAATTTTACTAAAAAAAAATAAAATAAAATAAAGAATTCAGGGCCAGATGTTGTTGGTTAAACAAAAGATAACTTCCCTTTAACACAGATGGTTATATAGTTATAAAAATTCATTAAAAAAAAAACGTTCAATACTTTCTTGAAAATTCGAGCTTATAGAATTAAAACCACCTCCTTCTCCTGACTGATAACACTACTCTTGCCTGCTGGTTTTTATTGACAGCTCTAATGAAAACACTTAATTAAATAATTACATGAATCAATTAATTAAATAATTAATTTAGTTCATTGTGTGTTAAGGGTTTGATTATACTTAAATAAAACACATAACACAAGCACTAATATTTAATAGTATTTAAGTGTTTATTATTAATTTTTAAAAATGTAAAAAAAAAAAAAAAAAATTCCATTTGTTTTGTAAGTTTGGTCTGAATTCTTGATGCTTTTACAACGTTTTCACCAGCAGGTGTCGCCAGCTGTTTCAAGTGCTTCGAAACATCGAATCATTTTTCAGAATCAGAAAGAGCTTTATTGCCAAGTATGTTTGCACATACAAGGAATTTGTTTTAGTGTCACAGCAGTACTCAGAAACAACAACAGCAACAACAACAACAACAACAACAACAACACACAGATAATAAAAAATAAGATGTGAATAATATACATATATATAAAGTGACGTGACATGTGGCCAAGTATGGTGACCCATACTCGGAATAAGTTCTCTGCATTTACCCATCCAAAGTGCACACACACAGCAGTGAAAACACACACACCATGAACACACTTGGAGCAGTGGGCAGCCATTTATGCTGCGGCGCCCGGGGAGCAGTTGTGGGTTCGGTGCCTCAGTCGTGGTATTGAGGGTGGAGAGAGAGCGCGCGCTGGACATTCACTCCCCCCACCGACAATTCCTGCCGGACCTGAGACTCAACTCGAACTTATATATATAAAATAGAATAATAATAATAATAATAATAATAAACTGTATGTACAGGTCTGCTATAGATATACTAGAATGTAGGGTGATAAATAAATATGAGGTTCTTGGAGGGTGGGCAGGGGAGTACCAATAATCCTTTCAGCAGACCGAACTGTCCTCTGTAATCTTCTGATTTCGTAGTTGAGCTACAATTGGTTCAATGCTTCTAAAAGCTTCGTTTCTCCCAAACATCAGTAATGTCATAAATGTTTATTTTAAAATGAATGCCATCAAAACATTACTCATAAACGATCATGAATCAGCTGTCCTTTTGATAGTTTGTGTCTATAAAACAATTCTAATTCACATCAGCATCTGTGCTACAGTCATGTTGTTCAAGCAATGATGTTTTTGGCAAGGTGTGAATGACTTCTTTCTTTTCGCCTTTCAACAGTGCCAACTGGGTATCTAAACTGCCTATTTTCTTAAGCAAATCAGGATAGCCTATCTTTCTTTTATGTGAAAGTGATATGGTTTTGCCCTACATGTCCCATCCTTCCACGTGTAAAACAAACAACTTCCTGATCTTTTTTCATTTGGATATATATTTAGACATTATCAAAGACTACTTTATCAAGGCTATATTTAGTTTATGACTTTATTTTTAAGGACATTTAGCCTTTTTAATAATGGCCACTTTTTGTGTGTAAAAATGCTGCAAAGTTGACCAAGTTATGTGAAATTCTGATGAAGTAAAAAAAACTTTAAATTCAAAATGTAAAAATGTTCAGTCTAAAATGGCCGGAGACCACCAGAGGTTTACGGACAGACAAAAAAGCCACAAACACTCTGGTTCAGGGTCATTTTATTCATATGTGCAGAAAATACGCATAAAATAATTCACATTAACATATTTTTCTTCAAGAAAAATAAATTT
Source organism: Onychostoma macrolepis (assembly GCF_012432095.1). Classification (NCBI taxonomy): domain Eukaryota; kingdom Metazoa; phylum Chordata; class Actinopteri; order Cypriniformes; family Cyprinidae; genus Onychostoma; species Onychostoma macrolepis. Next base: position 13,483,968 of record NC_081163.1, read on the forward strand.
GACAGCATTCCAGAGAACAAACTACTAAATAACATGGAGTGAGTCTGTGGACGTCTTTACGTTTTCAGAGTGCCATGAATTCTGCTATCACTTCAGTAAAATTATCACTCTTTACTGCTGTTAATGGAACATATAAGCTTCTTATTTGAAGCTTATTTGTAGTTGCTATATTGCAAATAGCAATTAAAGAACGAGCAAAGATGTTTCATAACTAGAGCATTTATTTTTAGGCACTTCAAACAAAGGCCAAGATAGTAAACTAGCAGTAAAATTTGAGACTATGACTGTCAAATCAGATGCACTCTAAAATAAAAGCAACAACATATAAACATCCTTGAGTTCCCACAAATAATGAAAACAAACATTCCCTTGGGCACAGAAATAAAAATGTGCATTACAATTCCTTTGCTGTAAATATTAACAGAGTATTGACTAGAAAAGAAAAGAAGACATAATTAGAATAAGAACACATATTATCTTTAATTTAAAGTGAGCGGAGAAACACAGCAGAATAAAAGACATACAGAATGCAACGGAAAGCCTTACAAAGGGACACTAGACGATAAACAACTAACATTGTCAATATTTCCCAACAGATAGATGAGTTTACAGGAAAAAATAGAGGTCAGAAAGTACAGAGAAAGAAAATACTGCAAAGGGATATCAAGTCAAGAAAAGACTAATAACCCTACATATAAGTAAAAAAAAAATCAATCAATAAATGCTTTAACTGTTTGTTTTGACCATTATGGCCAATGAAACATGGCCACATAATCTTTTATTTGGCTCATTCAGAAATAAACAGTAATGGAATGTGCACAGAATGAACAGAACGCCTGCCTTAAGCCAGATTAAAATACAAATATGATATACATTCACAGCGTGTATGACTCAGAATGGTCATGACATTCTAGAGACCTTAAACAACTTGACGTGCATTGATTAAGATTATAACACGAAAATTAGCAGGGTCCTTTATACATTTCATGTAAACTATTATGCTACAAAGAACTTTCATTGCACTTTTGTCTTCAAAGAGAAATCAATTACATTTATTACAAAAGCAAATACAGAAGTTGAGCAAAACATTTTAAGATTAGTATGTGATCTATTACCTAACTGTCCAGTCCATCGAGGAACTCTCCTTCAATGATGTGCTCCAAGCGTTTCATGACCTGATCGCTGCTGTGCGGCGGGTAGTCGGCGGCATAATGCAGGAGGTGTGCGGTGGAGCCATTAAAAGAGCAGCAGAGGGTGCTGAGGAACGGCACGAGATCCACGATAGAGCAGAGGGAACGTAGTGTGAGTAGAGGAAACTCCACTCGATCTGTGCTCGACTCTCCAGCTGTTCCATTCAGCTCCTGAACACATATTCAAAATATTTACAGACTGAGAATTGGGACTAATTGTGAAAAAGCACCAAATTTACTGGTTCATTGGTGCTCTTTCACAGATACATTGAAGCATACGTTTCTGTGCATGGAGATCTTACCCCATGGCGTCGGTTTATTCCATCCAGTATCCTAACAATATGAGGTTTACACTCCTTTTCACCTTCCAGCAGAGTGTTTCCTGGTCCATCATAATGCTCGACATCTACTTCAGGAATGAAAGCCCAGCGATACCTAAAATCAAACAAATACACACATAAAGTTCAGACATTAACAGATCATGAACAGTGAATTTTATGGTGTGGAGCAGATCACAGGCCATTTTTGTTGGGTCAGGCATGAAAGGTCACCTAGAAGAGGGAACCTATTGACCTTTACTTATAGCTGTTAATGTTGGGGCAACTATGACAGTCCACTTAGGTTAAAAATGTAAAAGAGCTAACACACACACACACGTACGTTTTTGTGAATTGTGGGGACTTTCCGTAGACTTCTATTACTATTATACTGACCAAACAATATTTTCTATCCCCTAAGCCTAAACCTAAACCTACTCCTTACAGAAAACCTGTTTGCATTGTTACACTAGTTTCAGATAAACATCATTTACTATTTTTAATCATTTTTTTCCCTCGTGGAGACCCCACAATGTCAAAAATGTCAGGTTTTACTATCCTTGTGGGGAGATTTGGTCCACATAATGTAGCATAAACAAGTACACACACACACACACACACACACACACACACACACACACACACACACACACACTCACACACACACACACACACACACACACACACACACACACACACACACACACACACACACACACACACACACACACACACACTCACACACTCACACACTCACACACTCACACACACACACACTCACACACACACACACACACACACACACACACACACACACACACACACACACACACACACACACACACACACACTCACACACACACTCTCACACACACACACACACACACACACACACACACACACACACACACACACACTCACACTCACACTCACACTCACTCACACTCACACTCACACTCACACTCACACTCACACTCACACTCACACTCACACACACACACACTCACACGATTTTTGGGGATATTTTGGCAGTAAAATTAAACCATTTTCACTGTATGGAAAATAGTGGCTTTAAAAGATGTGAGGGCAAGTAAATGATGACAGAATTGTAATCTTTGAGTGAACTAACCCTTTAAGTATTACATACATTACCATTCAAAAGTTTGGGGTCAATAAGATTTTTCAATGTTTTTAAATAAGTGTCTTATGCTCACCGGAGCTACATATAAAAACAGTAATATTGTAAAATATTATTATATTTTAAAATGTATTTTTTTTCCTGTGATTCAGCAGCCATTATTACAGTTTTCAGTGTCACATAATCCTTCAGAAATCATTCTAACATGTTGATTTGGAGCTCAAGAAACATTTATTACTATTATCAATACTGAAAATAGTTGTGCTGCTTAATATTTTTGCGGAAAACAATGTATTTTAAGTTCAGGATTATCTGATGAATAGAAGCTTGGAAAGAACTGCATTTGTTTAATTTTCAAACATTTTAAAATGTATTCACTGTCATTTCAAATCAATTTAATTTATCCTGGCTGAAAAAAGTAACAATTTCTTTAAAGAAAATCGTACTGTCCCTCAACACTTTGAACAGCAATGTGGCCATTAGAAAATGTCCAACCAATGCTTCTGTTCTAAAGAAGTTTAAAATTTGACAATTCATAAAACTGTTTTCTTATTTATCACTGCTATGGCAAGAGTAAACGGTGCCAAACATGCACACACACACAGTTCACTGGACTCTCACATTTGAAACAGAGGCATGTGCTCAGGAGGGAAGGACACAGCGGTGTCCAGGAACTTGCAGGCTGACAGGTACATGTCCAGCTCTGCCTGAGGGAAGAGTAGACCATTCTTGTCATTGCCACCCCGCAATTTACTCCTGAAACAGAAAGATACATTTTTGTAAATGAAGGGCCAAAATATATACCAACAGCAGTTTTCAGAAAGGAAAACTCACTTTGAAACTTTATCATCCAGGAGTGTCTTCTCAAGGCGGTTAAAAATGCGTATCTGAAATATTAAACAAATATTCAAACTGCACCCAGAAATAACATGAAAACAACCAAAAAAAAAATACTCTTAGTGCAGCGTATTTCTTACCAGCTCAGTGACCATGATTGGCCAGAGAGAGGTGAGATGTTGTGGTGAGATCCTAAGCAGGAGAACACGGAACATGAGGAACATCTGGGCTGACACTGATGGGGTCTGTCCCACACGCAGGTTCTCTGTTAGACGCTCTAGAATATATTTGGTAAAGAAAGTGTTAACTGGACATTTTTCTGTTGTACATTAATAAAGGACATTACAAGTAACCTTAATTTGTTTTCCACACAGACTGAGTGATACCTTGTATGAGAGGCAAATAGAAGTGGTACTGGTCATTCTCTCCGCTAAAAATGGCAAAAGCCTGTCGTTTCAGTAACATAGGCTTCTGCTCAGCGCTGTTGAAGAGCTTCAAAGAACTGCTCTGCATGCCTGCACATGGTACAACATGAACGCACACAATACAAGTCAATACACTGATCATACAAAAAATAACTAATGCAAAAGAATGTACATATACTCACTCATCAAGTCTTTGAACATCGTCTTTTCATGAGTCAGAAGATGGTCTATGATGGATCTCCAACTAAAGCACAATATGTGAATTTAGTGGCTTCAACATCAAACTCTTGATTTTTTTGTTGTTTATTTGCTGCATTTATTTGGTTAAAAGTACAGTTAACACAGTAATATTGCCAAATATTAGTACAATTTTAAAAATGTGTTTTTTTTAAATAAAGTTTAAAATATTTATCCCTGTGAAGGCAAAGCTGAATTTTCAGCAGTCATTACTACAGTTTTCAGTGTCACATGTCACATGATCTTTCAGAAATTATTCTAACACACTGATTTGGTGTACAATAAACATCTCTCATTGTTATCCAAGTTGAAAACAGTTTTTGCTGCTTAATATTTTTGTGGAAACTGTGATAAACCATCATTCAAAAGTTTGGGGTATGTTAAAAAAAAAGAACGGTACAGACTACTTTTATTCAGCAAAGATGCATTATATTGAACAAAAGTGACAATAAGGACATTTATAATGTTACAAAAAAAAACCTATTTTTAACATTGATAATAATTAGAAACATTATTAATAACTGAGTACTAAATTATGTGACTGGAGTAATGGCTTCTAAAAAAATTCATTATTTAAAATTACATTTTAAAATATATTGGAGTATATATTTTTAATTGTAATAATATTTCACGATATTACTGTTTTTACTTTATCAAATAAATGCAGCCTTGGTGAGCACTGAGCATAGGCTAGGCAAATTATTTGAGCAATATTTGTCCATTTTGACATTATCAGCATGCCTCGAAAATTTAGAATGTTGTGCAAGTATATCTTACTGGCAGGAACACGAGGACTCCATTGTGAAAAACATTGGGTCCATGAAGAGTTCCAGCACCTCTTTCTTCCACGCTCGCTTAGTGTAGGCATATCCACTCAGACTGCTCAACAACTGAGCACCCGCACAGAAACTAGGCATGTTATAGGCACTGAGATAGAAATTGAGAAATGAGTATGAGATTTAAATGAAAACTGCCATATATATATATTTATACATATGGCCACTGCCAAATTAACAATGAATAGACCAAAGCTTTTAAATTAAGCACTAACTAAGCATTTTTAATCACTATCACAAGTGTATAATTTGAACTGAAGCGCATCTTTTGCATATTCACCTGTGATTTTTTAGATAGGGAAAAACGTAATACATAAGACGGGAAATAAGAGGCACGGCTTTCTCCTTCTCATCACTGCGATAGACCATGTCCAAAAGAGGAGCCAGAACCTACAAATAATTAGCACAAATGATTATCTGTTGAAATTCTTGATACCTGTCGATTTTGACAAATCACATCAGCACAAATACTGCCATGTTTACTTACATTGAATTAATACAATTATATTTTCGTATTATTTCTGCATTGCATATCATTTTTGCATTAATGACAATTAGATTTGTTTTCTTTTTTCCCCCCAATATTGCTACAAATTCCATTCAGTTATAATCTGGAGCCCTGTGTGTGCATTTCTTCTTGTCTCTTACCTCAGCAAGCAGAACCAGAGCTTGTACACTGAATACAGATGGTGCTGAAGATGACACCATAGCACTGCTCTGGCCTGCACACTCTGAGAGAAAGACAGAACAGAGTACATTTTAATACTGCCTCTATTTACAGTAGGCAATATAGCTAGGCATTATTATTATCAGATTATATCTGCAATACAGCAATAGACATTATACTGAAAGCACATGTATTTCAGTGTAGGTTTACCCTCAAACTCATTGCCATCATGGTCATCTTCATCTCCCTGAAGACAGACTTGAGGCTGTGCTTTCACTTCCAGGTTACGACTCAGCCAGCTAGTCTGCTCAAGAGACGAGCCAGCCACAGCTCCTACCGCTTCTAGTATGCGCTGGCTCACTTCCTGTTGAGAGCACAATTACTATGCAATTTAACAGGTTGGTAAAGAAATATGTTGGGTTATGTTTTTCTCCTGCTTAGCAATCCAGACAATGAGCAGTAAGACATGACTGTTTAAACTTTTAGCTTTCACTTACTATATCAACACAATATTGGTTTTGCTGTCTCTCGATGTTCCGGTCTTACCTGCAGTTCTTTAGTATCCCTCTTGTTGTCGATATTGGGAAGTCTATTTACACAGTCATTAAGGATGCTGCAACAGTAAAATAAACAAAGATTGAAGTTTGCAAAGATGTTTTACCTTTCAATAACATCTAACAATTGTTTCATGTAATTAATAAGAGATCTCTAAAAGAGTTTTCTGGCTGCTTTCTTCTTGAAATGTTGCATCAGACAACTAGGCGGTTTCATACTGGTCTATTTGCACTGGTTGTACTGGCACCAAATGGTACAGCACATGTAATGCACCAGAGGTTAATATTTAAGATCAGGGTTTGTTCAAATCTCTGACCCTAAGTATGAGAAAACATAATAGTGACCACATTATTTTATTTACCCGAGGAGCAAGAAGTGTCCAGGAGGGGCGAGATTAAGCTGGACTGATTCTCTAAGTAGACAGAGGAGAGGATTGATGTTCTCCTGAAGAGCTTGAGCGGTTAGACTGCAAAAAAGACCATACAGGACATTTCCATCAATACTGCACTAAAAACATTCACCTTGTACAAGAATATAGTCAAGGGTGGATCTTCCATTGAACAGTAAGTAGCATTAACTTTAGCCACTGGCATGAATTAGATTGCAACAGTTCACTGGACTTTGGTCATTTTAAAGTAAATGACATCATATGATAGCAAATAAGATAAGGTACAATTAAAATATGAGATTGATGTTACCTTTGAATGTAGACGTAGCTGAACTGTAGCACTGGAATGTCAACTAATGTAGTCTTCTGATAAAGAGAGTAAACATTAATAAATGATGTAATTCTACAGGTAAATGTACCATTTTGTTTTAAATTGTAAAAGCAGAGACTTTTTTCATAGGGTTAGGATATAGTATGTATAACTAGCTGTATATAAAAACAATAGATGTTTATATGGAATGTCACCATTTAGACAGTTATGTAAATGTGTGTATGTAGTACCTGGTCTCCTTTGATCTGATGGGGTTTCTTCACCACCTCTCTGATGAGCTGCAGTATGGTGTCTGTACGGAGTGTGTTTAGTGCCTTGACTAGATCCACCAAGGTCATTTGAGAATCACTAGCATCTGGTAAAATCTATGTATGCGCACACACACACACACACACACACACACACACACACACACAATTTAAAAACATAATTCCAGACGTCTACTTGATGATATGTCATTTTTGCATTCTGATATCTATTGTTCACCTTGTTTCTGGAACGTCTTTTGCGACTCTTCCTGCTACTCCATACAGCGGCCACAGAGGCCATGACCTGCACGCCAAACTGCTGAGTCAGTGGCATCAAGAACTCCAGAACCTTTTGCCTCAAGATCTACAGAGAACAAAAACACGACTGGCAGCACTAAGCGGACAACAACACAGCATCATCTTTACGTAAACTAAACTGTTGTTTTTGTTTACTTCAAGTATCAGGTATACCTTTGTGCCTTTAAAATAAACAGAGGTGGGTGAGGCTTTGCTGCCATGGGTGGAGTCACAGCCTTTGACCACACCCCAGAGTAAGGCCATGCTGCTAATCATGTGCGGAAACTCCTCCAGAATGGCATTGCTAGCATTTCGCAGGTCTGGAACATCACAGCCTGCAGTCTTACAAACAAACAAACAAAAAAAAAACATTTTTTCTTTCTTATTTAATGCCCATGGCAAGATTAGATTTGTTTGCAACTACAATAGTTAGATGTATATTAGGAAAAGGAGAGTATCTGGTTGAATTTTATGATGTGATTCATTCACACTGACAGTGATATTCCAAAAAAAATTCCCCTTCATTGTCAGTGTGAATGGAGAAAACAGCAGGCTCCCCTAGGTGAATGTCCAAGTCACCTATGCTAGGATCCACCACTATTTGCTTTAGTAGGTGCTTGTATGTCTTACTTTCTTGTGGTCTAGAAGACAGTAGTGTGTGATAGTGGTCAGTCCTTCCAGCAGTGTCAGAGGATAGTCAGGCGCTATGTTCTCCCTCTTTAAGGTACCACTAAAGAGAACAATGAAATGAAGCAAAAAGTATTTATTTACACCTTATCGCTTAACACTTCATGTACACCCACTCTCACTCTCACACAAACGCAAACAACCACACACATTACTTACTTGTGTGAAGCTTTGATTCCATCATGCTCGTGCTGTTTAACAAGCTCATCCAGGTTCCTGCAGATCTGGGCAATTATGGGTGATACGATGATGGCCAGTGATCGTCCTAAATACGGTAACACTTCACAAAGCAGAGTCACCCAGGCTGGGTGCATGGCACAGCCATACACTGGGTGCAAAGCTCGGGCTGCTGCCGAAACAAACATGCCCTGAGCGGTGATAGGCTGACTGGTTACGTAACGCACTGCTTTGATGGACTGCTGGAACATCACAGCTGTTTGCCACTCTCGAGCCAAGGCTGAAGACGGTGGTTCTGCACGTCGCTGTGGGTTGGAATTGCTTTGATCATGATCTTGTGCTTTGGTGTGTGGTGGACACACATGGTGCTCCAACACAATAAGAACCTTCAGAAGCTTCAGTAGGGCAATCTGAAGTGGGTGCTCAGCCCAGATTCCATCCCGGCCAAAGTTGATCAGGCTCTCTTCTGAGATCTCCCCTTCATCTCCTCCTTGGTCTTCTTCAGGCAATTTGTACTGTTCCGGCCGATCAGCTCTCTGGCAGATATACATGGAGGCTGAAAGCGTTAGAAGGACGTATTGTTGCACCTTGTAACCCCAAAGAAGGTTGCGCACTGCCTCCAAGCTAGCAGTTCCCTTTGCTTCCCCGATTTGAGCTTGCTGGGCCACCCTCACCAACTGGATCATCAACTCTGTCAGCACCTCCACACTTTTTACCTGGACCTCCCGATTGGCCTGGAGTTGGCGAGTGGGAACGCTAGCATAGGAGGGATAGTGAGAGCGGAGATAACGCATACACAGGCAGGTGAGTAGCTCTAGCAGGAGGGTTGGTGGAGAAGAGGGAGAAGATGGTGAATGGAGAGGAGAAGAGGCTGGCTGGGATGGGTCAGGAGTGGCTCCACTTGGTGGAGTTGAGGTCTGCAATCGGCCATAGAAGCTGCCACCATCCTGAGCCTGACGGTGCCTCTGCAGAAGGTTCTGGATGAGGTTGAGATGGGCAGTGGAGCTGCAGTCCAGAGAAGTACTGGAGAGAGCCTCTACAAATGGCCCTGCACTAGTACGGAGGATGGTGTCTAAAATAGTGAAGGCATAGAGAATTCGGCTGCTTTCATACTGCTGCTTATAGAGAAGAACATGGCGGAACAGGGAATCCACTGCCTCACGTTTCTCCCGCTGACGCTTGAGCAACCGGGACTTGGCCATGGCCTCCAACTGCCCATCATCTTCATCACTTGAGAGCGAATCCGAAACCTGTGTGCGTTCTGAATCCACCCTCTGCAGGCCGTTGGCCATACCCTCCTCCTCTACGCTACCATCATTATGGCGCTGCAAGTAAGGGGCGGAGCTTGAACTGGAGTTTTCAGTGGAGTTCTGAGTGCCACTGGTGTCTGCAGATTCGGTGTGTTCACTTTCCTCTTCTTCCTCTTCTTCTTCATCCTCTCCCTCAGTCTCTTCGCTCTCACTCCGGGACATTGTTGGGGAGTCTGGAGGCGTTAGTTCTGGATCTCGTTCCAACTCTGCCCACAGTGCTTCACGGTCTACTATGGTGATGCGCCTGACCAGGCTTTCTTCTGTTTGGCAGCCGGGAGTAATGTTGTCTCCAACAATTTTTGTGATGGATCTGTCTCTCCAGGTTAGTGCCTTTAAATTACCTAAATCACATATACAGTAGAATCAGACCCCACAGCAAGAAAAAGAATGAACTCTTGCTATTGCTTTCAGTATTGAATGCTATTTGTGCAAATGACTATATTCATTATTTTAGATATAGTGGTACATTACAGTTTACTTCATATTAGTCTCGTGCAGCCAGACCTTCAGACTGACGTCAGAAGTTTCTGGGAACCTTGGCCGCTCTGAATGGCCTAGGAATGCCCAAGAGGCCATTGGACAGACAGGTAAACCAACCAATCAATCGTTTTGTGCCGTGTCATGTTTAGGGGCGTAGAAATGTCCCAACAATAACATAATAATGGCGTGTAAAACTCTTGGACGTATTTTAAAGAGTCTATGCCATGAACTTTACATATTTCACATCGTTTTGAAAATCTAGCATTAAGTTGATCCTGATAAGCACTCACTGTCACAGTTGTAAACACAACGGCTTTCTTCTTCCATAACGGGGTTTGGCGCCAATGCCATCTTTGTTTCCAGGTGGTATGTTAAAGAACGCTATGCAAGTTTTCTGGAAATTCTGTAGAATTCAACCAATCAGATGCCTACTTCGAAAGTCCTGAAGTGTTTTTTGTGTGCCATATGCATCAGACGTTCAGCCAACAGTCCGTGGGCGTGACGTCTGAGGCTGAGACTAACTTCATATTATAATTGCCTTACAACAATTTAAATGGCTAATTACTGATTAAAATTTTTATAACATAAATCTGCTTCATTTCAATTTTTACACTGCAGACCTAAAAATTTTACTTCTAAACTCAAGCATAGGTACCACTGTATGTAGTGATCTAGTATGTGTGCATGTGTGTGTTTTGATTCCATACCAACAGAGAGATTCTGTTTGATGCTTTGTATGGGTGATCTCTGTGTTCTCGGGTCCAACAGTAAGAGCAGCACCGGTTCCAAGATACGGACCACATCACTGAGGGAGAGAGCCCGCACCAACCAGTTCTGTGCTGCGGCACTAACACTACCATCCTGATTGTTCAAACTATCTAGTACCACAAACAAAGACCTGAGAAAACAGAAAGTTAAAGTGAACACTGAGTGTATATAGCACAAAAATATGGGAGAATATTACTGAAGTAAGCAAAAGTTTAGATTAAAAATATGTATATGACTTGTCAAAGGAGCGGTTGAGAGAAGTGCTGCGATTGGTCTGGATCTCTCGTGTCAAGTGCCACAAAACCGAGAACCTGTGGAGCGCCTCCAGACACACAACCTGTCACACATACAAACACACATTTTAATAAATGTTTATGATTGTGTGTGTAGATGTATTAAATGAGGAAAATGCAGTACCTTGTCTCCACTGAGTAAACCCAAGCAGATGATGTCCTCACAGATGGATGCAGATGGAGCCAAGCAGTGAAGCCGATAGAAGAGCTCCACACAAGATACGTGATGTTCTCTACGCTCCGTGTCCAGCTGAGCCCATAAAACCTGAGATACACGCTACAAGAGAAATAAAAAGAGAATTAAAGTGAAGAAAAAAAATGTCACATTAAGGAAGTCAGATATTTAAGAAGGCAGCTAATTTTTATGTAGACGATAGGCACACAAGTGCAACTCCTATCTACTTGAATGGAGAAAGACTGAATTAAACCAGTCAATATTAAGTTTCAATAACATGCAAATTTAGCACTAAAATTGTACATGATACTATCATAAATGTTGTGTGTTTTATTCCTCAAATCACACTTGTCCAGGTAGTCCAGCTAACATACATGCACCTACACAGAATAAAAGGGCAATTGCTTCTTTTAACTAAAATGCAGGACTTCAACAAAATCATAAAAAACCATCGGGCGCATTTCCTTACCCTTGTAATGTCTCTGGAATTAGCCATTTATATATCATATTTTTTCAATTCACAACACATGAAGCTATACGAAATGCAACCTGTTACTCATAATGTGTATTACCAAGTAAAAGTCTGTGGAATCCTCCAGAGTTTTGAGAACAACTGGGTAGATGGGAGGCAGGGTGACCATTTGCAGCTGTCCGCTGAGAGGGTTTGCATCAGAGTTCTTATAACGTTGATTTTTATCCTGAATGACAAGTGCTAAAGACTGAGAGTGATTGATCAGCTCCAGCAAAGAGGAGATGGCAACATGTTGCACCTACAGACATAAAAAAAGATTTATTATGAAATGATTCAGTTTTAGCAATGCAACCATTAAAGGTAATTTTTTTTTTGTCCTATCCCAATTTACTGTGCAGGGGCAACTCTAAGTAAGCCATTTTAGGCCAACGATCCTGAATATTGAAAACAGTGCATCGCCATCAAGAAAGTCCTATAGCCTTGGAATAATGAGATGAGAATGAGATAATAGAATTTCGTTTATGGGTGAACTTGTACCTGGTAGTCTTTCATCAGGCAACACAGAGTCATCAAGGACCTCAGCCAGTCAGGAAGGGTTCCCTCGATCCCTGAGGAGAGAAACACTTAGTCTTTTGTATAAGAACATATCTGTGTGCTGTGACATGCTACATGAAAAAAAAAATAACATAGTTTAACGTAGCAGTGGAATACATTTCCTTTATTCACCTGTCTTTTTGAACATAGATGTGTGCAGGTCTTGGTTCTCTTCCTCAGTAAAATAGACGGGAAATGTTGTACATTCCAGTAGAAGCTGGCAGACCACAGTGAAGGCCTGGCGGCATGACTCCGTTATCTCCCCTTTGCTCTTTGACTGGAAATTTCCCATCCACTCCAGCTCGGCTGGTCTGTGGTCTTTACCTCCATCCCTAGAAGACCCATGAAGGGCATGGATCCTCAGTTTACTAGGGTTGAAGAACTCAGCAAGTCTGTCTTTGATTAAACCCAAGTCTCGATTGGCTTTTCGTTTCGATGGAGACCGTTTACTGCCTCTAGGAGAAGCATTAGGATCTAGCTGATTTGCTTCTTCCTGTTTCTTCTTCTCTGGATCCATGACATCTAACAAATGCCTGAGAGATGAACATGAGTGAGAGAGAGAAAAGGAAAAGGCAAATACAGTGAGCATGTATACTGCTAGTTGCAGAGCAAGAAAATAATACTATTAATATCTTTAACCAGGGAGCCAGGGCCCTCTGGGTGCCTCAACAAACTTCCATGAGGGATTATTTAAAACATTTAAAATAAAACAAATCAAGGTTTAAAAGTATAAATGCAAAACGCAATGCCAAATGTTACATTGTTGTCACATGACCTCACTATGTAGCATTTTATTTCATCCATCCAGTTATCTTAGTAAAATATTATTTTGCTCTTTTTAATCCAATTATATTATATGCAAAATCACACTTTTTGTGCATTTACCACACTGCAAATGGAAGGCCAAGTCAAGTGCATTGCATTCTGGAATATTATCCCTTGCAGTATTTTCTGGTTGAATGTGTACATTTTATCATATCTGCCATGTAATTTCAGCATTTCATGCATACCGAAAATATGCTTATTAGGCACAAACAGTATATACTGAATTACCTTGTGATCACAGATGCCAGTATGTCCTGCACACATTTGGACATGTTTTCTATAGTTCCTCCTCTTCTCCACACATCCTCTGTTTCAGGGTTCACATCAGAAGCAGCATCTGCTCCATTACGGCCTGTTAGGAGGTGCTGTTCAGATGGAGATGCGCTCAGGCCTAATCCACTGTCTTCAGAGCGCAAAGGAGGGTATGGAGCTCCACCTGGCTCCACCTCCTGTGTCTCCTGCCCATTCATACCACCCTCACTGGAGCTGTCATCATGGTTTCCATTCACCTGGTCATTTTCCTTGACTTTGGTGTTGCCTGTCATCACAATCTGTATTTGTACAAAAATAGAGCCCTTTTAAAACACACATTTCCAAACTATAATATGAATGCATTTAAACTTTAATTGTCTGATCATCAAAATTATACACTAAATGCAGTGGTAAAAATATACACTACCATTCAAAAGTTTGAGGTGAGTAAGTTTTTTTATTACTATTATTATTATTATTATTCAGTAGGATGCATTAAGTAACACTTAAGACTGTTCCTTTGTTACAAAAAATCTTTAAAATAAATGCTGTTCTTTTGAATTTTCTATTCATCACAAAAAGTATAACACTTTCCACAACAATGTTACACAGCCCAACTGTTTTCAACATTGATAATAATTAGAAATGTTCCCTGATCGTGATTTTTGAAGGCTTTGACATTATTATTTTAAAATGTAGTAATATTTCACAATATTACTGTTTTTACTTTAGTAAAATAAACGCAGGTTTGGTAATCAAAAGAGAAACATAAAAAATAAAATAAAAATCATATCAACCATCAAACTTTTGGGTGGTAGCGTACAGTAAAACTGATCAAGCTTACCTGTGTTTGCTCCAGATCTTGTGTCTGTGATTCAGCTTCCGTGTCCATATAAGCTACAGGCATCTGGATCTTACTGAGCACTTTAAAACATGCTCTCATGGCCTGAGTGAGCTCCTGTAGGCTAAGGGATGTCATGTGACTATGCAGTGATTGCAGCATGCTGCCCAACATCTGTGGCAGATATTGCGTTTGAATCTCTGCATAGAGTTCCTAACAAGAAAGCCAAGAAGTGGAATGAGACCAAATGACCAAAAATTTGTAAAACCTTTCCAAAGATGAATCACCAGATCATACCAAAGGAATAACATCCAACAGGAAGATAATGAGCGTTGAGAGCTCAGTCACTGAGGGAGGGCTACTCCAGTCTTTAGATGGATGCTTCCTGGCTGGATCACTCAGTGAGCTAAGAAACAAACATAATAATAGGCATCATCACATCATTTTATTTATGTTCATGTAATGCTATTTATTATGAGTTTATGTGTTTACCTGAGACAAATTTGGAAATGTCTTGTCATGTATTCCCAAAGATAATTGCTGGTCATAGCACTCACAAGCATATTGACGGTCTTTATGATCTCAGAGGAGTTTTTATTCTCCTTGATTTTACTGCACAGATAAGCAGACAATGAACAATCAGAAACAGCATTCATTTATGTATTAATTCTTTTTGTACATCTCTACTACCATTCAAAAGTTTTGGGTAAGTACGACTTTTGGAAAGAAGTTTCTTATGTACACCAAGGCTGCATTTACTTGATCAAAAAATACCATATAAACAGTAATATTGTAAAATATTGTTACAATTTAAAACAACTGTTTTCTGTTTTAATTTCAATGTTTCTATTCAATAAATTAGTTGTGCTGCTTAATATATTTGTGGAAACTGTGATACAGTTTTTGCAGGTTTCAGTGTCAACATGCTGCCACTTTTGATCAATTTAATGCATCTTTTGTAAATAAAAGTATTAATTTCTTTAAGAAAAAAAAAATCTTACTGACTCCAAACTTCTGAACAGTAGTGTATATTCACTCACAGCAAATTTAAAATATATATTTATTAGTACGTAGGGCTCAAAGGGGGTTTAGATCTGATTGGCCAATTGCAGCATTTCGCAGCCAGATATTTTTCTATAACAAACCATTAAACTGGATGTATGACGTTATCCCTGACAACCAGTTTTGAACACTGTGATAGTTTGAGATGTTTCTTAGCACTCTGCAACCACATATTAACAAAGCTCAAATCAATTTAATGTCCATTTATTTGGACATGCAATACGTGGTATAATGTACAATCAGGCAGTTATTACTGTAAACTAAACCCCTTTAGAATGATAAAAGGCTGATCACCATGTCAGCTTAACTTGGGACATTATCCCTCACTTATTTACTCACTTAAAGCAGGTTTTTACTTCAATTTTGAACCCTTGTGTAGTATTAGATCTGGACCGTGACATTAATTGTGTTCTCTGGTAATCAAAACCATGAAACTGGTGTTGCTTATATAATTCTCTACTAGTTAAGCTACGGGAAAAAAATGAGCATTGATTCCTTCCCTCTGACCTATTGAGTTGGCTGCCACTGAGGCTGGAGTTGAGATTGTCCTCTCCCAACATCACTTTACAGTAGCTGTAAAAAGCTCTGACCACCTCTAGCAACACATCAGACAACACCAATGGTCCTGTGTGTGGGAGAATGCAAAGATATAAATAATTATGTAAAACAGATCCAAAGTAAAGCTTTTTACAATTTGAACCATGTGGGTGTCTTTACCTATTTCAGATTTGTCCAGCAGGCTAATGATGATGCGAAACGGTCTGAGATACTCTATTAGATTGTCTGGGTTGGCCTCTATATCTTTCTGCTTCAGAATATTCACCACAGCCTATGAACAAAATGTCAAATATGAGTTGTGTTCACCATGCATGTACAGAATGCAAACACTGACATATAGGGAATGTGTAATGTGAGCTGCAGTTCAGTCACACTTTAGTATAGTGACCAATTCTCACTTTTAACTAGTTGCTTATTAGCACACCTATTATTAACATATTGGCTGTTTATAAGTACTCATAAAGCACATATTAATGTGCATGACCATATTCTAAGTATCTAATCCTACCCAATACCTAAATTTAACAACTACCTTACTAACTATTAATAAGCAGCAAATTAGGAGTTTATTGAGACAAAAGTCAAAGTTAATGGTTTGTTAATAGCGAGAATTGAACCTTAAAATTAAGTATGACCCTGCAATTCTTATTGAAAAACTCTACTTAATACATTGACTAAGCTGTTATGTAATGTAACTGGAGTTCAGTCGAGTGAGTGTGTGTTATCTTTTATACCTGCACCAGTAATTCTCTGGAGTGTGTACTGAAGTAGAACGCAGTGTATTCCTCCACGGTGTTAAAGCGACTGGAGTCTGCAGCCACCATTCCTCCTTTGATGTCTAAGCCTGACAATACACACATATAGAAATACTAAGACGTTACACACACATTATAAGATTTAAAAAAAACAAAAACAAAATGATTGTTCATCTAAAATCAAACCCTTAAAAAATTAGATCATTAGCAGAACTTCATTAGCAGATCATTAGCAGCCAAAAACTGCCATAAAACTTCAGTTTATCTTCTGTAGAATCACTCATTCAATACTTTTCAATTTTGAGCCTAACTATTCTTTTAATAGATAAATGGCATTTATTTTATTAAACAGTATTTCTGTGGTATCGTGTAAGTTTCTGGAAATTTGTCAGCGGTACCGAGCATCCATGCATAGAGGCGTCGATTCAGAGACATATCTCTCCTGAGCAGGGTGAGAGAGGCAGCAGACACCACACTGATCGTCTCGTCTTGATTTAGTGGAATGGCACATTCCTCAGGATCCTACAGATAGGATTAGTTTAATAATATGTTTATGGGCGATGAATGGTTATACAAATGTAGATGGAATTGAAGAAAGAAAGAACCTGGCAGGTAGTGAAGGGGAAGAAGTAGAGAAGGATTTCCAGCATGTTTCTCTGGACCAGAACATTAGAGTCTTGTAAGGCAAGACAAACAGCTTTCACCTGGAGCAGAGAGATGGGGAGGTGTACATTTCAGTTACGCAACTCCTTCACAACAACAGACCTTAGTCAGAGTTAGACACCATGTGTAATTTGAACCAAACGACTAGCTGTGAGGAAAAAAAGTACAGTCTGTAAAGTAGAGTACACGCTCACCACTAGTCTGTGGTTTGTCCCAAGCATATACTTCTGTTCTCGAGCAGTGACCGAGTGGTCAAAGTGTGCGACGATGAAGAGGGAGGCTGGGAGCCGTACCAGAGGACATATGAGCACTGAACCCCACAGCGCCCCATAAAACACAGACTGACCCACCAACACTGACAACTTCACAAGCAACGCATCCGTCCTGAGACAGGAAGAAAGACAGTTATGAACAATAATAAGTGCTGTAATGATAACGCAGCATTTTCTTAAAGGGATAGTTCACCCAAAATTTTTTATTCAGTCATCATTTAGTCACCCTCATGCCATATTTTTGTCTTCAAAATATCTTTTGTGTTCAACAGATGAAAGAAACTCATACAGGTTTGGAACAACATGAGGGTGAGCAAGTAACAACAGAATCTATCCCAGTAACATTGTTTAAATAATATGGGGTTTTTAACATTTTCAATACTTTCAAACAGTAGCTTATAACATTAGTCAATGTTTAGTCCATGTTTTTCTGACCTTCCACATTGGCAACCATCCACCATATTCTCTGAAAAACTTTATGTCTTGACTAATCTAAGTCTATGAAAGTGCTTAGATATCCCATGTGCTAGTTCATTTTAAAAGAATGTATTCAAAAATATTTTAAAATATTGTTGCTGGGCCACTTACAACAGTGACACAAGAACTTGTATTTTAAGATCAATAAGGATGCATACTTTTGCTCCAAGTTAATCAATGTAATCTCACTTAACATTAAATTGGTTACGGATTAATTAAGGCACAGTTGTAATGAAAGTGACAAAGTAGTTCAGGGTACAATAGTGAGTATGTTGTAGAAATATTAATAAAGTTTAGGATGAAATCTCTGGAGTGTCACCATGAGAATCATTTATTGATGTCTGGTGTTAAGTTGCACCTCTCATAGACCTCCGCGCCCTCTTCCAGTCCTGGCAGTAGGCCCATGATAAAGGCCTGCAGGCTGGGTAACAGTGCCCTCTGAAGGGGCAGGAAGTACCGCTCATACAGCGTCAACAGTACCGGCTTCACCGACATCGCTGCGTGACCCAACAATGGGAACAGTCCTGAGCTGTGTACACATGAACACAAATACCACTATAACTGCCTTTGAAAGTGAATCTCACAAAATCTGTTAACAAAATGGGGTTATATTTTAAATACTTAAAAATTGCAAATGTGTGTATGCCTGTTTTGTATGAGTATCAAAAAAGATACTATTAATTCACTTAAAAATACATAAAATACATTTAAAATATATTAATACAATTATGGAAAATATAATTAAAAACATTAATTTGTGCTGATATTAAGTGCTGATAAGTTATTATTTTCTTCATTATAAAATGAAAATGTAATTTTCTTTTTTCTTTTTTTTGGGGTGAAATATGACCTTCACATTTCTATGTAGGATTCACCCAGTGTTTATCATTGACACTAACCTGTATATGAAGAGATCCTTGGCTAGCCATTTTGTGCCAATGATTTTGAAAATGACCTCATAGGTCTCAAGTGCTTTGAGATGGACGCCGCTGGGCAGGGCAGGATGCAAACATTGAGCGAGACGCTTCCCGATGATCAGCCGTCGCGGTAACAGTGAGTATTTTAGATTACTCTGGAGAGCCTGAGAAACACAAAGAATGGAAGAGCAGAGCAGGATGGATGGTGTAAATGACTGCAAAATTATACTGACTGGTCAAAGTTTTTTTATAGGTATCTATATAAATCTAAAAAAATCTTACCGACTTGAACGGTAGAGTTTATAAAAAATGGTTGAAAATGATTATACATACATACACAAACTATACCACTAACACAAGGCTAATTGAAGATTGATTACATCAGTAAAAAATCATGAAAGCTAGTATTTACACAGTCTGTTATTAACTGTGTTATCATCTAAGTTACTAGCTATCCACACTTCAAATATCTCACTCAGCAACCACATTTGCTGAACAGGTTTCAAACAAACTACCAACAAGATCTCAGAGGAGGAACTAGGCTTAGTTTGTTATTGCACAGCTCTTGAAACGTTTTACAAGACATACCATCAATAATGTCACCTGATATACAAAGTGAACATACGTAGAGTGTGTTAAAAAGGAGACTGTTGATTATAGCATGTTAGATGTCAAATATCTGAAATAAGTACTCAAAACCTAATCAATATCACGCAAATCCATGTTGTTTTGTAACTCGCATAATATCCGGAAAGTCCCATTGAGCAAACAAGAAAATCACATGCCAAGTAAAGGACAGGGAGAGAAATTTAAATAAGACAACAGTTTTTTTCACATCTGCACATAAACATGGAAAAAACTCAGAGGAAGGTTGAGAAGAAATGTATTCGTCTAATCTTAAGGACAGTTTACACATGTCCTGTTCAACTTATTCAAATCAGCTGCACTTTGAACATGGGTGATGTGTTTGAGGTCAAGCAGTAATGTTATTCCCAACGCCTTTATTCAACAGGACTGAAGATCATAAAGGAAAGCCTCTCACTTCTCTAAAAAAAAAAACGAACTTAAACTGAAATGTAAACTTCTACTTGCAGACGGAAGTAAAACAAAAGTGTGCCTTTTTAACTTCTAAAAGACTTCTCTACTAGTTTAATGTGAAACTATAGGTAAGAAATGTATAAATTGATCAGTCTCTGCTGAGCTTTTTGAGTTTTTTTAAAACAGGATTTTTTTTTTTTTTTTTTTTTAAAGTTGCTCATATTGACTCTGAACAACTGAAGCAAATGCTAACCTAAGTGTATTGATTTGTTTTCTCCAGACTTTACCTTGTTGAGTTTTCCTAGTGAGGAGATGAGATCGGCCCATTCACTAGATGACTCAAAGTTCCGCAGCGCCTTCTCAATGACAGCTGCGTAACTGCGATAACGGTAGTCATTCTGAAGCTCGGCTTCCTCAGGATCCATCATGCCTCAGTCACGTCCCAGCATGCTTAGCATCTGTCTATGAAACAAAACAGACCAATCAGGAGAAATCCTGCATCACAACTCATGATTGCACAAAGAAACAAATGCATCATAAAGTAGGGTGAAATCCTGCTAATAACAAACGACTTTTTAAACAGAAATGTACAAAGGGTCAATAGCTACAGTGGTGCATACTAAGGCAAGTATGAGTTTGAACAAACTACTAACCTTAAGTATTTTAACTGTGTGCTGCACACATGAATTATACTTCAAATCATATGTGGCTTATTAAGGAGAGGTGTGCTATCACTTTTCTAAGCAATCAGGCTTATGATTTTTACCTCATGCCCAATACATGGGTGAAAAAGATTCAATACAGTAAATGGAAAGAGAGAACCGAGACATATTTAGTTCCTAGAAATCACAGGGTAAGGAGAGTAAGCAACCCTAGCAACTCCTTTAAACAATTTTCCAGATTTTGTGCTGAAGTTGAACCAAACCTACAAGCAAGAAGAGAGCAGCTTTTCATTGTGACATGATGGTGTACTATTTAAATGATGCTGAACAAAATTATGCCACAATAAATGGACAATTCTGTGTAAACCAAGTGCAACTATAACATGAGACTATGGCAAGAGTATATTGTTGTAAACACATGTCTGAAACAATTTATACTGCTGTTTAAATGTTTGGGGTAGGTATGCCTCTGATGTTCACCAAGACAACATTTATTTGACTAAAAATATAGTAAGAACAGAAATTGTGAACAATTTAAAATGACAGTTTCCATGATTTTATGTTTTTAAATGTGATTTATTCCTGTGATGGCAAAGCTGAATTTTCAGTAACCATTACTGCAGACTTCAGTGTCACATGATCCTTCAGAAATCATACTAAATATGTTGATATGCTGCTCAATACACATTTCTTGTTATTACTAGAGTTAAAAACAGTTGTGCTGATTTTTGAGGAAAGTTTTTTTTCTTTTTCTGAATTTTTAAATTAATGTAAAGTGCAAAAGAACCTCAAACGGTAGAGTAAATGTCACTTATAATCTTCCATTTCCAGTTCTCAATTTCTCAGTTTAAAAAAACAACAAAAAACTCTTAAATGGTAGTGTACACATTTCAGGGGTGTTTTCTCTCACTGTCTCCTGAAAAAAAACTGGATGATGATAAATGACAGCATAAAAATAAATCAAAACAAGTAGCATATAATCCACTCATTTTTCTAAAATAATACTGTCCAACAGAGACATCAGCGGATTACAGAGGGACACAGCGTCTCTTTTGCCTCCCTCGAGCTCATTGTTCTCACAGAGGTTGATATGAATGCAGGAGATAACAGCAAAATACAGGCAACAAATCACATGAGAGGAGTCAGTGCATCCATAGCACTATGATTGGCTGATTACACTGTCAATGTAATCATATTCACAAATCTGCAAATCAGCCTCAATGAGTCAAAGAGGTGGAAATGAATGGATTCATTGCAGAGCAATGTCTCTGAACATAACCAATATCAGTCAAATAACTTATTGACATAATAATTGCAGAAAATGCATCTGCATTATTCTGTGTTGGCCAGGTCATAAACAGACATTACAAAAATAAATACACACCAAAAACAACAGACAGTTTACGACAGATTATGGTCTCTGATTAGATATGGTGACATCTGTTAGCTCTCCGGTGATAAAAGCCCTGAGAACACACACATACACACATGCAAACACACACTGTGACACTTACATCTGTTCAATCTGATGCTGTGAGCATCAAATGGGCATCTAGAGATTTACAGAGGATTTTACAGAGAGAAGCAAGCCCCAAAACACGTGCCTGTTGAACATAAACCCAACCAAACAATCTGATTCATGTCTACTAGTACTCTTAATACTACCTGTTCAGCTTTCCACCCAGAAATGTACAACTCCCATGATGGCTATAGACTCATTATAGTCCAACCAGTAAGCTGCTGAATATCAAGTACTAATTTCAGTTCCTGCACTTCATTCACACATAAAAGAGATTCTGTGTATGGCAGGGGGAGGCACAAAGCCAATATAGCAAACACAAACACAAACACTCACTCAATTATCCTGGCTTATGCTCTTAATATCATCAGCAGCTTACGGTCATTATAACAGCAGCTCATTAAAAAGGCTGCAAGGAAGCAACAACAAGCCTTTAAAATGATGATGGATGTTATTTATGTCTTTCAGAAAATAAGGTACAAAAGTTGTCAGTGAGGCGGTTCCTTTTCAAAAGGTAAATCTTTGTACCTAAAGGGTGCTTACTGGTACCTTAAAGATAACATATTAGTACCTCAAAGGTATAAAAGTGTACCTTTTGAAAAGGTAGTGCCCTAGTGACAGATACCTTTTTTTTCTGAGAGTGTACAGCGTTATTATACACACCGATACATTTTTTCAGGATTCTTTGATGAATAGAACGTCCAAAAGAACAGTGTATATTTGCAATAGAAATCTTTTGTAACATTATACATGTCTTTACTGATACTTGTAAACAACTGAATGTGTTTTTTGCAGAATAAATGTATAAGCTTAATTCAGATTAATAAAAGTACTTCTTTAAAAAAAAAAAAAAAAATGTTATTGTAAATGCCATGTATAATCGCCCATTTACAGTACTCAATTCATGCACCGCATATTGTGAACAATCTCCACCTTCTAAAGCAAGGAGACAGGATTGATTTGTCAGCCACCCTACAAAGCATATACACAACCAGCTCTCCCAAGGCCATGTATTTATGGTACAGATTGCACAGAATGATATTGGTCTATTGATCTTGTCATTAATCATGCTCCTCTTAGAAGCATACCAGTGAAAACAGTGCACTGGGACACAGAGAAATGTACAGCAAATGGATATGCATGTGCATGTGATAAATATGTAGGCCTTAATTTCAGCAGTTATAAAGGAGGGGTTTTGCTAAACTCCTTTCATTTGAGCAACAGTTTCATTCAAGCAACAGTCAAGCAACACAACATACAGAGACCAGTTATGTAACTCAAATCTGTCCTTGTTGCGATCCAGTGGCTTCATGGCTCCACACAGAACATCATATCCAATATGCATATTCAAAGAGTATTAAACCCTCATTCTTTGACCTTTAATCACTGCACATTTTCTATAGATGTGGAATGGAAAACGTGGCATTATGCTGGATGGTTGAATGCATTTAAATTAAATTAAACTAAAGAAGTACACATTTTTTAACAAAACCTGTTTCACCTACTATCTTCTTTTTGAACTTCAGCCTTGATTACAGAAATATTATTAATATAACATTTACAATAAACTACCCATTCAAATTTCATGACATTCATTACAACATGTCAGATGTTATTGCGAGAACTGAATGACTCACTCACTGCAGCAAAACAGGATGGTCGATAGATCACAGGGTCTCGTGCAAAATAACCTTACGATTTTAGATAAATCGACAGTTTAAAAACAATAAAAGGCGAACGCAAGAGAGGGCAGACACGACATATTAATATTCAAAGCTGTAGCCAGCAAGAATTGAATCGCTCAGCTGATTTCCACCAAACAGTTCATTTGTGTACACTTCCTGATGGGCGGAGGGGGACGAACCATGCGGCGATGACACGGGGGTGTGGCGGTGACATACAGTATTATACGCTTTTATTTCATGAATAAATTATATTGAGTTCGTTTAAATAAGACAAGTTGTTTGTACTAATATTGTACCTGGTATCCGTTTTAGTGCTGGGCGAAAACACGGTATTTATTAGATAGCTACATTCTTTGCCAGCTTCACCCCATTCGTTGGTATCTTCCAGGATGTTTACTTTTCTTGCACCAAGCTGTCACATTTTTAAGCGGCTGACCATCAGTGCGTTAGTGATAACAACGCATGACAGATTATGAAGCATATAGTTTACCAAGGCCTCGTTGCACCATAAATGACGTATAATATGAGAAGTAGCAGAATGAACATCAACTGAAAACATGTATAGATGAACAATAAAAAAATATAACGATAATTCACAATATTACTGTTTTTAATCTATTACTATTTTTAATCAAATAAATGGCACTGTATTGAGCATGCACGTTTTCTTAACATTAAATAGCTAGTAGGCTATATTTTTAATCAAATGCAGCTTTAGTGAGCATAACATTTTTTTTAATAACATTAAATAGTATAGTAGGCTATATGAGAAAATGCATTAATGTGTATAACACAAGTTGACCCAGTGAGATAATCTACAGAAACAACCATAAGATATGTTTGCTGTTTTCTGCAGATCCACAGCAAACACTGGTCTTAATTTGAGTTATAAATTAAGCTCTCAGTAACAAAACAGTTTTGCTCCTGAAAAATGACTATCCAGATACTGAAAAGTATAGCTCAATAGGTGGCCCTTTATTTTTATGTGGTTATGCAAAGCAGATCTTATCCTGTGCACTGTTTGAGTTCTAAAGTATTTGAAGATAACACAGAAAGTTTTTCCACTCGTTCTCTGGGGTTAAAACATGTTAGACATGACATGAATATTGAACATCTGAACAACAAGGACAGAAATAAAAAGCTCATCTGAATGATTACCACTTGAGTACACTGATAAAAATTCCATGTACAAATTTTGAGTTTCTGGCGCCCTCTTGTGTTTATCGTAATATAAAAATACAGGAACATCTCAATAAATTAGAATGTCGTGGAAAAGTTCATTTATTTCAGTAATTCAACTCAAATTGTGAAACTCGTGTATTAAATAAATTCAATGCACACAGACTGAAGTAGTTTAAGTCTTTGGTTCTTTTAATTGTGATGATTTTGGCACACATTTAACAAAAACCCACCAATTCACTATCTCAACAAATTAGAATATGGTGACATGCCAATCAGCTAATCAACTCAAAACACCTGCAAAGGTTTCCTGAGCCTTCAAAATGGTCTCAGTTTGGTTCACTAGGCTACACAATAATGAGGAAGACTGCTGAGCTGACAGTTGTCCAGAAGACAATCATTGACACCCTTCACAAGGAGGGTAAGCCACAAACATTCATTGCCAAAGAAGCTGGCTGTTCACAGAGTGCTGTATCCAAGCATGTTAACAGAAAGTTGAGTGGAAGGAAAAATTGTGGAAGAAAAAGATGCACAACCAACCGAGAGAACCGCAGCCTTATGAGGATTGTCAAGCAAAATCGATTCAAGAATTTGGGTGAACTTCACAAGGAATGGACTGAGGCTGGGGTCAAGGCATCAAGAGCCACCACACACAGACGTGTCAAGGAATTTGGCTACAGTTGTCGTATTCCTCTTGTTAAGCCTCTCCTGAACCACAGACAACGTCAGAGGCGTCTTACCTGGGCTAAGGAAAAGAACTGGACTGTTGCCCAGTGGTCCAAAGTCCTCTTTTCAGATGAGATGTTCACCAGACCTGAACCCCATAGAAAATCTATGGGGTATTGTCAAGAGGAAAATGAGAAACAAGAGACCAAAAAAATGCAGATGAGCTGAAGGCCACTGTCAAAGAAACCTGGGCTTCCATACCACCTCAGCAGTGCCACAAACTGATCACCTCCATGCCACGCTGAATTGAGGCAGTAATTAAAGCAAAAGGAGCCCCAACCAAGTATTGAGTACATGTATAGTAAATAAACATACTTTCCAGAAGGCCAACAATTCACTAAAAATGTTTTTTGTTTTTTTTATTGGTCTTATGAAGTATTCTAATTTGTTGTGAATTGGTGGGTTTTTGTTAAATGTGAGCCAAAATCATCACAATTAAAAGAACCAAAGACTTAAACTACTTCAGTCTGTGTGCATTGAATTTAATTAATACACGAGTTTCACAATTTGAGTTGAATTACTGAAATAAATGAACTTTTCCCGACATTCTAATTTATTGAGATGCACCTGTATTGACCGAGAAAAATGCTGGGTTTGACAACGAAAGCACACCTAGATAAAGGTCTATTAAAAAAAAGACCTAAAACTTTGTTTTAATAATGAAAGAGATATTTGAAACCCAGAGAAATTACCAACTACAATTGCAGAAGTGAAGTCGGTGGTTGATCTTAAACCTATTTTATAAAACATTTATAGAGACCAAAATGTTTAGCAGCTCAAGGTGGAGTAATTAAACGTATGAAAACCTAAAAAGGACCCAATATAAATAGTTTAATATAGTGTTGCAAATAACAACAACAACAAAAAAAGGGCTTTGTTTTATCCTCAACATTTTTTCACAACAATTAGAGCATAAATTTGCATCATCACCCACAAACTGTGTTAGTTTAATTTAGGTACTATGGTATTGAAGTCATTACATATTTACTGGAAATAAGATATGCCATATTTCATTAAAACATTTTTAAAATAACACACACGTTTAAATGTTACATAATATTTATTTTGAACACAACTGGACAAGATCATTCAACTACACAATAGCAGAGAGAGGTTGTTCTTTCTTCACCTCCTAAATCTTGATTTGATTAGGTCTGGTCAGTCCACAGGACTTAGGTCTCCCTGATGAGCTTAGTGAGCTTCTGGATCTTTGTCTTGGTAGACATGTCCGCGTACTTATCACCAATGCTCACGATCATGCCACCAAGGATAGAGGGATCAGACTGTGGGTAGGAGAAACACACATTAAACATCTGTAATACAATACAATAAATATCAGAAATGCTTTTGATAAAAACAATCATTTATTCTGTGTTCAATTTCCCAAGGATGACAAAACGAGCAAATGACAAAACAAGACATTAAAAAGACAAGGTCCTTTTAAAAAGGCTTGCCTAATTCTAACTCAATGAGCAGGAAACATTTTAGCACTCTTTGGCTATGATACATTAGAAATGATGCAAGAAAATGAAGAGTCATCCTTTTAAACTTTAGAGAACAAAATCAAAACAATATGCTGACCTGAATACCCTTAATTTTAAGCCCACCCTATGGAACAAGCCCTCATACCTTGGTCTCAAGTTTGATGGTCTCTCCCTTTGCCAGGAAACCATTCAGTGCCACCTTCAGCTCTGCAAGATTAGCTTCATCCAGAGGCTGTTCACAATTCAAAAATTTTATGAAAAACAAATTCAAATGTTTTACGCAACCAGGAAATCTTTTAATACAAAACAGTTATTTTAGTGTTGATATTAACATGTGACTGCACAGATGTATGTATGTGTGCATAAATGGATGCACAGCTTACCTGAGCGGTGGTGACTGAGCATGTGACCTCTCCTCTGTGGGCACTCATCATTTTGCCAAAGGCTGTGATGACATCAGGGGTCAAGGTCAAGCGGCCATTTTCTGCTAGGACATCTGTAAACAAAAATAATTGTAAATATTCATTGATAATACACTTTCAAACCTATAAATTACTCTCGTAATTTTCTAAATGCAACTATTATGAATTTCAATGTTTTTTTTATACAAGTCACTCCTCTACACACTTTTCAGTTAACATGTGCAAACTTGCAAACTCTACATGTACATGTACTTTTTTTAAAATCACAGTTCTCATTGAATCAACCTGGGTGATAGTGAAAATAATGGCTGGTTGAAAAACTCACTGATGAGGTTGACGGTGATGGGGGAGAGTTTTGCCTTGGTCAAAGCATCAACGAAAGTCTTCTGTTTGAGACTGCGCTTGACATGAGGATTCAGCACGACACTTGACAGCTTAGGATCCTTAATCAGGCTCTAGGATGTGGGGAAAAGAAAGATGAGCCAGAATTGATTGAAGCCATATGGAAAACAAGCAGAAACAAAGAGACGCAAATCCAAAGTGTAACTCACAGACACACGTCCAAGTTCCTGTTCGACCTTATCGAGGCTCTTCTGCTTGCTGGCAGCAGAGAACAGGGCAGTAGCATAACGTCCCTCCACCCCATAGACCTGGATAGGGGGCTGAAGAAACAAACTATTGTAAGAATACAGCTGAGCCATTAAAAAAAAAAAAAAAAACTATAAAATTACACCACTACAGTGTGCATATATATGTTACTGCTTTGGCATTATTTCATAGTATGTGAAGTACTAAAACTTAAATCACATTTAATTCTATTAAACAAAAACTCACTGTGCATTCCACCAAAACACTAGTTACTACCAACATCAGTACTTAAAAAACATACACTAATATGGTATGAGTGGTTTAAAATACCGTGGTTTAACTTAGGTATTTTAGGAGAAACTGTGGATACCACTTTAACTTTTGCAAAGGATGGGAAACATTAGTATTTTCTCCCCTTACTATGAAAAAAACGTTACTTTATATACTGGCATGGATGATTTTTCTTACCTTGATAAGTTTTGCTGCTGGTCGGATCACAGAGGTGCTAAACTGACGCACCTATGGAGAAAGAAACAGAATAACTTGCACACTTTTTTTTACTTTTTATTTTAAACAAATATAACAGACTCTCAATGACACGACCTGGTCATAAATATAAATCTATGCTCGTATTTCACTAGTGTCACTCAATGCATTCCAAAACCCTACTAAACTCAACTATACAATCACTTCTACAGATTTCAAAAGCAGAAACGCATCAGGTTCTTTGCAAAACAAGTAAGTAAATCTGTTTAGCGAACACAACTCAAAAGCGAGACGTTAATGAACATTATTAAATTATGGTTTATGGCACACGGTTTGAATGATTGTACATGTTGCGGATAAGACACTGCCTGTCAAGGCCTCGTTCAGTTATCAGAAAAGGCGTCTTGATTCAACTGGTCAAATATTTTTAGTTTCCTAAGATTACTTATATTTAACTACACAAAGCCAAAAAGCTCGTGTTTTTCCCTACAAATATCAAGGATTTTCAGAATGTCATACCTGCAGCCCCACTCCAAGCGCTGCCATTTTCTCCTGCGACTGTGTAGGTCAAAAGCACTGCGCATGCGTCTAAGTCTGGGAAGAAATACGCAAGAGCTGCGCTTATGCATTGTGGGAAATGTGGTTAGTCATATCAGTGGAAAATTACTCCAGAAAACGACGGGATACTTAACAAATAAAAGGTTTTAGAAACTTTATATAGCGTCAACGTTTTATTAGGCTATCATTATTTATTTTTACCTTGTTGGAATCAACTTATTTGAAACGTCTTAAATTAAAGCCTTAACCTATTCGTAATGTAGCTACATTGAGTAGGCCTAGTCTAGCGTTTATCTTAAATCTGGCGCCCAGTCCAAAATCAATTGAATTTAGATTTAGCAAACCTGATATACTGGTATTACAGAAAGCTTGGAAATGTGATTAAAGATCACAGTTCTTAACCTCCAGTCTTGTATTGTAAAATGATCAAGGTCATTACTGACTGCAGAAATCCCTCTGTCTAATAAATGTATGCGTCTAAAAAAAAATATGTGCCTTCATTTATAAATGACATTACCTCACCTCAGCTGATTTGGAATAACATCTTAATCTTACTTTCTGCAATTTAATTGCACTGCACTTTCTCATCTGTTTATTTTGTGTGAGGACAGATGCAGCTCACCCCATGAGCAAGTAGGTCAGCTGCATATGACATTGTTATGTCTCAAAATTACCTTGATCCTTTCACCCAGATACAGACGATTGATAAAGATATACCACAAGCAATGAGTAATTGTGTTTATTTTTGTTTTACTTCAGCTTTAACGTGTGGGTGGGCACTTCAGGTGCACCCGTGGGATGATCTTGGGAGGACCTCGCGGATCTGTTAGACTAGAATTCAATTTATTTCCTTAGCTACTAATGACAGAAAGGCTGTAAAATCTATCGCTATGCTGGATGAAATGATAGCATGCATACAGTAAAACTAAGGTAAACAAACTTAGTAAATAACATTCTTAATGAGCACTGTAAACCCCACTGCTCAGGAACCTTATGGTGCATTTCCAAATTGTTCTTTTGACAGTAATACCTAAGAGGCTTAGATTTAGCCTTTCCACAGACTGTTTGTCCTTTAGTCCTGGAGGTTTGATCGTGGCTAAAGAAGACGATTTCTAGTAGTTTCCAATGTTAAGTAAGGGACTACAAGAGGTGATAAGTCATGAAACAAAGCTCTTTTAGGATAAACTCTTTTGATATGTAATAGGCGTGGTTTAATATGCAAATTTCCCGCCCTGGTGGCCACGTGACACACTGAACGTACAACCAAAGGCGTTTACAGCGGAAGATAAAGAGTGGATGGACGTTTATAAAAGGCGTGTTTGGGGCACCATTCATTCCAAAGGAATTAAATCTTCCATTTATGAACTTTTAAAGACCTCTTCTGACAACGAACATATCCTGCCTCCTTCCGCGTTGAAGCTGTCAGTAATCGATGAAGATGATCACAACGCATGGAGCCCTTCCTTCATTCAACTAACACGCGCTGCTCAGGTCTTTATTTCAACACTGTATCATGAAAATGGTAAGTTGTATCTCAAGTGTAACTACTGTATTGATCAAACAGGAATTTTTAAGGTAACTAAACCAATGAGCCACGCAAACACGGACTTGAAAAGAGACTGTATTTGTTGCACCGTACAAATGCGCCATATTTGAAGAATTTCGTAATTTAGTAGTACATATTTGCAAGATAAATCATCAAGTCTTTTTAAGATGCTGTTTTTCAAATGGCATGACGCAGTACACGTCTTGAATTAAATGGATAGGTCTTTTAAAATTAGTTTAAAAAAAGGAGGCGTGACGGCTTGGAAACCATTCACCTTTATTATTTAGCCTTTTTTTTGAAAATGACTGGTGATAGAGGAAGAAGGTCGTACAGGTAAATAATGACTGTCACTATAAAAAATATTACAGCATAAAGCATCGTTCTTTTCAGCGCCCGGTGCTTCTAGAAATTTCTCAGGAGTCGCAGTTGTTCTCCTGTCACTCACTGTCGTAAAATTCCACGCAGAATTAATCGACACATTTCCTAACATGAGTGTCAATAACCAGTGTAATAGGGCTTTGTTTTTATTTTTGAAGCAGGGTAGATTTACTCACCCATCCTTGAAAGGTTTAAAATCTCTCTTCCTGTATTTACCGTCTTGTGTTTTTGTTTTAAGTTATCTGTTGAAAGTCATTGCCGTGAAAAAAATAAAATAAAAATTGTATTTTGGCATTGATTACCAAAGCACGTTTGTGCTTGTAGTAAGTGATGGCTGCAAGTGGAAATTTTCCTCCTTGCCCACCCCTCCTCCCACCTCAAGTCCCTTTCCTTTTTTTCCTTTTTTTTTTTTCTTGGCCAACCAGAGAATCCATTAGGAGATTATCCCAGTCTGGCTGGATGTTGTTATATTTAAAGGGATCTAATGGTTCATTCAAAAATGAAAATTGTCATGGTTTACTTGCCCGTTTTGACCAGGGTAAACATACGTGCCATTTTTCCCGGACGCGTCCTGGCCAGGATTTCTATATTGCCTAAAATATGCGGTGTATGACATCGGTTCCTTATGTTTTCGAAACGCTCTCGAGGTACTTTGAATAAAAACAATATAGAAATCCTGGCCAGGACGCGTCCGGGAAAAATGGCACGTATGTCACCCTTTTGACGCTCTTTCTTGGAGATGTTAGGTAGAATATTTGTGACTGACTTGCATTGTTTTCTACACATTAAACTCAATGTTACCAAGACTGTCATTCTGCCTAACATCTGTTTTTGTGTTGCACTTGAAAGAAGGTCATATGGAGTTGGGAATGACAAGGTCAGTAAATGATGACATGATTTAGGTTAACTGTCCCTTTAACACCCAGTTGTTTATAACATATGACTTAATATTTTGTCATTCGTGATGTGTTGTCAGTTATGGGAAATTTATAGCAACGCTGATGAGCAAATGCAACCTGATAACATCAGCACAGGTCGTGTTATACAATCATGGTGTTATGGTGGTGTGATTTGATAGGCCTATATAGATAAAGCCATGACAAAAGGTACGGGGTAATCATCATCATACAGTAATTCTAGATCTGTACTGTGTCTTAATGCATATTATGCACATGTCTGAGAAAGCTGTATAGGTGAAAACTTCAAGAAGTATAGACAGAGCATAACCTACCTGATTTATAAAAAGCAAGGGCTATGAAAAGGAAAGTAAAGAGGAATGTGAATGATTTTTTCCCCCCTCATTGTGTGGATTTAACCTAGATTGGCGATGAGGGATTTTGTTTGGTAAGGGTTGGGTGCATGGCTCCCCTTGTTGGGCTGTAATGTAAGAGGAGCAGTTGGCATTGTTCTGACAGCATAGATACATATGTGATATGCATCTTAAATGAGTTACAGGAGCAGTTTCACAGTAACACCAATAGGTGGCAGGAGTCATTGCTTATTGACATTCCTTGATTTTTTTTTTTTGCTTATTGGCAAGCATTTGGTAGTGTGTGTTACCACTGATTACTTTGAAATGTTTGTTTCTCATTTCCACTTTAAACCTCAACATTAATATGACAAAACTGTAGTTGTCAGGGCTCTTGCAGTCTGACCTTTAGCTTGCTGTCAATGGGATGTTAAGCTAGCGGTTAGAACCAACCAGTGTAGTGTTATGCAATAATCTGCCCTATGATTCACAAGGAATTAGTGCCTGAAGTCCGAGCTGGTATAGTTTTCAGATGGCAG
Source organism: Onychostoma macrolepis (assembly GCF_012432095.1). Taxonomy (NCBI): domain Eukaryota; kingdom Metazoa; phylum Chordata; class Actinopteri; order Cypriniformes; family Cyprinidae; genus Onychostoma; species Onychostoma macrolepis. The sequence goes on from NC_081163.1 coordinate 13,517,071, forward strand.
AGCAGTGGATTGGGAAGTGATGCGGCACATTTGCGTATGTCCAAGTTACGGAAGCATTAAAGTCAGGTGGTGATTTGAAACAAAGATGTGACTACACTCAAAAAATGTGAGCTGAATTCTTATACATGTTGAAAGTGAGGTCTAAAGAAACTTTTCATAAAGATTGAATGGAGTAAATTATTATTCTGATGAATGATTGTTGTTTTATCATCATATATTTGAAAATGGACAAAGTGAATTAAACAGTGTTTTTTTTTATTGCTGTTATTAATTTCTAAGATACATTGATATTAAAATTCTATATGAATTTAGGCAGTTAAATTAATTTTGTGATTCGCTGAAGGTTGTATTTAACAGTGTTTATCTTGGCCTCACTTAATATTTTAAAATAATAATAACACTGTTAATCTAAATGTAAAATCGGGCAAACGAGAATGCGCAATTAAATAAACAATATTGTTCAATACCAATAAATTGATGAAATGTTTTATTTATTTTTTCTGTAAATCTTTGTATATTGTATATATTTTTATATATTCAGAAAAACAACTGTAACAATGTTACAAATAACATTTTTATCTATCATAATGCTGTTTTCCTGTTTTGTGGTGATTATAGTCAATGGCTAGTAACAATGAATTGGGTGAGGAAAATCTCATCAGCTTTAGTTTTTTGATCCACATCTGATCTAATGCATGCCCTGTTTCTCTCTCTTTCTTTCTGTGTTTGCTGTCTTGCAGGAATGTAAACTCTTGCCATTTCTAGACCAGAAGCCAGAGACATCCTCCCCAAAATAACTCTTGTGCTTCATGAGAGCACCGTTGGATAACAAATCAAAACCAAATAGAGATTCATCTGACAGACGGCGGATGCTTCCGTTTCCTTCTAGAAAGACAGCAAACCAAAAGGAATAAGAGATTTTTTGTGCTTTTGCTTGCATCTTTACCCAAATAAACCAAATTTTTTGCAGACAATTGCATTTTGAACTGTTATAGTAGCTTAAACATGTTAAAAACAGGACCAGTGATGGAGGCGGCGGATATTGCAATAGTTGCACTTTATTTTGTGCTCGTGCTTGTAATTGGTCTGCTCGTCATGTGGAAGGCCAACCGTAGCACTGTCAGTGGCTACTTCCTGGCAGGTCGAACTATGAATTGGGTGGTTGTTGGTGCCTCACTGTTTGTCAGCAACATTGGCAGCGAGCATTTCATTGGACTTGCTGGTTCTGGTGCAGCCAGTGGTTTTGCAGTGGGCGCCTGGGAGTTCAATGCCATCCTGCTTCTGCAGCTGCTCGGCTGGGTGTTCATCCCAGTCTACATCTACTCTGGAGTTTACACCATGCCAGAGTACCTCTCCAAGCGCTATGGGGGCAAGCGGCTAAAGATTTACTTTGCAGCCCTCTCACTTCTGCTCTACATCTTTACTAAACTCTCAGTGGACTTGTATGCAGGAGCTCTTTTCATCCAGGAGTCTCTTGGCTGGAACCTCTACCTGTCGATCATCTTGCTTATCTCTATGACCGCCTTGCTGACAGTAACCGGTGGACTGGCTGCTGTGATATACACAGACACTCTACAGGCCGTGCTCATGATTGGCGGTGCGTTAACCCTCACCATCATCAGCCTGCTCAAGGTCGGCGGTTTGGAAGGGGTGCGGGAAAAATACATGGAGGCGATCCCCAATGTCACAGCCATCTTGGCTAAGAGCAACTTCAGCTTCCAGTACACAAACTCCTGCCGAATCCATCCCAAGCCAGATTCCCTCAAGCTCCTACGAGGACCGCTTGATGAGGACATCCCTTGGCCAGGCTTCCTTTTGGGTCAAACCCCCTCATCCATTTGGTACTGGTGTGCTGACCAGGTCATCGTCCAGAGAGTGTTAGCCGCCAAGAACATCGCCCATGCCAAAGGCTCTACACTTATGGCAGGAATGCTAAAGATCCTTCCCATGTTCATCATTGTTATTCCAGGAATGATCTCACGAATATTGTTCCCCGATGAGCTGGCATGCATCGGACCAGAGCACTGCATGGCTGTGTGCGGCAGTCAGGCTGGCTGTTCCAACGTCGCCTATCCTCGGCTGGTCATGAACGTCATGCCGGTGGGTCTCAGAGGGTTGATGATGGCTGTGATGATCGCTGCCCTCATGAGTGACCTAGACTCGATTTTTAACAGCGCTAGCACCATCTTCACACTGGACATTTATAAAATGCTGCGTGCACGTGCCTCCTCCTGTGAGCTGGTGGTTGTCGGCAGGTTTTTTGTGATATTCATGGTGATTATCAGCATCGCCTGGGTGCCTGTCATTATTGAGATGCAAGGTGGCCAAATGTACCTGTACATCCAAGAAATGGCAGGATACCTCACTCCACCCATTGCTGCCCTCTTTCTACTTGGAGTCTTCTGGAAGCGTTGCAATGAGACCGGCGCATTTTGGGGCGGCATGACTGGATTCGTACTAGGCACTACCCGCCTCTTCCTTGGGTTCATATATCGTGAGCCAAAATGTGACCAGCCGGATGAACGCCCGGCTTTCATCACAGATGTCCACTACATGTACATTGCTGCCGGGTTGTTTTGGATCTCCGGGCTGGTGGCAGTGTGTGCCAGTCTGTGCACATCTCCACCAGAAGAGGAGATGGTTAAGCGTACCACAATCTGGGGCTTGAAAGAACTTAAGCGCCTTACTGTGAGTGAGCGAGAGGAGATGTACAAACTCACTAATGGCAGTGGCGATGGTGCTCTCAAGAAAGATGTTCCAGAAGACGTCCAGAAGGATAGATGTCTTGATGGGGCTGACATGAAACTCCTTATGCCCTCCCCTAGTGAGCAAGATCCCATGACCCCCAGCACAGAGGCATCTACTCCGATGGAGCTGTATGCCAATGGTCATGCAAATCTTGTAAATCAGACGAAGTGTGATGAAGAGAGCTGCCCCCAAGTGTTTGACTGGATTTGTTGTCACAAGGGGAAAACATCTGTTGTCGAACCCAAAGTGGCTGAAGAAGATGAAAGAGCTGTCCGTGAAATGCTTCATGAACCTCCTAAGATCAAGCTCTTACTTAACTTTGGCCTGGTATTTGTCTGTTCACTGGGTGTTTTCATGTTTGTGTACTTCTCCTTGTAATATGCTGATCTTGCAGTACTGTAAGGCCTGTGTGAAAGACAGCACATTTATAAGAACTGTTTGTTGTTATTATAAGCCATTTAGGGTCTGTAATATTTACAGTGTGGTTTATTTTTCTTTTTAGAACTTCCTTTTAGGGACTTTAAGCATTTTGAATCATACTGATAGAAGTTATTTATTCCTTTTACCTTGGTTCTCTCACACTTCCTTGAAAATATTCAGCTGTTCTTTGTGGTATGTTGACAACCAAATGCATCATTGAAACTGTAGCTTTTTTATAGTTTATACTTGGTTGAGCTAAGGTAATGTAGGATGTACTATTTTCATTCCTTGGTGAATTTTGCCTTAATGTGTGCACTCCTCCAAACCCAAATGAGGTCAGTTTTTTGCCTCCAGCCATTTTATTAATTCAACATACCACTCCTATAGTAGTACGTAAATGTGTAAGGAAGTTGTCTTTTGCATATGCGCACTGTTAGGACTACCAAATTTCTAAAACTTGACCTCACTTGTAAATTTGTCACCTGTGTAACTAGAATAGGGTTTCCAAGTTTTAATGTGAACTTACAGTGCGAAACGGTGGGAAATTTATCATGATGTCAAAGTGTTTATTTAAATAGATATCACTAAAGTGTTAGGCTGTCTGATTAAACCTAATGTACATTCCCAAATACAAGGGAGGGTTTAGGTCTATTCATGTAAATTGTAACTGTAATTGTTTATGTAATTTGCTGTATTTTCCGTACTTTCATTACTTTGTATTTAAAGCTACTTTCATTGGACAAAAACACCAAAATGCCTTTTTCGCAGAGCCGTGAAGACATTGCTTTTTGTAAATATAACATTTAATGTAAAGAAAAAAAAAGACTTCCAAGACGTTATCACTAGAAAACAACTCAACTCTAAAATGCACAGTCTGATTATATGGATGTTACTAAATGACCATAAGAACTGCCACAGGAAAGACCTTAGCTGGGGAACACTGTCATTGCGTTAATTACTGATATCATAACGGATATTATGATATCCCAAAACATTAAGACTGGGATGTCCAATTTTGATTGCTGCGCAAAATAGTATCTTGTTCTTCTAGAAGAAGAATTTGATTGTGGCTGCAGTAACAGGCATTGCCTGTTGTTGATCTGCTGTTGAATGCATTATTTGTTCAGAGAAAGGGGAACAGCTGGATGGCCTTAGTGAAAATGAGATGGGCGTGAGGAATTTTCTAGCCAGATGTAACTTATTTTTTTAAGTACAAGTTCACAATGTTGTATTAATACCTTGAAAAGACCTTAAATGTAATGTCGTGAATTCAAGAAGTTATGTCAAAAGAGTTGTAAGAGGAGGTTTTATTTTTTTTATTTTTTTTAATGGGCCTTCAAAAAGTCTTTTTATTAAGTAGGGATAAAGTCATTGGAGAGCTATTGTTTTACATTATAAATTAAATCTATGTAAATCACTCCATATGTTTAAATCCATTTTTGTACAGATAATCTCTTTGTAAAAAAGGTACATTAATAAAAAGAAAATGTTCAATAGACATTCGTTCTTTTATATTTATTTTCCCCAAATTAAAGGTTTGGTTTTGGACTCTTGTGGTCCCTGTGAATGTTAATGAAGCGATTCCTATTTCTTTGCAGCTATCAGCTCATTTTATTCTTATTTGTAGGTTCATTCTCAATGTCAGAGGGGAAAACACAGTCATATCACTGCATAAGCTGTAATGAAATTTACAAAGATTATCAGAGGCCTGATTGATTCAGATTCATTGTTCTCATCATCCAAACCTGACATGATCTCCTTGAAATGATCAGTTTTCTTGTGTAGTTTGTAGTAGACTTATACTCCAACAGAACGTCCTTTTAGCACATATTGTACACTTGTATGCATGTCCTTTTTTTCTGGAAATACTACTACTTGCTTAGGGTGTGGAATTGATTGTCGGTTTGGGATACACCACAGATTTTCAAACCAACACCAAAACGTTTTGAATATTTATCCATTCATTTAGTAGTGAAATGATGATGGGCTTCTGTCTTTTTTGAAGGCACTTACATGTTGTTTGTTCAGTGATTGATAATGTGAATTGTAATTGACTTACATTATTTCATTCAACGTCACTCTCTGAGGTACTTATTTTAACATGGACTTTCATAACAACAAAAGGGTTTTGTGTTCATTTGGGTTTATTTGTTTCAATAGCTCATGCTTTGTTTGTATTGAATCATTTGTCATTGGATGGATTTCAAATATTTCTGTTGTGTGATTTAGTTTAGAGTTTGTACATTTCTTACGATGTCTTGTGTTGCCAGAAAGCTGGCTTTATCGATTCATTGTGATTTCCATGAGCTAAAAAGATGCATATGGAGTTTATTGCTTTCAATCTCTGATCTTATCAGAAATACACAAATGATTTGTACATTGTACATTTGCCACTTTTATTATCAAAAGTTGCGGATGAATAAAAAGACATTCATTTAAGGACAAACTGTATGAGCTTGGTTATTTTTACATTAAATCTTATATACTGTGCCATTTACTTGCATGTTGTTTGATTGCTTGCATCTTTAATTAATTTGTCATATTCCAAACAGTTGACTCAAACACCACTGCATCTCAAAATGACAGTTTTAAAGTCTTGTTTATCAGTCATTCATAGCTCTGTAACGTCTTTTAGAGACGATCATCCTTTCTTGTAGTAATATGATATTGCATTAACGCTTCCATCAAAATTGTACATAAAGTTATTTAGTCCTGTTGTTTTTCCCCTAAATGAATTTTCTGCATAAATATTTTAATCCATCTGCAATATGAAGATACTCCTATACACACACACAGAATCAACCATTTCAATAACAAATACAGTGCATGTTAGATGTGTAAAGTCACTCAGTAGTTATATTAGCAGAAATATATAGACACTAGTGGTCTATGTAAAATATAAATTTGCCTTTGAAAGAATATAAAATAAAGATTTCAGATTTTGCATTGCTTTGAAGTGAATTGTAAAGGATACAGTTTCGCAGTGCTCTCTCTCTCTCTCTCTCTCTCTTCACAGAATGACAGTTTGTCTGTGCAGTAGTTTTCCACTGACAGCTTCCCTTTAATTTGCATTCAGATGCACGTTAGGAATGTAGGTAACCCAGTGGAAAACTTTCTTGAAGATGAAAATGCTTGGGTGAATAATTGTTTTGAGCCAACCTCCACCTCACACCTTTGTTTGCCAAAGCCCTGCAGGTTATTAGGGTGTGTCAATATTCTATTTGATGTTTCTGAGAAAGATAAAAAACAGAAACATGTTCCAGGAATCGGTTTTGACAGTGTTGAAAATATGACAATCCCAGTCTAAATGCTGCGAGCTCTTCAAACCAAGCCGATGCAGCATGCGGCTTGGCGTTTCACCTGCAGGTATGTGAGATTCAACATTCCTAGTCTAATCAAAGGCATAACCTTGTCTAACCTAATCTCTATCCATTTCTGGTTTGAAGTACTTATCCACGAGTAAAGAATCAAAGTATTATGACAAGACTGTTGGACTTGATGGTGATGAGAACGACTGCAGTTCTGAGAAGTGCAACATGCAGTGGAAAGTCTGATCGCATCCATTCAACATGCAATATTTTACCTCTTCCGTACCACCCAGCCTAACAGCATCTTATCAGATATAGAGCTGTTCCGTGAAAAATTATCCCTGTTTATTTGCTCCTATGTTTGGTTAATGTTACTACGACCTCTTTTTCTATCTCTATTTCCTCCTGAGGCTGGTGCTGCTATACAGGCAGTGGAAAAGTACTGTCAAAACAATGCCGTGGGCTGCTCTTTGTTCATTGTTGCAGCCAGAAAGCAACAGTGAAAAACAACTAATCTGTTTCAACACATATTAGACGTCCACATTTGGACTGACTGCTTAATTTTTACAACTAAAGGCCATGTGTGTGGGAATTGCACTCGTAGCAGAATATGTCACTCCAGTTAATGACCAATTAAAATAAGAGAATGCACTTTGCATGCAAATAAGTTGCAATCAAGGGTGACTGCTAGTAACTGTAATTAAGAAAGCATATTTTAAAGTTTTACTTGTGGGAAATAAACTACCATTAGACTTTGTCTATGTTCTTTTACAAATCATGTTAAAGTTAGAATGTTACCATCTAAATAAAAGCTATTGATATTTGAATGAAATGAGCTGTTTTTGTTTTTAAAGAAAATGATGCAGTTACTTAGAATTCCAATTACTGTAGTTATGAGGAAATTTACTTCATAAATTAAAATAATGAATAAGTATGATTCACCATAAAATGCAAATGACCACTTGAGCATTTGATTATGAAATGACTCTTGCATAATAGCATGTCTTTTATGTTGCTGAGAACATTTTCAAGCATATCATTCTTGTCATCCACAATTCCTTTTTGATTTGTTTCAAACTGAAGGGTATCATTTCTTTTATAACCTTTTATAACATTTGTAACTCTAGTTAAAAATAACAATAATAATAATATATTTGACAAAATTACAACACACACACACACACACACATACATAGAAATTAAAAATTAAAAAATAAAAAAGAAAGAAACTGTGAAGTAAATGAAATAAATGTAATGAATGAAGAAAAAACATTCAATATGGAAAATTCCTTCATATTAATGCAGTAATATTAACTAGGCCAATATACAGTCATGGCCAAAAATATCGGCACCCTTGGTAAATATGATCAAAGAAGGCTGTGAAAATTAATCTGCATTGTTAATCCTTTTGATCTTTTATTACAAAAATTCACAAAAATCTAACCTTTCATTGGATAATAAGAATTTAAAATGGGGGAAAATATCGTTATGGAATAAATGTTTTTCTCAAATACACATTGGACACAATTATTGGCACCCCTAGAAATTCTTATGAATAAAATATCTCTGAAGTATATTCCCATTCATATTCACAATTTTGAGCACTCCAGGGTGATTATGAACATGAAATTATCCAGCCATGGCTTCCTGTTTCACAGAAATATAAATAGGAGAGAAAACAAAGCCCAAATTCCCTTAATCATCCATCACAATGAGAAAAACCAAAGAATATATTTCTGATGTGCAGAAAAGATAATTGAGCTTCACAAATTAGTGAAGTGGCTTTAAGAAAAGAGCTAGAGCAGTGAAAATTCCCATTTCCACCATCAGGGCAATAATTAAGAATTTCCAATCAACATAAAATGTTACGAAACTGCCTGGAAGAGGACGTGTGTCTATATCGTCCTAATGCATGGTGAGAAGGAGAGTCTGAGTGGCTAAAGACTCTCTAAGGACCACAGCTGGAGAACTGCAGAAAACAGTTGAGTCTCGGGGTCAGAAAACCTTAAAAAAAAATGGTCAAACAGCACCTACATCACCACATGTTGTTTGGGAGGGTTTCAAGAAAAATTCTCCTCACTCATCCAAAAACAATATCCAGGATATTTAGTTATCACACACGACTGGAACTTCAAATGGGACTGGCTTCTATGGTCAGATGAAACTAAAAAATGAGCTTTTTAGCAGCAAACTCTCAAGATAGTTTTGGTGAACACAGGGATAAAAAGTATCCCATGTGTACAATGACATATACTGCTGTATTTTTGATGTTGTGGGCCTATATTTCTGCTGGAGGTCCTGGACATCTTGTTTAGACACACGGCATTATGGATTCTATCAAATACCAACAGATAAAAAATCAATAAGTGACTAACTCTGTTAGAAATCTTATAATGGGCCATGTTTGGTTCTTCCAACCATACAATAATCCAAACAAAACCTCAAAAACAACACAAAAATGGGTCACTGAGCATAAAACCAAGCTTCTGCTATGGCCATTCCAGTCCTCTGACCTGAACCCTGTAGAAAATGAGTGGGTGAACTGAAGAGAAGAAGCACCAACATGGAGCTGGGAATCTAAAGGGTCTGGAGTGATTCTGGATGAAGGAATGGTCTCTGATCTCTTGTCAGGTGTTCTCTAACCTCATCAGGTATTATAGGAGAAACTTTAGAGCTGTTAAACTGGCAAATGGAGGTTTCAAAAAGTATTGAATAAAAGGGTGCCGTTAATTGTGGCCAATGTGTATTAGAGAAATTTTTTTTATTTCATAATGATATTTTCCCCCATTTTAAATTCTTATTATCCAATGAAAAGTTAGATTTTTGTAATTTAAAAAAAATAAAAGATCAAAAGGATTAACAATGCAGATTAATTTTCACAGCCTTCTTTGACCATGTTTACCAAGTGTGCCGATATTTTTGGCCATGACTGTATTTATGTAAATACTGTCATATTATAAAAAACATTTTTTAAACTCTTTTAACTGTTGTAAATTTACTGTTTTCCAGATACAAGATATTTAGCACAGTTTAGATGTTGGTTAAATGTTTTGAAGAAACTGTTTTGTTTTTGTCTATTGTTCTGCTATGTATAAAAATGATAATTAACCTCAATATCGAAAGGTATTCGTCATGCTTGTGGTTATAATACAAGGTAGTTAACTGAATCATACATTGTGAACAATCCCTCAAAGACAACATCTCTGTCAAGCCTTAGGTCATGCAGTAATGTAAACCTGCCACAAGCAATCACACACCAGGGCAGAGACACATGGAAAACAGCATTGTTCAGTATCTCATATGATGAATCATACTGTTCTCCACCACAACCCACAGCAAAACAAACACGGATGCCACACATTCCCAAAATTCAATATAGATGGCCGGTTAAGCGGCTCCGCTGTGCAGGAGATTCCTCAACTAATGCAATCATTCCACAAAACGGCATCTGAATGGAGAAGAGAAATATTTATGGATGCTGGGTTAATCAAGAGGCTTTAGGAGTGAGCTCAGGCCTGTGGTAACAGACCTCAAAGGAGCCACACTGATGCTCCATCATCAGAGGACCAAACCGGTTTAGCACAACGTGCAGAACACATATTTAACTACTGAATGCTACTGAAATTACTATTTAAATTGACAGTATAAATATGGATCATCTTACACCTGCTCTTGCTGCCTGCTTAACTGACGATGTTCAGCCCATGACCAGTCATTACCTTCTTCTCATGCTGCTGTGTTTCTGCTTCAGTACCTTGGAATGTTACATTGCTCCACACCCCTCAGGTCAATTCCTTGTGTTACATATTAAATTGCCCTTCTGATTCTAATCATTAGCTGTCCTTTTAAGATCCGTGTCCTCCAATGTATAACGACCTGCCCAACAATCCTTAGCCATCTTCAAGAAATAGCTAAAAACACATCTTTATTTGACCCTATAACTCTAGCGCTCTCTATTCTATTTTATCAATTTGTTTTCTTTTTTGGTATTTTAAAAAAACAACTAAACTTTACCCTTTAAGACTTGCACTCTATTTGTTTTCTAATTGCTTGTTTTCTTTAAAAAAGCTTCTAACTATTTCGACATTCTTTTTCTACTCTATTTGTTTTCTTTTTATTTATTATATAATTAACAACAACAAAAAACTATTTGTTTTCTTTTTCTTTATTATATAATTATAATAAATTCTACATACTGCATTGGGCTAACTGAGACTTGTCATAGTACTTGCATATTGCTCTTGTTGATTTTGATTGCTTCCATTGTCCTCATTTGTAAGTCGCTTTGGATAAAAGCGTCTGCTAAATGACTAAATGTAAATGTAAATTCTGTTAAGAAATATAAAAAATGATACATGGTAAAATCCAGATGGTTGGAGGGTAAAGAGGGTGTCACCGCTCTAATGACAGTAACTGGGTGAGGCACTATGGCGCTAAAAGGGACAGACTTCATGGAAAATTACCATGCTGTCTTGTACTTTTTCATTTCTCTCCGTAAACTTCTCAGAATTTTCTGAGAAATTCAAAGTAATATTATATATATGTACTGTATATATACATATACATATACATATACATATACATATACATATACATATACACACACGCACACACACACACACACACACACAAGTGCTAAAACATAAGTGTTAGCATTTAACATCTCTCTCTCTCTCTCTCTCTCTCTCTCTATATATATATATATATATATATATATATTAGAAGTGATCATTTTGGTGCGTAAGGCGTAAGATATACGTGGTTCAGAACAGTACAGTACCAGAATGCATAAAACAATATAGCTCTAATCGGAACCTTTATTTTTAATATATTTAACATTCTGAGGAGACTACCTGAGTTAACACAAACAGGATATAACAGCTCCATTAAAACCAGTGTATCATTAGATCAGGTTCTCAGACAAACTTTTAAAATTAACTGTAATTTATAACAATCTACCTTTCATGAATTGTAATGAAATAATTTATCTCAATGCAGCTTTTCTGTTACAATATACTGAGATTACACAATGTAATTTGGCCCTCCCAATGTTTTGGCCCTCTAGTAGTTTAAGTATAAAACTGCTAGTTACTTGCAGAGAAGCATTGTTTTTTTAATGTGTAATATGCAAGTTGTACTTTGGCCCTGTTTTACTGGATGGATGAATCTGATGGTTTGAGGTATACTGGTGTGTACCCATGCCTACATGTGATCGACCCCCACCTCAAAATACATAACCTAAGAAAGACGGATATCCAAAAAATATGTCGTACAAGCAGGTAGGTAACACATATAGGGGAGACCGGGGAGTGTTGTAACACGGGGTTAGTTGTAACACGGTCAGTTTGACAAGTCAGAAAAGAGCTGTGGTCATGAAATCAATATCATACACTCCATTCACATTTTTAATGTTACAGAAGAAGTGGCATGTGAATGAGAGCAACATTGTACATTTTATGACCAAAAAACTGATTTTCAGGAAAGAAACCAATATTTTTCATTACAATTATTTTTTGCCTAGCAATCATTGTGTTGTAGATACAATCTTTTGACTTACATAACCTAAAGTAGCTGTTTCTCTAGTTTAATTTGATACTTTGCATTCATGCTAACACCCCACCTGCTAAAACAGTTAGCTATGTTATGGCTGTTTGGGGTGGGGATAGTTGTAACAGTTCATTAAAAATGTTACAACCAACTCTTAATGATTACAATGAGTTCAGTTATCGGTAACACTTTACAATAAGGTTCATTAGTTAACATTAGTTAACAACATTAGTAAACATGAACTAAGAATGAACAATACTTCTACAGCATTTATTAATCTGAGTTAATGTTAATTTCAGCATTTACTAATGCATTATTAAAATCACAAGTTGTGTTTGTTAACATTAGTTAATGCACTGTGAACGAACATGAATAAACAATGAACAATTGTATTTTCATTAACTAACATTAACAAAGATTAATAAAGATGAATATATAGTGTAATAAATGCATTGTTCATTGTTTGTTCATGTTAGTTAATACATTAACTAATGTTAACAAATGACACCTTATTGTAAAGTGTTACCCAGTTATCCAATCACATCCTCTATTGAGGCAAAGTCATGTGAGGTTTTTGTCGCACATCAAGGGATTTATGTAAAATGTGTTTCCATCATAGTTTATGCGCATAACTTTTTATTGGACAAAAACACTATCCGCCTCAAATGAGCACATCCGTTTTTTTGTGCACATTTTTAGAATTTCTGCGCATCTTGACATTTCCATCCAGTATTCCAAAATTCACATAAAAATAGGTAGATGACAACACAGCTAGTGACTGAACCCTTATGTGACAGGAACACAGTACACACACAGCAATTTTTTTTTGTGCTAAATTTAAAAGGAATACAGTACAATGGTTTTTTTTTTGTCACTTTATTCAAAACTGATTATTTTTTGTTCCTCAATAAAGTTCTTGCATAAATTGGCATTGTGGATCTTATTTCATCAAATTACTTCACACTGTTACATCTATCCCCAGCCTGTGCTACAACTCACACCAGTAGTGGGGTAGGTTATAACAACTGACCTCTTTGTATTTGACATTAACTCACACAATCTGTGATTATGCAGTACACATCCAAGTGAGTTTTATTTGTAGTAGACAAATGTGGCTACGATATATCAAAGTTTGAGAGATCTAGCACAAACAACCACTGAGTTACTGATGCTCAAACAAAAAGTGTTACTATCATCCCCGGTCTCCCTATACCGACTCAGTGCTGCCTTCACGTGCTATCGGAATTATCATAAATATGAGTTTCCTAATTGTAAATTGGACGTGAATGGCCTCTCAAATCATAAACTTTAAACATGGTGGAGGGAACAACCATTGCTGCTGTCAATGCTGTTCTCACAACAACTACATCCCTTTGTCTTGTCGCTAAAATAGTGTATTTATAGGCTATATATGAACGATCATTCGAAGCATATCCCTGCTAAAAAAAACAACAGAAGCCCAATAGAAACCATCACAGAAATTCTAATGGTTTCCATTAAAATACCATTATAAACCATTCGCTTTTTCCAGTAAAACCATTACAAAATTCCTTTTTGTAGTGTGTTTTGGGCATTTTTCCAATATGATTTAACATCCCACCAATAGAATCTATAACATACAAGTAGACACCATTATAGTTTCCATTAAAACCAATATAATTCCCATTATAACCATTAAAACCATTACATTTTCTATTGTGTTTTGGGTAGGGGTCTGTTGTTTTTTTCAGCAGGGATTGTATGTTTTATAAGCAGTGAAATAGGGGTGACCCCGAATGGTCGACGATTCGATGCTTCGATTGGAAGAGCCTGATTCGACTACCAATCTCACAGTCGAATATTCGCAGGGTGTTATGATCATGCCATTTTGGCTATGTAGGGGTGCTCAATGTCTGATTTCACATAGAACTACCAGTTTTCTCCAAATAAGTTAATATACAGCCTATTATGATAATGCTGTAAATAAGAATTGGAGAAGAAAAAAGCTTTAAATAAATATTTTAACGTGCGTGAATAAATCCAACCACCCCTATTATAGATTTAAATTTCACTTTCCATAATCCGTGACCGACAGAGGAGCATAACAAAGGTAATGTATTTTGCCCCGCCCCCAAACATATGATTCGACTATCAGTCGACTATAAGCAAAATTCGAAAATTCCGATTCGACTATGAAAATCCTTAGTCAGGGACACCCCTACAGTGAAATAAGCATGTATTTGACCGAAATTCCAGAATTGACAGCAAACTGCATGTATAGCGCGGTGAATGTTTATATGATTGTCAACCAATGGTGGGATGCTACATTTTATTCTTTCTGACATTAAAGCACTTGAATACGACAAGCTGGTAATCACGACTTCATAAGTGGGAAATAGGAAATTTCCGATAGCACGTGAAGGCAGCATAGGGCCTGTTTACACCTGGTCACTTCATGCGTTTTCTCTGATCTATCTATCTAATTTGTTAAAACGTTTCTATTTACAATTGGCCACATAAATGTGTCTTCGCGAAACGGATATAACCGTTCTTCAATTCCCGCGCTATATGCAAATTTAACGGAGTTCACGTCAATGAAAGCAATAGATAAGCGCTGCATTTTATTCATTACCAGCTAATTTCAATATCAGAGACAGCAACAGGAGAGAGCACAGCACTGGAAAGATAGGTTAGTCACTACTTTTAATGAAGATGATTGTGTGTTGAGCGTCTGCGACTTACTTTCAGTTTCATTCGCGGCAGTTTGCGCGTCGGCTTGCTGAAGAGATACTCAGCTGCTCATCCGCGGTGCTTGTTGCATTAGCTCTGTCATATCCAGAGGTGGGTAGTAACGAGTTACATTTACTTCGTTACATTTACTTGAGTAAATTTTTTGGGCAACTAATACTTTTAGAGTATATTTAAAAATGGGTACTTTTACTCTTACTCGAGTACATTTTTAGTGAAAAAACGGTACTTTTTACTTCGTTACTGTGGGCGACGCTCCTCTCGTTATTTTATCTTAATGCAATACAAGTTAAAAATCCTTCGATTTATTCCAAGCGCGCCGTCTACTTTTTTTCTGGGCAATGAGCGATGCCCGTTCGCGAATGATTCATTCTTTTGAGTCAATTCTGTTCGAAGGCTTGATCAAACCAGTTGGCAAACCAGTGAATCGGTTCGCGAATCAGTTTGAATGATTCGTTCAGTTCCCTGCCGCACGCGCTGAGTCGTCTGAAGCGGTTCTCACTCAGAGTTGTAACATTAAGAGCGTTGAAGACATGGCTTTGGATCTACAGTCAGTTGAAAGCGAATCTGCAAAGGCTGGTTTGCTAGCTACGAAGATCTTTATTAGATGAACACCGCGTGTGCTGTCGGTTCCACAGGTATAGATTCGATTACAATACACGATACCATGACATTACCAGTTTGTTGTACATGTACCTTACACATTAAATACATTGTATAATTTATTCATTAAATAAGCTGTCACAGAGTATGAAATAAACACCCGCCAAACCGCGTTAGTTCCAGGAGGAATGCCTTGCCCAGACACAATTAATATTGATATTTTCACAATATTTACGCTTGCAGAAATAAAGGCTACATTTGTTTACATTTTGCAGAACAGACGGAAGAAGATCCGTCAATGTGCATTTGTTTCGTTATGTTCAGATGTTCTGTAGCGGTCATGTGAGGAGTTTTCACTCTTCTCCGAGGTTATATACATTTATAATACATAATTAAACTTTAAAATATAATTTAATTTAACTCAGTGATGCAAATCAGAATTTGTATCAGCTGTTACTTCAGTTTTCAGAGTCATATGATCATTCAAATATATTGATTTATCGTTGTTGAAAAAAACAAAAACAAAAAAACAGCATATGCTGGTTAGGTATGTTTTGAGGCTGGGATGCTGGTTTATATATCTAAATAAAAATATAGTATAATCAGTATATGATCCAAAGTAACTAGTAACTGACTACTTGAGTAGTTTTTTTATCCGATACTTTTTTACTCTTACTCAAGTAACTATTCAGACTATTACTTTTACTTTTACTTGAGTAAATATTTCTTCAAGTACTTTTACTTTTACTTGAGTACAGTTTTTGGGTACTCTACCCACCTCTGGTCATATCTGACTATAACATGCCATAAAATGCTCTCACACGTTTATTATTTTAATATTTTGGGAGGAGTAAAATTATCATTATCATATGTGGTTTCAACAACCAGATGCATTTACACTTGTCCAGTTTCGTCTGGAATGCGGCCCAGACCACCTCCTGAAGTGGTTTGAGCGATCGGATTTATATCCGTCTCGAATGCGTTTCGGAGTGCATTTACACCTGGTCTTTTCACGATCTGATAGCTATCCGATCAGAAAAAAGGGTTGGAGACCTTTGGCTCAAGCTCTCCTTCAGCTCACAATGCTGTGTTTCTGCTCCAGTAACTGTTATTTTATACCCCTCAACCCTCAGGCCACTTTACTGTGTTACGTATTAAAATATCCTTTTGATTCTAATCAGTAGCAGTGCTTTCTAAACATCATATTGTTCTTAATGCTTTGTGTCATTTTATTTGCATGCATTTTGGTTCACTTTAGAACACTTTGTGTGTAAACCAAATAACCAATCTCTTGAAAATGTGTGCGTTTTAAATGAGAGAAAAGGGAGGAAATCTGGAACTGATGCAGTGATACATCTGACCTTGCTTGCTTGTGTTCTTCAGCAATTTTTTAAACATATCATGTTCCTTTGTAAAGTCAAATATTTCCATCACCTTTCCCCCTCTTTTTTTCCCTCTGTCTTAATCCATTTCTAAAACTCTTTTACTTTGTCCTTGAGTATGTCTTAAAGGAACAGCGTCATACCTTTTCTGTGCTGGAAAGAGAAAATATAGCATGTTTCTGCAGAGACAGGCTTTATTCTGTAGCCAAAGAGATCACCTGTCTGTCCAAACTCATTCAGTAATTCGTTTAAATAGTACATAAACTATTACACATTAATTTGTCATTCAGATGTGATTCAGAATCATCTGTAATTTGAACTAAGAGAGAAATGATGACCATTACATAAACAGATCGAGGAGATTGAGAGGTTGTAAGTTTAGTGTTGCCAGTAATGAGGACACTTTAAGAAAAAATCCACAGCAGTACTTGAATCAAACAATATGCCTCTGTGTTTGTGAGGTATGCTAAATTGCTTTATATGTCAGTGCTAACAACACAGACCAACGCAGAAAACACTCGGGGTGCATTTAGAATGTGTCCAAAGCTGTGTTTCATTTAGGATGTTCAGCTAGGCTAAATGTTTACATTTGAGAAATGCAGAAACAGTGAACAATTATTAGAGAAAATTGGTTTGTACTGCAATTTCTGAATGGCTATATTGTTTGCTACACCGCTATATGCAGACTTCAAATCTTGTGTGATAAATTAAAAGGAACCATACATGTGTGGCTGGAAATAAGTATTCATGAATGTAGTAAACATAAACAAATGGGACTATCTAGTGTGTTATTTTCATTCACATTCCATTCATACACATAAAAGGACCTTCCTTCCTTCTCACCTTAGACCATATAAAAATGGAACTGTATTCAATGGAGCTTAGATATGATTTACTGGAAGTGAGTCTGACATGGGACACACATGCCATCTAGTGGTTATTGAGTTAGCAACTTCAGTTGAGACAAATACTGAACAGAGAACCTGGAACAACCAAGTTCTCTCTTCAGTGTTTTCCTTCTGTTTTACATTGTGATTACTGACTGGCTAAATCTAAGCCTCCACCTGTACAGTTAGTCACAAACGCCATGACTAAATTACTTGAGAATTAACGCCAAGTTCCACCATAGCCTAAAAAAAAAAAACATTTGCAATGTCATCTGCTAACTGTGATGCTTGTTATGTTGTTGTCAGTATTAAGCACAGTGAAGACCAAGAGAAGGAAACATTAGGCTACCTACCACAAGTACAAAGAGGGATCTGGTCTTCCCAGACTAAGGCACACTTCCAGTGTTTTGTTATCTGTCTGACATCCAATGAACCTTGGCCCTTCTACATGGACATAAAACAGCCCTAAAATAACTACAAACAGGATTGGAAATGGTTTGCATCCACTAACATGAGTGATTTGTAAAGCATGTCAGCAGCAGTTAGTTTGATTTATGTTTTGATGTTGTAAGACTACTTTTAAGACATTGTGACTGTATGAGAATGAGACTTTTAGGAATGCTGTGTCTAAAGTAATTAGACAGGAATCCTTGAGACAGCTGATCCTAATTTGGGCACGAGCATTGATGGTGTCATTTCTGTGTCAACAAACTCTATTTAAAGTCAAACAGACTTCAAAGGTTCAGTTATAAAATGTGTTTTAATGGTAACAAGTGAGAGGAATGGAGACAAAAGAATGTTTATAGAAGCCTGTGGACATAATTTGATTAATTACATATAATTTCAGTCAAGTCAGTGCGCATTCATTCATTCATTCATTCAAAACTGTGCTCTTTGTCAGTTTTCAGAGGAGCATGAAAGACAGTCTGACTTCAGTTACCTCTTAGAGTTCTAATAACTGATTGTAAACCATATATACAGTGTGTATATATATATATATATATATATATATATATAGTTGTAAATAAAACAAATATGACTGGAATATATTTTTAAGAGAACATACAATTTCAGTCTTTGAGGGTTCCTGCCTCTAGGGATTCCATTTAAGACTTTTGGCCACTTTTTGTGCAAATGTCTTTGCAGAGCCCAAAACACCAATCACCAAATTTAACAGCACATGTACATTGTCAGCTTAACTTGCTCACACATATAGAGGGACATACCTGACCAAAAAAAAAAAAAAAACTCACACACAAAGACGTACACAGGTGTCCAGTTACAGTACAGTATACTACACTAATTTACACAATGACTTTGTCATAAACAGCAAGGTGTTTTCCATTTCGCACACATGAACATACAGGAAAGAGTCCATTTGCTCCTGTTTACATCTGTCTTATGTTGCAGTGAAGTCTTCATATCACTCCTTTCCCTTCTCAGCATCAAATGTCATTAGCTGAAGCCTAATCACTCTTCCATAGTGCTCTTGTCCCTTTGCTGTCCAACTGGGGTATTTTTAGCTCTGAAACAACTGGGCTCCTAAAAAAGGGTTAGAGGAACACTGCTATGTAAGGTATCCTGCCTGCTCTCTCTCATCCTATTACCAGCACAATCCACCAGCCACTCTTTGTCTGTGATTAGGAGAGAAGGCAGAGAGTCAAGGGTTTGCCTGAAGAAAGCTGAATTTTCAGAAGAAGGGCTCGCAAACCCTCGGAAAGAACGGTGGAAGAAGGCCTGGATGGTTGCCACTGTATTTCTGTTATAAACTCTTGACTTATATTCCTATTTGTGACACTTCTAGACCAGAGCTCTCTTAAGTCTAGTGGAGCTGCATGAAGAGCCACCGTTTCTTTTTGGAAAGGTCTTAAGTCACTAGTATAGACCATGCAGACCACCTGGATCTTGCTGCTTGTCTCTCTGGGCCTCTCTACCCTGGCTGGTGCTGAGAAAGGCCTCGAATTCCCACGTTATGATGGCAAAGACCGTGTCCTGGACATAAATGAGAAGAACTACCACAAAGCCCTGAAGAAATACGACATGCTGTGCCTGTTCTACCACGCTCCTCTGCCAACTGCAAAGGAGCTGCAGAAACAGTTACAAATGACTGAATTAGTGCTAGAGGTAAGAGAGGACAAGACGAGTGAATGTGTGGTGTAAGATATAAGACTGAATGGACTTCAGAGAGTGTTATTTGGAGCAAAGCAACATGGAATTGCATGCAGTAAACATGATTAAATGTTTTTAAATATATAATTGAAAAGATTTTGTATTTTTTAAATGAAATATTAATGTAAATGTGTTGCAAGTATGAAATGTAATAATAAAAATAAATGTAATATGATATAGGTTCAAATCTATTTTTTGTATGTAATATCAGTGCAGCTAGAGGCTCACAGGCTGCAGCTGACTGACATGTCAATCTTCACATCTCTTTTTCACTTAAGTATTTATCTGGATTAAAAAGTGGACATCATCAGTCACTGTGTTAATCACGCACTTCATGTTCAGTGCATCTGATAGCTTCTGAATGTGGGCTTGAGAAACTAGTCCTAGAGTATTGGCTTTTAAAATTCAGCCATTTATACTACTTGCATCATGAAAGCAGAACACTGTGGGTATTTATGGAACGAGAACACTTCTAAAATGATTACATAAGTGTGGCCTCCTTAACTCTAACTTCATGGCTCACAGGTTCACTATCTAGACAACGATGCCAGTGTGACTCAGCGGTACTCCATGTACTTCTAATATTCTCTAAAACACGCATAGCCTACATATATGTATATACATAGGTTATATATATTTTATTACACTTTAATTTCGTTTATTTTATTGTATTTTATTTGACATTTTCCTTGGAGCTTGAGCTAATAGTAAACAAAAAATATGACCCAAAAAAACAAACAAACAGCCATTACAGTACTAATCATGATTTGTTTTTCCACAGTTAGCTGCTCAAGTCTTGGAGGAAAAGGATATTGGCTTTGGAATGGTTGACTCTCAAAAAGATGCTAAGGTTGCCAAGAAACTAGGTGAGGTGAAAACACGTATGCAAAACTTCAAATACAGTCTATGGGTTGTGCAAATTTTGTATAAATGGATGCTGATACACTGAGCAGTAGACTATTTGCTTGTACAGTATACATTTTATTGCAATGATGAATGTCTATATGTTTAATTGGAAGGTCTGCATGAGGAAGGCAGCGTCTATGTCTTTAAGGAGGACCGTGTGATTGAATTTGATGGCCTGCTCGCTACAGACACTCTTGTGGAATTCCTTTTGGATGTAAAGAATCTGTATTTATCGTAAATCTCGACATCTAATTTGTTGTAGTGCTTTTATATGCCATTTTAACTTTCTGCCTTCATCTGTCCCTCATGCTTCAGCTGTTGGAAGATCCAGTTGAGATCATTGACAATGCTTTGGAGTTACGAGCTTTTGACCGTATGGAAGAAGACATCAAACTCATTGGTTTCTTCAAGAGTCCTGACTCTGAACGTAAGTGTGCGTGAGCAAACTGTGAGGACCAGTTACATCCTTCAGCTGTGGTTATCTAATCTCTGCACTTTCCAAACACATACCTCATAGTATGCAAAAAATGAATACCATGCAATAAATGTTAACACATTCATTTTTAAATCTCTGTACATTCCAGTTATGTTTTTAAATGCACAAAGAAACCTCTTGAGCATTGCAGGCTACTACTCTTTCAAGCTATAGTTGACATTTAAAGGTCATTTATTTCAAGTCACCAATCTGGTAGGCTACACTGTCAAAAATAAAGGTCCCAGTTATAATCTAAATGGAATTTACAACTTTTGAATCAGTTCCCTTTTAATAAACAAACAAACAAATGCTAGCTTCATTTTTTAATTGTCTCTGGTTTCCTCAGATTATCTTGCTTTTCAAGAGGCAGCCGAACAGTTTCAGCCTTTTATCAGATTTTTTGCCACCTTTGAGAAATCTGTGAGTATTGTAGTTGTGCCATTATTTTCTTTTAGGGAGTGGAGAATTCTCTACTGATGGCAGATGTGTTGCTTTAATTGTTGCGTTTCAGGTTGCAAAAGAGCTGACTCTGAAGATGAATGAGGTGGACTTCTATGAGCCCTTCATGGAGGAACCAGTCACCATTCCAGACAAACCACACTCAGAGGAAGAGCTGGTGGCCTTCATATCTGAACACAGGAGGTAATGAGTAAAAGCTAATCTAATGATATTCTGAAGGATGGATAGACAGATATTTGATACTGATATATATATACTGATGATATCTATTGACCTCCACAGACCAACTCTAAGAAAGCTCAGGGCAGAAGACATGTTTGAGACCTGGGTGAGCAATATTTTTAAATGAAAATTTTATGGAATTGCATGATTGTTATATTTTAAATGACTATCATAATTTATTACATGGCTTTCTGGAAAACTATTTAGATTGGTCAGTTGCATTATCTAGTGGTCAGATACCTCCTAATATCATCCATGGCAGTGCTCTATATCAGTTTGCTCAAACATTAACTAGAGCATACATTCATGCATCTCGTATCACACTTCGGCCTCGCTTTCTTGTTTTATACAAACATGACTGGTGCCATCTTGCATCTCAGTTATTGATTGTCATAAAAATTACTCCAGAGGACTTCACTATTAATATTATATAATATTATCATTGGACTGTTTATATTGTCATTGTCACTGTTTTTTATTTCTAATAAGCGCCCGGTTTAAGATATCCAGTTATAAAATAACTGAAACCCAAATCAATATTTTATGTCCACATTGCCAGTGCACTCATTTATTGAGTGGCCATGTACTAAGTAGAACAGTGAAAAGTCAGCTTTATTGCAAAATAATGCCCTGTTGCAGAGCAGAGAAATATCTGCGGATATCATAAAGCACACTGATAAAAGTTCTCTTTTGCAGGACGATGATTTGAATGGAATTCACATTGTAGCCTTTGCAGAAGAAGAGGACCCTGGTATGTACAATTTCAGGGCACCTCTTCATTCCTTATAAATCCAAAGTATATTCATTTAGTGTGAGCAGCATCAAAAGGACTTGACCTTGAATATGGTTTTCAGATGGTTTTGAGTTCTTGGAGATTTTGAAGGAGGTGGCCAGAGACAACACACACAATCCAGACCTGAGTATTGTGTGGATTGACCCAGACAACTTCCCACTGGTGACTAAAACAAGTCTGGATAGATGCATGACAATATTTTGAGTCAGTAATACTGTAATGTGATGACAAAAACTGGAAGAAAAATTCATTCTTCAGTTGAACCCCTCTTTATATGCACATTTCCTTATTTAGCTCATTCCTTACTGGGAGAAGACCTTCAAGGTTGACCTCTTCAGACCACAGATTGGTGTAGTTAATGTTACAGATGTAAGTGCACTACTTTCATTTTTAAGCAGCTCTACTGAATTCATTATGAAAGCCCTCTTTCTCATGCTTGGATCATGGCCTCTATGACAGGCGGACAGTGTCTGGTTGGAGATATCTGATGATGATGAGCTGCCGTCACCTGAAGAGCTGGAAAACTGGATAGAAGATGTGCTCTCTGGAACAGTGAATACAGAGGATGACGATGATGATGATGATGATGATGATGATGATGATGACGAAGATGACGACGATGATGATGATGATGATGATGATGATGATGATGACGATGACGATGACGACGATGATGACGACGACGACGACGACGATGATGATGATGATGATGAATGATTCATATACTGTGAACCTCAAACAAATCTGCTAAAAAGAACTTTCTTTTACAGCAAAATCATTTTGTACATTTTGTGCACTGCAGAGTTCTCTTAATGTTAAATTGAAATTACAAGTCAAAGAAGTCTCTTATTTATCTAAATGAAAATAATTGATTTGAATCACCTCTAAACTGGAAATAGACTTGATAAAGGGATTCAAATGAAATACTGCAGTGCAATTTTGTCACTGCATCAATTATTACTCTCCTGTACATTTTCTACTGTAATCAATCACACAAGACAATAAAACTTTACAACAGGTTTAGGAAGCGTGTTATTTAAACATGTAAGGCCTCATGGGCTTTCATATTAATATGATTTGACACAAATCGGCTGAACAGACTGCTCAGCTATAAGCACACCACTCTCTGCAGAGCTTTGCAGTCCTGGATAGAGCAGTGCATACCACACTCTCCATGGGGCCCTGTTGATCATGAGTGGAGAGTAGGTCCACAGCTGTCTCTTTCTAAACTCTACACTCAGTTCTTTGGCTTCTTGTTGTTGGAGATGAGGCCCAGAACCACCATATATAATCAGCAAATTTGACAATAGAAGTGGAGCTGTGAGAGGACATGCAGTCGTATGTGTAGAGAGAGTAGAGCAGGGATTCAGGACACAACCCTGTGGGGCTGGAGTTGGAGGTGAACTCTCACTGCCAGTGAGGAAGTCATGAACCCAGCTGCAAAGAGTGGTATTCAATTTGAGATCACTGAGTTTGGAGGTCAGCCTGTGAGGTGCTATTTTACTGACACTGAGCTAATAAATAGGAGCCTTGTAGGTCTTTGTTTCTGTGAATGTGGGTAAGAGTGGTGTGCAGGACATAAACGATAGCATCCTCAGTGACGGTAGGCAAACTGAAGAGTTTGAAGAACTGAAGAACTGTTTTTGAGTCTCTCAAAGACCTTCATAACCACCAAGAGGAAAAATTAGTATCAACAGTGCCTCATTTTCTCCTAAAATTCCTTTAGGAGAAATAAAAGTAGGCATAACTGAAACATAAAGTTCTGTGAGAAAGGAGTCCACAATGAAAATGGGCTGTAAGAAACATGGGAAATCTCTTTATTGACTTGCTGTAATCTCTTTCCAGACACTATTACAAAAATATCTCATTGCTCAGACTTTACTCTGTCTTTCTTTAGATACAATTGGGTGTTTCACCTTTAATGGTCAGGACAGTAGGAGTAGAGACAGGAAACAAGTGGACAGGTGTGACAAGAGAACAGAAGCAGGAAAGTATCTTTAGCTGGGACTCGAGCTCATGCTGTATGAAGTGCAGTTGTGCCTCGATGTTGATGTGCTGCTCGCAAGGCTATGGCTCTGACAGAGGTTACTCTAAGCCCATGAATACTAAGGGCTGATTCCTTTGTATGTCTCATTTATGTAGCTTTGTCTTCAGTTTTATTTTATTGAGACAAAAACTTTAACACTCTCACAATGGTCTCCTTTGAAGCTTTAGAAGAGATCTCATCATTATCACACATTGTGCTCAGATTTTTCTCCTTAGAGACTCTGAATCTATTGCATTTGTCGGTTTCACTTTATTTTGATGGTCCCTTTAACACATTCTATTGACTATAAGTAATGTTGCACCTACATTTCTACTGACTCTCATTAGAGTGTTAGTAGTGTATTAGTTGACTGATAGGGTTAGGGTTAGATTAAGTTGGCACGTTCTTGCAAAGTTACTTATAGTCAGTAGAATATCTGTTGGGAGACCAACACTATAAGGAGTTAGTAGATATGAAGCAGACAGTCTACTAATACTCTTATGAGAGTTTGTTGACATGTAGTTGCAACATTTCTCAATGTCAAAAGAATGTTCAAAAGGGACCATCAAAATAAAGTGTTACTCATTTGTCTCCTTTAAAGCTTTAGAAAAGATCTCAACAACATCACACATCGTGTATAGATTTTTCTCCTGAACTAAAGCCTCTGGATCTCACATTTCTCTCCTCCAAAGTTTAGAAGAGATCTCATCATCATCACCACCACACACTGTGCTCAGATCTTTCTCCTAAAGACTCTGGTGGTCTCATATTTGTCTCTTCCAAAGTTTTAAACAAGATCTCAACAACATTACACACTGTACTTAGACTAAATATGAATAGATCTTTTTCACATTCCGGGTTTCTCAGCAGCGGAAGTCGTCATAGTTGGGCAAACTTCCAAAGCAGTGAATGGGAGAAAACTACAAACATATTTTTTGCATTCCCATTTGCTCAAATAGTAAAAGAAAAACTCCAGGATAGTGTTTTCATGACAAACTGATAACAGCAGTCAGAAGAGAGAACAATGTCAAATTTATTGCAGTAGACACTGCGTTAAAAACCCTTGCATTAGCGTAAACTAGTTTTGTTTTTTTTGTAATTTGATGCAAAGGTGATATATATATATATATATATATATATATATATATATATATATATACAGGTGCTGGTCATATAATTAGAATATCATCAAAAAGTTGATTTATTTCACTAATTCCATTCAAAAAGTGAAACTTGTATATTATATTCATTCATTACACACAGACTGATATATTTCAAATGTTTATTTCTTTTAATTTTGATAAACGATGTGATACATACTCCTGTGATTACCGTTGGAAGTGTAAATGATAACACGGTGTGTGATGAAGTAGAGAGCGCTGACCTAGATCCCGGTGAAACCAGTGAATTGGACAGATCTATAGAGAGTGCTGAGCTCGTGAGGGTTGGTGAGGAGTCCATAGATTCTCAGGTATCTGAACTCAGCCAGGCACAGGGTGATATTGGTATGCTGATAGAAGGAAGTGAAGTTCAGTCCATGGATTCTGACAGTGACACTTCTGATATAGCAGAATCTCAGGGAGGCTCTACAGAGAATTATCACAATCTTAAAGTAAAGCATTCTTATTACACAGTTCATCAAATAAATGAATTTCTTGATGACACCTTCAACCAGCGAAGACCAAAACTTGAAAAATACTTCCCAGATTTACAGCTTTTCATTGATTCATGTACACTGGTTATGAAAAAAGCAACATTGGAGGAGCTTGATCAACCTAAACGTTACAGGCTCAAAAAACATATGAGCACTGTTAAAAAAAAGATGAAAAGCTCGTTTTAATGAAATATCTATGGGGTCATGATTGTTAATTTGGGAGGGTTTTGGATACCCTAGTATTATTTTGTTCATGGCATTCGTAAATATTGGATCTTTTAACATAAATGGATGTCGGGACACAACAAAGAGACTCGCTATGTTTAATTATTTAAAATTCATTCTGACTTACTGAATCAGATACAGTGAAATTGTGATTGGAAGGGAAAGATTTTAATGAGCCACGGGACTAATCTTAGTGCTGGTGTTGCTATACTTTTTTCTCCATGTGTCTGTAATCAACCGGTTATGTTTGAGATAATACCTGGTCGACTTTTAAGAGTAGATGTTATGGTTGGACAAATGGGGTTTTCTTTTTTAATGTATATGCTCTAAATGTTGGACAAGAGCGTAAGATATTTTTTAAAAAGTTGTCTGATGCTTTGTCATAGTGCCCACAGGATAATACTGTGGTAGTAGGAGGTGATTTTAACTGCACTTTAACTCTGATCTAGATAGGAATCATGATGAACCTCACCCAAGTTCTGCAGAAATTTTACATTTTTTTATTGATTATCAGGATTTTGTTGATTTATGGAGAATTAAAAACTAACACCAATGCTTTGTCTGGAGTGAGACTTGACTGATTGTATGTTGCTAAGAGTAATAGTGGTAGGTTTTATAATAGTTTAATAGTACCATCTTTTTTATCTGACCACCACTATATTTCTGTAGCTGTTTCTGTCCTGTCTTCTAAAATCCACAAATCACACTGGCATGCTAACAACAGATTATTACAGGATCACTCTTTTATTCACTCTTTTAATCTTTTCTGGCAATCTTGGAGAGAGGAG
The DNA here is from genome assembly GCF_012432095.1 of Onychostoma macrolepis. Lineage (NCBI taxonomy): Eukaryota > Metazoa > Chordata > Actinopteri > Cypriniformes > Cyprinidae > Onychostoma > Onychostoma macrolepis. Next base: position 13,544,410 of record NC_081163.1, read on the forward strand.
ATATGCAGTTTTTCTTTATTAAGTCAATGGTGGGATATGGGCAAAGTGCATATTAAGCTGTTTTGCCAACAATACGCTGCCCATAATACCAGAACTCTTAAAGAAAAAATTAAATCACTAGAAGAAGACATTCTGAGGCAAAGCAGCCATGGTGACTCTGCTGATTCTATTGAGAGAAATAAACTTCTTTTAAAGACATTGTTGGAAGAGCAAGGAAAAACAGCCCTTTTAAGGACCAGATATTCTCAGCTAAATGAAATGGATGCTCCCTCTGTATTTTTCTTTGGTCTTGGAAAAAAAACCAATAGAACAGAAGTACTTTCACAAGCTGAATTTACCCCAGGGTGGTGTGACAACTGATCAGCAGGAAATCTGTACCCATGCTCTTTCCTTTTATGAGAACCTCTACTGTGCTGAAATGTGTGATGGAGCAGCAACAGAACAAATTTTGTGTGATTTACCACATTTATCAGAGGAAGATCAACAAACCCTTGACAATCCTATATCCTTTGCTGAACTTTCTCTGGCTGTCCAGGAGCTGAGACCTGGGAAATCGCCTGGTTTAGACGGTCTGTCAGTGGAATTTTTTCTTGTTTAATGGAATTTGATTGGGGAGGACTTGTGTGTGGTCTTTTTGGAAAGTTTTAATCAAGGGAAACTTCCACTGAGCTGTCGGAGGGCAGTTGTAACATTCATTCCAAAAAAAAAGGAGATCTTGGGTTCCTTAAAAATTGGCGACCTGTGTCACTGATCTGTGTTGATTTTAAAATTTTGTCTAAAAAAAATAACTAATAGACTTAAAAAAATATATGACAAATGTTATCCATGAAGATCAGTCATTTTGTGTCCCTAAACGTTCAATTTTTGATAATCTTTTTCTCGTCAGAGACATGATTACAGTTGCACAAAGACACAAACTGGACATTGGATTCCTTTCCTTGGATCAGGAAAAAGCTTTCGATAGGGTGGACCATCATTATTTGTTTAAGACCCTGGAAGCTTTTGGTTTTGGTACTCATTTTATTTATCTTGTTAAGCTTCTGTACAGTGATATTTACAGTATGTTACGGATTAATGGGTCTTTAACTAGACCTTTCCTGCAGGGGAATAAGACAAGGATGCCCTCTGTCTGATCTTTTGTACTCTATTTCTATTGAACCTCTGTTGGCTATGCTGAGGAAACAGCTGTGTGGTATTGGTGTCCCAAGTTCTCCAGAAGTAGACCTGGTGAAGCTTACAGCGTACGCAGATGATGCAACTGTGATAATAAAGAGCACTGATGATGGTGCTAAACTTATTTCTTGTTTGAATACGTTTCAGAAAGCTACATCTGCTCGTATTAATTGGGATAAATGTGCATCTTTGTTGTTGGGAGAATGGGAGGATATAGGACCACCTAAATTGCCACAACAGTGCAAATGGGCTGAGGATGGATTTAAAGTACTTGGTGTTTTTTTTTTTGGGACAGCCCAATACATCGAAAAGAATTGGGTGGGATTAGCAAATCGGTGATTGGTAGATTTTTTATTTTTGAACCCTTAAATTGTTTTGAATAAAAAAAAGGGGGGGTTTCAAAGTCTCTCTCTCTCTCTCTCTCTCTCTCTCTCTCTACACACACACACACACACACAAATCTCTCAACAATGTGTTAAAAACAATGTGTTATTTTCAACACATTCTGAGTGTGTTCAGGGACAACATAGCTACTGACTTAAATTCAACACAAAATGTGTTGCTTTAGTAAACACATTAATGTGGTGATTTTGTTACGTGTCTAACACAACAGTGTGGGATACTGAGTGTTTGTTTAGGTTTAATATAAAAGATAATCGTTTATTAACAATTTGTATGCTTTTATTGTGAAATCACACAAAGAACAGTTGAAGCATAGGCTATACCAAATGTTAATTCAAGTGTTACAGTATGCTAATTTTGTTGTGTTGCGGCATGTTTCTGTTGTGTTGTGCTAAATTCGTTGTGTTGCAGCTTGTTTAAGTTGTGCTGCAGCTTGTTTCCGTTGTGTTGCGGCTTGTTTCTGTTGTGTTGTGCTAAATTCGTTGTGTTGTGGCTGGTTTCTGAGTCACACTGAGTCCTCAAAAAAAAAAAATCTTTATGTTTTATTAGGAGACGCACAACAGTTCTTCTGTGGCTTTATAGGTAATATTTTCACATACACAATTTAGCAAAATCAGACAATATTGTGTCTAATATATGCCACACTATTAACTTTTTATTATTGAATTGTTGCAAATAAATATCACGTAGCTCTACAAGAGTGATTGCTGATAAACTGTCTGAAAAAAAGAAAGTCACATTTTGGAGAAGGAAAAAAAAATCACCCAGACTTTCAAAGCTGTTACATAGTAACCACTTTCTACTTCGAGGACCTTGATAGAAATGTAGTGGAGTGAAAAGTACAATATTTGTCTTGCAAATGTAGTGAAGTTAAAGTCATAAGTTTCCAGAAAAAATTATACTTAAGTAAAGTACAGATACTCAAAAAGTGTACTTAAGTACAATACTCAAGTAAATGTACTTAGTTACTGTCCGCCTCTGCTTACTGGTAATGTGTTTTTTATTTTAACTAGCCTGGAGTGCGTTTCCCAAAAACAAGTATGGTCGCAAATTCCGTCGTTACCAATAGAAGTCAGTGGAACCAACAACCATAGTTAGCTAAAGATGCTTTTGGGAAACGCACCCATGACTAGTTAGTCAGCTACTTATAGCAAAGATAGCTCTATTTTAAATGACAGGATTGACATTGTTTATAAAAAAAAAGGAATATGCACACCATCAAATGACCATTGACCATAAAGATGACAATCAGCATGTGACAAACGAAATTCATAAAGTGAGAATGTTTGGACTGCTCAATTTTGAATCAAAAGTCACCATGCCTTGTGCATTATTTCATCACCATTTCAATTCAATTCAACTGTCCAAAATGATTTTTTTATTATTATATCCACAGTGGAAATTATGGTGATTACACTAATAAAACAAATATGCACATGCAGAGGTGTACACAAACTGATTGTAAACTACATACAATAATAAATAAATAGATGCATATTGTGCATTACTTTGATTTTATCCTCTGCATTTCACCTATCCAAGTGCACACACAGAAGTGAGTGATGAACACACACACCCAACCATGGACACACCACAAATGTCTGTTTAGAGACAGCTTGAAAGTTTCTTGACTCTTTATTTCACCACCATATATTCCACAGTTTTTCACGAGAGGCTTGTTTACATGTTTGTAAGGGTGTGTATGTGTGTGGATTAGCATTATATTGACAAAACGAAGCAAACATTGATTCTTCTCTAAAAGTCTTCTTTAAAGGAGTAGTTCACTTCCAGAATGAAAATTTCCTGATAATGTACTCAACCCCATGTCATCTAAGATGTTCATGTCTTTCTTTCTTCAGTTGCAAAGAAATTAAGTTTTTTGAGGAAATCATTCCAGGAATTTTCTCTATATAATGGACTTCAATAATGGCCAACGGTTTGAAGGTCGAAATTGCAGTTTTACAGTTTTTTGGAGGTTTTTTTTCAACTGCTTACACACATTTTAAAAACTTTTCCTTTTTTTTTTTTTTTCAAAACTTTACACACAAATCCAAGAATTGCATACGCAAAATGCATAATGCCTCACATCTCTTGCAAAATCAAGCACTGCATTCAAAATATCACAAACACATCTCAAAAGCAAACATTTGTCTTACATTGCAAACACCTTTGCCATAATATTATATTTTTGAATACACACATTTATTCAAAACCTAAAGCTCTTCTTTCATGAGCTCCTATGTACATTTCTGTACAAGATTGAAAGTAATTGGCATAGAGATGTTGAAAAACACAGTATGAAAGAAAAGAAATACATCAACCATGTGTAGTTGTGTAGATGTGTATTTATAGGCCTATTCTAAAGCCATGATTGGTTCCTGTTAAGTAAAGCAATGAGTGTTTGCATGTGAGGAGTTAGTTTGAGGCACTGATGAATTAGTGTTTGATTGTTTGTGTTTGAAAAAGGAAATTAAGATGTGTTGTGTTTTGCAAAAAAAGTGTTTTATGAGTCAAAGGCCGAGAATTAGTGTATGGTTTTGCGGATTTGGTATGTGGTTCTGTTGTTTGAGTGTCAGGTTTCAGAAATTGTGTTACAAGTAAAGATTTTGTGTGTAAGCAGTTAAAAAAAAGTGTAATGCAGCTTCAAAGGGCTCTACTCCCAGCCAAGGAATAAGGGTCTTATCAAGCGAAACAATCGGTCATTTTCTTAAAAAAATAAAACATTTATATACTTTTTAACCACAAATTCTCATCTTGCACTAGCTCTGCGATGCGCATGCGTGTCTTTACTTATTGCGTAATCACTTTGGAAAAGTCCTGCGCGGTTAGTTCTTCATCTGTGTACTTTGGTTAAAAAAGGTAAGGAAGAGCGAAAAACTCAATCTCATTTTCTCATCCAACTTCAAAATCGTTTCATTTTTTGTAAAGGGCGTTTGACATAGTGAAGCCTCTCCTCCATTGACATCCATTAAAAAAAAAACGGCCTCTGGTCTCCTTTTCCACGTACTGCCAGACCGGAAGACATTATGAGAGAGAGATCACAGGGCACCTAATGTCAAAAAATTTGATTTATTACCTCTCATAAAGATAAGACCCCCCACCCCTCCCTCCCACCCAAACTGGACACCTGTTTGTCCATGCCCCCACCCATCTAAATGAGCATCTGTTTTTACTGTCCAGTGATTCTAAGGTATTTATGAATGTTTTGGGAAGCGTGTTTTTGTGTGGGCCATTGAAGACTATTATGTGTTTAAACTTTAAATTGTGAAACTGTGTTAAACGGGACAAAGGGAAGTTTTTATTAGAGTTTTTCACGCACACATATCAACAAAAAACATACGTAAAATGAGCAACGACTTGCTAGTGTTGTTGTAACGAACTCTAACTAGTTTAAAACGTTTTAAGTTAAATAAAAGAAGTAGAAGTGTACGTGTTTGTTTATTTAAAACAAACAAAGCATCGGACACCTTAGTTAAAACAATAGCATAACATTACAAAGTTAAATAATATAGAGTTGACTCATCTTACCCGTCTTCTAAAACAAACAAAAAGCATCAGAAGCGACGTTTACAACGTTCTATCATTACAGATTAAAAGGTAGCTTTTCTCACAAGTTACAGCAAATAGATCTGACTTATCTTACCCGTATTCTAAAACAAAAAACAAAACAAAACAAAAAATCAGAAGCGAACGTTAAGTAAAAAGTCAAAATCTTGTCACAAAAATTAAACAAAAGAAAAAGTGCAGACTATCTTAGGCAGCCTCCGGCAGATAACCGCACACTAGCGCGTCAAAACTCAGAATGAGTTTACGCCGCTGAGTCCAGACCACGCCTTCCGCCACCCCCTAACAGTAGGTGTACTGACGGCTTCAGTTGTAACATTGTGTTTAAAAAAGGAGTGTTGAGGATAGCCTATCTTCACCTAGACGCAAAATACAGACGAGGTTTTGCGAATTGGAAAAACAGAAAATTGTTCTACAACAATGGCTGAAACATCATTACCTAAAACTCCAGAGAAGACCGTTGAGGGTGCTATGGTCGATCTTACTCTAGCGCCTAGGAAGATGAAACATGGACCGTGTTTGATCAATTTCCTCCACGAGTCTATGGATAATGTTAAGTACGATCTTCATTTATCCGGTAATCGTGTATGCAGTTACAACTTTGACAAGACCAACAGAGAGGTCAGACTGCGTACCGTGGACAATGATGAAAGGTTCACGTACGACACGTGCAAAGAACCTGAATTGTTTTTCACTGTAAAAGACTGGTGTTTATTTTACAACTATGTCTGGCGCGATCTAAAAGACGGTTGCGACGAACCACTATTCATAGGGGAGTGGAACGGCATTACGCCTGGAATGAGATACAGAGTGCTGGGGGACCATGTTAACAAGTACGCCGATGATTACGTTTATATACTTTGTAGCGATCACACTGAAGGCCTACCTGAGCGTGCATGGCCGATATCTGAAGAGGATCATCTCAAATACTATAGAATTAAATTCTTATTTCAATGGAAAGATGTCCCTGCGTTAGAAGACATATTTGAGAAGATTGACAAAATGTTTAAATGGTGCGAGGCATTTGACAGATACAACAACATAAAAGTGAAATTGTTTCACCCAGAATGGTGTGTGACCAGTCGGAGAGGCGTTCACGTAGCTCCGCCTACATTCTATTATCATTAAATACAGAGCGACGGGTTCTCAGAGGAAATAGACTTTCAAAACGCTAACGCCCGCAACATGACCCAAGAAAATACTTCAACATCTCCTAGCATCGTATGCGGCGAGGTCGCGTCCGCAGAGGGGTCGTCTACGGATAACATTACCTGGCTGAACAAATTTTGTACAGAGTTCGGATACCATAACCTCGCTTTCCTGGCAAAGTACGCACCGTCTCAACCTGCAGCACCTGACGCCGCAAACTCCGATTCAGTCTCGGATTCGGTCGACGGACGCATCGGTGTGACCGCCCATAAAATTATTAAAGCTGTTGTCGGGATCATTCTGGAACATCTGGTTGACAGGCAGCTTAAAAAAAATTGCTATGGTTGTTCGGTCGACCATCCTTCCCAAACACAACATTCGTGTCTCTATGAGGCACCGGCGTACTATTTTCTCGGCTGTTTTGAAGAACTGAGGGGTAAAGTGTGTAAATCCGATCTAAAATTCATTCTGGCCAGAACCTTGAAACTGTTCGGTTTATCACCACACCTCCAGAGGATTCAGGGCGTTGTCGAAGCTGTTCTGTGCGAACTCAGAGACGAGATGTACATAGTGGGAGGATTGGCAGAACTCAGGACGAAACTTGTGGATGAAAACTGTGAACAGGCTGTTTTTGACGCCGTTGACAGCTGGAAGAAAAGCACACCTGCGGATTCTGACTAACCTGAGGAAGATGGGAAACCTCTGCATCACATCCTGTCTGGCAAAACTCTTATTTAAACAACGAATTAAGAGAGAAATAATACATTTATTGTATAAGACCATTGATGATAATAATGATTGTTATGTGAATAATAAACGTTTAATGAAAATAAAAAATCAAATGACTGTTATACGAGGTATGTCGAATGAGTGGAAAGTTATGACAAATCAATGCATCGCAAAGGGGTACGATCCCTGTATGACCGTTAAAAACATTCTCGAAATCATGCATGAATCTGAAGAAAGTCTTAAAATAGGTAACATTTTATGTCTTTGTACTTATGTAACCGACGTGTGTATGATCTCGTTGTCAAGAAATGAACCGACGGATGTGTGTAAAATTATTGATACATTAGTTGAACATATGACAGAGAAAAATATTGTAACATGTATGAAGTTCCTTCAATATATAGATAACCAATCATATTAAATGTTTGACCCCTCCTTCTACAATGATTGTAAATAAAACCTACTTGACACTAATCGGTCTGTCATTATTTTTGAAAAAAACAGTGGAGTAAGATGTCTGAATTAATGAAAAAAACATACTACAATCCTTCAAACCCCGGATCTTTGGGGGGTAAAAAGCGGTTAAAACGTGCAGTGTTACAGGAATATGGCGTAACTCTGAATGATAAAGAAGTTACGGACTGGCTAGCAGCTCAAGACGCATATACCTTACACAGAACTGCACCTGTCAAATACAAGCGTAATAGAGTCGTGGTGTTTGGGAAAGACGTACAGTTTCAAGCAGATCTGGTCGACATGTCTGCTTACTCGAAAGAAAACGATAATATAAAATTTTTACTGACTTGTATAGATGTTTTCAGCAAGTACGCATGGGCGCGTCCGCTGAAGAATAAGACGGGGAAGGAGGTTACAAAAGCGTTCGAATCTATACTCAAAGAAAACCGTGTGCCTCAAAAATTACAGACTGATAAAGGTACTGAATTTTTTAATAAACATTTCCAGCAACTGATGAAAAAGTATAACATACATCATTTTGCTACGGCAAGTGATGTAAAAGCGTCGGTGGTGGAACGGTTTAATCGCACGCTTCGGGACAGAATGGCGCGATTTTTAACAGCCATCAATTCAAAGCGTTATTACGATATCTTACAAGACCTTATAGATGGGTATAATGCCAGCTATCACAAAAGCATTAAAATGCGACCCCTGGATGTTCATAAAGAAAACGAAGCGGACGTGTTTAATAATCTGTATGGAAGGATGCGTAAAGGTGCACCTGTTTTTAGGTATAAAATTGGCGATGTGGTTAGGGTGTCTAAAGTCAGAAATGTGTTTTCTAAGGGGTACGAGCAGAATTACACAGAAGAGTTTTTCACTATAGCGGCCTGTATACCACGGACCCCGCCGGTGTACAGGTTACAAGACTACGACGGGGATATTATCGAAGGTTGTTTTTATGAAAAAGAATTACAAAAAATTATTGTGAATCAAGATAAATCGTTTAAAATAGAGAAGATTTTAGATCGTAAAAAGAGAGGGAAAAAAACGTTCTGTCTAGTGAAATGGTGGGGATGGCCGACTAAATTTACGTCATGGTTGCCAGAAAGCTCCATCTCGGACTTACAGAAGCGTTTAAAGTAACGGTGAGGTCATCTTAAATATCATTCGCAATAATCTACGTCATGACCGAGGGAGGTTTTTACGTTACGCTTCCTTGCAACGCGTCTATGAATGTGTATCCTGACAACTGTATTTCTAATTACAAAACAAGACTTGCCAGAAGTATGAACCTCAAAGGCCAGTGGGAGGTAGGCCTGATCGAGTTTTATTATCCAATTTCCTGGTATACATTTAACGAGGAGGATGCTGCATTTATTATTAACACGACCCCCGACATACTGAGTTATGATGAGAGACGTTACGAAGAGGATGCGGGTGTGATTATCTATATTAAAGAAAAAAATCTTCAAAACGTGTCTAAAGTATGCAATACGTTAAAAACGGGATATTACGAGGATGTATTGTTTCTGGTTAGAGAAATAAATACGAATCTACCTCCTAGAGTGACCCTCGGTTACGATCATGTCAAAAACAGGATATTTCTAAAAGCACCGACGAACACGTCTTTGATATTTTACGGGAAGTTGGCCATTATTTTAGGTTTAAAACCGGGCATGCCTCTAGGATCTGTAAATCAGCCTCGCAAAGATCATCCTGATGATGCACCTGTCGTGACGCACGCCCCGCATCAGACCGACATAAGAGGGGGTTTTTATAGCATGTACATATACACGGACATGATTGAATATCAATCAGTCGGAGACTCGCATGTACCGCTACTGAGAACTGTACATATAGAGGGAACGTCTAACGACATAGTCAGTGTTAGATTCGATAAGCCGCATTACGCACCTGTGAATAAATCTGATATTACAGACATATGCATCGAAATCAAAGACGATCAGAACAAACACGTACGTTTCACTTACGGTAAAGTTGTGGTTAAACTACACTTCAGACCAGTGAAGTAGTTTTTTTATTTATTTTTTATTTTTATTTTTTTATTTTTAACAAACCTATCACACGAGTATGGACCCCGAACGCTACGTCGCTTACTACCGAAACCAGGCGGGTAACGGGTTACCCGGCTATGCCGGTGGACCTGTTATGTACGGGGCAGGTATAGGGGGAATTTTCAAAGCGCTTTTCAGAACCGCTCTACCTCTTCTGAAAAGAGGTTTTAGTATAGCAAAACCGCATCTAAAAGCAGCTGCGAGAAATATAGCTAGCGACGTTGTAACCACAGCCCTATCGAGATCGTATAACGATAATAATAACTACAATGGTCAAAACGGTAACGGGTTAATGGTTATGTCGCGGTCTTTTAAACCGCCCGAGTGCGAGTGCGTGGGGAGTGGCCGCGTGAAGAAAGCTAAACGCACTAGCAAGAAGCGTACAGTCGCAAAACGCTCACGACGCTCCCGCGCGAAACGTGTAAAGAAAACTGTCTGTGTCAAAAGACCGCTGAACACTATTTTCTAAACATGTCTCTGTTTCACAACATGTCAGAGGAGTGCATTAAATCCGAGTTAGATTTATTTACTGTTCCTATGACCCAGACGTCTATTGAAAAAAATACCTACGTGGAAATACCGCCTTTATCTGCAATAACGGATTCATCGCCGTTAGAATTTTTTATTGCAGGGACGGGCGAAGATTACATCGACCTTAATAACACTCTGTTATACACGCGGGTCAAAATAACCAGACCGGACGGTACCGATATAGCAGACGGTGCGCCTGTCGGTTTAATAAATTATCCCGGAGCGTGTATATTCTCGCAGGTGGATGTTTCTCTAGGCGATCGCTTAATAACACAGAGTTCTAGTACGTACCCTTATAGGTGCTTGATCGAGGCTCTGATCAATTTTGGAAAAGACACCCTGGAAAGTGTCTTTTCAGCCGGATTGTTTTACAAAGACACGCCGGGTCACATGGATGCCACAGATCCCGCAGGAGAAAATACAGGATTAATGAAGCGCGCGGCGTTTACCAATGCTAGTAATGTCGTAGAATTATTAGCGCCTATCCACAGCGATATATTCTTTCAGGAGAAGCTCATGTTGAACGGTACTGACATTCGAATACGGATGACAAGAGGTAAAGACGAGTTTTGTTTGATGCGAGATGACCTTACCGCTTATAAACTCAACATTGTATCAGCGTCTCTTTTTGTGAAAAAAGTTTCGGTTTCACCGGGTGTACGGTTAGGACATGCGCAAGCGCTTCTATCCACCACAGCTAAATACCCCATAGAACGTGTGTGTCTGAAGAATTTCTCTATACCGGTAGGATCTTGCGTGTCTAATCAAGAAAATCTTTTTTTGGGGACTTTACCAAAATCTATAATTTTAGCAATGACAGAAAATACGGCTTTTTCAGGCGCGTACGATAAAAACCCCTTTGCTTTTAAACATTTTAACCTGGAATTTCTGGCTTTATATCGAGACGGTGTACAGATCCCGTCCAAACCCCTTCAGCCGGAATATGATAACGGATCTGCCGTGAGGGACTTTTATCAACTCGTATTATCTACCGGAAGACATCTTAAAAATCACCCCCTGGCAATAGATCGCCAGGATTTTCTCAACGGATACACCCTCTACAGATTTAATTTATCGCCCGATGAAGATTGTTCGAATCACGTATCATTAATTAGATCGGGAAACATTAGACTGGAAGCGCGATTCAGACAACCTCTCACGCAATCCGTAACCATCATCGTATATGCGATTTTTGATTCCATCGTTGAAATATCCAATCGAAGACAGGTGCTGGTCGATTATTACTGACTGGGAGGAGTGAAATGAATACCGTTCAACTAACGGCCGTTATGGATAAAATTGCACACAACACGTATTTTTTAGGAGTGCTTCCGTGCGATTACCTACCCAAAACCCCGTTAAAGAATTTACCGGCCATGCTTATTTTTAATACCGACCCTTCCACAGAACCGGGTCAACACTGGGTAGCCATCTACGTAAACAACGATGGCATTAGTTGTTTTTTTGACAGCTTTGGCGGAAATCCTAAAGATCCGCATTTTCCGAAGACTGTCCAGGATTTTTTAAAAAACAATTCTATTCGCGTGCAATACTCTAACAAACAGGTTCAAGACTTCGCATCAGATGCTTGCGGCCAACATTGTGTGTTTTTTCTGTATCACATGTCAAAAGGTTACGGCTATGAAAATATTGTTAAAATGTATTATGACGATCTAATTAAAAATGATGACATGGTAGTTCGATTTGTAAAGAGATTGAAACCTCGCCTCTGTGATACATTTAATTGTATTCACTGCGTGCAGATCTGTAAAGTTCTATAATTACATGTATAATAAATAAAAGATATAATCTCAAATGTGTGTACTTTATAAATAAAAGAAGTTGGGTAATCAGCCATATCTTTTTCTTTATTAATATAGCGCTGATATTTCAACACATTTTAATACAAATATTTCATACATTTCAAACATGGTTACAAATATATTTACAAACAGTAACTTAAAAAGTTAACCACGCGCTAGCATCAAGAGTAGGCGAATTAAACGCATCTCCTACTGGGGTACTAAGCCGTGACGTGGCCGCACGCTTTTTACCACGCCGTTGTTTCAACGGGGTCGTCATCTTTGGCGACATCTGCTGGTTGTATCCGGGTGATTTCCCTTTAAGGGCTTCGACCGACCGTTTAACTTGCGGGTTGCTTATAGTTGAAAATGGTATATTTAAAACGGCAAAAGCATCTAGAAATTCGCTCCACCCGCGAGGTCTGTATTCATCGCGGATGGTATGAGGAGCTGTTATGCTTTTAACCAAATCCATCACGTGCGAACCGGCGATTAAGCGGCCTTTAAACACAAACTCTCCAGAATCTGTCCATGAAGACAGCTGCTTAGCATTAGACATTTTATTCAAAATGAATTTGATGTTTTTTAATTGCCTTTGTGGTACATTGTTTAAGATCTCGTTGACGATGTGATCCTCTTCATCACCTTTATTAGACGGTGGGTCAGGTGCGTTAGCAGATGTACTACCAGGTGCGTCGGTGTGAACGTTATCCTGTTTCGGGAGCGTCAGAGTTAAAGTACCGCTCTCCAAATCGCCCTGTTTTACTATAGTTAAAAACCTCTGTAAGACATTGGAATAAAGTTTAGCTTTCCCGTGCGAATCTAAATCAGACCTCTGTAATATATTTCTTATAGCACCATCCAAATCGTTCTCCACAACTTGTTGAATTGTCTCGCGAACGTTCCCGGCTCTTAATTTATTCAGCTGATTCTGCGGAATTACATAATGCTTTTCAGCATATTCCATTCCTAATGTTGTCTGGACGTTATTAAACTAGTGATAAAAGGTATGGCGACACTTAACAGAGGTATGAGAAAACCACCTCTTTGATTAATCAGACGTTTTTTTCTCTCGACGGTGATCTTTTTACTAGCAGCGTATTTGATTTCTTCTTTTTTCTTTTTTAATCTTCGGAACTGTGTGCTGTTTAGAGGTATGGTACCGCGGAGGACGTTAAGAGCTATTTCGCATAAGGATAGAATCAGTTGATCCGATGCCGACTGTAAAATGACACGTCGCTGCTTCGGTGTAGCCTTATATAACAGTTTTAAAAGAGGTAGGTTTTTACAAAGCCTATCGCTCATTTTTCTTATTTTCATCAAAGTTTACCGCGTTCTTTTCTGTATGTACACCACTTGATGATCTGAAAACAGATCCGATCTGAGACGAAAACGCTCGGGCGTTTTAGCTTTAAAGTCGATCAGGAGAAATCCGAAAGCCTTATTGGTTGCATCCTGGTAACATTCCATGAAATATTTAACGTTTCCTGGAAAAATTTGTCGCCCTAAAACCATTATTTGCATAGAGTCTCTGGGGCTCTTGTACAAAATAATGTAATGAGTATTCAGTGTAATAGTTCTGCTGGTTTTACCTTGAAAAACAGATTCTGAGTTATCAATATAATGGAAAATGATTTATGATGAACATATTTCGTGAAAGCGCGTGAGAGTTCATCGTTCGAATATGCTAATTCCATTAAATCATCACAAATCAAAATAGATTTCTTATTAGGAGGCAATAAATTTTCATCCGTTAAAGATTTTGGTATGCCTTCAATAAATTTAATATCAAACAATGACAAGAGTTCATCATACAATGGTTGCCAACAACTGTATAAAAAAACAATATTGTCAATTTTTACATTGATCAGTTTATCTGCGTTACACAACAGATTTTTCACAAAGACAGTCTTCCGCTGCGGAAGGTCCGGAGACCACGGCGGAGAACGGGAAATTAAAACGAAAGTCAAAACCTTCTTCAACATACGTATCTTCTGGTCTGGACATATTGTTAAAAACCATAAGGTAAAGTGGAGCAGTCAGGCAAAAGAATCCGTTTGTCATAAACCACTTTGAATCTTTTCAAAAGTGATCTATTATGTAGTGTGAACTTCTTTTTATTCCGTACGATGGTCTCTGTACGGGTGAGCAGATGGGACGTGTCACGTGATGCTACATAACCGTGTACCAGACATATCATACTTTCTAAGGTAACGATTTGCGCATTCGAAGAATGGAGCGTGATCCCTTTCGCTTTAAGGGTGACTTTATTTTTTGCAGTTTTAAAACCACACGATTTAGGACCGGTTGATGCGAATTCCGCGATGTTATCGTCTATGTCGAGTTCGTTCGTCAGTTCGCCTAGGTACGAGCCTGTTTGAGGCATCCATTCGCCTTCTTTCGACGAAAAGATAAGACTGTCTGTATCTACGTAAAAAACGCGCGGGCCTAATCTGTCCATAAGATCGTATAATTCCAATCGTCCATAAGCCGTGGTGAATGAGGCTATAAACACATTAACATCGCATGCAGGGGCGGGGTCGTCTTCAGCGTAGCACCACTGCACTAGGGCTACAGAATCTGATACGAATGAGAAGTGTTTAATTACATGGTAGTTTCCAAAAATGTGTCGGGCGAAATCTTCAGGATCTGTCAAAAGTTCGGTCTTAGGTAAATTACATCTAAGTCCGAATCTCCCCCAAAGGGCGTTCAATAAAAATTTATTTATAGATCTACGCGCAGGATTGAGTGTTATTTTGCCTATGTCAAGCTGAACGCCCTCCTTCTCAAAATAATCTTCAACGTAAGACTGTTTTTCGGCGTCTGTCACTACGTGCGGGGGGAAACCTGAAGCCTCTTGCTTGAATTTGAGAAACGTCTTAACATATTCGGTGAATAATGTGTCTGACGTCTGCGGAAAGTGCCAGACTTCCACGATACTGACAACTGTGTAACCTTTAACTAGGGCGTGTGAGAGTTCCACAGACGTCCAAACCCCTGAAATAGCTCTTTCTTCATCGCTATGCTGACAACCCGTTTGTACTTGCTGCTCTGCGCAGGTGCGACACAGAGCGAACAATAGCTTTCCCTGTGGCGATTTGAAAGGGATAAGCGGATGAAGCAGTTCTGTGAGGGCAGCACTGTGCATTTAATAAGTCCAAAATAAGACTTGATCGGTTCAAAATCTTTTAAAATTATTTCAGGGTGTCCGATTGGGTAAGTTTTACGCGACTGTACGAAAGGATACAGAGACGTGAAGTCAAGGTATGATACACGTTCGCCCTCTGTAACTTTATGGTAAAGCTTCAGCGCATTCGTTCGACCACCGAAAAGCGACGCCCTAGGATTCAAACGTTCAGGTGCAGCGTAATTACTCATAAAAGTCCTAACATCAGGATCGTTTTGTTTGGCATTCTCCCACTGACATTCCCAAATAGTAATTACTTTGAGGTTGTAAGTTTTACGCAAAACTTCCAGTTTATTATCAGACTGTCTTCTGAGCATACCGAAAGGCGTTTTTGACACGGGATTTAATTCGTTAGGATTAAAACGACAGCAATGTCCGTGCCAGAAACACCCCAGGAATTCCAAAGCCATTCTATCGCCGTTAAACTCATAATATCCATCCACGTGATAAGATCCGAATTTGACTTCTCCGTGATTTAATGCATGATGCACGTCAACGTTTTTGGTCGCTTTAATATATTCCAACCACTGGATGGACGGTGTAGAATAAGCTTTGTACTGATTAAGATAGGCGTTTTTATGCGTCAGGGCTATTGTGTCTTTGGTTAAAAAAAGTGTTTTAAACACCTTCATAGCGCACCCCGCGAGCGTTACACAACCGAAGGGGTCCACGTTTGTACACGCTATAAACTCGTTTCTGTATTTCATACACCCGTCATGTAACAAAACAACGTCGTTCTTGCAATACATCGCCAGTTGTGTTTTGAAATTAAACACCTGTCCTGCTACACTCTCGTACCACCTATCAAATTTGACCTGATCAGGTTCGGACATTGTGTTGTATCCATAATCTTCTTTAGATGGATACGGTCCGACGTAATTTGCATTTTGCAAACGATTAAAATGATGGGGAAAGAATCCTTTTTCATCGGTGTTTAGGTTTAAAGCGGAGGGCATTTTTGACAATTTCATAGGTAAGAAACTGTAACTGTCTATGTATCGCTGTTTAAATACATGATCGTACATATATACGAGTCTACATCCTTGGAGTATAATTTTTGGTGCCAAACCCTGACTTGTGAAATATTCGAGCAATATATAAGAGTCAAAACCTGAAGCATTGTGTGCTATAAATGTAAAGTCTGTAAATTTTGGACATCTGAAATGTTTGACCATTTTGTCTACGCAATCAACCCCCTCGGCTGTAAACTCTTCACCGTCTTGCGAAATGGCACACACGTAATTTGCAGTATGTCTTGAATCTTCGTACATCGTCTCAAAATCGAAATAAACATATTTTTCACTATGCACGTCAGGTTTTGCGGGTTGAATATAACAGCCGTGATGTCCTTCATCTACCAGTATGTCGTTGCAATGCGGACATTTGGACGGGGCGCACTTGTGCAGTGATAGTTTATCATCCGTCCATTTCGCTCTATACTGTCTGCAACATCTCCCGCAGAATTTTACGAGATCGCAGCGCGACCTCACCCCTTCACTTTGCGGCTGTTTATGCATTTCATAACAGAAGTCAGATCTGCAATATCTAGCGCAGTCCTCACATTGCAGCCATTTCTTAGGATGTGTGGTGCACTGAGGTGTATTACACACGTTGCATGTAATAATGTAAACTACGATCGTTAAAGCCTTGATAGCAGTACTCGCAAACGTAGCTGTACCCTAAGAAACCCTTCAGATTTTTTATCACATAGTAATGTTCATCATGCAGATATAAATGTACGGTGTTCGGGTGTGTTTCATCCGTATTTTTATACACTTCCAATTTACCTGAACACGTTCTGTGAAAGATGACTATTTTCAGGTCTAGGGCTGTTTCTAATTTAGAAACGTCGTGAAATGCAATTTTATCTTGCGGTTTATAACCCTGTTCTGCGTGTATGTCGCTGGCTATTCTGACCAATTCCTGATCGGGACAATGAGGGTTTAAAAAATGTGCCAGGCATATGCTGAAGCACATATTGTCTGTTATATTTTTTGCGACGAAAAGATTCATCTTATTTTTTTGGATTATCATATTGTGGGCTAGGTCGGTTAGCTTTCTACGCCCTCCACCTTGCCTATTCCGTACCACAGACACGCGTAACTGTAAAGCAGAATCGACCCCCACATCCGCGTTGCTTTGAACCGTACGTTCGATTTGATCGATAAACGTATTAATGTCATGATTATTATTTGGCGTTAGAACCGCGTTAATGTCTGTTGGGAGACTCTCGCCTTGCAGCGACACATTCATAAAACCGGATTCGCCTGCCAACAAACGTGAAAAATCTACGATCTCATTCAAAATATCTTGCAAAAAGATATTATACGCTGCATAATCGTCTGCTACAATTTCGCGGAAATTTAAAGTTCTGCGAATTTCTAAACCGTTAAATCTCGATCTTGGGGTAATTGTAAAATCGCTCACACGACCACCTTCATTTATTAGTCTATCTATAAAATTTTGGCTGAGACCCATGTTTGGTGCTGAAGGTTCGTAGCTTGAGGCATCATCGTTAGACGACCCCATACCAATCTGATCATCATTTATAGTTACATTCAGCCATTCATACTGTTCATCTACCAGTTCGTGCAATCTTTCGGTCATGTTAAGCGAATCTGGTTGTAACATCTGTAATTGATTATTAATAAGATCGCGTAACAGATCAGCGTTATTTTGAGAATCGTGTCTAGGTCTTAATGATCTCTGAACATCTTCTGGTACACGGTCATGCAAATCGTCGTGACATCTTTTACCACTCATTTTGAAAATTTATTTTGAAAATCAGAAATACAAAATAGTTCAACCTTAAAGACAAACGGATGTAGCGCCTTGAAAACACCACAACGGTTCACAACGTAACGTGTCCAGATATAACAAAAACAAACACTTACGGTATAAATTGAACCAGAAACTAATAGGAGATACAATCGACGATGAGAAGTTACATATCAACACGTATATGATTTACTAATAACATGAATAATCAATAATACACGGTTGTCAATGATAAACATTAATAACAGTATGAAAAAAATTCAATATAGGTAACATACAAAATAATGTAAGGAAAATAAGGAAAGGAAAAATAAGGAAAATAATGTAAGGAAAAAAAAAAAAAAGCTATTCAATTCATTGTACATTATCTCCTGGATATCATACGTTCATGCAAATCTACCAACATTCTCTGCAGCAGATTCAAACGCTCGGACATCAAAGATAATGCATTTACCGCCAATCTCTGTTCGGTCCGGTTTTCCCGGATTTCCTCCGGTACTCCGATCATACTCTGGCGAAATTGCGTGAATTCGTTATATAACTCTTCGTGACAATTTCTCCAAAACTCCGCTGCGTGTCGTAAGGCTTCGGTGTGTTGTTGTTGACAGGATATGACATTTCTTAAAATCGAAATAACGTCACCTTGCGCGTTAGCTGCAATTTCTTCAACTTGCCGGTAAGTCAACGGTTGTCCGGCCAGATCAAAAAGTCTTTCAAAGTAACGATTAACACGGTTCAACGCTTCGCGATCAAGCCTTCTATTTAAATCGCGATCGCTAAACAGCTCCCGAGGTATTTCATGTAGTAATTCCGCAACCTCCTCCACCTCCTCCTCTTCTTCTTCCTCTTCTTCTTCCTCACTCTCCGTATCAGTGAAGGATACCTGATCCCATGCGTGGACCAGCGAATCAGACCAAGCTGTTAGCCCTCGTTGGTCATGAGCTTGTTCTGTAAAAAGAATAACAATAACCACTTTATTAATTTTATTAAATAAAAGTCGAACATAAAACATAATAATGCGATTTTCTGTTTTAATACGCACCGTTGTTCTCTGAAGTCCTTAAACGTCTGGCGGACGGCGAGTCGTTCGTTTCCTGTTCGGGCAGCCTCACGCGTTTTACGGCCTGTCCGCAACCATAAATTCGCTGCGTGGGGGGTTCGATTACGTCCGTGCGAGCGTTTGCACGGACGGTAGGCGTGTGAAGTTGTTCATCGGAACACTCCGTGTGGGAGGGGGCGGGCGTTGTGACGTTGGCTGGTTCGTTACGTAACTCGGGTCCCTCCGCAACCCCCCGCTGCACATCCTCTGCAGTTATTATTACAAGATTGTTGTCATCATTATGCCCACCTGTCAAATTTAGTAAATACTGTTTATGAGGGGTCGGTGGTTTTAACACGTTAAGAAAAACAAAACAAAACTAATGTCAACTTACCGTTAAGGCCATTGTCGTCCTCGCAAACAGTTAGTTGGGCTTCATCAACTGAATAAAATGATAACCGTCATTATTATTAATAATAACATTATTAAACCGTATGATAGAAAAAGAGTAAAGACTTACATATCTCTTCAAGGATGTGTTCTAAATCTTCGTCAAACACAAGATTATCGAAAGTAGCTGAAATAATAACATCATGTTAAACAAATATTCACGTTAAAATATTTAAACATCTCCTATGAGCAAAACGTACTCACCGTCGTAATTGTCAGCCATCGTTCCGACGTTTGTTGAGGTGTAACAACGGCGTGCGAGAAGTTAGAGTTTTACAGTTAATGAGGATGTTATAACTTGTGCTTTTTAACGCATCACTTTGAGGGGGGGGAGTCTCTTGAAAATGCGTCGTAAATCCGATAACAACCGGCAGGGGGTGACCTAATACCACAAATCTTTAGTAAGGTACATGACGCAACGTTAATTTGTGAAATAGTATGGTCAAATATTACGAAATTCGTGTTTAAACATAATGACTAGTATTCTATAAATATTGCGTTTATTCGTACATACATGCATAAAGGAGCGGTTTTATTATTTACATTTAAACGCAGGTTTCGCATCTGTTTACATAATTTACCTGACGGTATGATGTAGATTTACGCCACATTATTTAAAACAGAAACTCTGGATACATTTTATATTTAGACTCTTACTTATCGCTCCCGGCCACCATATATTTATTCGGATTCTGGCTTTCCTTATTATCATCAAATAAGAAATGTTAGTTAGTCGGCTGCATCTTCATCACATTACTTAACACAGCTGGAGATGTTTCACCAACGGGATGAAACATCTTTTAGATTTTCTTTTTTTCTTTTACAACTTAATTGCTACGATGTTAGCATATCCCTAACATGTAGACGCATATTGACCCTTATCTATATGCGTTTGAACATCGCGGGTGATTTTAACAGTCGAAAAGTCAAAGTTCGGGATATCTGTTTATTGACCTCGCGTGATGTGAACCATCTGTTCAAACGACCATTTGAAGTAGGTCTTATGTATTTCTTACAACGGTAAAGTTCACAGGGTTTCTATTTGCATTATATGTATTACGTATAGACCTACATCATAATATGTTTTAAGCGCAACAATGATCAAAGATCATATAAAGAAATAACAAATTATGTGAAACTAAGTAAATTAAACGTCTTTTTCCTACGCGATAGACAGTCTTATTAAAACAATCATCTTTGGAGATCCTCTATTTATTTAAACTTTATCACCTTCTTTATCTACTTCATTACATCCTGAACATTGGTTTGAAGACGTATTCGAATAGATTAATTCGTTATAAATACTAATTTCTCAACTATACCTAAACTTTTAACTTAACCAGTTATGTGTCATATAAAAGCTTCAAAAGGGCACACATCCTTTGACCGGACAGTGAACTTTAAGTCTAAACTTTTGACAAAGTTCATACTCGCAGGTGCATATCATAAAATGGTTAACATGTATGTGCTTTGATCAATGAACAGATACGCCAAAGTTTATGATGCCAGACCCCCTCAAAAACTCTTTAGATTGCAAATGAGTTGCGTCTCCAGAAACACCTTTAGATGTTTTACAGCAACTCTCTTGATCTGATACGGACGCGTCAGTAATTATACGTCCAGACACGCTGTGTCATTCTCATTTCGTAGCACTGCGTGAGACTAAATATTTACAATTCGTGCGATAATGTAAAAAGTTTAGGCGTCTCATTATGGCTGAAAACTCCAAAGACGTCCGAAACATTTGCTTTCATTCCGGTTTCCGTTCACATACGTGCGTATGCGTTTGAACCGTTATAGCAGGCTAGAAAGTTTAAAGATTGACAAAAATCAAAGAGTAAATAAAGGTATTACTAAATTAAGTGCGAATAACTAAACTAAAGTAAATAAAATAAAATAAGCAACATTTCCCTGGTAGGTAGGCCTGCTGTTTGTTTAAAAGGTAAAAACTAGACTAACCTAATTTTAAAATGAAAAGCTTTAGGATGAGTGCCGAATTGTTTCATTAATTAAGAAATGCTAAAGATTTATTAAAAATAACGTTTGTTCTAATGTTAAAACATTACTTTAATTCTTTTAAATCTTTGCATCGGTCTCTCCTTACGCTGCTAGGGGGGTGGCGGAAGGCGTGGTCTGGACTCAGCGGCGTAAACTCATTCTGAGTTTTGACGCGCTAGTGTGCGGTTATCTGCCGGAGGCTGCCTAAGATAGTCTGCACTTTTTCTTTTTTTACATCGCAGTTATTTTTTCTCTTTCTTTTATTTCCTAACTTGTAACAAGATTTTGACTTTTTACTTAACGTTCGCTTCTGATTTTTTGTTTTGTTTTGTTTTTTGTTTTAGAATACGGGTAAGATAAGTCAGATCTATTTGCTGTAACTTGTGAGAAAAGCTACCTTTTAATCTGTAATGATAGAACGTTGTAAACGTTCGCTTCTGATGCTTTTTTGTTTTGTTTTAGAAGACGGGTAAGATGAGTCAACTCTATATTATTTAACTTTGTAATGTTATGCTATTGTTTTAACTAAGGTGTCCGATGCTTTGTTTGTTTTAAATAAACAAACACGTACACTTCTACTTCTTTTTATTTAACTTAAAACGTTTTTAAACTAGTTAGAGTTCGTTACAACAACACTAGCAAGTCGTTGCTCATTTTACGTATGTTTTTTGTTGATATGTGTGCGTGAAAAACTCTAATAAAAACTTCCCTTTGTCCCGTTTAACACAGTTTCACAATTTAAAGTTTAAACACATAATAGTCTTCAATGGCCCACACAAAAACACGCTTCCCAAAACATTCATAAATACCTTAGAATCACTGGACAGTAAAAACAGATGCTCATTTAGATGGGTGGGGGCATGGACAAACAGGTGTCCAGTTTGGGTGGGAGGGAGGGGTGGGGGGTCTTATCTTTATGAGAGGTAATAAATCAAATTTTTTGACATTAGGTGCCCTGTGATCTCTCTATTATGCTTTTTCGGCTAATGGTTGCAGGCTTGCCTTCTAGTGGTTTTGGTGTCCCGTCTCTGGCCACTGTTAACGTCCTGTTTACAAACTTCGTAATATTTCCACATATTTCCAGGTTTGAAGCTTTTTGAGAGGCAAAGTGAAGTGGGGAGGGGTAAAGCGATCTTTATATAGGCGGAGCAAAAAAATAAAAAAATAAAAAAATAAATAATAAACATCCTGTCGGCCCCTTAAGTGCATCGGCCCTCCGGGAAAATGCCCAGCATGCCTGATTACCAATCTAGCCCTGCTGTCTACTACTGTCCTGCTGATTTAATGATGGAGTTGTGTTGTGTCTGTCAGATGTGTGTGTGTGGTGTGGCTGCCGTGCTATGCTGTTCTTATCATTATGTTCTTACAGTTTTTTTGGATTGCTTAAGCACGATTTTCAAAACAGGGCCCGTGTTTTCAAAACACTACACACAATTAGCACAACCACACACCCAATTAGCAAAACACTACAGATCCTTTGCATAATTAAACACTCTTGTAAAAACTATACACTTCTGTTTAAAAACCACACTTTGTTACTGTTATGACCTTCAGTCATTTGTCTGTTGTTTCTTTGCTGCCCTCTTGTGTTTTTTTTGTGTATGTCTATATTTGTTTTCAGGAAGGCGGTTCTTGGAGTTAATTGGATGGAGGTGGCGATTGGTTCTTATCCTTGACTGACTTGGATAAAGGATTCCCCTAAAATGCTGATCGAGGCCTCTTGTGCCATAGTACTTCTCGTTGTATCGTAGTGCCGCGCAGTTGTGTGTGTTTCTGCGCCGTTGTTATTTGTTACTTCTGATTGTGAATGGTTAACTGATAACTTATAGATAGCTTTTGAAATAGGTTATAAGAATTTGTGATAAGGGACGAAGGGGGATAGACGCCATTTTATTTCTGTATAAATGTCTTTATTATATTGTTTTTGGGAAAGGGAGTTAGGTAAGTTGTAATTGTATTTTATTTTTCTTTCATTTCGATTTAGGGAAGATAGAGGTTTAATAAGTTATTTTTGTTTGTTATTTTGGCCTTGTCTTCCCCTGATGCTAAACCCTTACTTTTTCAAAATAAAAGCTTGTTAATCATTGTTCTCTCTGGCATAAGACTCTCCTTTCCCTTTCTGATGCGACCGACCCCTAGACGGTCGTAACAGAAATTGGGGGCTCGTCTTAAAAACTGAAATTTATACTTCCTCTTTTATTCTTTTAATTCTCTTTTAAAGAGAATTTGTGAACTTGTTAGAAAAAAAGGAAAAAAATCAATGAAATCGGAAGCTTGTGTTTGTTGCCGTGTTATTGCATTTTAGAAAAGACCGATGAAATTTGCTTTGTATATTTTCGTTTGGCTAGTGGTTTTCAATTTAAGGGGGAGGGAATTCGAAATGTCTTCGAAATTTGAGTTGGAAAAATTTGCAATTCAACCTTCTGTTGAACAATTGGACATTTGTCGTAAGGATGATTTATTTTCGATTGCTGAGTTATATCAAATTAAAGTTCTTCGTGGTGCAGTGAGCGAGAACTCAAGGAGGTGATTTATAAGCATTTGGTGGAAAATGGAGTTTTGCCGGAGGTGAGTGAAGCGGGTGTTGCAGATCAGTTGCCAATTTCCGTGGGTGAGGGGGCGGAGTATCCCAAACCCGAGGAGATGGCCGGCATGGATCCCGACGATCTCCTTCTTCAATTGATCCTCGGTTGGCAATCAGACTAAAAGAGCTTGATCTAGAGTTAAGTAAGCAACGATATCAAAGTCAGCTGGTGCATGCACGCACGGTTGAAATAGAATCTCAACGGGCAATCAAGCTCAAGGAGTTGGAGCTCGAGCTCAGGAAGTCACCGGGTAGACATTCAGCTGCTGATGCGCTCGGCGTGAGCATACCAGCGCCGTTACCCATAAATGCTTCCACTCCGAGTCCTATTCCTGCACCTCGACGAAATCCACAAGTAAGTCAACCTGAATTTGATGTTAGTCGACAAATTTCACTCGTACCGCTGTTCAGAGAAAGTGAGGTAGATACTTATTTCACGGTGTTTGAGCGGATTGCTGCTACGTTAAAATGGCCGCGGAATGTTTGGCCGCTGTTGCTGCAATGCAAACTCGTAGGTAAAGCCCAAGAGGTCTGCTCAGCATTAACGCTTGAACAGAGCTTGGATTATGACGTGATGAAAAGTGCTGTATTGCGTGCGTACGAGCTAGTCCCCGAAGCGTACCGACAAAAGTTTCGAAATCTTGTGAAAACCCCTAGCCAAACGTTCGTTGAGTTCGCTAGAGATAAAGCAAATTTGTTTGATAGATGGTGTGCTTCAAACAAGGTAGACACGTTTGAGCAACTTAAGGAGTTAATACTGTTGGAGGAATTTAAGAATTGTCTGTCGGAGAAAATCGTCGTATATTTAAATGAGCAGAAAGTGTCTTCTCTTTCTGAAGCCGCAGTTTTTTCTGATGAATTTGTACTTACGCACAGAGTAGTATTTTCACCTGTAAAGCGTATTGTTCCTAGTCGAGGGTGTCCTTCTAGAGATACTGCTGTAGTACATAAGAGAGTAGTAAGTGTAGACGGTAAGGAAAACCGCGAATGCTTTTATTGTCATGAGGTTGGGCACCTCATTGCAAATTGTCCCACTTTGAAGCGCAAATCAGGTAGAAGGGAAAACCCTTCGAAAAGTGTTGCTTTGATCGAGAGCTCAGTTTTGTTACTTGGGCAAAACGAATCTATAAGTTCGTCGGTTGAGTCAACTTTTGAACCATTTATTTACGATGGTATAGTTTCACTGACTGAAGCCAGTTCTGAGATGAAGCACATTCGCATCCTCCGTGATACTGGCGCCGCCCAATCGTTTATCTTGCAAAGTGCGTTGCCATTTTCTGAAAAGTCTAGTTGTGGTTCCAGTGTGTTAGTTCAAGGGATTGATCTTACGGTAATTAAAGTTCCTTTGCATCAAGTGTTTCTGCGATCGGGAATTATTTCAGGGAGTGTTAAACTGGCACTTCGTGCACAATTACCTGTTAAAGATGTGTCACTCATTCTTGGGAATGATTTGGCAGGTGACACAGTTTTTTGTCTGCCTGAGGTAATAGATACTCCTGTTGCACCTGATGGTGATGTGTTGTGCGAGGAATTTCCTGATGTGTTTGGCACATGTGTTGTTACTCGATCTCAAGCATGTAAATTTAGAGATACCGTAGATCTCTCAGATTCTTTTCTGAGTGTTGACAATTTTAATAGTATAAAGAAAGGTGAGGATACTGTTGACGTGAAGTGTGTGCACTTCCGGTCGATTACCCATTGGTAAACCAATGTTGATTGAAGCTCAGCGTACTGATCAAACCTTAAGTCATTGTATAAAAGCTGCCGTCGAGCTGTCTGATTTGTCCGTGCATCCTGTGGCATACTACTTCGAAGAGGATGTTTTGATGCGTAAGTGGTCTCCACGTCATGCAAAGAGTGACTGGAGTACTGTTTTTCAAGTAATTGTTCCGAAGCCTTACAGACAACATGTACTGAGTGTAGCTCATGATCACGAACTTTCAACCCTTCGAAAAGTGTTGCTTTGATCGAGAGCTCAGTTTTGTTACTTGGGCAAAACGAATCTATAAGTTCGTCGGTTGAGTCAACTTTTGAACCATTTATTTACGATGGTATAGTTTCACTGACTGAAGCCAGTTCTGAGATGAAGCACATTCGCATCCTCCGTGATACTGGCGCCGCCCAATCGTTTATCTTGCAAAGTGCGTTGCCATTTTCTGAAAAGTCTAGTTGTGGTTCCAGTGTGTTAGTTCAAGGGATTGATCTTACGGTAATTAAAGTTCCTTTGCATCAAGTGTTTCTGCGATCGGGAATTATTTCAGGGAGTGTTAAACTGGCACTTCGTGCACAATTACCTGTTAAAGATGTGTCACTCATTCTTGGGAATGATTTGGCAGGTGACACAGTTTTTTGTCTGCCTGAGGTAATAGATACTCCTGTTGCACCTGATGGTGATGTGTTGTGCGAGGAATTTCCTGATGTGTTTGGCACATGTGTTGTTACTCGATCTCAAGCATGTAAATTTAGAGATACCGTAGATCTCTCAGATTCTTTTCTGAGTGTTGACAATT
Source organism: Onychostoma macrolepis (assembly GCF_012432095.1). Taxonomy (NCBI): domain Eukaryota; kingdom Metazoa; phylum Chordata; class Actinopteri; order Cypriniformes; family Cyprinidae; genus Onychostoma; species Onychostoma macrolepis. The sequence goes on from NC_081163.1 coordinate 13,570,840, forward strand.
TTAATAGTATAAAGAAAGGTGAGGATACTGTTGACGTAGAAGTGTGTGCATTTCCGAAGGTCGATTTACCCATTGGTAAACCAATGTTGATTGAAGCTCAGCGTACTGATCAAACCTTAAGTCATTGTATAAAAGCTGCCGTCGAGCTGTCTGATTTGTCCGTGCATCCTGTGGCATACTACTTCGAAGAGGATGTTTTGATGCGTAAGTGGTCTCCACGTCATGCAAAGAGTGACTGGAGTACTGTTTTTCAAGTAATTGTTCCGAAGCCTTACAGACAACATGTACTGAGTGTAGCTCATGATCACGAACTTTCAACCCTTCGAAAAGTGTTGCTTTGATCGAGAGCTCAGTTTTGTTACTTGGGCAAAACGAATCTATAAGTTCGTCGGTTGAGTCAACTTTTGAACCATTTATTTACGATGGTATAGTTTCACTGACTGAAGCCAGTTCTGAGATGAAGCACATTCGCATCCTCCGTGATACTGGCGCCGCCCAATCGCTTATCTTGCAAAGTGCGTTGCCATTTTCTGAAAAGTCTAGTTGTGGTTCCAGTGTGTTAGTTCAAGGGATTGATCTTACGGTAATTAAAGTTCCTTTGCATCAAGTGTTTCTGCGATCGGGAATTATTTCAGGGAGTGTTAAACTGGCACTTCGTGCACAATTACCTGTTAAAGATGTGTCACTCATTCTTGGGAATGATTTGGCAGGTGACACAGTTTTTGTCTGCCTGAGGTAATAGATACTCCTGTTGCACCTGATGGTGATGTGTTGTGCGAGGAATTTCCTGATGTGTTTGGCACATGTGTTGTTACTCGATCTCAAGCATGTAAATTTAGAGATACCGTAGATCTCTCAGATTCTTTTCTGAGTGTTGACAATTTTAATAGTATAAAGAAAGGTGAGGATACTGTTGACGTAGAAGTGTGTGCACTTCGGTCGATTACCCATTGGTAAACCAATGTTGATTGAAGCTCAGCGTACTGATCAAACCTTAAGTCATTGTATAAAAGCTGCCGTCGAGCTGTCTGATTTGTCCGTGCATCCTGTGGCATACTACTTCGAAGAGGATGTTTTGATGCGTAAGTGGTCTCCACGTCATGCAAAGAGTGACTGGAGTACTGTTTTTCAAGTAATTGTTCCGAAGCCTTACAGACAACATGTACTGAGTGTAGCTCATGATCACGAACTTTCAGGTCATCTGGGCATTCGCAAAACTTATGATCAGTTGTTAAAACATTTCTTTTGGCCTTCCATGAAGTCGGATGTAGCTAAATTTTGTAAATCTTGTCATGCATGCCAAATTGCTGGTAAACCAAATCAAATACTTCCTCCTGCTCCGTTGAAGCCTATACCTGTATTAGGAGAACCATTTGAACGAATCCTGATTGACTGTGTGGGGCCATTACCTAAAACAAAGTCTGGAAATTCTTATCTCTTAACGTTAATGTGTGCATCCACCAGATTTCCTGAAGCCATACCATTGCGTTCTATTAAAGCTCGTACCATTGTCAAAGCAGTGGTTAAGTTTTGTACTACTTTTGGAATGCAAGTACATTCAATCTGACCAAGGTACTAATTTTATGTCTAACGTGTTCGCAAAGGTAATGAAACAGTTAGCTATCAAACATCAAGTATCCAGTGCGTACCACCCTCAATCGCAAGGCGCCATCGAACGCTTCCATCAAACTTTAAAGTCAATGCTCAGGACCTTTTGTGTGGAATATGAGAAGGAATGGGATGAGCACATTCCACTCTTGTTATTCGCAGTTCGAAATACTACCCAAGCTTCTCTTGGATTCAGTTCTTCCGAGTTAGTTTTGGACACACAGTTCGTGGTCCGTTGAAAATTCTGCAAGAACAAATTCTGTCATCCACTCGTATGTCGCCAACTACCAGTGTTTTAGATTATGTCAGTTTATTTCGTGAACGCTTGCATTCAGTGTGGAGGTTGGCAAAAGCTCACTCAGTTCAGTACAAAATCAAATGAAAACCCGCTACGATAAAAACCGTCACCCGATCATTTCAGGCAGGAGATAAGGTTCTCGTTTTAATTCCAACGCCAGGTTCGCGCCCAAGCAAAATTCGCTGGTCCTTATGGGATAAAAGAGAAACTTGGAGATACGGATTATATAGTTGAAACCCCCGATCGTAGGAGAAAATCACGCGTCTGTCACATTAATATGCTTAAGGCATATGTGTCACGTTCTGATTCTGATGTTCGCAAATCTGTCGCTACTGTTGCACCAGTTACTGTGTCACTGTCAGAATACGCACCGAGAGTGATGATTTGAGAATGAATAGTGCATCATTTTTATCGGCTCGTTTGCCAAATTCTGAAACCTTGTCGAATTTGTCAGAAAAATTGTTACACTTGTCTGTATCAGCTCAGGTTGATATTTTAAATCTTGTTGAGAAATATCCAACTTTGTTTAATGATTTTCCTTCGGTTACCCATGTGATAAACCACGACATAGATGTCGGATCACATGCCCCAGTTAAGCAGAATGCTTATCGTGTAAACCCACGCAAAAGACAGTTAATGAAGCAAGAAACGCAGTACTTGTTAGAGCACAATTTAGCCGTTCCTAGTGTTAGTCCATGGTGTTCCCCATGTCTACTCGTCCCTAAACCAGATGGGTCCTCCAGATTCTGTACCGATTATCGTAAGGTTAACGCTTTAACAAAAGCTGATTCTTTTCCACTTCCTCGTATGGAAGATTGTGTCGATCGAGTAGGTAATGCTAAGTTCGTAACTAAATTAGATCTACTAAAAGGATATTGGCAGGTGCCACTTACAGATCGAGCATCAGAAATCTCTGCTTTCGCCACTCCCGATGTATTCATGCAGTATCGTGTTATGGCCTTTGGACTTCGAAATGCTGGAGCAACGTTTCAACGGTTAATGTCCATAGTGCTGTCTAATGTGTCTAATTGCGAGGCTTATTTGGACGATGTAGTGTGTTATACTGATACGTGGAAGATCATCTTAACACCTTGGATGATGTTTTTAAGTGCTTGAGAAATGCCAATTTGACTTTGAATTTATCAAAGTGTGAATTCGGTTGTGCCACCGTTACATATTTAGGAAAAGAGGTGGGAAATGGTCAAGTTCGCCTTCTTAATTCGAAAGTACAAGCTATTCTTGATTTTCCTGTTCCTATCACCAAGAAGGAACTTCGTCGATTTCTTGGCATGATTGGTTATTACCGATGCTTTTGTAAAAATTTTTCAGTTGTTGCTAGTCCCCTCACTAGACTATTAAGTAAAGCAGTTTCATTTAAGTGGTCTTCAGAATGTCAGTCTGCCTATGAAGCTTTGAAAACCTTACTCTGTAGTGCCCCTGTACTTGCTGCACCTTGTTTTGAGAAAACGTTTTACTAGAGGTTGATGCTAGCGGTTCCGGTGTAGGTGCCGTTCTTCTTCAGATGGGTGCTGATGGTTTGAATCACCCAATTAGCTTCTTTTCAAAGAAATTTCACAAACACCAAGTTAACTACAGTACCATAGAGAAAGAAGCTCTTGCTTTAATTCTCGCTTTGCAACATTTTGAGGTCTATGTTGGCTCTAGCTCACAATCTATTACAGTGTATACAGACCACAACCCTCTTGTGTTTTTGCAGCGGATGGCAAATGCAAATCATCGTCTTATCGTTGGTCTCTAATCTGTCAAAGTTACAATTTGGTGATCTGTCATAAAAAAGGTATTGATAATGTAATTGCTGACGCCCTATCGCGTGTTAATCAGTAAAACCATGGTGTTTTATTTTTTTTAGTGTGGGGGTGTTATGACCTTCAGTCATTTGTCTGTTGTTTCTTTGCTGCCCTCTTGTGTTTTTTTTGTGTATGTCTATATTTGTTTTCAGGAAGGCGGTTCTTGGAGTTAATTGGATGGAGGTGGCGATTGGTTCTTATCCTTGACTGACTTGGATAAAGGATTCCCCTAAAATGCTGATCGAGGCCTCTTGTGCCATAGTACTTCTCGTTGTATCGTAGTGCCGCGCAGTTGTGTGTGTTTCTGCTCCGTTGTTATTTGTTACTTCTGATTGTGAATGGTTAACTGATAACTTATAGATAGCTTTTGAAATAGGTTATAAGAATTTGTGATAAGGGACGTAGGGGGATAGACGCCATTTTATTTCTGTATAAATGTCTTTATTATATTGTTTTTGGGAAAGGGAGTTAGGTAAGTTGTAATTGTATTTTATTTTTCTTTCATTTCGATTTAGGGAAGATAGAGGTTTAATAAGTTATTTTTGTTTGTTATTTTGGCCTTGTCTTCCCCTGATGCTAAACCCTTACTTTTTCAAAATAAAAGCTTGTTAATCATTGTTCTCTCTGGCATAAGACTCTCCTTTCCCTTTCTGATGCGACCGACCCCTAGACGGTCGTAACAGTTACCATATGAAACACACGTTTCACATTACTATACTCTGTTTGCACGAGTTACACTCTGCTGTGATAAACCTAAAACACTTTTAGCACTTCTACTTCCCTATGATTAGAGTAGGCTACCATCAACAAAGTACAAATATAATGTAAATCCACCAAACACTACACAAGACCAATGTTGCAGACTGAAGAAACTCATTTATTTCTCAACACGCCCAAAATGTTGACATGGAGATTCATAATACTGTAACAAAATGTCACTTTACGTATTGTACTGTAAGTTTACTGTAAAAAAACAAAAAAACAAAAAAAAACTAGACATTGTCTCTTCGCCTAGCTGGATCTGGCCAGAGAATTTCATCAACATCGCAGGCAATGTTGTCATTAGCAAGACACCTTGGAAAGAAACATCTTGAATAACGAATCCATCCTTGCATTGCTGCTACCTCCATCTGGTCACAGGCCTCCTCCATGGCTTGGATGAGGGGTACCTCAGCCTGGAGACGGAGATCATATACCTTCCACCGCCATGCCGAGAAAAACTCTTCTATAGGGTTGAGGAATGGAGAGTATGGTGGAAGATATAGGACGGTGAAATATGGATGTTGCTGAAACCAGTTCTGAACCAGAGCAGAGCGGTGGAAAGACACATTGTCCCAGACAACAATGTATTGCATATGATCGATTTGATTTGCTGCTGTTATGTTGTGCAATTGGTCCAAGAATGTAAGTATGAGTGCTGTGTTGTAAGGGCCCATATGGGCATGGCGGTGGAGGACCCCATTCTGTGTAATGGCTGCACAGAGTGTTATATTACCCCCACGTTGCCCTGGGACATTGACTATAGCCCTGTGGCCAATGATGTTTCTTCCCCTCCTTCGTGTTCTCGTCAGGTTGAACCCAGCCTCATCTACGTAAATGAACTCATGCTGGATCTCCTCTCCATCCATTCGTAAAACTCCCTGAAGAACAGTGTCAGGCAAAATTGTGTAGTTCAGTGTAGATCTAGTATACATATTACAGTACAGTAAAAGATTATGAGACAGTATGCAAGATCACACTGCTAAAGTGAATACATACCTCTGCATAATCATGCCGCAGTCGTTTCACCCTTTCGGAATTGCGCTCGAAAGGCACTCGATAAATTTGCTTCATTTGAATATGTTTTTTTTTTAGGATGCGTGCCAGTGTTGATGTTGAGACCTGATGGATATCGTTGAAACTGGCATGGTTATTGACAATGTTAGCTTGGAGCTGATTGAGTGTTATAGCATTGTTGGCCAAAACCATGTTTACTATCTCCCTCTCTTGCTGTTCTGTGAACATAGGAGGCCTTCCCCCTTGTCGTTCCTGACCCTCAATCCTATGTAGAAAAAAAAACAGTATACAATAGTACAGTAATTTCACAGGAAAAGGTAACAGAAGTGCTGATAGTGCATAGAATACAGTACTGTAAGCAGTTACTGAAACCGTGCAGATGTTTTTGATATGATGATATTTTTACAATACCTATTTTCCAGTCGAAATGTTCTTATCACACTTGCCACTGTGTATCGGCTAACATTTGGCTGTACTCGCAGTCCAGCTTCCCTCAGCGTCAGGTCATGGTTGACAACGTGGTCAACCAGTGTTGCGCGGATCTCATTTGTCGGATTCGGTCCTCTTTGAGCACCTTCTTGTCTTCCTCTTCCTCTTTCTCTTCCTCTTCCTCTACCTTCAGCATGGCCTCCATCTCTTCCTCTTCCTCTGTTGATTCCTCTTCCTCCCCTTCCTCCTCCTCCTTGTCCTCCTCCTCATTCTCCTCGTTCTCCTCCTCGTCTTACTCTTTCTCTGACTCTTTCCATTGTGCTTGAAGACCGATGAACTCACCTGCTGCTTTTTATAGTGCTTATACACCTGATTGGTGTGTGTACAATTAAGCAAACAAGTGTTTGCACACCTGATGACTGTGTTGAACCAATTGGTTGGACGGTGCGGTAATTTGACAGTCAGTGCTTTGGTATTGCAAGGAAGTGACTTCATGATAGATTTGTGTGTGTAATGTATGTTAAGTGTGTTTAGTGTTTTGCAAATCACTGTGTGTAGAGTTTTGCAACAAGTGTGAGGTTGACAATGTGCTTATAGTTGTGCAAATATGGGCTGATGTTTTGCTTCTTGAGTGTAAGGTTTTGCTAATAGTGTACTACTTTTAATTTTAGTGTGTAAGCAATCCAAAAAAAACTGTAACACTGCTTATGATGACACACAGGTTTATTCTCTGATTAAATAGTGTTTTAAATAGAGTTTTCAAGCAAGTGTAGTTGTGTTGGCCTATTTTGATAACAGTTGCATTTTAGGCTTGGCCCACCTGATTTTGTCTGGGCCCACCCATGTTGTGATTCCTGGCTACACTAGTGCCATAAACCACACAAACCAGTGCGCACGCGCGCACACACACACACACACACACACACACACACACACACATGTTCGTTGTTGTGAAAAGTGGGGACATCCCATAGGCGTAATGGTTTTTATACTGTACAAACTCTATGTGCTATTGTCCTACACCAATCCTACACCTAACCCTCGGAGACTTTGTGCTATTTCAGATTTTCAATACACTCCATTCAGAGTGATTTATAAGCATTTTGAAAAGTGGGGACATGGGGTAATGTCCTGAAAAGTCACCTTCTCCTTGTAATACCTATGTCATACCCTTGTCATTATACAAATCTATGTCCTGATTTGTCACAAAAACGCGCGCGCACACACACACACACACACACACACACGTTTGTTTTTATGAATTGTGGGGACGTTCCATAGGTGTAATGGTTTTTATACTGTACAAAAGTATTTTCTATTGCCCTACACCAACCCTACACCTAAACCTACCCCTTATAGGAAACTTTGTGCATTTTTACTTTCTCAAAAAAAAAAAACAACAACAACAAAAAAAACTCATTCTGTATGATTTATAAGCCTTTTGAAATATGGGGACATGTCCTCATAAGTCACCTTCTCCTTGTAATAGCTATGTCATACCCATGTCATTATACAAATTTGTTTCCTCATATGTCACAAACACACACACACACTTGAATTTGTGGTGTACGGGGACTCTCCATAGGCGTAATGGTTTTTATACTGTACAAACCGTATTTTCTATTGCCCTACACCAACCCTACACCTAAACCTACCCCTTACAGGAAACTACTGGCAATTTTTAATTTCATAAAACACCGTTTTTTAAGTCTTTTGTTTTACGGGGACACAGGAAGTGTCCTCATAAACCATGTTTACATTGTAGTACCCTTGTCGTTATACACATTTGTGTCCTCGTAAACCATATATACCGGTACACACACACACACACACTAAATTTACTTATATTTTATACATGATTTTGATTTAATTCCACAACACACAAGATTTATCTATCAATGCTATTTATTTCTCAATGCTTTATTGATTTGACGAGTGTTTCAGAGAAGGTATTAAGAATAGATTAAGGCTGAGAACATATTTAAGAAAAGTTTAATTTCAGAATAACATTTTGTAAGGATAAGATCAGAAAATGTAAATATATGTAGTACAGTCAAAGTGGAGAAGAATGACTGCATATGATCTCACAGGCTTTTAGCACAAACAAAGCCTATTCGGTTTGAACAGGTTATATCGTTCCAGCAACGGTTAGCTGTAGGGTGGGGGAAAAAGTTATTCTGATCATTATAGTGGTGCTACAATTAAAATAAAATGCTGTGTTCAACTGAAGGTACTTTGTGACATCCAAATGAGCCATTTCACGTTACTGCATGATGCTAAATTATAAATAAATATTGAAAATACTATTTAGAAAACAGACTGCTGTTACAGAGGAGGCTCCCATACCGCGGGATTTATTTATGCTAAATTATAAATAAATATTGAAAATACTATTTAGAAAACAGACTGCTGTTACAGAGGAGGCTCCCGTACCGCCTCCCTCGCACCACCAGAGAGAGCCATCCCCTGAATATTAACCATTTCTATTCGGACTCCAATTCCCATCATCCTCATACCTGGGACTGATTGATCATCCACACCTGCACCTCATTTACACACACACATATAAGTCACTCACACACACAGACTCTTTGCGAAGTCTTGATTTGCCCTGGCTGTCGTTTCTGAGCGTTATACCTGTGTTTGATTTCTGTGTACTTGACCTTGGACTGTTTCCTGTTTTTCTGATTGTTCTCTGCCTGCCCCGACCTCGGATTGTTTCATCTGGACTCTGTTTGCTAGCCGCCTGCCCTGATCTTCCACCTGGTGTTTGACTCTGTCTCTGTCTAGCCCCTGCTGTTCTGCCTTGCCGGCATTTGGCCCTGTATTGTCTGACTGTTCTAAATACAAGCTGCAAATGATCCAAACGCTTCTGACTCCTCACAACAACTGCATTCTTACAAATCTGGTTGATGTTGATCTCCCCACAGTTCTCAACACAGGCATTGTTAGGTTCTCCAGAGCACCAGTTGGTGTAATCATATGTAGAGCCATCACTCCACACCCAATGTCCTTCCTAAAAAGTGGAGAGAGTAATTGTAAAGAGTGCACTACTGTACTCAGACTGCAGTAGCTATAAATTCACATTTGGAGAGGTCAAACCAAACTATCTTCATTAAAAACGTATCCAAATGTTTAAAGAAGAAATTTCATTCTAAACAAATAAGTCTCATCATTAGTACCAACCCAACAACGTGTGGTAGAAGGCAACAGACTCGTTTTCTGCTTTATTGTGCACAGATGCGAGATTTGCATCCAGACTTTGGCAGTTTCTCTAAAGAGACACATTGTTATTGACAGTATAAAATCTAATCTTTTTAGCATAAAGCATTCAAAACAAAATCATTTTCAAACAAATTCTAGCCTGATTGGTTAATTATTCAGTATTAGTTTTCTGTATTATTTTAAGAAAAGGAAATTTTACTTGAAAAATGTTTAAAAATAGTAAAAATTACCTTGTAACTAACACATTACCTCTGCTGTGATCCAGTTAGCCGACTGAGGGAAGAACTTGTAGCATCGGACTCCAAAATTTGTCCATCCATAGGGGCATTTTTCAACTATATCAACTGCATCCAGTACATAAATGTTAGGGCTCTTGTAATATTCTATTATTATTCTATCTATAACAGTACGCAACCGTGACCGTTATATAATAATTAAAAAGAAAACAGACAGAATAGAAAAAGAATAGAGCAAGCTAGTGTTAGAGGCCTTTTCTGCTTTTGTTAATTGTATAATAAATAAAAAGAATAAAGAATACAAATACAAATAGAATACAAAAGATTAGAAAGGCTAGTGTTAGTTTTTTTTTTTTTAAAGAATAGAATTAGAGAGTGCTAGAGTTAGAGGGTCAAATAAAGATGGAAGAGATGTGTTTTTAGCCGTTTCTTGAAGATGGCTAAGGACTCAGCTGCTGGGATTGAGTTGGGCAGGTCGTTCCACCAGGAGGGAACATTTCATTTAAAAGTCCATGAAAGTGATTTTGTGCCTCTCTGGGATGGCACAATAAAGCGACGTTCACTTGCAGAATGTAAGCTTCTAGAGGCACATAAGTCTAAAGTAATGAATTTAAGTAAAGTGGTGCAGAGCCAGTGATGGTTTTGTAGGCACACATGAATGCCTTGAATTTTATGCGAGCAGCTATTGGTAGCCAGTGCAAATTGATAAACAGAGGTGTGACGTGCATTCTTTTTGGCTCATTAAAAATTAATCTTGCTGCCGCGTTCTGGGTTAATTGTAAAGTGTTTGATAGAACTGGCTGGAAGACCTGTCAAGAGAGCATTGCAAGAGTCCAGTCTGGACAGAACAAGAGCTTGAACAAGGAGTTGTGAAGCATGTTCAGACAGAAAGGGCCTGATCTTCTTGATGTTGAATAAAGCAAATCTGCAGGACTGGGCAGTTTTAGCAATGTGGTCTGAGAAAGTCAGCTGATCATTAATCATAACTTGAAGGTTTCTGGCTGTTTTTTGAAGGAGTGATGGTTGATGTGTCTTAACTGGATGGTGAAATTCTGATGAAACAATGGGTTTGCTGGAACCACAAGCAGTTCTGTCTTGGCAAGGTTGAGTTGAAGGTGATGGTCCTTCATCCAGCAAGAAATGTCTGTTAGACAAGCTGAGATGTTTACTTGACGATAATGTCAATACAAATTCCTATTTGTATAAAGTGTGTTTTTAAATAACCTCTTTCTTCCCTGTATGTATGTGTGTGTATATATATATATATATATATATATATATTAGTATAAATGAAATGCCACATTTATGTATTAAAGAAATAGTTCACCTCAAAAAAGAAAGTCATACCGCTTTAGAACAACACAAGTGTGAGTAAATAACGCCTGAATTTTCATTTTTGGGAGAATTACCCCTTTAACAAACTATTTAAAAAATGGATGGTATGTCTGGAATTGAACCCAGGTCCCAGAAATGTTGCCAAAGAATAAATTATTTTTTACATTAGGTTGGTATTCTATTTTCCTGTAAGCTTAAGGCAAATTATCTCTCTGATGAAAAACATGTTATTAAAGGTGGAAGTGGAGGATGGGAATAACATTGGTAAGACAGCAAAAGCACAACAAATTTTAATGTAAACTCACACTCTTAAAAAAATCTACTGTGTGGAAATTATTATACTGTATTCCATATAGCTATATTAGGCTTACACACGAACTGGATACATAAATAATGAAAAATTATTGGCCTACTGTAAATATCAAAAATATATAATCTAAAAAGAACTCTGTTCGGAGGTGTGGTGTGTACAACAACAGAAAACAGATCTGAGAAAAGGCGTTCACAGGAAAACCGGCAAACCAACAAAACTTTATTTATTCAAGCAGCGATCCATGACAGTCATTGATAATGGATATAATATTGTTTGTAAATTCAACATTTAAAGACACTTTAAATGTTTAAATAAATGGCTGCACACAAAGTTTGGATGACTAAAAATTTGAATATTGCAAAGGCTTAAAGATCATATGAATGCAGTTTGTGCTTTTTGCACTACAAAAACTCGCCAACAACGTGCCATTGCCATGGGTTAAAATGGCAATATGTGCCATTGCTGTTCGATTTGACTAGTAGCTGACTATTTAAGTTATTGGTAACTCAATGAAGCCAATAACAGTGTGTGTATATATATATATATATATATATATATATATATATAGTGACCAAATACAGGTGCGAGAGCTGGACAAAATTCAAATATATTGCCAGTCTCACCCAGGATCCATTAGAAGGAAGTGTTTTGATTAATTAGTGTCTTTCATTCCTTTTTTATTCATATTAGTCAGTGTAAACATTTAAACTTAAAATATGGTATTGTCATTTTTTGGTGTCGTTAAATAGATAGAACCCAGTATGGCACCAGTCTAACATTTGCCTGCTGACACTGCTTCAAAAGGCCCCCTGCAATCCTTAGAGGACACAAGGAGACAAAGACACTGTCTGTGTAATTCCTCAAAGAAGTGACTTTTGTTTGTTATCTTTACTGTCATTTTAAAAATGTTATTGCACATTTTGCATATTTCATTCCACATGCACAATGCAAGACAGAGAACATATCAGCATTGTGAGGCACACCACACTGACATACAAAAAAGCAAGATTTGAAATGTAATGGACTCATCATGACTATAACAAAGGTATAAATCAGGACACAATCAAGAATTGAAAGCAAACTTTGAAATATTCTCAGAAAATGTAACGAAGGGTTTACATTTCTTCCATTTACATTTGTAAATTTACCCACCAAAATTACCAGGTTCAGTCAGAAACAGGGAATTCAATAATGTTATTAAAAACAGGGTATTTTCTAAAACCAAAGGTTAAATATTATTATTCACTGAAAGCTAATTGAAAATATCCACCAGAAATTTAAGGTAAAATCACAGCAGTAAAAAGGGTCTTCGAAAGCTCCAAGAAATAAAAAACAAATTGAAATCTCTTTTGTAAAAATTCACCAGTGAATATATTCTGTACAAGATTTTTTAACAAGTCTCTTTAACCTTTTGCAACAGGGTATGTTAGAGTGGGAAAGAAACCTCAACATCACTAAAGCACTGTAGCACTGAAAATCACGCAGATGGGAGTTTTACTTACTCAAACATGTTCTGAGGGCAGAAAGGAAAATGATTGGTTCACAGATTCAACCAATGAAATTGAAGCAGAGGCGGGGTCAGGAAATTTGAACGTGCCTGTGTGTGGAGGAGGGAATACATCAGACAGATACGTTACTGGCGCTTCGTGGGAGGCATTTATAACAAGGTAAGTGAATTTACCATGTATTTTAATGAAAAAAAAAAAAAAAAAAACCCATCTCAAACCTTTAGTGAGATAATTAGCGAACAAAGATGCACAGAACAAATACATTTTCATTAGACTGCTTCATCAGTCGATCGCACCAAAGCTGCTAATGAGGTAACTGGAGTAAAACATGCTTTTCCAATGCTACCGCGCTATCTGTGAAACCGATATGAGCGACAACATAACTAGTTCAAATCTCCATGACATTTCATCAGTCAGTTAGCATTAGCATTAGCATTAGTACTGCTCTCAGGGCAGAAGTACTCAATATTCATATTACTGTTCTTTTTACTGAACTATGCACTGTTCTCAGGGCAGGAGTACTCAATGTTCATATTATTTTTACTGAACTATGTGCTGCTCTCAGGGCAGGAGTACTCAATGTTCATATTAGTGTTATTTTTATTGAACTATGCGCTGCTCTTGGGGCAGGAGTACTCAATATTCATATTACTGTTCTTTTTAATGAACTATGCGCTGCTCTTGGGGCAGGAGTACTCAATATTCATATTACTGTTCTTTTTACTGAACTATGCGCTGCTCTTGGGGCAGGAGTACTCAATATTCATATTACTGTTCTTTTTACTGAACTATGTGCTGCTCTTGGGGCAGGAGTACTCAATAGGTCCCTATTACTGTTATTTTTACTGAACTATGTGCTGCTCTCAGGGCAGGAGTACTCAATAGGTCCCTATTACTGTTCTTTTTACTGAACTATGTGCTGCTCTCAGGGCAGGAGTACTCAATAGGTCCCAATTACTGTTCTTTTACTGAACTATGTGCTGCTCTCAGGGCAGGAGTACTCAGTAGGTCCCTATTACTGTTCTTTTACTGAACTATGTGCTGCTCTCAGGGCAGGAGTACTCAGTAGGTCCCTATTACTGTTCTTTTACTGAACTATGCGCTGCTCTAGGGCAGGAGTATTCAATAGGTCCCTATTACTGTTCTTTTACTGAACTATTTGCTGCTCTCAGGGCAGGACTACTTAATATTCATATTCCTGTTATTTTTACTGAACTATGTGCTGCTCTCAGGGCAGGAGTACTCAGTATTAATATCACTGTTATTTTTACTGAACTATGTGCTGCTCTCAGGGCAGGAGTACTTAATATTCATATTATTTTTACTGAACTATGTGCTGCTCTCAGGGCAGGAGTACTCCATATTCATATTATTATTACTGAACTATGTGCTGCTCTCAGGGCAGGAGTACTCAATAGGTCCCTATTACTGTTCTTTTACTGAACTATGTGCTGCTCTCAGGGCAGGAGTACTCAATAGGTCCCCATTACTGTTCTTTTACTGAACTATGTGCTGCTCTCGGGCAGGAGTACTCAGTAGGTCCCCATTACTGTTCTTTTACTGAACTATGTGCTGCTCTCGGGCAGGAGTACTCAATAGGTCCCTATTACTGTTCTTTTACTGAACTATGTGCTGCTCTCGGGCAGGAGTACTCAATAGGTCCCTATTACTGTTCTTTTACTGAACTATGTGCTGCTCTCAGGGCAGGAGTACTCAATAGGTCCCAATTACTGTTCTTTTACTGAACTATGTGCTGCTCTCAGGGCAGGAGTACTCAGTAGGTCCCTATTACTGTTCTTTTACTGAACTATGCTGCTCTCAGGGCAGGAGTACTCAATAGGTCCCTATTACTGTTCTTTTACTGAACTATGCGCTGCTCTAGGGCAGGAGTACTCAATATTCCCTATTACTGTTCTTTTACTGAACTATTTGCTGCTCTCAGGGCAGGAGTACTTAATATTCATATTCCTGTTATTTTTACTGAACTATGTGCTGCTCTCAGGGCAGGAGTACTCAGTATTAATATCACTGTTATTTTTACTGAACTATGTGCTGCTCTCAGGGCAGGAGTACTTAATATTCATATTATTTTTACTGAACTATGTGCTGCTCTCAGGGCAGGAGTACTCCATATTCATATTATTATTACTGAACTATGTGCTGCTCTCAGGGCAGGAGTACTCAATAGGTCCCTATTACTGTTCTTTTACTGAACTATGTGCTGCTCTCAGGGCAGGAGTACTCAATAGGTCCCCATTACTGTTCTTTTACTGAACTATGTGCTGCTCTCGGGCAGGAGTACTCAGTAGGTCCCCATTACTGTTCTTTTACTGAACTATGTGCTGCTCTCGGGCAGGAGTACTCAATAGGTCCCTATTACTGTTCTTTTACTGAACTATGTGCTGCTCTCGGGCAGGAGTACTCAATAGGTCCCTATTACTGTTCTTTTACTGAACTATGTGCTGCTCTTGGGGCAGGAGTACTCAATAGGTCCCCATTACTGTTCTTTTACTGAACTATGTGCTGCTCTCAGGGCAGGAGTACTCAGTAGGTCCCCATTACTGTTCTTTTACTGAACTATGTGCTGCTCTCAGGGCAGGAGTATTCAATAGGTCCCCATTACTGTTCTTTTACTGAACTATGTGCTGCTCTCAGGGCAGGAGTACTCAATAGGTCCCTATTACTGTTCTTTTACTGAACCATGTGCTGCTCTTGGGGCAGGAGTACTCAATAGGTCCCTATTACTGTTCTTTTACTGAACTATTTGCTGCTCTCAGGGCAGGACTACTTAATATTCATATTCCTGTTATTTTTACTGAACTATGTGCTGCTCTCAGGGCAGGAGTACTTAATATTAATATTATTTTTACTGAACTATGTGCTGCTCTCAGGGCAGGAGTACTCCATATTCATATTATTATTACTGAACTATGTGCTGCTCTCAGGGCAGGAGTACTCAATAGGTCCCCATTACTGTTCTTTTACTGAACTATGTGCTGCTCTCAGGGCAGGAGTACTCAATAGGTCCCTATTACTGTTCTTTTACTGAACTATGTGCTGCTCTTGGGGCAGGAGTACTCAATAGGTCCCCATTACTGTTCTTTTTACTGAACTATGTGCTGCTCTCAGGGCAGGAGTACTCAGTAGGTCCCCATTACTGTTCTTTTTACTGAACTATGTGCTGCTCTCAGGGCAGGAATACTCAATAGGTCCCCATTACTGTTCTTTTACTGAACTATGTGCTGCTCTCAGGGCAGGAGTACTCAATAGGTCCCCATTACTGTTCTTTTACTGAACTATTTGCTGCTCTCAGGGCAGGAGTACTCAATAGGTCCCTATTACTGTTCTTTTACTGAACTATGTGCTGCTCTCAGGGCAGGACTACTTAATATTCATATTCCTGTTATTTTTACTGAACTATGTGCTGCTCTCAGGGCAGGAGTACTCAGTATTAATATCACTGTTATTTTTACTGAACTATGTGCTGCTCTCAGGGCAGGAGTACTGCATATTCATATTATTTTTACTGAACTATGTGCTGCTCTCGGGCAGGAGTACTGCATATTCATATTATTATTACTGAACTATGTGCTGCTCTCAGGGCAGGAGTACTCAATAGGTCCCCATTACTGTTCTTTTACTGAACTATGTGCTGCTCTCAGGGCAGGAATACTCAATAGGTCCCCATTACTGTTCTTTTACTGAACTATGTGCTGCTCTCAGGGCAGGAGTACTCAATAGGTCCCTATTACTGTTCTTTTACTGAACTATGTGCTGCTCTTGGGGCAGGAGTACTCAATAGGTCCCCATTACTGTTCTTTTTACTGAACTATGTGCTGCTCTCAGGGCAGGAGTACTCAGTAGGTCCCTATTACTGTTCTTTTTACTGAACTATGCGCTGCTCTTGGGGCAGGAGTATTCAATAGGTCCCTATTACTGTTCTTTTTACTGAACTATGCGCTGCTCTTGGGGCAGGAGTACTCAATAGGTCCCTATTACTGTTCTTTTTACTGAACTATGTGCTGTTCTTGGGGCAGGAGTACTCAATAGGTCCCTATTACTGTTATTTTTACTGAACTGTGTGCTGCTCTCAGGGCAGGAGTATTCAACATTCATATTATTTTTACTGAACTATGCGCTGCTCTCAGGGCAGGAGTACTCAATAGGTCAGTGTTACTGTTATTTAGTATACTATGTGCCATCCTCTATGATCTAACCATTGTTCATTCTTTTAGACAACACATTATATCAAGCATGAAGAACATTCAGTAAACATGGCTGTTAGCTCCCTGGCCATTCTTGACTGTTGTAAAACTGAAGCAAGTTGTCCCATAATATACATTGTATTCTACACTGCGTAGATATATATATATATATATATATATATATATATATATTCATTTTTTTTTATGTAGTATTGATATTTTGGCATAACCTTCCTGTTTATTTTTACTAGTTTTAGTCTAGTAAATGTATGCATATTTTTAAGGGTATTCAATTTATTTATTTTTTTTAAATTATTACTTTTATAAATCGGTAGACAATTACTGTATTATTGATTGAACTTTTATTTTATTCTTCAGTTACCTGGACGAGCTGGCAGAAATTCGACAAATCAAAGGAGCTACCACTGAAGAGGCATCTGATGCTGCCGAGTCCAAAATGGTGCAAAAATGGAGATGTATTAAAAATGGTGTATGTTTGGTTCCACCTGATAAAAGCACATAATAGCCAGATTTGGATGGTAATTGGTTCTCATGGGGACGTAAGCGATTTTCAGCATTTACAGGGGTTAGTCTGTGATTTTATTGCCATTCAAATCCAGAATGTCAGTGTTTTTCTCCCACCATCCCTGTAAAAATCCCTGGCCGAATTAATAAAGTCATGTGGTAATTTAATTGCTGTCCGAATCCACATCTAGAAATAGATTCAAAACTAACTGTTTAAATCCTTTTTGACCACCGTTTAACATGATATACTAACTGTTGTACTTTGCATGCATATTACTGAAAAAAAATACTGAAATGCTATAAAGTATTTACAAGAACAATATTTAATAAATGCTCCACCACAACAATTGAGTGCTGTTAAGAACAAAAAGACAAGAAAGCATGTAAACATTTGAAATGGGTCATTATTATGGCAGTAACAGGTATACAATACAACTTTAAAATATGTATAGCCCTACAAGTACATACATAAAAATGTAAACCAAGCAGCTTTGTTTACCTCATATAAATAAGAGGTTGCAACGCATTTCTGCTAATCTCCACATTTTTAAATGACACCCATTATTTTGAGAGATAAAATTTAAAAAAACTATTTAAACTATAGTGGGTCTATTTTCCTATTTTTAAACCAGAGATTTAAATAAATAATGAATAGTATATTACATTTAAATTTATTTATTATTCCAAGCATATGCCATTTTATTTATTTATAGCAGACAACCATGCGATTGGCCATGTCAGCAGTGCATTTCTAGGTTCATATGATCACACATCTTGCTTCTCCACTGTGAAAAAAAGCATCAAATCCATGAGTAAATACATTTTTACATATGTTCACATGAGAAACAATTACCATCTGATAGGTCTTCTGTCACAGAGTTGACTTGTGTTATTTTTGTGAGTTGACTTGTGTTAAATGTGATTGCAAAAGATCCCAGTGTCAATCTACAGTATGTGCAACCACTTAGTGTTCTCATAGTCTATTGCAGTTGCGCTTGTAATGTAAAAAATAGCCAAAATAGTTAGTTATTTTCTTTTTCTCCATGCTGTTAATGTTGTTTAATTCAATGTCAATTCAATTGTTTGTGTAAGAACAAAATAAAATAAATTTTGATTGAAAATAATCAGTTTACAGGTCCAATATTACAATAAAATAATCAAGTATAATTATGACTTCTTTCCATTTTTATACAATTACAAACAAATCCAGAGAATTAAATGCATGTATAATCCACAGGAACATTTCACAACAAAAAGTTAGAGCAGGTGTATCATTAAGCTGCTGTAGTTTGAATGTGCTCCCTTTAAACCAGGCCATAGGTTGACTTGCCAGATATCTTCTCAAAGTCTCCAGACATGTTTGCAACTTCTTCCTGCATTTGAAATGCATAAAGAATCTGGTTTCAATTTACACTGATAGTCATGAAAAAAAAAGAATTTAATTAAAAAAATTAATTTAAAACAAATGTATTTTACCTGAAGGGTTTAGTTTAGGATATTGAATCATGAACATCCTTATTTTCATATATTTCCTGGACCACTTTATTTTGTGGAGCAAACTTGCATACCAGGAAAATTACATTACTGACCAGCTCACTTCACAGCATCTGAAATGTAGCAATGTAAACAAACATAATTACTAGTAAAATCATAAGATCAAAGATAAAAATCAGATTTTCAACTTCCTCAAATGTGACAATTTCTTAAATGACACGTAATACATCCTTAAACCCTGCCATTCCTAGAGCCTACTATACTCAGTTCGGCCTCAGCTACAACTACAGTGATTGAGGGCAGATTAGAGTAGACGTTTGAGGGACAGCCGATGAAGTCCATAGGCTGGCATTATGCAGACAAACCTAACAGGTAATTGCTAACAGGAAGTGAGATTGGAGTTTCTGACACTCACTTCAGCACAGCAGTTCAGAATCAATTCTTACTTTTAGGAGACAAAACTTTATTTGTCATGAAATTTGATCTTTAAACTTTTGCAGACCTTTTACATTTACAAACAGCTATTTTACAATGCATGAAAAGTAATATTTGGGGGAAAAAATAATATGGGCACTTCAAATATCAACAAGATTCTCAACTAAATCTAGAGGAATTTACAAAGAAAGTCTAGAGATTCCCTTACTCCAAGTATGGACCAATGATGGCTTCTGCTTTTTCAAGAATGTTATTCTGCAAAGAGAAGAAAAACTACATGAAACAGTCACAGTCAATGACAGGTTTGTTGTCATTATAAGCATGTGAAAACGTAAATTAATAAAAAAAATGTAGTTGAATCTACAGTGCATTTGTGAGTTCTCCAGGACTATAGACAGAAACAATTATGAATAATATACAGAAAACAGATACTTTATATGCGTGTAGTTACCAGTGCATATTGAATAAGATAACAAATATACAGTACACTTTAGTTTTTGGTAAACCATCTGCACTTCATTGCAATAGTTCTACCATACTACTCTCTATACATCTACTAAGAAATACTACTAGAAAACATAGAGCTTATAACATGGAAAAAGTACCCTAGCAAAAGTCAATAAAGTTGTACAAATATGAATTGTAATAGAAACCAATTATTTTTCTTTTTTTTTTTTTAATTTACCTCATCAGGAAGCTGCTGATGCAAAGGGAATATGGCCCAGATATTTTTTTCTTCCCAATTCTGGTCTTTCTGTCCTGAAATATATATATATATATATATATATATATATATATATATATATATATATATATATATATATATACACATATATATACACAGTATATATAAATTAGTGGTGGGCATAGATTAATTTTTTAATCTAGATTAATCTCACTGTAATCTTGGAATTAATCTAGATTAAAATGGCTCATTTGAATTCTGCCAAGTAGATCAGAATAAGTTCACTACTAGTAGTAAACAACTAGCAGTCATCAAGAATTTAATATTGATAATAACATTGAAGACATTGTATGATTATTCCTTAAAGATAAGGTTTTAATAGTTTTAGTAGTAGTAGCCTTAGCCTATTACGTTCTGCCCAATGTCTTCAAGGGAAACCGAACTTTTATTTTGACTGGTTGCCGTGAATACCTTTACATTTCTGTTTATGTGATATGAGGATAGTTTTTCTCAAATGGAACGCTCGAATGCTCGTGAAGTGACTCTCAGAGCAGTTCTGGAGATGTTGTTCATGTATGTCCTCATTTAGTGAGACGACAGAATATCACCGCAAGCGTCAGGCGCGCTTCTGTACGAGTAGTGAACAAACCCGTGCGTCTGCGCCATACATTAACACAGAGACACACAGAAGTCATATTTAAATAGATGTTTTGCGGCTTAATATTTACAAATAGGAGTGGTAGTGTGCTCACTTGTGTGTGCGCTTACATGTGTGTGTGCGAACCGGGGCGGAACTCCGCTGTGCGCGCGATACAGAGATAGCGACCATGTAACGTAGAGACAGAAATGACTTGCCGATTTCCATTGGGAAGCTTCTTGAAAATAAACTTTCCCTGAAGGAAACCCGGCGGCTTCATAGCTGCATCCATGTTAGCACGTCACGTTTGATGTGGTAATTTCACAGTAGGCATACACACAGGTTCGAAGACTCGTTCTCGCCCCCTACAGTGCAATTCGGCTAGGTATACATCCGCGCTAAAATATCAAGGTGAAAGTCATCATAGCTTGCGTAGTATAGACCCAGCTCCCAGCCCAACTTTGAGAATAGATTAACGGCGATATTTTTTTTATCGCCCGATAAGAGTCTCACGTTAACGCAGCACGTTAACGCCGATAACGGCCCACCACTAATATAAATAAATAAAAGTATGGGTACAGAGCATTATTATTATTATTATTATTTGCTGGCAAGTTATATTCAACAAATCAGTTATAATCATTTTTTCTTGGACTACTGTATTTTCAGCTACATACAGTTTAAACCAGGAGTGCCCAGTCCTGTTCCTGGAGATCTACCTTCCTACAGAGTTCAGCTCCAATCCTGATCAAACACACCTGTCTGTAAAGTGCTCTTGAAGAGCTTAATTAGCTGGTTCTTGTTTGTTTGATTAAAGCCTGAAACACTGCACGATTTTAGGCTGTCCCAGACGAAAGACCGCCTTCGTGAAGCAATCGTGGTGATTTCTGATTGGCCACAATTGTTTCACGATGCCAATCTTTCGCCTGGGACAGCCGAAAATCGTGCAGTGTGTTTAGGGCATATGGCTGAAGCTGAACTTTGCAGGAAGGTAGATCTCTAGGAACAGGATTAGTTTAAACCAAGGGTTTTAAAATTGTTCCTAAAGTCTCTCAAGGTAATCTAAGGAATAAGGAAAACTTTCAAAATGTGCAATGCTGTCGACTGGGGAGGCTCCAGAAAAAAAAAAAAAAAAAAAAAAAAATGAGGTGGTTTTTGGCTTGTGTGATTAAGAGTAAATGCAAATAATGTGCAAATAAATTCCTCTATGCACATCAAAAAAGTCATGTAACTTTGTGCGACAGGGCGGCATAACCTGACTAACCAGCAGACCAATCTTATTGCACAGCATCTGAAATGTAGTTAAGATCATTCTTAAATGACCAAGCAATGTATAGTCATACAGAAATACTTTGATAAATGTAGCGAATAGTACACTAAAAATAACAGTGATATGAACCTATTGAGTACTCCTGTCCTGAGAGCAGCACATAGTTCAGTAAAAAGAACAGTAATATGAATATTGAGTACTCCTGTCCTGAGAGCAGCACATAGTTCAGTAAAAAGAACAGTAATATGAATATTGAGTACTCCTGTCCTGAGAGCAGCACATAGTTCAGTAAAAAGAACAGTAATATGAATATTGAGTACTCCTGCCCTGAGAGCAGCACATAGTTCAGTAAAAGAACAGTAATATGAATATTGAGTACTCCTGCCCTGAGAGCAGCACATAGTTCAGTAAAAAGAACAGTAATATGAATATTGAGTACTCCTGCCCTGAGAGCAGCACATAGTTCAGTAAAAAGAACAGTAATATGAATATTGAGTACTCCTGTCCTGAGAGCAGGGACGTGCAGAGAGTTCCTCAGGGGCAGGGGCTCAAATGTAAAAAAGGCAATATGAGGAAAAAAATAATTATAGGTCAAAAGATTGGATACATTACTATTTTATATTTTTGCAAGAAGTCACTTATAGTCAACAAGCCTGCATTTATTTGATCAAAATTGTACTTATTTACTTAATGCATTTTATGCAATGCTGATTTATTAGCAATGTTGAAATCCTGTGATACTTTTTTCAGGATTCTTTGACAAATAAAAAGTTAAATAAGAACAGCATTTATTTAAAATATAACTTTTGTAACGATATAGCTCAATAAAGGTCAGTATTATTATTATTTTTTTTAAAGAAATTAGTTTTTACTTAGCATGGATTTGTTAAATTGGTAGAAACAGTGATAAAGATTGACATTGTTAGAAAAAAAATCTCTATTTTGAATAAATGCTGTTCTTTTAAACTTTTTATTTATCAATGAACCCCAAAAAAGTATCACAGATTCCAATAAAAAAATAATAATAATAAGCAGCACAACTGTTTCCAACATTGATAATAAATCAGCGTATTAGAATGATTTCTGAAGGACCATGCATTGAAGAATGAAGTAATGATGCTGAAAATTCAGCTTTGAATAACAGAAATAAATTAGATTTTATTAAAATAGTATAAATGTATATTAAAATCGAAAAACATTATTTTAAATTGTAATAATCATTCACAATATTAGGCTACAGTTTTTTTTCTGTATTTTTCATCAAATAAATGCAGGCTTGATGAACATAAGACACTTTCATAATGCTGTATAATTATCAAAAATGGTAATATAATAAAGTCCTTTCACCTCACCATTTCGCCAGCCTACACTTCACATGATAGGTAGGTGGCACTTGGGCTTAAATAACTATGATAGTTTCATCAAATAGTAAACGGTGTATATCATACATAAATATAAGTGAATTGAATAGCCTACTGATTACCATTATTGGAGTTTTAGCGCTGCACGGTTTTGTGCAGTGCTTTTAGCATACATTTTGTAATTTGTATGTAATGTGATTTATAAAATGAGACAAACCACGGATCCAGATCGCTCCACAAATAAGTCTGTCCCATGTAATTTTCAACCAATTTATGAATAAGAACAGAAAATAACCGCTCCACTTCAGGTATTTGAACTTCTTGTGCCAGATCATGATTGGTTGGTGTATTATACGACAAACAGGCATTGATGAATTATGTAGTATTCTGAAATATATAATATGTGGATTTTTTATTAAATCGACACACTAGCTTTGATTATTGATGAAAAATGTTTAAAATATTGTTTAGTTTATTTTTTCCTTCCGTCGACCCATAGGCACTCACTGAAAGAACCATGGCTCCAGAGCCTCGGTTTCTGAACAGACTGTGGAATATCAGTCGAGCAAAACACACAAAACCCATAGCAACGCCTCAGATTGACAGATATGTGAAAATAAACAGGAATTTTCAGACTTTTGAGCGATTAGTTACTGTTTTGTTCAAATTGTCATGTTAATTAGAATTCAAATGCATTTTGTTTTATTTACCTTGTTTTATTTGTCTGAGAGGGGCACTTTTGAATAATTTTGAAAAAGGGCAGGGGCTCGAGCCCCCAAAGCCCCACCTTCTGCACATGCCTGCCTGATAGCAGCTCATAGTTCAGTACAAATAACAGTAATATGAATATTGAGTAACGTTATTCCTGCCCGGAGAGCAGCGCATAGTTCAGTAAAAATAACAGTGATATGAATATTGAGTACTCCTGCCCTGAGAGCAGTGCATAGTTCAGAAAAAATAACAGTAATATGAATATTGAGTACTCCTGCCCTGAGAGCAGCACATAGTCCAGTAAAAATAACAGTAATATGAATAATGAGTAATGTTACTCCTGGCATAGTTCAATAAAAATAGCAGTAATATGAATATTGAGTACTTTTGCCCTGAGAGCAGCGCATAGTTCTATAAAAATACCAGTAACATGAATATTGAGTGCATAGTTCAGTACAAATAACAGTAATATTAATATTGAGTAACGTTAGTCCTGCCCTGAGAGCAGTGCATAGTTCAGTAAAAATAACAGTAATATTAATATTGAGTACTCCTGCCCCGAGAGCAGCGCATAGCTCAGTATAAAAATAATATGAATATTGAGTACTCCTGTCCTGAGAGTAGGGATGCAACGATTATAGATTTTGTTGGTACGATTATAGTCTGAGGAATAATCACGGTTTCACGATTATTACGATTATTATGCATTTATTCATTTCACAACATAAAATCACATAAACACTCTTTAGATATTAAAGTGTTATTTATTGCTGCCTTTTGAAACAGAAATAACACAGTAACCAATAATACAGCACAAAATAATAATACTAAAGAAAAAAAAAAAGTCCATCTCTCCTATTGGAATTAAAAAAGGTGACCTCTGCTCTGTAAATATCCATGTAAGTATTTCCATTTTGAAAATAACAAATGTATTTGATGTTTTCATTTCATTCTTTCTACATTTCTTTTGGACCTGAGGTACAGAACTTGGAAAGATGGTGAAAAATAAATTGACTTATGAATAATACTATAACAGGGATGATAAATCACAATATTAATGAAGTATTATTAATATATGACTAATATTAACTTTATTTATCCCACAGAGGACACTGTTACTAATGAGGGGAATAAACTAAACTATTATTGTAATCAACTGTCATCAATACTTATTCATTTTAATAATCTTTATTCATCTGATTTTACATAAGGCCTGAGAAAATCATGTCTATTATTTTGGTTTGTGAGATCGAGATCGAGCTGCCCACAAACATTTAGGAGGACAGAAACGTGTTGTCAACGCTGCCCAGCAACTTTCATTAATAAAATAGCTTAGATACTGGATCACTACATTATATTAATCAGCAAAGAGGGGGTAAAATGACTGTTTAAATAACTAAACTCAAATCTTCATTGTTTGTAGTGACGCAGATGCAGGTAGGCTAAAGCCTCGTTTATACTCGCGCCTGGCTCCGCTTCGCGAGCCTCCGCTGACTGCGCGCGCTTCACACACGCGCTCGCGCTCTCTCTCACTGCACTATTTCATCTCTGAAGCGGCAGAATGTTCGAGCTAACGAACATCGCGTCAGGTGGTCCTTGCCTTCACGTCGTGCATTAAAATCGTTTATTGCACAGCCAGAACAGGTTGGCTAGCTGTGCATTATCCCTTATGTATTCACTCTTTAACAGCGATTTTTACGGCAATATTGATGTACCCAAATTTAAAATGGTCCCACACTATCGAATTCAGTCATTTCTCTGGTGGAAATAAAGGATCGCTGTTTGGTTCCTCTGTCATAGTTAATCTAGTAGCCTCTGTGTCTCTGATAAACACGGCATTTTAAGCTGGTGCACCGCTAGTGTAACTTTGTTTTCGTTTTGCTCATGTTTCAACAGTTCCATTCCATACAACAGAAACACTCGGTGTAGCAGAGCCTTTACGATTAATTAACCGTGACGTTTTAAAGCGCGGTTAATCGTAAAACCGGTAAATCGCTGCATCCCTACCTGAGAGCAGCACATAGTCCAGTAAAAATAATAGTAATACGGACCTGTTGGTACTCCTGCCCTGAGAGCAGTGCATAGTTCAGAAAAAATTACAGTAATATGAATATTGAGTACTCCTGCCCTGAGAGCAGCGCATAGTTCTGTAAAAATAACAGTAATATGAATATTGAGTGCATAGTTCAGTACAAATAACAGTAATATTAATATTGAGTAACGTTAGTCCTGCCCTGAGAGCAGTGCATAGTTCAGTAAAAATAACAGTAATATTAATATTGAGTACTCCTGCCCCGAGAGCAGCGCATAGCTCAGTATAAAAATAATATGAATATTGAGTACTCCTGTCCTGAGAGCAGCACATAGTCCAGTAAAAATAATAGTAATACGGACCTGTTGGTACTCCTGCCCTGAGAGCAGTGCATAGTTCAGTAAAAAGAACAGTAATATGAATATTGAGTACTCCTTCCCTGAGAGCAGTGCATAGTTCAGTAAAAAGAACAGTAATATGAATATTGAGTACTCCTGCCCTGAGAGCAGCACATAGTTCAGTAAAAAGAACAGTAATATGAACATTGAGTACTCCTGCCCTGAGAGCAGCACATAGTTCAGTAAAAATAATATGAACATTGAGTACTCCTGCCCTGAGAACAGTGCATAGTTCAGTAAAAAGAACAGTAATATGAATATTGAGTACTTCTGCCCTGAGAGCAGTACTAATGCTAATGCTAATGCTAACTGACTGATGAAATGTCATGGAGATTTGAACTAGTTATGTTGTCGCTCATATCGGTTTCACAGATAGCGCGGTAGCATTGGAAAAGCATGTTTTACTCCAGTTACCTCATTAGCAGCTTTGGTGCGATCGACTGATGAAGCAGTCTAATGAAAATGTATTTGTTCTGTGCATCTTTGTTCGCTAATTATCTCACTAAAGGTTTGAGATGGGTTTTTTTTTTTTTGTTTGTTTCATTAAAATACATGGTAAATTCACTTACCTTGTTATAAATGCCTCCCACGAAGCGCCAGTAACGTATCTGTCTGATGTATTCCCTCCTCCACACACAGGCACGTTCAAATTTCCTGACCCCGCCTCTGCTTCAATTTCATTGGTTGA
The DNA here is from genome assembly GCF_012432095.1 of Onychostoma macrolepis. NCBI lineage: Eukaryota > Metazoa > Chordata > Actinopteri > Cypriniformes > Cyprinidae > Onychostoma > Onychostoma macrolepis. The sequence goes on from NC_081163.1 coordinate 13,597,817, forward strand.
ATCTGTGAACCAATCATTTTCCTTTCTGCCCTCAGAACATGTTTGAGTAAGTAAAACTCCCATCTGCGAAAATCACCGACATGCTTAAAAACTAAGCAAATAAATTATTTTACTTACTTTCCAAAAAATTATTGTAAAAACACTTTTAAAATTCAGTGAACACAATAAGACTACATTTTATTTGATGGGGGGGTGGTGAGGGACCTGGATGATGGGTAGGGGGCGCTCGCAAAGGGTTTGTTTGTGGTCTAAGAGAGGGGATATAATAAAATAATTAACAATAATAATAAAATACAACACAGGATTTGCGTTACATTGACATTTATTTACACTGAACTTTCAGTTTACAGTTTTTCACATTTGCTAAAACACTAAAACCCATTCTCTGAAACAAATTCTCAATAGCCTAAACCAATTTGTCCAATAAATCACTCTTTCTGCAAAACCTTAAACAAGTTCAGGCAATGTTTGCAGATCTCATGCACTCTTTTTGCAAAACTTCAAACACATTCTCACTCACTAAAACACAATTTGCTCTGTGATGAACTTGTGATGCAAGACCCTAAACACAAGAATGCAAAAGTTAAGCACAACTGCAACGCAGCTGTCATCGTTTACACACAAAGATTCCAAATTGTTGACAATCTAAATACAGTATGTGAATGTCCAAAATAATAAGCGAGTACGAAGTGCACAGGTGGCACGGTGCATCTATTACAGTTTTTTTACAATCATTTTGGCACTAATAACAGAACCTTCATGTCATTTATCAAAACTCTAGACACATAATTCACAACAGATGTCAAAATGCACATTTTTCAAGACACTTAACACTTTTTCCAAATGCTTGGATACAATACACATGAACCAAAGATCTTTTTTTCACTGAACTAAAATCAATGAAAGAGGACAATGATTTCAGATATTGCCATCTTTGTGGGGACATTTTGTCCCCATAAAATAGGGTTTACCTGAACCACACACACACACCCTTACAAAATAGTGGTTATCATCTTAGATAAATCACTTTTAGTGTAAAAAATAATTCAGTACATTTGGTTATCCCTAATTTGAAATCACATTCTATAGAAACTAAATATTTATTGAATCTATATCTATAGATGCACCAAATGATTCACTGATTAACCATTAAGATGAGTTAGATTAAATAATAGACAAATGTATTGCAGATTTTGTCCGTTGCTTGAACACTATAGACCCATGCTTAGACTAAAGTAACACAACTTGAAGCTTTTGTTACCATACCTCAAACACATGTACCCATACCTTAAACAAAAGCGCTGCTTTGCACTCTAGTTGCAATTCTGCAACACATTTACTCCTTTATGCAACACACTTGGTCCTGCATACTACACTCTATTTCATACATAAGACACTTTGTTCAAAAATGAAATCTCAGGGTGCCATTTAGAAAACACATGTATCCAAAATACAAAACACATCGGGCAATTGCAACCACTCAAATACACACCTGAAGGCACTTACTTGCAAAACTGAACACCAATCAGCCAGCTACAAAAAGCCCTCAGTTTAGCCATTTCAAGAACTTTGCAAGCATGGATGGAGCAAGAGCAAGAGCAAGAGCAAGAGCAAGAGCAAGAGCAAGAGCAGGTCGAAGAGCCCATGCACGGACCCCTATTTCTGATGATATAAGAGCAACTTTGGTGGACCATGTCATCAACCATGGCCTGACTATGAGGGAAGCCGGGCAGAGAGTCCACCCACATCTAAGCCGCTTCACAGTGGCATCTGTAATAAGAACATTCCGACTAGAAAACCGGTATGTCTTCACCTCTCTACCTTCTACTCTACTCAGATGGTATTTACAGCACTGTACTAAAGTATATCACATTACCACATCACGTGTACAGGGTATTGCAGGGTGCTAATTCTCCTTTTGCAGCCAAAGTGGTAGTTTTTGTGAAACATACCATGATTACTTGCAGTATATTGAGATGTTTCAGTACAGTGGATGATACAGTATATACAGTAAAGTACTGTAAGAAAAAGACAATTTGTGGTTGCATTTCTCTAGCATGACTAGAAGACCTTCTGGGGGAGGACGCCAACGCCTGTTCACACAACAGCAGGAACTTGCCGTTGTGGACCTAGTGAGGGCAGACAATGCCATCCGTCTCCACCAGCTACGACAGAAAATACTTGCAGACAGCCAAGTGTTCAACAACATAAACCATGTGAGCATCAGCACCATCAGACGCATCTTGGGAAAACACAACATCACCATGAAGCAGCTCTACAGGGTTCCATTTGAGAAGAACAGCGTCAGGGTCAAAGGACTTCGAGCTGAATATGTACGGGTAAGTGTAACTGTCCTTTACATTTACAATACAGTATTGGTGAAATCCAGTAGCAGCTGAATATGTACCATATCAGTACCACATGGATCCATTCGGAGAGCTACACAGGTACCTATGTGATGGGGTGAGGGTTCTGTATGTGTAGCACTGGAGTACAGTAATATGGTTTTTTTTTTGTTACAGAGAATCTTGGCCATGGATGGAGCTGCACAGCCTCATGAATTCATTTTCATTGATGAAGCTGGATTTGACCTGAGCAAAACAAGACGACGGGGTCGTAATGTAATTGGCCAAAGGGCAATTGTGCACGTCCCGGGGCAGCGCGGGGGAAATATCACATTGTGTGCCGCCATAAGCCTTCGGGGGCTTCTGCATCATCATGCAAAACTAGGTCCATACAATAGCCAACATATACTCCCATTTCTAGATGCTCTCCATAATATAGTTGTACAGACCAGATCAGCCCAGGTTTGTGGTGGTATGGGATAATGTCAGTTTCCATCGGGCTGCTCTGGTCCAGACCTGGTTCACCAACCACAATCAGTTTGAAGTGGTATACTTGCCCCCTTACTCACCATTTTTAAACCCTATAGAGGAATTCTTTTCGGCTTGGAGATGGCGTATATGACCGCCAACCACATGCCCGCATGCCTCTTCTGCAGGCAATGGATCAGGCCTGCGGCGACATTCAGGTGACAGCAATCCATGGATGGTTTTGACATGCTAGGGGATATTTTCCCCGGTGCCTAGCGGGAGAAGACATTGCTTGCGATGTCGATGAGGTCCTGTGGCCAGACCCCAACAGACGGCGGGATCCATGAGCCCACGTATGCAATTGCCATGATTTTCTGTGTTTACAGTATAGTGTTTTTGCTATTATTTTTTTGCTTTATCTGAATTCATGTTACTGCAATGTACAATATTGAGTATTTTGCTTTTTTGGTTGTTTGAAAATGTGCCTCCTGAAAATATGCCTTCTGAATAAACAGTGAAAATCCAAGACTGCAGTGTTTTATATAAAGCAAACTAGTGTGTTCCCCCTGATCTGAAAGTGTATGCATATGATGCAAGTATGTGTCAATTTGTCATCAGAGTTACATTTTGAGAAAGGAATGTTAGGTTTTGATAGCAGAGTTTAGGTTTTGATAGTAGAGTTTCAATTTGACACAGATGTGAATGGTATATTTCCCAGTGTTGTCATGTTTACTTGTGTGTAGAGTTTTGGCACAATGAGCGAAGTTTTGCAAAATGTGTTCAAGCAACGGGCAAAAACTGTAAACTGAATGAGAAGTCATGCTAATGAAAAGTTTGATAGTAATAGCTTTATGAAAGGCACTTACTGTGAATGAAACATTTATATAGATTTAACACTTATTTTGTGTAGTGAAAATGATATTTTGTGATTGTGTGTATTGTACTAACACAATTGAAAATATGCTGAAATGTTTGAAAAAAGTGCACTTTTGATGATCTGTTGTGATATTAGTACTAAGAGTTTTGAAAATTTACCAATTGCTTATGAAAATTGCTCCAAAGCAATTAAAAAAATTGAAAAGCAACAGAGTATGTTCAGGTATGATCAGTTTCAAGATGCCTGTTGTTGAGAGAGGAAAAAAAAAATCCCCAAAAATTCTATGTCATTGTTATCAGCATTTGCTTTTCCTACTGCTTTTTAGAGGGTGATAGAGCTGAAAGCTGATGAAAGCCATTCATATTTTTGGATGAGGCAGGCTTTAACCTGGCCATGACATGGAGGAGATGTTGAGTGCCCAGCAGTTGAGAGGGGCCCAGAATGATGTTCTTTGGGGGGCCCGACCACCCCCCACTGAATGTGATTTTGAGGAGGCCCCACAGCAAAATCAGTGCAATGGGCCCAGAATTCCTAGCAACGGCACTGAAAGCAATCATGGTTTCAGGCCCATCCACAGTTTATCACCTTGTATTTACCCCATACTCCCATTTCCTTACTGTAACCCGACTGAGGAGTTTTTCTCCACATGGAGGTGGAAGGTTCACAATAGGCCTCCTCACAAACAAGTCACTCTTCTCCAGGCCATGGATGATGCATGCAATAACATCACAGGAGACCAATGTCAGGCCTGTATTTGCCATACCAGAAGAGTTTTTCCAAGATTTTAGCTAATAAAAACATCCATTATGATGTGGCCAAAAACCTGTGGCCAAATCCACAAGACAGGGTTGATAAAAACATAAGTGCAGTGAGGAACACTCCAGTTGACATTTTACTGTAGGCCTACTGTAGTTTTTTCTTATCTTTTTTTCTTATCAAATTTGTTGATTATTTCATCAATAATTCAAATTTTGTTTACAGTTTTTGTTGCTCGCTTTGGTACTAATTTCACAAGGTGTACTTTTTCAAAACTCTTAGTACAAAAATCCAAACTGATCACACTTGTAACACAGCTTGTAATGCTTTTATTCAGTTGCACATATTTTCAGTCCAAAAGAGCTGTCAAAGGACACCAGAAACAAAATTGTAGACCTGCACCAGGCTGGGAAGACTGAATCTGCAATAGGTAAGCAGCTTGGTGTGAAGAAATCAACTGTGGGAGCAATTATTAGAAAATGGAAGACATACAAGACCACTGATAATCTCCCTCGATCTGGGGCTCCACGCAAGATCTCACCCCGTGGGGTCAAAATGATCACAAGAACTGTGAGCAAAAATCCCAGAACCACACGGGGGACCTAGTGAATGACCTTCAGAGAGTTGGGACCGAAGTAACAAAGGCCTCAAATCCTGCAGTGCCAGACGTGTCCCCCTGCTTAAGCCAGTACATGTCCGGGCCCGTCTGAAGTTTGCTAGAGAGCATTTGGATGATCCAGAAGAGGATTGGGAGAATGTCATATGGTCAGATGAAACCAAAATAGAACTTTTTGGTAAAAACTCAACTTGTCGTGTTTGGAGGAGAAAGAATGCTGAGTTGCATCCAAAGAACACCATACCTACTGTGAAGCATGGGGGTGGAAACATCATGCTTTGGGGCTGTTTTTCTGCAAGTTGAAGAGTTGTTCTCTGCCTGGCGCTGGAAGGTCTATGACCGTCATCCCCATCAATGCATAGCCCTTTTACAGGCAATGGAGGAGGCATGTGGGGATACTGACCAGGCATCATGTCAGGCCTGGATACGCCATTCCAGAAGATATTTTCCCCGGTGCCTTGGACTAGAGAACATTGCATGTGATGTAGATGAAATTTTGTGGCCGGACCCAGAGAGACGACACGATGTAGACTGATTTCTTTTTTTTTCTCAGTGAAATTACTATTTTGTTTTGACTTGGAAAAAAACACTTGTGTTTGTTTTGATGTGTGTAAATAAACACCAGTACTTGAAGTTTGGATCTCTCTATGTTTACAGAACTATGACAAAAGTATGACCTCAAACTGACATAGCCTACCTTGTGCACAGAGAAAGCAAAAGCCAGATGTGTTTTTTATTCATACCATCAGCAGAGGTGGGTAGTAACGAGTTACATTTACTTCGTTACATTTACTTGAGTAAATTTTTTGGGCAACTAATACTTTTAGAGTATATTTAAAAATGGGTACTTTTACTCTTACTCGAGTACATTTTTAGTGAAAAAACGGTACTTTTACTTCGTTACTGTGGGCGACGCTCCTCTCGTTATTTTATCTAATGCAATACAAGTTAAAAATCCTTCGATTTATTCCAAGCGCGCCGTCTACTTTTTTTCTGGGCAATGAGCGATGCCCGTTCGCGAATGATTCATTCTTTTGAGTCAATTCTGTTCGAAGGCTTGATCAAACCAGTTGGCAAACCAGTGAATCGGTTCGCGAATCAGTTTGAATGATTCGTTCAGTTCCCTGCCGCACGCGCTGAGTCGTCTGAAGCGGTTCTCACTCAGAGTTGTAACATCAAGAGCGTTGAAGACATGGCTTTGGATCTACAGTCAGTTGAAAGCGAATCTGCAAAGGCTGGTTTGCTAGCTACGAAGATCTTTATTAGATGAACACCGCGTGTGCTGTCGGTTCCACAGGTATAGATTCGATTGCAATACACGATACCATGACATTACCAGTTTGTTGTACATGTACCTTACACATTAAATACATTGTATAATTTATTCATTAAATAAGCTGTCACAGAGTATGAAATAAACACCCGCCAAACCCGTTAGTTCCAGGAGGAATGCCTTGCCCAGACACAATTAATATTGATATTTTCACAATATTTACGCTTGCAGAAATAAAGGCTACATTTGTTTACATTTTGCAGAACAGACGGAAGAAGATCCGTCAATGTGCATTTGTTTCGTTATGTTCAGATGTTCTGTAGCGGTCATGTGAGGAGTTTTCACTCTTCTCCGAGGTTATATACATTTATAATACATAATTAAACTTTAAAATATAATTTAATTTAACTCAGTGATGCAAATCAGAATTTGTATCAGCTGTTACTTCAGTTTTCAGAGTCATATGATCATTCAAATATATTGATTTATCGTTGTTGAAAAAAACAAAAACAAAAAAACAGCATATGCTGGTTAGGTATGTTTTGAGGCTGGGATGCTGGTTTATATATCTAAATAAAAATATAGTATAATCAGTATATGATCCAAAGTAACTAGTAACTGACTACTTGAGTAGTTTTTTTATCCGATACTTTTTTACTCTTACTCAAGTAACTATTCAGACTATTACTTTTACTTTTACTTGAGTAAATATTTCTTCAAGTACTTTTACTTTTACTTGAGTACAGTTTTTGGGTATTCTACCCACCTCTGACCATCAGTGTGTAGTTGGTGCATTGTGTGCTTATTACAGTTTTTTACAATCGCTAGGACACATTTCTCAATGCCAAAGTCACTTTTTCAAAACTCTTCACACACTTCTCCTAACCAACTTTCAGCTTGGCACAGCAGTTCATTTCACATTCAAAATGCACAACAACTATCAAAACACTTCATACATGTCTCAGACCAGCTCATTCTTTCATAACACTAGCAAGGGTTGTCAGTTAACAAACACACTTGGTGATCTATAAAAGTAAGACCTAAAAAACACTAACAACAGGTGACATTAAACAATGTTTTCTTCTGTAAAAGAAGGACACCTGCTAAGGACTACTGTTTACAGCAACATATATGTTACAGGAATGAATTAGACATGATGCTATATGTTTCAATATATATATTTTATATATAAGTTATTCCAAAATGCAAGAATTTGTATATACATTTGCATATATTGTATTGTAGGAATCCTAATCAACTCTATGTACTGCATTTGGCCACAGGTTCTCATCCACATCACATTGTATGTCATCTATAGCAATACATAGAAAATAATCTTTTGGCAGGCCTGATCCATCCCTGGCAATCTTCTGCTGATACACTATATTGCCAAAAGTATTGGGTCACCCCCTTCTAATGAACAGAAAAAGCACTTCCAAAACTGTGGCAACGAAGAGGGAAACATAATTCATTTATTTAAAAATTGTATTTCCATCTCTGTTGCAACAGTTTTGGAAGTGTCTAAAATGACTGAACCCATATGTACCAGTCATTGGTGTTTAGTGATGAATTGGCTGCACTCGCAGACCTGCCTCTCTCATTGAAAGACCATGATTTATTACATGATCAGTTATAGTTGCCCTGATCTCATCTGAGACTACAGCTCTTGATCGTCCTCTTATTCTTCTTCCACCACGCATACGTCGCCCTCTTGCTCTTTCAGCCACTTCTCTGTGTCCGGCTTGGTCCATGTTTACATCACAATGCAAACTATTCAATGCAAATACTTTTTATAGATGATAATGAAATTATGTAAAGGAGTAACTCATGTAGGTCTTCAGCTACAAAAGGAATCACCTGTAGTTGGTCCAACGGTTTTGATAGCATTTCATTTTCTTTTTCTAAATATATATTACTGTAATAAAATATTATTGTAGAAATGCAGAAAATTGCTGTTTTATTCAGTTTTGTATTATGTTATTGTTTTGAACTCAAGTTTAACAATTTTGAAAAGAGTATGTAAACGTGTGCAAACTGGGCTGTAGGTACACAGAGTTTTGACAGTTGTTGTGTCGAAATGAGAAAAGAATTCATGGAATTTGAAAGAAGTAGTCAATGAATGCATGTTGTGCCAAAGCAATGAAAAATGATCCACAGTTTAGCTCACACAGACTGCTGTTGTGCTCACTGTGTGAAGAGTTTTGAAAAAGTGACTTTAGTATTGAGAAATGTGTCCTAGCGATTGTAAAAAACTGTAATGTGATGGCTTGTGTTAACTGTTTGATACGAAAATACAATTTTTACGAAGGTTTGAAGAGTTAAGCAAGGTTTATTAGCTTTTGCAAGAAAACTACAATGTTTTGCTGATTTGGTGAAGGGTTTTCTTATTTGTGTGTAGACATGCAAATGAAAAGCTTGATAGTAAGAGCATTATGAAAAGCAGTACTGTGAATGAAACATTGATATAGATGAAACAATTATTTTGTGTAGTGAAAATGATACTTTCTGATTGTGTGTATTGTACTAAGACAATTGAAAATATGCTGAAATGTTTGTTTTGAAGTTTTGAAAAAGTACACCTTACTTGTGAAATTAGTACCAAAGCGAGCAACAAAAACTGTAATGCTTTCAGTGTCTGTACTTTTCTCTCTAGTCTATTACAATGATGTATGAATGTGGAGAACCATAATGAAAGCTGCATCTTGTGTTTTGAACAACTATATTTAATGATTGTACTAACAACTAAACAGTGAAACTATGGGTATCTTGTGTGTGGGTGATCTAAAGTAATGTTCCTATGATATTTCATAATAAATTAGTTTTTTGAAGCAATGCTTCTGCAAATGCAAGGCTTCTTTAAAGATATGAACGCAATATGCAAAGTTTTGAACATTGGACAGCCTGTGTTACAAATAATGACTGTTTTGAGTTTTGTGTCTAGAGTTTTGAAAAATGACATGAAGATTCTGTTATTAGTGCAAAAATGATTGTAAAAAACTGTAACATGAGAGGTAGGAGGATGAGGAAGTGCAAGAGCAAGAACTGTCATTTCAGATGAAATCAGAGCCACTGTGATAGACCATGTTATTGTGCATGGAATGTCAGAGGAAGGACAAAGAGTTCAACCTAATTTGAGCAGATTCTCTGTGGCCACACATTTTTTTGTAGAATTGCATGACTACCACATTAGGGTGGAAGAACTGGCCTGTGATGACATAGAGGTGCTGCCTGTCAAGGATTTTTATTTTTATTTTTTATTGCAAAATGTTTACTACATACGGTAAACATTTCTTTAGTAACTAAATGCACTGGATACTGTTCTCCATTTTTTTGATGTAGTGTCTTATGAATTATCTGTAGTGAATATATATTATTGACTAATGTGTATATGATTTGAAAGCTTTGTTTGATTTTGAGTACAGGTGAACTTAATTTGAAGCGATTGTTTGATTTTGCCAGAAGAGTTGCCAGAGAGAAAGAAAGCCACCCTAAAGATATGAAGTGCCATTACTCTGATTCCTAAACGAACAAATTTAGCTATAGGTGATTTCACACGGAAGCACTTGGTGTAGGTAATCAGTAAATGGAGTGAGCCATTTTAAATGTAAGTGTTTCCCCAATGAAACACAAGAGCTGTTAGTTTTGAATAATGTGTTTAGTTTTGCAAAAAGTTTGTTTTACAATATCAAAATGAGTTGAATGTATATATATATATATATATATATATATGTGTATATATATATATACAGGTGCTGATATAATTAGAATATCATCAAAAAGTTGATTTATTTCACTAATTCCATTCAAAAAGTGAAACTTGTATATTATATTCATTCATTACACACAGACTGATATATTTCAAATGTTTATTTCTTTTAATTTTGATGATTAGAGCTTACAGCTCATGAAAGTAAAAAATCAGTATCTCAAAATATTAGAATATTACTTAAGACCAATACAAAGAAAGGATTTTTAGAAATCTTGGCCAACTGAAAAGTATGAAAATGAAAAGTATGAGCATGTACAGAACTCAATACTTAGTTGGGGCTCCTTTTGCCTGAATTACTGCAGCAATGCGGCGTGGCATGGAGTCGATCAGTCTGTGGCACTGCTCAGGTGTTATGAGAGCCCAGGTTGCTCTGATAGTGGCCTTCAGCTCATCTGCATTGTTGGGTCTGGTGTCTCTCATCTTCCTCTTGACAATACCCACAGATTCTCTATGGGGTTCAGGTCAGGCGAGTTTGCTGGCCAATCAAGCACAGTAACACTATGGTCATTGAACCAGCTTTTGGTACCTTTGGCAGTGTGGGCAGGTGCCAAGTCCTGCTGGAAAATGAAATCAGCATCTCCATAAAGCTTGTCAACAGAAGGAAGCATGAAGTGCTCTAAAATTTCCTGGTAGATGGCTGCGTTGACTGTGGACTTCAGAAAACACAATGGACCAACACCAGCAGATGACATGGCAGCCCAAATCATCACTGACTGTGGAAACTTCACACTGGACTTCAAGCAACATGGATTCTGTGTCTCTCCACTCTTCCTTCAGACTCTGGGACCTTGATTTCCAAATGAAATGTAAAATTAACTTTCATCTGAAAAGAGGACTTTGGACCACTGAGCAACAGTCCAGTTCTTTTTCTCTGCAGCCCAGTTAAGATGCTTCTGACGTTGTCTCTGGTTCAGAAGTGGCTTGGTAGCCCTTTTCCTGAAGACGTCTGAGCGTGGTGACTCTTGATGCACTGACTCCTGCTTCAGTTCTCTCCTTGTGAAGCTCTCCCAAGTGTTTGAATAGGCTTTGCTTGACTGCATTCTCAAGCTTGCGGTCATCCCTGTTGCTTGTGCACCTTTTCCTACGCAAATTCTTCCTTCCAGTCAACTTTGCATTTAATATGCTTTGATACAGCACTCTGTAAACAGCCACACCTTTCAGTAATGACTTTCTGTGACTTACCCTCTTTGTGGAGGGTGTCAATGTTCGTCTTCTGGATCATTGCCAAGTCAGCAGTCTTCCCCATTATTGTAGTTTCAAAGAACAAGAGATACCCAGAATTTATACTGTAGGGATAGTCATTTATTCAAACTCAAATGTAAATATTCTAATATTTTGAGATACTGATTTTTGACTTTCATGAGCTGTAAGCTCTAATCATCAAAATGAAAAGAAATAAACATTTGAAATATATCAGTCTGTGTGTAATGAATGAATATAATATACAAGTTTCACTTTTTGAATGGAATTAGTGAAATAAATTATATGACCAGCACCTGTATTTATATACACATGTATATATATATATATATATATATACACACACACACACACATACACATACACACACACATATATATACACAGTCATGGCCAAAAATATCGGCACCCTTGGTAAATATGATCAAAGAAGGCTGTGAAAATGTATCTGCATTGTTAATCCTTTTGATCTTTTATTTAAAAAATTCACAAAAATCTAACCTTTCATTGGATAATAAGAATATAAAATGGGGGGAAATATCATTATGAAATAAATGTTTTACTCAAATATACGTTGAACACAATTATTGGCACCCCTAGAAATTCTTATGAGTAAAAATTCATATTCACAATTTTGAGCACTCCATGGTGATTACGAACATGAAATTATCCAGCCATGGCTTCCTGTTTCACAGAAATATAAATAGGAGGGAAAACAAAGCCCAAATTCCCTTAATCATCCATCACAATGAGAAAAACCAAATTAGTGAAGTGGCTTTAAGAAAAGAGCTAGAGCAGTGAAAATTTCCATTTCCACCATCAGGGCAATAATTAAGAATTTCCAATCAACATAAAATGTTACGAAACTGCCTGGAAGAGGACGTGTGTCTATATCGTCCTAATGCATGGTGAGAAGGAGAGTCTGAGTGGCTAAAGACTCTCTAAGGACCACAGCTGGAGAATTGCACAAAATAGTTGAGTCTCGGGGTCAGAAAACCTTAAAAAAAAATGTCAAACAGCACCTACATCACCACATGTTGTTTGGGAGGGTTTCAAGAAAAATTCTCCTCAAATGGGACTGGCTTCTATGGTCAGATGAAACAAAAAAAAATAGCTTTTTAGCAGCAAACACTCAAGATGGGTTTGGTGAACACAGGGATAAAAAGTACCCCATGTGTACAATGAAATATACTGCTGTATTTTTGATGTTGTGGGCCTATATTTCTGCAGGAGGTCCTGGACATCTTGTTTAGACACATGACATCATGGATTCTATCAAATACCAACAGATAAAAAAAATCAATAAGTGACTGACTCTGTTAGAAATCTTATAATGGGCCATGTTTGGATCTTCCAACCGTACAATAACAATAATCCAAACACAAACCTCAAAAACAACACAAAAATGGGTCACTGAGCATAAAACCAAGCTTTTGCTGGCCATTCCAGTCCTCTGACCTGAACCCTGTAGAAAATGAGTGGGGTGAACTGAAGAGAAGAAGCACCAACATGGAGCTGGGAATCTAAAGGGTCTGGAGTGATTCTGGATGAAGGAATGATCTCTGATCTCTTGTCAGGTGTTCTCTAACCTCATCATGCATTATAGGAGAAAATTTAGAGCTGTTAAACTGGCAAATGGAGGTTTCAAAAAGTATTGAATAAAAGGGTGCCGTTAATTGTGGCCAATGCCTCATGTACCACTTTTAGTGTCTAAACAATTCCTAAAAACAAAACAAAACAAAACAAAAAAAACACTGTAATAAAAATAAATAAATAAATAAAAAAGTCAAGAGCAAGGTTTATTAAATGTGTTAGGCAGGACTAATATGCTTATTTATTTATTTTTTTACAAACAAGTCATAGTTTAAACGATAATGCACACACAATAAAAAAAAAATATGTCACAATACCTTACTCATAATTTAATTACTACAATAGGCAAATTACAAATCACAATTTATTAATCACAAAGGCAAGGCTGTTTATTCTTGCAATATATTACCTTTTTTTTTCAAGAATGGCAGAGGTCGATTTAAAGGGCTGTTACCAGTAATAGCCATTAGGTGGCAACTAATGATTATTTTTGCTCAAGCGTGATGCAAAATACATTGTCTATGCCAAAAATGTAAGACGACACGTTTTCAGTGGACTTTCAAAATTTGCTTTGCTTGATAAACTTTTTTTTTTTTTTTACTTTTTTTTTATCCCCTAAAATCATCCTTAAATATCCCAGTAAACGAAATTGATGAATACACATCAATCCCTTTTGGGACATTTACATACATGTATGATAATACACTGTACATGCTGTACTTGTACAGTATAAAGCGTAGTAACAGTACTGCTGTAAACCTAACTGCAAGTTAATCAACAACAACCAATTGTGATTGGATGGTAATTTTGTTCTACTACGAGCTTGGTTACCTTTCACTGTAAAAAATTGCTGTAGTTTCTACAGCAAAATTTTACAGAATTTTACTGTTTAAACATTTTACAAGATTTAACTATAATTCGCAATGCATTATGGATCAAATAAGGTTTTACAGTTGTTAACTGTATATTTCCATGTCAACTGTAATTAATTTACAAGAAGCAGGTGTTATCACTGTAGCTCCTGCTTTTTACACTACTTTACTGTAGTGTGGCATTATGGGATTGCTTGCGCATCGTTCAAATCTGAAATCCAGCCGACTAGAGCAGTGCCAGAACGATTGAAGATTAGAGGCTTTATTCATAATTCCTGGTAAATTCACTTAAGAAATATATCATTTTATATTTATTTAAGTTAATGTATAAGTGATATCATGTCACAATCGCCTGCTATCACACATTTAGACAAGTGGCCTTGGTAACTTATGTGCAGTAAGATGGAAATTGCTATCATAGCATAGTTAGGCTGAATGCTGCATTTTTCTCATTTTGGCAGTTTAATTTTCTTATTGAGAGCATTTAAAATCGTGTTTACCCAACTTTTAACGTAATGCCCAGTGTGAACGATTAGTAATGTTAACTTCTATCTGTCGAAATAACTGAGGAACAGCAAAATATGTGAAATTTAATTTGTTTATATTTTCAACTGTCCCATACTGACGTGACATCTTACTATAATTAGAAACAACATGTAAATGAGAAATTGTCTATTGCCACTGTAGTTGTACTCGACATTAAAGCTTGTCCGGGACAATTTTTTTGTGAAATACATCTTTAACGTTACATGCCAGATTAGAAAAGTTAGCCTGATTAAAACTTGAGTGAAAAAATAACCTTAACAGCACACATACACTCACGGAAGAAACATGAGGTAAATGTTCAAACTGTTGAGTTTATTTATAACACATGATATTGTTAAGTAGCATAACAAGTGTTCTGTTGCTGATTATCACGATTGCAAATGTTACGTAGTTCAATAAACAATTAGTTAACATTAAGTTACTTACTTTTTAGACACAATATTGACTGTTGTTTTATTTCACCGAAATAAACGAAAATCGTTCCAAACAAAGATCAAAAGCAAAACTCAGCGGTGTTTTTACTGAATGATTCAGCATTCTGAACGAATCGGTTCAATGAATGACTCAATTGACTCACTCATTAAATTATTTGCTGCCACCTAATGGTGGTTTAGTTTCACGTTTAAAAAGTATCATTGCATTTTTTCCAACGTTTCTTATTTGTAATTTCAAAAATTAATGTAAAACATTAATGTCATAACACAGTTGTAATTTTGCATTATAAATTATTTATTAATCAAATGTAAAATTTATTTTAAAATATATGCCTTTTTGGGTGTTCATTTTGGTCTCATTTATGTAAATGCAATTTTTTTTTTTTTTTAATCAGAAGATAATTTTCATTATTTCTTGTAGGTGCAAAGAATAGCAGCTGATGTGGAGAAATGTTTGATGCTTCAAGACTCTCTGAAGCTGATTATATTAGGTAATGTATTAATTCTTATTAATTCTGTTGCAAATCATTTGATAAACTTGTATTTTAGATTACATTTTATATTGAAATACTGTATTGTAAGTTACATTGTTGCTTCTATTTATTCATTTCAGGTGCACCCAGTGGTTTTTGACTAGGCCTATTCGAGGGTCACATGGTTGTGAATTCATACCTCAACTTTGTGGCTGGATTTTCAGTCTTATTACAACTTCAGTCTGGCGTCCCGGGAGCAGGCGTCTTTTGCACACTTGAGTTAATTTCAAAGGTAACATGTTTTACTTGAGTAATTTCATTTGTGAAAAAGGTTGCTTATTTAGTTTAAGTACTGGTAAATGCTGATTGTATTGTATAAGTGGCATTTTTACATTCATTTCATTGAGCTAGTTTCATTCAATACTGAACTTTATTCTAAAGCTTCTGCTTGTTTTTATGTGCAGATGTTTTGTTGGAATCACAACACTCACTGGATACAAGACGGATACATAGAGGCAAAACAAGTGGAAAGGTCTCAGAGAAGAGGGACAACCCTCATGTGTGTGCTCATCTCAGAAAGTTGATGGACTTTCAGTATGTATTTATTAAATTGTCTTTTGCAGGAATATTCTAAATTTAATAGAACATAAGCTCAAACAACAGAATTTGTGGTATAATGTTGATTCCAGCATTTTATTTTAATCCTTTAACCAAAATTATACAAATTCTGTTGATTGACCTTCATTTTTTTTATAGAAAGTAAATGTTCTACTCAGAATATGGCTTATTTTTTGTGATATAACAGTTATTTGTAGTTATTTCGTGATGCTATGTTATTTTTATTATAAGATTTTAACTGTTGAAAGACTGACATTTTTATTTTTACCAGTAAAAGCCTTGCAATGTCTTTCTGCCAGTTTTAATAAATATTTATTTGCAACATCTTTGACTTGGTTTTTATTCATTTGTAAATGTATTAAGATAGTTCTCATGATAATTCATTTAAATCAGTATTTTACAGTTTACTGTTAAAATTATTCTTTGCAGCATTTTCATTGTTAAATTATTACAACATCATCTTGGATTTAGGGGTATTTACAGGATTTTATTGGCAACTTTTGTTGCCAGGTAAATACTGTACTTTAGTGAGATTACAAAATATTGCTGTAAAATATATTTACAGTATTTTATTGGCAACTTTTGTTGCCAGGTAAATACTGTACTTTTGTGAGATTACAAAATATTGCTGTAATATAAACTACAAGTTTAATTCAATGTTACTGTAAAAAATACTACAAATTACTGTATTTCACATTCAGCAATTAACTGTGATTTGCTTTGCAGTATTATACTGTAATCCATTTTACAGCAATTAACATCATTTTTACAAGATTTTATTGGCAACTTTTTTGCCAGTAACATCCTGTAAATTCTACGGTACATTTTTTACAGTGTTGATTAGGCATGTTTACTTGGTTCAGAGCCCTCTGAACTCATCAGCTTCACAGTGTTGGGGAATAACTAGTTACATGTAGCTGAATTATGGCATTTAATTGCAAAATAAATGTAACTGTAATCATGTAATTACAGTTACTTATAAAAATGTAAATGTAAATGGAGTGAGAAAGGGGGTTACATCTGAATATTTTCACACACATGATCTCAAAGTAAAAAGAGGTGGTAAAGTCTGATTTTGTAGTGGCTGTGATTTAAAATGATATTATTATAAGCGTAATTCAAGTGAGGAAGGATTTTGAAAGTCTGACAATAATCAGTGTTGAGCACTACTGTAAGATTAGGCCTAACCCTGCCTGTTTTAAATGTTTGAAAATGATTAACAGTTGAAAACATTCGCTAGAAATTTAGAAAAGTAATCAAAAAGTAATCAAATGTAATCAGTTACATTACTTTAATAAAGTAATTGAAATAGTTACACTACTTATTATATTTTAAACAGGGTAACTTTGTAATCTGTAACCTATTAGATTTCCAAAGTAACCTTCCCAACACTGCTGCTTCATTCTGTCATGTTTATCAGAAGACTAGTGCTAACACAGTGATTAGGCTACTAATTATACATTTTTATCTTTCATATATACTTTTTAGAAATACACACTGTGTGTTGTGAACACTGCCTATTTAAGAATTTGTTTCTAATGTCAGGTTTGATCGCAGTGTCTAAAATAATCTGCTTTTTTTTTATTATTTAGTTTGAAGCTTAATGAAGGCAGGTTGACTTGTGTCGATAACTTTAGAATGCACTGTGAAAATACTGACTCTCTTAATCAAACAGTTTAAGTCAGTATATATTTCTTCTATGAAAACAATGTTCTATGTGAAGAGCGTTGCCTTTGTGGATAAAGGCTCAGTAATTCATTACAAATGAATCAACACTTAAGTCATTTTAATTATAGTCATTTAAATGTGTTCAGATATTTAATGCATTAGTGTTATATATAGGTTGTATTTTAATGTTTTAATATGAATCAAACTTTTAATCTTTTATTTACTCCTGATAATTGCATTAGAATTGCAAAATACTAATTGCTTTTTTGACCTTCTAATAATCATATTCTCACAATAATGTTATAAATGATTTTGATTTAACACCACAACACACAAGCTTCGCTTTAATGCATTTATTGATTAGAGGATCAGTATTGAGAAGAGATGAAAGTTTAGAATATTTTGTCAAGATAAGATCAGAAAATGCAGATATAGTTCAGTCAAAGTAACTGTGTAGCAGGATGACTGCGTATGATCTCACAGGTCTTTAGCACAAATATAACCCAATGAGGTTAAACAGGTTATATCATTCCAGCAGCGGTTAGCTGTAGGGTGGAAAATGAAGTAAGTTATTCTGATCATTATAGTGGTGTAAGAAAATTAGCCATTTTTACTTGTTGATATGAAATTATAGGATTATAAATAATCATTGAAAGCAAAAACCACACTGCATTCTTACAGGTCCAGTTGATCTCTCCACAGTTCTCGGTACTCAGATTGTTAGGTTCAGCAGAGCACCAGCTGGTGTAGTCATATGGAGTCCCATCACTCCACAACCACTGTCCTTCCTAAAGAACAAAAACAGTTATTATAAGAGTGCACTACTCAAGACTCCATAAAAGTCAAACTGTCATCATTAGAAACTTTAGAAATCTTATTCTAGACAAGCAAAAAAGTCTCATTAGACCACACAATTTAACTTACTTGTACACCATCATGAACACCAACCCAACAACGTGTAGAAGAAGGAAACAGACTCAGCAGAAAATCGTTTTCCAGTTTATTGTGCACAGATGCGAGATTTGCATCCAGACTTAGGCAGCTTCTCTAAAGAGATTTTTTTCATTGTCAATACAAAATATAGTCTTTTTAGCAAAAAGCATGAATTAATTTTTAAAACATTTTAAGTCAATTTCAAGCAAAATATGTAACTAGCACTTTACTTCTGCTGTGATCCAGTTAACCGACTGTGAGAAGAACTTGTAGCATCGGACTCCAAAATTTGTCCACCCAAAGGGGCATTTGTCATCTATATCAACTGTATCCAGTACATAAATGTTAATCTTGTAATATTCACATCATACTCTTATTATGCAAATAGACAGAATAATGTATATTTAACAGAATAATGTATATTTCTTTCTATCCCTCTCCACAAAATGTAAAAGGTTTGGCAGAATAATGAGGATTTATATAAATAAATGTCTTGGTTACCATTTGCATTCCCCATGGAGAACACAGTGAAAAGAAGCAGCAGACTTCTCAGTATTGCCATTATGAACCTGAAAATTGATAAGCAGGAAAAGTTAACTGCCTGTACTCAGATGCTGCACACTATGGATTCTCAAAGTATTTTAAAGACTTTTAAAGTTTTTCAGTAGGTTTCTGTGTTAAAAACTCACCTTGGTTTTCAGATCGTTGCTTTCAGAATCTCAGAGGAAGATTTTGTGAAGTTCCAGAAAGAGCCCTGCTTTTATACTTTACTTGATGTCAAGTGTGTATAAGTCATGAGGATGAGAAAGAATGCAATTGTTTGATCTGTGGAGTTGTGTACACAATCCAAATCCAAATATGGGAGAATGTGTTAAGATGAGCCTGTCAAAAATGACAATATTACCTTAATTAAATATTTAAGTTAAATATTAGTCACAAGGGAAATTATCTCCCTGTACTTGTAAGAGGATATGAAAGACAAGGAGAAAAAAAAAAAAAAAAATGAATTAGCATAAATATAGCAAATTTCTTCTATATACTGTAAACTTTTTGGAAACATCCAGTGCTCTTTTAAACTTTGTGAAAGTCCCTTTTAATACTTTTGTTCAACTATATCTGCTTGTTAATTTGCGTCATATTGAATACCATTTCCAGGTCAAAGCCTCAATTCAATTTCAGGTAAGAATACTATCTCAGCAGTCGTTCATGAGCACTTTCCATTTCTAGCACACCTTAAGATTTTAAAAACTCATGGTGTATAAATACAGTCTTTGGGATTGTGTAATTTATTTAACAATTCATCATCATGATTTTTAGTAATATTACAGCACACCATCAGTGTATATTAGCACTAATATGTTAATTTGTTGTTTGCTTTTGGAATTGATAGAATGCTTGGACCCAGAAAACAATGACAAGTGTTTTCAGACCTCAAATAAGCAAGGCAACGTGACAAGGAACCCACACACTACCAGACAGGTGTGTTGACAACTTTAATTTGAAAAAAAAAAAAAAAAAGTCAATAATAATAATAATAATAATTTTTATATGGTTATTCAGTTATATACTGTATTACACACTTTTGTTTTTTGAAGACAAAGTTATTCAGTAGGTCTCTGTGGCAAAAATACACAAGATTTTGTGAAGCTCCACAGGAGCTTATAATTATTAATTATTATTATTATTCACTACAACTATTATTATTTTCGAACAAAAACATCCTGTATCATCCTTGTAACCTTATACACACTTGATGAATAAAAGCAGGGCTCCTGCATGGAGCTTCACAAAATCTTCACTGAAATTTTGAAGGCAATGATCTGAAATATAATTTTACATATAATATATATTAAATATAATTTTACATATAAGAAACTCAATGTGTATAAGGTACATTTTGTAGTTTTTTATTTTTTATTTATTTTATGTGTTTATCAGCATATCTTTATATGAATGATAAAGAAATGTTTGAACTAATTGTTGTGAAAAAGTAAAATATGCAATAACAAAAATATTACAGGTATGTTCGTTATAAGAAACAAGTTAAAGTTTGTTTCTGCTGTTTTTTAAACTGGCAGCCTGTAAAACACAATCCCTGTTGTGTTAAATAAATATTTCCCTCTAAAAAAATTAAATGGTCATACAACAACACAAGGGTGAGTAAATAACGCCTGAATTTTTGTTTTTGTGAGAACTACCCCTTTAGGTTTATATTAACAAACAATTAAAAAAGTTTTTGATGTTCCAGAAAACTAAAGGTAAATTATCTAAACTATCTGATTAAAAAAACAAACCTGTTGTTAAAGGTAGTAGGATGTGAATGACATTGGTAAGACAGTAAGAACAAAACAAATTGTGACCTTAACTCACAATCCTTGAAAAAGCTGTGCTGTATGAAGATTATGTTGTATTCCATATAGCTATATTATATATACACACACATGAACATGATACATAAATAATCATGAAACATAATGCTGCTCTCTTCTGAGGTGTGGTCTGTTTGTACAGTAGAAGGAAACATATCTGTGAAAAGATGTTTTGTGCTGGCAAGAAGACCAGCAAGACCAACAGAACTTTATTTACACTAGCAGTGGTCCATGACAATCTCTGATAATGGAGATAATAATATTTGTTCAAGTCAACATTTAAAGACTATTTTAATTGAAATACGTATTTAAATATTTGCCAAATGTGCTTGCATGCAAAGTTTCTGGCCTCACAGAATTCCGTGTAGTGTTCACGGACTTAATTAACCCCGAATCTGTGGTGGTATCACGGAATCGCCGAAAATTCCGTGATGGGCTCACAGAAGGCATCAGCCGTGGTCCATGCACGGATTCACTGGTTCAACACCAGCGCTGCATCGGACCACGTAAAAAGAGTGACTCCGATGCAGTTATACTTTCACTGGAGTACCTGACCCCACCCCTACCCTAAACCTACCCAGTTCTGAACAATAATGATGACGATAAATTATCGCGTCGGCATATTGATGCTAAGGGTTTCCTATTTAAAGTGTTGAACCAGTGGATCCGTGCGTGGAGCACGGCTGATGCCTGTCACTGACTTACATTGGTATCACTTCTGTGAGCCCATCACGGATTTTTTTCTGTGAGCCCGTCACGGAATTTTCGGCGATTCCGTGATGCCACCACAGATTCGGAGGTTAATTAAGTCCGTGAACATTACACGGAATTCTGTGAGATCATGTTGATCTAAATGGTTTTTTTTGCCAGCATACACTCTTAAAAATAAAGGTGCTTCACAATGCCATAGAAGAACCTTTTTGTCTAAATGGTTCCATAAAGAACCTTTAACATCTGAAGAAACTTTCTGTTTCACAAAAGGTTCTTTGTGGTGAAAGAAGGTTCTTCAGATTATAAAAAGGTAAGAAAGAGATGGTTCTTTAAAGAACCTTTGACTGAATGATTCTTTGTGGGACCAAAAATGGTTCTTCTATGGCATCGCTTGAAGATCCTTTTGAAGCACCTTTATTTTTAAGAGTGTAGAGATGAAGATTTTGTGAAAATTCTAATTGAGGCTTAGATGGTTTCAATAAGTAAATTTTTTAACAAAATACAATATGGAAAAAGTAAAGTATGCTCTAGTCTAGGCCATTTGATTGAAAAGTTCAAAAGCAAAAGGGTTTATTTCATGTCAAATCAACCAAATTTCAGAAACATCCTCAGATTAAATTTTTGCTTTTTTAAAATATTTGTTCTCTGAAGAAAGACAAACATCACGAAAGCTAAAATATGAAATTCCAGTGTGGGAGAGAGGGTATTCAATTGGCCAAGTCTAGCAAATATGTTAACTTTAGTAATCTTTGTTGCATAATATGCCAATGGTGACCGTTCAAATATGGTAAAAAAAAGTTTTTACTTTTCAATTTTTCCCAAAGTTTGCTTGCCTGTAACTCAAAAAGTATTACAGTTTTTCTCGATTGCTAACACACAATTCATGAAACAATTCACAATTTTCTCACAACTATAAAACAATCTCAAAATTACACACCAACTTGTGCAAACTTCAAACTTCCAGGTCAAAATCAAATAGTTTAGTCAAAAACATATTCTCTTTTGTAAGACTCAAACTTTGGCCTCAGATGATACACAAACCTGTCAAATACTCAGACTACGTTCCTGTCTAGAGAACACCAGTGAGATCAATTCAAATCACTGTTACAAAAACCTCCTTTTGGGAAATAGGAATCCTTTTGCTAGTCGATGTCTGTTACAGTGTACAGCATAAATAAAGGGGTACAGATACAGTAAAATTCAGCAATAAACTTTAAGAAAAGTTTACTTTCATTACACGACTGTAAAGATATCTTACAGTAGATGAAAAGCACTAGAAGAGAACATTTCAAAGACCAAACAACTGAATATACAGTAAACACACACTGGACTATACTGTCAGTTACTGTGAATGAATAAATAAATCAATTAATTCATTCATTCATTCAGCATCCTCAGCCAAATTGCATTACAGTATTGGTAGTATCCTTATTTGTTATAGCGGTTTCTTAGTCTTCTGAAAAAATACTTCTCTGCCTTCCCTAGACAGTCGTCTCTCAGTTCTGCAAAAATAGAGTGAAGTGACATACGGCCAAGTATGGTGACCCATACTCGGAAATCGTGCTCTGCATTTAACCCATCCAACGTGCACACACACAGCAGTGAACACACACACACCGTGAACACACACCCGGAGCAGTGGGCAGCCATTTATGCTGCGGCGCCCGGGGAGCAGTTGGGGGTTTGGTGCCTTGCTCAAGGGCACCTCAGTCATGGTATTGAGGTGGAGAGAGTGCTTGACATTCACTCCCCCCACCTACAATCCCTGCCGGCCCGAGACTCGAACTCGCAACCTTTGGATTACGACTCTCTAACCATTAGGCCACGACTTGTAGATGTAAGGACTACTTGGCTACAAATCAATTCAACAGTAATGAGTTTGAGGGTGTACAACATGTGCTACATTATTTACTGTACATAGAATAATGAAAGTTCTCTCGTCTGAAGTACTGCTGCTATGTACTGTAATTATATTGTATGTGTCAGTAGTATTGAAACCTTGTAGATGAGCCTGTAGGCCATCTTCCCTCACGGTCAGTCCATGCAGAAGAACATGGTCAACTATAGTGCTTTGTATTTCATCAGGAACAAACGACCTTTGACCTCATCCCCTTAATTTTTTATTTTCTCCTCCTATTCCTCTTTGTCTCCCACTACCAGTATTCATTTTCCAAAACACATAATCACTTGTGCTCCTGTGCATATCATCCTGAGATTCTGACTTGTGTGTCATCAGTTTTGCTACTGAATGTTCACACATGGATAAACATGTGCTGTTTGTGTTCATTTTTTGATGCTTGAGTTAATTATATTGTGTGTTTGAGTTTTCTAAATGAGAACATGGTTAACCCTGTGCAAAATTATGGCGTTTTTGTGTAGAGTTTTGCAGAAAACACTGAGCAAATTGGAACGTGTGTGCAAACAGGTGAAATGTGTTAAAAGTTTTGAGAAACATGTCTTTGTTTTGAGAACTGTATGAATGGTTTGGAAAAATGGGCCAAATGAATCAGTTACAGTGTGTTAGCAATCGAGAAAAACTGTAACAGTATTTTAATATTCTTTCAGATGTCGGTTCTTAAAAGTACCCCTGCAGTCACTAATCTATCACCTAAAACTCATCTTTGATACTCAAAATGACACATTTAAGTGTTTTTCCCATGTATATAAAAAAGTTTCAGAGTTTAGCTCCAACCCTGGTCAAACCAGATAGTTTTCAAAGAAGCCTGACGGACCTGATTAGCTGGATCAGTGCATTTAAACCCAACCTGTAATGGGACTGACGAGACGTGAGACGTGTGGATCCATGTGCGAGCTTTTATTGAGCAGAGACGTGGTCGTACATGCAGGGTCAAACAGGTATAACATGGGTGAGACAGAGAGTAAACAAAGACAAGCGTGGGTTGACGATCGGCGAACAGTATCCAAAGGGGCGAGACAGGAGAGGTAATCCAAAACGTTAGCAAAAGTCCAGGCAGGGGAAACAATCCGGGCAGGGCAGGGCAGGGCAGGGCAGGGCAGGGCAAGGCAAGGCAGGGCAGGGCAGGGCAGGGCAGGGCAGGGCAGGGCAGGGCAGGGCAGGGCAGGGCAGGGCAGGGCAGGGCAGGGCAAGGCAAGGCAAGGCAAGGCAAGGCAAGGCAGTGATAATGCATACAATACTCGGCAGTGATGCAGAGAAAGTCCATGGCTTAAGTAGGGGGTGAAATGGGAATCAGCTGTGTGCGTGTGATCAGGTGAGCGTGTAATTGGTGAGATGGCTGATGGGAAACGTAGTCCATTGTGTTGTGTGGTGTGAAAGTCAATGTGGTGAGTGAGTGACCTCTGGTGGTGAATGAATGGAAGTTCACAGACCAGATTCGTGACACAACTTTGAATCTAAACTCTGCAGGGCTGTGGGCATGAGGCTGAAGCTAGGCTAATAGTCTTTATATGCAATTAGAACTTTAAAAGCTTGTTTACTTACTGTAAAAATTTGACTTTATGTGAAAAATGTAAAAGTCTTTATGACAGTAAAAGGTGGTGTGATTGGGTAGTACCCTTGGGACAAAGTGATGATGCCACACATTTAAAAAAAAAAAACATTAACAGGACAGAGGTATGGTCTATCTCTAAAATGTTTGAAGTAAAGAGAGATGTGCCATCATCTGGTATTTGGTAAAGATTTAATGAATGCATTCTGTTTAAAAGAAAACTCAAACTGTACAGTTTAAGTGACACACCCCCTCTGCTCTAAACTTTATAAAACTTGCTGTCTTTTTGGACCCTGCAGATAGTTACATATTAAGATGAGACCAGCCTTCTAAGTCAGAGATTTAATAAGGCAGAAGTATTCTAACAGCTAATGGCCATGCTGCGTTGTCCTTCACATTCCAGCTGAAGATACTGAGGAAAGTTTCAGTTCTTTACTCCCTTCGCCAAGTGCATTCCATACAGCTAAATTATGACACACATGTGCCCTGCTCCCTCTAAAATCCTCACTTCAAAGATTTTACATAGCGAGCAGGACAAAGGGCTGCTCACTTCTAAACTGGACTTTGTCATTGGCCTGTTGCACGGAAGCCCGTTTATGCCGCAAAGTAAAAATGAAAGAAGGTTACATTGTGAATTGCATTATGAAGTTGCAGTTGTAAAATATTCCTTTTTATTTATTTTACTAGTTTGAGGTGGAAAAAGGCTTGGTTGTAAGATAAATTTAGGTTTTATAACTCAACATCAACTCTGCACTATACTTTAGAATCTAGATAATTGCCATCGCAGTGACATCTAGTGTCCCAGTGAAACATCACAATATTAGTATTTGTTCTAAAGGTCATCTAGTTCTTCAGTTTCCCTAAAGCAACATAAAAGGCCTGCTTTTGACTGGATTCAGCACTGACACGGTATTCTATGTGGTATGACATGATGAAGAAACAAGTGACAAACCTATCTACTGCACATAAATCTGTTTCGTCCTTTTGCACACATACCCACAACATTTGAAATTACAGTATTTACCTTTGGTACATTGATGACAGCAAATTTATAGGTCTTTTGAGTCACTTTAACAAATAGTGTAGCTTGTAACATTTTATGTACAGCTGTACTGCTGAAAAAAAGGTCCAATAAATCAAGGTTTCCCTTGACAGGTTGTCAACAACAGATCGTTCATGCAGAAGTCAAATGAAAGCTGCAGAATCTAGACATCAGGAGAAAATGTTCTAGATTATCTAATGGTTTCCATCATGGAGAGTTGAAAGAGTAAATTCAGAAGGTGTTACTCTGTTATGCATGTGGAAAAGCTGGTCACATTGCCAGGCATTGTCAAGACAATGAGAGACCTCAAAGCTTTGTTTGTCATGCATGTGGAAAGGATGGTCACATAGCAAGGCATTGTTTGGAGAAAGGTAGGTGTCACGGTGCACACAGCAGGGAGGAACGAGGAACACGGAGACGAGGATGAACTCAAAACACAGTCTTTAATGAACTCAAACAGGGCAAGACAAGGCAAGACTGGGACACACAGGAAAACCGGGGAGTATCGAGTAAACCAGACCAAAAACTAGCTCAACAGGCAGGAACTAAATGATAATTACGCACACCAGGGGCTTGTTTCATAAAACTAGTTTACCAAATAAGCCAGGCTTATTCCAGTAATTCTGATTTATTTATTGTCACATGATTTGGTTTCTGAAAGCAAAATTACCATAGCTCAAGCTCGGTCACTGTGGCAACTTATGCTGAGAAACTAACCTGGTCAGGAGCAGGCTAACTGTCAGGCTAAGCTGAGCTCCTCTAACACTGACCAATAGGAACGCATCGATATTACCACTGACTCTCTGACATACAATTAGTTGACTTCATTATTAGTCCAAAAATAAAAGTATACAGAAAATACACCATAAATAATCAAATAAATAAAAAATAGGCTACAACCTACTGTAGTATTGTGCCAAAATGTAGGGCAGGCTAATGACATTTTAACATAGTTGCTACTTGCACATAGTTGATCAGCAGTTTCTACCCATGTAGCCTTTCTCTCTGAATTTATGACAGCTGTACCTTTTATGGTTATTAAAACATTGAAATCTAAAATGGCTCTTTAAAGCATTAAAAACACTAAATAAAAAGTTAAAATCACTGAATTAAAATGTTTAATAAATAATGACTACATTTTAACTGATAAGAGGAACACACATTTAACTCATTTGAGCTAGTATGGCTGTATTAGCCAGCTTACATTTGATTGCAGTTACTGCTATCATAAAATACACTTATATGTAGGATTAAAATTCTACGCGTCACATTTAATGTCCAACAACAAATATTTTAGCAGAATGTATATTTATTCAGAATTACTGCGCTAGTACTCCGTTTGTGTAGCGCGCATGCGCGCAGCAGCGCTCGTTCATTCACGTAAGCCTCGCCCACTCCTGACAGCTAAATGGATATATTTGCATGACTTTCTAACATTTACAGATGAAAAATATACCTGTGACGTGTCAGTTATGCACTGAGGAAAATACAACGTCCCAAATGCATTAAACAACACAGATATATTCGCTGTTTGCCATGGTGGATCGATTTGATCCATGATCGACGGGCTGTTTAAGAATAAGCGTGTATACATCAAATTATCCTGACTCACTGAACCTGGATCGA
This sequence comes from Onychostoma macrolepis, assembly GCF_012432095.1. Taxonomy (NCBI): domain Eukaryota; kingdom Metazoa; phylum Chordata; class Actinopteri; order Cypriniformes; family Cyprinidae; genus Onychostoma; species Onychostoma macrolepis. The sequence goes on from NC_081163.1 coordinate 13,625,472, forward strand.
TTTAGTGAGATTGCCTGAACTTAAATTGTCGTTTATGAAACCGCTTTAGTCCCGATTGATTTGTTAGTTTATTTCAAGCCAGGTTTTGGACTTTAATCCCCGCTTTTCTTAGCTTCTTTTATGAAACAGCCCCCTGAACTGAATAAACAAATAATCACACTGAACAAGGACAGGAACATGACCAAATATAGATACATGAGGGCGGTAAACACAAGACACACCACAGAAGTTGTTTGTTTTGCTTGTGGAAGGATGGGACACAAGGCAACAGGGCCATTGCTAGGAATTCTGGGCCCTGTGCACTGAATTTGCTATGGGGCCCCGCAAAATCACATTCGGGGGTGGGGGGAATGGTATAGATGTGATAGATATGACTGAATTCACGACAAATGCAACAAACTAATAATTTTTGTTTGGAGGTTTGGAATAACATGATGTTGAGTAAATGATGACAATTTTCATTTTTGGGTGAATGTCCATTTAAGAACTTTATTATTTGTAAATAATAAACACCTAATTTATATAAGACACTGATATTTATCTTTAATCAGGCCCTTATTGAATTAACATTTTACTTCAATTAAAATTCATTAAAACTAAACATCTAAAAAGAAATAAGTCCTTGATCAACATATGATGCAAGAAATACCCAATATTTCTGTCCAAAATGAAATGTTTTAAAATCAAAAACTGACACAAAATACCCTGATTTTGATTTGATTTATGACTTTGACCAGAAAACAGTGCCACTATTCTTTACACTAATGAATAGCTTGAATGATCTTTGACCCTTTATTTCACCACCATATATTCCACAGTATTTCACTAGAGCAGGGGTAGGCAAATTCAGTCCTAGAGCTACAGTCCTGCAGAGTTCAGTTCCAACCCTGAAAAAAACCTCAGCTGCCTGTAGAGCTGCATCCCAATGTAAAGGGTGCGCACTTCGAAGGCCGCATTCGAAGGCCAATTGAGCCACCGCGGTGCAATAAGGGCTGCCACAATTTAAAAACAACTTCAAATGTGTCCTCCGTTTCTCAGGCAAATGAAGTGTACATGTGATGCACCCTTCGCACCCTACCCTATCCCAGTATAAATTATGTGCAGGTGATGATGGAATTTATATTGAAAGAAAGTGGTGGGTGAGAATTCTGCGGCGGCGGAGAAGGTGGTGGTGGAGCCCGAGGCGGAGACGGAGAGTCGACGAGCCAGGGACATTTATTTGTATAAACCCTCATTATGCCATTTTAAAACCTTTTGCATTTTGTGGAGAGGGATATAAATATAAATTACTCTGTCTATTTGCATAATAATAAGTGTAATGATATGAATATTACATGAAAAATATTTATGTACTGGATATTGTTGATAGATGAAAAATGCCCCTATGGATGGAGGAATTTTGGAGTACGATGCTACAAGTTCTTCTTTCAGCTGGTTAACTGGATCACAGCAGATGTAGAGTGATAGTTACAACAGGGCGATTTTTTAAAATTTATTTTTAAAGTAAAAATTATTTTACAATATATTTTGTTTAAAAATGACTTAAAGGTTGTTTTAAAAAGTAATGTATGCCTTTAACTAAAAAGACTACATTTTGTATTGACAATAAAATATCTGTCTCTTTACTAAAGAAACTGTCTAGGTCTGGATGCAAATCTCGCATCTGTGCACAGTAAACTGGAAAACGATTTTCTGCTGAGTCTGTTGCCTTCTACCACAGGCTGTTGGCTTGGTGTTCATGATGCTGTACAAGTAAATTAAATTGTGTGACCTAAAGAGACTTTTTTTTGTTTGTCTGAATACAATTTCTCAAGTTTCTTCAAATTCAAACGAAATGACCTGTTTATCCACCATGCAATTGCGGGTTTGGGGGGCCCCCTACTGGCCACAAGCGGTTAACTGCATTTGATGATTGCTTTAATTAAAACATTATGTAGAAAGACACAACCGTGAAGCGTGCATGTCCGAGCGGTGCTTTTTTTTTTTTTTTTTACCTAAAAATCAAGATGAGATGAGGAAGACCCATGCCGCCCACTGAACGAGCTGCGCTCGCTTCTGTCTCTACTCCGGCAGCAGTGATGAGTGCCCTGTCCCTGATAGGCCTACTTGAAGACAGACTAAAAAATGCCCCAGACAGACTGTCCGCAAACTTGAAGACAGACCGAAATCAGGAAAAGCTATTGACAGCGTGAGTCAGGAACCGCAAGCTCTTTCAACACAGCACTGGAAGGCTGTTTTTAGCAGAATAATTGCTATTGTCTGTCATTTAACAGAACACAATCAGTCACTAAGAGGACATTCAGAAAAAAACTTTTTGAGCACCATATAATGGCAACTTTCTTGGACGGGTAGAGCTTATTGCACAGTTTGACCCTATGAGTGAACACCAGATGAAAAAGGAAATCAAAGATCACTATTTCAGTATCATCATCCAAAACGAGCTCATTGCATTAGTTGGAGAGAAAACAAAGGATGCAATTCTTCAGAAAGTCAAGAAGGCAAAGTACTTTTCTGTGATAATGGACGTGCCAGATATTTGCCACAATGAACAACTATCATTGGTGCTTCGCATTGTGAATTGTGTCACTGGTGGGAGCAAATATTGTTGAACACTTTGTTGGATTTGTCAGTGTGAATGATATCACAGGGAAAGTTTGATACCCTAATTGAGCATCTTAGCAGCTTCAGATTGAATATTTCAGATTGTTTCAGAATATTTCAGTCCTACGATAATGCATTATTATCATAGGACTGAAATATTCTTAAACAATCTACAACAATCTGCTTTTTTTTGAAAAAGAAAAAGAAAAAAAGAAAGAAATAAAATACAACACAGTTGCTATCCTTAGATCTCTCAACTACCAACCTTTTTCCACCCCATGAAGCTATGCGAGAATTATCGGAGTAACTTCTGTTCATTGTAAATAATCAAAGCAATAATAAGCATTTTCAAAAACTGGGTACAATCAGGTGTCATTATTCTGCTCGCCCTTCAGTCATCAAAAGGAAATTTAAAAGTGTAAAAGCATTAACAAATTACTTTCAACAGACCATGGATAACCCTAAAAGCTTGACTATTTCCACAACAATATCATGCACGTCTTCAATATCTCTGTAATATGTCTTTATTATGTAAAAACGTTGCCTTAATCAAAAATGTTCATTAATATTAACATTGAGTGATATTTAAAAGTGATTTCCATCATTTTAACTGATAGTGAAAAATAAATATACTTAAATGTATTTGAAATTTATTTAATGCTAAGTATACTGGGTCATTCCATGTCAACTCAACCAGAGGTCTCCAGCTCAAATTTTTCATTTTGCTAATATTTTTTTCTGAAGAAAGATAAACAAGTATAGTGATGATAGCCAAAATATTAAATGTCATGGATGAATATTTACTGAGTAATCCACTATTTTGTAGAGGGGGTCAAAATGGCAATTTTCACCCCGAGATTCAGAGCAAAATTACAGGGGGTTAAAAATGACTTCAGACAGATGGCAGCATCATTATGTTATTTTTACACAGAGTTTAGTAGGTCTGTTAGTAAAATATGTAGACTTTAGCAATCTTTGTTGCATTATGTGCCAATGATGACTATTCAAAAATGGGGAAAGAGCACTTTTCAAGTTTTTTCTGTGGAATGGAATTTCAATATGGCTCCAGGAGTAAACAGGAGATACAGGAGATAACAGCCAGTACTTATTTTATGTAAACTAGAATATGTGAAGAATAAGTAATGTTGAAACTAGAAACGCATTTTGTTTCTCTCTATCAAAACAATATGCATAGACATACCTGTCTGAGTGTCATAAATATTATTTTTCCAAAATTTGCGTGAAGAAGCATTCAGAAAATTTGGAACTTCTCTCAGAAACAGGCTGTATTTAAGGGGCGGGCCCTTTAAAGGGTTAGTTCACCCAAAAATGAAAATTAGCCTGTGATTTACTCACCCTCGAGGCATCCTAGGAGTATATGATTTTCTTCTTCTTTTTTTTTTAAATAATAAATTATTAAGCCCTTTACACAATCTGACATGGCTGCGGTTGGAATTGAACAGCAGGTTTCGTCTGGCCAGAGGAGAACAGGCCCCCCGACTGAGCCTGGTTTCTCCCAAGGTTTTTTTTCTCTGTTCTCTCACAGAGGGAGTTTTGGTTCCTTGCCTCTGGCTTGCTCAGTTGGGGACACTTAATTGATTTCTAGCGATTATCATCGATTTGATTGCACAGATACTATTTAAACTAAACTGAGCTAGACAATGACATCTCTGAATTCAATAATGAAATGCCTTTAACTGAAAATTGAGTGTTTAATCTTATCATTATACATTACTGACACTCTATCCTCCAATTTGATGCTGTTAAGTGCTTTGACACAATCTGTATTGTTAAAAGCGCTATATAAATAAAAGTGACTTGACTTGACTTGACGTCTTTCAGATGAATCCAATCGGAGTTATATTAAAAATTGTCCTGGCTATTCCAAACGCTATCATTGCAGAGGGTGGGTGTTTCTGTTCAACAGTCCAAAAGACGTCAAATAAAGCGCACGCATCCATAATAAAACATGCCTCACACAGCTCCAAGGCGTGAATAAAGGCCTCCTGTAGAGAATCCATGTGTTTTTGTAAGAAAAATATCCATATTTAAAACGTAATAAACACTTTTCTCTCACTTCTGCTATCTGTCGTTCACGGAAGTCATTCCGGGCGGATGACGTAGGACGTATGCGTCGCACGCCTCTGAGATATGCTAGTCTCACAAGTTTGTTTACAGGAGCAAAGGAAGTAAAGTTTCCTTACTTTAGCAAAGGAAAACCAGTCTCCTCTTGGCTTATATCGAAATCCTCTGACATTTTTCTTACAAATCCTCGGTTTGTACTTCTAATTCATGACTGGCATTTTGTTTTGTTCTCTCTCCACATTCATCACTAATCATGCAACGGCAACGTCCTACATCATCCGCCGGAATGACTTCCATGTATCACAGTTAGATGAAGTGAGAGAGAAGTGTTTATTACATTTGAAATATGAATATTTTTCTTACAAAAAATGCATGGATTTGCTACAGGAGGTCTTTATTTGCCCCCCGGAGCCGTGTGAGGCACGTTTTATTATGGATGCGTGCACTTTATTAGATTTTGTTTTGGACTGTTGAACAGAAACACCCACCCACTGCAATGATAGAGCTTGGAATAGCCAGGACAATTTTTAATATAACTCCAATTAGGGGTGTGCGATATTGAAAAAAAAAAGATATCTTTTTTGGGATTTTTTCGATAACGATAATCAGACGATATTTTGCTGAGTGTGATATTGTGCTGATATCTGACTACCGTGGACAGCTGCAGTTTTTGATATCCTTCATATTCTGTGTGGTCAGTTCACATCAGTGATAAAAAAAATTATCTTTTCATATAAGTTTAAATCGATTTTTACCTTTTATGGCCAATTTTACCTTTAATAAAGCCATTATTTTTTATTATATTTATTATAATGTGTGTGTCTAAAACGTAGGTCTATATATATATATATACAGGTGCATCTCAATAAATTAGAATGTCGTGGAAAAGTTCATTTATTTCAGTAATTCAACTCAAATTGTGAAACTCGTGTATTAAATAAATTCATTGCACACAGGCTGAAGTAGTTTAAGTCTTTGGTTCTTTTAATTGTGATGATTTTGGTTCACATTTAACAAAAACCCACCAATTCACTATCTCAACAAATTACAATATGGTGACATGTCAATCAGTTAATCAACTCAAAACACCTGCAGAGTTTTCCTGAGTCTCTCAGTTTGGTTCCCTAGGCTACACAATCATGGGGAAGACTGCTGAGCTGACAGTTGTCCAGAAGACAATCATTGACACCCTTCACAAGGAGGGTAAGCCACAAACATTCATTGCCAAAGAAGCTGGCTGTTCACAGAGTGCTGTATCCAAGCATGTTAACAGAAAGTTGAGTGGAAGGAAAAAGTGTGGAAGAAAATGATGCACAACCAACCGAGAGAACCGCAGCCTTATGAGGATTGTCAAGCAAAATCGATTGAAGAATTTGGGTGAACTTCACAAAATGAGAAACGAGAGACCAAAAAATGCAGATGAGCTGAAGGCCACCGTCAAAGAAACCTGGGCTTCCATACCACCTCAGCAGTACCACAAACTGATCACCTCCATGCCACGCCGAATTGAGGCAGTAATTAAAGCAAAAGGAGCCCCTACCAAGTATTGAGTACATAAACAGTAAATTAACATACTTTCCAGAAGGCCACCAATTCACTAAAAATGTTTTTTTTATTGGTCTTATGAAGTATTCTAATTTGTTGAGATAGTGAATTGGTGGGTTTTTGTTAAATGTGAGCCAAAATCATCACAATTAAAAGAACCAAAGACTACTTCAGTCTGTGTGCACTGAATTTATTTAATACACGAGTTTCACAATTTGAGTTGAATTACTGAAATAAATGAACTTTTCCACGACATTCTAATTTATTGAGATGCACCTATATATATATATATATATATATATATATATATATATACATATATACATACCTTGAATTTTGTGATCATTCATCATGCAGTGAAAGAACACACTCTGAATGGGCATTTCATCAGGTAATGTAAGCATGCACTCCGTAGGTGTTTTGTTTGGTTTTTGCAAAATACTCGTTAATGTCAAATTACATAGCCTATCGTTAAAACAACAATTACGATATTATCGCAGACGATATATATCGCACACCCCTAACTCTGATTGGATTCGTCTGAAAGAATAAAGCCATATACACCTAGGATGCCTCGAGGGTGAGTAAATCACAGGCTAATTTTCATTTGTGGGTGAACTAACCCTTTAAGCCTTCTCAGTAATCGGCCACTGTTATAACTGGCTAACGTCATTGCTTAGGAAACACTATCAACGCCCCCTTGCTATTGTTTTCACAACGTAATCAAAATAAAACATTTCATTTCCAGACAAAGCATTATGAAATCATTTCCTTACGGTTGATGCAGCTGCAGTTAGATCTAGTACAGCTTCATCTTTCAATAAATAATTATTTGTGAACTCTCCATGACACATGTGCCTCGTTTACAAAACAACATGCTCCGAAATCCGAACAATCTTCTGAGATGATCCGGGATGCCATTAAAAATAAACTATTCACTTGTTCCTTATGCTGGGATCCTTCTGATATCTGTACAAAGACTCGAACGAGTTGTTTAAACCAAACGCATCAAGCGAACATTCTTTCACTTTATTTGTTCTGATGACAGACTCAAGTACATGGACCGTGTGTCAGAAAGCGAACGCACATCACACTGTATCCAGTGTAGACAAGATAGTGACAGTGGTTGTAATTTCTGTTTGATTTTGATGCCAAGCGACGCCGTTAGTGACTGAACGCCAGTGGGCGGGGCCTTTGTCGATGTATTGCTCTGGAAGCAGTGTTTATGTAAATAACTGTACCCGGGTGATGTCACCTTGTCCTTCTTATCTAAAATGAGCCATTTTCTGAGGGTTATTACATAAATGCTTTTTTATTGATGATGAGGACATTTTCTTCAAAGACCTCTTCTGTGTCAATGTCATGACCCCTTTAAGGAAAACAGGTATGTTTTGCTCAAAGGGCATTAGATATTATATTTATTTTGACAAAATCACAACAGCTGATCAAATGAATTGCCCGATCAGCTGAACAGGCTGTAACCATCAACTAGTATGGTTATCAGCCTATCCAAAGTATAGGGCCTAGTCTAACATTATTATTTAGCAAAGTAAAAACATCAGCAAAAGACATTAACTTCTAAGCACATAAGACACTTCTCTTTATATACTAACAAGGCTTTACTGAAATGTTCTAAACATTGAGAAGGAAGTCCCGGAGGACAAATAAAAACACTGCTCTGTTGTACTTCATTATGCTGTGCTGTTTGTTGTTAGGATGGCAAAACGGTTTAAAAGTTGCATTTTGGGAGGCTGGTCTGCCTCAGCAGTCTAGCAACATTTGTCAATATTAAAAAGATTAAAATGACCAATCAAATCAAAGCATAGCACAAATTCCAGTGCAAAGCATCAGGTTTAACACTGAAAGAAAGTGAGGTAAAAAGACTGAAGTAGCGAAAATTTTAATTTTTGACAGTTGTTTTAAAATATAAATGTTAAATAGCTGACACTAAGGAAAAATGTTGAGTGATTTGCATCACTGGATATTACTGTCAGTGAATTATATAGTTAAATGAACTATTAGAAATATTTTAAAATGATTAGTTCCCAACTATTAGACATTTACGGAGTCCCACACATGACATGCAAGGGAAAAAGAAGAAAATTGTGCACACAAATTACTAATTCGTTCCCTCGTTTTAAGTAAATCATTTTAGTGAGCTACTTATGTGTCCAGTTTAAATTACATTACACCTGTATATTTGGTACAGAAAGTAAACCATCAAACAATCATTGAACATAAAAATGACAATCAGCATGTCGTTTGGTGAGAATGATTGAGCTGCTCAATTATTAGTCAGAAATCACCATGCCCTGTGCATCTTTTCAGCCAAATCTAAACAATCCATTTCAATCTGATTCAACTGTCCAAAACTTTATATTTTTATATCCACAGTGGAAATTATGGTGATTACAGTAATAAAACATAAATGCACATGCAGAGGTATACACAAAATGAATGTAAACTAAATACACTAATAGCCTAAATAAATATATACATACTGCACTTTTTTTTTTTTACACATACCGCACATGAAATATTCCATATATATATATATATATATATATATATATATATATGTATGCATACAGACATATGGGTAACTGAAGAACATAAGAAATTCCAGTTTGAAAGTGCCTAAGAATTCACCACAAATCATAACATGTTCTTGCTGAACATATGATGCAAGAAATGCCCAATACTTTTGTCCAACATGAAATGTCATACAATCAAAAAATGGCACAAAACGCCCTTTGGATCTTTGACCAGTCTTACCAGAAAACAGTTCCACTATTTATTACACTAAAAAGCAAAACACAGAAAGTTACATCTGAAATGTGAAATCTGGTTCATTTCAAATGTTTTTGCCCAAAGAAATTAGATTTTTTTCTCTAGCTATGTCCTCCAAAGGCTTTGCATTACATTGACACAATGAAGCAAAGCATTGACTCTTCATTGAACTTTCAGTTTAATAGATGAAAAACTTCTTGTGACTATTGTTCATTTGAAGCTATGCTCAGAGGATCTACAGGGTGCTCTCTATTGATACAAACAGCTTGTTCTGTAAAATAAATCTGCAATATTTCACCTTTATAAACGTAACACCAATAAATAAGTTTTGAAGCAGGTTTGTGGCTTGCAACGGGTTATGGCATAAATTGTTGATAATTCCTGACAAACTGAATGGAATGGGCTTGTATGATAGGACAGAACTTACAATACGCAATGGGTAAATATATGCCGTAACATAGCTAGAAAATGTAGAAATAATATAAAACATAATTGTTCTTCATCATTAAATACAAAAAAATCATATATTATCCTTAGTGGAAAAATTCACTAGAGCAGTAAAAAAAAAGAAAAAGGCATTACAGTTTTTTCCCCTATTTTTGCTTCATAAGCAAAAAACGCAGTGAATAGCAAGGTTTATAAATGTGTTAAGCAGCACTAATGGGCTTGTGTTTTACAAACACAAGTCGTTGTTTTAATGATGATGCACACACACTTAAAAATAATTAAATGTAAAAATACCTTATTCACAATTTAATTACCACACGCAAAAAAAAGAGGCAAACTACAAATCACAATTTATTAATCACAAAGGAACAGCTGTTTTTTCTCACAATATATTACCCATTTTTTCCAAACATATAAAAATGGTAGAACTCAAAAAAATCCAACAGGCTAAAAATGATCATTTATGTTTGGCTATTATACCACTGTTATGGCACTGATAAATCTGACTCTCTAACCAATGTTTCTGACCTTACTAAATCTTACAGAATTCCATCTCTGATGCCGATGGGGGGCATCAGAGGGGTCTCACAAACATAGATATCCTAAACAAGATCTACTTGTAAAACCTTTACTCATGATGCCTCAGTCTGATGCTTATCACAGCCAATAATTAGCATTTGCTCTATGCAGAAAGAAACATACAGACAAGCAGCACAAACGCACAATCACACCAGTCAGCACAAGGTAATCAGATACATACAGTACATGTATATATTTTTTGTTTGTATTTTTTTTCCCTCTTCTGTTCTTGGTAATAACAAATATTGTATCAAAATACATCCATTATGTAAAATGCCATTTATAAACTGTGAAAAAGTGAAAAAGAATTTCAAACAAAATAGCACTAGTCCAAAATTTACATGTGTAGAAAAACCAAACAGACAAAAGCAACCGAATCCATCAGACGGAGGTCTCAGACTGTAGTTGTAGTACAAACTTGTGGGACTTGGGGTGGACGTACTCCTCACTGAGTTTGAGGTGAGGGATAGCTTTGCTGGTGACCACTAAGCTGAAGTCAGATGATTTGAGCTGGAATTCAGAGCCGTGACGGAGGGGACTGGTGACCGACGCTTCGCTGACCAGCGTCCACTGCCGGGTTTGCCAGCACTCCCTCGTATACTGCAGTGTGGGCCCAGCCATCAGATAACTCTCCAGAAATGCCTAGCAGGGAACAACAGTATCCATATCTGTTCACTGATGTCTTATAGTATCCTACGGTGAGTTTATTGGATTAGAAGTTGTGTGTAATATTTGGGACTTGGAACGTTTTAATACAATGTAAAATGAAATATACCAGTAATAAGTGAGGAAGCCGTATTCAAAATCACATCATAATATCACAGCATGTTCGTTCCAGTCCCCCGACTAATTTCCTCTATTTCTGTCACCCGATAGAGATCGGGTTCCTTGCCACTGCTGCCTTTTGGCTTGCTAAGTTGGGGTCGGAATTAAGCAGGATGATAGCACTATTGTCTTCTTTAGAGTTTCATCTGGCAACATTGACACTAACTGAACTGAATTAAATCAACATTGACTCAAGCTGAATAACAAATGGCATTTCTGCTCATAGCTTAATTTGACACATTTCCAAATTGAACTTTACACTGTTATTGATCTGAACTGAATCAACACTGAATTGACTTGAGCTATTTGAGCAATTTTTACAGTAGAATCTCTATGATTGATTCTGTTATTTTCCTGTTTATTAAAGCTGTTTTGACACTCAATTGTACACAACGCTATAGAAATTAGAAGATGCATAATAAATACTGTCTAGAACAGAGGTCTCAAACTCAATTCCTGGAGGGCCCCAGCTCTGCAGAGTTTAACTCCAACCAGCACGTGCACATGAATGCGTGACATCACGGGCGAACAGCCAATCACGAGCCATGGTTAAAGGTTAAAGGTTTTGCTAAAGGTTAAGAGATTGAAGAATATGATCAATTTAAATGCATTTTCAATGAAAAAAGTACTTGTTCATGAAAGAAGACAAATAAAAGAGAATATCTTGCTTTATCAGTGCAGTCACAAGTGAAACTTGTTAAGTTAGGTTATATAGTTGGAAATATACAGAAATAAACTGGGGGATTGACTTTTTTGTGTCAGACATGTGTCACTTTGCTCACATCTGACTGGTCCAATTTCAGTTTGAGATCTCTAACTCAGAACATAACCTGCCCCGGAGCAGGTTAGCTGTGGAGTGTAAGTAACTATGGCAATGAACGCAGCTAAAAGCCAAGCCACTTTCATGGCACTTAAAATCCAGGATTGGTGCAAACTAAACAGAAATTTACCAGGCTAGCCAGCTAATCCGGCTTCATGGTACAGGCCCCTGCTTGGAAGTTTCTAGTAATCCTGGGGCCTGTACCATGAAGCTGGATTAGCTGGCTAGCCAGGTAAGTTTCAGTTTAGCTTGCGCCAACTCTGGGTTTTAGGTACCATGAAAGTAGCTTGGCTTTTAGCTGCCTTCATTGCCATAGTAACTTATACTCCACAGCTAACCTGCTCCGGGGCAGGTTATGTTCTGAGTTAGAGATCTCAAACTGAAATTGGACCAATCAGATGTGAGCTAACTGACACATGTCTGACACAAAAAAAGTCACTCTCCCAGTTTATCTTGCTCCAAATGAAAGGTCACTAGTACAAAAAAAAAAAGTTGGTCTGGCCTTAATGATAATTACATTATTTTATATTATTTATTTAATTATATGATTTATATTATTATTAATCCATTACACACAAGCTATTTTAGTTTAACAGTTATTATAAATAATTTATTTTAAATGAATGTTAATAGATACAGATTGTATATAATATAAATAAGTTGTAGAATCAATAGATAATGCTTTAAAAATGACTGTGACCTTACATGTTCGAGTCTCTATCGCTGTATATTTCCAACAATATAAACTAACTTAAGTTTCACTTGTGACTGCACTGATAAAGCAAGATAATTTATTTTATTTGTCCTCTTTCACGAACAAGTACTTTTTCATTGTAAATGCATTTAAATGAATCATATTTTTCAATCTTTTAACCTTTAGCAAAATCTTTAACTTTTAACCAAGGCTTGTGATTGGCTGTTAGCCACTGATGTCACACATTCATGTGCACATGTTCCACAAACTCAGGATCAAAGCCTGAGTTAACAAAGAAAGTTGATGATCAGCATCATGGTACCAACAAAGCCGGATCGGAGAGGTTTGGTTTTGTCAACTTGAAACTAATCCTGTAACTCTAAATTTGTTCATCTACCATCATGGTACAGGCCCCTGGAGACCTTAGGCTTGTTTGAGATGAGCAAAATCTGCGCAGAACCGATCACCGGTTAGAAAAGTGTCCGAGTTACGTCCGCCTTGCTCTGATGTCATGCTGACGTGTGCCAAAACACTCTCGCGACGGCCACTGTTGCCAGCTAATTTTCAGAGGAAGTTGCTAAAGGCGGAACGATTTTTTGCTAAAAGTTGCTAAATGACGCTGTGACATCATGGCGTCATTACGTAATCGCAACACAAAACTGCATCTTCATGTAATATACAGAAAACACAATGAGTTTTCTCAAATTGACTGGCCACCTCAGCAAAAACATTATTTAAAATGTTAATTTAGATTTGTTTGAAAAAAACTATATACGTGTAGTAGGCTATTTGCAAAAGTAATACAAACACAAGACCTTTTTGATCAGATATTTTTATTTTTAAATATAACACTGATATTGAACAGTTACACTCTTTTGAACAATCACAGTTTATGTAGTCTATTTTCTTTTTAACTTGTGAAATTAACAATTAACAACAATTAAAGCACTGTATTGGTAGTTAATATGCTACCTAAATGAACAACAATTATAAATGTTAATAACAAGGTATCAGTAAATGAACAATTATATCAAACAATTGTAGCTAGCATTTTAACTTGAATGTGATATGATGTGTCTGTTGCTAGGCATCTCTTAGGATGGTGGTTCTTCTTGTCTGGTTAGCTGTTCAGTGTTTCCTCTTGCACTTTTTTCATTCACAATTCAGTGTACACTGCCATTGATTCCACTAGTTCCAGAAACTCCATTCTTTGATTATTCATAGGTTAGCAAGCAAATCATCCTCATCTTCACTGTCCAGCTGCTCTGTCAATGAGCTGGTATCAGCAGAAGAGGATGGAATGGCTTTGAAACTGTATGCTGCGGTGGTGCCAAACTGTTGTAGAATGTCATTGGGTAGTTTATGCTGGTAACAAGTATCACCATCCAGCTTCAGTCCATACCGCACAAGGACTATGGAGTTAAGAGTGTGCAGTGACAGTCTATTTCTTAAAGGGGTGGTTTACTGTTTTTTTTCTTTGCTTGATTGTGTTTATGGGGTGCAATATAACATGTCTTCGTGTTTCGTTTGTTAAAAAACGCCTTATTTTTCATATATTTCACCTTTATTGTAAGCCGCTTTCTCCTCTGTCATTTGAACGACTGGTTGACTTCCTGATTCTATGAAACCACTCCCTCAGAAACAGGCGATGGGCTCAGATTGGTTAGTTGGGCCGGTGTGTTGTGATTGGCTAAACTGCGTACTGCACATTGTCCGGAAACTTCACGCCCATTACCTTCACGGGGCGACAGTCGCATGTGCTCCGGTCAAATGTAAATAATGGTGTCAATATTGCAGTATCAGTTTGAGCCAGAATCAGACCCAGAAAGCAGTAATGAAGAGAGTCAAGCAGAACTTCCGCAAGCACGGCTCTTACAAACGTTTCTGAATGGAAGTTTGCTGTTGTGATTACATATAAATTTTTGAAGTTTGTATACGTTTGTCTTATACACACAAAATAGCATCGAACTAACTGGCTACTATAACCAAACAGCGTTGGCTTGTGTTTACGTTCTTGATCAAATCGAAAAATTACGTCATAAAGTATACATGGAAAATACATTTACAAAATTAGTACATAATTACAAATTCGGGTCCAAAATGTTTGTACGCATTTGTCAAAGACACACGAAATAGCATTTAACTAACTGGCTACTAAAGCCAGCGTTGGCATTTGTTTACGTCCTTGATAAAACTAAAACATTACGTCTGAAATTATACATGCAAATACATTTAAAATTATGAAATCTTACTTACAGGTTGTGGCCCAACAACTGCTGCCTCTGGTTTTAAAGTTGGAACTGCTCCATGTTTTAGTAACAGTTTCTGTGTGAATCCGGCATTGAACTCGTGTAGATTCTGGAAGCTGTCTTCCGTAAAATGCGCAGCACAGAGAGCTGAATTACGATTGTAATTGTCAGGAACATAATCAAACATAAATTTTAACCATTGTTGACGAACTACAGCATCCGTAGGAAGCCCGAACACAGAAGACCTGACAGCTGGGTGAAAATAACACCATTTCGACGGCATGGCTACAACTCTCCACTATAACTCTTCCTCTTCAACAAAGCCGCAGAACATGGCCTTGCCCCCTTTTTTGCATGTTCCGGAGGGAGGGGTTTGATGGGTTTTTTACGTATGCAACCCAGGAAGTATCTCGTTGTAGTCCCATAGGAGTCGTTTTTGTAGGCATTAAACTTCCTGATTTTTAAAAGACGATATCTCCACTTACGTTGAACTTTCAGCGCCTCAACTTTGCAGATACTGTTCATGCGCCAACAGCAACATTACACATTACAGTATTTGCAGTGCGTTTCTTTATTTGGTTGTGTTGTGAGAATTTGCAAGCGCGCGTGTTGTCAAATTGATGAAGTTGTTTTCTTAATTTGAAGGCGTTTTTTTCTATTTGCGGTGCGTTTCTTTATTTGGTTGTGTTGTGAGCATTTGCAGCGCGCATATTGTCAAATTGATGAAATTGTTTTCTTAATTTGCAGGTGTTTTTTCTATTTGCAGCGCGTTGAGCTCTCTCGGCCACCGTACCATTGCCATAGTAGCTTCTGCACTTTTGCAGTTATCCATTTTCTTAACTAGCTGTGGTAATGTATACTGCTTTGCTGGGTTGTATGGTTTTGATTTATTTATATGCTTTGCTGTAGTACAATGTTTTTTGATGTCATACATTTTTGCAAGCATATCTGATTTGCAGTTATCCCCAACTACTGGCTTCAGCCACCCTTTAAATACAGGTACAGACTCCCACTCTTTTCTGTATTTCTGGCTGTACAGTTTTGATTGAGACATGTTGATAGATGAAGTTAAGTCTCTTACAGATCAAAAATTCATGAACAGCTACATTCACTGAGTTTTAACTGTGGTTGTTGTTTTAATTATTTTATCAAAAATTGTGACATGCGTGCTTCTGCTGCTGCACCCAGCCAACAATTTTTTGCTGCTGCTGCTGCTGCAGCTTCTGTGCCTGGCTATTTAGACCTTATATAGCCACGCCCCTGCACTCATTGTCTTTAGTCTTGCGGTTTGTGTTTCTACAGCGATCTTAAGAATTTATGAATGAATCGCTCATCTTGAGTTAATTCTGCAGTCACTAGGCTACTGCTCTTTAGATTTGAGTCCCTTTTCAAAAGTTGCTAAAAGTAGCCAAATAAATTTTAAAAAATTGCTAAATTTGTTGCTGGGTGCTTTTTGAAAAAGACGTTGCTAGGGTAGTCTGAAAAGTTGCTAAATCTAGCAACAAAATTGCTAAGTTGGCAACACTGGCGATGGCTCCGCGGCTGAGTCGGGTTGAGCAGTCGCGCGCAGTTGCTCTCCACTGACTGCGCTGATCAAAAGCATGATGGGAAACGACTGACTGACGACACAGATTAATGCTCATTGGTTCAGACAACCGTGATGCTGCATTCTCTTCTAAAATGTTTTCTTTTTTTTAATCTGATTTCATGCTATTATGTATTTAAATTATGCATGAATATTTCCAAACACTATGACATTGCGATCTCTGTGTGGATTATGTGATTGTTGTCATGTTTTCTATAAAAATCTAAAATACATGTTTGAATTAAAATAAAAATGGATGATAAATATGCCTTTCGTATGAAATTAAATAGCAAGCACTTTGAACGTCTTGTTCATCATTTTTATATTCATATAAAAGCAACATAACTGAAATTATATCATGTTTATCAGCAGCACAGCATGAGTGAGAATAACGCAATATCTGCCTTTGATCTCGAGAGGGCAGAACCGTCCGTCTTGACTGCACTTATTTCACTCCTCCCCTCACTGCAGCCGCCTACTCTCGCCTACATTTCAGGCGAGGCGAGGCGCATCTCAAACAAGCCTATTGTGTTTCTAGCTGTATCAGGTGTGTTTGATTTGAGTTGGAGCTAAGTTGTGCAGAGCTGCGGCCCTCCAGGGATTGATTTTGAGACCAATGGTCTAGAACAGGGGCTGCATATTTGCATATTTGTCAGTCAAAAATAAATTAAATGGGTAAGAAATAGGTAAAAATTCTGCACTCAGAAATCATTGCATATTTATTAACTATTTCCATCTATTTGATTTGATTTAAATCATATTTTCAAAATGCATTTATTCAGACTGCTAAGGATCAGTGTCAATCTATTATGAAAACAATTAAATATATTCAGTTAAAAATTATCTTAAAAATATGTCTAGCAATATTTGATTGCTTATGAGTACGGGACTGAAACCAATAGGATTTATTGATGCTAAATATATAAACCTGGTTATTATGCATTTAAAACAAATTCAGTTTATAAATCTGTTTTTACTCATTTCATTTATGTATGATTGATAAATATGCATCACATTTAGTTGATTAGTTTGTTAAAACTGTGTAATCCAAATGGATGTAAATTGTAGGCTATATATATTTGAGGACATTTTTGATAGTGTCAGTTAGGAGAAGTTGAGATTGATGCCACACACTATGTTGTGCAGTGTTTGTCTCACCTTTGGAGTCATGTTGTTTGTAATGCAGAATGCCAGGTGGGCCTGAATGCTGTCCATGCTGTGGCAGTGCTGCTGACGGGTGGTGCGCAGGTATTTCTGCAGTGCTCGAGCCATGGAGGGGAAGATGGCCTGAGCAGCCTCACGTGGATCCATCTCATCTCCTGGCGGCTTCTTTTTCTCCTCCTCCTGCAGCCGTCTAACGTGTGTGAACGCCTCCTCTACTGCCACCACCAGCCTAGAAGGACAAAATCTTGCATATTAAGCTGCAGTAGTTTTCATTAAAACCACAACTCTATTCTTTAATTTAACTGCATGCTCTGTACACATAACCCTGTCCCTCTGTAGCTTCTCTTACCGTGCTCTGCGCTTTCGGACTCTTCTATCATGCTCTGCTTCCTCGTAGTACAGCTCATTGTGGCTGGTGTCTCTTTGTCGGGCGGCAGCTGCTATTTTAGCCCGAGACTGAGCTGTTGCAGCATCGCTACCAGCACCTGAAAAGAGAAAGATTAGCATTATGGGACGGAACAAATGCAATTCAACAATTAAACAAAAAAACAAAACAAAAAAAAAACTCTAGAAAAAGTCACCTTGACATTGTTCTATATTACAAGACCGATACCCTTGCAGATTATGTAAATGTGTAATTCAACAGCAGTCATAATGATTTATGACAATTAATAATTAATATAATTCACTGTTTTAAAAAAAAAAAATGTTTACTTTCATTGTCAGTTTATTTCCTCTCAGGCAGGTCATAGTCACTACCGTTCATGAGTTTGGGTTCTGTAAGATATTTTTTCTTTAAAAGAAATTAATACTTTTATTCAGCAAGGATGTATTTAATAGATCAAAGGTGACAGTAAAGACATTCATGTTACAAAAGATTAATATTGCAAATAAATGCTGTTCTTTTGAACTCTGTATGCATTAAAGAATCCCCTCAACAATTATCATGGTTTCCACAAAAGTATTAAACAGCTGTTTTCAGCATTTGTAATAGTAAGGAAATGCTTCTTGAGCACCAAATCAAAATATTAGAATGATTTCTGAAGGATCACGTGACACTGATGACTGTGGTAATGGCTGCTGAAAATTCAGCTTTGCCATCACAGGAATAAATTACAGTTATTTTAAATTGTAATAATATTTCACAATATTACTATATTTTTGATCAAATAAATGCAGCCTTGGTGAGCATTAGAGACTTTTAAAACATTTTAAAAAGCTTACCAAACCCCAAACTTTAGAACAGCATGGTATATCTACTGCAAAAAAGATCACTGGCAGCCAAGCACATCTTCATGTGGAATCGGGCTATGATGATCACACGTAATGCATATTAGCTCTGTGTGCATAGTAATGTGGTGAACAGAATCATTTATGCATATTTATCCATATTCAGGTCACAGATATAATTAATAATGCATAACAAGGGCAGCATGACTCTCCTTGGTAGCAGGGCAGGTCTGTGGTCTCCTCTATAGCTCACTGAATCACCTCCAAAAATCATATACTGACAATGGACCAGCAATTCTTGAAATCATCTTTTCCTCACTTGTTATTTGTGAGTAACATTACAAAGACAAAAAATGCACATACACATAAAAATAGGGAAAATAATTTTACACACAGGCAATAACATGTAGTTGAGTGTAGACTATTTCAGAGCGCTTTGAAACCTGGAAAAAAAGATGTGGAATTTCTTTGGGGGGAGGATTTTCTTCCTAGTGATGCATTATTAATACTCTGACAATCCGAGCAAAGCACAAAGAGCTACACACTGCTGGTTTTCATACACGTGCACACTTACACTTACACTCACACTCACACACACACACACACACACACACACACACACACACACACACACAAACACACATTCCTCGCCTGGTTCGATAGCCACAGGCATGAAAGAAGTTTTGAGTGCTTAAGGGGTTATCTTGATCCCAAGTATGCATCCCTGTATCATGGTATATGTACATTTCTTGTGCTGACAGCATATCATCAATGTCAAACAAAAAGAGAGGGAGAGATACTGGGTGTTTTTGAGATGTGGGGTGTGTAAGAATTATTGACTTTTTTGACAGATTTTTAGAGCTTAGTGAGTGCAGAGATGAGTGCCCTCTTCATGGCAGTCAAGACATGTAGAAGGATTTCTTGATGCAAATCGTTTTTTAGATGAGTCTGTGACCTTGTGCACAGTGTACAATGACTGCATGCACAAGCAACTAACCAAGACGTGGAGCACTCAACAATTCAGTGTCTCAGTGAAAGGATTTCTGAATGCATTACACAGTCTGAACTTACAATCGAAAAGATAGCTTTTCAGTTTGGCTTTAAGCTCTGCAGAAAGAAACATTACAGAAACTTTATTAGATGTCGGTGGCGACTGATTGACACGGTTGCTGCATTAAAAGTGTGCATGATTGTTTGTTTTGGTATGTCTACACACATAATAAATTCAGGACAATATTACTTCACATTGCATCACTTGCTCACCAATAGATCATTTCCAGTGAATGGGTGCCATCAGAATTAAAGTCCAAATAGCTGATGAAAACAGTAATCCAAAAATAATCCACACGACTTCAGTCAAGCAAAAAGCTGCATGTTTGTAACTTCAAACTATTCCAACTGGCAAAAATACAATTCCTCTATCCATAATACTGATTTCTCTAGTGAAAAAGTGACCTTGTTTTGTTTTTTAACAAACACAAAGCTTTTCATTTCACAAGACGTTAACTGATGGACTAAAGTCACGTGGATTACTTGTCATGTTAATATTGTGATGTTTTTATCAGCTGGTTGGACATTCTGACGGCACCCATTCACTGCAGAGGATTCCTTGGTAAGCATGTAATGCTAAATTTCTCCAAATCTGTTCAGATGAAGAAACTAATTAATCTATATCTTAGATGCCCCGATTGTGAGTAAATTTTCATTTATGTTTTGGTATTCCTTTAACAGCAGTGAGTAAACCCAACAATTAATGTATTGTGATTCAATGCATGCTTTGAAACGCATTAAAACCTCATGTCAAATTGTACTGAGGTTAACAGATTATAAGGATTTACATTTAACATGGATTGCATTTCTCAGATAATCTGATATTGGAAGAACATGCTGAGAAAGGTTCGTGTTGAAATCTCAGACATTTGACTGGCAGTTCGTGACACTGATCTTTTCTGAAACTCAAGAGGAGACATGTTGCGTTACTCAGTACAATAATCTGTGAATCAGGAGATGTAGGCTCTCATTGCTGTTTAGGAGAAATATTAGACATTTTAAGGACGTCTCAATTTTGAAGCCTTTCCTATAGCCATTCTAAAATGACTGGTCTTGGTCAAGAGAACAATAAGAGACAGGTCAAAAAACAGACAGGGATTTTACACAGATTATACTCGCCATCTACATTATAGACTTTCAGCCCAGCCAGATGTTTAGCTGCCCTGGACTTTGCAGCCGTCAGTAGGGCAGGGTTGTGAACTGAGAAATCCTTGTAATAGTGTTCAAGAATTACCAGGGCTGCCCGCTGAATGCTACAGAGAGAGAGAGAGAGAGAGAGAGAGAGACTGATCAACATTGCAAAAAAACCTTGTAATATTCACTGGTAATATGGGTTTGGGTATCTATTAAAACACAGGAACAGACAATCCCATCATGTATTTCATTAAACAGAGTCATTGGATGTCAGTTAATAATAGATTTCATTCTGCTTTGTGTGTGTATGTGCACGGTCACTTGACTCTGTAGCAGCACTGGATCAAAAATGTTCAGCCAATGAAACAATGAGAGCAAGAACAAAGGAAAGCAATGGGCAGGCGAGAGGAAGGGAGAGGGGAAGAAATGCAGGGCAAAGTAGGGAGTGTCAGTAATGGAGTGATTAATGGACCTTTTTCCCTTGGCCCAACCTCAACTCATTATTAATGCATTAAACTGCACACACACACACAGTTTTGTGTATACAGACAAGCACATATAATATAATAAGCAAGAAAGCAGCTCAGCCATATAATCAGCGCAATTACAGAGACAAAACCTTTAATGTTCTGAAAAAAATATTTCCATGTTAATATATATATATATATATATAGTTGGTTTGCAGATTTGATGTATAAAACAAAATTAAAATAAAGGATCTTCAATGATTCTTAGGTTTCAATGGAGAACCCACTTCTAATGAAAAAACATTTTCACTGCATATGCTTCTTTATTTGCTAAAAGGCTCCACAGATCAGCTTCCTGGTTTCTAGATTCTTAAACGCATCAATAAATAAATGGTTTTCTATAGAACTAGACCATAAAAATGATTTTCCAATGTAAAACTTGTTGGTTCTGCATAACTTTTTAGTACTAGTTGGAACATTTATTTTGAAGTGTCACTAGCAACTTACCTCTAACCTCTTTGTTTTTACGTTTAACTAAAGAGCATGCAACAGACTGTTAAACAGCATATTGTAGTTGTTTTGATCAAAGTTTGGTCATTGTAATCAGCTGGCACCTGAGCTGTCCCAGGTTGTAGTGGCGAGTCTCTCCATCGGTGGAGCGCACGACACTGAGAGAAAAGCAGGGCTGCAGATGTCGGATCTCCAGCAGAACCACTGCCAGGTAATGGATGAACAGCAGAGCATCCACCAATGATACTGCAAACTGCACTATGCCTTGGTAGTTCTCATCCTGTCAAGCACAGATAGTAAAGCAATAAACCAAGTGAATCAAAATTACATGTACTAAATTCAGTGATGTTCTTCAAAAAAGGGCATCCTGTTTTATCTTTATTTTCAGTGTTATTACTAAATGAACACTTTTCAACAAGGACGCTTTAAACTGATCAAAAGTGGCATTAAAGATATTTATGTTGCAAAAGATTTCTATTTGAAATAAAAGCTGTCTGTTCATCAGAGAATCCTGGAAAAATGTATCATGATTTTCAACACTGATAATAATAAATGTTTCCTGAGAACCAAATCAACACATCAGAATGATTTCTGAAGGATTGTGTGACTCTGAAGACTGGAGTAATGGCTGCTGAAAACCCAGCTTTGCCATCACAAAATAAATTACATTCTAAAATATATTAAAAAAGAAAACAATTCCACAAATCTCAACATGCTTCTCTTGACTCTTCATGGTCACTACACACATTTGCCCATACCTGCGAGTCCAAGATGCGCACTCCAAAGAACAGCCAATAGGAGAGCAGCAGGAGGAGCGTGAGCAACCCAAGCAGGGCGCGGAACACTGCTATCCGGGGCAGGGAGGCTCGCCCCGGACGCGCAAACAGCGCCCAGCCAGCCAGCAGCAGAATGAGGAGCTTGAACGCCAGCGAGAGAAACAGTCCCTCACAGGCAGTACCACAAGCCTGCAAGCGCTCCGGCCACATCAGCTGGGGCAGCACCAGGAAGGACAGGGGGGTGATCAGAACCAGCAGGCCCAGGATGAGGGTGAGGGCCAAAGGAAGGAAGCGTACACAGTTCAGTTTCTCTACTGGACCTTCTGTCTCCTTCCCGAAGCCAGCCAAATCCTCTTGAGACAAGCTGTGGTCTGATGTTCCAGTGACCGCTGTGGTGGTTTCACCCCAGTTGTCATCCTGTCAAGAGGTGGGAAGGGATCAGCGATATATCATGCACATAAAATATTCAACATACTGTAGTCCTAAAAGCCCCATTATCTCAGAGGCCCAAACCCAGCACTCAGGATCGATAATACAGAAAAAGACACATTTACAGCTTTTGATTTGCCCCCTTTTCCATTCCTGTTGGTGAGACGACAAATCTGCTTCTCGGCTAATTCAGACAGACAGTACGGAAATACCCAGGTCTCCCTCATCAGCATATATTAATGACAAATACCCAAAACTCACATACATCTGCATATAAATGAAGAATTGAGAGACAGACTAACAACAAATGAGAACTTTCTAACAGCAGGACGTCTGAGTGAATGCCAGTAGAATGTGAAATGCAGCACAGAATAGAATTCCATTATAGATTATTCTGCACTAAGGATGGTAATTCATCTGCAACTATTTATATATTTATTTATGGATTTGTTTGCTTATTTATGCATCTATTTGTATGAATAGAAGCTGTATTTTGTATGGTAATGTAGTTTAGTGAATTTAATATGAATTGAGAAGTTTTCAGTTCATGTAAATGACAGCAATAATATTATCATAATAATAGGCATAAAATACAGCTGCATGCAGTAATTAATGAGCCAACCATTTACTAAGCTCAATTCAATGAGTTTAGGAACAACACTGCTGCAACTCTGAAATATGGCTGACCTTGCATAACATGGTATTGTTAGATTCAAAGAACCATGATGCACAGCTTATGGTCCAAACAAATATGGGATATGCACATGCTGTATGTGACGAAAAAAGGGAGGGGTTATTAGTAAGTGGGAATAAAAAAAGGAAAAGAAAAAAATTCCCTTTCTGTTGCACAGTTTAGGGTTTGTGCCAACCCTTGTGCAAAAATAACTTTAGGGGTCATCATCAGAAGTGAGGAAATGGCAGATGGAAAAGGTTAAAGAAGCAAAGTGTGTTGTAAAAGTTGGTGGAAACACAAACACGGATACACGTGAAATTTATTTAAAAAAAATAATAAAAAAAAGGAGCACATCAGATGAGGTCACAGGATCAGCTTCCAAAAGAGTTTTGCTAGAACCAGAGGTAACTACTAGTGAAAAATACTGCTGTAATCATAATATAATAAACACATTTACAATCAATTTTTCAGCACTAAAGTCTAACACAGCTACTTACACATACATTTAGATTAAGGAAATTACTAAAAGACTCCCCTCAGACTACAGTTAAAGAGGTCATATCACCAAAATGTTTAGTTTAACTTGACCATTTTTTCCATTTTTCTCGTTTTTGACCTCTAAAATGAAACTTCAAAAATAACCTTTGAAACGATTGGTTCTCCACATGTGAAATAAAATATTCAACTAAAAATAATAACAATGTCTACAAGGTTGCATACTTTAATAACACTCTCTTTGCAAAGGTTCACATAACAAGCCGGGACGAACCGTGCTTTATAAACTGTTAGATCAGACTGAACAAGTTTAAGCATTTTTTACTATAAATTCAAATTACATTAAAGATCAAAACAACTTTGTTTTATGAGATGAATTTGAATGACAATAAACATCCTTATTAACTGATTACACATAATATTTGCCTAAAAATAGTTACAAACCTGAAACTTGACACAACACTTATAAAATGTGTTACCTCGTGTAAATGACCACTGTTTCAAAAGATAAGGATTTTTGATTTTCAAGTTTGCTTTAGAGTTTTGACAATGAAATGAGGGTGAATTTTTCAGATTTTCATTTTTGGTTCAACTTAGTCCTTAACCCAAGTACAACAATTTTATATTTTACTGGCGCATAATTCCACAAAGATATTCTTTTTTAAATGAGGCCTTTGTTAATTGAATAACTCTTATGAGCTGATTCTTTGTGACCAGAGGGTAGACTATTGTACAGCAGTGCAGTCTGATCTGTTCCATTTTGCCCACAGTCCACATTGCTGAATGTGCTTCCCCCACTGAGAGAGACAAAAGAAGCACACAGCGCAGCTAATAGTGTGTGTTTGCATGTGTGTTAGTGTTCTGCTTGACTCGAGTACAGCTCATTTCCCTCTCACAGAGCCACAGTCTGAGCTGTACCACAGAAAGAAAAGCAGGAAGCGAGGGAGTGGTAAACAAGTGTGAGAAACTCCTACACCTCTCTCTTCTCCACCCTCCATCCTTTTCCTCTCATTTTTTTCCAAAACAAACCTGCATAGCTGTGTTTCTCAGGTTCACAACTCCAAATGAAAATTAACATAATGTATATGGACATTATTATAGAATTACAGACAGTGATTTAAAATTATATTGCGTAGTACATGACAGCTTTCGACAGAGCTGAACTTGCTTCTGAATTAACATGTATCAAACTCATGACATTCCTTTTAACAGAGGTTGGCTTTGAAAAGTTAGAAGCTGCATTAGATAAGGATTACGTATCTCATTATGACTCTGGGCTATTAGGATTCTATGAGAAGCGAGAGAAATCAAAGTCAAAACAGTCATGAAGGGGGAAGAGGAGGGACTGAAATAGATATCTGTCATTGGTGATGACACTCTGATAGAGGCTAATAGAGTGCTGAAGTCTATGGGGGTTTTTTTGTGAGCAGGTTTATTGTTAAATGCAAGGCAAGGCAAGTTTATTTATATAGCACATTAGTGGAAATTCAAAGTGCTTTACATAAAAGGAAGTGAAATAGTCATAAAAAAATAATTATCACAATAATAAAAACAAGGAGTGAAATAAGGTCTGTGATTAACACAAGCTGAATATATTTTCATGTTTTATTGTATAAAATACCTCTTTTTTAAAGCGCTTACTTGTCTTGAAAAAGGCCACTTGTTAACAAGTGGTTAAATGGGACTACAGAGGTTGTCACGGACGAACAACTTATCCACTACTCTGATTTGACAGCCTCATTGTTTACAATCACACTTTTGCAAACTATTCTAACTCAACCTCTTTTTTTTTTTATTTTAAGAATTGTCAGAAGATCATGCGGCCGTGGTGTAGTTCGTATATAGCTTACATTTAGCTTTTTTTTACATTTTTT